>NC_091619.1:14188376-15396198 GCF_027580195.1 Bos mutus | reverse complement strand
TTGTCCTGAGCCCAATTCATGATGGCCATAGCCAGACTGCTGTGATCTACGCTCATGGTGTTCAAAGCCAGAAGACTGACCAGAGCTTGAACCAGGTTGGCCAAAGCTCGAGGATTGACCTGAACCAGATCCATGTTGGACACAGGTAGACTGTCCTGATATAGACTTCTGGTGTCCAAAGCCAGAGGACTGAGCTGAGCCTGATCCATATTGTCCTGCACCAGAGTACTGACATGAGCCTGACCCATGTTGACCATAGCAAGACTGTCCTGATGTAGACTCATGGTGTCCAAAGCCAGAGGACTGACCTGAGCCACACCCACAATGTCCAAAGCCAGAGTACTGACCTGAGCCTGACTCATGTTGGCCAAAGCCAGAAGATTGACCTGAGCTGGATCTACGTTGACCACATTTAGAAGTTTCATTTGAACCACACCTCTTTTGATGAGAGTTTGAAGAGTATCCACAGGAACCAGATCCATGTTGACCATAAGTAGAAGACTGACTTACTCCTGACCCATATTGTCCACAACAAGAGGACTGACATGAACCTGTTCCCTGTTGTCCTCCACAATTCTGTGGTTGACCACATGTTCTAGATCCATATCCTTTCTGCCTAGTAGACTGGCTATAGGAGCTAGGCTCATGTTGACCATATCCAGAGGCCCAACCTCCTGAGATACATCTATGACCTTCTCCACTACTTCCTGATTGATAACCTGATTGGGTATAGTTAGATTGGTTTCCTTGCTCTCCAAATCTACCTGCCTGACAAGAACTAGAAGTGTTTTTTTGTCTTCCACACCCACCTGAATTGCTGGAACCACATGCATGACTTTCCCTCCCACCATCTTCTGAACCTTTAGAGCTAGACCCATGTTTTTGTCTTGCATAACTTGCCTGAGTAGAGTTTGATTCATATTCGTATGACAGATGACCATGACCTCTCCCTCTACCACTCTTTGATCCAGAATTGTATTCATACCCAGATACCCTAGAGGGGCTAACATGTGACTTGTTTCTTTTTCCCTCCAGTTCTTCAGAGCTGGAACCATGTCTTTCTTTGCCATTACTCCATGAGTAACCAGAGCTGGACCCATGGTGCCTTTTTCCAGATCTCTTTTGGTTCTCTGAGCTAGATAAACCACCTTGCCTTCTCAGCCTTCTGGAGCCAGACTCGTGTCTGTGTTTTGGAGTTCCCCTAGAGCCCTCAGAACTATAACCATGCTCCTCTCCCTCACTCCAACTTGAATATCTGTAACCTGAGTTTTGTCCTGATGCGTCCTCTTCTTCACCTTCCATTTCACTTTCTTCCTCCTGGTGTCGGTGACTATGCCTGTGCTTCTTTGACCCTGAAGCTTTGCAGTATTCTTTGCTGAGAACCTTGTTGCAGGCCATAGCCAGTTTGAATACCATCAGAAGAAACTCAGTAAAGTCCAGTCTTCGGTCATGATCTCGGTCCAGTATATGCATGATGACATCCACTGTGTCTGGATCATCCGGGTTCTGTGTACAAGCAGCACACCAAAGAAGACCTGGTCAGTCTAGTCCATATGCTCAGCTAAAATATCTGGGTAAAGCTGTAGAATTGTGGGAGGCTTCCCTTGTGGCTCAGTAAAGAATCCGCCTGCAATGTGGAGACCTGGGTTTGATCCCTGGGATGGAAGATCTCCTGGAGAAGGGAAAGACTACCCACTCAAGGATTCTGGCCTGGAGAATTCCATGGGTTGTATAATCCATGGGATTGCAAAGAGTCAGACACGACTGAGGGAATGTTTGATGTTAGGTATTTTAATCCAATCAAGAAATACTTTAGGCTAAAACAGCCTAACAACACCTAGCAGGTGTGAAGAGGTAATAAAAAAGAATAAAGGCCATTGGGATCCTCAGTGCATACAGTTCAAGGACCTAAGCTGGAGAAGTAGATACTCAGGTATGGTAAATAAGGGGGAGTTGAATAAACCAAATTCAGTACCTGGTGTGTTTAACATACATTTTAAGCCTTGCCTGCTAATATATTCTATGTTATGATCTATAATTTTGAAGCTAATAACTGAGTCCTTCCCAAGTAAATAGAAAAAAATATTCTTGTATTTTGTTTTCAGTTTTTAGTCACCTTGGTTACTTGATCAACACCCCTTATACATGTCCCTCTCTATATCTTTTCTTCCTCATTTGCTAGGGTAATTTATAAATTGATAGTGCAAATTTATCATTTGCTTTTTTAGAAGGAAAAACCTGGGGACATGAAAAAGTCTGATGGTCTATATGGTAGGAGGAAGAAAATGATCACCTCTTTAAAAATAAATGCTGCCTCAACAGACTTTCTGATGTCCCCCAAAAGTACCACTCATAGTGTGAGCTCAAAGACCATGGGGATTGCACACTTTTTAGCTATTCCTTGCTCATAAACAGAGAGTGTACAGGATGCTAGTAGTTTTCAGTCCTGGTACATGGTCCTCACCTTCAGAATTGGACGAAACTCTTTCTCCAGAAGTTCCTTTAGTTCATCCTTGCTCAGTGTACCACATTCCCCATCCTGCTTGGTGTATTTGTAGAAAGTATCAATTACGGTGACAACACTTCTCAAGAGATTGGTCATCTTTTTGCAGGTTTAAGTGAACCTGAAGGGAAAAAAAAAAAAAAGATCCTATCATTCATTTTATTTTAATGCATAAACAGTTCTGATTTTAATAGTAATCATCCCAAGTTTTCAAATATCTTGTCTCTTTAAACCAAAATACCTTAACAAGTAAGAATAGGTCAGGGGTGATACAATACACATAAATACCGTGAAAGCTAATCTTGTTAACGTTGAGTTACTTTGCTAAGATCGAGCCATACGTGGCATGTTATTGACTGATCTAGGACTAGATTTCAGATCTCCATGCCCTGGATGAATATATTCTCTACACAGCATCTCTACACTTTGTGTACTTTGGTGTTCTGGGTGTTGTCTTGGGGCTTCCAAAATTTCTAGAATTACCGAGATATATTGCTCCAGTCTTTCTGGCTAGTTTCACTGTTTTTGTTTGTTTGTTTTTTAAATCAAACGTACCAGACCATCTAACATGCATACCTGTCTCCCCTCTGGGTACCAGCAGCTAAATTGGACTGATAAGGGATTTAGCAAATTAACAATGGACAAAGTGGGCTAACTCTATCCTGTTGCTTTAGAAGCATGAGATAGCCCTCATCAAAGCTCTCAAGATATCCGAATCTCTGCTTTAACCAAACTCTGTTTTCTTTCAGTAATCAGGGGAAAAGATTCAGCAATGCAAACTGCAGTTTGACTAGAGGATGATTAAATCTTGGAGCTCTGAAAGTTGCCACTGAACAAGGATGGGTTTCTACAACAGTGCTGGTCTTTTCCCTATTTCAGCTGTACAACCCAGAAAATATAGCACAAAAAATGACTAGGAAGAGAATGTGGAACAGCCTATAAGAAACAAATTTCTACTTACATTATTTTCCATAACAAAGAAAAATTTATTCTAAAAAGACCCTGGAATAAACTAACTGACCAAACAAATAAGCAAACAAAAGAAGAAAAAAGAAAGAAACGAAAAGGAGGGAAGGCAAGAAAACCAAATATATATTAACTCTGTTTTAGCTCATACCCCTGTATTTATACCATGAACAATAGCCAACCAAACATCCACTGATGTAGCTGGATGAGTTTTCTCTCACCTGGTTCACCAAAGGAAAAAGTAGGATAAAGCCTGATGCAGCTTGCAGGGCGACAAAGGATTGAGCTAGTGGCCCTTATATAGCTAACATGTGGGTGCTGCCTTCTGTGGGTTGGACTGGTTCATTTTCAACAATCCTATCTCCTCCTCTGTGTTTATCTTCCTTTATCATCTCTGAGATGATTGCAGAAAGGCTGGTACCAGCCCACCCTCCAATATGAGAACATGTCGTACAACACTTTTCTCAGGGCCATACACTTGTGAAAAGCAGAGATTATGTTTTAGAGGACAAACGTAGTTCAATCCCTTTACTGTCCACCAAAAGTAGCAAAATGTAAGCTACTTGGCAGTGTGTAATCGATGCTTATGTAATTGGAATGAACCTGGGCCACCAGGCTACCTAATTAATGTCTTTTTTGCAATAATAATAGCTACTACTTATTGAGAATTTAGTATGTACTAGATACTGTGCTGAATTCTTTTCACATATCATCTCACTGAATCTCTACAACATTTCTATGAAGTTTGTACTGTATTCCATTTTACAGATGAAGAAACAGGTTCAGAGATCATAAGAGCCCTCTCTGAGGTAACTCAGCTTGTAAGTGGGGGAACTAGGGTTTGAACTGTATCTATCTTATCATAATGCCCTTTCTTTTAACCGTTATACTAGCTTACCTCTACTATATACACCTATTACACAAAAAAGCATGCAGTTTTAGGAAATGTATGAAAGTATATAAAAGGAGTATTATCAGCCAGGAAGAGAAGAAATGTACTCTCTGGAAGGCTTTTTTCTAGGCTATAAAATTATGTTAATGGGCTATACATGAAAGTCATTTTTTTCAGAAGTGTTCAAGGTGAATTTAGAGGGGGCTTTCTTCTAGCATTCTGCTGTTCATTGGTAGTCTGGCAGTTTTGGGCCTAGACCCTTGGGAAAATGTCATTTATGTACATGAAGTATGTACATACATGTACATGAAATGTAATACCTGAGGGAACTGCCTGACATGGCAGTTTTACATGCTTACATATTTATTCTTTGCAATAATCCTGTGAGGTCAGTATTATTGTCATTCTCATTTTACAAATAAGGAAATGAAAGCATAGAGAAATTTAATAATTTGTCCAAAATCACATCTCGGAAGCAGCAACACTAGCATAGAAACCCATACTGTCTAATGCTAAAGCCTGCCTCTTAATCACATATATACCACATATTTGGGGTCAGTCAGTTCCTATTTGGGTGCTCCTTCAGGGAAGCCATTTATTTTATTTACCTCACCATCTTAGACAATGCCTAGTACTTAGTTAACAGTTAGAACGTCTGCTCACAAAATGTTAATGGATATACCACTGATACATCCATTGCTTTCCTAGTCAGGGATTCCCTGACCAAAATGACCACACGGAAAGTGATGTCATCCCATGGATATTATGGTCATTTTCAATTGTGTGTATCTTTTGGAATTGTGCTTGTTTTCACTGAGATGACTCTTGTGTCAGGAGGACTTTCAGACCCCCAGACTCCACACTGAAGTACATTTTTAAAGTCATCCTTGCCCTGCAACTTCAGGATTCTAGTTCCATTGTTTGCCCACTCTCAGAACTCTGCCACTCATGCTTGTATTTTTTGTGTTCAGGTCTCTTTTCTGAGTTGCAGATCACACTAGGTAAAAATATTGACTTAGGAGTCAGGAATATCTGAGTTTAAATTTCAGCTCTGTCTCTTATAGGTAGTGTTCCTTGGACAATTATCTGATCCTCTAAGCCTCAGTTTTCCAATTTCAATAATACCTACTTCACTATAGAGATAAGATAACATGTGAAATTGTTTAGTACTTACCTGGCATATAATAAATGCTTAGTAAACTGTAAAATTATTGCAAGATACTTTAAAATATTTTATAGCAACTATCACAGTGTTTTATCCATAGGAGGCACTCAATCATGTTTGATAAAAATAAATCAGGAGCTAACTGTAGGCCTTTAAAGGCAGAAATACTCCTTATCTGTCAAAAGCATTGCTCCAGAAGATGTCATAACTTTTTTAATAACAATTTTATTGAGATGTAATGAACATACCATAAAATTCAACCTTTTAAAGTATATAATTCAGTGGCTTTTAGCATACTCACAGAATTGTGCAGCTAGGTTTTAGTTAGTGTTCTTAAGTTTCTTCACTTATCAATGCTTCCGTTTTCCCTCTGTAATAACTGCAAGGTATTCTTAGTGTCAGGGGAATAAGTGGACACCTGTCAGATCATTTCAGCTACAATTTTGGAGAATAGTTATTATCCTACCAGAGACCTAAGCACTATCTGGAAAGAAAACAAAATAATGTAGGGATCCATTTGATGACACATGCAGAGAATTTTCCTGCCTGGCTTCTGAAAGATTGTTTAGTCCGGTGAAGCAGAGGCCTGGAGTCAGGGGTTAGGGCACAACTCACCTTACCATTTCTCTGTATCTGGACCTTCTTCTTGCAGTATTAACTCATCTCATCAGACTCTTTGATTTTAGGCCCATTTAGTGAAGTTGTGCACTGTTGGCAAAAGGATTGTCTTGAGAGGGAAGTAACACCTTAGAATATTAAAAACAACTTTCATTATACCTGTAAAAGTTCTAGCTTTGGGTTTTTTCACTGAATATCAGCTAAATTTTGTTTCCTATCTCACCATATTCAAGGGGGGCCCTCTTCAAGTTAAATTAGTCTCCGTTAGCTTCCTGTTAAGTTCAAAGGAAATTCTGTAAAGGACGTGCCTTAGGGCCTAAATGATCCTGTCCCTATCATTAAGAACCAAACATTTCCTCTGTGCTGGGACTCTTAGGAGTTTGGGGTTTCTGAACGAACTCGACTTAGAACTGATAACCTCAGAGTTGATCCAGGGACACTGATAGCTATTAAATGTCTTTTCTATAAAAGCAATTTAGGGAACTGTTCTTGGCTCATAATATGATGTAGTAGGAAGAATACTGACTTTGCAGTAAGACAGAGTGTTTTTATATTACAGCTCCAACATTTACTACCTATAATACCTTGGACAAATTTCTAAATCTGAGTCTCTTTCCATTTCTGTGAAATGAGAATAATGTCAGACATGTGAGACAAGATAATATTAGGGTAATGTTGACCACATAAATAAATTTTTAAAAAAGAATTTAATTTCTTTTCTTTCCTTCTTATGTTCAGATTTAATCTGACTGGTAGGGGGTTATCAGTAGATTTTGTTAGTGATGTTTCTTGGAGATGGTTCTTAACTGTTCCCTCCTGGTAATCTCTCTCCCTAAGTGAAATCAGAGGCCAATTGGGTTGAACTGTTGGAATCTAGCCTTCAAAGGAGCTTATATTTTCTGTTATGAGAAGTTTGTTTATGAGAAGTTTGTGGTGAAGATGGAACCATTAGCCACACCATCTGAGAATGTCCCCACACCTAGATCCGTTTCTTGTTTTCTTACATCACTGTTGATATCTCAAGATTCATATACTGGAGCAACAGTCTCACAAAGAGATGTCTACTGACACATCCAGGCTTTTAGTCATAATGGGAGGCTTCAGTGACTCGTTCTGTGCAGATGGAAGTGAGATGCGCCAGCTGGGGCCTCCAGATGCTTGTTAAAATCTACTCAGGGCCATTTCTGAAGGCTGAGTCTCAGAAACTCAAGTGGTTTTTGCAGTCACAGTATCCATCACCTGTGATAACAATATGACAAAGAGGCTGCTCCCTGATGGATATGGAAACTTACTGACTAGATAAACCTGACCAAAGAAGAAGGAACTTGGATTAGCAGTGGAGTTTAGGATTCTCTAGATCATCTAGAATTAGTATTTTGACAATTTGCAACATATGGTTATTAAGTAAGGCAGGGGATTTTTTCCCTTACAACACATATAATCTGTACAATAAAAGGAATTTACCGGAAAGGCTGTATATATATATGCTCAAAATGTTAACAGGAGCTCTTCCTTCAAAGCATTCAGAGCATCACATTCTTTTAAATATCACTTGGTAGGTGAAAATATTGGCTGTTTAAGCATGAATTTGATTTTTTGAATCATTTATAAGCATTTGGAACCACGTTTCATTACAAAGAGAATAACTCATAAGATTTTTTAAAAGGAGGGAGAGTCCATTTTTAAGTATGAATTTAAAGTAACCAAATTAATTTCTTCAGTACAGTGGCTCTGAGCAATTCCTGTTACTTCAGCAAGCATATTTTTGAGGACTTGCTGTGCTCCTATGACCATTTTCTTTGTGTGAATGCACTTCCAGTGGTGAGGCAGTCCAAGATTGTATGAAATAGTATAATGAAGCTAGATTAGGACTGAATATTGGCCTGGAGTTTGGCATCAGAAAAGACTGTTGTTATTCATTTGCTCAGTTGTGTCTGACTCTACGTGACCCCATGGACTGCAGCACGCCAGGCTTCCCTGTCCTTCACCAACTCCCGGAGTTTGCTCAAACTCATGTCCATTGAGTCAGTGATGCCATCCAACCATCTCATCCTCTGTCTTCCCTTCTCCTCCTGTCTTCAATCTTTCCCAGCATCAGGGTCTTTTCCAATGAGTCGACTCTTCACATCAGGTTGCCAAAGTATTAGAGCTTCAGCCTCAGTCCTTCCAATGAATATTCAGGGTTGATTTCCTTTAGGATTGACTGGTTTGATCTCCTTGCTATCCAAGGGGCTCTCAAGAGTCTTCTCCAGCACCACAGTTTGAAAGCATCAGTTCCTCGAGATATAAGCAGAGAGTAACATGGAAATTTACAATACCATATGTAAAATATATATAGCCAATGGGAATTTGCTGTATAACTCAGAAAACTCAAACAGGGGCTCTGTGACAATCTAGAAGGGTGAGATGGGGAGGGAGATGGGCGGGAGGTTTGGGAGGGAGGGGTGTACCTATGTCTGATTCTTATTAATATATGACAGAAAACCACAAAATTCTGTAAATCAATAATCTTTCAATTAAAAAAATAAAAATAATTCTTCAGCATTGAGCCTTCTTTATGGTCCAACTCTCACATCCATACATGACTACTGAAAAAACCATAGCTTTGACTATATGGACCTTTGTCGGCAAAGTATGTCTTTGCTCTTTAACATGCTGTCTAGGTTTGTCATAGCTTTTCTTCTGAGGAGCAAGAGTCTTTATATCAGAAAAAAAATTGGCAACAGTTTAAGATTTATATGTACATGGTACACACACTCATACACATTCACTCCTCTCTACACATATTCCCACACACATTTAATATACATTATTGAAAAGTTATAATATGCAAAGGCCAGTGCTAAGCATGGTCTCTTCTATGAAGGTATATTAGTTTGGGATTATTTATGAGCCTCAGGTTTTCCATCACATCCTTTCAACAATCTTGGCACTCTCCTGTTTGAAAGCATATTGAGGATTTGCGATTTTGGATTGCCCAGGATACACTATGTGCACACAATTACACAAATATATAGATATGTATATACATTTATTCATCCCCACACCATTAAATTTTAACAAGGGACAGACTTGCTGTACAGTACCAAAATAAGGCTGATTTTTCATGCCTTATGGATGAGGACAAAATTGACAAAAAATATCTTAGACTGCTTAGGATGACATCTTTGTATACTTTAAAAAAATTTTATTGAAGTGTAGTTGATTTTCAGCGTAGTGTTAATTTCTACTGTACAGTAACGTGACTAAGTTATACATATTTGTATTCTTTTTCATATTCTTTTCCATTATGATTTATCACGGGATATTGAATATAGTTTCCTGTGCTATATAGTATGACCTTGTTCTTTATCCCTCCTATATATAGTAGTTTGCATCTACTAATGGGGTTACGTCTTTGAATAGGACTAGGGAAAAATAAATATAGCACCTCTATGAGTTACAGCTATCAGGCTTAGGTTTTATTAATTTTGGATTAATTAGTTTTATTGATTGTTTCCATTATCTCTGATAATTTTGTTTGTTTTCCCTTTAAAATTAATTATGTTTATTTTGTGTGTTAGTCACTCCATCTATGTGCTAATTTCTTGCCTCTGGGCACTAATGATGCATCAGAGTTTTAGTCTTCTGGAATTATCTAGTTTAAATCACTTCTGAGCATTTGGACTCTTAGAGGAAGGATAATAAAGTGGGATCTGTGGAAAAGCACATCTGCAGTGTCTTACTTTTTCTTCAGTGGGAGGTTTTCTCCCTGGGGACTGGTAACTTGATTTACGGATACTATGTCACCTCTCTAGCAAGATAATTGTAAAAGGCAGACAGAGTATTTCATGTAATTATTATGGGTTGACTAAAGTCTCAGGATCGACCATGTTCTCCAACCCAATTGCCCCACCTCCTGCTCCTAGTATTGTTCAGGTCAAAGATACTTGGAGCAGAATCTGTTCCCTGAGGGTCCAGGGCCCCTGGCATAGGGAGACCAATATTAACTTTTTGAGATGTTCAGAGATGTCATCCCACTCATTTCTGAGATGAATATGGCTAGAGAGGCAGATATACTCATGCAGAGTGGGGCTTGGGACCTTTGCTACAAGAGGAGCAGTTATTAGCCCAGACTTCTTTCTCATATTCATTCCCTAAGTCTGATCCACACAGAAGAATTTGGGGCAAAGTCAGAGTAGGACTCTTAAAGAAATATGTTTCTTGACTTCTCCCTAAAAATGAACACAAAATCTATAGCCAAGTTGTTGAGCCCAGTGATTAAGAGCATAAAACTTGGAATCTGACAGATCTAGGTTGGAATCCTGTCTCTGCCACTCACTAGTTATGTGACTTAATATCCCTTTAAATGTGAGGCATTTTCTTCATAGGTGTTGTTATAAAGCCTCAAAGAATTAAGTCAAGTGCCTGGAACAAAACACTCATTCAACAAGAGGTAGAAATTGCTGGGTTTTTGCTTAAAAAAGGCTATCTTTTTTTTTTTAAATCTGATTAAAATACTGTATTTTTATGCCTATTGTGTATGTTGCTCCTAACAGTTTTGTTTTGAGAGCTAAAATCATAAGTCAGATGTGCTCAGGATTAATTAGTATCTCTGGGCATCAAATACTGTACAAAGTGGCCTATGATTGGTCGGCTTAGGAGAGGGTCTTGGTTCTAACTCAGTTGTTTGGTGGATCACATTGATTAAAGGTAATTATGAAGCCAATAATCAAGATGGCATTTATAGTGATGATGATGACACAAACTCTGTTCATGATAGATATAGAATCTTCAGATGAGAATCATTTACTTTTACATCAGCAATTCAAAGCATAGGCCCTAGATTTGCTTTCAAGGGCACATCAGTTGTTTCCTTCTTTATTTTCCATTCATTCTATAATTGATCTGCTGCCAGGAAGGGGGTCTATGGCCTATTTATCTTGCTTTAACGATCTGTACCCTTTCTTCCTCTAGTTACATTCTAGCCTCTGGAAGCTCCTTCCTGGTTGTATATACTTCCTAGCTACCTCATCCTCAGTAGGAACACTTACTCTTCCCAAACTTTGAAACCATGGATTCTTTAGGAGTTTTATAGATAGAAAAATCCTTCTGTCCCTTTTCTTTCATAAAGAAGCCAGAGTCCTAGCAGTCTTTAATGGCTTATGGATTTATGGGCTTCTCTACTGCCTCTTACCCTCCTACCACATAGAATTCTGATGAACAGATAGTTCTAAGTGTTTCGAATTGGCCTAAATGTCAGGGAGACATCAGCTGACTGAGGTGTATTTTGCAGTTTTGACTTCTTCTACCTACAAGTAAAGCTAAGCTACCAAGTTCAGCTGCTTCTTTCTCCTGCAAGCTGCTCAAGGCTGTTAGTGGCTGAAATAGCAAAACTCAACCCATTTCAGGGCTTTATGTAAAGCCAGAGGCAAGTTGAGTCAGGTGCATACTAGCCCAGTTCAGATCCTGCCAGCCGTAGGACTGGTTCCCTCCCCTGTTGGTTTCACGACCCAACAATCTGGGGCCTCGGCTAAGCTATTTGTCAAGCAGCAACGTGAGTGATAAGACAGGCTGGATCTCTATTTTGAGAATGATTGTGAAGGGAGGGACCTTTATATTAATTTAAATATAGATTCTGTGGCCCCCACCCTAAGAAACTCTGAGGCTGGCTGCTCTAACCCACCTCTGCATCAACCCTATAGCAGAGGACTGTACTTCAGCTCTTAGTCAGTTTGAAAAGAGAGTCCCATATGCCTTAATTCTTATAACCAATAAATATTCACAGGAGCTGATATGTACTGGGCCATTAGAAAAGAAATGGGAAAAAAAAGTATGAGGTAGAAAGTCAGTGCCCATTCTCTAGACACAACTTCAACCATAGGAGAACTAACCTTTAAACCTTTTGTGAAAATATAAAAGATAAATACAATACAGTATATTACAGAGAACACTGGTTCGTTATTAACTTCTTTCTTTCTCTCATACCTCAAAGGCAAACTGTCAGCAAATCCTATTGATTCTTCTTCCAGATGGTAACCAGAATCTATGCAATGCTCACCATCTTCACTTTTGCCATACTAATCCAACTGCTATTGTTTCTTGCTGGCTCATTCATCTCCTAACTGATGTGCCGGCTTCTACTCTCAACTCTCTACAGTATATTGTCAAGATTGTAGACTGACTTGATGTTTTAACACAGAAGGCTGAGCATGTCACTCCCTGCTTTAGAGTAGGCAGAAGCCCAATAAAGACTAGAAGGTCTCTGACCTCATCTCTTGCTGCTCTCCTCACTCTCTCTTCTTTAGCCATACTAGCCTCCCTGGTGTTCCATGAATTTGCCAGGCACACTCCCATCTGAGTTTCCTCTCTCTAGAGTACTCTTCTGCAGCTAGTGTACTCTCATCTCCTTTGAGTCTCTGCTTGATTATTGCCTTCAGGACCCTCCCACTTCCATCAACTAAAATCTAGTAAACAAAAAAGGAAACAAATGTTTTCACCCATTGGACAACAAACAACACAGGAAAAATAAATAAAGTGAGCAAATAATAATGTCTCCAGCTTAAAGCCTAGAGATGCTCTATGAACTTTACAGGGAGAGAACATTTATAGGCTGCAGCACAAGAGAGGAAATCTAAGCAGGGTCAAGTCATCAAAAGAACATCATAATTCTAAGCGTTTAATGAACCAAAACTGAATAGAACTGCAAAAAGAAAGAGTCATTTATAGTCAGAGATTTCAAAAATCCCTCCAAGTTATTGATAAAACCAGTAGATAGAAAATCAATAGGATATGGAAGAGCTTCTCTGGTGGCTCAGACGGTAAAGAATCTGCCTGCAATGTGGGAAACCTGAGTTCGATCCCTGGAGAAGGAAATGGCAACCCACTCCAGTACTCTTGCCTGGAGAATCCCATGGATAGAGGAGCCTGACAGGCTACAGTTCATGGAGTCACAAAGAGTCGGACACAACTGACTTTCAGGTTATGGAAGTCTTGAAGAATACTATTAACCAATGTGACCTAAGTGACAGTTACAGAACACCCAACACCAGAATACACATTCTTTCTAAGTGCGCATGGAACATTTATCAAGATAGACTGTGTTCTGGGCCATAAAACAAGTCTCGGTGAATTAAAATGATTTAACTTCTACAGAGTTGATCACAATGGAATTAAATTAGAAACTAACAAAGTTATCTACAAATTCAAATATTCAGAAACCAAAACACACTTCAGGATAATCTGGGATTGAAGAACAAATCAAAGGAGAGATTAGAATGTATTTAACTTAATAGAAATGAAAAAATATATGTCAAAATTTGTGAGTTGAAGCTAAGTAGTGTTTAAAGGAAAATTTGTAGCACAAAGTGTCTACAGAGTTTTACAGATTTGCTGGCATATTGAGTGCAGCACTTTCACAGAGTCGTCTTCCAGGATTTGAAATATGTCAATTGGAATTCCATCACCTCCACTAACTTTGTTTGTAGATGATTCTGAAGGCCCACTTGATTTTGGACTTCAGGATATCTGGCTCTAGGTGAGTGATCACACCATTGTGGTTATCTGGGTCATTAAGATCTTTTTTGTGTAGTTCTTCTGTGTATTCTTGCCACCTTTTCTTAATATCTTCTGCTTTTGTTCAGTCCATACCGTTTTTGTCCTTTATTGTACCCATCTATGCAAGTCAGGAAGCAACAGTTAGAGCTGGACATGGAACAATGGACTGTTTCCAAATAGGAAAAGGAGTCCGTCAAGGCTGTATATTGTCACCCTGCTTATTTAACTTATATGCAGAGTACATCATGAGAAATGCTGGGCTGGAGGAAACACAAGCTGGAATCAAGGCTGCCGGGAGAAATATCAATAACCTCATATATGAACATGATACCACCCTTATGGCAGAAAGTGAAGAAGAACTAAAGAGCCTCTTGATGAAAGTGAAAGAGGAGAGTGAAAAAGTTGGCTTAAAGCTGAACATTGAGAAAACTAAGATCATGGCATCTGGTCCCATTACTTCATGGGAAATAGATGGGGAAACAGTGTCAGACTTTATTTTTTTGGGCTCCAAAATCACTGCAGATGGTGACTGTAGCCGTGAAATTAAAAGATGCTTACTCCTTGGAAGAAAAGTTATGACCAACCTAGATAGCATATTCAAAAGCAGAGACATTCCTTTGCCAACAAAGGTCTGTCTAGTCAAGGCTATGGTTTTTCCAGTGGTCATGTATGGATGTGAGAGTTGGACTGTGAAGAAAGCTGAGCGCCGAAGAATTGATGCTATCAAACTGTGGTGTTGGAGAAGACTCTTGAGAGTCCCTTGGACTGCAAGGAGATCCAACCAGTCCATTCTAAAGGAGATCAGCCCTGGGTGTTCTTTGGAAGGAATGATGCTAAAGCTGAAACTCCAGGACTTTGGCCACCTCATGCGAAGAGTTGATTCATTGGAAAAGACCCTGATGCTGGGAGGCATTGGGGGCAGGAGGAGAAGGGGACAACAGAGGATGAGGTGGCTGGATGGCATCCCTGACTAGATGGACATGAGTTTGAGCAATCTCCAGAAGTTGATGATGGACAGGGAGGCCTGGTGTGCTGCAATTCATGGGGTCACAAAGAGTGCACACGACTTAGCGGCTGAACTGAACTGAACTGAACTGAATGACTAGTGAATGCATATATGTTAAATCTAGAAAAGTGGTACCTATGAACCTATTTGCAAGCCATAAACAGACACACAGACAGAGAGCAAACCTATGGACACCAAGAGGGGACATGATGGGGGGTGGGATGCATTAGGAGACTGGGATTAACAAATACATGATTCTATATATAAAATGGTTGGATGGCATCACTGATTAGATGGACATGAGTTTGAGCAAGCTCCAGGAGTTGGTGATAGACAGGGAAGCCTGGTGTGCTGTAGTTCATGGGGTTTGACACTACTGAACAACTGGACTGAACTGAATATATAAAATAGAAAACGAATGAGAAGCTACTGTGTGGCATGGGGAACTCTACTCAATACATAGTGGTAACCTAAATGGGAGGGAATTCCAAAAAGAGGAGGAATATACATATGCGTGCATGCTAAGTTGCTTCAGTCCTGACTCTTTGCGACACTACAGACTGCAGCTCACCAGGCTCCTCTGTCCATGGGATTCGCCAGGCAAGAATACTGGAGTGGGTTGCCATACTCCCCTCCAGGGGATCTTCCTGTTTCAGGCATTGAACCCATGTCTCTAACATCTCCTGCACTGGCAAGCAGGTTCTTTACCACTAGCACAACCCATACATGTGGTTGAGTCACTTTGCTGTACAGCAGAAAGTAACACTGTAAAACAACTATACTCCAATAAAAAAAATTTTTAAATATATACACTAATGGTAAATGAGCATGTGGAAAGATGTTCAATATCATTAGTCATTGCATGTGTGCCTGCTCAGTCGTGTCTGACTCTTTGCAACCCCATGAACCCCATGGATCCCATGGACCCTGCTAGTCTCCTTGTCCATGGGATTTTCCTGGCAAGGATACTGGAGTGGGCTGCTGTTTCCTCCTCAGGGGATCTTCCCAACCCAGGGATCAAACCTACGTCTCCTGTATTGGCAGAAGGATTCTTTACCACTGAGCCACCTGGGAATCCCCACTATTAGTCATTAGTGAAATGCAAATTATTAATAAAACTACAATGAGATACCACTAACACCTAGTAGAATAGTCTCTTTTAAATCTAGTAATACCAAGTACTATCTAGGATACAGAGCAACTAGAACTCTTGCAATGAAAAAATGGTACAGCTGCTTTGGAAAACTAACAATTTCCCTGGTGGCTCAGACAGTAAAGCATCTGTCTACAATGCAGGAGACCTGGGTTCCATCCCTGGGTCGGGAAGATCTTCTGGAGAAGGAAATGGCAATCCACTCCAGTACTATTGCCTGGAAAATCCCATGGACAGAGGGGCCTGGTAGGCTACAGTCCATGGGGTCGCAAAGAGTCAGACACGACTGAGCGAATTCACTTCACTTCACTATGAATGTAAACGTACATTCACTGTCTGACTTCACAGTCTCAATCCCGGCTATTTACCCAAGTGAAGTGAAAATTTATATGCACATAGAAGCCTGTATGCAAATATTTATAGTAGCTTCACTTGTGATGTCATGACTTCCCTGGTGGCTCAGATGGTAAAGTGTCTGCCTACAATATGGGAGGCCTGGGTTCAATCCCTGGGTCAGGAAGATCCTCTGGAGAAGGGAATTACAACCCACTCCAGTACTCTTGCCTGGAAAATCCCATGGACGAAGGAGCCTGGTAGGCTATAGTCCATGGGGTCACAAAGAGTCGGACACGACTCAGCGACTAAAACACTTGTGATAACCAAAGACTGAAAAAAACTGAAACGTCCTTCATATGATGAATTAGCCCTTCAAACAAAAATGGATTCACAGTTATATACAACAAAATTGATGAATCTTAAATCCATTTGCTTAGTGAAAAAAGCCAGGCTCAGAAGGCCAAATTCTCTGTGACTCTATTTACATGACATTCTGGAAAAAGACAAAGCTATAGGGATGGAGAATTGATGCTTTTGAACTGTGGTGTTGGAGAAGACTCTTGAGAGTCCCTTGGACTGCAAGGAGATCCAACCAGTCCATTCTGAAAGAGATCAGCCCTGGGATTTCTTTGGAAGGAATGATGCTAAAGCTGAAACTCCAGTACTTTGGCCACCTTATGCGAAGAGTTGACTCATTGGAAAAGACTCTGATGCTGGGAGGGATTGGGGGCAGGAGGAGATGGGGACGACAGAGGATGAGATGGCTGGATGGCAACACTGACTCAATGGACGTGAGTCTGAGTGAACTCTGGGAGTTGGTGATGGACAGGGAGGCCTGGCGTGCTGCGATTCATGGGGTCGCAAAGAGTTGGACACGACTGAGTGACTGAATTGAACTGAACTGAACTGATAGGGACGGAAATCACTTGCGCCAGATCTTGGAGCTGGAGGGAGAGGTTGACTACAAAGGTACATGAGGGTTATTTTTTTGGATAACGACACTGTTCTATGTCTTGATTCTGATGGTGGTTAAACAGACATTTGCATTTGTCATCTCACACGCTAGTAAAGCAATGCTCAAAATTCTCCAAGCCAGGCTTCAGCAATACGTGAACCGTGAACTTCCAGATGTTCAAGCTGGGTTTAGAAAAGGCAGAGGAACCAGAGATCAAATTGTCAACATCTGCTGGATCATCAAAAAAGCAAGAGAGTTCCAAAAAAACATCTATTTCTGTTTTATTGACTATGCCAAAGCCTTTGACTGTGTGGATCACAATAAACTGTGGAAAATTCTGAAAGAGATGTGAATACCAGACCACCTGACCTGCCTCTTGAGAAACCTATATGCAGGTCAGGAAGCAACAGTTAGAACTGGACATGGAACAACAGACTGGTTCCAAATAGGAAAAGGAGTACGTCAAGGCTGTATATTGTCACCCTGCTTATTTAACCTATATGCAGAGTACATCATGAGAAACGCTGAGCTGGAAGAAACACAAGCTGGAATAAAGGTTGCCGAGAGAAATATCAATAACCTCAGATATGCAGATGACACCACCCTTATGGCAGAAAGTGAAGAGGAACTAAAAAGCCTCTTGATGAAGGTGAAAGAGGAGAGTGAAAAAGTTGGCTTAAAACTCAACATTCAGAAAACGAAGATCATGGCATCTGGTCTCAACACTTCATGGGAAATCAATGGGGAAACAGTGGAAGCAGTGTCAGACTTTATTTTTTTGGGCTCCAAAATCACTGCAGATGGTGACTGCAGCCATGAAATTAAAAGACGCTTACTCCTTGGAAGGGAAGTTATGACCAACCTAGACAGCATATTCAAAAGCAGAGACATTGCTTTGCCAACAAAGGTTCGTCTAGTCAAGGCTATGGTTTTTCCAGTGGTCATGTATGGATGTGAGAGTTGGACTGTGAAGAAGGCTGAGTGCCGAAGAATTGATGCTATTGAACTGTGGTGTTGGAGAAGACTCTTGAGAGTCCCTTGGACTGCAAGGAGATCCAACCAGTCCATTCTGAAGGAGATCAGCCCTGGGATTTCTTTGGAAGGAATGATGCTAAAGCTGAAACTCCAGTACTTTGGCCACCTCATGCAAAGAGTTGACTCATTGGAAAAGACCCTGATGCTGGGAGGGATTGGGGGCAGGAGGAGAAGGGGACGACAGAGGATGAGATGGCTGGATGGCATCACTGACTCGATAGACATGAGTCTGAGTGAACTCCGGGAGTTGATGATGGACAGTGAGGCCTGGCGTGCTGTGATTCATGGGGTCGCAGAGTCGGACATGACTGAGTGACTGAACTGAACTGAACTGAAGCTTGCAGGACTGTATATTAAAAAGATTACATTTCTCTGATAATGAGTGATGTTGAGCATCTTTTCATGTGTTTGTTAGCCATCTGTATGTCTTCTTTGGAGAAAAGTCTATTTAGTTCTTTGGCCCATTTTTTGATTGGGTCGTTTATTTTTCTGGAGTTGAGCTGTAGGAGTTGCTTGTATATTTTTGAGATTAGTTGTTTGTCGGTTGCTTCATTTGCTATTATTTTCTCCCATTCTGAAGGCTGTCTTTTCACCTTGCTAATAGTTTCCTTTGATGTGCAGAAGCTTTTAAGGTTAATTAGGTCCCATTTGTTTATTTTTGCTTTTATTTCCAATATTCTGGGAGGTGGGTCATAGAGGATCCTGCTGTGATGTATGTCGGAGAGTGTTTTGCCTATGTTCTCCTCTAAGAGTTTTATAGTTTCTGGTCTTACATTTAGATCTTTAATCCATTTTGAGTTTATTTTTGTGTATGGTGTTAGAAAGTGTTCTAGTTTCATTCTTTTACAAGTGGTTGACCAGATTTCCCAGCACCACTTGTTAAAGAGATTGTCTTTAATCCATTGTATATTCTTGCCTCCTTTGTCAAAGATAAGGTGTCCATATGTGCGTGGATTTATCTCTGGGCTTTCTATTTTATTCCATTGATCAATATTTCTGTCTTTGTGCCAGTACCATACTGTCTTGATAACTGTGGCTTTGTAGTAGAGCCTGAAGTCAGGTAGGTTGATTCCTCCAGTTTCATTCTTCTTTCTCAAGATCGCTTTGGCTATTCGAGGTTTTTTGTATTTCCATACAAATTGTGAAATTATTTGTTCTAGCTCTGTGAAGAATACTGTTGGTAGCTTGATAGGGATTGCATTGAATCTATAAATTGCTTTGGGTAGTATACTCATTTTCACTATATTGATTCTTCCAATCCATGAACATGGTATATTTCTCCATCTATTAGTGTCCTCTTTGATTTCTTTCACCAGTGTTTTATAGTTTTCTATATATAGGTCTTTAGTTTCTTTAGGTAGATATATTCCTAAGTATTTTATTCTTTCTGTTGCAATGGTGAATGGAATTGTTTCCTTAATTTCTCTTTCTGTTTTCTCATTATTAGTGTATAGGAATGCAAGGGATTTCTGTGTGTTGATTTTATATCCTGCAACTTTGCTATAGTCATTGAACATGAAACACATGAAAAGATGCTCAACATCACTCATTATCAGAGAAATGCAAATCAAAACCACTATAAGGTACCATTTCACACCAGTCAGAATGGCTGCGATCCAAAAGTCTACAAATAATAAATGCTGGAGAGGGTGTGGAGAAAAGGGAACCCTCTTACACTGCTGGTGGGAATGCAAACTAGTACAGCCACTATGGAGAACAGTGTGGAGATTCCTTAAAAAACTGGAAATAGAACTGCCTTATGATCCAGCAACCCCACTGCTGGGCATACACACTGAGGAAACCAGAAGGGAAAGAGACACGTGTACCCCAATGTTCATCGCAGCACTGTTTATAATAGCCAAGACATGGAAGCAACCTAGATGTCCATTAGCAGATGAATGGATAAGAAAGCTGTGGTACATATACACAATGGAGTATTACTCAGCCATTAAAAAGAATACATTTGAATCAGTTCTAATGAGGTGGATGAAACTGGAGCCTATTATACAGAGTGAAGTAAGCCAGAAGGAAAAACATAAATACAGTATACTAATGCATATATATGGAATTTAGAAAGATGGTAACAATAACCCGATTATGCGAGACAGCAAAAGAGACACTGATGTATAGAACAGTCTTATGGACTCTGTGGGAGAGGGAGAGGTGGGGGAAGATTTGGGAGAATGGCAAGAAAACATGTAAAATATCATGTAGAAAATGAGTTGCCAGTCCAGGTTCGATGCACGATGCTGGATGCTTGGGGCTGGTGCACTGGGACGGCCCCAGAGGGATGGTATGGGGAAGGAGGAGGGAGGAGGGTTCGGGATGGGGAACACATGTATACCTGTGGCAGATTCATTTTGATATTTGGCAAAACTAATACAATTATGTAAAGTTTAAAAATAAAATAAAATTAGAAAAAAAATAATAAAAGAAAATAAAAAAATAAAAATAAAAAAATAAAATAAAAAGATTACACTTTAGCCTATGTAAATTACATCTTAATAAAAATTTTTAATACATTTAAAACATATTACCTTTATGATAACTTCTGTTGCTGGTCTATTTTTTTCCTTTTTTAAAATTAATTTTTATTGGAATACAGTTGCTTTACAGTACTGTGTTAGTTTCTACTGTACAGCAAAGTGAATGAGCTATGTATACACTTATATCCCCTCTTTTTGAATTTCCTTCCCGTCTAGGTCACCACAGAGCAGGGCTCCAGTGCTATGGCACCCCACTCCAGTACTTTTGCTGGAAACTCCCATGGACAGAGGAGCCTGGTGGGCTGCAGTCCATGGGGTCGCTAGGAGTCAGACACAACTGAGCGACTTCACTTTCACTTTTCACTTTTCACTTTCATGCATTGGAGAAGGAAACGGCAACCCACTCCAGTGTTCTTGCCTGGAGAATCCCAGGGACGGCGGAGCCTGGTGGGCTGTCGTCTATGGGGTCGCACAGAGTCTGACATGACTGAAGTGACTTAGCAGCTATATAGTAGGTTCTCATTAGTTCTCTATTTTATACATAGTATCAGTCATGTAAATATGTCAATCCCAATCTCCCAATTCATCCCACCACCTCTTTCTGTCCTTAGTGTCCATATGTTTGTTCTCTACATCTGTGTCTATTTCTGTTTTGTAAGTAAGATAATCTATGCCATTTTTTAAGATTTCACATATATGCATTGGTATACAATATTTGTTTTTATGACTTACTTCAGTCTGTATGGCAGTCTCTAGATCCATTCACATCTCTACCAATGACTCAGTTTCATTCCTTTTTACTCCTTGGAAGGAAAGTTATGACCAACCTAGATAGCATATCGAAAAGCAGAGACATTACTTTGCCAACAAAGGTTCGTCTAGTCAAGGCTATGTGGTCATGTATGGATGTGAGAGTTGGACTGTGAAGAAGGCTGAGCGCCGAAGAATTGATGCTTTTGAACTGTGGTGTTGAAGACTCTTGAGAGTCCCTTGTACTGCAAGGAGATCCAACCAGTCCATTCTGAAGGAGATCAGCCCTGGGATTTCTTTGGAAGGAATGATGCTGAAGCTGAAACTCTAGTACTTTGGCCACCTCATGCGAAGAGTTGATTCATTGGAAAAGACCCTGATGCTGGGAGGGGTTGGGGGCAGGAGGAGAAGGGGACAACAGAGGATGAGATGGCTGGATGGCATCACTGACTCGATGGACGTGAGTGGGTGAACTACGGGAGTTGGTGATGGACAGGGAGGCCTGGCGTGCTTCGATTCATGGGGTCGCAGAGTCGGACACGACTGAGCAACTGATCTGATCTGATCTGAACATTAAATTATAGTTTTGTCTGGGTATATGTCCAAGAGTGGGATTGCTGGGTCGTATGGTAGTTCTATTTTTAATTTTTTAAGGAAACTTCATACTCTTCTCCATAGTGGATTATCAGTTTACATTTCCACCAACTGTGCAAAAAGGTTCCCTTTCATGCACACTCTCTCTAGCATTTATTTTTCATAGATTTTTTGATGATGACCGTTCTGACAGATGTGAGGCAATACTTTAAAATAGTTTTGATTTGCCTTTCTCTAATAATTAGTGATGCTGAGCATCTTTTCATGTGTCTCTTGGCCATATGAATGTTCTCTTTGGTGAAATGTCTATTTAAGTTTTCTGCCCATTTTTTGATTGGGTTATTTTTTTTTTTTTATTGAGCTGCATGAGCTGTTTAGATATTTTGGAGAGTTATCCTTTGTCAGTTGCTTAATTTGCAAACATTTTCTTCAATTCCAAGTACTGTCTTTTTATCTTGTTTATGGTTTCCTTTGCTATGCAAAAGATTTTAAATTTAATTAGGTCCCATTTGTTAAAATTTGTTTTTATTTTCATTACTCTAGGAAGTGGGTCAGAAAAGACCCTGTTGCCATTTATGTCAAAGAGTGTTCTATGCGGCCACTCTATTTAATATCCCCTTTCCAGCACTCCCACTTCTGTTTCTCTTTGCTTTATTTTTTCCATAGTGATTATCATTAACCAACATACTGTGTAATTTACTTATGTGTTATGACACTATCTGTTATGGTATGTGTCTCTCTGGTATGTAAGTTCTGTAAGGGTAGCACTTTATCAGTTTTATTTATGGCTGTATTCCAAATATCTGGAACAATGCCTGACACTTTATAGGATACACAAAATGTTTATTGAATAAAATACTCTTGTTTCTCTCAGATTGTATAAATCTTTTTCCTTTTGTTTATTGAATAGTGAATAAATAAATGAATAATATAGCATCAGGAGATCTCCTGTTTTCTTCTATTTCTTCCTAGTTTTATTCTCTGGATAAACTATATAGACTCTTTCTTTACTCAGCTATCTCTTTTATAAAATGGGGTGATAACATACGCTTTACTTCAAAGGGCTTCATGAAGATAAAATGGAAAAAAATGTATAAAAGCTTATTATAAACTCAATAGTATATGAAATATTATCATCATTATTATTGCTTCTTAAAATTCATGTAATCTTTAATTTTTTGTTTGTGCCTTTCTTTTCTTTTTCCCATTATGCAACAAGAACAGTCTCAGATCTGCAACTTAGCACCTTGTCATCTCTTGATCTAATTATTTAAAATGTGAAGTGTTTTGTCAACCCAACTAGATTTTAAGTTCAGACAGTAGAAACCATAGTGCTATATCATATGCTTTAAATTCTTCCTGATAAAATGATTTTGTTCTTTTTATTCAACCAAGAAATCAACCAATGCAAAGGCCTCAAGGTGGAATGTACCCAGCAAGTTCAGGGAGCAACCAGGAGGCCAGTGTGACTGGAGCAGAGTGAATGAAGAGGAGAGAAATCAGAATGTGTGGTCCACAACTTTAGGCCTTAGATTTGGCTTTTACTTTAAGTGAGATGGGGAATTATTGTCAGGTTTAGAACAGAAGGGTGATCCAATTTCCTTTTTCAGGGCTTCTTTCTACCCACTTAAGTTGAAAGTAGGTTGTGAAGGAGCAAGGGTAGAATTGAGGAGACAAGTTATGAAGCTATTGCAATAATTCAGGCAAGACATGGTTTGTTAAATATATAATTATTTTTGATCAAATTTGTCCTTGTTCAGTCGCTAAGTTGTGTCCAACTCTTTGTGACCCCATGAACTGCAGCACACCAGGCTTCTCTGTCCTGCAATATCTCCTAGAGTTTGCTCAAACTCATGTCCATAGAGTCGATGATGCCATCCAACCATCTAATCCTCTGTCACCCTCTTCTCCTGCCCTCAAAAGTGTTTCCTTATTTATGTAAATAAGCAACAAAGGAAATTTTTGTCAATTTTTTCACATGTCATCAGGCTTAGAAAATATGATCATTTTACTCTATTTCCTAAACACTTGACATAGTAAACATAATACATGCTGAAAAGTTGCTTATTAGTTGGTGGATTTGAATTCTTGTTAACAGGGTTGAAAGTTGTGCAGTCTTCTTAAAGAATCTAAAACCATCTTGTCTTGCTCTTTGAGCCTGGGGGTAGAGATGTACCTGGGACCTTTTCCAGCTGGAGGTGTTGGTTGTGAGATGGGCCAAGTTGTGTGACAAAGCCACCTAGAACTGATGTACTTGGATATCCTCCCTGTCTTCCACTGTTGCTATTCTGGGTCACTAGCACCAGTCAGGAGCACTTGACACACGGAGACTCCTGTGAACAGGCCAGTGTGCATCCCAGCACAGGCCAGGTCCTGTCCAGCAATCCTGCCTGCTCATTGGGATACAGCTGGAGTCACCACTGTTGATTATTATTATTTTTTAGTATCTGGAAAGTTATTTACCAAGGAAGTTATGACTTCCAGGGCATCAATGAGGGCCTCAAAAAGTGAGTTTTCTTCAGTTAAGAGCACAACATCTGAAGTAGAATGGGTTTGGGTTTGATTCTTCTTTCTGTTTCTTGGCTGGGTCACCCTGGTAAGTGATTGAATTTCTGTGATCTTGCATTTCCTCAAATGTAAAATTGATATTCATTCATTTAATTGCTCATTTAATAAGCATGAGCTAGACATTGTGCTAGATGCTGGGAATACAGTGGTGAATGAATAGATGTGGTCTTTGCCTTCAAGGCAATTACATTATAAAGGATAGTAATAATAAATATCTCATTGTTCTAATGATAAATAAGAAAATATGTGGATAGTGAATACTATGGGTCAGCTTCCCCACTGTTACCTTTCCTAAGCCCTCTCCATGGTCATTGTGTCCAGGTCATCCGCCCAGTCAAGACAGGCCAATGAATACCTCTTCTCGGGACTCAGTGCTAGCACTATGTGGCTTCATCCTTAGTCTCTACACAGTGTCTTAAATGGAGGTGGAATTGACTCCAGAAGTTTGAACAGCAGTTTCGTTTGAGAAGCAGGAAAAACCACTCTCTAGGAAGAGTGAATAATGAAGCAGGGAGCAGAGGCACAAAGAAGACTTGGAGACACGAGATGACAGAAGTCCTGATGGCACGGTCCTCGCTGACTCCAGGGCGTTGCTAGGACCCACTGTGTCCTTGCCCTTAGGTCTAGGGACACCTCTTTGTATCTTTATCTATGCAGTAATTTGGTTTAAATAAGCTCAAACTAGTCTTTATTACTCCCAACCAGTCACAACACACTGAAGGCATTGAAAAAGTGAAAGCTTGGGACTTCCCTGGTGGTCCAGTGGCTGGGACTCCATGCTCCCAATGCAGGAGCCCTGGGTTCAATCTCTGGTCAGGGAACTAAATTACACTTGCTACAGCTATTAATAAGAGTTTGTATGCTGCAACTAAGACCCAATGCAGTCAAATAAATATTTTTTAAAAGTGAAATCTTATAATCATTATTTAGAAACATGCAACATCCTATATTTCTTCTATCCCTCCCTTCACTCCCCAAACACACCCTCTACCACCACCACACACATCTTTGGGCAGAACATCACTGTCTCTCCAATTCTGTCTGCCCCAAGTTCTGAACAGTGCCCTGGAGAGCTCCATCTGGATGTCTTACAGAAACATCAAACCCAAACCTAACAAGTCCCAAACTGAAATTCCTTATCCCAATCAATTCACTTAGCTTCATATACTTCTGTGTGCCAGCATTAAAATCACTCATCCAGTTGCTCAAAATCCTGAGAGTTATCCTAGATTTCTCCTGCTCATGCATTTCCCAGACCCATTCAGTCAGCAAGCTGTATGGCGGTGATGGTTTAGTCGTGTCTGACTCTTGCGACCCCATGGACTGTAGCCTGCCAGGCTCCTCTATCCATAGGATTCTCCAGGCAAGAATACTGGAGTGGGTTGCCATTTCCTTCTCCCGGGGATCTTCCCAACCCAGGAATCGAACCCAGGTTTCCTGCATTGCAGGCAGATTCTTTACCGACTGAGCTACAAGGGAAACCCCAACAAGCTGTATAGATTTTGCTTTCTAAGCACCCCATGAATTCTTCCTCTCTACTTTATCCCACAGTCACTGCAGCTGTTTCGGTCACATCATTGCTCTTCTAGACTAATTCTGGCTTCCTGTCAGTCTCTTTTCTTCCATCCTGCTGTTTTCTAGCTCAACTTTATCATTTCAGCCAGAGAAAACGGTGTGGGAAGTAAGTTGATCAAATCATGCCTCTCACAGAGTAACCGACCATCCTAGTTTGGCCAGAACTGAGGGGTTTCCTGGGTCTCAGGAGTGCCATCCTACAGCCAGGATGATCCTCACTTGAAAGCGGTAGTTCATCTCCTCCCTGCTTAAAAGATTTAAATGACTTCTCATTACATGTAGAACTGATCACAACAGAAGGAAGTAGAAGGAAGCATTTCTTCATCTCACCTTTCTTCTCTGACCTTGTTTTATGCACCTCCCCATAGTGGATGAATGATACATTAATATCCAACTCCTTTGTAGTTCTCTAAACGCACAGTGCAGTTTCACACCTCTGTGCTTTTGCATGGGCTGCTTTTCTACCCAAAATAAACTCCATCTTCTATCTGTCTGCAAACTCATCTGTCCTGCAAAACCTTGTTCAAATTGCTACTTGGTCTGTGAAGTCTTCCTGGACACCTTCTCTCTCTTTCTTAAAGAAACCATTCATTCCTTGAGTTTTTTTGATCTCCTTATACATACTCATATTGTTGCTCTAATTCCACTGAATTGCAATATTTTTGGTTACCCGTTTTCTAGACTACTCTTTGTTGGTAGGGACTTGTCTTATTTTTTCATGGTATTTCAGCATCTATACCTGCCAGGCACACAGCATGGGGTTGGGAAAGTTTGTTGAACAGAACCAAATTAAACTTTAATGAATTATGACTGACAAAGTATTCATATATAATTAATTCATTTGATCCTCACAATAGCCATTAGAAGTATCATTATCTCCATTTTAAGAAATGGGCTCAAACAGACCACTTGAGTTGCTTCAATCACACAGATGGAGGACAGGAGACAAGCTCAAACCTAGACTTTCTGACCTGAAATCCATTGTTTTATTCATTAGAACCATGTGGTTATTTACATAAAGGTCACTGTGGCAGACAGAGCAGTAATCCTCCAGAGATGGCTGCATCCTGGAACCTGTGAATTGTGTTACCTTATGTGGCTAAAGGGATTTGCAAATTTGTTAAATCAAAGTTCTTGAGATGGGGAGTGTGTTCTGACGAGAGAGAGGAGAGAGAGGAGGTATGATAATGGGAGCAGAGGTCAGAGTGTTGCACTTTAAAGATGGTGGAGGTGTCCATGAGCCAAAGAATGCAGTCAGCCACTAGATGCTGGAAAAGCAAAGAAATGGATTCTCTCCTAGAGCCTCCAGATTGAATGCGGTATTTGTGTTGCATACTTTTAGATACTCCTAGATGGCATGGCTCCAGCATTTCACTTCCTAGACCCCATGTCTCAAATCATCAATTTTAGGGTAATAATGGTGTAGTTTGAGAACTACCTATTGATTGATTTCAGTAGCATTCATGTAGACACTTGGTAAATACCCATTGATTTCTGTTTTGGAATCTATAAATGTGAATTTCCAAAATCAGATACAGAAACCAATCTCATGATCTTTGTTTGATCCTCTCTAAACTCTGGGAGAAGATTTATTGTTTTCCATCATAGAGGTTAACTCAATATGAAATGATCGCCAGTGGATCTAATTAGGAATGGACAAAATCATTAAGATAGGATTTCTAAGGGGCCAACACAATGTCTTTCTGCAACCCTACGCAGTATGTTACCTTTTTCAATTTGCACATAAATGAACTTGTGCAGCATCTTAACTCTAGATATCTGCTTATCAATATTTCTTATTCCTATAATTTTATACACACAAACAAATATATAGCTTTTTTGTTTGTTTTCCACAATGTTTATCACTTGCTTCCTCTGTATTCCTCCAGCTTCTTGTTTAACTCTTGGCCAAAGATAAGAGCATGACCGTAACCAGATAATATATTCATAAGACAGTAGATGTTGTCTTGCCTTATTTTGGAAGACTGAACTATTCTATAAAAGTTATATTTGATTTTAAAAAGGAGGATTTAAGCCAGGACATGGAAGCAACTTAGATGTCCATCGGCAGACAAATGGATAAGAAAGCTGTGATACATATACACAATGGAGTATTACTCAGCCATTAAAAAGAATGCATTTGAATCAGTTCTAATGAGGTGGATGAAACTGGAGCTTATTATACAGAGTGAAGTAAGTCAGAAAGAAAAACATCAATACAGTACACTAATGCATATATGTGAAATTTATAAAGATGGTAATGATGACCCTATATAAGAGACAGCAAAAGAGACACAGATATAAAGAACAGTTTTTTGGACTCTGTGGGAGAAGGCGAGGGTGGGATGATTTGAGAGGGTAGTGTTGAAACATGAATATTATCATATGTGAAGTGGATCACCAGTCCGGGTTCGATGCATGAGACAGGGTGCTCAGGGCTGGTGCACTGGGATGACCCAGAGGGATGGGATGGGGAGGGATGTGGGAGGGAGGTTCTGGATGGGGAACACATGTGTGCACATGGCTGATTCATGTCAATATTTGGCAAAAAACCACTACAATATTATAAAGTAATTAGCCTCCAATTAAAATAAATAAATTAATTTAAAAAAGAAAATACTAAAAAAAATAAAATAAAAAGGAGGATTTAGAGGAGTCTAGAAAGAAATACCGAGTCCTATTCTAATATGCTAGTAGTGCATGGGACAAAATGTCTTTCAGTTCAGTTCAGTTCAGTTCATTCACTCAGTCGTGTCTGACTCTTTGCAACCCCATGAATCGCAGCACGCCAGGCCTCCCTGTTCATCACCAACTCCCGGAGTTCACATCCATCGAGTCAGTGATGCCATCCAGCCATCTCATCCTCTGTCATCCCCTTCTCCTCCTGCCCACAATCCCTCCCAGCATCAGCATCTTTTCCAATGAGTCAACTCTTCGCATGAGGTGGTCAAAGTACTGAAGTTTCAGCTTTAGCATCATTCCTTCCAAAGAAATACCAGGGCTGATCTCTTTCAGAATGGACTGGTTGGATCTCCTTGCAGTCCAAGGGACTCTCAAGAGTCTTCTCCAACACCACAGTTCGATAGCATCAATTCTTCGGCGCTCAGCTTTCTTCACAGTCCAACTCTCACATCCATACATGACCACAGGAAAAACCATAGCCTTGACTACATGGGCCTTCTTTATCCCCAGTGATATATGTAGGCAGAGAAAGTTGATTAGAAATGGAAGTGGGGAGATACAGACAATTAATAAATGAATAAATATATGACAGATGGTGATAAGTACTGTGGAGAAGATAAAGGAGGATTGGGAGTTGAGGGTGTGGGGTGCATTTTATATATGGTGTTGAGAGAAGGCCAAACTGAAAAGTGACATTTGTACAAAGGCGAGAAGGTAGTGAGGTCTCAAGGTCCCTGTGCTCCCAGGGAAAAAGTTTTCTAGGGAGAAATATAAGGGTAAACGTCCTGTAGTAGGAGCTGTTTGGTGCATTTAAGGGAGAGCAAGAAAGTGTGGCTGGAGTAAAGTGAGCAAGGGAGAGAGGGATAGATGAGATTAGAAATGTGGTGGAGGCAAGATCTTATGCCATGAAACAGTTGCTGAATAGGAAAGTTTGGGTGTAAGCTAGGCCAAGCTGTAAGCGTGACCAGGCACAAATAAAAAAGCTATTTGGTGGTTGTCAGAGGGGAGTAGAGTGGGATTGGGTAAAATGGGCGAAGGAGATCAAGAGGTATAAACTTCCGGTTATCAAATAAGTAAGTCATGGGGTATATGGTAGAGCATGGTGGCTATAGTCAATACGATTGTATTCAAACTTGAAAGATGCTAAGAAAGTAAATCTTAATAATTCTCATCTCAAGAAATAATAAATTTTGTAATGTGGTATAGTGTCAGATGGTAACTAGACTTATCATTTCATGATATATACAAATCATTATGTTGTACACCTGAAGCTAGTATAATGTGTTAATTACACTTCAGAAATACATATATTTCATAGTATGTATTGTATATCAGGTGGAAGGAAAATAGAGAGTATGCCTGGCAAACTTAGGTGAACATATCTTTATTTGCCCTGTATTTATGGTAAAATAGATGGAATGGTACCAAGAGAACAACTAGGAATAGGAATCAGATTTTAGTGCAGAGCCAGTAAATATATTGTTCAGTTCAGTTTAGTCGCTCAGTCATGTACGACTCTTTGCGACCCCATGAATCGCAGCACTCCAGGCCTCCCTGTCCATCACCAACTCCCGGAGTTCACTCAGGCTCACGTCCATCGAGTCAGTGATGCCATCCAGCCATCTCATCCTCTGTCGTCCCCTTCTCCTCCTGCCCCCAATCCCTCCCAGTATCAGTCTTTTCCAATGAGTCAACTCTTCGCATGAGGTGGCCAAAGTACTGGAGTTTCAGCTTTAGCATCATTCCTTCCAAAGAAATCCCAGGGCTGATCTCCTTCAGAATGGACTGGTTGGATCTCCTTGCAGTCCAAGATATTGTTACCATATGCTTATTATGTGCCAGGAATATATTGAGCACTTTAACTGCAGTATTTCTTTAATCCTTACTATTATTAGCCCTGTTTTATAGGTGAGTTATGGAGAGCTTAAGCAACTTTCTCAAAGTTAAACCAGGATTTAACTCAGGCAGTCTGGCTTCCTAGGTGGCACAGTGGTGAAGAATCCTCCTGCCAATGTAGGAGACACAAGAGACGCAGGTTTGATCCCTGGGTCAGGATAATCCCCCTGGAGGAGGAAATGGTAACCTGATCCAGTATTCTTGCAGGGAAAATCCCATGGACAGATGAATCTGGCTGGCTGTTGTCCACGGGGCAGCAAAGAGTTGGACACACCTGAGGGTGAGCATAAATGAATGAACAAAGTCTACACTATGGATTACAAAAGCAGGCAGCCTCTGTATTTGAAATAAGAGAAAGACAACTGGCTGTCAAAGAGGATTAAAAAACCAAGCTTCCTCATGCCTTGAATAAATTAGGCCCTCATTGTGTTTAAACTCTGTTACATCCTAGTAATTAGCTAAACCCTATATATTCAGTTGGCTTTGGAGCCTGCACTACCTGAGGCATGATATTTCCAAGAACCATCTTGTTCTCTAAACAACTAGCTGGGTATAATCATGATGAATCACTACTTAGGAAGATGTTGAAGAGGATCCAGTGTCAGCCCCACAATGTGCGCAAATCCCATACCCATGGCCTGGTTCTTTATTGATGAGACGGCCAAGAACGCATGGCTTTTTTCTAAGATGACAGCATCCAATTATGCAAGAGTATTGTGGAAGTAATGGCACCCAAGAAGAAGTCTACTGTCAAAAATGCAGGAAGCATGTTAGGTTGACAGGTGCCAAGAATCCACAGGAATTGTGTCGGCAGTGTGCCCAGCTTTTTCCAGATGATATTGCCAAGGCAGAGTTGAGTGGTAGTAGCAGTGTTAGTCGCTCAGTCGTGTCTGACTCTTTGCGACCCCAAGGACTGTAGCCTGCCAGGCTCCTCTGTCTATGGGATTCTCCAGGCAAGAACACTGGAGTGGGTTGCCATTCCCTTCTCCAGAGGATCTTCCTAACCCAGAAATTGAACCTGGGTCTCCTTCTTTAACATCTAAGCTACAGGAAAGTCCCTTGAGCTGAGTGGAGGTTGGAATAATTAGATTTGGGTTCTTTTTTCCTTTCAAATAAAGGTCAGGACACTTGTGTCAGTACTAGACCTGGTATACCCATCTTGTTTTGATTAGGAAAAGGGAGCCAATATGAGTAATATGGGAATAAGAGGTTTAATGTAGGAATCAGAGATTATGCGAATGTGGGAGGAACTGAGAAAGTGAAGGTCTCCAGAGGACTCGAGAAAAAGACATGTGTGGGGAAGTTCTAGAAACTGGCCACCTTTACCTCCTTGGAATAAGGGCTTCCTCTTTGCTCCTACCATCCATATTTCACACACGTTTCTTTCCTTGAAAATGAAAGTGAAGTCGCTCAGTCATGTCCGACTCTTTGAGACCCCATGGACTGTAGCCTACCACGCTCCTCTGTCCATGGGATTTTCCAGGCAAGAGTACTGGAGTGGTGTGCCATTTCCTTCTCCAGAGGATCTTCCCAACCCAGAGATCGAACCTGGGTCTCCTGACTTGTACCAGATGCTTTATCGTCTGAGCCACGAGCAAATTCTTTCATTGACAAACTGTAATTTCAAATTATATAGGAAGGAGTTCTGGGAAATGTAGTTCTCAGACTTGAAAAGGCATGGTGTTGGAGATGGTGTGAAGTTTGTAGCAGACAATGTGGCGAACCTGGGATAAAATCTCTAAGAATGCATGAATCAAGTGATGGAGAGAGGAAACATACGAACTGCTTTCACCAAAATCCTCTACTTTTGGCCTTCATCCTTATACTACACATCCTGCTCAGAATCCTTATTTTGGACCAACAAACACATGATTGTCCCAGCATTCACAGTCTTAACAAAGGGTGAGAAACTTGCAGGATCAAGCTAATTAAGGAAGCTTCTCACCAATGCTAAGATTTCAGTGTCTTCACAGTGTTACCACATTTTGTTGTGATCCACACAGTCAAAGGCTTTGGCATAGTCATTAAAGCAGAAGTAGATGTTTTTCTGGAACTCTCTTGCTTTTTTGATGATTCAGAAAATGCTGGCAATTTGATCTCTGGCTCCTCTGCCTTTTCTAAATCCAGCTTGAACATCTGGAATTTCACAGTTCATGTACTGTTAAAGCCTGGCTTGGAAAATGTTGAGCATTACTTTGCTAGTGTGTGGGATGAGTACAATTGTGTGGTTGTTTGAATATTCTTTGGCATTGCCTTTCTTTGGAATTGGAATGAAAACTGACCTTTTCCAGTCCTGTGGCCACTGCTGAGTTTTCCAGATTTGCTGGCATGTTGAGTGCAGCACTTTCACAGCATCATCTTTTAAGATTTGAAATATCTCAACTGAAATTCCATCACCTCCACTAGCTTTGTTTGTAGTGATGCTTCCTAAGGCCCACTTGACTTCACATTCCAGGATGTCTGGCTCTAGGTGAGTGATCACACCATTGTGATTATCTGGGTCATGAAGATCATTTCTGTATAGTTCTTTTGTGTATTCTTGCCACCTCTTCTTAGTATCTTCTACTTCTTTTAGGTCCATACCATTTATATCCTTTATTGTGCCCATCTTTGAATTAAATGTTCCCTTGGTATCTCTAATTTTCTTGAAGAGATTGCTAGTCTTTCCCATTCTGTTGTTTTCCTCTATTTCTTTGCATTGATCTCTGAGGAAGGCTTTCTTATCTCTCCTTGCTATTCTTTGGAACTCTGCATTCAAATGGGTATATCTTTCCCTTTCCCCTTTGCCTTTAGCTTCTTTTCTTTTCTCAGCTATTTGTAAGGCCTCCTCAGACAACCATTTTGCCTTTTTGCATTTCTTTTTCTTCGGGATGGTCTTGATCCCTGTCTCCTGTACAATGTCACAAACCTCTGTCCATTGTTCTTCAGGCACTCTGTCTATCAGATCTAATCCCTCAAATCTATTTGTCAAACTTTGGAAAATTCTTAAAGAGATGGGAATACCAGACCATTTGACCTGCCTCCTGAGAAACCTGTATGCAGGTCAAGAAGCAACAGTTAGAACTGGACATGGAACAACAGACTGGTTTGAAATTGGGAAAGGAGTACATCAAGGCTGTATATTTTCACCCTGCTTATTTAATTTCTATGCAGAGTACAACATGAGAAATGCTGGGCTGGAGGAAGCCCAAGGTGGAATCAAGATTGCCAGGAGAAATATTAATAACCTCAGATATGCAAATGGCATGACCCTTATGGCAGAAAGTGAAGAAGAATTAAAGAGCCTCTTGATGAAAGTGGAAGAGGAGAGTGAAAAGTTGGCTTAAAACTCCACACTCAGAAAACTAAGATCATGGCATCTGGTCCCATCACTTCATGGCAAATAGTTGGGGAAACAATAGAAACAGTGACAGATTTTATTTTGGGGGGCTCCAAAATCATTGCAGATGGTGAAATTAAATTCATGGCTGCAATGAAATTAAAAGACTGTTGCTCCTTGGAAGAAAAACTGTTACCAACCTAGACAGCCTATTAAAAAGCAGAGACATTACTTTGCCAACAAAGGTCCATCTAGTCAAGGCTATGGTTTTTCCGGTAGTCATGTATGCATGTGAGAGTTGGGCTATAAAGAAAGATGAGCACTGAAGACTTGATGCTTTTGAACTATGGTGTTGGAGAAGACTCTTGAGAGTCCCTTGAACTGCAAGGAGATCCATCCCGTCCATCCTAAATGAAAATTTTCCTGAATATTCATTGGAAGGACTGATGCTGAAGCTGAAACTCCAATCCGTTGGCCACCTGATACGAAGAACTGACTTATTGGAGAAGAACCTGATGCTGGGAAAGATTGAAGGCAGGAGGAGAAGGGGACGACAGAGGATGAGATGGTTGGATGGCATCACTGACGCAATGGACATGAGTTTGAGCAAGCTCCAGGAGTTAGTGATGGACAGGGAAGCCTGGTGTGCTGCAGCCCATGGGGTCACAAACAGTCAGACATGACTGAGTGACTAAACTGAAGTTGCTGTAATAAAATAGCTAAATATTTAATAGCTTAATGAGCAATTAGTTTATTATTCTATAAGTAAACAACCTAAGGTTAGGGTTCTAAGATCAGGAGACATCTCTGATACACACAGGGTTCTAGGCTAATTGTTGCTCTGTCATCTTCAACCTGTGACTTCCTAGGTCATTCTAGTAATTACCATTCCAATTAGTAGAAGAAGGAAAAGGCAGATATCCAAGGACAAGAATTGCTTCTTAAGCAAATGAGAAAGAAGTTCCGTATTTACTCCTGGCCCAGCCTCATCCTAGATAATATTTATGTGGAAAAAAGGAGAAAATGGAATCCAGTAGACAGTTAACGATCTAATCCACAAATGGAAACACTTACTAAATGGACTTCACAATTGACCCCAATTTCAATTTTCTCTTCTTTCTATAATCCTTGTGCATCACAATCTACCCCATTGCCTGTACTAGAAACACAAGAATCATCCTAAAGTTCAGTCTTTCTTACTTCCCAAAGTGAGAACATTCCCATATGTGGGGAGAGAGAAAATCAGCCAAGATGGCATGTTCAGACTCTCTCGCACCACGTTTTGTGAATAATTATATAACAGCTGAGATCCTTTATAGCACTGTGTGCATCATGAGGTACTTGCTTGGTCATGGCTTACTTTGTGCAGTAGGGATGTACGAGCTCCTCCCCAAAAAGTGGTGGTGTTACTTCTGTGTCTCGGCTGTGTCTGTTGCGTCAGCCATGAGAGGAGAGAATACAGCGTGTTCTGCTGCTGTGACTGCTGCACCAGCCAGGAGAGAATAAACGCATCTGCGGCTCCTTGAGTTTTCTTCTAGCTTCCCTGCCTGCCCCTTGTCTACCGTGCGTTCAAGGAACAGTGTGCACAGTGAGATACAGCGAGACAATTGACATCATAAACAGGATCAGCAGTACACCATCAAAAAAGAAATCTGACCAAATGCTGCCAATTCTAGTGTCTGCATACTTCCTTGAACCTTGTCCCTGGATTTCTGAAATGGCTTCCCAAGTGATCTCTACTCTTGCCACCATCTAAATAATCTACTGCCCAACCTCCAGCCTGAACTTTCTAGAATATGAACTGAATCATAGGACTTTCAAATCCTTCAGTAGGTACTCAATACTGTTTAGATAAAATCCAGACTTAGCATGGATTAGGAAGCCCTTCATGAGTAGGTACTCAATAAATATTTAAGAATGGATACTGATTTGGCTCTTGCCTACCTCTCTGGTCTTGTCAGCTGCTACTCCCCCACATCTACCTGTGTGCAAACATATGGAAGTTCTCAGGGGTCTCTGTATCCGCCATGTCATTTCCTGGCCCCTGCATTCACAAGAGCTGCTCCATCTGCCTTCAGTGTCCTTCCTATATTCTCTTTCTCGCATAAGGCTCAATTAATTCAAGTTTTATTAGTTCAAATATGCCTTGTCTCCTGAAAACTGTGTATATACAGTATAGCACTTGTCATACGTGCTTTAAATCAGTCTTTGTGTGTATGATTCAACAAATTTATTAAGTGTTTATGATATGCCAGGCATAATCCCTGATGCCCTTATAGAGCATTAGTCAGTTCAGTTCAATCACTCAGTCATGTCCGATTCTTTGCGACCCCATGAATCGCAGCACGCCAGGCCTCCCTGTCCATCACCATCTCCTGGAGTTCACTCAAACTCACGTCCATTGAGTCGGTAATGCCATCCAGCCATCTCATCCTCTGTCATCCCCTTCTCCTCCTGCCCCCAATCCCTCCCAGCATCAGGGTCTTTTCCAATGAGTCAACTCTTCACATGAGGTGGCCAAAGTATTGGAGTTTCAGCTTCAACATCAGTCCTTCCAATGAACACCCAGAACTGATCTCCTTTAGGATGGACTGGTTGGATCTCCTTGCAGTCCAAGGGACTCTCAAGAATCTTCTCCAACACCACAGTTCAAAAGCATCAATTCTTCGGCACTCAGCTTTCTTCACAGTCCAACTCTCACATCCATACATGACCACTGGAAAAACCATAGCCTTGACCAGATGGACCTTTGTTGGCAAACTAATGTCTCTGCTTTTCAATATGCTTTCTAGGTTGGTCATAACTTTTCTTCCAAGGAGTAAGCATCTTTTAATTTTATGGCTGCAGTCACCATCTGCAGTGATTTTGGAGCCCCCAAAATAAAGTCTTCCCTGTTTCCACTGTTTCCCCATCTATTTCCCATGAAGTGGTGGGACCAGATGCCATGATCTTCATTTTCTGAATGCTGAGCTTTAAGCCAACTTTTTCATTCTCCTCTTTTACTTTCATCTAGAGGCTTTTGAGTTCCTCTTCACTTTCTGCCATAAGGGTGGTGTCATCTGCATATCTGAGGTTATTGATATTTCTCCCGGCAATCTTGATTCCAGCTTGTGCTTCTTCTAGCCCAGCATTTCTCATGATGTACTCTGCATATAAGTTAAATAAGCAGGGTGACAATATACAGCCTTGACATACTCCTTTTCCTATTTGGAACCAGTCTGTTGTTCCATGTCTAGTTCTACCTGTTGCTTCCTGACCTGCATATAGGTTTCTCAAAAGGCAGGTCATTAGGAGCCAGTATAATATGGAAACTTAATTAGATTGGGGTCAGGGGCCAAAGAAAACTTCTCTAAAGAAGTTACATTTAAGCAGAAACCTAGACTATAAATTTGGTATTTTTGCTGTCATCACTTTCTTATCTCCCATTTACTTCTTAACCCACTGTTTTAATCCCTGCCCTAGGGATTCAAGTATGTATTTTTCCCTTTACCTCAGATGACCTGCTCTGCTGGTTGTAAAGTCCTTCGCATTATGTTTAAGATTCAGTTTCAGCCATTCCCTTCTGTGAAAACTTTCCTGACTCTCCCAGGCAAAATTAGTTCCTTCTTCCCCATTTTAAATCTGTCTCTGTACACTCATCATCTAGTATGACCTACATTCATCATCCCCATGACCTCCTAGAGATGAGAATCTATCCTATACGTTTTGCATCATACTCCTTCCTGTTCTGTTCCCTTAGATCCTTTGGGATGTCATGTGTGATCTAAAAATCCCTGAGTCCTTCAAACATTCTCTTATGACATGGTTCATACTCCTAATGATTTCCTGTTTAAATACATTTCAGCTTACCAATATCTATCCTAAAATGTGTCACCCTTAGCTGAATTCAACTCCAAAGATGTGATCTAGCTGCATAAGATAGAGGAAGCCTTTTGCCTCCCTTATTCTGAAGCTAGACATCTAAGACATCCTAAGATTATATTGATTTGGGGGACAATTATATAACAATATGGAATCACTGAGTTGACTGTTCAAGAGTGACTCCTGCTAAACCAATTCAGTCTTATCCTACAGTTGTGCTGCTACCTTATTAGACTCAAAGAAAGAATTTTACATTTGCCCCCTTTAAACTTCTTGTTTTATTCAGCATCAATACAACCTGCTAATATATATATATATATATATATATATACATATATATATATACACACACACATACATATATCTGTACATATATGCATATATACATGTATACATGTATATATGTACATATGTATGTGTGAGTGAGTGAGTGAATGAAGTCGCTCAGTCGTGTCCGACTCTTTGCGACCCCATGGACTGTAGCCTACCAGGCTCCTCCGTCCGTGGGATTCTCCAGGCAAAAATACTGGAGTGGGTTGCCATTTCCTTCTCCAGGAGATCTCCCCAACCCAGGAATCAAACCTGGGTCTCCCGCATTGCAGGAAGATGCTTTATCGTCTGAGCCACCAGGGAAGTCAGAATATATGTGTGTGTGTGTGTGTGTGTGTGTATATGTGTGTATATATATATATATATATATATATATGAAAACCATTTCTGACTTGAAGATGTTTATTAACCATCCCAGCTTTCTGTCATCTGTAAATTTGAGTCATCAGTTTTAGAAATCAACATTCTAATGATTAATAAAAATGTTAAATAGAATAAGATGTGGATAGAATGTTGGCATGATACTTTACATTTTCTTAATAAATATTTTATTTCATTAGTCATCACCTTTAGTTTTAGTAAAATATAATCATCCAATATATTCAAGATTCCTCTAACTTTTCATACGAATAATATAAAAGATCTTGCCCTGTTGAAGTTCAATGACATACATTTTCAGCATAATAGAATAATAATGATATACATTTAAATTAAGAATGCAAATACCTTTATGGAGCTAAAATGGAATGAACAATCAACATGGCTTTTATGCAGAGAAGCACCAAGGGAGTAGCACCAGGACTTTTAGTAGACAAAGTTGGAAGTAGAGAAACTGGGAAAAACAGGCAGCAATATGGGACCATCAGAAGACATTTCAAACTGAGACTTACAGAACATCATAGGAACAAATTAAAAGAAGAGACTCAAACAGTTATATTATACATCTTCCTTACTTGGCATTTTATTAACCTTACGAAAGAAACATTAAAGCCTTAACTGAAGACTCACAGCCAGAGGTGGATCTGTCAATTTAACCCAGATCTCTCTGGCTCTAGAAGACTAGAAGATTTTTTTTTTTTTTACTATACTAGACGGCTCAGTTTAAGGAGGCGGTTTTAGGGGAATCTAGAAGGCTAATTACAAGTCAATCCTAAAGGAAATCAATCCTGAATATTCATTGGAAGCCCTGCTGCTAAAGCTGAAGCTCCAATAATTTGGCCACCTGATGCAAAAAGCCGATTCATTGGAATAGACCCTGATGCTGGGAAAGATTGAGGGCAGGAGGAGAAGCGGTCAACAGAGAATGAGATGGTTGGATCCATTGCTGACTCAATGATATGAGTTTGAGCAAACTCGGGTAGATGGTGATGGACAGGGAAGCCTGGTGTGCTGTAGTCTGTGGGGTTGCAGTCACACATGACCTAGCGACTAAACACATGGAAGGCTAATATGGGCTTCCCTGGTGGCTGAGATGGTAAAGCGTCTGCCTGCAATATGGGACACCTGAGTTTGATCACTGGGTCAGGAAGATCCCTTAAACAAGGAACTGGCAACCCATTCCAGTGTTCTTGCCTGAAAAATCCCATAGACGGAGGAGCCTGGTAGGCTCTAGTCCATGGGGTTGCAAAGAGTTGGGCATGACTGAGTGACTTCACTCGCTTGCGGGTTCACAGGAGTGGATTCTAGACTCAGAGTGAAGAGGCTTTTCTTCGATAAATAAGAAAGCTAAGCCTAAAATAATGTTAACTTAACCTTTTAAGCACAAGTCAACCTGGAAATAGCAAAGAGAGGCTGAGTCACATTCTAGGTCCAAGACTAAAAGAATGATCCTTCCAGCCAGGGGAAAAGCCCAAATAATAAACTGGTGACTGGAGTTGAGGCTTGGGCTTGAAACAGATGGATCTTCACACTAATTTAAGGATGATGAGAAAGCAGACGGTACCGGCACCAGACCTGAAAGCATATTCGGTAGACAGTTCCTGGGGACCAAGCTGCCTGCGGAAGTGATTGATGTTATTGTTCAGTCACTAAGTCATGTTTGACTCTGTGACCGCATGGACTGCAGCATACCAGGCTTCCCTGTCCTTCACTATCTCCCAGAGTTTTCTCAAACTCATGTCCACTGAGTCAGTGATGCTATCTAACCATCTCATCCTCTGTTGTCCCATTTTCCTCCCTCCTTCAATCTTTCCCAGCATCAGGATCTTTCCCAATGAGTCTTTGCTCTTCGCATCAGGTGGCCAAAGTTTTGGAGCTTCAGCTTTAGTATCAGTCATTCCAATGAATATTCAAGATTGGTTTCCTTTAGGATTGACTGGTCTGAACTCCTTGCAGTCCAAGGGACTCTCAAGAATTTTCTCCAGCACCACAATTCCAAAGCATCAATTCTTGGCGCTTAGCCTTCTTTATGGTCCAACTCTTACATCCATATGTGATTACTGGAAAACCCATAGCTTTGATTACATGGACCTTTGTTGGCAAAGTGATGTCTCTGCTTTTTAATACACAGTCTAGGTGATTACTAGGTAGATATACTTATTGTCACTCATTTATGGATGAGGGAACTGAGGGCCAGATACATTAAGCAACTTGCCCAAGCTTACATATCCAGTGTGTGGCAGAAGTGGGATGTGAGCCCAGGTTGTCTGGCTTCAGAGCTAACTCTGTCTACTGGCTGCATTGCCTCTTTGGATGGTACCTCCTCTATGAAGCCCTCTCAGTCTCCCCATCTGAGTTCCCAGAGAGCCAAGTTATATTTTCACGAGTATTCACATGGATACTTTAATTACCTGTACCTTTAATTACCTTGCATTTTTTCTCTCTCTCTCTCTTTTTTTATTTGTACAGATGTGAGCTCCTCATGAACAGAACTGAGGCCTTGTATTCCCTCTACATCAGCACAGGTGCCTGAAACTCAGTGACATTCACTGGAGGCTTGCTAGATAAATGTCTTATAAGACGAGATTATTTGTTTAAGCAGTAGTCATCAACTCTAGCTCACTTAGGCAGAATAGCATTTCATAGGAAGGCTATCTACAGGTTTATAGACTCAACTGGAGGGTAAAGAACTATGCTAAGAAAATAGGCAGAAAACTAATGGAGTGAAGCAGCAGAGATTTGTTCAGGATTTGACTGTGTGGGAAAAGGATGAATTATTACAGGCAAGGTACTCAGAACATTATTAGTCATGTTGTAAGAGACTGGCAATGTTTGCTGTTATCATGCATGTTGGGTCTTGAGTATTTCATTCTCCGGCTGGAGGAAGAAGGACCAGCATATAACAAATCCTCTGCCTAACAGGGTGTGGTGTGTTAGGGAATTTCTGGAAGCTTGATGTAGCCAAGCAGTAAAAGATGCCAAGAGGGCAGAGCAGGGGTAAAGCAAAAGCTGAGTCTGTAAAGGAAGACAGAAAGCAGAGCAGATAGCGCCTTGTGACTATGTATAAGAATAACGTCCTCGTTTGGAATTTGTTCTACAGGCAAACCAGAACCAACGGTGGCTTTTAAATAGGGCAATTGAAGTGCTCAGCACACACACAGGGTCTGTTTATGAGTTGCCTGAGGCCCATTTAATCGCATATGAATGAGTTTCCCTGCTAGGGATAGAAGGGCAAGCAGGACTGGAAGACTTCTGACCTTGACTCCTGGACTCCTGAACACTGGTGAAAATCGCTTAAGAACTTACATATAAATCTTGACCACATCTTGATAGTGAAGCATGTGAAGCCATGACTGCTCAGGTGACCCTAAGAGTCTGGAGGACTTCATCAGGGAATTGTCCTGGGGCCAGCAAATCCTGAGCTGGCTTTGAGGGAGGGGTCTTGGTTTGCCTCATCTTAGCTATGAAGGAGGGAGCTTCTCTGGTGGTTCAGACAATAAAGAATCTGCCTGCAATTCAGGAGACCTGGGTCCTATTCCTGGGTCAGGAAGATACCCTGGAGAGGAGAATGGCAACCCACGCCAGTATTCTTGCCTGGAGAATTCCATGGACAGAGGAGCCTGGTGGGCTACATACAGTCCATAAATCACAGAGTCAGATATGACTGAGTGATTGACACTTTTCACTTTCTTCCTCAATGAAGGAAGGCAGAGCCAGAGACAGGTCTACCTGGCCTATGGTCACATTGCAGAATTCCATAGCTGACTCGACTGTGGCCCTTCTCCCGCTGTATTGTGCTGCTGCCACAGGCAGCCTCGACAGGACTCTTGGCTGCAAGTCAGGTGGAATAGTTCCCAGCATAGCTTCTGGGGCCACTGGGAGGAATCCCTCAAGAAACAGCCATAAATTCATCTACAAGATTCAAAGAGAACCTCGTAAATGCTCTCCAGCAGTGTCTGTGTGTGGGTGAGAGACTCTTTACGAGCTCTGCAAGCCTGAAACCACCTTGTAAAGGCAGAGCGCAGGGCTGAGAGGAAGCACTCCTGGGGTGGAGCGCACACGCATCTACCTGCAGGGCCGCCTCCTCCTCGGCCAAAGCTGAGAGCCTATTTAAGGAAACTCAAGTGGATTTAAAGGAACACAATTATTTTTCCCTGAAAAAAGTAATATGTGTTCATGATGGAAAAATTGCAAAATGCAGAAAAATACAAAGAAGAAAGTAAAAATCTCATAATTTCACAATTCAGAATTCACTGCTGACATTTGACTTGTAGCTGTTTAGTATTTCATTTACACATGCAATCTGTATGTATTGCTGCTGCTGCTGCTGCTGCTGCTGCTAAGTCGCTTCAGTTGTGTCCAACTCTGTGCGACCCCAGAGACGGCAGCCCACCAGGCTCCCCCGTCCCTGGCATTCTCCAGCCAAGAACACTGGAGTGGGTTGCCATTTCCTCCTCCAACGCATCAAAGTAAAAAGTGGAAGTGAAGTTGCTCAGTCATGTCCGACTCTTCGTGACCCCACAGACTGCAGCCCACCAGGCTCCTCCATCCATGGTATTTTCCAGGCAAGAGTACTGGAGTGGGGTGCCATTGCCTTCTCTGTATGTATTGGTATTGTATAAATGTATATGTGTTTGTGTATACATATATATATATATATATATATATATATATTTTTATTACAGTAAATTAAATACAATTTACCATTTTATTACTTTTAAGTGTTCAGTTCTATGGCATTAAGTACATTTGCACTGTTATGCAATTCTCTCCACTATCTCCAGAAAATTTTCACCTTCCCAAATTGAAACTCTGTACCCACGGAACACTAACTCCCCAATTACTCCCTCTCCCATCCCTGGCACCCACCATTTTATTTTCTGTCTCAAAGCCTGACTACTTTAGGTACCACATGTAAGTGGAATCATGCACTATTTGTCTTTTTGTGACTGACCTTTTACACCTACCATCATGCCCTAAAGATTCTTTCATGTTGTCGCGTGTGTCAGAGTTTCATTCATTTGCTTGAATGGAATGTCATTATATTTCACTGTGTGTGTACAGACCACATTGCGTTTATCTATTTGTCCACTGATAGACACTTGAGCTAATTCCACCTTTTGACTATTGTGAATAATGTGGCTGTGAGCATGAGTTTACAAACATGTTTTGAGTCCCTGCTTTCATTCTTTTTGGGTGTATACCCAGAAGTGAAATTGCTGGATCATATAGTAATACTGAGCTTCCCTGGTGGCTCAGATGGTAAAGAATTTGCCTGCAATGCAGAAGACCCGGGTTCGATCCCTGGGTCAGGAAGATCCCCTGGAGAAGGGAATGGCAACCCACTCCAGTATTCTTGCCTGGAGAATCCCATGGACAGAGGAGCCTGGTGGGCTATAGTCCATAGGGTTGCAAAGAGTTGGACACAACTGAGCAACTAATACTTTCACTTTCACAGTAATACTATGTTTTATATATTTTAAAAATTGATAATATACTCACAATTTTATATCAAATTGTGAGCATTTTCAATGTCATTATAAACTCCTTTAAAACCTAGTTTTTAATGACAACCTAATATTTATTGGAGAAGGTAATGGCACCCCACTCCAGTACTCTTGCCTGGAAAACCCCATGGATGGAGGAGCCTGGTGGGCTGCAGTCCATGGGGTCGTGAGAGTCAGACACAACTGAGCGACTTCACTTTCACTTTTCACTTTCATGCATTGGAAAAGGAAATGGCAACTCACTCCAGTGTTCTTGTCTGGAGAATCCCAGGGACGAGGGAGCCTGGTGGGCTGCTGTCTATGGGGTCACACAGAGTCGGACACGACTGAAGTGACTTAGCAGCAGCAGCAGTATTTATTATCTTGGCATCCTAATCTTAGATATTTTTATTATTTCTAATTTTTCACTAGTACAATACTATAACAAACATCCTATACACAAATATTTGAATATATCTGATTATTTCCTTAACATGATAAACTCTTAGAGGTAAAAGCATTGTCAAAAGATAACATTTTTAAAGCTTTTGATGTATATTTATACATTTTTCCTGTAAAATTTTCTCCAATTTTATACACTTCAGTGATGTTTTACCCACTTTACTCTAACATTTATTAAAAATAATTCATTCTTTTTGCAATCTGACCCACCACCAACAACACATTTCTGGTCCTGGCTTCTTAAGAACCTTATCAGGCTAAGGTTGTGGGTATACAAATTAGAAAGGAGACTTTGGAAGTATTATTATAATTATCATTATTAGAGAAGAAGAAGAGAAACTGGCAGTTTATTGTATGAAAAAAAGAGAGGAAGATTGGTGAAGCGGTAGGGCTAAGTGCAGATAGGTAGGGAGAGGGGAGAGCCCAGGGCACTGATGTGTGTTAAGCATCTGTGCATGCTTTACATATGGTATTACTCTGTCAACAGCTCTATAAGTTATAAGCTATGGTTTTTCCAGTAGTCATGTACTAATGTGAGAGCTGGACCATAAAGAAGGCTGAGAGTCAAAGAACTGATGCTTTCGAATTGTGGTGCTGGAGAAGACTCTTTTTTTTAAATATAAATTTATTTATTTTAATTGGAGGTTAATTACTTTACAATATTGTGTTGGTTTTGCCGTACATCAACATGAATCCACCACATGTATACACGTGTTCCCCATCCTGAACCCCTGTCCCTTCTCCCTCCCTGTACCATCCCTCTGGGTTGTCCCAGTGCTATCATATATGAAACAAATCGCCAGTCCAGGTTTGATGCATGATGCTGGAGAAGACTCTTGAGAGTCCCTTGGACTGCAAGGAGATCATGCCAGTCAATCCTAAAGGAAATCAACCCTGAATATTCATTGGAAGGACTGCTGCTGAAGCTGAAGCTCCAATACTTTGGCCACCTGATGAGAAGAGCTGATTCACTGGAAAAAACCCTAGTGCTGGGAAAGATTGAGGGCAAAAGGAGAAGTGGGTGGCAGAGGATGAGATGGTTAGATAGTATCACTGACTCAATGGACATGAGTTTGAGCAAGCTCAGGGAGATAGTGAAGGACAGGGAAGCTTGGCATGCTGCAGTCCATGGGGTTGCAAAGTATCATACACTACTTAGCAACTGAACAAGGATGACAAGGAACATATGATGACCTTTATTTTCCAGTGAGGAAACTGAAGCTCGGAAAGAGCCGTGGTTATAAACTTACATAGATGGTAGGTGGCAGAGCCAATTCAGCTAACACAGATACTCTGACCCCCAGGACTGGCACTGATCTCTTTCTTCACTATGATGCTCTCAGGAGAAAACCAGAGCCTTATGATATAGGACCAAGAAGATGTGTGCAAGGTCAAAAGGAAAAAGCTTGGTACAGACAAATTTTGTTGTTAGTTCCTAGATCCAGGGATAGGTATGGGCTGTAATTCTGTGTAAGGGGATGAAAGTTGCCTCCATGTGGTAGATGGTCAAACTCCCCTGCAAAAGTGTGTGGATTTAGCCCTTGTGGCATGCCATGGAACTAAGTAATCTGATTGACTCAACAGATCTCACAAAACACAGCGGAGCCACCTGCAGGCCCCACGTCTTCCTAGATGAGGTCCTTATGGAAATGTGTGTAGCAGAGTCATCAGTAGCTTATCCTGATGGCAAAACTCAAACGGGGAGGCAGATGGCCAAAACCAGCTAAGTGAGAAAGATCAGGTTATGGGTAGAAAATCAAATCTGTGGTTAACCTCAGATTTCTGCATTGCTGCCTAAGTGGGGATAAATTATACCCTATGTTATGTTAAGGTGTGACTTAATCTTTCATTGTTTGTGGGTGTAATTAAGTTTTCCAACACCCTTTCATAAGACAAACACTTCAACAATACATATGGTCACTGATCTTATCATAAAATAGACGCTCTAATTAGAGCAGTGAGTTCCTGGCTAGTGTGTCATGGAAAACTGAAGTGGATTTTAGTCCTCTGTTTTATTAGGATTACTATGTGTTTGTTGTGAATGGTAGGTAGTGGAAAAAATCCTCGATGAAATGCCAGAGTGTTTTTGGTGGAGAGGGTGTTACAGTTATTGTGAGTAGAGTTACAAAACATCTTTCTTTGCACTGGAGAATAAGTGCAGATAACCATTTTCAAGACTGACAGTGGTCATAATGGAGCCACCTGGAATCATACCAAAGCTAAGATTAGTTTGGGGGGCCTATAGGCAGACAACATGGGCATTTGCTCTCTGAGTGCAGATTCTTTGGTTGTTTCAATATACTTTCCATTCAGTTCAGTTCAGTTCAGTTCAGTTGCTCAGTCATGTCCGACTCTTTACTTTCCATTACATCTATTAATTTCATTTAAGTTCCTTGACAAAGAGACTAGGTCTGGTTCCTTTTATAAAATGCCAAGCATAAAATTGTTGTTGTTGTTGTTCAGACGCTCATTTGTGTCCAACTCTTTGCGACCTCCATGGACAGGAGCACACCAGGCTTCCCAGTGCTTCATTGTCTACCAGAGTTTGCTCAAAAATGATAGTCCATTGAGTCGATGATGCCATCTGACCGTCTGATCCTCGGTTGCCCTCTTTCCCTCCTGCCTTCAATCTTTCCCAGCATCAGGGTCTTTTCTAATGAGGCAGCTCTTCACATCAGATTGCCAAGGTATTGGAGCTTCAGCTTCAGCATCAGTCCTTTCAGTGAATATTCAGGGTTGATTTCCTTTAGGATTGACTGGTTTGATCTCCTTGTACTCCAAGGGACTTTCAAGAGTCTTCTCCAACACCACAGTTTAAAAGCATCAATTCTTTGGTGCTCAGCTTTCTTTATGGCCCAACTCTCACATCCATACATGACCACTGGAAAAACCATAGCCTTGACTAGACGGACCTTTGTCAGCAGAGTGATGTACCTGCTTTTTAATATGCTGTCTAGGTTGTTCATAACTTTTCTTCCAAAGAGCAAGCGTCTTTTAATTTTATGCCTGCAGTCACCATCTGCAGTGATTTTAGAGCCCAAGAAAATAAAGTCTATCACTGTTTCCATTGTTTCCCCATCTATTTGCCATGAAGAAGTGATAGGACCAGATGCTGTGATCTTAGTTTTTGAATGTTGAGTTTTAAGCCAGCTTTTTCACTCTTCTCTTTCACTTTCATCAAGAGGCTCTTTAGTTCCTCTTCGTTTTCTGCTGTAAGGGTGGTGTCATCTGCATATCTGAGGTTATTGATACTTCTCCCAGCAATCTTGATTCCAGCTTGAGCTTCATTCAGCCTGGCATTTCACATAATGAATAAAGTTGGTATTTGGTAAATGCATAGTAATATACAAATAAGCATGCAGCATAGCCTTGCATTTTTATTATTTGTGATTATTTATATTTGAGATTAGGATTAAAAGACTACAGTCCATGGGGTGCCAAAGAGTTGGACACAACTCAGCAACTGAATACCAGCAAATTATAAAACAAGGTAGATTTCAGCCTGTGTATGGGAATTTTCCTCTGTGGATGGTAACTTTCCCTTGGAAGAAAAAAGTAGAACCCAAATGATGAGTATATGAGGATAGGTAATGAAATGTCTCATGAAACGAGATGGATTTTTCTGGTCAGTGTAGCCCAGCTTGTTCTAGTTTGCTAAATATACCTCTCAAATTTAGACGGAAAAGTTGGGGCCCTGATAGGTGACTCTGGTTTCCCCAACCACACACACCCTCTGTTCTGCTTCCTGAATCTTGTGAAAAAATAAGCCAATTAGAGATCCACTCCCTACCCTCTTCTTAGGTCACAGCCTAGTAATCCTGAGAGGGAGATCGATGGTGGTAAGAAAACGATTTTACCTGGTGAACAGAACAGGGGTTTGAGAGAGAAGGGAGGAGGGCTGCTGTTGCATGGGTACATTTAGAATAATTCTCTGACATTCAGCCCTGATCCTCAGATTTTCTTTGATATGCAAATCTCCACAATTGTGACATGGTCAAGATCAGCTGCTAAAAGCCTTAATTATCCTTATAAGAAAGAAAGCCCAACCTGTGAGAAGCCTCTATATCGGATCAAGGTCAAGCCAATTAGGACCATTTGTAACTTATCCTCCTTCTTCAAACATCCCTTGCTTTATAAATAGCTAGAAGCTATTCTGCAATCATTTACCTTTGTATAATGTATATAAGCATATACATATAGTTTTCATAAGATTACCATTTTATATGTTTTACATAGAGATACATAACTTACAAATATAATTTACATAGTCATCTGCACATGTAATAATAGATGTACATTTTCATATAGATATTTATCTGGCAATTTGCATTAAGAGGAGGGTATGGAAGGAATTTATTGTTGGTTTTTTTTGTATTCATCTCTTTGCTTGCTTATTTTATGATTTCTCTATGATAAATATCAAATTTTCTCAGTTTAAAAAAGGATTTCGGGAATTCCCTGGCAATCCAGTGGTTAGGACTACACAACTTTCACTGCCAAGGGTCTGGGTTCAATCCCTGACTGGGGAACTAAGATCCCAGAAGCTGCACGTCACCCAACCCCGGCCAAAAAAAAAAAAAGATTTGTTTTTCTTTATTTAAGATATTTCCTTGGAGAAATATCTTAAATACTCCAGTATTCTTGTCTGGGAAATCCCATGGACAGAGGAGCCTGGTGGGCTATAGTCCATGGAGTTGCAAAGAGTCGGACATGACCTAGCAACTAAACAACAACATTTAGGATACTTAAACACATGCACTGAGTTCCCACCTGCTCAGTACAGGGTGACCCAAAGTCCAAGTAGAACCTGGGGTCTGGAACAGCAACAGGCTATCTCATTACCACAAAAGGTTTTACATTTTAATTTTTCTGAGAGAGTTCAGTTCAGTTCAGTTCAGTCGCTCAGTTGTGTCCGACTCTTTGCGACCCCATGAATTGCAGCACGCCAGGCCTCCCTGTCCATCACCAACTCCCGGAGTTCACCCAAACTCATCGAGTCCGTGATGCCATCCAGCCATCTCATCCTCTGTCGTCCCCTTCTCCTCCTGCCCCCAATCCCTCCCAGCATCAGAGTCTGAGAGAGTAGAGGCTTCCAATGGCATCATTACTATATTGGCTCCCAGGAATCCAACAAGCATTCCTATTAGAGCTGACTTCATTTTATCTCTGGTGATGTCATTTGTTTTTCAGAGAATCCTTAGATAAACTAGAACAATTATTCTTCCACATTTCACCCAGAGCCATGAGCCTCAAAACTGCCTCAGCTGCTGTGGTAGCACCAGTGAATGGGAGTCTCTTCCCCTAGAGATCCATTTAGTGCTGTAAGAGGAAGGCTCAGGAGCCCCTCTCAGCCTTGATGGGTAGAAGGCCATACATACTGCCTTGAGAGATTAGCTGTGTCTGTGTCTGGACAGGCCCCAGTCCAGCTCCTCAGACCCTCCACAATCACTGGCCTTGTGGATTTCAAAGTTTCTCACCATTCAGGCTGGAGAAGGCAATGGCAACCCACTCCAGTACTCTTGCCTGGAAAATCCCATGGACGGAGGAGCCTGGTAGGCTGCCGTCTATGGGGTTGCAGAGAGTCAGACACAACTGAAGGGACTTAGCAGCAGCAGCATCACCATTCAGGCAACAATAGAGGCAAAACCATTTGGCTTTTTTTTCCCTTAGTTTTTTCTCTTTGTTAAATGGAAATACATAAGGATAGAATTGTGCCCACTCCATCCCAAACCTTGACCACTTTTTGCAAATGGGTAGAAAGGAATCACCGTTTATTGCCTGTAGTTCACATATAACTGGGGAGCACTCAGGACACTCCACACAGAGTTAAGGGGCCTACATCAGCTCTGGGATGACTCTAGAGTGGTCCTGTGAGTGGCTAAGACAAGGGTGAGCCACAGCCATGGTCTGAAGGGCCCTGGGAGAAGTGCATAGACTGCTGTCTTCTGCTTTGAGGCAGGAGAGACAAGGGGTGTATACCTCACTGCCCCTCCGCATGGACTGTTCCAGGTGTTAATTTCTCACGTGAGATAATCAGGTCCCCATAAGGCCATCCCTGCCCAGTGGAGCTACAGGCCTGACAAGAGGTCTAGCTCCACAGATGAAGCAGGGCCTGTCCCATACCAGGTGCGAGGAGCCCATCTGTCAGTGGGAGCAGCTCTGTGAAGGACACCTCCCAAAAAACAAACACATAAACAAAAACAAACATGCCCACTGTCAGTTCTGCAGCTCAGAGCAGCCTGGGGTGAGTCACTGCTGAGATTTCAGGGTCACTTCCTCCAGAGGCTGCTGTGCCTGATGCCACGCTACTGAGCCTGTCCTGGTTTCTGATACCATGTTCCATTCCAGCATAAACCAATTTGTTGCAGCAGTTCCTTTCAGTTCAGTTCAGTTGCTCAGTCGTGTCCGACTCTTTGCAACCCCATGAATCACAGCACACCAGGCCTCCCTGTCTATCACCAACTCCTGGAGTTCACTCAGACTCACGGCCATAGAGTCAGTGATGCCATCCAGCCATCTCCTCCTCTGTCGTCCCCTTTCCTTTAGAGGCATAATTCCTCTCCACCACCAGGGGGCAGCAGCGAGGTACACCTACTCCTAGTGAACCAAAGGTCAGTTCAGTTCAGTCGCTCAGTCGTGTCCGACTCTTTGGGACCCCATGAATTGCAGCACGACAGGCCTCCCTGTCCATCACCAACTCCCAGAGTTCACTCAGACTCACGTCCATCGAGTCACTGATGACATCCAGCCATCTCATCCTCTGTCGTCCCCTTCTCCTCCTGCCCCCAATCCCTCCCAGCATCAGAGTCTTTTCCAATGAGTCAACTCTTCGCATGAGTTGGCCAAAGTATTGGAGTTTCAGAACCAAAGGTACCTGATGGGAAAAGTTTGTGGGGCTTTTGCAGTGGGGCTTTAGCCCCGAGTATTCCCGAGGATGGGGCCACTTTTCATGCTACAAACCATGGATCTGGGGGCTTATGAGCTTTGCAAAGGCCAACAAGATGTTTGAGTAAAAAATAAATAGATGCCATTCTATATACAGGGGCTTCCCAAGTGGCTCAATAGGTAAAGAATCATCTGCCAATTCAGGAGAAACAAGAGACACGGGTTTGATCTCTAATTCAGGAAGATCCCCTGGAGAAGGAAACGGCAACACACTGCAGTATTCTTGCCTGGAAAATTCCATGGACATTCCTGGTGGGCTATAGTCCATGGGGTCATAAAGAGTCTGACATGACTGAGCACAGCACAGCATTCAAAATTTAAAAAATATGCTTACATATATATGTATATATATATATATGTGTGTGTGTGTGTGTATATATATATATATATATAATGGAACATTACTCACCATTAATGAGAATGAAATAATGCCATTTGCCACAACATCCATGGACCTAGAGACTGTCATGCTGAGTGAAGTAAGTCAGACAGAGAAGGAGAAATATTGTATGACATCCCTTAGCAAATGCCCTGGTTCAAAGGGGTTAGGGCACACACACAGGTTCCCAGGTTATGACTCTGAGAGGAGAGCCTGCTTGTGTGGCAGACTCACAGCTGCCAAGCCCAGAGCCTAGGACTGACCTTCATGATTTTGGTTCATTGATTTACAACAAGAAACATGAATGTTGAGTTCATGAACTCTGTTGAAAGAACACTAGTCACTCACGTCCCTGGACAGTGCTTTCGCCCACAGGGACCCATATCATGAACGGTCACAGAAGCAGAGAAGGAGAGTTCATTTCCTGATGTGGAGGTTAATGGCATCCAATCAGCCATTCACCTGATGGATTTCACAGATACATAGACCTTGCCAATGGGAGGTGGTCTTCTTGCCTAGACACAGACTGCTTATATGGATTCTGCCTCATTGACTCTATAACTCCTCTTTTCTGTATTTGGCTGAATAAACCCCCACCATCTTCTGAAAGGTGAGTGCCTTAAATTAAAGTTGAGTCAGATTCTGTTGACTTGGATTCAATTCTTTCTTTTTAAGGTTCACCATGAATATGTCTCTGATTTGATCCATTCCAATGGTTAACATTTATAAGAAATCTATATTCATTTATACCTAAAACTTGGAGGAAGGGGGACTTTCACGGTAGCTTCCAGATCCATCCAGCAAGGCACAGGGAGGACTAGAGGGGACAGGCTGCCAGGTTTCACCTCTCCATGTCTCATGGTTGCTTGACTTCTCTTTCAGAACCACTTAAGCTTTCATATGTCCCTGGACTGTCCCAGGGCAGCTCCCTTCCTCCTCCTGGAAGCTCCCTGAGAACAGAGATCCTGAGGGCAGCATCTATCCCAAGGTGTCAGTGGGCTCCATGCTTTCATGGCCAGAATCTCCTTTTGGGGCTGGAAGGGCCACTCTGGAAGAACATCCTCCCAACCCCTTTGGGTAGATCCTCACACACTCCCATGCCCTTTTTTCTCTGTGAGGTATGATCAGTGACTGAGTTTATACACAAAAAGTCTGAGTTTAGTTTTACTGTTGCCATTTTCTAATTTCTAACTGGGACTTTGACAGCACTAAAGAAAATCCATTTTCTTATTAGATAAGACTTGATTATAGTTGCCTTTCCATATTCACAAGTCTGCATAGAGATTATACAAACTTTAATGTATTATTTTTTTTAACAGAAAATTATTGAATGCTACTATCTGTCAAGATCTGTTTCAGAGAAACAGCAAGAACAAAACGGGCAGATTTATTAATGATGAATTTTGTCAAATTCTCTCCAATGAGGCTGTATCATTTCTCACTCTCATCAGAAAAATGTGGGGGGTACCTCTTCTTTACACCTTCATCAGCAAAGTCTATTCTCAGGAAGTCTTCTCAAGTCTATTGTCTTTTAGAGTTTTGCCAAACTGATGTTGAGAAGTGGTATCTAGATGGAGTTTTGTGTTTCTCTTAGTACAAAAACTAAGATCATGGCATCAGGTCCCATCACTTCATGGCAAATAGATGGGGAAACAATGGAAGCAGTGACAGACTTTATTATCTTGGGCTCCAAAATCACTGCAGTGGTGACTTCAGCTATGAAATTAAAAAGCACTTGCTCCTTGGAAGAAAAGCTATGACCAACCTAGATAGCATATTAAAAAGCAAATACATTACTTTGTCCACAAAGGTCTGTTTAGTCAAAGCTATGGTTTTTCCAGTAGTCATGTATGGATGTGAGAGTTGGACTATAAAGAAAGCTGAGCGCCAAAGAATTGATGCTTTTGAACTGTGGTGTTGGAGAAGACTCTTGAGAGTCCCTTGGACTGCAAGAAGATCAAACTAGTCAGTCCTAAAGGAAATCAATCCTGAAAATTCATTGGAAGGACTGATGCTGAAACTGAAGTTCCAATCCTTTGGCCACCTAATGTGAAAAGCTGACTCCTTAGAAAAGACCCCGATAATGGGAAAGATTGAAGACAGGAGGAGAAGGGGATGACAGAGGATGAGATGGTTGGATGGCATCACTGACTCAATGGACATGAGTTTGAGTAAGCTCTGGGAGTTGGTGATGGACAGAAAAGCCTGGAGTATTGCAGTCCATGGGGTTGCAAAGTTGGATACAACTGAGTGACTGAACTGACTGATTTTTCATACATATTCTCCTTCCTCTGTTTTTGTTAGTTGTATTATATTTATATTTAGAGGACATAATGTAAAATGTTATTCTGTCAGCTTTTCCTCCCTTTTTAGTCTTCAGTTCGGTTCAGTTGCTCAGTCGTGTATGACTCCTTGCAACCCCATGAGTCGCAGCACGCCAGGCCTCCCTGTCCATCATCAACTCCCAGAGTTCACTCAGACTCACATCCATCGAGTCAGTGATGCCATCCAGCCATCTCATTCTCTGTCATTCCCTCTTCATCCTGCCCCCAATCCAGCCCAGCATCAGAGTCTTTTCCAGTGAGTCAACTCTTCACATGAGGTGGCCAAAGTACTGGAGTTTCAGCTTTAGCATCATTCCTTCCAAAGAACACCCAGGGCTGATCTCCTTTAGAATGGACTGGTTGGATCTCCTTGCAGTCCAAGGGACTCTCAAGAGTCTTCTCCAACACCACAGTTCAAAAGCATCAATTCTTCGGTGCTCAGCTTTCTTCATAGTCCAACTCTCACATCCATACATGACCACTGGAAAAACCATAGCCTTGACTGGATGGACCTTTGTTGGCAAAGTAATATTTCTGCTTTTCAATATGCTATCTAGGTTGGTCATAACTTTCCTTCCAAGGAGCAAGCATCTTTTAATTTTGTGGCTGCAGTCACCATCTGCAGTGATTTTGGAGCCCCCCAAAATAAAGTCTGCCCTGTTTCCACTGTTTCCCCATCTATTTCCCATGAAGTGGGATGCCATGATCTTCATTTTCTGAATGTTGAACTTTAAGCCAAGTTTTTCACTCTCCTCTTTCACTTTCATCAAGAGGCTTTTTAGTTCCTTTTCATTTTCTGCCATAAGGATGGTGTCACCTGCATATCTGAGGTTACTGATATTTCTGCTGGCAATCTTGATTCCAGCTTGTGCTTCTTCCAGCCCATCGTTTCTCATGATGTACCCTGCATATAAGTTAAATAAGCAGGGTGACGATATACAGCCTTGACATACTCCTTTTCCTATTTGGAACCAGTCTGTTGTTCCATGTCCAGTTCTGTTGCCTCCTGTTGCCTCATGTCCATTGAGTCAGTGATGCCACCCAACCATCTCATCCTCTGTCATCCCCTTCTCCTCCTGCCTTCAATCTTTCCCAGCATCAGGGTCTTTTCAAATGAGTCAGCTCTTTGAATCAGGTGGCCAAATTATTGGAGTTTTAGCTTCAACATTAGTCCTTCCAATGAACACTCAGGACTGATCTCCTTTAGGATGGACTGATTGGATCTCCTTGCAGTCCAAGGGACTCTCAAGAGTCTTCTCCAACACCACGGTTCAAAAGCATCAATTCTTCAGCACTCAGCTTTCTTTATAGTAGGGACAGATACAAAATCACTTTGTCCTCAGAAGAGCAGCCTGACCTTTTACACATGCTTCCTCCTTACTCTTCCGGCTCTAGTTCTGAGTTTTTGTTTTGGGTTTTAGTTTTCTATTGCTCTGTAACAAATTACCAGAAACTTAATGGCTTAAAACAATTTAAAAAGTTATTCCCTTGCATCCTTGGAAAACAGAAGTTTAAAATCAAGGTGCTGGAAAGGCAACTAGAGGCGCTAGGGAATTCTATTTCCTTACATTTTTTAGCTTCTGGAAGTCACCTGAATTCCTTGGCTTATGATACATCACTACAACTCCAATCCTTTTACTGATTTTGGTCCTCTTGCCTCACCTTTATGAGGACCTTTGTGATTACACAGGGCCCACCTGGATAACCCACTCCAGTACTCTTGCCTGGCAAATCCCATGGACAGAGGAGCCTGGTAGGCTGCAGTCCATGGGGTCGCTAGGAGTCGGACACAACTGAGCGACTTCACTTTCATTTTTCACTTTCATGTATTGGAGAAGGAAATGGCAACCCACTCCAGTGTTCTTGCCTGAAGAATCCCAGGGACAGGGGAGCCTGGTGGGCTGCCGTCTCTGGGGTCACACACAGTTGGACACAACTGAAGCGACTTAGCAGCAACAGCAGCACCTGGATAATCCAGAACAATATCCTCATCTCAAGACTCTTAATTCAATCACATCTACTAAATCCCATTTGCTATATAAGGTAATATATTCACAGATTCCTTGGATCAGGACATGGACATTTTGGGAGATTATTATTCAGCCTAACACATTTTGTTTGCTCCTGGGAGATTTCCCTTTTTCCCCGTAACCTAACAATGTAATGAAAAAAATGTGTTTTATGCAGAATCTACTTGCTTTCTTGTGGGAGGCCCTTCAGAGTATCTAGTCTGCCACTCTATCAGAAGCCAAATTTCCCTTAAGAAGTTCCTAAACACTTTGCATAGGCTCTGCTCCAAACTTTGGGACTCAGCATCTCTAGGGTTAGGTTTATAAACCTGTATTTTAAAACCTACTTCCAAGGCGATTCTCACAATAAACCAGAATGGAGAGGTTCTACCCCATAACCTGTTCATATCCAATGAGTGAGACATCATGAACGATCAGAGCTGACATGGGTGAGAGAGTGGGAAAGGGGAGCCCAGGCTCTTGGCTCAGTTCCTGGGAACATTATGCCTTTTCCTTCCTTTACACAGTCCCTGGAGGCCTTCCATTTATTGATACCCTTAGGTCAGCCTTCCTTTATGACCTTACAAGGTAAACAGAGACTTTGCCCTGTAGAATTAGAGATTGTGAGATTATCTTTTAGAGACTGAGATTACCTTTGCCTACCTAAGTCCTGCTTGTCCTTTAAGAGCATTTACCAAAAAAAGCCTCTTCTGATTGCAACTTTCCTGATCCATTTCTGCCAAATATAAAAGTATGGTATCTCTTCTCTTTGACTCTGACAACCCTTGAAATCTTTTTTTTAAAGGTATAGTTGATTTACAATATTGTGTTAGTTTCAGATGTATGACAAAGTGATTTAGTTATATATTTTGTAAATGTATATATTGTCTTTTTTCAATGATTTTCTATTATAGTTTATTATAAGATATTGAAAATATTCTCTGTGCTATACAGTAAAACCTTGTTACTTAAATCTATTTTATTTATGGTATTATGCATCTGTATTCCATTCTCCCTTCCCCTTTGATAACTGTAAGCTTGTTTTCTATGTCTCGGAGTCTGTTTCTGTCTTATAAATAAGTTCACTTGTACTGTTTTTTAGATTTTACAAATAAATGATATCATATATTTTTCTTTGTCTGACTTACCTCACTTAGTATGATAATCTCTAGGTCCACTCATGTTGTTGCAAATGGCATTATTTCACTCTTTTTTATGACTAAGTAGTATTCCATTGTGTATTTATGTGACACATCTTCTTTATCCATTCATCTGTTGATGGACATATACACTGCTTCCATGACCTGGCTATTATACAGAGTGCTGCTATGAACATTGTAGTGCTTGTATCTTTTCAAAGTAGAGCTTTCGTCTTTTCCAGGATACATGCCCAGGAGTGGAATTGCTGGATTATATGGTAAATCTATTTTTAGTTTTTTAAAGGAATCTCCATACTCTTTTCCATAGTGGCTGCATAACTTGTGGAATCTTGCACAGTGTTTTCTCAACCAGATATTCTACAAGGGTAGGGACCACGTCCAGTTTATCACCAAAGTCCTGTCATCAAGGCTCTGTAGTCTTTAGCCCATCACGTTAATAGTGATTGAATGGAACATGAAGCCCAGTTGCTTAGGAAGCTTTTATTGATGTGTTAGGATAGACGAGGCAATGGACAGACAGCAGAATCTATAAAAGTAACTGAAACCCCCCACAAGCTAAGGAAAACGTGGCACAAAGGGATGAGTTGTTGCATGTCTTCTTGCCCCTGCTCAGCAAAGGAGGTAAGAGAGAAAAATTAAGGATAGCAATCACCTTGCAGAAATGGCCTCACTGAGAAAGAGCTAAGAGCGAAGTACCACCATGAAGAGCTAATGTTCAGGGACTTGCTAACCGGACTGGCCAGGGCACAGCAAGCCAACTGCCCTCTGCTCTTCTCTGTGCTGGGCACTGGAGTCCAGGGCTGGGGCACTCATGGCTTGCTGCTTTTGAAGTAGGAATACAGTCCCCTGGCTGTGAGTCCTCGCTTCCCATCTGGCGGGGCTGCCTCCCGGCCTTGTGCTGAAGGGACACTAGCGTGTAGGCTGCCCTGGTCCTGCCTTCGGATCACTGTCTCCCTCGTGTGGTCATCAACCCACTCCTGATGAACCACAGTGGGATCTCTTTCTCCCTGGCCTCCTGTCGCACTGGACAGTGGGTGAGTACTGCTTCTGTCCTGCCTGCCCATCACAGTGCTTGCCCCAGTCTGGGCCTGCCCTCCCAGCACTGTCTCTCCCTGCCTCGCAGTTGCTCACCTGTGTCTGTCTTTGACTACTGCCTGACTGCCTCTGGGGCTGGCCCTGTTCTCCTGCCCCGGTGTGCCTTGTAATCTGGCCCCTGTCCTGTTCCATGGCCTGGGGGGCACCTCCCTGTGTCTGAATGTGTCCTCCTGTCACAACCTGCCTTGTTTGATACCTGTCTTGACTGTGAGTCTCAGTCCCTCTGGTGGACTCCTGTGGTTGCGTGCTGACACTTCCTGTCTGATGGCTCCTGTCCTGCTCCGTGGTATGAATGTGTGTCTGGGTTTGTGGCCTTGTCTCTGCCTGAATGTGTCCTCCTGTCACCACTTGGCTTGTCTGGTTCCTGTCTTGACTGTGGGTCTCAGTCCCTCTGGTGGACTCCCGTGGCTGGGTGCTGGTGCTTCCAGTCTGCTGGCTCCTATTTTGTTCCACTGTCTGGGTTTGTGACCTTGTCTGTGTCTGAATGTGTCCTCCTGTCACCACTTGGCTTGTCTGCCTCCCACCCTGACTGTGGGCCTCAGTCCCTCTGGTGGACTCCTGTGGCTGGGTGCTGGTGCTTCCTGTCTGATGGCTCCTGTCCTGCTCCAAGGTATGAGTGTGTATCTGGGTTTGTGACCTTGTCTCTGCCTGAATATGTCCTCCTGTCACCACTTGGCTTGTCTGTCTCCCATCTTGACTGTGGGCCTCAGTCCCTCTGGTGGACTCCCGTGGCTGGGTGCTGGCGCTTCCTGTCTGATGACTCCTGTCCTGCTCCGTGGTATGAGTGTGTGTCTGGGTTTGTGACCTTGTCTCTGCCTGAATGTGTCCTCCTGTCACCACTTGGCTTGTCTGTCTCCTGTCTTGACTGTGGGCCTCAGTCCCTCTGGTGGACTCCCGTGGCTGGGTGCTGGCACTTCCTGTCTGATGACTCCTGTCCTGCTCCGTGGTATGAGCGTGTATCTGGGTTTTTGGCCTTGTCTCTGCCTGAACGTGTCCTCCTGTCACCACTTGGCTTGTCTGACTGTGGGCCTCAGTCCCTTGACTCCCGTGGCCTGCTGTCCCTGTCTGATGGCTCTGTCCTGCTCCGTGGTATGCTGGGTTTGTGGCCTTGTCTCTGTCTGATGACTCCTGTCCTGCTCCGTCTGACTGTGGGCCTGTCCCTCTGGTGGACTCCCGTGGCTGGGTTTGTGACCTGTGATCTCTGCCTGCTCCGTGGTATGAGTGTGTCTCTGGGTTTGTGGCCTTGTCTCTGCCTGAACGTGTCCTCCTGTCACCACTTGGCTTGTCTGACTGTGGGCCTCAGTCCCTCTGGTGGACTCCCGTGGCTGGGTGCTGGTGCTTCCTGTCTGATGGCTCCTGTCCTGCTCCGTGGTATGAGTGTGTATCTGGGTTTGTGGCCTTGTCTCTGCTGTCTGACTGTGGGTCTCAGTCCCTCTGGTGGACTCCTGTGGCTGGGTGCTGGCGCTTCCTGTCTGATGGCTCCTGTCCTGCTCCACTGCCTGAGTGGCACTTGTCTGGGTCTGAGTTATGGTTCCAGTGATGGTCTCACTTGTCTGGTGGGCTCTGTCCTGGTTGCTGGCCTGCAGCTGTCTCTCTGTCCCCCTCTCTCTGGTCTGAGAACTCTTGTCTTCTTGCATTCTCTGGGCCTGCTCCACGTGGCCCCTTGCTTGTGTAGACTGGCTCACTCCCTCCTGTCTCTGGGACTCAGACTGCCTGTCTTGGTGACTGACCTGAGCAGAGCTGATGTCCTGACCCTGGGTCTGAGGCCCAGGCCCTCCTGGCCCCCTGGAAGCCTGCTCACTCTGTGGGTCGCTGCTCCCTGCCGGGCCTTGTCTGTTCCCAGCCCTTCCCACTGCAGTGCTGCTTCTCTGTCCTGCCCCTGGCTCTTGGGTGGCTGCAGGGGCACCACGGCCAGACTCCTGAGATCCACATGCTCCCTCAGGACCCTCACTCAGTGTCTCGAAACAGGCCTGGGCGACTTTGAACACTAAGACCAAGAATTCCTTGAATTCCACTGTCCCTGTGTCATCTTCGTCCAGCAGGCGCAGGACTTCATCCACAGTGGCCGGATCATGGGGTTTCTGTGGAGAAGATGAGGCTACGTCAGTACCCCTCCTTTGAGGAGGACAAGGTCAGGCCAGTCAGCTAAGCTTCCAGGCATCCGACCTCTGGGCCTAAGGGCCCAACTGCTTGGCACCCCAACACTGCACACACACACGCACACACACACACACACACACACACACACACACCCTGCTACCACAGAAGCACTAACATAAAATCACTGTCATTGAGTCCAGCTCCCTCAAGGGCAGGAAGCATGCTTTGTGTTGTATCCTGTGTGTTGGGCCCAGTTTCCGGTCTACAGGAGAACTGGATAAAGATGTCATGAAGAATGGCTAAATGACTGAGCTTGTAGATTCTTCAGGCTGCCCTCAGGCCCTGGACCCTGGCATGGAGGTGTTTTTTTTCTCCAGCGAGCACACCACCAAGAAAAGCTCAGCAGGAAGATGGCCCTGTGGGAATTCTGTGAGGTCCTCACTGAGGAGCTCAGGTGTTTTCCCAAGTTGGGGCACCTGGTGGGTTGCCCTCAGTGTGCAGAAGCAGCACCCTGCTGTGCCCACACCTTCCTGCCCCCAGGACTTTCACCATCCCGGTTGCTTTAGCTGTACACCAAAGGCAGGGAGAGTGAGGGAAGTGCATCAGGGCTCTGGGGCTGTCTTGCAGGAAGGGGCTCCCAGAGTCTCCCCTAGCTGCTACACCTCACTTCTGATGCCACCTCTCAGCTAATGTATTGGAGCAACTGCTTCCAGCCAAGCACAAAGCCGTACTTCTTGTGAATGCTCGTTACTGATGATCACACTTCCGGTAGACGTAGACGTGGCCGCCATATCAGATTTAAGAAGCAGCAGAAAGTAACGATTGCCATTTCTAGAATAGTCAAAGGCTCCGTTCCTTTCTGAGCTGTCCCTTTAGTGTCCTCTTACTCTGTCTCCAAATTAGAATTAATTGAAGTCAAGATATTTCTTTAAGGACCAGGCCCGTGACCATCCCTGCTCCCTCTCCTGCTCTTTCTCTGCTGCGCAGCCTCCATTAGGACTGGCGGGCCTGGGTGTAGCGGCTTAGAATCCCAAGCAAATATGGCCATTCTCTCTTCCCTCCTGCTCCCCACACCCCGACCCGTGCGTCTCTTACCACGATGACATCAGCGAACTCTTTCTCCAGGAGCCTTTTGAGCTCCCCTCTTTCCAGCACTGCGCAATCGCCCTCCATCCTGGCATAGCGCCTGAAGGCTTCGATAATCCCATTAATGTTTCGAAGTAACTGCGGCATCTTTGAGTCCTGCTGAGGAAAGAGGAAAAGCCCCAGCTTGGGGGATCCATAATCAACCTAGCTGTTTCCTAGAGAGCACTTTTGCTTCTAAGTCCTTTCTTTGCCTATTCAGCTCTGCTTTGGGCCCCTCTGCTGTGTCTTCCTTGGTATTGCCTACGTAACGCGTTTTACCAACGGGAAGGAGGAGCAGGTGTGGTTGCAGGCAGGGTCTAGATGCGGCCCCACCGCCTCCCTGTCAGGTGAACTGGGGTGGGCTGCTTTGCCTCTCCATGCCTCAGTTTACTCACTGCGAAATGAAGGCAGTATTATTATTTATTTTATACAATTATTGTGAAGATTTAAAGAGATTTTTCATATAAAACACTTGGCAGATGCTGGTAAGACTAAGTGCTAGCTATTAAATATCACTAGCAGGTTATTATACCCACATATAATTTGTGCATATCTATGTACACTCTTCTGATCACCAGGCACTTTCAGAGGCATCATCTCCTGTAATCCTGATTATCTTGGATTATTAGCTCAGAGAAGCTAGATAATTTGCCCAAGGCCACACAGCTTATAAGGAACCAAGAAATCCTAGACGCCAAATGCAGTGAGCTTTTTAGACTGTACCCCATGGATAGGGCAATGCTGTTGCTATCACAGGTATCAGGGTCCTGCCAGGAACACCCACAGGCAATAAGTACATACGTGGGTCAACTCCTGCCTCTGATGGGGGCCAAGGAGGAACCCCAGGGCTCAACTCTGCCCTTTCTGGTTTCCTTTTCGGAATGTGTTCATGGAGAAGCCAGGCTGCCAGCTGCCGGGAATACTGTGGAGCTGGTGCCTTTCTGGATGGGAGGCCTTCCAATTCTGAGAGTCCATGTTTCTCTGAATGTGACCTCTGTCCTCAGTGCTGGGACCTGGGAGAAAGTCAGCTGCCCATAGCTGTGTGGCTCCTCCACGGCCCTGGTGGCCTGTGAGGAACTGAAGGGAGAGTTTCCCTGGTTTCTGGATTTGGTGGATGAGCAAGAGGCAAAGAAACCTGGACATGCATTGAGCATAAGCCTTGGAGAGCCCAAAAGAGATGACCATCACACATGGTGAGCTTCAGACGCAAGTGGGGGTTTTGAGGAATGGAAAGCTACAGAAGCTGGAAAGCCAGGGGGGAAAGTGCCATGGAGAAGGGAAGAAGAAGGCTGTGGGGGAGAGAAAGGCATGATTAGAGAGTGAAGTGAGGAGAGAAGGGAAGGCGACTCAGTACTGGAGGAAGCAGATTATGTGGAAAGTTACAGACCCCAGGGGAGCTCTTCAAGGGGTGCCCTTGCTACCATTTAGTAGCCAAAAATCACAGGCAGACCTTGCTTCCTTGTGTAGGTCAAAACTTAGACTATTGCACCTCAAGAGAGAAGTGAAAAGATCTTTAAAAAAAAAAAAATCCTTGTGGAAAACAGAGGCCACTGACCTTTAAACTGTACAGATAATAAGATAAAAAGATAACCTTTTAGTCACATTTCAAATCCCTTAGAATAAATGTGCAGACTCATGACTTTCCTGGTGGCCCAGTGGTTAAGACTCCATGTTCCCATTGCAGGGGTCCCAGGTTCGATCCCTGGTCAGAAAACTAGATCCCACATGCTGCAACTAAGTTTGCCTGCTGCAGCTAAGACCTGGTACAGCCAAATAAATAAATAAATAATATTAAAAATGAAGTCTCAAAAAAAAAAATTCACGAACTCCTCTTGCCTATATATGGCCCTGGGGGGGAGGGCTGCCATGTAAGTCTCTCCCTCCGTGAGAAGTCTCAACCCCATTGTTGGGTTTGGCAGAAGTTGCTTGGTGGCACAGACCCTGAGCACTCTGGTGAGGCTTCCAGAACCTTAAAAACCAGAGACCCTTAGCTGATCTAGGAAGGCACATGGGTGGCTCCGTCAATCTTGCCAACACAGCCTCGCAGTGAGAGGAGCTGCTGCCAGGGCAGCTGCAGGGGAGGAGGAGAGAGTGTACCTGCTTTGGGAAAACACCTGGTTTTCCCAGGGCCCATCAGAGCAGATGCTTTCTGCCCACAGCCACCACTGATAGCCCTACAGCCACCATTGATAGCCCTACAAGACCCTATCTGATAGCCTGATTTTATGAACTCAGATCAGCAAGACACTGATAGTGAGAAAGAGGTTCCTCAAGAGGGGACTTACCTAATGCACAGGTAAGAGTGAGAAAAAGGTTCCTCAGGAGGGAACTTACCTAATGCACAGGCAGGATGAAGCAAGTGGCTGTTATGTGGTCTGTGGAGTACCAGGTGAGTGGGATGGCAACCTTTTATAAGGGATTTAAACAAGGTTAGTGTTTTAGACAGGATGTCCCCGCCTCATGGGAAGGCTTGATTCATCCAAGCTCACCCAACCCAGCCTCACCTCCCTTCTTGTCTGTTTAACCTACTGGTCTAATTAGCAGGCCCCTCCTACCACATTTGGTGTCCTTTGTCCAGCTCTTGTCTCTTCCTGGGTCTATCTCCTCATGACAGGGCATCACCTTTCCAATGTGATGGTCTTGGCACAGGTAGGGGTTCCTGGTAAGCATTCTTCCTCTTGGTGTGACTGCCCAGTCATGGACTTCCCCCTCCTTTTTTTAAATACAAACATTCATGAACATAGCCATCTACTAAGGGTTATCCTTTTCAAAGTGGTCACTTTGTGAGGCTACACATGTTTTTCTGATGATGTTGCCATTCCTTAGAACATTCTCGGGATTTTTCTTGTGGAAATTGTCTTTCATACCAAATTTATGAGACATGAAAAAACTCCTGTCTCGTGCCTTGGTGGTTAGCCTCATTTTTTTTTTTATCAAAACAAAGAAGGCTAATACCTCTTAGCCCACAAACCCATCCTATACATGGGTAGCTTCTTACAGCTGGTGAGAGAAGGGGCTTAAGATGACTGTGTGTAACCCCTTCATTGAAAAGACAGGGAACTCAGCTGATCAACTGATCAGCAGATATTTATGGAGAGCCATTCAGACACAGATCTATGAGGCCTGAGGACTCAGTGTTGACCAACAGGTAGGTTATGTCAGCAGGCTGATGTCTCAGGGAGTTTTCAGCCGGCAGTCGCATGAGAAAGTCCCCAAGAAGGTAACAGTAATGGCAATCACGCTTTGATTTGACTTCATTCTCATCGCTATCTCATTTCCTTGGATCTTCATGACAGGGGCCCTTTTGACTTGACAGGGCCAAGCCCCTTTTATAAATGAGGATACTGAAAATTCTGAGAAGTGGCCACTCCATGTGGAAAGGACAGGGCTGCAGAGAGCCTCTCTGCTTTGGGCTGTGGTCCCTCCATCCTAGGACACTGCCACTAATTTTTTTCTCCATGACTTTTGACATTTTCCCACACATCAAATTTGTTCTCCATGGATGAAGAACAACCATCCTTGAGGATGCTGAGAAGGAAGAATTCTTTGCTCTGAAGCAAGCCCAAAGGAGCTCCAAAGCCACACTTTGCAGAAAGTACTAGTAACTCTTCAAGTGCCTCTGGGTGGGGAAAAGCACCTTTGCCATCCTCACTTACATGCCAGAGTGTGCATACAGGAAAGGCAGTGACATGATGGGCAGGTGCAGGAAGGGCCTTGGTTGCAGCATTTGGCATAGCAGACGCAGCCCCGCGGTCGTGGCAGGAGCCTCCACACAGGACAAAGAGCAGGGGTGACATGCAGACAGCAGGAGGGGCTGCAGCAGGCTTTGGGGTTGGAGAGGTCTATCTACCGGGGGGTTGGGATGGGGGCAGAGGTTGCTATGGTTATGGGTCAGAATTAGGAGAAGGCTAGTATGAGAGTGAAGTTGGTGAGCAGGAGGAGGTTCAGCGAATTAGAGCTTCCTGCTTTGAGTGATGTGCTAAGTCTCATCAGAAAGGGCTTAGAACTTCCAGAAAGACTTGGAAACTAAAGGAAAGTAAACTAGGAAGGGGATAAGCCAGGTGCTTTATCTATGGGGTAACTTTGAGGTAGGTGTCATACATCCAATTCACAGATGAGGAAGCTGAGGTATAGAGAGGTTACGTAACCTATTCAAGGCCTCATATTTAGAAAGTGGCACACCTGGGTTTGAACTTGGGTCTACCTGCCTCTGAAGCCTGTATCTTCCCATGTGCCTGGAACAGGGCTAAGCCTGGGAGTGTGAAGAGCTGAGGATCCACAGAAGTAGAGATAAATGAGGTGTATGTATATATGGGTGGAGGGAGGTTGGCTGGAATCGGGGGCGGGGCTGGGGGAGATGAGGAGGTCGCAAAGCTGGGGACCCACACTCTGAGTATGTAAATTTATTAGTTGGTAAATTTGTGAAGAGTTGTTGCAAATGAGTGACTTTACTGTATACTCACATCTCCTGGGCATTCTGGGGGTGGGGCAGAGGTAGGCCAGGCACCCTAGCAGGAATGGAGTGAAACTCATCCTCTACCCGCTCTGCCTTGGAATAAAGAAAAATCTCAAAGAAATCAGTTCATTTTTTCCCTTTGATGTCTTCTCACACACTGACTTAGAAATTCACTGCTGACCTCCGCCTGGTTGATTTCTACAAGCGTCTGACAACTGGTACTTGCTGCATAGCAGTGGGCTACAAATAGAGAATAAGATCCTGCTTCCCTGGAAGTAAGTCTAATTGGGAGAACAGACCATGCACACCGCAAATAATTACTTAATAATGGAAGACAAAGTTTTGTAAAATGTTAAATAAAGGAGCCTGCTCGCCAGACACCTTCACCTCTACCCAGGAGCACAGAATGGTGACATGGGACAGGGGCCTGGCCACTGAGAGTGCTTAGAGAGTGGCCATTCAAGTCTCCTTCCCAAAATAGCAGAAGATGGGAAATTCTGTAATCCTGGGCTTCATCCTGAGAAAAGAGCAAAAGCAAGTCTAAAAGCCAGAGAGCTGTTGCCTAAAGTTACTTGGGGATTGAGAGAATTTTCCTGTCCTTTCAAAGCCCACACAGCCTGACTGCAGGACAGGGTGATGGGCATGGTTCTTAGAGGGAAAATGAACAGTGGACAGTTCTGAGCCTCCTTATTCTCTCTCTGCCCCAACTGGAGCCTCTTCTCTCCAAACCAGCCTACCTGGGCTCTGATCAGAACATCCGGAAGCCCTAATACTCAAGTTCAGCCCCAGAAATACCAGGGAGGATTAGGCAGGTACCAGATATGTTCCTGTTGACACAGTTTCCAGTGACTTGTGAATTAGACATTCTGAGCTGAATCCCTGACCTGACAGGTTGTATTGGCCCTGTGGTTTCTCTGAGTCCTGATTTAGGCAGGGAGCACGTGGCTGACACTGTCGTTGGCATCCTTGGTTTGGCCAGGAAAGCTGGAAAATGCCATTTGAAAGAGAATTCAAATGTCCCAGATCTAAGCATCCAACGCATAGGCAGAGCTCCTGGAATCCGCAAACTGGAAGATTGCAACCTTCTTCTTCCCACTAGGAAAAAGAAGAAATATTGTGGAAGGAGGAGGAATTCTTCCTTTTCTTGCTTCACCAGGGCTCAGATCTCTACAAAGTCCCAGTGGTACCAAAGGTTTGTTGACTTAAATGTAATGGTAACAGGCATTTCCCACTATGCCCTTATTTCTGTCGTAGCCACTGGTCTAAAGCATGGACCTGTCAATTCCCACAAAAGCCCAACTTGTGAGCCCTCTTTCTGCCTTAGATGCATTCCTCTCTGTCTCCGCCATGCAGATGGCTCGCATCATTCAGAACAACCCAACCACCACTGATTCTATAATCTAACTCCAGATGATCCCAACCAGATCTCTCTCTCTCTCTCTTTTTAGAGTTTTTAAAATTTATTTGGCCGTTCTGGGTCTTTGTTGCTGTGCGGGCTTTTCTCTGGTTGCGCTGAATGAGCTTCTCATTGCGGTGGCTTCTCTTGTTGCAGAGCACAGGCTCTCGTTGCTGTACGTTGACTCAATAGTTGCAGCTCCCAGGCTGCAGAGCACAGGCTCAGTAGTTATGGTGCACAGGCTTTGCTGCCCCTTGGTATGTGGGATCTTCCCAGACCAGAGATCAAACTTGTGTCTCCTGCATTGGCAGGCAGATTCTTTACCACTGAGCCACCAGGAAAGTCCCAGATGAGATCTCTCTTAAACATCTTAGCTTGCCTTCAGTAATTTTATAGTCTTATTTTTGGGGGTATATCTTTTACAGAATTCATTTTACTCTATTGTCATTATCATTGCTTGTCTCTTTGCTTAATCATCCTTTATTTATTGACCCTGCTTGTATGGACAAGGCTGTTTTGCAGTGTGTGATGACTTGATCTGGAAGACCTATCCGTTCTTCAGGAAAACATGGCTTTTCCCTGAGACTGTGAAGGCTGGGCAGTGTGTCCTTATACCGTGCCTGGTCCCATATTCCATCCCACTTGAGCTTCAAGGCTTCATTCCTGGGTCCTCTGGGATACAGTAGGATGGCACAGCATCCAAGGCTAAGGGATCCCAGGACCAAATGAAGGAAAGTTCCACTGCAGCTCTCATCAGGATGGACTGGGTTTGTGCCAGTCTCCCCACAAACCGTACAAACCTGCCTGAGTGGGTTTCCACTAGGGTTGGTCAGCTTTCAGCTATTTCCTCCTTCATCCATTAAAGCACCCATCCCTCCCAGTGAGCCAGGATTAAGAGGTGATGACAGGGTGTTCTGAGCACACCGAATGACAAAGGAACACTGAGGGTGTGCAAAGGTGAAAGCCAAGAAGTAGGGAGGTACTTCTGGGGCTTGGAACGCAATCCCTGTTTAACAGGAAGAGGGTGAGGGCCAGGGCTGTGGGCCACTGAGGTCATTGTAGGGGTTACTGGCTATTGGCGAATGTGCACATTCCCTGTCTTCAGATCACCTTGATGGGAAGAGTCCAAGAAAGCATGTGGCATGACTTTTATCCCCAGGAGTGGAAACAGACCAACGCAGGCTCCATGGCTTGAGGACGTCCCTTGTTTATGCCCAATAGTTATTATGAGGTTAAAAATTAGTGTGTCTGAAAGAGCATGATAAACTGGTAAAGACTAAAACCTGCATGTGTGTGTTAGTTGCTCAGTCATGTCCGACTCTTTGTGACCCCATGGACTGTAGCTTGCCAGGCTCCTCTGTCCATGGGATTTCCCCAGGCAAGTGTACTGGAGTAGGTTGCCATTCTCTTCTCCAGGGGATATTCCCTATCCCTGGAATCAAACTGCGTCTCCTGCATTGCAGGCAGATTCTTTACCATTTGAGCTACCAGGGAAGACCTAAAATATGCATAGGAAATTGTTATTTAAATAATTTAAGTATTATTTAAATAACAATTATGTTGTTATTTAAATTAGTAGTGGCAAGTAGTCCTTTTGAATACAGAGACGAGGAATGCGCGTACACAAAATTAATTTCACATGAATCCCTCATTCCACCTTTTAAGAAGCACTGATCTAAAATCATAAAAGCAGACACACCTTGGAAAATCAAAAAATAGAAATTTAAAGAAAACAGTGGGTGATTGTTCACGAATAAAGGTATGTTTATTCTCCCACAAAAGGGTGTACCACAGACTTCCTTAAATTACCTTCATATGAGTTTATACAACGTTAACTATTTTAGAACAAATAGCTAATGTTAAGAGCCTTTATTTGCAGATCATTCCAAAGTGAAACGATAGTTATCTATGTAGCAGAAAGAGGTAATGTTCAACTTTCACAACTTCTGTGGTCCAGAAAGCTAGACACAGCCTGGCAGTGGGCCTGCCTCTGGTCACCCGTGTGCAGAGCTGCTGGGTGATTCTCTGGGGCTGCAGCTGAGGGTCTGGCTGTGCAGGGCTCCCCTCTGAGGGCTGAGAATCTGCTTCCACTGCCTGGTTCCCAAATCGATGGCTTCTGATATTTGGTGGCCTTTGCAATTCCTGTCAGGGTTCCCTGAGTCCATGTACCTGACAACCATTGCTGCCTAAGGAGTATACATCTGGACCCTGTGTGTGCCATCGTTTTTCACATACATGCTGGTGAAGTGGCAACAGTGGCCAAGGCAGATGTCACCTCCTCCAGGCACACCAGCGTGGGCCTGACCACTGAGTCGGAGTCCCAGACCGAGTGGGGCGGGCTGGTCATGAGCAAGCCTGGAAGGCTGCATGGTAACAGAGGCCAGTGCCAGGGATCAGTCACAGAAGCCAAGTTTCTTCACTCAGACTATGGAGTAAATTCAGGTGCAATAGCTGCTCTGACCTCGGACACTGGCCAACACTGCCAAGGAGGTGGCGATGGGTCCACTGGGGTCAGGAGAGACCCTGTTAGTGCAGTGCACTTAGCTCCATCACTGAGGCCAGTGCCTGTGGACTGTGTGCTGACCACATGCCAGCCACCGTGCCAAGGTGACTTCACACACCCTGGGATCTTAGCCTCTCACAACACCCTGAAATGTTCTTCTTATTCCATGTTTCACAGGAGGGACCTGAGTTCCAAAGGGGTGAAATGACATATCCAGAGCCACGTGGACTGGGGTGGAGATGGGACCGGAGCTACCTTTTTTATTCCGGGGTCTGCCTCTTGCTTACGCGTTGGCCTCCATGGTGGGTTTTGGGGACGGGAGAGGCGTGAGGAGCAGGAGTGGCCACGAGAGGCAGGTAGGGCGTGTTTTGTGAGCATGCAGCCCTCTGTCACAGCCCCCTGAGCTGGGTAGAAGCAGAGATTGAGGCGGAAGTTCCCACTGAGGAATCCTGGCATATGTCAGGTGGCAGATTCTCAAAAGGCTTTATGAGGCCTGGGTGTGGAAGCCTGAAGCATCATCTGAGGTCACCATCTGAGGTCAGATGGTTTTAGCCTCTTCCTTTGCTGTCACCAGCTAAGGACTTGGGGCTTCCTTCCCTGCTTCTGAGTCTTTCTTTTTAGCCTGTCTTCAGGCAGGCATGACTTTTCTTTTCTATTGGTCAAAATGGAAACTGAGGGCCTCACAGGCCAACCAGTCCCAGGGTGTAGCCTGGCTCTATCACTTGCAAGCTCAGTGACTAAGAAGACTTAGCTTCTCTGAACCGTGGTCTCTTCTCTAAAAATGGCGTTTATCTAATGCCTCTTCCTTCATGGATGGTGTGTTGCTGCTGCTAAGTCACTTCAGTCGTGTCCGACTCTGTGCGACCCCATAGACGGCAGCCCACCAGGCTCCCCCGTCCCTGGGATTCTCCAGGCAAGAACACTGGAGTGGGTCACCATTTCCTTCTCCAATGCATGAAAGTGAAAAGTCAAAGTGAAGTTGCTCAGTTGTATCCGACTCTTAGCGACCCCATGGACTGCAGCCTACCAGGCTCCTCCGTCCATGGGATTTTCCAGGCAAGAGCACTGGAGTGGGGTGCCATTGCCTTCTCCAATGGATGGTGTGTAGATTAAGTACAATAATGAGTCACTTGTGGTTTTCCTGGTGACTGTTCAAAGCAGACTCTCAATAGATGTTTGATGTCAATTATGAAAATGATCAATAACATTCTTAAATTTGAAATTAATTAAAGCCAAGGGAAAGGGAAAAAAAAAAAGAATACTGAAGATAACAACATTAGCTGCTCGGCACTGGGCTTAAAGTCCTACCACATGAAGCACAAGAAGACTTGGTGTGATTAAACAGAAAAACCAGATTTCTCCTATGGTGTGAGGGGGTCTGTAATAGTCTCTAGAATGTAACACAGTCGAATTATGATCGTTGCATGTGTGTTCATCTGCAGAGGACATATCTCCTTAAGTTGCAACATGTATTTCTCTATCCAGTACCAAATAGGGCCAGACGTAGTTTGAATTACAGTTGATGAAAAATCTGAACTTGAGCAACGGTGAATAGAAAGCCAGAAATTATCTGTGATTTCTATAACAGCTCCTGGCACAAGGATGTGAATATTTAGAGGTTTGTTGACAAAGAGGTTTGGCGGGTGACGCAGATCCAGAATAGCACAAGAAGGAAATCCGAGAGGATCACACCTGGGAGGTCCATCCATTCCTCAGTGAGGAGGGGCTCTGCCTAACCCCAGAAGTGCTCTGAAAAGTGTTGGGTAATTTGAGAATGCAGTTTTCCTTAATATTTTTTTTCATCAAACTTCACATCATTTACACAAGTAGGTTTCAGCATATTGAAGCCTCTTTGCTGTCCATTCCTAAGCTCCGAGTTGAAAGAAGCCCTGCAGATGTTGCTAAGGCTAGAGTTCTGAGCAGTGGGGGAGGCACCCCAGCTGCATCCTTCTAGGTCCCCGGCCCAGACCTGGCGCTCTAGCCTGTGTCCTGCCCAGGGCTTGCTTCTCTCTGGTCTTGCTGCATGTTTCATGGGAGCTCCTCTTAAAATGAGACTTCTTCTTGGCTCAGTTCTCTTTGATGCCACTGCTGCTACGTGTATAAAACCTATTCTAGAACATGCAGGATGTGAGGTGGTCCCATCTGGGGCAGGACCACATCTGTTCCACCATGAAAGGGTTTGTGTTTTTCTTTTCTTTCTTAAAAGAAGAAGGCTTTTACATATTTCCAGCACTAACGGTCAGTCCTCTTTTTTTAAACATGATAAAAACTGCCCCTACAGGAGGTGAAGAGGATATAGACTGATAATTACAGGCTGGCTCACCACCCTTAGGGAGGCTGTCGAGATGGAGCATTGTGTTGGAAGCATGCTCACGGCTTCTTCGTATGGTCCCATATATTATGGTTCTCCAGAGAAACAGAACCAATGCAGAGTTTATTTTAAGGAAATGGCCCTCGTGCCTGGTTGGACTTGGCAAGTCTGAAATTCACAGAGCAGGTCAGCAGGCTGGAAATACTGGGGAGAGTTGATGTTACAGTCTTGAGGCCAAAGGCAGGCTGGAGGGAAAATTCTCTGTCTTCCTGGTATCTCAATATTTTTCTCATAAGGCCTTCAACTGATAAGATGAGGCCCCCCAAATTAAGGAATGTAATCTGCTATACTCAAAGTTGACTGATTTAAATGTCAATCATATCTAAACTACAGCAACATCTAGACTGATGTTTGAGCTCCACAGCCTAGCCGAGTTGGCAAATTAACTATCACAGTCTGGATACAGTTCTGGTTTTCTCAGTCCTGGCTTTTCATACTTTAGGGATCTCCCCAATCCCTGCCCTGATTTCTTAGTAAGTCATCAATGCCTTGTACCTTGATCTGGACTTTTATTCCTTGTCTTTTTCCCTAAGAAGTTTGTCCCAGATTTCTTTATAGTAAAGCAATTCTTTTCTTATTAAAAGCACTATATGTACATGAAAGAAAATTTAGAAAAATTGAGAAAGCAAAAGAATAAACATTACTGTAATATCACTCATCAGAAATAACCCTAAATTGTTTATTCTTGCACTCATTTTTCCATGCATAAGCCATGACAATAATAGCTAATACATAGAACTTACTCTGTTCCAGTTATTAACTCATTCAGTGTTCCAAGCATCAGTGAAGTAGGTACCATTATTATTTCTATAACAAATGAGTTTAAAAAGGCACAGTGCAGTTAAGTGACCTGCCCAAGGTCACACAGCTTATAAATGGCAGTCTCAGACTGAGACCCAACCACTCTGGCTCTGGAGTCTGGGCTTTTAATCACTTTGTTATAGTGTCCCTGTATACACAGATTTTTCTGTAATATGGGGATTAGTCTATATACAGTATATGGTTTATTTTTGCTTGCTTTTCATAATTTTTTTTTTTTGGCTGTACCAGGTAGCATGTGGGATCCCAGTTCCCCCACCAGATAGCGAACCTGTGCCCCATACAGTGGAAGCCCAGAGTCTTCTATGGAACTGCTAGAGAAGTCCCACAGTTAACATTTTTAAGGCTGTTAAATAATCTTCACTTTTTCCACGTCATGTTTAGTGGCAAAGAATTCCACTGGATGGAGGAGCTGTTACTTATTTAATCATTCCTCTCTTCAGCTTTTTAGGTTGCTGCGTTTTTTCCCTTTTGTGAAACACACCACATGAATTTTCTTAAACATACTTTATACATTTTTTCTTAATAAATGAAAAATTTCATTTCATTTATAAATGAAAAATTTCATTTCATTTATAAATGAAAAATTTCTCATTTATAAATGAAAAATTTCATCTCATTTATAAATGAAAATTTTCATTTCATTTACAAATGAAATCATGAGGGCAAAGAGCACAAATAATGTTAAGCCTGTCCACATTGTTCAGTTGCTATGTTGTGTTTGACTCTTTGCTACCCTATGGACTGAGGCGTGGCTGCATGCCAGACTCCCCTGTCCTCCACTATCTCCTGGAGCCACAGACTAAATTACTCTCTCAAAATGTGGTTCAATTTATACTTCCATCAAAGTTCAGCCCGGGGAACTGCCTAACCCCGCCCTGACCCTGATATCTATTATTTTAAAAGTTCCCACTTTAATTGGTGGTGTCTTAGTGTTATGTTTTGAATTCTTCTCATAGATTATGAGAACATTCTATTGGTCATTTGTATTTTATGTATAAATTTTTGGTTCAATTCTTTTGTCCATATTTTAGAGACGGAAAATATAGACTTCCAGACAAAACCCTTTTGACGATGGATGCTCATCAGATTAGAAGTAGACATGCTTCATGAAAAATCCTTGTAGGGACTTCTCTAGTGGTCGGGTGGCTAAGACTTTGCATTCCCATGCAGGGGCCAGGGTTCGATCCCTGGTCAGGGAACTAGATCCTACATACCGCAGCTAAGGATACTGCATGCCGCAACCAAGACCTGGTGTAGCTAAATAAATAAATATTTTTTTAGAAATGCTTGTACATCATTACTTTTTGTACATTCAAACTCTTTTATTTTAAAAATGACTTCTAAACACTTCTTTATTGTTTGGTGATGGGTTTCTTTTTCTGTCATCTCTAGATCCCGGGGCCTTAGTTGTTGTTTTGTAAACTCATTGACCTTGATGGAATGACCTGGGCTCCCAGCAGCCATGCTGGGCCCTGGGCAGAGACTAGGGTGGATTCGTCTGGAGGATGAGTTGATCGGGACATGAGGAAGACAAGGGAGTGGGGCTGTGGCCAGCTGCCTGATGCCCTGTGGCCCAGCCTCTGGGCTGGAGGCTGCTTGGGCCTGGTGGAGGCTCTTGGACCAGAACCAAGGAGCCTGTTTCTCCAAGTCTCACTGCCTCTCCAGGCCTCATGAATTTGTTTGAAAAGCAGGGGCAGTGATGGTTCTCTCATAGGAGTGTAGTGAGGATCCAGTGTGAAAGCACTTAGCAGATGGTTATGAATTATAACGAAAGCAAAGTTATGATTGTAGTTCTGCTTCTTCAGGGGAAGAGTTGGATGGTTGGGGGTAAGCAGGTCCAAGCTTGTCATGTTTGGAAGGTTTGACATTTTGGGGTAGGATATCCCAGATGGTGGTAGTGGTAAACGATTGGCCTGCCATGGCAGGAGACATGAGACATGGGTTTGATCCGGGGGTAGGGAAGGTCCCCTGGAGGAGGGTGTGGCAGTCCACTCTAGCATTCTTGCCTGGAGAATCCCATGGCCAGAGGAGCCTGGCAGGCTACAGTACAGAGAGAGGGTCACACAGAGTTGGACACGACTGAAGTGACTGCATGCATGCATGCTACTGATGGGGACCTCCCGAGTGGCGCTAGTGGTAAAGAACCCATCTCCCAATGCAGGAGACACAAGAGACTCGGGTCTGATCCTTGGTGTGGAGGGTAGGGGTGGCACTGGAGTGGCAACCCTCTCCAGTTTCCCATGGACAGAGGAATCTGGCAGGCTACAGTCCATAGCATCACAGAGTCAGGCACGACTGAAGCAATGTAGCACGCATGCACACAAGCCAATGATCTCCCCACCCCAGGTTCTCTGAGTCTCAGTGTCCTCACCTGCAATGTGAGGATAATTATAGTATTAACCTCATTGGGCTATGTGAGGATTAAATGAGTTAATCTATATAAAGCATTGAGATTAGCTGTTGGCACCTCGTAAGAGTTTTTCATGAATTAATTCATTAAATCATCACGTAATCCAGTGAGTTAGATACTACTTGACCCACACTTTAAGGGAGGAAGAAACTGAGACCAGATGGGTGGCCAGGCCAAGGTCACACAGCTATTAATTGGCTAAGCTAGGATATATATCCAGGCAGTCTGTCTTGACAGTCTGCATTTCTAACCACTATACATACTGCCACTATTCTATACTGGGAAGGAGGGAAAGGGTGGGTGAGGAAGGAGAGAAACCTGGCCTTTGCCTCCCAAAACTTAACAGGTTTTGGTCATGATTCTCAGCCCCAGCTGGCACAGCTTCCTCCAGCCACACCTCCTCCTGGAAGTCTTCTCAGATAAGCCCTACCCATATGATCACTTCTCTTTTTTCCATATGCTTTGAACTTATGAACCTAGTTGTCTGCATGGTGCCTTGTAAAATTGCATGGTGTAATGCTTTGATAATTTTCATTCAATTTAATGCACATTTATCACATGCCTAGAACACAGGGCTAGAACCATGGGAAATGTAGACATGGCTAAAACAGTTCCTCCTTGCCAGGCATTTATGATCTTGTCAAGAACATAATCAAAGACAGTCACAGGAAATACCAATGAAAGAGAAATTGAGATTAATGTCATAAAAGAAATAGGGCTTCCCATGTGGTGTTAGTGATAAAGAATCTGCCTGCCAATACAGGAGACACCAGAGATGTGGATTCTATCCCTGGGTCAGGAAGATCCCCTGAGAAGGAAATAGCAACCCACTCCAGTATTCTTACCTGAGCAATCCTATGGACAGAGGAGCCTGGCGGGCTGCAGTCCATGGGGCCACAAAGAGCAGGACACGACTGAGCGACTGAGTATTATAGAAGTAAGGGGGAGATAAGGCTTAATTCAGGCTCAGGGTCGGGGGGCTCTGAGAAAGCCTCACAGATCATGCATTTGCACTGGGTTTTGAGGGATGGCTAAGACTTTAAGAGACAGTGTGGTGGGAGAGCAATCAGAGAAAAGAGCAGGAACGAAGACCCAGCCTACGAAGTGTGTTCTGAAATGTAAGACATCATTGACAGTTGCTACCGTGGCCTGCTGCGGTCAGTATTAGTAGGAACAGGCACTTGGGCTTCTATTTCCCGGCACCTGTCCAAGTTCCAGACCCTCAGGTTTTAGTCAGTGGGCTCTGCCTTTGAGAGAGAGAGGCTGAGGGTTGAGAAATGAATCAAGTTTTTCCCCCCTCTTTGGTATTTTATTCACTTTTCTGGAAGCTATTTCAGGGAAGCCAAACAAGCCTGGGGGCCACATTAAAAAAAAAAAGTCTTTGTCCTTAAGACTTGTTCTTGTGTTTGCATCTCATTTTTAAAATTTTTATTTATATTTTTATTTTATTAAAATAAAAATATTTATTTATAGTATTTTATTAATACAATTTTATTAAAATATTAAATATTTTTATTTTTTAACTTCTTGTTTTACCCTGAGGTATAGTTGATTAACAATGTTGTGTTAGTTTCAGATGTACAACAAAATGATTCAGTTATACATATGTGCTAAGTCACTTTGCAACCCTGTTGATTGTAGCCTGCCAGGCTCCTCTGTCCATGGGATTCTCCAGGCAAGAATACTGGAGTGGGTTGTCATTCCCTTCAGGATGGGGATCTTCCCAACCCAGGGATTGAACCCATGTCTCTTATGTCTTCTTCATTGGCAGGTGGGTTCTTTACCACTAGTACCACCTGGGAACATATATCTATTCTTTTACAAATTCCTTTCCCAATTAGACTATTACAGAATATTGAGCAGAGTGCTATACAGTAGGTCCTTGTTGGTTATCCATTTTAAATACAGCAGTGTATACATGTTAATCTCAAACTCACTAACTATTCCTCTCCTCTACGCTTTCCTCCTGGTAACCATGAATTCGTTCTCAAAGTCTGTGAATCTGTTTCTGTTTTATAAATAAGTTCATTTGTATCATTTTTTTCATTCCAATATCAGTTCGGTTCAGTCGCTCAGTCATGATTCCAGTATAAGTGATATCATATGATCTTGCTTTCTCCGTTTGACTTACTTCGTTCAATGTGTCAATCTCTAGGTCCAGTCATGTCGCTACAGATGGCCCTATTTCATTCTTTTTAATGGCTGAGTAATATTCCAGTGTGTGTATCCCCAGACGGGTGCATTGCTCAGGGCTCCCTTTTTCTGCAGCAGACAAACTGTAGAGAGGTTGGCTTTGTCTTCTGGTCAAGTGCTTAACTGTCTTGCTCCCCTTCCCCTGGTTTGACAAGGCATCCCTCTGGGCCAAAGTGAGAGCAGAGTTGGAGCCCTGCTTTGGCTGCATGCTACCCAGTGCCTAAACTTTCTGCCAGGAACCTAGAGAAGGTGTTCCTATCCCCCTGGTCCCAAGGAAAGCACTCTGATGTGTTGCTTTGGATCCTTCTGAGGTCCGCCTTCACGTAACAGGTGCCAGACTCTTGGGGTTAAGGTGAGAAATCTGAAAGCCAGACCACCTCTGAATAATCAGGAAACTTTTCCTGAACAATAATTTTTAATTTCCCATCCATCCATCTACCCATCAATCAAATATTTGTTTTACTCCTTCTCTATGTCAAGTGATGAACTAGGTGCCGGGGACCCAAAGACCAGAAAAAGAATATTTCTTGTCCTCGAGTTTAGAGTGTAGTGAGGTGTGATCACACAATTGCAATAGTGAGTACTTTAATCAAGGAAGCTCAGGCAAGGTGTCCCTAGTACAGCACTGGGGTTAGGGAATTAGAAATTCTAAGCAGAGTCCCAGTGGACAACAAGGAGGTATGAGAGGAAGAACAGACAGAAGAGACACTAGAAGGCAAGGGTGTGGCATGTCCAAGGGCAGTTTTGCTGCAATCGAGAGTTGAGGGTGGAGGCCGCCAAGCTGTGTGGCTGGAGAAAGCAGACAGACCCAGGTCATAAAAGTTCTTGTGAGCCACGCAATAATATTTAGATGCTACCCTTGGGGCACTGAAGACTACTGAGCATTGAAACTACCCGTTTAGCTCTGCATTTTATAGAGAACGCTGACTCAGGGAGGAGATGCAGTGGTAGTGGTGGAGGGCGGTGGAATGAGAGCAGAGAGGCCAATTTGGAGCCTGCTGCAGTCGTTGCCGGAAGGAGAGGAGGACCTGTCTGGGCATGGGAGGGACTGTGATGGGGAGATAGCTGAGAGGTACTAAGGGGGCAGAATGGATAGGACGTGGTTATCAAGTGGATGTATCGGGGGCGGTCAGGGAAGGGCAGCGATGACTTGCAATGGTCTGGCTTTGGTCACTGCTGTGGTTGCTGGGGATGCTCTTGCCTGAGACAGAGACGGGAGGAGGAACATGTACATCGGGCCTAGGGTGGAGAGAGCAGCTCAGTCTCGGGAGTGTTAAAACAGCTGGAGACAGGGCACTGGAGGCGAGGGATGCTAGGTTCTAAGGCAGAGGTTCGAAAATCTTTGGGATATAAGTGCTGATTAAAAAAAATGAGAGTATTAAGTTTGAGGAGAGTGTATGAAATAGATCAAGAACATTTTAAAGTGAGGTGAAGAGAATTGTATCAAGGAGGGGGCATTTGTGTGTGCATATGTGCTAAGTTGCTTCAGTCATGTCTGACCCTTTGCAACCCTATGGATTGTAGCCACCAGGCACCTCTGTCTAAGGGATTCTCCAGGAAAGAATGTTGGAGTGGGTTGCCATGCCCTTCTCCAGGTATCAAACTCACGTCTCTTATGTCTCCTGCATTGGCAGGCGAGTTCTTTACCACTAGCACCGCCTGGGAAGCCCCAGGGAGGGGTCATACGTGTGGTCTAAGAGATGCAGCACAATGAAGACTGAAAGGGGCCCTAGAGTTGGCAATATAGGAGCAGGGCCGGCACCAGAGACACAGATTTTGAAAGACAGAGGAGGAGAAAACGGAATCCAGTGGGCTGAGGTATAAGTGGGAGGCAGTGAGAGGGGAGAGAGTGAAGAAAGCTTTTCAATCAGTTTGACTAAGAAGGGAGAGACCAGATGAAGAGAACTGTTTTTAGAATGGAAACACCTAATGCACCTCAGTGTTCAATGCAGCACTGTTTACAACAGCCAGGACGTGGAAGCAATCTAAATGCCCCTTGACAGAGGAATGGATAAAGAAGGTGTGGTACATATACACAACACAACCGAATGTTACTTAGCTGTAAAAAGAGAGGAAACTGTGTCATTTGCAGAGACACGGATGAACCTAGAGTCTGTCACATAGAGTGAAATGTCACAGAGAGAAAAACAAACACCATATATCAATGCATGTATGTGAAATCTAGAAAAATGGTGTCAATGAAGGATCTTATTTGCGAAGCAGAGAAAAAAAAAACAAAACACAGAAACAGCGACACAGACATAGAGGACATGTATGGATGCCAAGGGGGAAAGGAGGTGGTGGGATGAATTGGGAGATTGGGATGGACACAAACACCCTATTGAAACTATGTATAAAATAGATGACTTGAAAACCTACTGTATAGCACAGGGAACTCTCCTTGGCACTCTGTAGTGACCTAAATGGGAAGGAAATCCAAGAGGGGATGTATGTATACTGATTTACTTTGCTGTACAGTAGAAATCAACACAGCAGTGTAAAGCAGCTATGTGTGTGCTAAGTCACTTCAACTGTGTCTGACTCTGTGCGACACTCTGGACTATAGCCTGCCGGGCTCCTCTGTCCATGGGATTTTCCAGGCAAGAATACTGGAGTGCGTTGCCATTCCCTAGTCCAGGGGATCTTCCAGACCCAGGGACTGTACCTGCATCTCTCCTGTGCCCTGCATTGGCGGGCAGGTTCTTTACCACTAGCACAACCTAGGAAGCCCCAAAGCAACTAATCTCCAATGGGAAAAAAATATGTAACAACAGCAACAACAAAAAAACCCCGAACTCTTAAAGAGCAAAAGATAACATACAAAATAAAATTGACCTAAAATGAAGTCTATTTTAAAAAGAGAAAAAAAAAAACAACCCCAGAAAACAGCTTGAGTTACCTCATTTCTATCATCGTATGTCACCACTTGGAATTTTCATTTATTTAAATTTAAATTTCAAATTAAATTTAAATACATTTTAAAGTTTAATTTCAAATAAATTTATTTAAATTGGCTTAAAAAAAAAAAAAAAAATGGAACTTCGTGACCATGCCCATCTTGAGGGGAGGAAGTCAGTGGGGAGAAAGTTTGAACATTGAAAGCTGGTGTCCCCAGGCTCAGTGGGAACCCAGTGGGGCCTCTGGGTTACTGGGAACTCCAAGCCCTGAAAGTAGAAAGGCTGCCAGGCCACGCCCCTCTGCAGGCACCCAGGCCTCAGCTCCCTCTAGCTCCTCCAAGGGCTGTGTTGGATGTTTGTTCTACAAAGGTAGCCCCAGCTGGCAGAAGAGCTGACTTGCGACCTGACCCAAGCCGCGTCTTGTTTCCCTGGCTTCAGCCTGAATGTAGCAGTAGGAAGCTTTCTTTGAGTCTGTGCTACTAACAGCCGCAGTTATGGGATAGGGCAAATCCTGAGACGTGCCTGATAACATGGGTAACTCTGTGGAAGCCTCAGGCCTGGGTTCTATGTCAAGTCAGGAGGCGAGGCTCATCCAGCAAGAGCCTGTGGTTAGGCTGCCACCTAGTGTTGAGCTGGGCGTACAGCAGAAAGGCCTCTACAGGGCACCCAACCTGAGTGGCTGACAGGCAAGAAAGAGGGAAAACCAGAAAACCTGCAAAGAAGCCAGGCTCCTGAGGGGCCCCAACCACCCCAGACCAGACGGAAAATGCATGTAGGGCAAAGACAAACGATGAAGTCAGCCTGCAGCCGGAGCCAAGAAAACTAAAAGCGCACTTTTACAGGTAACAAGACACTTTTTCCTATGCTGCCTCTCATTGGATTCTTTGCGTTAGTTATGGTCACTTTACCTATTTTACAGATGTGGCTTATCCCTGGACGTTTCAAAAGATTTGTCCACGTCAGCTGTCTGTTAAATGGCAGAGCTGGGATTTGAGAAGGGGTTTTCAGACTTTGAGAAATGGGATGGGCAATGAAGGGCGCTGAGTTTCATTTCAGGAGCTATGGGAACAGTCCAGGCAGATGGAAGCAAGACACGCGGAGCATCTGGGCAGAACGGAACCATACGGACTTGTGCCTGGTTGCTCTGAAGGTGAAGAGTGAGGCCAGGAGGTGAGGAGCCTCATCACGGGCCAGATGTGTGCAAATGGCCGTTGGGACTGAAGTCTGCAGTGAGAGAAGCTCCAGCGAGTCTGAGCAGGAGCCGGGGAGGGGGCTGCGCTAGGCTCTGGGGCTTGGAGAGGCGGGACTAAGGGGTGATTGACAGGACGGCCAGCGAGAGGCCCAAGGAGCATTTGGGCTGCTATTGGCAAGGGGGACAGAAGACCCAAGCTTAGAGAAATGCACCAGCGAGTAGATGGGGCCCTGAGAACAGGCAACAGGGGGTATCTGAGCTGGGGCCTCTCTTGATAAGATTACAGGAGAAGAGAAAAACTCTGCCAGCTCACGTGCTGATAGGTACCAGCTAGGGAGGGAGACCAAGGGGCCCCAGGGGATGCTATTTGCCGTGGGTGGGCAGAACTGTCTTCAGTTCAGAGACCCCTGGTGAGAAATAGCAAAATGTTTTCTTCTAAAAAAATGTTTTCCTCTCATCTGCCTGGACCATGTCAGTAAGGCATGGGGCAGCTCCTGGGAGAGCAGGCAGCAAATCACTGGTGAGCTGGAAGACAGAGTCCTGGGTTGTCCACTGTGCAGATTCAATGCTGCAGATAAGGAGTGTGTGCCTGGTATAGCTGTCCACGTCTGCTGCTGCTGCTGCTGCTGAGTCGCTTCAGTCCTGTCCGACTCTGTGCGACCCCAGAGACAGCAGCCCACCAGGTTCCCCGTCCCTGGGATTCTCCAGGCAAGAACACTGGAGTGGGTTGCCATTTCCTTCTCCAATGCATGAAAGTGAAAAGTCAAAGTGAAGTCGCTCAGTCGAGTCCGACTCTTAGCGACCCCATGGACTGAGGCCCACCAGGGTCCTCCATCCATGGGATTTTCCAGGCAAGAGTACTGGAGTGGGGTGCCATTGTCCACATCTACGACTTCTAAATACTCTTGCTTTGCTTTCCTCCTGGTTTGACAAATGAAGTTCCTTAAAAAAAAAAAAATATATATTATACACACACACACACACAGACACCCCTCTCCTCTATTTTTTTTCCTAAGCAAGAAGGCAGAGTCATTGGTTCCCATACAGGGCAGCCTAACTAAAGGGACAGAACTGCTCTAGGGCCTCAGGCCTTAGGGTTCTAGTTGGAAAGGAGGTGAGCTGAGGTAGAAGGCAATTTGGGAAGAAGCCTGGCAACAATGGGTCTGTCTTGCTCATGATATCAATGCCCTGACAACGCCCCTCGAGGCTTCTGTAGTCCTGCTCCCTCCACCCTCCCATTGCCCCCACCAGCTTCACTTCTTTCCACACACACTCAGTACCTCCCTGCCTTCCCATTCACAGCTAGTGACTAACTAGGTGGATAGCAAATTGAAGCCTATTGGCAATCTATCAATTAATATTAATCAGCAATTGTGTTCCTGAAATTGTTACCACTCCCACTCAGATTGTCTCAAAATCTTTTTAATAAAAATCTAGCTGTATAAGTAAGACGGGCCCACTATGGGAAGGTCAGGAAATATATAATATACATCATATGGTCTTTTCAATGAATTAAAAAGAAATGAGCTTAATCTCCTCTTTGATGACTGGTAAGCTCTTCCCGCTTCTCTTCCTAGCTGCTGACTGGTCTTGGTGCTCTGATGCCTTGTATGCATCACCGATGGGTAGCTGATTGTTGACTGGTGCCCAGTGTTCACCAAGTTTCGTATAAATATTAGAAACTCTGGTGTGTGTTGGAGATGGCAGCTGGCCTGTGGCATGCTGGCAGGGGAACTGGCTGGATTCCATGCAGACTTGTTTTTCCCAAGTTAACCAATGGCTTCCTGCCATGACAACAAGCTTAGCCTTGCAGGATGTGGGTCTGGGTGGTGCTTCTGGATTACCTGAGTGTGAGTCCATTCTGGGAGGGGTTAGCCTCCTGACAATCAGATGTTGAGGACCTACTGTGTGCCAGGCACTGTGTGGGCTACTAGGCAGATAAGGAAGCAGGATTTGAAAACTCACTGGAGTGCAGCTTGGTAAATATGGTCCCCCACTGAGGGAGCAGAAGGGGATGGCTCTGGGGCTGAGTCACTCCAGGAAGGCTTCTCAGAGAAGGTGGCCTGAGAGTTAGAACTTGAAGTGTGAGTAGAGTATGAGCAGACTAGGGATCATTGGTAGAGAATAGAGAAGCTACTAGTAACCTGGGGGTATAAGAGCCTTAAGTGTGTTCCGGGAACACCAGGAGGAGCTTCTGTGGCTTACATTTTCAAATGTGAGCTGAATGTCTCAGAGGCCCTGTGTGAGGCCCTCTCCCTTGCTTTTCCATGGGCTGATTTATCAGGAAACAGCCATGTCTTCTTGTGCTGTCCAGGCCCAGTTCTAATGTCCCCTTCTTAAACCTCGGGGATTATCTAGACACATGTGGCTGCTCCCACCTGCATTCTCATCCACTCTGTGATGGCTCTGTACACACTTGTCACTGTCTTGTGTGTGTGTGTGTGTGTTTGTGTGCATTAGTTGCTCAGTCATGTCAGACTCTTTGTGATCCCATGAACTGTAGCTCACGAGGCTCCTTTGTCCATGGAATTCTCCAGGCAAGAATACTGGAGTGGGTAGCCATTCCCTTCTCCAGCGACTGAACCTGGGTCTCCCACATTGCAGACAGATTCTTTACCATCTGAGCTACTGTCTAAGGGTCTGTTTTCTTCCCTAGACTGCATGCTTACATGCAGGAACTGTGCTAGGATCATCCTTGCACACCTAGCACCCGGCAATGGACCTCACATCGGACACACATTGCACACATGTTTAATTCTTTAGTTTTTCTGTGAACACATCCCGGTCACTCAGCGGACCCTGGCTCAGTTTCCCCCTCTAACCTCATTAGGGATGAAGGTAGGACTCTAAGGAGTCTGATGCAGGGTGACAAGGTCCAGGGCACATTGTCCTCATCAGCCCCAATTAGAGCTTGATTGAGAAGGTCACAATCTTGGCTTATGTTATGAGAGTCCATTGTTTAATTGATTAAAACAAGTTTTCAGTTGGCAGCTTGGCAAGTGCATACCGTACTGCCTCTCCCACTTTACCCGCAGGGCAAGAATGTGGCAGACTGAGCCAGCAAATGCTCGGAATGCCTTGAAGATCCTGTTCCAGCAGGCCAACTGGGACAGGGAGGACCCCAGTGAAAAATGTGACCTGATTACTGGAAACCTTTGTTCCCAGGATGGGCCTTGGGAACCTGCCCAGTTGTGGACCCAGCTGTCAATCAGCCCACCAGGGACCAAGGGAAGATGAGAAGCACTGGGCCCTGCCCTGTTGCAGCATTGACCCCATTCAGGAACGTGGACCTAGCCCTTTCATACCTGATTTTTCAGCTGAAGAATAAGGACATTTTTATAAGTCCTGTAAGGGAGTTTCATGATGATGTCCTTCCAAGGAAGAGTCGATGGGTAAATGGCAGAGGGATGAGAATATGGATGGACAGATAGTGAATCCTAAAATGGTTAGACAAGTAGATGGCAGAGGAAGTGGATGGATAGACGGGAATTCAGCCTGCACTGATGGCCTTCCCAGAGACACAGAGCCCTCCAGTTGTTGATATTGGTGCTGGCAGGTGCTGCTGTAACAGTACCTTGGGTACTGAAGGCTTGCTATGCACAGTTGAAGAGCTAAATATAAAAGGGGTAGCTGAGATGGTTGGATGGTATCACCGATTCAATGGACATGAACTTGGGCAAACACTGGGAGATGGTGAAGGACAGGGAGGCCTGGCACGCTGGAGTCCATGGGGTCGCAAAAAGTTGGACACGACTTGGCGACTGAACAACAACAACATATCTTCCATTTGTTTTTCAGGAAACAGCAATGAATTGAGGGCAGCTGTATGGATGTGAGAGTTGGACTGTGAAGAAGGCTGAGCGCTGAAGAATTGATGCTTTTGAACTGTGGTGTTGGAGAAGACTCTTGAGAGTCCCTTGGACTGCAAGGAGATCCAACCAGTCCATTCTGAAGGAGATCAGCCCTGGGATTTCTTTGGAAGGAATGATGCTAAAGCTGAAACTCCAGTACTTTGGCCACCTCATGCGAAGAGTTGACTCATTGGAAAAGACTCTGAGGCTGGGAGGATTGGGGGCAGGAGGAGAAGGGGACGACAGAGGATGAGATGGCTGGATGGCATCACTGACTCGATGGACGTGAGTCTGAGTGAACTCCGGGAGCTGGTGATGGACAGGGAGGCCTGGTGTACCGTGATTCATGGGGTCGCAAAGAGTCAGACACGACTGAGCAACTGATCTGATCTGATCTGATCTGATGCCTCTTCAAAGATTTGCTACTTTTTGAGACTTTCAAGCATGAAAATGGTTTATCCTCCCCTCTCATAATTGATGGGGAGGCCAAATAGGACAGAGTGACATAACCAGCAAACAGAGCACCTTAAGACAACACACCCGTTAAAGTAACGTAACGATCAAGGAAACAAGACTGCAAGCAGCTTGGGAAATGGAGAGCAAAAGAATTAGCTTCATCAAGCCATCGTTCTAGAGCAGGCTTGTTGTTTGGTGTGGCTGTGTTTTTGTGTAGGAATTGTACATAGCTGCAAGTGTAATCCACATGCCCACACTCTAACCTCCTTTCTCCACCTAACATGATGTCATGAGCATTTTTCTGTGTTGCTACATAGTCTGTATAATTACTCTAAATGACTGTACAATATTCCACTCATTATACTACTGCTGATTATTTAGGTTGCTTATATTTTTTTCCTTTGCTCAATTTTCATGAATTAACAAATGTAAGGTGTTTCCACCCAGAAGCTTGCAAAACGTAGACACAGAGTAGATGCTTTTTGTCTTTTCCATCTCTCTCCTTCCTGTGTATCTTTGTCCCTGGGCTTTTCCTTGAGATAAGTGTTCCTTAGGGTTCAGGGGTATGACTCTCCACACATACTGCTACCATATTGTTCCATTAATTACAATGACAATTTGAGAAAGCAGAGGTCTGCAAGTTTAACTAATCTGCCCAGGGTCCCTGTCTGTTCTGTTTTCTTCTTTTCCCCCCAAGGTCTGCTCCAGTGTCTGGTGCATAGAACGACTTCAATAAACATTTGCTGAATGAAGTTTGTAAGTGGGAGCATCCTGATTCCAACCCAGATCTGTTTCACTACAAAGGCTATGCTTTTTACCTTAAACCTTGCTGATAGCTCTTGATGTTCATTTGGGTGAGGGGTAGAGATGGGAGTGTTGCCAAACCTTTGAACTCAGGCTTAGTGTAACACCCATTCAGGCTGTGATGTGCTGTGGGTGGGAGTTTTGGACCCTAATAATAGTTACCCAGAGCTGTACCTTGCTTGACTTTTTCCTGAGATCGCCTATGCAGCAGACCTATTAGATAGCTCTAGAAATGATGCCACATTGTATTCGGAGGGTTTGCTGTTGTCTTGGGTCTTTGTGACCTCATTATGCATTTACAAAAACGCTGACCTCATTGGAATCACTAGCTAAAATCCAACTTCATGAGCTGAGGTGGCAGAGTGACCCCTGGACTGAATTTTCCTTGGCCCTATCCTTCCTAGTTTCATCCCAAAGAGAAACAGCCCCAGGAATCTTGAGTCTTTCCTGAGGTCATGTCATAAAAACACATACTGGCATAAAGCTGAAATCTGTCCCATTTCTGTTGCATAGGATGTATGTGTTGAGTGTCAGGATGGTTCTTCAAAGATCCTCTAAAAAATAAGGTCTGTCCACTGAGGCTACCTGGCCAGGCAGAAGGCTGGAGAGGTCAGTGACAGGTGGGCCTCAAGACTAAGGAGGAGATCCAACATGACAGGACTTCCTATGTGCTGGGAGTTGAGGAGCTGCTTTAAACTCTGACATTCTATGGAAAAGAGTGCAAAAAATCAGGTTTGATGGGAGGAACTTGGGAAATTTCATATTTAGGAGTCAGCAGAGGGGACAAAGACAGTCCAAGAGCTAAGAGATCATGTAATAAAGGGCTTCCCAAGCAGTTCCACTCACATGTACTGAGCACCAACCATGTTTATGTGCCCTGGTAAGTCTTGGGAATATGATAATGGAAAGACAGATTCTTGTCTTCAAGAAGTTGCCATGCTCCGACTGGGAGTGTGCGTGTGTGCTAAATCACTCGAGTTGTGTCTGACTCTGTACGACCCTATGGACCATAGCCTGCCAGGCACTTCTGTCCATGAGATTCTCCAGGCAAGAATACTAGAGTGGGTGGCCATGCATGCTCTCCTCTTTGGGATCTTCCTGACCCAGGGATTGAGTCTGCATTCTCTTATGCCTCTGCATTGGCAGGCAGGTTTTTTAGCACTAGCACCACCTGGGAAGTCCGTCCACCTGGGCGACAGAAGCATAAAATAGCAACAGCAACAACACAATAAAATGCAGCATGATAAAGGTTCTATTAGTGATGTAATCTGTTGACACCTAAAGGAAGGGATGAGATATCAGGAATCTGCACACACTTCAAATTCATGTTTGAACCTCACATTGAAGAATGGATGAGGGTTCAACTGTATTGGAGGAGCATATTGATCAGAGGAAAAAGCAAAGTCCCAAAGGCTGGTAAGGACGTGAAGGCCTTGTGAGAAACGAGGTGGAATGCAAGGGGGATGTCAAAGGTGCAAAGGCTTGTAAGCGGCCCAGCAGATGAAAAAGTTGCAACCAGGGGCAATGGATACAAGATTGGTAAGATGTGAATAGGTAGAGGTCCCCTGTATCCATTCTTTCAAAAGAATATTCATTGAGCACAAACCACACGTGAGCCATACACAGCAGGGATATGAATGAAAGAGACAATGACATCTACCCGACGGGGCTTCCACTAGTGGGAGAGGCAGACCACACACTGAAAAAAGTAATTATAGAGGATGCAGGAGTAGGAAGGAAGTAAACGCAACAGCGTGGTGCAGAACAGGTGTATCTGAAGGGGCACACCTTCAGGTAGCCGGGTCCCCAAGGTCTCCCCAGGCAGGTAACATCTGAGCAGGATGAGAGAGCATCCTGGGAAGAGGGAAACTTCAAAACTAATGGGAAGAACTTGACGTACAGATGATTCCTGGCTTACAAAGTTTCAACGTGATTTTTTGACTTTGTGATAGTGCAAAAGAGAAAGGCATTCAGCAGAAACCAAAGTTCAAAATTTGGATTTGGGTCTTTCCCCAGGCTTGCATTGTGTGGTGTGATGCTCCTTCTTGATGCTGGGCAGTGGCAGCTCCCAGGCAGCCACGTGATCACCAGGGTACATGATCGACACACTTAGAGCTGTTCTGGACCCTTACAACTATTGTGTTTTCAGTTTCAGTACTATATTCAATCATTCAACACTTTATTATAAAACAGGTTTGTGTTAGATGATTTTGCCTGACTGTAGGCTAATGTCAATCTTAAAGGAAATCAACCCCGAACATTCAGTGGATGGATTGATACTGAAGCTGAAGCTCCAATGCTTTGGCCACCTGATGGGAAGAGCTGACTCACTGGAAAAGAGCCTGATGCTGGAAAAGACTGAGGGCAGGAGGAGAACAGGGCAGCAGAGGATGAGATGGTTGGATAGTATCACTGATTCAGTGGATGTGAGTTTGAGCAACACTATCTGTGAGATAGTGGAAGACAGAGAAGCCTGGCAGGCTGCCGTCCATGAGGTTGCGAAGAATCGGACGTGACTTAGTGACTGAACGACAACAGGCTAATTACAGTGTTCAGAACACATGTACGGTAGGCTAGGCTAAACTATGATGCTTGGTAGGCTAGGTGTATTAAAGGCATTTTTGACTTACAGTGTTGTCAACTTATTGTGAGTTTGGGGGATGTAACTCCACTGTAAGTCAAAGAAGATCTGTATTTGAAAAAGACAGAAGAGGCCACTGGGGCTTGAGTGTAGCGAGTGAGGAACAAGGAGATAGGACATAAGGGTGAGTGAATTGGGATTTTATCTGAGAACAAAGAAAAACTTGAAGAGCTTAAAAAACTGAAGGATTTTAAGCAGAGAAAAGACAGTCTTGTTTTATGTTTTAACATAAGCACGCTGGATGCTGCACAAGCTTGAACTGGGAAGCTCAGTGGAAGAGCAGAGAGACCAGCCAGGAGGCCACTAGAGTGGTCCAGGCAGAGAAGAGGTGGCTTGGACTAAGGTAGTGGGAAAGGAGACAGAGACAAACTGGGCAGTTTTGGAATGTATCTGGTGATTAAAGGACGATAACTCAATGTGGGGGCATGAGAGAAAGGGAAGAAAAAAGCCAACGGAGAGTAGGCTCTTTTCCAGCAGCTTGGGTCCTGGATTCTGGGCATCTCTCCAGCTGAGGGAAGTGTGGCCTATGGCCCAGGAGCCGTGCGCTTCCTCTTTGGTCCTGGAAGATCAGAGAGATGTCTGCCCAAGTCTTTGAGAATGGCTGAGGGTCTGGAGAGCCAGCTCCTTCTGGGGTGTTGGCTCATGCGCATCTTGCCAGGGAGAAATGGAGCCCATTTCAATTTATTCAACATCTATTTATGATGCACTTGCTGTGTGTCAAACTCTATTCTGGGTGTTGGGGGCAGAGGGGGTGAACAAAACATACAAAGTCCTTGCCCTCCGATTATAGTTGGTTAGACTAACAACAGTGCAAGAGTTAGTCGTTCAGTCGTGTCCAGCTGTTTGTGACACCATGGACTGTAGCCCACCAGATTCCTCTCTCCATGGAATTCTCCAGGCAAGTATATTGGAGTGGGTTGCCATTTCCTTCTTCAGGGGATCTTCCCAACCCAGGGCTTGAATCCAGGTGTGCTGCATTGCAGGCGGATTCTTCACCATCTGAGCTACCAGGGAAGACTAACAACAGCAAAATGCTAAATAAAACATAATCAAAGAGTTTTGAGAGCTACAGAGAAAAGGCAGGCGTGCTGGAAGTAGGTGGCTGAACTGGTTGAGGATCGGTGCGGTATACACCCTGGGCGGCAGAATGTGCCTGGGGTGGTCCAGGAAGTGGCCCTTCCAGGTCTCCTGTGGCTACGGGGGCCCCACCCCGCCCCCTGCTGTCAGTCTCTACTCATCATCCTATTTGTTTTCTTCTTAGTGCTTATCACACTCTGTAATGAGCTTGTTTATTTATTTGCTTATTTCTTCTTCAAATAATTCAGATGAATTCTGATGTCATTCCAAAGGGTGTGGGTTTGGGGAGGAGATGAAAATGGGGGTTGGATTGCGAAAGCCAAGACATGACCCCAAGTGCTGAGTTCAAGCTGGAAAGGTTCTAGGCTTGGATATCAGGCTCAGAGCTAGACAGTCCTGGAAATCCTTCAGACTGGGGACAAGGGAATTACACTACTGTGAGAGGTGTTTGGAGAAAGAGTTTGGGATGGAGACCCTGAGGACTGGGTGAGCTGGATGGTTCTCTCTGTTTGGTCTGGCAGGACACAGAAGGGTAGGATTTCTAAACAAGGCGTTTGTTTAGAAGCTGGCTCATTTCTGTTCTAGTCCTAAGATGCTAGAAGAGCTCAGATAGGAGAGACCCCTGCCCCTCCACTGACCTCATTCCCACATCCCATCTCTAGTAGGTTGACAAACTTCCCCACAGAAGCTTTGGCTGGGGAGCTGTGCCCTGAATCAGCAACTGAAACTCCAAGCAGGTGTTAATTAGGTCCCGGCAGGTGACAGGTGATGGTATCTTTCCTTCATTAAAAAAGAGGAGCATGCAAGGGGCCCCTTGCTGCTCCCTGGCTTCCCTCAGGGAGAAGGCTCAGGGGTTGGGGTGGGGCCTGGAGAGGTTGAACAGAAACCCTGCTCTGTCACATGGGCACAGGGAAGTGGCCCAGCTTGGACCAGGGGAGGAGGCAAGCAGGGGAGGACCCCTGGGAAGCCCCAGGCTCTGTGAGTTGATCTCAGCAGGAAAGAAAGGGTCCTTCTTGCTGATGGCGCCCTTTGCCACTGCTCCATCCAGCTGATGTCAATCTGAGCATTTTTTATTGTCATTTTCTTCTCATCATAAACATGGTAAACACACACACACACACATACTCATACACCCATTATGCATCACAGGCTTTGGAGGTAAACAGTGACTTAGAAGAAAAAAGGTGTCACAGAAAGGCACGAGATCGAATTGGAACTGGGGGAACAAGCTTACAGACAATTTTAGTTGACACTTGGTTATGTGATCTTAACTGAATTACTTAAACTGTGCTGAAATATCCACTATATCTATAAAGTGAGCACTTTTAAAAATTCATTTTTATTATGAACATTTGGGGCTTCCCTGGTGGCTCAGACAGTAAGGAATCTGCCTGCAATGCAGGAGGCCTGAGTTCAATCTAGGGGTCAGGAAGATCCCCTAGAGAAGGGAATGGCAACCCACTCCAGTATTCTTGCCTGGAGAATTCCATGGACAGAGGAGCCTGGTGGGCTACAGCCCACGGGGTCACAAAGAGTCGGACACGACTGAGCGACTGGCACTTTCACTAGAGCTACAAACATTTTCACGATGTTCCTTTCACTGTGAACATTTACCTTTGGTGTGAAGAACCAAGAAAATAGGCACTTAGGTGTAAACTGTAAGGGTCTGTCCCAGGATATGGGGTAGAACTATTCTTAAGCCACATTCTTATTAAAGCGGACTTTCATAGGCAGAGAACTGGTCAGGTGTAAGAGGGTCTAAACATTTAAAAACTCTGTTGAGAGTACAAACTATTAGGTATAAAATAAGTCACAAGGGTATATTGTACAACACAGGGAATATAGAGATGACATTTTACAATGATATAAATGGTAAAAACTGTGAATCATTATAGTATACATCTGTAATATATTTTACATCAACTATATTCCAGTTAAGAAGTATAAACATAAATAAACATAAACCCCTTTTGGACACGCCTCTTCGGCACAGTGAAGAAGTGCATGGAGGACCACAAGAGCCCTTCCAGGTTAGAGTGATTCTGAGGAGCAGAATCAGACAGAAACATTTCTCAGGAGGCTTAGGGCAAAGCCCACGGTGATCAGGAGAGGAGCCTGTGTTAACGCCTGGCCTTTGGCTCAAACGCCAGCCCCACCTCTTATTAGCTATTTTTAAAGTAAGTTTCTTAACATCTTTGGGTCTCAGCTTCTTCATCTGTAAAACTGGGACAATTATTTCTATCTCCCTTGCTTTGGGGGGGTTGGAATGTTGAATTAAATGGAAGAATTATATTAAGTACTTTGCCCCCACGGTTGCACGTGGGAAGTAGGGGTGGCTGACAGGAACAGGGAATACTGGAGCTGGATTTTCAGGTTCTGATTTCTTCTCTGTTAACCCTTCCCTGGAGGGGAGGGCTGCGCTTCTCTTCACCCCTGGAGGTGCCACCAGGGCAGAAGCAGAGGGCCCATCCTAAGCAGGACCAAGGAATGACAAGAATGTGGAGATGGAGTGTCTTTACATCTGCTGGTCTCACCCCTCACTTTACAAATGAGGGAGCCCATGAGAGGTCGGTGTCCAAATGGAGTTACACAGCAAATGAATGGGGAAGCCTGGATTAGGACGCATTAGGTTTGTTAGTTTACCCTTGAGGGATCCCACCTTGTCGCTGTTGGAGAGCCCTCTCCTTATCCGGCCCAGGGAGTTTGTCTTCATGAAGGTTCTGCCCGCCGGGTGGCGGCATCCTTTCCAAAGTCCACGGGCTCCCTCTGCTGGCCGAGAGCTGAGGGCGCCGCCTTCAGGCTCCCTGGCGCCTCGAAGGAGGGCTGTCACTGTGGGAGGCTGAGTGCCCTGACCAGCCATCACCATGTGTTTTTAGAGATTCACTATTCCATTGTTTAAAAAAGATTTTAATAACAAAAAGCGCATTTACACTGACGCACGTGATTACCATTGCAGGAGCTCTTCCCTCCTTTGTGTTGCTCAGATGCCCTCTAACATCACCTTTCTCCTGCCTCTCCAGGACTTCCTAGAACATTCCTTGTACCTCAGCTTTGCTGGGGATGGATTCTTTCAGTCTTTAAATGTCTTAAAAATTCCTTAATTCTTCATTTTTTAAAAACTGAGTATAAAGATCTAAGTGTTAGTTGCTCAGTCATGTCTGACTTTTTGCAACCCCATGGACTGTAGCCTACCTGGCTCCTGTGTCCATGGAATTCTCAAGGCAAGAATACTGGAGTGGTAGACATTCCCTTCTCCAGGGGATCTTCCTGATCCAGGGATCAAATCCTGGCCTCCCACATTTAAGGCAGATTATTTACTGTCTGAGCCGCCAGGGAAGCCCATAAATTTCTGGGTTGAAAGTTATTCTTTTAGTAATTTAAAGACCTTGCTTCACTGCCTTCTGCTGCTGCTGCTGCCAAGTCACTTCAGTCGTGTTGGACTCTGTGCGACCCCATGGACTGCAGCCTACCAGTCTAAAGAGCCTTCTAGCTTGGCTTATTTCTGATGAGATGCCTCCAATCACTCTTTCTTCTTCTGTAAATAACGTATTCCCCCTCCCACCCCTGCCCCCATCTACTTTTATGACTTTTCCCCCTTCATCACTGGTTTTAAGCAATTTGGTTATGACGTACCTTGGTGTAGTTTTCTTTACGTTTCTTATGCTCGAGTTTCTTTGAAATTCTTGGTTAGATGTACAGTTTTTAAAAAATCAAATTTGGAAAAAATTTGTCATTATTTCTTCAAGTATCCCCCCCCACCCCGCACCGCACCGCATTCTCCAGTGGACACCAATTACACTTGTGCTAGGCCGTATAAAGTTGTTCCAGGTGGAGCAACATCTGCGGAGAAAGAGCAGAAGTTAATGGCAACTCTGTTCCTTTTTGAAATAGAATATGAATATTTTTATTACTCAGGATAAAAGTGGACGTATATTGTGTTACAGATCTGGTGTCACAGAGACACTCTCTGGCTGTGTGGAAGGGCTGAGCCCAGGGTCCTGGAAGGATGGGGGAAGCCAGTGAGGCAGGACTCGGTCTCCATGGGACAAGATGGTGAACTGTGGGGATGCAACAGAAAACAGGATTTTCAGGAGAGGTGGTGGGACAGTAAGGTTGCTTTGAGGGGCTCAGTTTCGTACATGGTGCCTGGGGTCCTGAGAGGGGAACCGTGACGTGCAGTGACTGTCATCTCCCAGGCCTCGTGCTAGGTTTTTACAAGGTAGAAGTGTGATGGGAAATTCTAAATGAATAAAGAGATAAATTAATAGCTAGAATTTGTAGTGAAATTGAGAAGAGGTAAAGGGGTGAAGTATGAATTTGGATCATATGAAATTGTTGTTAAGAAATGGAGTATGAGCAACTTTATCTGTTTAATCTACTATATGGAGAAGGCAATGGTACCCCACTCCAGTACTCTTGCCTGGAAAATCCCATGGACGGAGGAGCCTGGTACGCTGTAGTCTGTGGGGTCACGGAGAGTCAGACACGACTGAGCGACTTCACTTTCACTTTTCACTTTCATGCATTGGAGAAGGAAACCCACTCCAGTGTTCTTGCCTGGAGAATCCCAGGGACGGGGGAGCTTGGTGGGCTGTGGTCTATGGGGCCGCACAGAGTTGGACACGACTGAAGCGACTTAGCAGCAGCAGCAGCAGCAATCTACTATAAGTTCACTGAGTGTAAGCACTAAATCTTCAAAGGTAGATCTGTCTAAATGAGCCGACTTGACTTTAGCATCTGGAATACCCACTTGTTCCCAAATATGTGTTCAGAAACCCTTGTTAGAATTCACATATGTTACCTGGGAAGAGCAAGTAATATCTAGCAATTTTCTGGCACTATTGGTATTATCAAACCCATTTGCCACTTACTCAGGACAGAGGTTATATCAAGTGACTGAAAAGAGCATTGGCATTTTGATTGGATGGCATCTGGGAAGGGAGAGTTGCTGGGCAGCCTTAGGCCAGCAGGCTGGCGCAGGAGGGAGCACTTGGATAGAGGGCCCAGAGAAGAGCAGTCCCAAGAGCTAGGGTCCCAGAGCACCTTGGTTGGCTTACCTTGCCCACAGCTGCTCTCTGCTGCCTGGTAGAGCTGGGAATCTAGGATTTCTTGGTGCTCTGGCACCCTCTGCAGGGCAAGTCCTGAATTGAACCGCTCTGTCCCAAAAATATAGCTCAAGATGGAAGCTGAAAGGAAATAGTTTCTATCAAACACCTACTGTGTGTAAGCAGTGTGCTGGCCACTCAAAATGCCCTAGAGCAGTGGCTTTTTACATCCTATTTGAAAGAGGAGTAAACTCAGGTTCAGAAAAATTATGTGACAAGTCCAAGGTCATAATTCAGTGGTGGAGAAATTGGGATCATACCTAGGTTTGCCCCTCTCTAAAAGACAAACGTTGACCGTGGGCACCTTCAGGGTGAAGAACTTCTATGGATTTCCAAGTTTCCATAGTATCAGTTCAGTTCAGTCGCTAAGTTGTGTCCAACTCTCTGTGACCCCATGAATTGCAGCACGTGAGGCCTCCCTGTCCATCACCAACTCCCGGAGTTCACCCAATACAGTGGTGGCCAATTAGTGCCACCCTCCAGAGACACAGAGCCCTGCTATGCTCCTACCCTTTGATGCCCCTCTCCAAATTGCAGCAAGTTTGAGTCCCTCTTCACAGGGAATGAAAATTGGGCCCAGGTATGTGTCTGGGCAGCCTTTCGCCTCTCCTGTTGAACTCTCTTAAAAGCCTCTTAGAAAACAGTCTGGCACAGTGCAGGGCTTCCCCTCTTCCTTTCCTTTCCTATAGGGGACCATGTTTCCTCTTAACATCAGCTCTCCCTCTTTGACAGATGTGGAGACTTGATTCCCAGAGATGGAAGGTCATTCATACCTTTAGTCATTCCTTCATGGAACCAGTAAGTATTTACTGAGCCTTTACTATGTCTCAGCGCATCTTTCTAGTCCTCAGGATACAACAGTGAACAGAACAGATTAAAAAAAAAATCAGGGGTGGAAAAGTGAGGGCAGGGTAGACAGTAATCAGATCAGATCAGATCAGCCACTCAGTCGTGTCTGACTCTTTGCGACCCCATGAATCGCAGCACGCCAGGCCTCCCTGTCCATCACCAACTCCCAGAGTTCACTCACACTCATGTCCATTGAGTCAGTGATGCCATCCAGCCATCTCATCCTCTGCCGTCCCCTTCTCCTCCTGCCCCCAATCCCTCCCAGCATCAGAGTCTTTTCCAATGAGTCAACTCTTTGCATGAGGTGGCCAAAGTACTGGAGTTTCAGCTTTAGCATCATTCCTTCCAAAGAAATCCCAGGGCTGATCTCCTTCAGAATGGACTGGTTGGATCTCCTTGCAGTCCAAGGGACTCTCAAGAGTCTTCTCCAACACCACAGTTCAAGAGCATCAATTCTTCGGCGCTCAGCCTTCTTCACAGTCCAACTCTCACATCCATACATGACCACAGGAAAAACCATAGCCTTGACTAGACTGACCTTTCTTGGCAAAGTAATGTCTCTGCTTTTCAATATGCTATCTAGGTTGGTCATAACTTTCCTTCCAAGCAGTAAGCGTCTTTTAATTTCATGGCTGCAGTCACCATCTGCAGTGATTTTGGAGCCCAGAAAAATAAAGTCTGACACTGTTTCCACTGTTTCCCCATCTATTTCCTGTGAAGTGATGGGACCGGATGCCATGATCTTCGTTTTCTGAATGTTGAGCTTTAAGCCAACTTTTTCACTCTCCTCTTTCACCTTCATCAAGAGGCTTTTGAGTTCCTCTTTACTTTCTGCCATAAGGGTGGTGTCATCTGCATATCTGAGGTTATTGATATTTAGTTCTAGAAAAATATCTATTTCTGCTTTATTGACTATGCCAAAGCCTTTGACTCTGTGGATCACAATAAACTGTGGAAAATTCTGAAAGAGATGGGAATACCAGACCACCTGATCTGCCTCTTGAGAAATTTGTGTGCAGGTCAGGAAGCAACAGTTAGAACTGGACATGGAACAACAGACTGGTTCCAAATAGGAAAAGGAGTACTTCAAGGCTGTATATTGTCACCCTGTTTATTAAACTTCTATGCAGAGTACATCATGAGAAACGTTGGACTGGAAGAAACACAAGCTGGAATCAAGATTGCCAGGAGAAATATCAATAACCTCAGATATGCAGATGACACCACCCTTATGGCAGAAAGTGAAGAGGAACTAAAAAGCCAGTAAACCTAATAAATAAGTAAATTATGTAAAATGTCGGAGGGTGATAATGGCTATTAAAATAGAATGAAATTAGGAGGATTGCGAGTGTGTGTATTTGGGACGGGGAGTGGATTGCAATTTAAATGGACTGGTCAGATCTGCTTTATTAAGAAGCCTACTTTTGCACCAATACTTGAATGAGGTCAAGGAATGAACCAAGGAGTTATTATGGATAAGAACATTCAGGCAGAGGAAACAGCCAGTGCACAGGCCCTGAGATCAGAGTGTGCCTGATGCATGCAAGATTCAGTGAGCAGGCCAGTGTGGTGGGGAAGGAGTGAGAGAAGAGAGTAATGGGCATCAGATGTCACTGATTATTGAGTGGCTGTTACACGCTGGGCATCATTGGGCACTTCTTGCCAGCTCTTCTGTGAGGGTGTTATGAACCCATTTATTAGTTGAGAAGTGGAGGTTCAATGAGAGTGGATGACTTGTCCATGGTTACAGGGCTAGGAAGTCAGGTGTTCTGGCTCCAGAGCCCCGTCCTCTCCTCAACACCCTATTGCCTTCCTTGTGGGTGTTTCTTTTGTGGGTGAGCAGCCCTTGCCTGCAACAGCTGTCATGTTCTGGGCCAGCCTTTCTGGGTGTGGGTGGGGTCGTGGAAGAGCCCTCGGGAGCCTCAGGCTTGGTTGCCCATCTTCTCTCCACTTCGAGGCTGCTTCCTTGTACTCCTAGTTTTAGGTCCAGCTTCCTCACCACTCTGAAATCCATGACCATTTCCAGTTCTCTCTTTTTGTGGCATTCAGTAGACAATTGGTATATTATTTCCTGAAAGAGAAAGCACAGAAGTTGCCTTCTTTTGTAAAACAAAAGCAGTTATGGTGCTTTAGTCACCACGGCTGTTTCCTATTTCTTCTCCTTTCTATGGGTAGTGGGTACAGACTAGCTCAGGGTATACAGTGTGTGTGTGTGTGTGTGTGCATGTGCGTGTGTGTGTGTGTGTGTGCTAGGTGGGAGTGGGGATGAGTTTGGTCCAGGCAGGCCAAACTTTGCGACCCCATGAATCGCAGCACACCAGGCCTCCCTGTCCATCACCAACTCCCAGAGTTCACTCACACTCACGTCCATTAAGTCAGTGATGCCATCCAGCCATCTCATCCTCTGTCGTCCCCTTCTCCTGCCCCCAATCCCTTCCAGCATCAGAGTCTTTTCCAATGAGTCAGCTCTTTGCATGAGGTGGCCAAAGTACTGGAGTTTCAGCTTTAGCATCATTCCCTCCAAAGAAATGCCAGGGCTGATCTCCTTCAGAATGGACTGGTTGGATCTCCTTGCAGTCCAAGGGACTCTCAAGAGTCTTCTCCAACACCACAGTTCAAAAGCATCAATTCTTCGGCGCTCAGCCTTCTTCACAGTCCAACTCTCACATCCATACATGACCACAGGAAAAACCATAGCCTTGACTAGACGGACCTTTGTTGGCAAAGTAATGTCTCTGCTTTTCAATATGCTATCTAGGTTGGTCATAACTTTCCTTCCAAGCAGTAAGCATCTTTTAATTTCATGGCTGCAGCCACCATCTGCAGTGATTTTGGAGCTCCCAAAAATAAAGTCTGCCACTGTTTCCACTGTTTCCCCATCTATTTCCCATGAAGTGATGGGACCGGATGCCATGATCTTCGTTTTCTGAATGTTGAGCTTTAAGCCAACTTTTTCACTCTCCTCTTTCATTTTCATCAAGAGGCTTTTGAGTTCCTCTTCACTTTCTGCCATAAGGGTGGTGTCATCTGCATATCTGAGGTTATTGATATTTCTCCCGGCAATCTTGATTCCAGCTTGTGTTTCTTCCAGTCCAGCATTTCTCATGATGTACTCTGCATAGAAGTTCAATAAGCAGGGTGACAATATACAGCCTTGAAGTACTCCTTTTCCTATTTGGAACCAGTCTGTTGTTCCATGTCCAGTTCTAACTGTTGCTTCCTGACCTGCATACAGATTTCTCAAGAGGCAGATCAGGTGGTCTGGTATTCCCATCTCTTTCAGAATTTTCCACAGTTTATTGTGATCCACAGAGTCAAAGTCTTTGGCATAGTCAATAAAGCAGAAATAGATGTTTTTCTGGAACTCTGTTGCTTTTTCCATGATCCAGTGGATGTTGGCAGTTTGCTTTATGTGTTAGGAATAGTATTTTCTACACCTAAAGCATCCCTCATCTCCTGTTAAGCTATCACAACTTCAAAAATCATCTATTCCCAGAGACCATCCTTTAAGCCACCTCCCTGCCTCCCAGTCCTCTCTGGCCCGTGGGCTACTCTATTTCAAACTGTGTGGTCAGCGTATCTGTCTCCCCAGTGTGTGAACAACCCAAGGGCAAGGAATTGGCATCCTTACCTTCTGACTGACAGGGCCTGGGACATGGTAAGGTGATCAGTAACTATTGAAAGAAGGAAAGAGTGAATAGTAACAGACTACAGTAAATAGGCGAGGTAAATAGATTACAGCAAGCAGGTGAAGCTGGGGAAGCCTGACGTGCTGCAGTCCATGGGGTCCCAGAGTTGGGCATGATTTAGCAACGGGACAGCAACAACAATAAATAGAAAACAGGCTGCACTTTGATCTTTAGAGATGTGTGAAGTTTATATAAATGACCCTCTGTTGGTAGGAGACTTCCAAAGAGTTATTGCAACTTAAAGTTTTTTTACACTAAATATTGATGCTGGCTACTCAAGAAGATCCTTCTTAAGACTTTTAGGGATCATAATTCACACAAACATTCCCAGATATTACAGTTTTGACCTTTTAAACAGAGACAAATGGCATGCATTTTAAGTATTGCTGAATCTTGCTCATCCTTTAATCTGGCCACACAGATTCCTTATTGGCTCTTGACTTATAGTTGGAAAAATGATTTTTTCACAGCACTTCTCACACTTTAGTGTGATTGTCTGGCTATGTGTATGCCTCCCACCAATAGTTTGTTTTTATTTTTTCTGTTTATTTTAAAATTAATTTTTATTGGAAAATAGTTGCTTTACAATGTTGTGCTAGCTTCTGCCGTACAGCAAGATGAATCAGCTATACGTATATGTATATATCCTCGGTTTTGGATTTCCTTTCCATTTAGATCACCACAGAGGATTGAGTAGAGTTCCTGTGCTATCCCGTGGCTTCTACGTTGACCATTACAGGAAAGGGTTGGAGATTAAGGGCAAAGTCAGCCTAGGGCAGGCAGCCAATGGAGACTCCTGCAGTGCTAAATGAGGTCTTGTTCTTATGCAGGGGTGCCCTCTAGTGGAGAACCAACAAATTAAAAACAAAGGTTTTAAAAATATTTTTTACTTTATGAATTACTAACAGTCTCAACTTCCTTGGTGGCTCAGATGGTAAAGCATCTGCCCACAATGCGGGAAACCCGAGTTCGTTTCCTAGGTCGGGAGGATCTCCTGGAGAAGGAAATGGCAACCCACTCCAGTACTCTTGCTTGGAAAATCCCATAGACGGAGGATCCTGGTAGGCTACAGTCCATGGGGTTGCAAAGAGTCGGACACGACTCAGCGATATAACTTTCACTTTCAACAGTCTCAACAACAATTGAGTATTCTATCCTTTTCTCATTATCTATTTTTATACTGAGGTATAATTTAAAAATATAAGATTACATAAACCTTAAGTGTTGAACTCAATGCACTTTTATGTACGTATGCTGCTGCTGCTGCTAAGTCGCTTCAGTCATGTCCGACTCTGTGCGACCCCAGAGACGGCAGCCCACCAGGCTCCCCCGTCCCTGGGACTCTCCAGGCAAGAACACTGGAGTGGGTTGCCATTTCCTTCTCCAATGCATGAAAGTGAAAAGTGAAAGTGAAGTTGCTCAGTCGTGTCCGACTCCTAGCGATCCCACGGACTGCAGCCGACCAGGCTCCTCTGTTCATGGGATTTTCCAGGCAAGAGTACTGGAGTGGGGTGCCATTGCCTTCTCCGTTTATGTATGTATGCATCTGTGTAATCACCATCTAGATGAAGATAAAGAACATTTACAGCACCTCCAAAAAGCTGTTCCACGCCCCTTTTAGGTCAGTACAAAGAGTAACTACTATTCTGAACTTTAACACCATGGATTACTCTTGCCTGTTCTTGAATTTCATATAGATAGGTATGCTGTTGTTCAGTCTCTCAGTCGTGTCTGACTCTTTGTGACCTCTTGGACTTCAGCACTCTAGGCTTCCCTGTCCTTCACCATCTCCCGGAGCTTGCTCAAACTCGTGTCCATTAAGTTGGTGATGCCATCCAAACTTCTCGTCCTCTGTCATCCCCTTCTTCTCCTGCTTTCAATCTTTCCCAACATCAGGGTCCTTTCTAAGGGTTTGACTTTTCACATCAGGTGGCCAAAGTACTTGAGTTTCAGCTTCAGCATCAGTCCTTCCAATGAATATTCAGGACTGATTTCCTTTAGGAGGAACTTGTTGGATCTCCTTGCAGTCCAAGGGACTCTCAAGAGTCTTCTCCAACACCACAGTTCAAAAGCATCAATTCTTTGGTGCTCAGCCTTCTTTATAGTCCAACTTTCACATCCATACGTGACTACTGGAATAACCATAGCTTTGACTATACAGACCTTTGTCGACAAAGTGATGTCCCTGCTTTTGAATATGCTGTCTAGGTTTGTCATAGCTTTTCTTCCAAAGAGCAAGCGTCTTTTAATTTCATGGCTTCAGTAACCATCTGCAGTAATTTTGAAGCCCAAGAAAATGAAGTCTGTCACTGTTTCTATTATGGTACATACTATTTTGTATCTTACTTATTTTCACTCAACATTTCATTTGTGAGATATATATATATATATGTTTAATTTATGTATTTATTTTTGGCTGCACTGGGTCTTCATTCCTTTGCTCATGCTTTCTCTAGTTTCGGTGAGCAGGGGTCACTCTTTGTTGAAGTGCACAGGCTTCTCACTGCAGTGACTTCCCTTATTGCATAGCACAGGTTCTAGGCATGCGGGCTTCAGTATTTGCAGCACACAGGCTAATTAGTTGCTTCTTGTGGGCTCTAGAGTGCAGGCTCAGTAACTGTGGCACATGGGGCTTAGTTTCTCTTCCCAGACCAGGAAACCAACCCATGTCTCCTGCATTGGCAGACGGATTCTTATTCACTGCACCACCAGAGAAGTCCCATCTGTATTGTTGAGTTAGTTCTTTTTATAGATGTGTTTTATGAATGTGCCCCATATATATTTAAATTCATTCCTTTTAGATTTTTGATGCTGTGATAATAAATCACCTCACATTTAGTGGTTTAAAACAACACAAATGTATTATCTTACAGATCTGTCGGTAAGAAGTCCAATACAGACCTCAGTTGGCTAAAATCAAGATGTAGGCAGGGCTGCATTCCTTTCTGGAGGCTCTGGTGGATGATCCGTTTCCTTGTTTTTTTGCAGCTTCTAGAGGTGCCTGTATTCCTTGGTTCATGGCTACTTCTTCAAGCCAACAACTCTGCATCTTCCTGACTGTTCTTCTGCATTCACATCTCCTTCTCTGAACACAGTCAGAAAAGGCCCTGTGATATTAAGGACCCATGTAATTTAGATTGGCCCTGTATAAATAATCCAGCATAATTTTTCCACCTCAAGGTCCTTACTCACATCTGCAAAATCCCCTCTGTTAGGAAAGTATTCACAGGTTCTGGGCTTAGGACTTTGAAATCCTTCGGGGACTGTTACACTGCTTGTTACACCGTTCAATTGCTGATAGACATTTGGGGTGTTTCCAGTTTGGCGCTATCATAAATATGCTTTTCCTTAGCACTTTAGAGATGTGGTTCCATCATAATCTGAGGTCTATAATTTCTGCTGAAAAGTCAGCCATAATTTGTATTTATCATGGCCTTTGAAAATAATATTTCCACAACTCTGGTTGCTTTTGAGTTATCCAGGTGGTACAGTTGGTAAAGAATCTACCTGTCAGTGCAGGAGATGCAAGAGATGCAGGTAGGATTCCTGGGTTGGGAAGATCCTCTGGAGGAGGAAATGGCAACCCACTCCAGTATTCTTGCTTAGAAAATTCCACGGACAGGGGAGCCTGGCAGGATATAGTCCATGGGGTCGCAAAGAGACATGACTGAGCACACATACACTACACCTGTGCTTTGATTTTCTATAATTTCAGTATAATTTGCTTAGCTGGGGACTTCTTTACACGAATCACGCTTGAACTTTGTTGAACTTCTTGAATCTAGTGTCTTCCATCAGATTTTGAAAATTCTTGGCCATTATTTTTTCAAGGATTGCTTTGACTCATTCTCCCTCCTCCTTTTGGACTCCAGTTACATGCATATTGACATTTTGAGCGTGATTCACTTGTTCACTCTGTTCCCCCAACCCCTATTTTTCCTCTGTGTGCATAGATCTGTGTATTTTCTTTTGACTTTTCATCACTTATCATGTCATCTGCCATTCACACTCTGCTCTTAGGTCAATCCAGTAAGCTTCTAGGTCTAGATGCTACATTCTTCAGTTCTAGAATACCCATTTGTTTTTTTAAATTGGCTCCAATTCTTTGTTGAAATTCTCCTTCTTTTCATCTGGTTTATCTCTCTGTTGTCTTTAAGATGCTTTGTTGTTGTTCAGTCGCTCAGTCATGTCTGACTCTTTGCAACCCCATGGACTGCAGCACCCCAGGCTTCCCTGTCCTTCATTATTTCCCAGAGCTGTTAAAATTCATGTCCATTGAGTCAGTGATGCCATTCAATCATCTTATCCTCTGTCGCCCCCTTCTACTCCTGCCCTCAATCTTTCCCAGCATCAGAGTCTTTTCCAATGGGTTAGCTCTCTGCATCAGTTGTCCAAAGTATTGGAGCTTCATCTTTAGTATCATTCCTTCCAATGAATATTCAGGATTGATTTCCTTTATAATTTACTAATTTGATCTCCTTGCTGTCCGAGGGACTCTCAAGAATCTTCTCCAACACCACACTTCAAAAGCATCAATTCTTCAGCACGCAGCCTTCTTTATGGTCCAACTCTCACATCTGTACATGATTACTGGAAAAACCATAGCTTTGACTATATGGACCTTTGTTGGCAAAGTGATGTCTTTGCTTTTTAATATGCTATCTAGGTTCATCATAGCTTTTCTTCCAAGGAGCAAGCGTCTTTTAATTTCATGGCTGCAGTCCCCATCTGCAGTGATTTTGGGGCCCAAGAAAATAAAGTCTGTCACTGTTTCCATTTTTCCCCCCATCTATTTGCCATAAGGTGATGGGACCAGATGCCCTGATCTAGTTTTTTGAACATTGAGTAGTAAGCCAGCTTTTTCACTCTCCTCTTTCACTTTCATCAAGAGGCTCGTTAGTTCCTCTTCACTTTCTGCCATTAGGGTGTGTCATCTGTATATCTGGGGTTAATTATTTCTCCTGGTAATCTTGATTCCAGTTTGTACTTCATCCAGCCCAACATTTTGCAAGATTTACTCTACATATAAGTTATATAAGCAGGGTGACATTATATAGCCTTGATGTACTCCTTTCCCAATTTGGAACCAGTCAGTCGTTCCATGTCCAGTTCTAAGTGTTGCTTATTGATTCACATAAATGTTTCCAAGGTGACAGGTAAGGTGGTATTCCCATTTCTTTAAGAATTTTCCACAGTTTGCTGTTATCCACACAGGCAAAAGGCTTTAGTGTAGTCAATGAAGCAGAAGCAGATATTTTTCTAGAATTCTGTTGCTTTCTCCATTATCCAATGAATGTTGGCAATTTGATCTCTGGTTCCTCTGCCTTTTCTAAACCTGGCTTGTACATCTGGAAGTTCTCAATTCATGTACTGTTGAAGCCTAGCTTGAAGAATTTGGAGCATTATCTTGCTAGCATGTGAAATGAGTGCAATTGTGCGGTAGTTTGAACATTCTCTGGCATTGCCCTTCTTTGTGATTGGAATGAAAACTGCCTTTTCCAGTCCTGTGGCCACTGCTGAGTTTTCCAAATTTGCTGGCATATTGAGTGCAGCACTTTCACAGCATCATCTTTTAGGATTTGAAATAGCTCAACTGGAATTCCGTCACTTCCCCTAGCTTTGTTTGTAGTAAGGCTTCCTAAGGCCCACTTCATTTCACACTCCAGGTTGTCTGGCTCTAGGTGAGTGACCACACCTTCTTCAGACCACACGTCTGGGTCATTAAAATCTTTTTTTTTTTTTTGTACAGTTCTGTGTATTGTTGCCACCCCTTCTTAACATCTTCTGCTTCTGTTAGGTCCATACAATTTCTGTCCTTTATTGTGCACATCTTTGCATGAAATGTTCCCTTGGTATCTCTAATTTTCTTGAAGAGATCTCTAGTCTTTCCCAATCTATTGTTTCCCTCTATTTCTTTGCATTGTTCAATGAGGAAGGCTTTCTTATGTCTCCTTGCTATTCTTTGAAACTCTGCATTCAGATGGGTGTATCTTTCCTTTTCTCCTTTGCTTTTTGCTTCTCTTCTTTTCTCAGCTATTTGTAAGCCCTCCTCAGAGAACCATTTTGCCTTGCTACCTTTGTTTTTCTTGGGGATGGTTTTTCACAACTCTATGGATATGTTAAAAACTGTTGAATTGTACATTTTGAATGGTACACTGTATAATATGTAGGTTCTCTCTCAATAAAGATGTTAAAAATAAAATCCAAATTGTGTTTAAAAAGATATACTAACAGCTCCTGATTAAGATAGGCAAACAGACCTGCCTGACATTGTTGTTTAGTCACTCAGTGGTGTCAGACTCTTTTCTATCCCATGGATTGTACTTCACCAGGCTCCTCTGTCCATGGGATTTCCCAGGCAAGAATACTGAAGTGGATTACCATTCCCTTCTCCAGGGGATCTTCCAAACTCAGGGATCAAACCCACGACTCCTGCATTGGCAGGCAGATTCTCTACCTCTGAGCCACCAGGGGCCCTTACATTGGCTAATGTCTGATTGGTGGGGGAGGGGAGAATGAGTAGGGAGCATTGACCTTTATTGTCTGTTTCTAGATGAAAGACTCTATCTCTCTATTTATCTAAGGGTAACTTCAGACCTGGTTCCTGATCTCTAAGAGCTTTTAGTTTAAAGATAAAGTAAATCACCTATGAGAACAAAGCACTGAATTCACAAGGCATTCTTTGATAGCCCAGAATATTCTCAGAGCATGCCTGTCCAAGCATAAGGATTTGAGGATGATTAACATGTGCCAGGACTCAAAAGCTGCATCATTTACTGGTTTTTCTGAAGATGACTGTAGAAAAAAACATGAGTACCAAAGACTTGACATAAGGGTCCTGAACCTCCTGAGTCACTATTTCCCAATGAGATTGGGATGCATTGGTTCATTCAGCTGTCGCCATGGTGATATCATCCTCATTCTCCTTGACAAAGATGCTTGTAACCACAGGGTAAGTGGGTAATGAGGGAGGCAAGGCTGTGTGTGTGTGTGTGTGCATGAGTTGTAGTTATAGAAAAGTGTATGTGAACATGAGGAAGCACACATATGAGGATCTGCAAGGAATAAGGTGGTTGAATAAGAGGTAGAAGAGCTGATGGGGATCCATCATTGAGGAAACCAGAATTGGGGAAATAAACGATTCTTTAACATGTTTCCTTGTGTCCCTTTACATCTCTGAAAATTCTGGGAGATAGCTCACAGGTCAATGAAGAAACACCTGGCAGGAGACACAAGAGACATGGGTTAGATCCCTGGATCAGAAAGATTCCATGGAGAAGATGTTCAGAAAGAGACTGTCTTATGTCCATGTTCTCTCAGGGACTAAATAAATGCTGTTTTGCCCAACCAATGTTGGCTGGTTGAATGAATGTATGACTGCATCCATTCATACAGGAATAAATAAATAAACATAATTAAAAGCATGGCTGGGGGCTGGTTTCAGAAAGTCTACTTGAAGTTCACCATGTTTGGAAAGTCACTAACCTGAACATCGGCCTCTCCAACTATCTCCTGGATTTATCCAATGAATGTTCCTAGGAACTTGAGCTCAATATATTCCAGAAAACTCTTTCTTAGCTAAGACTGGACTTTATTGTAGTCATAGTCTAGGAAGGACCTTACTCATCCTTTACGTATCTCTCATATCTGTTTTGTTCATTTTCCAATCCAGATTTTCTTACCTCATGGCAGCACTTTTTTTCCTCTTTTCTATATTGGCACTGTCTGGTTCTGGCCCTCGTCTCCACTTTCAAAAGAATGGATATGAGAATTTAAATTATAATTTTCAAAAGTTAAAAACATAACTTAGACACAAATGTATACTGATCATATATCAACTTATTTCCTTTACCAATAAGGAAACCAGTAGGATGGCAGAGGCAGTTCAAGGTGAATGCATGTGTGCTAAGTTGCTTCAGTTGTGTCCAACTCTTTGTGACCCTATGGACCATAGCCCACCAGACTCCTCTGTCCATGGGATTCTCCAGGCATGAGTACTGGAGTGATTGCTATGCCCTCCTCCAGGGGATCTTCCCCACCCAGGGATCGAACCCACATCTCTTATGTCTCCTGCATTGACAGGCAGGTTCTTTACCACTAGAGTCACCTGGGAAGCCCATCAAGGTGAATAAGAGCTATCAAAGTATATATAGGCAGAAAAAGAAAGAATGCTGAAAAAGATTGCAAATTTAAGAGCGTTCCCTGGTTGTCTACTGGTTAGGATTTGGTGCTTTCATGGCTGTGGTCAAGGAAGTAAGATCCCACAAGTCATACAGTGCAAAAAAAAAAAAAAAAAAAAAGAAAGAAAGAAAAAATTACCAATTTAAATACAAAACTGGTTGATATCCTAAAGGGCAATGGAACCTTTTGTTTATATTTTCTCCTCAACAAAAAGAGTTTGCAACGTCAGTCAGTTTAGTCACTCAGTCATGTCTGACTCTGTGACCCCATGGACTGCAGCATGCGGGGCTTCCCTGTCTATCACCAACTCCCAGAGTTCACTAAAACTCATGTCCATTGAGTTGGTGATGCCATCCAACCATCTCATCCTCTGTTGTCCCTTTCTCCTCCCACCTTCAATCTTCCCCAGCATCAGTGTCTTTTTTCAAATGAGTCAGTTCTTTACATCAGGTGGCCAAAATATTGGAGTTTCAGCTTCAGCATAAGTCCTTCCAAAGAATATTCAGGTCTGATTTCCTTTAGAATGGACTGGTTGGATCTCCTTGCAGTCCAAGGGACTCTCAAGAGTCTTCTCCAACATCACAGTTCAAAAGCATCAGTTCCTCGGTGCTCAGCTTTCTTTATAGCCCAACTCTCACATCCATATATGACTACTGGAGAAACCATAGCTTTCACTAGACAGACCTTTGTTGGAAAAGTAATGTCTCTGCTTTTTAATAGCTAGGTTAGTCATAACACTTCTTCCAAGGAGCAAGCATCTTTTAATTTCATGGCTGCAGTTCCCATCTGCAGTAATTTTGGAGACCCCCTCAAATAAAGTCTGCCACTGTTTTCATTGTTTCCCCATCTATTTGCCATGAAATGTTGGGACCAGATGCCATGATCTTAGTTTTCTGAATGTTGAGCTTTAAGCCAATTTTTTCACTCTCTTCTTTTACTTTCATCAAGAAGTTTTTAGTTCTTCTTCACTTTCTTCCATAAGGGTAGTGTCATCTGCATATCAGAGGTTATTGATATTTCTCCTGGCAACATTGATTCCAGCTTGTGCTTCATCCAGTCCAGTGTTTCTCATGATGTACTCTGTATATAAATTAAATAAGCAGGGTGACTCCTTTCCCGATTTGGAACCAGTCTGTTGTTCCATGTCCAGTTCTAACTGTTGCTTCTTGACCTGCATATATATTTCTCAGGAGGCAAGTCAGGTAGTCTGGTATACCCATCTCTTTCATAATTTTCCACAGTTTATTGTGATCCACACAGTCAAAGGCTTTGGTGTAGTCAATAAAGCAGTAGTAGATGGTTTTCTGTAATTCTCTCGCTGTTTCAATGATGCAACGGATGTTGGCAATTTGATATCTGGTTCCTCTGCCTTTTCTAATACTAGCTTGAATGTCTGGAAGTTCACGGTTCACATACTGTTGAAGCCTCACTTGGAGGATTTTGAGCATTACTTTGCTAGTGTGTGAGATGAGTGCAATTGTGTGGTAGTTTGAGCATTCTCTGGTATTGCCTTTCTTTGAGATTGGAATGAAAACTGACCTTTTCCAGTCCTGTGGCCACTGCTAAGTTTTCCAAATTTGCTGTCATATTGGATGCACCACATTCACAGCATCATCTTTTAGGATTTGAAATAGCTCAGCTGGAATTCCATCACCTCCACTAGCTTTGTTCATAGTGATGCTTCCTAAAGCCTACCTGACTTCACGTTTCAGGATGTCTGGCTCTAGGTGAGTGATCACACCATCGTGATTATCTGGGTTGTGAAGGTCTTTTTTGTACAGTTTTTCGTGTATTCTTGCCACCTCTTCTTAATATCCTCTGCTTCTGTTAGGTCCATACCATTTCTGTCCTTTATTGAGCCCATCTTTGCATGAAATGTTCCCTGGTATCTCTAATTTTCTTTAAGAGATCTTTAGTCTTTCCTATTCTATTGTTTTCCTCTATTTCTTTTCATTGATCACTGAGAAGGCTTTCTTATGTCTCCTTGCTATTCTTTGGAACTCTGCATTCAGATGGGTATATCTTTCCCTTTCTTCTTTGCCTTTTACTTTTCTTCTTTTCTCGGCTATTTGTAAGGCCCCCTTAGACAACCATTTTGCCTTTTTGCATTTCTTTTTCTTGGGGATCGTCTTGATCACTGCCTCCTATACAATGTCAAGAATTTCTGTCCACAGTTCTTCAAGCATGCTGTCTATCAGGTCTAATCCCTTGACTCTATTTGTTACTTCCACTGTATAATTGTAAGGGCCTTGATTTATGTCACACCTGCATGGTCTAGAGGTTTTCCCTACTTTCTTCAATTTAAGTCTGAATTTGGCAATAAGGAGTTCATGATCTGAGCCACAGTCAGCTCCTGGTCTTGTTTTTGCTGACTCTATAGAGCTTCTCCATCTTTGGCTGAAAAGAAAGTAATCAATCTGATTTTGGTATTGACCATCTGGTGATGGGCAGAGTCTTCTCTTGTGTTGTTGGAGGAGGGTGCTTGCTATGACCAGTGCGTTCTCTTGGCAAAACTCTATTAGCCTTTGCTCTGCTTCATTCTGTACTCCAAGGCCAAATTTGCCTGTTACTCCAGGTATTTCTTGACTTCCTACTTTTGCATTCCAGTCCGCTATAATGAAAAGGATATCTTTTTGGGGTGTTAGATCTAGAAGGTCTTGTAGATCTTCATAGAACCATTCAACTTCAGCTTCTTCAGCATTACTGGTTGGGGCATAGACTTAGATTGCTGTAATATTGAGTGGTTTGCCTTGGAAACGACCAGAGATCATTTTGTCATTTTTGAGATTGTATCCAAGTACTGCATTTCAAACTCTTGTTGACTATGATGGCTAATCCATTTCTTCTAAGGGATTCTTGCCCACAGTAGTAGATATAATGGTCAGCTGAGTTAAATTCACCCATTCCAATCACTTTTAGTTCACTGATTCCTAAAATGTTGATTTTCACTCTTGCCATCTCCTGTTTGACCACTTCCAATTTGCCTTGATTCATGGACCTAACATTCCAGGTTCCTATGCAATATTGCTCTTTACAGCATAGGACTTTACTTCCATCACCTGTCACATCCACAACTGGGTGTTGTTTTTGCTTTGGCTCCGTCTCTTCATCCTTTCTGGAGTTATTTCTCCACTGATCTCCAGTAACATATTGAGCACCTACCGACCTGGGGAGTTCATCTTTCAGTGTCCCATCTTTTTGCCTTTTCATACTGTTCATGGGGTTCACAAGGCAAGAATACTGAAGTGGTTTGCCATTCCCTTCTCTAATGGACCACATTCTGTCAGACCTCTCCATCATGACCCGTCCATCTTGGGTGGCCTTACATAGCATGGCTCATAGTTTCATTGAGTTAGACAAGGCTGTGGTCCATGTGATCAGATTGGTTAGTTTTCTGTGATTGTGGTTTTTATTCTATCTGCCCTCTGATGGAGAAGGATAAGAGGCTTATGGAAGCTTTTTTTTGTTAAGGTTTATATAAATAAACTCATTTAATCCTCACAATACTAAGACATGTATATCTATATAATTTTACTATTCATACCAATTATACAGGTGAGAAAACTGAGGCATAGACAGATTAACACCTTGCCCAAGAGCACAGAGTTAGTAAGAGACAGAACAGGGCCTCACTTACCCTACACTGCAGCGGTGCATACTTACCCACTGGGCACTGTGCCTCTCATGCCCTCATCTCTACCTGGCTAGGCAGGGAAAGGTGAGAGGAGCATTTAGCGGCCACCTGCTTTGGACCAGGCACTTGACAAAGATCTGTATTCTCCAATCTCAGGAGAATTCAGTGAAGGATGAGATGCAATCCTCATTGTCCACATGGGTAAGCAAGACGAGAGAAGTCTGATTATCTGCCAAGGCCACACAGCCCACAAAGAGGTGGAGCTGAAATCCAAACCTTGGCCTGAGCTCTGTCCTGCAGGTTCTCCCTCTCCAATCCCCATAGGGAGCTGAAGAGAACAGAGACTGGGATGAGGAGGCTGGAGAGGGGCTCTTTAGGTGCTCCTCAGGTCTAACACCTGATCAGGCTTCCCAGGGGTCTATGGGAATCTCTGGACCTCCTCCCATCCTTGTGTGGTAGGGAGGGGAATGAGAGAGACAGGAGACTAAGTCCTTAAAGATGGGCCTCCCTGCTGCTCTTCAGGGGGCTACTGGGCCACTGGGGGCTAGAGAGATGTCCCCTACCCCATCTACTGGTTGCAGGGACCAGGCAGGATGGGGAAGGTTTCTGACCCACTGTGATCCCCAGTGGCACCTCCTGATTCTTGCACTTGGGTAAAGAGGGATAAGGCCTCGATGGGAGCACCTTCTCCAGAGGTTAAGGGCAACAACCAGATGGCCAGCTGGGCAAGGACTGGAGCACCAGGAGCAGCCCAGGGCCTGGTCAGCCAAGGATGGTGGGGGAGCCACCAAGAGCATGAGATGGGACAGAAATACTGCCCGCAAAGACTAGGCCTATGGCCCCCTGCCTCCCTTCTGACCCAGCTTCTGCCAGCCCTGAAAAAAGGGTCAAGGGTGGTGAGACAGCTGAGCTCTGTGACTCAGGCAGATGTACCATGGGGAAAAGAGAAAATGAATGGCAAGAAGGACCCAGGAGCTTCACTGGGGTAGGCACCACCAGTTCAGTGAAGCCAGGAGCACTAGAAGTGCCCCAGCCATGGCCACCCCTAGCCACGGAGCCCAGGGCATGGTCCTGACCACAGGCAATTCCTCCAACTCTTCCTCTGCCTGGAATTCCAGGGTAGTGTGCGTCCTGGGGCTATCCCCCAGGATGGAGGTTCTGGGGTTTTCATGGATCCTAATGGTGTCTTTCAACACATATTTGTTCTCTTCGGAGGCATTGTGAGGCCCCATGCCCAGGGAGTTACTGTGGCTGATGGTGAGATCTGCGGAACAGCCTGAGAATGGCTGGCTGTCCATCCTAGATACCAGCCTGCCAGGCTTGCTCAGCTCCAGCTCTGAGCCACAGCAGTCAGAACTGCTGTCTGGCCAGAGTGATGTGCCTCCATTGGCAGTGCCTGTGGGCACTAGTGATGCAGATGTCTCCTTCATGAGTCTATTGCTGCTCCTGATGGTGAGCCTTGTGTTGGCAGGCACCTTACTGGTCACTGTGCTTGCAGGTATCCTGTGGTCAGGTATCCCACTAGTAGGCACTTTGGGTGGCACCATGCCAGAACGCACTGAGTTGATGGGCAATCTGGATGGTGCTAGACTGGTGGGCACTGCACTAGGGGGCTTCAAGCTGGTGGGCAACTTGGAAGGCACTGAGCTGCTAAATGCTGAGTTGGTGGGCACCTTGGAGGACACTGCTGGCAGTCATAGGGTTGTTGGGTACCCCTGCCCCACTGGAGCAGATGGTACCTTCAGCCTGGTCACCAGCACCTCCTGCAGAGGTCAAGCCAGTGGAGGAGGAGGAGGTGCCAACAGATGGAGCTGACAATGAGGGTCCAGGTAAGTGGTTGCCCTGGGGGTAAAACGGGCCAAGGGCTGGAAGGAGACAGTCGGAGACACAGGCCCATGGAGTGATGTGGAACTGGAGACCACGCCTGCTGTGTGAGTACTGCCCAGTTCTGTGTCTTGCTCCTGATGTACACTGGAGGTCAGAGTGCTGAGGGCCACCGTGTCAGACAAGGGCTCCAGGGGGCCACCCAGCCTCTTCAGGACAGCCCCAGAATGGGATGCTTGTGGGGCTTTGAATTCTCTCCCAGGGACTCTGGTGGCTGGTATCCTGGACAGGCATAGGGTAACTTGGCTCGTACTCTGTGTGGCCATTGCCAGGGATGCTGGGGGCCACAGCACGTGTGGAGGGTCTTGGAATCTCAGCAGGAACTGATGGTGGCCCCAGTGGGGCTGGAGGGTGGTTTGGATTCCGTGGCAGGTTGCTCTGGTAGACACGGGCCACTTCATCAGTGAGACCAGTGTGCTCACAGGCCCTCAGCGCCCCAATGAAGGAATGCACCCAGCCGTTCTTTTGCCGAAGACTGTTGAAGAGGTCCCAGAGGGTGCCCTGTTTCCCCCAGCGCTCATAGGAGGCCCGAAATTGGTCCTGGTCACTTGTTGTGAGGCAGGACAGGTGAGGCAGAATATCCAGAACATGAACATTGCAAAAATTGCTGTGATGGTAGCAGATATACTGATAAGTTTTGTCCTCGGCAAACATCATCACTGTCTGGGTTCTGAAGTGGCAGAGGGCTCTGGCCCATGAAGGGTGGATGCGCTGAGAGGAATAAAGGCTTGAGTAGCTGCAACCCGGCGACCTGTCTTCAGCTGCGCCTGCCTATGGAAGCTTCTTGATGGGAGAGATTGACTGAGGGGGAAACTGGGTCTTGTTCTGATGGGTGGTGCCATGCTTAATAAATCTTTAATCCAATTTTCTGTTAATGGACATGGCTGTGTTCCCTCCCTGTTATTTGATCTGAAGGCAAACTATGGTGGAGGTACTGAAGATAAGGGCGACCTCCTCCTTCAAAAAGTCCCATGCCCACCTGCTACACTCAATGCCCCCAACCCTACAGTGGGCCACTGCTGACCCACACCTCCGCTGGAGACTCCTAGACCCTCACGGGCATGTCTGGGTCAGTCTCTTGTGGGGTCACTGCTCCTTTCCCCTGGGTCCTGGTGTGCACAAGGTTTTGCAACTTAGAAATCACTTATGAAGTAAATTTAACTTTGCAGAGTTAAAGTTAGGTTAATAATGTGATAAATCTAACTAATAAAGTAACTAATCTAACTGTTACATCTAATAAATAATAAATAGGCTATGTAAAATAATTTGTAGTTGTTGTTCACTCACTAAGTCTTGTCAAGCTCTTTGCAACCCCATGGACTGCAGCATGCCAGGCTCCTCAGTCCTCTACTACCTCCCAGAGTTTGCTCAAATTCATGTCCATTGTGTCAGTGTTCCTATCAAGCCATCTTATCCTCAGCCACTCCTCCGTTTGCCTTCAATCTTCCCCAGCATCAGGGTCTTTTCCAATGAGTAGGCTCTTCACATCAGATGGTCAAAATATTGGAGCTTCAGCATCAGCATCAGTCTTTCCAATGAATATTAAGGGTTGATTTCCTTTAGGATTTACTGGCTTGTCTCCTTGCAATCCAAGGGACTCTCAAGAGTCTTCTCCAGCACCACAATTTGAAAGCATAAATTATTTGGCCCTCTGCCTTCTTTATGGTCCAACGCTCACATCTGTATATGACTACTGGAAAAACCATAGCTTTGACTATTCATATCTTTGTTGGCAAAGTGATGTCTCTGATTTTTAATACCCTGTCTATGTTTGTCATAGCTTTCCTTCCAAGAAACAGGCATCTTTAATTGCACGGCTGCAGTCATATTCTTCAGTGATTTTGCAGCCCAAGAAAATAACATCTGTCATTGCTTCTACTTTTCCGTCTTCTATTTGCCATGGACTAATGGAACCAGATGCCAGGATCTTAATTTTTTTCATGTTGAGTTTTAATCCAGATTTTTCACTCTCCCCTTTTACCCTCATCAAGAGGCTCTTTAGTTCCTCTTTCACTTTCTGCCATTAGGGTGGTGTCATCTGCATACCTGAGGTTGTTGGTATTTCTCCCGGCAATCTTGATCCCAGCTTGTGATTCATCCAGTCTGGCATTTTGCATGATGTATTCTGCATAGAAGTTAGATAAGTAAGGTGACAATATACAGCCTTGATAAATTCTTTTCCCAATTTTGAACCAGTCTGTTGTTTCGTGTCCTGTTCTAGCTGTTGCTTCTTAACCTGCATACAGGTTTCTCAAGAGACAGGTAAGGTGAAATGGGACTCCCAGCTCTTTAAGAGTTTTCCACAGTTTGTTGAGATCCACACAGGTAAGCACCTAACAGAAGCAGAAGAGATTAAGAAAAGGTGGCAAAAATGCACAGAACTATGCAAAAAAGGTCTTAATGACCTGGATAACCACAATGGTGTGGTCACCCACTTAGAGCCAGACATCCTGGAGCGTGAAGTCAAGTGGGCCTTAGGAAGCTTTACTACCAATAAATCTAGTGGAGGTGCAGAATTCCAGCTGAGCTATTTCAAATCCTTAAAATGATGCTGTGAAAGTCCTGCACTCAATATGTCAGCAAATTTGGAAAACTCAGCAGTGGCCACAAGACTGGAAAAGGTCAGTTTTCATTCCAATCCCAAAGAAGGGCAAGGCCAAAGAATGTCTAAACTACCATACAGTTGCCCTCATTTCGCATGCTAGCAAGGCTGTGTTCAAAATCCTTCAAGCTAAGCTTTAGCAGTACATGAACCAAGAACTTCCAGATGTACAAGCTGTGTTTAGAAAAGGCAGGGCAACTAGAGATAATATTGCCAACATTTGTTGGATCATGGAGAAAGCAAGGGAATTCCAGAAAAACATCTACTTCTGCTTTGACTACACTGAAGTCTTTGACTTTGTGGATCACAGCAATGTGTGGAAAATTCTTAATGAGATGGGAGTACATAAAATAATGTCCTCCTTCACATACTTTAATTAAAAAAAAAAACTTTAGACAAGCTTAGTTCTTAGCATGCAGTATAAATTTGAAAGACTGCTCAGAAATCTGTTTTTGCTTTATTTCTAAGTTTTCAATCATTTTACTCTCCTGTTTCCTAAGGAATGACAGTTACATTGAGAAGTGGGACCTCAGAGCCTATGTCCTGACTGGCTTGCAGCTGTAGCTACACCTGGTCTTTGAGAATCAAAGGGACAGCCTGGAGGCAGCCCTGACCTTCCACGTGGGGAACAGGGAAGGAAGCGTGGCACATGAGAGAACCCTACAAGGGCCAGGTTCACTTCAGAACTTGGTGCTGACGTTCCTAATAAGAGAGGTTCTGACACTGCCCTCATCCATCCCTCTGTCTCACCCAGAACCTGTGATTTTTCTTGACTGGTTTTCAGAGTGACCTTACCCTTGGGAACAGTGAAACTGGCTCTGAGCAGAACCTCTGGGGCCTAAAGAGCGTCACAGGACTGTAAGTGTAGAGGAAGAGGAAAGGGAAGAGAACTAAGAGGTGCTTTGGCCAAAACGTGAGCCAGCAGAGAGCAGAGGTCTGGTCCCCTGGGGGGAACAGGGTCTGGGCCTTTGCTGACGGAGGCCATCTAGCTTTACAGACATATGTGTGGACCTAAAGAGGATGGGTTTTGTCTTTATCTCAATTTATCTCCTAAGACACACATTTTTACATTTTTAACAGCTCTGAAATCAGAATGCACCACATAGTTGCTGGAATTTCATAATTGAATTGGGAGCATTTTCTTCTTTCTTGTTATGTAAAATGGTGGTACATCTTATGATTGATAGGAATTGGGTGTGTATCTATGAAATGTGAATGAATTGGTGAGAGTCTGAAACTGACACTGACTTCACATAAATTCCATGGGCAAGAATACCACTCCTGGGACTTCTCTGGTGGTCCAGTGGCTGAGACTCTGAGCTCTCAATGCAAGGGACTTGGGTTTGAACCCTCCTAAGGGAACTAGGAAATGGCAACCCACTCCAGTATTCCTGCCTGGAGAATCCCATGGACGGAGGAGCCTGGTGGGCTATAGTCCACGGGGTCGCAAAGAGTCGGACATGACTGAGCGACTTCACACACACACACACACACACACACACATGGGAACTAGATTGCATATGCCACAAAGAAGACTGAAGATCCCACGTGCTGCAACTAAGACCTGAAACAGCTAAATAAATAGATAAATATTAAAAATATAAGGGTATATATATTTATACACACACACATGTGCTGTACTTAGTTGCTCAGTTGTGTCTGACTCTTTGCGACCCCATGGACTATAGCCCACCAGGCTCCTCTGTCCATGAGGATTCTCCAGGTAAGAATAGTAAAATGGGTTGCCATGCCCTCCTCCAGGGGATCTTCCCACCCCAGGGATCAAACTCAGGTCTCCTGCACTGCAGGTGGATTCTTTACCAGCTGAGCTACCAGGGAAGCCCATATATATATATATATATATATATATATATATATATATATATATATATATATATATAATGTCACTCCTATCACTTTAACTTGGGGTAAAGACGCTACTCCTTGGAAGGAAAGTTATGACCAACCTAGACAGCATATTCAAAATCAGAGACATTATTTTGCCAACAAAGGTCCGTCTAGTCAAGGTTATGGTTTTTCCTGTGGTCATGTATGGATGTGAGAGTTGGACTGTGAAGAAGGCTGAGCGCCAAGAATTGATGCTTTTGAACTGTGGTGTTGAGAAGACTCTTGAGAGTCCCTTGACTGCAAGGAGATCCAACCGGTCTATTCTGAAGGAGATCAGCCCTGGGATTTTTTTGGAAGGAATGATGCTAAAGCTGAAACTCCAGTACTTTGGCCACCTCATGCGAAGAGTTGACTCATTGAAAAGACTCTGATGCTGGGAGGGATTATGGGCAAGAGGAGAAGGGGATGACAGAGGATGAGATGGCTGGATGGCATCACTGACTGGATGGACTTGAGTCTGAGTGAACTCCGGGAGTTGGTGATGGACAGGGAGGCCTGGCGTGCTGCGATTCATGGGGTCGCAAAGAGTCGGACACGACTGAGCGACTGATCTGATCTGATCTGGTCTGAATAGGTTTCTTCATAAATAATGTCTTTTAGAAACAGTTTACCAGCACACAGTGAATAGGTGTAACAGTGTTGCAGAGAGGGCAGAACGGTGAAGATCCACACAAGGAATCCCTTCCTGACCACTGGACACCAGACAGTGCGCTTCTGTTCTAACGTGTGGATGTCAAAGGGCTTAATTCTCTTAACTCTCTCAGTGCATAGGAAAGATCTAAGAATCTAAGTGCATGGCTGTCTCTTTCCTTCATCTAAACGCAAGGAATCCAGGGCCTTCCTTCATGCAAATCTTCTTTCAAATAGCATCTAACTCAGCAGCAAAGACTGAGCACAAACTTATAGATTAATATCAAATTTTATTGTAAAGCATTTTAGAAATAATGTCCAAATGCATGTCTTTTTACATAAAAGGAAACTTTCTGTCATAATCACTAAAAGAATTATTTAAAGGAACAATTTGAACATATCCTTGTAGTAAGATCCTCCCTGATATATCTGTATTTCCCTGATTTATTTGTTTCAGTAATGTATCAACATTTTAGGCTTCTTGAAATGAATCATATGGATACTTAAATTTTTTTTTACTGAGTTCCTTAAGAATTTTAAGCTTTTTAAAATTGAAGTATAGCTGACTTACATGATTAGTTTCACATAGTGATTTAATATTTTTATAGATTATACTCTATTTAAAGTTATTATAAACTACTGGCTATATTCTTTGTGCTGTACTTTACATCTTTATAACTTTTTTAAATCAAGTAGTTTTACCTCTTAATCCCCTTCACCTATCCTTTTTTTCCTCCCACCCAATGGTAACTAGCTTGTTCTCTGTATCTGAGTCTGCTTCTGTTTTATTTTCAAAAATGAATTTATTCTCATTTGATAGGTTGATTTTTCCCCTTTTCAGTCAAAGTTAACAGCCCAGTCATCTACTCAGAGAGAAGGAGTAGGACTTGGTAAGCAGAGTGAAAACATGAATTGAAAAACACAGGACCAGAGGGATTTTAAAATATTTATTGCAGCAAAGTAGCTCATTCAGAGCAATCATGTCCAAACTTCGAGACCAAGTTCAAGCCCAGCCAGAGTAGCTAGGTGAGGTCTTGTCTCCGAAGTGAGACTCATCAATGGGTAGACAAGATGAGGGATGAGAAGCAAAGGGCTGGAGCTGGTCCATGAGCTGCTGGTTACTCACGTGGTGCTTGGAGCCCAGGTGGGAAGCAGCTCCCGGGCAGGGGCAACAGCTGGAGCACCGATGTCACAGTCAGCAGAGGCCACAGCAGCCCTGGGACCAGGGCTACAGCTGGAAGACACTGGAGCAGGGCATCTTTGGAGGGCCTTTAGCAGGACAGTTTGGGAAGTACTTGGTTGTGGGCACTTTAAGAGAAGGCTAGCAAGGCTGTTGGGTTTGCTGGCAGGACATCTAGGTGGGAGCAGTCGACCTAAAACCCAGATTTTGTATGGATTATGAAATCGTAAGGCATTGTTTCTTCCTTTGGGATTGATCCCCAGGGTGCTGATATCTGGAGGTAATCACAAGTACTCACACACACACACACGTTCAAGCCAAAGTCTCCATCTTGTTCATTGAAAATGAATGTATCTCTAAGATACAGCACAGTTCTGATCACATAAATGTTCAATAAATGTAGATGGAACACTAAGTGAAAGCTCCATTAGGACAAGGATTTCAAGCATCCTTCCTCTAGTTCTGCACACTTTAGATTCCAGTGTCTAGAACAGCAACAGGTAATTTGTAGGAGTGCAATAAATAATTGCTAAATACACAAATAATACATGAATGAATCAATGAGCAAGAAAAGAGGGTAAGGCAGGAAGGAAGGCAAGCAGGTAGTTATATTCAAGTAGAGAAGAGGACCCCAGATGGCACTGGGTGTCACCATTTTCTCCGGGTGCACCTGTCCTCTCTCTAAGCTTTCATGAATGCCTCTGTGAGAGGTCAATGGCCTAGGATGTGCCTTACCCAGCCAGTTATCTCAGTTTTCAGAGGCCAGACACTGGCAAGAATTTAAGCCTGTTAATTACACACCATCCAGTTTTAGGGGGTGTAATTCCCAGGGGGGTCCCACCAGACCCAAGGCAAAATCTCTTCTCCTTCATCCTCCCTTTCCTTTCCTTGTGATTTCCAACACTCCCACCATCTCAGATGTGTTCCCGCTAGGATCCAAAAGACCCTCACCTGGTCAGACTAAGATGTGGACTGGGCAGTGCCTGAGGTTCTGGGTGGATGAGGAGCAGGTACCTGAGGTGTGTTTTATAGGCTCTCACCTGACTAGGCTCCAGGGGATCCTGGCTCTGGAAGGAGCAGGAAGCAGCTCACCCCACACTGGGACCAGCAGAGTAATTCTTGACATTCTGCTCCCTGACTGTTCATCCCATCCTTCCCAGGGAGCACCTGAGTAACTTCTGAAGCTGGAGACCTGAGCCTCAGCAAATATATTCTTTCCTGGGCTGAGATTTCATGAAGCAGCAGGAGGATTCCTAGCCACTGGGTTGAGAATCTAGTTTCTCAGAACACAAGTGCGACCCCATAGACGGCAGCCCACCAGGCTCCCCCGTCCCTGGGATTCTCCAGGCAAGAACACTGGAGTGGGTTGCCGTTTCCTTCTCCAATGCATGAAAGTGAAAAGTGAAAGGCAAGTCACTCGGTCGTGTCCGACTTTAGTGACCCCATGGACTACAGCCTTCCAGGCTCCTCTGTCCATGGGATTTTCCAGGCAAGAGTACTTGAGTGGGGTGCCATTGCCTTCTCCATTCTTTTTTGGAAACATATAAATAAATAACTTTCCTCTTGCTTGAATTCAGCCTATGATCCAGTTTCCTTGGTCTTTAAGAAAATGCCTCTTTAAACTAATGGGCCAGCTGCGGTCTTTGAGCTGGGGCAGCTTTCATGATGGATGTTTTGCAAATCCTTATCTGTTTTCTTCTGTGTCTCTGTCTCTGTTTCTCTCTAGTGATCTAATGAACATGGGGGTAGAGGCTAAAATAGTTTAGGAACTACTGCCTGGACTAATTTACTTGCTGGATATATACTAAAGGATTATTTGAAAACAATGCTGCCTTAATGTGGGCTTTGCTGCTGGCTCAGTGGTAAAGAATCAGCCTGCAATGCAGAAGATGCAGGAGACGTGAGTTTGATCCCTGTGTCAGGAAGATCCCCTGGAGGAGGAAATGGCAACCCATTCCAATATTCTTTCCAGGAAAATCCCATGGACGGAGAAGCCTGGTGGACTACAGTCCATGGAGTCGCAAAGTCAGATGCAACTGAGCGCACACCCACAATGCCTTAAGGTTGACAGTCCATGTTTTCATGTCACTGTGTGTGCTTTTTGCATGCTCAGTCACGCATGTTCTGACTCTTGGTGACCCCATGGACTGTAGCCCGCCGGGCTCCTCTGTCCATGGGATTTTTCAGGCCAGAATACTGGAGCAGGTTGCCATCAGATCTCCCCAACTTAGGGATCGAACATGCAGCTCCTGCATTGGCAAGTAGGTTCTTTTATGTCATCACTTTTCTACAGTCCTCACAATAACCAAGGGAGCTGCATCACACATGTTTTATAGATGGTGATGGGGAAGCTCAGGGGGCTAAAGGCTGAAAACAAATAGATTCCCCAACTCCGCTTCCACCCCACTGCTCTTTTTTAGTCCACACCACTCACTGCTCCCTGACACACCCCTGAACCCAGCTCTTTCTTACCCAGGAAATAGAATCCAAATCTGGTCTTTCTGTTAGGATGTCTTATTCCAAAGGGGACCCCTGAAGAGAGGTCAGAGTGAAGCTCTGCCTTGCTTTTCCTCTGCATCCTGTTTCACCTGTAAGGGCTGCACTCAAGCTGTATTTTTCCTCTCCAGTTGCACATCAGACCTGCTGGGGCCAGCCCTGGGCAGGGAACTAAAGGCAGCCTCTGCTCTGACTCTGGGCCGACTTCTTTGCGACCCCATGGACTGTAGCCTGCCAGACTCCTCTGTCCATGGGGATTCTCCAGACAAGAATACTGGAGTGGGTTTCCATGCCGTTCTCCAGGGAATCTTCCCAACCTAGGGATTGAACCCAGGTCTCCTGCAGTGCAGGCAGATTCTTTACTGTCTGAGCCACCAGGGAAGCCCCTCTTGGGCCTAGCCCACATGAACTCAGCCCATGATCTTCTGTTGATAAGCTGAGCATGGGGATGCCTTGAAATTGGACCAGACTCTAAAGAGCACCCACAGGTCTCTCCTTCTCCTCACTGTTATCTGTCCTTTCTGTGGCCATGCAGGCTCCTTTACAGGATTCTCACCTGCTCCCCACATTCTACCCAAAGCTGATGCATCTGTTCTTTTCTGGAACACATTTCTCACAACTTCCCTTGGCATCTTGCCTCTTCATATGAGAACAAAGAGCCTGGGGAAGAAGTAAAAATCTGGGACCTGCTTCTAATATTAGTGTTACTGAGGACCTTGAGGGTTGATGACCTTGTCACCCTCTGGGTCTCAGGAAGGGCAAAGAGTAAAGGGAAGAGGAGGTGAAAGTGATGGAGGGAAGTCCCCTCTGCACAGGAAGGGTCATTAAAAGCCCCTCTGGTCCAGCAGCGAGTCCTGAGGTCCTGAGGCAAAGGGAATGGAGATGGGTAACCAAATAGTTAGGTATCTGCCTTGATTCTCTCACCAGTGCGGCAGCAGTCTGGAGGTAAGATAGGTAATTAGGTTGAGAAGAAAGCAGAAAACAGCAATCTTTTAACTTAGGTCATACTTAGTGCTGTGGAATGAGCCAAGACTCCTTCCAAACTTTCCATGGAAATAAAAGGGATCCAGGGGTTCTCATCTGTCTGGTGGAGAAAGGAGGAGCTCACGGTGCTGGTGGAAAGTTCCCTGGAGTGTGGGAACTTGGGAAGTGGGAGGCAGACCCTAGCCAGGATGAAGGGAGGTCTTCACCTCTACAGTTGAAATCGGCTGGGCTACTGGTGACAGGATGTCTGGAAGCCTCAGCTGGGGTTCGGGAAAATCCTCAGCTCCTGAAGGAGCTAGAGTGAACCAGGAGGACACTGGGTCTGTCCAGGCCATGGCAACAGAATAAATCTGACCACAGATTTCATCCCTGAGCCCCAGCCCAAGAACCCTGTCAATTCAGTCCTCCAACAGTTCAGTTCATTTCAGTAACTCAGTTGTGTCTGACTCTTTGTGACCCCATGGACTTCAGCACGCCAGGCTTCCCTGTTTATCACCAACTCCCGGAGCCTACTCAAACTCATGTCCATAGAGTCAGTGATGCCATCCAACCATCTCATCCTCTGTGGTCGTCCCCTTCTCCCGCCTTCAATCTTTCACAGCATCAGGGTCTTTTCCAATGAGTCAGTTAGCATCAGGTGGCCAAAGGATTGGTCCTCCAACAGTAGAGGGCAGCAAAACTCCAAAATCCAACAGTAGAATTCCAGCTTCCCTGGATACGTGGCTTCCAGGCCATATAAGCATCTCTGCTAATGAAACCAGATGCCAGCATTGGCAGGACAAGGGGGAGAGGGGTAAAAAATGTTAATAGGGAAGTAAAAATTACTTTGGATAATTTCCTAAAGTGAGATTTTTCTTAAAAGAGATAGAAATATAGACGGCTAAAAGACTTTGACTGTGTGGATCACAATAAACTGTGGACAATTCTGAAAGAGATGGGAATACCAGACCACCTGACCTGCCTCTTGAGAAATCTGTATGCAGGTCAGGAAGCAACAGTTAGAACTGGACATGGAACAACAGACTGGTTCCAAATAGGAAAAGGAGTACATCAAGGCTGTATATTATCACCCTGCTTATTGAACTTATATGCAGAGTACATCATGAGAAACACTGGGCTGGAAGAAGCACAAGATGGAATCAAGATTGCCGGGAGAAATATCAATAACCTCAGATATGCAGATGACACCACCCTTATGGCAGAAAGTGAAGAGGAACTCAAAAGCCTCTTGATGAAAGTGAAAGAGGAGAGTGAAAAAGTTGGCTTAAAGCTCAACACTCAGAAAACGAAGATCATGGCATCTGGTCCCATCACTTCACGGCAAATAGATGGCGAAACAGTGGAAACAGTGTCAGACTTTATTTTTGGGGGCTCCAAAATCACTGCAGATGGTGACTGCAGCCATGAAATTAAAAGACGCTTACTCCTTGGAAGAAAAGTTATGACCAACCTAGATAGCATATTCAAAAGCAGAGACATTACTTTGCCAACAAAGGTCTGTCTAGTTGAGGCTATGGCTTTTTCCAGTAGTCATGTATGGATGTGAGAGTTGGACTGTGAAGAAGGCTGAGCGCCGAAGAATTGATGCTTTAGAACTGTGGTGTTGGAGAAGATTCCTGAGAGTCCATTGGACTGCAAGGAGATCCAACCAGTCCATTCTAAAGGAGATCAGCCCTGGGATTTCTTTGGAAGGAATGATGCTAAGGCTGAAACCGCAGTACTTTGGCCACCTCATGCGAAGAGTTGACTCACTGGAAAAGACCCTGATGCTGGGAGGGATTGGGGGCAGGAGGAAAAGGGGACAACAGAGGATGAGATGGCTGGATGGCATCACTGACTCGATGGACATGAGTCTGAGTGAACTCCGGGAGTTGGTGATGGACAGGGAGGCCTGGCGTGCTGCGGTTCATGGGGTCGCAAAGAGTCGGACACGACTGAGTGACTGAACTGAACTGAATCAGTAATTTGAAGTGTTTTCCCTTTTATCCTCACCCTAAGTAGGCCAATTGCTCAAGAAACATTATATTTGTTTAAATTAAAGAAGCTCCTAATTCTCTACACAGTTCTGTTTAGCGTACCAACCTTGCCACCCTTCCACATTTTATATAAAACTGGTCTCTTGCATCCTGCTCTCCTGTTCGCAGCCCACCAGGTGTACAGCCGTCTCCACTCTGCTGCCTCCTGCTAGCCTTGCTCTTCCCCATGTCCCACCCACTTCAGGTCTCAGAGGCAGGCATGGAAGGAAGTGTGGTTGTGTCTCATCACTTGGCCCTACATGACTCCCTCACATGCCCCTCGACCCACTTACCCATCCCACATGATCTAGCTCAGCCCCACCCCTCCCAGAAGGCTTCCTGACTCCTGCCCCAAGTCACTCCATCTCATTCCCCAACTAGTCCCCACTGCACTCTCTTCCTAACCTGCTAGAGCATAATCTGCCACATTCACATTGGCATTGTTCTCTTCTAATGTGATTTACTTGGACTAATGCAATAGTTATTCTTTGATGCAGTAGTGCATACTAGCCAAAATGGAATGCTAATACAATTCTTTTTCTGAGTCAGCAGCAGGAAGACTTTGGAGCTAAACCTTCCAAAGCCTCCCTAAGACCCTAGAAGTTCCTTAAAATTTGAGATATAAGTTCATAAACCATAAAATTTGCCCTTTTAAAGTGCACAATTCAATGATGTTTAGTATGTTCATAAGGCTTTGCAACTATCACAACTATCTGATTCCAGAACATTTTTATCACTCTAGAAAGAAAGTTATTGGCAATTACTCATCCCTCTCATTCCTGTTCCTGCCCTCTGACTCCTCACCCCTGTTGCCTGGCAACCACTAATACACTTTCTGTATGGATTTGCCTATTTAGAAATTTGTATAAATTGCATCATACAATATGTAGTCTTTCCTGTCTGGATTCTCTTACATAATGTAATGTTTTCAAGGTTCATTGAAGTTGTGACACATGCCAATACTTACTTCTCTTTATGACTGACAAATATTTCATTGTGTGGATATACCACATTTTGTTTATTCATGAGTAGCCACTTTTTGGCTATGAATATTCATTTATAGGAAAAGTCTTTATACATACCCACACACACAGCTAGAAATAGTATGGATGACCTTTTAAGAAAAATAACCCACTGACTTCTCCCTGGGTGGAGAAGGTCGCCACGTAAGAAGAGCAATAATCATGTATGTATCAGCAATACCTTCTGATGGTGGGAAAAAGGCTCTTGGAACTTATTGCAAGTTTGAACTCAGTATTTCATAGGTAGAAAATGAGTTATTTATCAATTTATCAAATCAGATACTTTAAAATTGCTATATTCAATCTCTTTTGGGACTTCCTTGGTGGTCTGGTGGTTAAGACTCTGAACTTCCATTGCAAGGGGTGTGGGTTCCACCCCTGGTTGGGGAACTAAGATCCCACAGTTCAGCCAAAAAAAAAAAAAAAATCTGTTCCTTAATATTATCTCTGGCAAATCTTATAGCTTTTTTTTTTTTATTACTTTCAAGGATTAAAGACTTCTGTCTAGCACAATTTAAAGGTTTTTTCTTGCCTTGTGAGCTCAAACCTAACCCATGGCCCAGGAACCTACAGTATGTAGGGCAAAGTGGATGGCCTGAACTTCCACTTTCCCACATGTTCTCTCCTTCTCCCTCTGCCATTGTTCTTCTTTTGAGCATCTTTTCTTCTTCTGTGTGTTGGGATCCCAGTAGATGGATTGGGCTGATGCTGTTGTAACCTAGCCTTTATAACCAGGAATGTTCCCCAAACTCCAGGGGAATATGGCAAGCTCTTCAAAACATTCCCTCACTGGTCTCTATTCTGGGATCTGAATTTCTGCAGCACATCAAACATCCATGGGATTGGATATATCCATTTCACGTTCCCTCAGGTGTCACTGATCTCTGAGTGGTGTCTTTGTCCTTTGGCTTGAGAGATGGGAAAAACTAACCTTCACACTCATGACGGGAGAAAAGGGCAGTAAGCCACAGCTATTTCCCCAGAGATATCAATTCCTTACTTTAAGCAACTTTCCCACTTCAGGGAATGCTTCTAGAATGTCTCATCCAGTCTCTAGAAGCTGGTGGGAGGGGTCAATGGTGGTCTCAGGACGGCTCTCCCCATTCACAGTAAGCCTGGAGGAACACCTGCAAATTCCCTGGTGCTTCAGTAGAATGCTTAGCTGCTTTACAGAGGAGGTGTCCTGGGGATTATAGCTTCCTGGTGCCCAAGAGGCAAAAGCTTTTGAAGCTCATTCTCTAGAAATTGCCTTCTGTTGCTGGTCCCTGAGCCTCAGCATAATCTCCATCCATTTTCTAAAGTCTGCTGAACCCTGCTCAGGATAGGCATGGGTCTTAGTTTGTTTCTGCTTCATCTCCATCCTTGTCTCCCTTTCCATGTGTATCTGTGATGGTACAGGAGTCACTTTTGGTGCTCAGGGGAGGCCAGTCCTTTGTTGTTATGGGCTGAGTTATGACCCTACAAATTCATATGTTGAGGTCCTAACCCCCGGGACTTCAGAATGTGACTATTTGGAGATGGAGCCTTTAAAGAGGTGATTGCTGCTGCTGCTAAGTCACCTCAGTCGTGTCCAACTCTGTGCAACCCCAGAGACGGCAGCCCACCAGGCTCCCCTGTCCCTGGGATTCTCCAGGCAAGAACACTGGAGTGGGTTGCCATTTCCCTCTCCAATGCATGAAAGTGAAAAGTGAAAAGGAACTCGCTCAGTCGTGTCTGACTCTTGGTGACTCCATGGACTGCAGCCTACCAGGCTCCTCCATCCATGGGATTTTCCAGGCAAGAGTACTGGAGTGGGGTGCCATTGCCTTCTCCAAAGAGGTGATTAAGGTAAAATAATACTATTGAAGTGGGCCCTAATATAGGACTGGTATCCTTGTAAGAAGAGATCAGGACCCAAATGCACACAGAGGGAAGACCACGTGAAAACACAGGAGAAGGTAGCCATCTCCAAGTAAAGGAGAAAGGTCGCAGAAGAAATCAACCCCTGGACAACATGATCTTGGACTTCTAGCCTCCAGAATTGTGAGACAATAAATGTCTGAGGTTAAACCACCCAGTCTGTGGTGCTTTGTTATAGCAGTCCTAGCAAGTGGATACATCTGTTTTCCAAGGTTTCCAAGCTTCCCTTCAACTCAGCTTCTCCTCTCTCTATTGTTCTTTCTTATTCTGCTGCTATGTCACATACTTGCCCAAGTCTCTTGAATAAACCTGTATTCCTCCCTAAACAGGGTTTTAACACTTCACTCTAGTGACGTCCAGACTGACATTCCAACTTACTTTTCTAACACTTTGGACAGTAGGGGAAGACAGAATCAAAGGCATGAGTCCAGAACTGGTGGTATATTTTGGTGATGTTGCTGGATTCTGGTGACAGGACCTAAAGAACAGGGACTGCCCAAACATTACTACAGACCTCCTTCTTATAGGCGTAATGTCACGCTACCAATCCCAAACAATCGGAATTAACTGTACTTTCCTCTACAAAGCATACAAATATGGTCTTCCTTCTATTTATTAAACCTGGTTATAATACCAAACTCCTATATGATGCTTACATTTTGTGTAAGACACTATTAAAGTGCTTTAATAATTAGTATGACTCATAATTAATAATTAACATGGCCCCAAAGAATACATGCACCCCAATGTTCATTGAAGCCTCATTTACAATAGCTAAGACATGGAAGCAACCTAAATGTCCATCGACAGAGGAATGGATAAAGAAGATGTGTTGCATGTATACAATGGAATATTACTCAGTCACTAAAAAGAATGAGATAATGCCATTTGCAGCAACATGAATGGGCCTAGAGATTGTTGTACTGAGTGAAGTATGTCAGACAGAGAAAGAGAAATATTGTATGATATCCCTTACACGTGGAATCTGAAAAGAAATGATACAAATGAACTTATTTATAAAATAAAAGCAGACTTAGAGATTTAGAGAACAAACTTATGGTTGTCAAGGGGGAAGAATGGGAAGAAAGGATACGGAGTTTTCAATTGACATGTACACACTGCTGTATTCAAGACGGATAACCAGCGAGGACCTATTGGGAACTCTGATCAATGTTACCTGGCAGCCTGGATGTGAGGGCAGTTTAGGGGAGAATGGATACCTGCATATGTATAGCTGAGTCACTTTGCTGTTCACCTGAAATTATCACAGCATTGCTAATCAGCTATAGTTCAATATAAAATTAAAAAATAAGTGCTTTTGTAATTAGTATATTATATGTAATATATTTAAATATTTATCATATTTATATAAAGTATATATAATTTATTTAATATAGATATTATAATTTATGCAATATACATTTGTATTATTTATTAACATATTGTGTAATATATAATTAATATTTATATCACAAATACATAGTATATGATAATGTAGTTATAATATAAATATTATATATAATATATATTTATAATATTTATATATAATATAAATATTATATTACAAATAAATTATATATCCCATCACTGCAAATATTTTAAATAACATATTAATAAGATATTTAATATAATTTATAGGAACCATTTTATAACATCCAAGTCCCAGATAAATAAAGTATTTTTTTACTGGAATATCATTATTTTATATATTTAACACAACATGTTGTGTTAGTTTCTGCCGAACAATGAAGTGAATCAGCTGTATGTCTACATATAGAATCTATAGAATTCATACAGAATCTATAGAAGCTATAATGTATACATATATGGAATCTTTCTAGATTTCATACGTATGCATTAATATATGGTATTTGTTTTTCTCTTTCAGACTTACTTCACTCTGTATGACAGACTCTCAGTCCATCCACATCACTGCAAATGAGCCAGTTTCGTTTGAAGTATCCTGTCCAAGGTGGAGCTGCATTCAAACCCAGCACACTGGCTCCCAAGTCTACGCTTTTAAGCACCTGTTGTGACAGCTCGCTCATGAGTTTCTTGGCTTCTACCACCAGGTTTTACCTCCCTGTCTGGAAGAGTTCGCATCTTACCCATCTTCATGCCCATCCATCCCTTTATGCTCTATGTCCTCACTCAGCCTGTGTTTGGTGCTTGGAAGACATTAGAAGCTTAATAAATATTCGCTGAATTATTGACCTCTTTTCTCATTTCACAGACAAGGAAACTAAGACCCAGGAGTAAAGCCCTCAAATCTAAGGCCAGAACCCAATCATCTTGACCCCTGCTTTCCCAAGGGCTGGGTGAGTGAAGTTCTGAAGTGTATCTCAGTCCCATAGAAGTAGTAGGAGTAGGTATTAACAGAGATAGCCTGAGCTTTCCCTTCAGATTCCACCTTCAGTATGTCTTGTCTAGATTACATCACTGACTTCCTCTAAATTAACTCCATGAAATACTCTGATGACTCTAACAAGGAAGGGGTTGCACAGGGGAGAGAAAATCATTGGTTGAGCACCTTCCCTGTGTCAGGCATCACACAGTGAGCATTCAGATTTGTTATCTCATTTATTCTCAGACCAGCTCCCAAAGTTAGGGAGTATTTCTCCCACCATTATTGACATGGAAACCAAGGCCCAGAGGGGTGAAATAACTTCCCCAAGACCACAGACAGACCTGAGATTCAGATAGGAGTCTGAGTTCAAAGGTTGGGTTTTCCTGCCCACCCACCCCCCCAACCAGGAAGCATCTCAGCATTAGGATGACACCTTCAGAGGGCTTCCCTGGTGGCTCAGCAGCTGAAGAATTGGCCTGCAATGCAGAATACCTGGGTTCGATCCCTGGGTTAGGAATATCCCCTGGAGAAGGAAACAGCTATCCATTCCAGTATTCTGGTCTGGAGAATTCCATGGATTGTATAGTCCATGGGGTCACAAAGAGTTGGACATGACTGAGCGGCTTTCACTTCAGAGAGCACAAAGGGAATTGTGGAGGAAGCTGGACTTGTGTTTGCACTGTGGCTGTCAGGGAAGGGACCCAGGGCAAAAAACCTAAAGAGCCCTCGATAGGCACCGAAATTCCTCCCTAGCCCTCTGGAGGTTGGGAAGGCAGGTTTACACCCTTCATCTCTAGTTCTCCCCACCGCCCGCCTTGTGTGGGAGCAGAATTGCTGTCTCTAGAGGAAGCTTTCCAGCTGGGAAAGCTCCCTGAGGTCTACACCAGCTATAGTTTTCTTGAAGAGGCTGAAGTTCAGAAAACCTGGGTTCTAAGCCTGGCCTTGCCACTTACTAGCTGCGTGAACCAAGGTCAGCTGCCTTCTGCTCTGGCTCTGGGCCTCGGTTTCCACATCTGGGGCGAAATCTTTAGCTACCACCACATACCAATGCCTGGGGCTCTTCCTAGAGCTTAGACATGAAACCCCATGATTGCAAGGGCTTTTCCTTTATCTTGGAATCAGTACCTGCTTCAATACACATGTCTTCCCCAGGAAGGGCCATACTGACTGTGAGTTAAGTTTCAGATGGTTTTCAGACGGCAGACACTGAACAGACAGGAGACAGCCAGAAGGCGTTGGCTGAGGAAGAGGAGCCGGATGTGAGCAAACCACCAGGGCAAGGTTGACATCATCAACCCGTCTTCACAGTATAGGGGGCCAGCAGACTGAGCGGCAGGCCACCAGCACTCAGCAGTATATTGCCTCGGCCACCCCGTTATCCTCTGGACCTCAGTTTTCACAGCAGTCCACTCACTGTATTCCATAACCGGACAGGAGTCTGTTCGGAGGTTGACAGACTTACCTTCCCACCAGGGCAAGGTTTTCAGCACTACTCAAGTTCATCAGATGGGCGATGCTGGGGCTCCCAGCCAGGCTGCCATTTTTTGCCCTTCTCTTTTCCCCTGGGTGCACCTGTCCCTTCCCTCAGCAGCTCGGCGGTCTGCTCTTTCCTTTCCTACTAACCAGAAGCCAAAGAGCCAAGCTGGAGTTGGAAATGCTAAGGAAGGAGGGGTTGCTCTCCTGTCTACCATGGAGCAGTTGAGAGAGACCTGGCTGAACTTTGCTTCTGCTCAGTGAGCCATGCTACCCTCTACATGGCCCCCTAAGCATCCCTTTCTGCCACATAAGATCTCAATTGGTATTTGTTTTCTGTCTTACCTTTCTCACCTTCTGATCCCTCAGCTTTGAGTGAGGGAGGGAAAACATACAGAAGAGGCCAGCAACGATTTACATAGAACTCCACAGTGTCAAGAAAGCTTCCATATGCACTTCTTATGCACTGTTTAACTGACTCCTATAACATTGCTGAGAGAATGACCACCGTGGCTGGGTGAGAGTCTCTGCAAACTTGTACATACGTGCTAAGGCGCTTCAGCCCGGTCCGACTCTGTGCTTCTTTTATAGCACTAATGTGATGTCCTGCTTTCATGTCTGTCTTCCCCACTGAACCTTAAACTTCATGAGGGGCCATGCATTTGCTCCCTGCTGTGTTTCCAAAGCCTAGCATACAGTGCTGCTCCAAAAAAAAAAAAATATTGTGGTTTTATTGAATGAATAGATGAAGAGCCATCATGGTTTCCATTTACAGATGAGGAAACTGAGGCTCCAAGAAGCCAAGTGACTTTTCCAAGGTCACCTAGCTAGTCAATTGCAAATATGGGATTCTCTCTGGCTCCTAGCTTAGGAGGTTGAAGGAATGGGCAAGGGTCATTCATCTCCCGTCAGGCACGGCAGAGTGGCACTGTGACTCCCAAGACAGAACCTTGAGTGTTACTTCTCCTGCCACTCCCCACCCCACTTCTTTCTGAGATGTCTTGGGAAGATCTGTGCACATATCATATTGTCTCATCTGTACGTTCATGTCCACCCAACCGTACCGTGACCCAGGATGGGAGCTGCCTAAGCACAGTGCCTGGGCTGTCCCATCTGTATCTTCAGTATCCGGCGCAACACCTGGCACATTATATGTACTCCACTTGTTTTCAAGGACAGAGTGATTGATGGATGAACCTTCCCGGCAGCTCCAAGTGTCTTTTGTATGTGACATGCTTGGTGCGAGGTCAGAGTGAAGCTCCTCTAAGCCAGGTGTGGCCCAGAGTGGAGCCTGTGCAAGGGTGGTGTCAACAGTGTTGGGTGCTGTTCCGAGGACTGGGAGCCCCTGAGGACAGAGCCTGTGGGAAATATGCAGGTCTGGACTGTGGGATCCTCCTGCACAGGAGGGGCTTGCAATGGTCTTCTCATCCAGCCTCTTGCTGTCTTACACAAGGACACGCTGATCCAAAGGCAAAGGGACTGCCTGATCCCAGGCTCCACCCCCAGCCCAACCTGGTTCCCAAGGGCTTGCAGAACCAGCTGGGGAATTAGAGAGCTTACTTCCCAGTCATCAGAGGACTCCCACATGGGTCAGAGCCAGGTCACAAAGTCAGCCATCAAGCTCATTCCCTCTTCCTCACACTCTCCAGGCCAGGGCAGTGTCTGCCCTTAGGACTGTCATCCAGACAGGCACCAGCAATTCTCTGGCAGAGTATTGACACTCACCTGTTACCTGGGGTCATTCCTCCCCTTCCTCTGGGCTCATTGATGTCATATAAGGCTGCAGGGTTATGTGATGGACAGAGCTATTCAAAGGTTGGCCTTATCATCATCACCATTATTTGATTATGTTTATATTATTATTATTAGCTTATATTTCTATAGTACTTTATGGCTCACCAAGTACTTTGCTACATGTGACCTCATTGGACTGAGTTGCATATAGTGGCCTTCATTTTAGAGCTGAGAGAATTGAGATTCAGAAGAGGAATGTGACAAGTCCAAAGTTAATATGGCAGAATGGAAACTCAGGAGCAGATGTCCTTGTTTTATATTCAGTTTTATTCCGCTGTCCTCACTCAGCTCAACTGGTTCTTTTTCCACTTTAGGGTTAATAGTGGAGCACCACTGGTCCTCAAGTCTTCCGCTTCCAATCCTCCCATCACCCCTGTCTCCTGGATCCCAGAGAGGAACATGGCACCTCTGTGGTTGTGGCCCACGGTGCCTCTGAGATGAGTTCCTTCCAGGGTGCTGGGGTGGGGGGTGGGGGAGCTTGTGGGAAAGATGCATGGAAAACCCCAGGAAGTGACAGAGCTGGGATGACCTAAGAGTGAAGGATGATAAACCCTCATCATGTGCCACAAGGGTGCTTCATTAACTGTCAAGTTTTCTGACTCGGAGACTTCCTGCTCCTGGAAATGAAAACTTGTGTCCCACAGCCTCGGGATTAGTGGGAGATGGTCTCTGTTGTGGGAAGCTGGCTTCAGCCTCTCACACAGGGTATCCAGGTGCTGACAGAGGCTACACTGTTCTCAGCCAGCTTGGTGGTGGCTGATGCCAGCAGTGGCACGTGGCTCTCCTCTCACCCTTCCTTCTCTCCTTCCTTCCTCCCTTTCTTCCTACTTCCATTCCACCCCACCCCCTGCCTCCTTCTCTTCCTTCATTCCTTCCTTCTTTCCTCCCTTCTTCTTCCCACAAACATTTAATGAGCCTCTACTATGTAGCACTAGTGGTTAAGAACCCACCTGCCAATGCAGGAGACATAAGAGACTCACGTTCAGTCTCTGGGTCGGGAAGATCCCCTGGAGTAGGAAATGCAACCCACTCCAGTATTCTTGCCTCTTCAATCCCATGGACAGAGGAACCTGGCAGGCTTCAGTTCATATGGTTGCAAAACAGTCGGACTTGACTGAAGTAACTGAGCCTTAACACTATGTTCAGAGCATCTTCTGGGTCCTGGGGATTCGGCAGTGAACTGGGAACCTAAAGATATCAGCTACCTGGTACATGAAGAGTTTCGTGTGGGGTCTGAGCTCTCTCTGCCACAGAGAAGCCCTGAGCACTTGGGATATTGTAATACTCTCCAGGAACTGAGAGGAGTTCAGAAAGCTGGCCTCACCTAGAGGAATCCTACAGAACAACTTCCATGGGAGGGCAGTCACTGAACCCACCACATCAGAGTCCCAGCTCCTGGTCCCCTCAGGCCACAGTCCAGTGGGGAGGTCAGTCACAGACACCAGGAGTGACTTTCCCATCACCTCTCAAAGTCTGGGGGTTTCTGTCCCTCAGCTGGGCAGCGGGCAGTGGAGTGGCCACTCTGTCAGGCACTGCCAGACTGTGTTCTCATGTTACAGCTCCCCAGGTCCTCCTTCAGTTCAGCTGTGGCCAGAGAATCAGGCGTTTCCATCTCTTTCCAGAGATGGCAAGGATTAGGGCTGGAGCGCCGGTCCTGACTTCTGGAGCCAGTTTCATCCTCTGAATGAGGAAGGATGAGCCAGATCTTTGACAGATTCCTAGGTGACCCAGATTGTCTAAGAATCACTCCAGCAGGACCTGGCATCCCCCTATTTATCTAGAAAGTATGCAGAATTTCCAGGGTGTAAAGCCTCCTCTTTTGCCCGGCATCCTGCGAAGACCAAGGCAAACGTGCTGCAGATAAGTGACTTTGGTCACAGTTTCCAGTGAATCAGGCTGAGTCAAGGTCAGAACATGCTCTGCAGGGACTACAACACCCCGTGGGCCTCCTCCCTCCTGGACAGTGACGATGAGCTCATTCCTCCCTTCCTTCTTCACACAGCAAGTATTTTCTGAATGCTGTGTGCTCTGCACTAAATCCTTGAGGACACAGTGGTGGACAGTGTGAGGCATCTGCCCCTGAGGAGCTCTTTCAGGAAGTCTGAGCATCTGTTAGGTGCCAGCCTCTGTGATATCCCCCAGGCTCACAGGGTGAACACTCAGATCCCAACACGAAGGGTCTCAGAATCCAAAAGGGGAGGCCAATTGTGAGCACAGGCCACAGCAGATGCCCTGTAAGAGAGGCCCTTCATTACAGGGAGCTGGTGATGGGGTCCCATTGGGGCAGGTGTTTCACAGGATGGTCCTTGGGACCATGTAGGAGTGGAGGGGCAAAGTGTGTTCTAACTGAGGGTGCATGTAGGCATGTTCGGGGGTGGTGATAACATAATGTAGTTACAGTATCCCTACAGTACAGGGGAGACCAGCACCAAGCTCTTCATGTACCAGATAGTTGATCTCTTTAGGTTCCCAGTTCACTGTTGAATCCTCAGGACCCGGAAGATGCTCTGAACATAGTAGAGGCTCATTAAACATTTGTGGGAGGCAAAGGGAGCCCAGGGAGGTAGAAGTTGCCAAAGTATGAAGAACTCAGGCACCATTTGGAGGGACTTGGATTGTTTTCCCTTTGGGGGTAATGTGTTTAGTCTCTTAGTCATGTCTGACTCTTTGCCACGCCCTGGACTGTAGCCTGCCAAGCTCCTCTGTCCATGGGATTTCCCAGGCAAGAATACTGGAGGGGGTAGCCATTCCTTTCTCCAGGGGATCTTTCCAAACTGAACCCTGGTCTCCTGCATTGCAGGAGGATTCTTCACCATCTGAGCCACCATGGGAGCCCCACAGAACTATTGAAAAATTCAAATAGGCTCAGATTTACATATTAGACAGATGGCAAGGGTCTGAGGAAAGAAAGCAGTAGAATTGGGAGAAGGAAACCTGGGTGTGTCACTGGATGTGGGATTAGGATGAAGGAGAGGCTGGGATGGCTCTCAGTCTTGGGTCTTGGGGCCATTTACTGAGGGAACTGAGGGGACTGGTGGGGAGGGGGTTCTATGCATTGGTTGCTGTCAATGGTGGAACATCATTTTTGCCCTTGAGGGCTAGAATAAAGAACAGGGAGCAGGAGGAGAGAGAGAGAGGCCCTCACCTGGCAGTGATGAGAGGCCCTTGATGGAGGAAACTTAAGGTCTGAGAGGGTCTGTGGATATTGAGGCAGAGATGAGGAGACCAGGTTATGAGTCAGCTCAGTTCAGTCGCTCAGTCATGTCTGACTCTTTGCAACCCCATGGACTGCAGCATACCAGGCTTCCCTTGTCCATCACCAACTCCTGGAGCTTGCTCAGACTCGTGTCTATTGAGTCGGTGATGCCATCCTACTGTCTCATCTTCTGTCATCCCCTTCACCTCCTGTCTTCAATCTTTCCCAGCATCAGGGTCTTTTCCAATGAGTCAGTTCTTTGTATCAGGTGGCCAAAGTATCGGAGCTTCAGTTTCAGCATCAGTCTTTCCAATGAATATTCAGGACTGATTTCCTTTACGATTGACTGGTTGGATCTCCTTTCAATCCAAGGGACTTTAAAGAGTCTTCTACAACACCACAGTTAAAAGCATTAAATCTTTGGTGTTCAGCCTTCTTTATGTTCCAACTCTCACATCCATACATGACTACTGGAAAAGCCATAGCTTTGACTAGACCAACTTTTGTAGGCTAAGTAGTATTTCTGCTTTTTAATATGCTGTCTAGGTTGGTCATAGCTTTTCTTCTAGGGGATGAGTAGAGAGGAGTAAAAAGACATTCTAGAGACTGAATTCCCTGGATGAAACAACTTTCAGTCCTAGGATAGAGCCAGACATTTCCCCAGATCACTCATTGCATTTGAGTGGAAAAGACTGGCATAAGGGTAGCAGGAAATTTTGGTCATTTCATCATTAAGCTAGAGACTTCAAGCCTCTGGTAAATTGCCCAGACTCCTATTGCATGACTCAGGCATTCTCCACGTGCCTGCCAGAGCCAGAACAGGGATGGAGAAGATGCGAAGAAGTCTTGACCTTGCAAGGTCTGGGGGAGTCTGGGGAGAGTTGGCTGCGGTGGGTGTGGTGGAGGAGGAGAGGGGATGAGGGGCAGCTCCAACCTATAGTTTTGAACTCTAGTTTCTCAGATGTGTGGGTGTCTTTCCTCTTTGTTACAAGTAGGATACACTTCCTACTTTATGATTTTTTATTTGTCAACAGAGTCATCACTATTTGAAGTTGAATGACATGGAGTGAAGAGAAGACATTATATATATAATATATGTTTAAACTTTTTATTTTGTATTGGGGTATAGCCGATTAACAGCAATGTTGTGATAGTTTCAGATGAACAGTGAAGTGACTCAGTCATACATATGCATGTATCCATTTCCCCCCAAACTCCCCTACCATCCAGGCTGCCACATAATATTGAGCAGAGTTCCATGTGCTATGCAGTAGGTCCTTATCGGTTACCCATGTTAAATATAGCAGTGTGTACATGTCCATCCCAAACTCCCTAACTATCCCTTCTCCCCATCCTTCCCTCTGGCAACTATAAGCTCATTCTCAAAATCAGTGAGTCTGTTTTTGTTTTGTAGGTAAATTCATTTGTATCATTTTTTTTTTTTAGATTCCACATATAAGGGACATCATTCGATATTTGTCCTTCTCTGACTTACTAAGAGAGGACTATATCTGTCACTCATTTCCCAACTCCATTCATTTCTTTCTTTATCTCTTTTTTCCTTGCTTCTTTTCATCTTTCCTTCCTTCATCTCTTCTCTATCTTTCTCCCTTCCTTCCCCATTTTCCATGGTTAACCATGCACCCAGTCTGGAGCTAAGTGCCAAGTTTAAAGTCAAATGTCTTCAGACTCTGGGTGTGAACATAATCAATTGAGCTTTGTGATCTCAAGAAAGAAGGTGATGTTTTGGGGTGGAGAAAATCTTTTCCCTAATAGTGGATTCAGGACCTACCTCACTTTTGCTACAAGTAAGATACACTTCCTACTTTATGATTTTTTATTTTGTCAACAGAGTCACGGCTACTTGAAGTTGAATGACATGGAGTAACAAAGAGAGGAATATATATATGTGTGTGTGTATATATATATATATATATATATATATATATATATATATATAAAGTGGTCACTTTTAATTTCAACAAACCCTGGTTCCTTCTGAGTGCAAAGCATGGTGCAAGGCAGCCCCTCGTCAGTCGCCAGCTGGGCGCAAGAGTTGGGAACCATGAGGCTCCCAGGCCTCCGGCACTGAGATTTGTCTGGGCTATGATGTCCCTTTCCTTCCAATTGGCTCTGTTCAGTACGCCAGCCAGGACACCCATGTTCTCCCAACTTTGGGAATTCAATAAAAAGATAACGTAGAGTTCTGACTTCCATGGAGTTTATGATCTTGGGGGTAAGTGACAGCCACATACGTGGCTGTGCAGGGTGTGATGAATCATCTGAGAGAGTGAGGCTGGCAGGGAGGGCACCTGGAGACCAGATGGGAAGGGAGGCAGATGGAGGGGGAGGGGGTACAGTGTTCCGAGTACCAGGAGCAAGGAATGTGCATAACTCTCTCCCTGTGCCTCCAGCACCAAGGATGGTGCCTGGTGCTGAGCAGAAACTCAGAACATCTGCAACACTGAACAGAAGCACCGGACACCTTTTTTGGTGAAGCCTTCTCTGATACTTTCAGTGAGTTTAGTATCTCTGCACTAAGTGAGATATTTTATTATCCAAGGAACGTGACAATCCACATTTTTCCTCCTTGCAGGAAAATTAGAAAATGGTGGTAAGCAAAAGGAAGAAGAAATGCTCAGGATTCCCCACCCAGAAGCACATGCTGTTGACATTCTAATACGGATCCACCCAGACATTTTTTTCTGTTTATTTACATGTATTATTTATGAACACACAGACATATTTGGAGAGACTTACATAAACAGAATGGCCTTTATCATTTATGCTGTTGCAACTTGCTATAAACTTTACAAAAAACTCTCAAATCTACTTTGCTGAAGCTTTGGTCCATAGTCACCACGCATGCTAAGTCACTTCAGTTGTGTCTGACTCTTTGCAACCGTATGGGCCATAGCCTCCCAGGCTCCTCTGTCCATGGGATTCTCCAGGCAAGAATACTGAAGTGGGGTGCCATGCCCTCCTCCAGGAGATCTTCCCGACCCAGGGATCAAACCCCACATCTCTTGCATCTCCAGCACTGGCAGGCGAGTTCTTTACCACTAGCGCCAGCTTGGAAGCCCCCATAGTCACTGGTCTGCTCCTAGTAGAGCTCACCAGGACCACTCTCAGTGGGCAGAGATGGTGGCCTCCTCATCTCTTACTCCCCTATGCCTAGCACTGGCCTTGTTCCCTATAGGGCCTCAGTGTAAGTGGGGAACTAAAACAATTCCCTGCTGAAGACATTCCACTGATGATGGCAAACATCAGGGTAAACTAAGCAGCCTAGAGGGACAACATGGCCTCCCAGGGAGTCACAGGTCACACATCCCTACTGGACACACACTTTAACGCTGTGTGACTGCTGTCTGCTGCTCTGCAGCCAGCCTCTCCCTGCTGCCTGATCCCAGCTCCCAGCTCCCAGCCTCTCCAGCTGGGAAAACAAGGTTCCTCTGTGCATGTGGCTCCTAGGAGCCTCCTGGGCTATTTTTACTCCTCGGGGTCTCCACCCTGGAAATTTACTTCCTCTCCCAGAGAGGAATCCTCCTTTCTCTGGTTATTTACTCTGTAGGCTCCCACGGCATGCCCGCCTCCAGGCTCCAGCTATGGGAATGCTCCCCACGGAGGAGGAGATAACACCGCTGCTGGCCCAGAGCCCCAGGAGGCGTGCGGTTCAGGATCAGGAATCCACAAGCAGGTGGAGCTAAACAGGCTCAGAATCAAGCAGGAGGTGAAGCTCTTTCAGGAAGTGATATGTGCACCTGAGGGCCCCAGGCAGCTCTGTGAGTCAGGCTCTGGTATCCCTGCTTCACTCACGTCATTGACATGAATTTCTTGGAGGGGGTGGTGCCCAGGCGGGCAAGATGATAGCTCTGTGGTTTGAGGCCAGAACTGCTGGAGCACTCCAATCACTTGGGGCAAGAAGAAAGCCCTATTTAAAGGCCATTTTTACACTATCTTTCAGAAGAGGAGTATTTATGGTTTGTTTTTTTTTTTTTTTTTGTAGTACAGTTGACATATAGCATTATGTATAAGATGTACAAAGTGTTGATTTGATACATGTATAGATTGCAATATGATGACCACTGTAGCCTTGGCTAACAACACTACCATGTCACATGGTTACTGCCATTATTTATTTATTTTTTTGTGGTGAGAACATTTAAGATGTAGTCTCGTAGCAACTTCAAAGTATATTATACTACAGTTGACAATATCACTATGCTGTGCATTACCTCCAGAACTTACTCATCTTCTAGTTGCAAGTTTGTACTCTTTAATATCTCCCAGATCCCCACTCCCCCCCCTCCACCCTGCCCCCAAGTTCCTAGTAACCACTGTTCTACTCTGCATTTCTATGACGTAAGCTTTTTCAGATTCCACATGTTTAAGTGACAGTTTTAAGTCTTTGTGTTTCTGACATCTCAATATAATCCCCTCAGGTTTATTCATGTTGTCACACATAGAAGGATTTCTGTCTTCTTCATGGCTGAATAATAAGTATTTCACTGCACATGTACACCACATTTTCTTGATCCATTCATCTGCTGATGGGCACTTGGGTTGCTTCCGTATCTTGGCTATTGTGAATAACGCTGTAGGAAACATGGGCGTGCAGATAACTCTTTTTAGTGAATTTATTTATTTATTTTTGGATGTGCTAGGTCTTTGTTGCTGCATGCGGGCTCTCTCCAGTTGCGGCGAGTGGTAGGCACTTTCTAGTTGTCATGTGCGGGTTCAATAGTTGCAGCTCCCTTGCTCTAGAGTGTGGGTCTGTTGCTGTGGTGCACAGGCTTAGCTGCTCCGTGGCATGTAGGATCTTTGCAAACCAGGGATAAAACCCATGTCCCCTGCATTGGCAGGGGGATTTTTAATCAGTGGACCCCCAGGGAAGTCTCAGATATCTTTTTGATATCCTGCTTTCCTTTCCTTTGGCTATAATCCCAGAAGTGAGATTGCTGGATCATATGGTAGTTTTATTTTTAACTTTTTGAGGAAACTCTATATTATTTTCCATAGTGGCAGAACCAATTTACATTCCCACCAATAGTGCACAAGTTTTTTTTCCCCACATCCTTGCCAACACTTGCTAGTTCTTGTTTTTCTTTTTTTATTATGGCCTCTCTAACAAGTGTGAGGTAATATCTCGCTATGGTTTTGATGATTATTTCTCTGATGATTACTGATGTTGACTATCTTTTCATGAACTTCTTGGCTATTTAGAGGCTTTCTTTGGAAAAATGTTTATTCCTTTTTCTTTGGAAATATGCCAATCAGGTTTTGTTCTGTCATTGAGTTGTATGAATTTTTAAAATACATTTTGAGTATTAACCCCTTATCCAATAAAAGGTTTGCAAGTATTTTCTTCCATTTCATAGGCTGCCTTTCCATTCTGTTGACTATTTCTTGTGCTGTGCAGAAGCAGCTGTTTAGTCTGATGTAGTCCCACTAGCTCTCTTGCTTGTGCTTTTGGTATCATATTCGAAAAGTTTCTGCCAAGACCAATGTCAAAGAGCTTCTTCTCTATGTTTTCTTTGAGGAGTTTTATGGTATCAGGTCCTATGTCTAGTCTTTAATACATTTTGAGATAACTTTTGTGAGTGGTATAAGACAGAAGTCCAATTTCACTTTTCTGCATGCTATTAACTAGTTTTCAAACACCATTTTTATGATCTAATCCCCTAAGTGCTCTTGGCCTGTCCACCACTTCTCTGACATGATACACAGAGAGTAACCAAAGGGCACTGTGATTTGAGGAGCAAGCATGCGATCTAGAGCCCAGCCTTCTCTGATCTGTGTGACCTTAGTCAAGTTGTCTGGGCTCCTTGAGCACTGATTTGTTTCTTTTAATAACAGGAGCAATAACCATCTGTTTTGCCCAATGGGGGTCATTAGGAAGATTCAAATAAAATCACGAATGCAGAAACACCTTATACATAGTAAAATACTCTCTGTAGAGAAAAGTATAAGAACTTTTTATTTTTCCTTGAGGAGAGGTACAAGTAGTGACTTGACAATTCAGACAGACCCAAAGTGGTGGCAACCTGTCCATCTTACTCTATGGAATTTGTCAAGCCGTGATCTAAGAATCAGATAGCCTGGAGTTATAAGGCTAGAATAGGGGCCTGGAAATGCCCTGCCAACAATCCTGACATCTCTGTGCTTCCACTGATCACTGATTACTATTAATAAAGGCGATAGCAATGCTTCCTGCAAGCCAGGTCTGGGGCTAAGGGCTTTGAAGACATTATCTCAAGTGACCCTCATCCAACTCTATGAGATGGACATTGTTATTTCCCCATTTTATGGATGAGGAAATAGGTTCAGAGAGGCCACACAGCTAGTAAGTGGCAGAGCTGGGACATAAGCCCAGGCTGCATCCTTGTGTATCTTTGAGCATTTTCTCTGTCATCTTTTATCATCCCTTGTCATCTCTTAACCAAAGACACCCTGTCAGTATCAGACATGTAAGCCTTCAGTTCCAAATATCAATGAAAACAATTTAAATAAATTTGATCTCATTTTAGGTAATTAAACCATGTTCTGAAACTTTTTGGGGGAAACTTTTAAAATCTAGGTGTGTGTATTAGTTTCCCACTGATACTGTAATAAATTACCATGAACTTAGTGGCTTATGACAAGTTTAATAGGTCAGAAGTACGACAGGGGTCTTACTGGGCTAACACCAAGGTGCTGACAGCTGTGTTCCTGGAGGTGCTAGGGAGAACCCACTTCCTTGCTGTTTCCAGCTTCCAGAGACTGATCACAGTCCTTAGCATGTGGCTATTTTCAAAGTGCATCACTCCAACCTCTGCTTCTGTTGTCACATCTCTTCTTCTAACATCGACCCTCTTGCCTCCATAAAAAAGATTCATTGGGCCCACTTGGATAACCTAAGACAGTTTTACCATGTCCATATCTTTAAGCTAACCGTATCTGCAGAGTCCTCTTTGCTATATATTTAAGGTAACCTATTTGTAGATTCTGGGGATGGGGCTGTGGCCATATTTGTGGGGAGAAGCAACTGTCTACAACATGTATCAGGGCTGTAGTGAGTAGTAAAGATAAGATGAATAAATAATAAAATTATGGATGAGAGCAGCACTCAGTAAAGAATGCCTCCTGAGATACTTCCCTGGTTAGTGTCTAGCAGAGGGAAGACTGGTCTACAAAAGAGCAGGGGAAGGGCAGCCAGGCAGCCAAGCAGCAGATGCTTTCAACACTACCCTAACCCATCTAGGGCTGTAGTTCAGATGACCTGATGGGAACATCTAGTTTTGTTCACCATCAAAACCTGAGGCCATTTTGTAATCCCCCTCCCACCAAGCATCTACAGGTTATGACTCAACTTTCTTTGAGAAGTTTTCCTGCTGGAAGAGAATGCACCCACCTGGCTAACATTTGATACTCACGTACCTCTTGTAAATTGCCGTCATCAGTCTCTTGTGAGTTAGATGCAGTGACTCAGCACTGTCAGGACTGATAAACTCAAAGGCATGGATGAGGAAGGGTAATCGAGGAAGTGCCACCCTTGGGACGGTTCTTGGGGCCTGTCAGCTGGCCCAACCCTGGTGAGGCCAGACACTGCCTTCTAGAGACAGGTCCTTGATTCCTGGTTTCTTGGGGAAACTAGCAGTGAGGATTATGTCCAACTTTTCTAAACATGAGATTTAGACAATGATTCACCATGTTTACCCCAGGTTCAATAGCTACTTTTAACAAGGAAATTGTATAAAATAAAGCTTGCTAGAAAAAAAAATCACAAGAAGAAATAAAATATTTAAGCAGCAAGGTGCTATGATGGAGAGAGGCTGGTAGCATGATTTGAATTCCAACCTTTAAGTCCCTGTGTGATCTGGGACAAACTTCTTTCCATCTCTGAGCCTCAGTTTCTTTATCTGCATAGTAAGGACCATGGTCTAAATCAGCGATTCTCAACTGGATGGGACATCAGAACCACTTAGGGAACTTTCGGAGGCTATCAATGCCCAGGCCTTACTGGAGTTGGGAATCACTGTTTCTGAATGAACCAAGGTCTTTTCCACACCTTCTATCACTCTGTGAAAAGTTTGGAATTTTTCAATTTAAATCTGGGTCCTGGGATTTCCCTGACAGTCCATTGGTTAAGACTGTACTTCCAATAAAGGGGACATGGGTTCAGTCCCTGGTTGGGGAACTAAGATCCCACATGCTGTGTGGTACATCAAAAAAACTTTTTTTTAATCTGGGTTCAGATTTATTGGAGGCACCCATCCTCCTTACTGGATAGCAAATTCAACTGAACAAGGAAATTAAAATTGAGTGCATACCATCTACAAGGCACTAAACTAGATCCATTGGGATGCCTGCAAAGACCTTACTGGGTGTCAGCTAGGTGGCCACGTACTCAAATAATTATAGGTAAAAAGGAGTGGACATTGTTTCTTTTAAAATTCATCATACCCATGTATTAAATGAATAATTCCTTTTAGGTCTATTGGACTTCTTTTTCCATGAATTCAGAGTCTGAGTTTTATATATCTCTGCAAGGGAGGGTGGGGTGGTTGGTGAGATGGATCCCCTGTTGCACAGAACTCTGGCAAGCAAAGCAAGCTCTCTGGCTCCCACCTGGTGGTCTTTATTGAATATTTAGAAGTGACACAGCATCAGGTTCCACTTTTAATATTGACTGAGTGTTTACAATGTGCCAGATACTATTCCAAGAGTTTTATGGATGCTAACTCATGTAATCTGCATGTGATCCTATGAGATAAACACTATTACCTTCCCCATATCCCAATGGGACAGTGAGGCAGAGAGGTCATGTCACTTGCCCAAGGTCACTTGTTGGTCAATGGGAAGCTCAGACTGGACACTGGTCCCAGGACTCATGTTCCCAACCACTTATAAATGTATTCTGTGCCCTCCATGAAATGTTCCATGTCTGCCCATAATAATGCCCTCAAAGGATGAATAACATGGAAAATACTTACGTTAAAATGCTAGATAAAAAGTTAGTATGATAAACTCTTATAAAAGTATTTTATCATTGACTGGGTAAAGTCAAGACAAAACACAGATCCTAAAAAACTATACACAGGGAAAAAGACTGTAATAAAATAATAAAAAGAGACTGGAAGGAAAATAGCAAAATATTAAGAATAACAGAGGATGGGATTATAAGTGAATTAAAAATTCTTCCTGTTTGTATTTTTTCATAATGACTAAGCTTTCCCATAATCTCATTCCTCAGTGACAAGTAAGATGTTACTCTTTGAAATATAAACACTACTATATATAAAATAGATAACTAACAAGAACCTACTGTTTAGCCAGGGAATTCTACTCAGTTATCAGCAACTGCTTATATGGGAGAAGAATCTAAAAAGAGAGTGGATATATGTTTATGTGTAACTGGTTCACTTTGCTATACACCTGAAACTAACACAACATTGTGAATCAACTCTACTCCAAGAAAAATTAAAGACAAAAGCTCTCAAAGAACCACAGTAGAGCTAAGTTCTGATACTGCAAAAAAACAAAACAAAACGAAACAGTGTTGGTTTTAAAAATTGGCAGATCAGTAATTTGAAATTTAAAAGAACTTTTCTCATGGGTAAAAGAGTATTCATAATGATAAGATTATTTTAAAACTAGCGTTTTGAACTAACAGTCCCGGGTATTGCTCTAAGAACATTATGTTTCCTTATTGAGTGGGTTAAGAATTGTTTTAGCCCCTTTTTATCAGCTCAGTTCAGTCGCTCAGTCATGTCCAACCTTTTTGCGACCCCATGGACTGCAGCATACAAGGCTTCCCTGTCCATCACCAACTCCCGGAACTTGCTCAAACTCATGTCCATCAAGTCAGTGATACTATCCAACCATCTCATCCTCTGTTGTCCCCTTCTCCTCCTGCCTTCAATCTTTCCCAGGATCAGGGTCTTTTCCAATGATTCAGTTCTTTGCATCAGGTGGCCAAAGTATTGGAGCTTCAGTTTCAGCATCAGTCCTTCTTCCAATGGATATTCAGGACTGATTTCCTTTAGGATTGACTGGTTTGATCTCCTTGCTGTCCAAGGGACTCTCAAGAGTCTTCTCTTAGTCCACATAGTTCAAACCTATGTTATTCAAGGCTAACTGTATTTACCCCTTTGTTTTCGAAAGGCCACGTCTTTAACATTTTCAGCTCTCAGTCCTGCTAGCCACCCTAAGCAAGAGTCTTCTTCAGCACTACAGTTCAAAAGCATCAATTCCTCAGCACTCGGCTTTCTTTATGGTCCAACTCTCACATCCATACATGACTACTGGAAAAACCATAGCTTTGACTAGATGGACCTTTGTTGGCAAAGTAATGTCTCTGGTTTTTAATATGCTGCCTAGGTTTGTCATAGCTTTTCTTTCAAGGAGCAAGTATCTTTTAATTTCATGGCTGCAGTCATCATCTGCAGTGATTTGGGGGCCCAAGAAAATAAAGTCTGTCACTGTTTACATTGTTTCTCCATCTATTTCACAGCTGTGCCAAGTGAGAAACTGCAGGAATATTCCCATCAAAAAAAATTTTTTTTCTTCAGTTCAGTTCATTCAGTTCAGTCGTTCAGTCATGTCCGACTCTTTGCGATCCCATGAATTGCAGCACGCCAGGCCTCCCTGTCCATCACTAACTCCCGGAGTTCACTCAAACTCATGTCCATCGAGTCGGTGATGCCATCCAGCCATCTCTTCCTCTGTCGTCCCCTTCTCCTCCTGCCCCCAATCCCTCCCAGCATCAAAGTCTTTTCCAATGATTCAACTCTTCGCATGAGGTGGCCAAAGTATTGGAGTTTCAGCTTTAGCATCATTCCTACCAAAGAACACTCAGGGCTGATCTCCTTTAGAATGGACTGATTGGATCTCCCTGCAGTCTAAGGGACTCTCAAGAGTCTTCTCCAACACCACAGTTCAAAACCATCAATTCTTCAGCGCTCAGCTTTCTTCACAGTCCAACTCTCACATCCATACATGACCACAGGAAAAACCATAGCCTTGACTAGACAGACCTTTGTTGGCAAAGTAATGTCTCTGCTTTTGAATATGCTATCTAGGTTGGTCATAACTTTCCTTCCAAGGAGCAAGCGTCTTTTAATTTCATGGCTGCAATCACCATCTGCAGTGATTTTGGAGCCCCCCCCCCAAAAATAAAGTCTGCCACTGTTTCCACTGTTTCCCCATCTATCTGCCATGAAGTGATGGGACCAGATACCATGATCTCTGTTTTCTGAATGCTGAAATAAAATGATCAATTTTCCTCTTGAAATAAAGTCACTTCCAAGGGAATCCATGCTTATTATAAAACTGTTTGGGATTACCTCTGCAACCAACAATGCAAATTTATTGGCCTGGACTTGTCTTCCACTGTCTCCAAAACACCCTACCATAGAGCCATTGAGCAGATGACCCACAAGCTGCAGAACAATTATACCAAAGAAATTCTCACACTGTTAAGAAAGTCATAGGACCCACAGCAGATTTTCCAACCTGGGGATCTGGCAAAAATCCCTGAGAATCCCCAGGGAATCTGAATTTGGAGGCCAGAGGGATTTGATTACAGAACTTCCACAGGACTGGGAAAATGGACTCTTGGAGGGTACAAACAAAACCTTGTGTGCACTAGGAGCCAGGAGAAAGGAACAGTGTATCCACAAGAGACTGAGCCAGACTTGTCTGTGAGTGTCCAGCTGTCTCTGGCAGAGGTGTGGGGCGACCATGGCCTGCTGCAGGGTCAGGGGCATTGAATACAACAGTGGGTGCACAAGTCCTTTTGAAGGAGGTCGCCATTATCTTCATTTAAGTGAAAGTTGCTCAGTCGTGTCTGACTCTTTGCAACCCCATGGACTATACAGTCCATGGAATTCTCTAGGCCAGAATACTAGAGTGGATAACCTCTCACTTCTTCAGGGGATCTTCCCAACCCAGCAATCAAACCCAGGTCTCCCACATTGCAGGTGGACTCCTTACCAGCTGAGCCACAAGGGAAGCCCAAGAATACTGGAGTGGGTAGCCTATCCCTTCTCCAGGGGATCTTCCCAAGCCAGGAATTGAACCAGGGTCTCCTGCATTATAGGCGGATTCTTTACCAACTGAGCTATCAGGGAAGCCCATTATCTTTACTGGGCTTCCCTTGTGGCTCGGCTGGTAAAGAATCCGCCTGCAATGCAGGAGACCTGGGTTTGAGCCCTGGGTTAGGAAGATCCCCTGGAGAAGGGAAAGGCTACCCACTCCAGTATTCTGGCCTGGAGAATTCCATGGACTGTACAGTCCATGGGGTGCAAATGAGTGACTTTCACTTTTATTTCACCATAGTTTAGCCACAGGCCAAACAACATGGAGGGAACACAGCCCCACCCATGAACAGAAAATTGGATTCCAGATTTACTGAGCATGGCACCACCCATCAGAACAAGACCCAGTTTCCCCCAAAGTCAGTCACTCCCATCAGGAAGCCTCTTATCCTTATCCATCAGAGGGCAGATAGAATGAAAACCACAATCACAGAAAACTAACCAAACTGATCACAAGGACCATAGCCTTGTCTAACTCAATGAAACTATGAGCCATGCTGTGTAGGGCCACCCAAGATGGATGGCTCATGGTGGAGAGTTATGATAAAATGTGGTCCCCTGGAGAAGGGAATGGCAAACCACTTCAGTATTGTTGCCTTGAGAACCCCAGGAACAGTATGAAAAAGCAAAAAGATAGGACACTGAAAGATGAACTCCTGATGTCAATAGGTGCATGATATGTTACTAGAGATCAATGGAGAAATAACTACATAAAGAATGAAGAGATGGAGCCAAAGTGAAAACAATGCTTAGTTGTGGATGTGACTGGTGATGGAAGTAAAGTCCTATGCTGTAAAGTACAATATTGCATAGGAACCTGGAATGTTAGGTCCATGAATCAAGATAAATTGGAAGTGGTCAAACGAGATGGCAAGAGTGAACATCGACATTTTAGGAATCAGTGAACTAAAATGGACTGGAATGGGCTAATTTGATTCAGATGACCATTGTATCTACTACTGTGGGCAAGAATCCCTTAGAAGAAATGGAGTAGGTCTCATAGTGAACAAGAGTCCGAAATGCAGTACTTGGGCGCAGTCTCAAAAATGACAGATCTCTGTTCATTTTCAAGGTAAACCATTCAATATCACAGTAATCCTAGTCTATGTCCCAATCACTAATGCCAAAGCTGAACAATTCTATGAAGACTTAAAAGACCTTCTAGAACTAATACTGGAGAAGGCAATGGCATCCCACTTCAGTACTCTTGCCTGGAAAATCCCATGGACGGAGGAGCCTGGTGGGCTGCAGTCCATGGGGTCGCTAGGAGTCGGACACGACTGAGCAGCTTCACTTTGACTTTTCACTTTCATGCATTGGAGAAGGAAATGGCAACCCACTCCAGTGTTCTTGCCTGGAGAATCCCAGGGACAGGGGAGCCTGGTAAGCTGCTGTCTCTGGGGTTGCACAGAGTTGGACACGACTGAAGTGACTTAGCAGCAGCAGCAGCAGAACTAACACCAAATGGCATTTGGTGCTACTTTGGAAGTAAAGACCTCAAGGGAGCTGAAGGTTGTGGGAGCCATCGGACCTGTGCATCTCTGAATGTGAAAGGACCATGTGTGTCAGAAAACGAGCTTGGTGTCGGTGGCACGAGTCAGTGGAAAATCTGTGGCCTGAACCCCACAACGACGCTCGCATCTACTTTGAAGTAGTCAACCAGCACAACGCCTGGATCCCGCAAGGAGGCCGAGGCTCCATCCAGTTTATCGTGCACTACCAGCACTCCAGCACCCAGCAGCGCATCGGTGTGACCACCGTTGCCCGCAATCGGGCAGATGTGCAGAGCCAGCTGAAGCACATCAAAGTGGTGTTTGACCAGGAGGCAGCTGCGATGCTTATGGCGCGGCTGGGGGTGTTCCGAGCCACGTCAGAGGAGGGGCCGGACATGCTCCGGTGGCTGGATCGACAGTTCATCCGGCTGTGTCAGAAGTTTGGACAGTATAACAAAGAGGACCCCATGTCATTTAGGTTTTCAGATTCCTTCTCTCTATACCCTCAGTTCATGTTCCATCTTAGAAGATCTCCATTCCTTCAAGTCTTCAACAGCAGCCCTGACGAGTCGTAGTATTAATGGCAGCACTTTGCCTGGCAGGATCTCACCCAGTCCCTCATCATGATTCAGCCCATCCTGTATTCCTACTCCTTCCACGGGCCCCCAGAGCCTGTGCTCCTGGACAGCAGCAGCATTCTTGCTGACAGAATTCTGCTCATGAACACTTTCTTCCAAATTGTCATTTATCTTTGTGAGACCATAGCCCAGTGGCAGAAAGAAAGCTACCAGGACGTGCCCGAGTAGGAAAACTTTAGCACCTCCTGCAGGCGCCCCTGGACGATGCACAGGAGATCCTGCAGGCGAGGTTCCGGGTTGCCGCGATACATTCATATGGAGCACAGGGGCAGCCAGGCTTGACTTCTTTTGTCCAAAGCGAATCCGTCTCAGACACACAATAACCTGTATGCTTGGGGACAGGAAATGGGAGCACTCATCCTCACTGATGACATTAGCCCACAGGTGTTCATGGACCATCTGAAGAAGCTGGCTGTCTCCACTGCTTGTTGAGCTAAGGATATGGTCAGGAAATGGAAGAAAACACTGTCACTTTGTGCTCACAATTGTTTATCAAGGCTTAACATTCCTTTTACTTTGTCAGTGGATTTTAATAAATAATCAAAGGAAGTCTTTAGATTTTAATTTATTTATATTCCTTATCTGTGCCCTTTTCTTACTCCATACAATTATAAGGTCATAAAGATTTTGGTATTGGCAGATGTTTATATGCTTCTTGTATCCAAAATTAGAGTCTGTATAAAATCAGAGCTAATGTATTTTGGCAACTTGCTTACATGAAAATCATAATGATCAGAAAGGAAATAAATTTGGATGAAGGGAAAAAAAAAAAAAAAAAAACATGTCCTTTTCACCATAGGGGACTGGAATGCAAACAGGAAACCCCTTTTTATAACGATGCTTAAATAACCTGCCTGAGTTTGCAGATCTGGGAACTGGTGCCAGACAGTGTCCAGCTTAGAGCTGAGGTATTTCTCCCTGTCTTACTTCCTCTCACTGCAGTTTTCATCGTGAATATGCCATATTTTGATGACCTTATCAGCTAACTAAACTTTGATGACTTTAGTGGGGATCTAACTTGCCCTTGGGACATTGTTTGTAGGGTTCCATCGCAGGCTTGCAAGACCTATGTCTTCCCCACCCCTCCCCCTCCATCAGGTTTTTTTATACAAAAAGGATTTTCTCAGGCTGGATGGTCTTTTCTTAGAGTCGACCAGAACCTAGGCCTCACTTCTGGCAACTTCCATCGAAATCTAGTTCTCCAACTTCACCCTCATCGTATACCCGCTCTTGCCACCTCACCTTGGGCAGACCACAGATGCGTTCTTTAGGACCACATGTGGAAAGAGAAGCCATTCTGAGACTTCTGCCCTTCCAAAGGGATTATTATTGCTGAGTCAGTGCTCTCTGTGAGTTCTTTTGGTGGATCAAGTTCAGGTAAAGAGAGAAGCCAACCACCCACACACACCATCTGCATGGGGCCTGCCTAAAATAGCATCACTGAGATAGCAAGCATTCCTAGTCCCAGACTATGACATCAAGTGGGCTTCTCTGGTGGCTCAGTAGTAAAGAATCTGCCTGCTAATTCAGGAATGCAAGGTCAATCTCCAGGTTGGGAAGATCCCCTGGAGAAGCAACCAGCAACTCACTCCAGTACTCTTGTCTGGGAAATCCCATGGAGAGAGGAGCCTGGTGGGCTACAGTCCATGAGGCTGCAAAGGGTTGGACACAACTTAGTGACTAAATAGCAGCAACAACATGGCATCATCTAAGAATGAAAAAGTCACATTAGATAGTTGGCCTGGGCTTGGAACTTTATTTTGGATCTGTATCTTTATTCCAAAAGGTCCATTTAATTTCCATGTTGGGAATTTTCCCTCCATTTCCTATACCAAAGAGAAGAGAGTACTTCCCTTTGCAGAGGTCTAGAACCCTATTGACTGAGCTTGGGAAATCAGGAACATAGCAGAACTGCTTGTGAGATTGACAGGCACTGAGTGCATCGTTATCTTAGTTAGAGGCCAGCAACTCTCAGGGGATCTTCCTGTGGGTTAATACTTGACATACTTATGGAGGGAGGAATTGGGTCCTTGGGATGTGAGGGGAGGGTAGTCACCTGTGCCCCTTGGGAAAAATGCTATCAGCATCCTGCCCTTGGTTGTCATTGCCTGATGCCAGGTCAGAGCTGAACCTGTATAAAAGGCAGAAGCTCCTGGCAGCACCTCAGTCCACCTGCCTCCAGGGTAATCTGCTCCAGTGTTGAGCCAGGTAAAGGACCAAGAGGGACTATTGGTGCTGGTGCTTTGGGCAGAGAGAAGCCCTGGGTGGAGGCTGAAGACAGCCTTGAAGGAAGACAAGGAGAAAAGTGGATTTGGCAGGGAAGTTTCTGCTGGAAAGGGGAGGGAGGATTACAAGGAAAAGGACTGGCATCTTTCTGAAGTTGCAAAAAGTTCATTTGAAATTATGGAGTTCCTAGGTTGAAACTCTTTGCATGTCTCTTGTAACTCATTTGGGGAGACTGGGTTTTAAAATCTGATCACCATAAAGAAGAACTCTTGTGAAATTATAGTTCAGTTTTAAATGTAAGGAAGTTATTTTGGGTTAGTTAAACTTAAAATTTCTCTATTTTCTTCCAGCTCCATTCAGTTTCTGCCAAGATGTCCTGCCAGCAAAACCAGCAGCAGTGCCAGCCCCCACCCAAGTGTCCCCCTAAATGCCCACCCAAGTGTACTCCTAAGTGTCCTCCCAAGTGCCCAGCCCCATGTCCCCCTCCAGCGTCTTCCTGCTGTGCCTCCAGCTCTGAGGGCTGCTGCAGCTCTGGGGGTGGAGGCTGCTGCCTGAGCCACCACAAGCTTCGCAGATCTCTTCGACGCCGACACCAGAGCTCTGGCTGCTGTGGCAGTGGCGGTGGCCAGCACTCTAGGGACTCTGGCTGCTGCTCTGGGGGCTCCAGCTGCTGCTCTGGGGGCTGCTGCTGAACTGGGTCATGAAGACCAACTGAAGAGCAACACTCCAGGATTCAAAGAGCTGATGATCTGCCCAGCCTGAGTCTTCTCTTTTTCTGGCTTGGAAGATTGCAAGAAGAGAACGGAAGGGCTTCCGAAACACTCAGAACGTCCCTCTTCTTCCTGCCACGTTCTTCCCATGGTGAGGTCTAGAGGTTTAACCTCTGATACTCACTGGCCTGATTTCCCACTAGATATAGTTCTTTGGAGGACTCAGTATTGGAATTTGGGTTATCACTGTAACCATAAAGCTTTTTATTCGTGGTGTCACTGCCTCTTGATTGTTTCGTTCACCTCTCCCACTCCCCACCCACTGCCTCAAGCCATCTTCCCTCCCCTTCTTCTAAATACAAGTCAACACTTAAAAAATCAGTTTGGGAAACAGATTTTGCACCAAAACTACTCAGACCTCTGGGAAACAATATTTCCTTTTATGATCTGAAGGAGGGGACTTTAAGCTTGAAGGAAAAAATCATGTTGGAGACCATTACTCTGACATAAGCTTCCCATGAGAAGGGTTGGGAACATGCTTTTCCAAAAGGAGTTGGTGGGTCCCAGAAAGGTCACAGTGAGATGACTCTGAGAGGGTTTCCTTCCAGCATTGGTGATTATTTAAAAAAAAAAAAAAAACAAAACCACAACTTTATTTCCTAGTCACAGGCAATAAGATCACACAAAGTGGGCTCCAGTGAATAAACACTTTTACTTTACTGATTATTATAATCCTGGGTGCTTCCGTTAATTGACTAGAGAGGGGAACTGATGGAGGTTAGTTTCTGGGGCATGAGTTTAGGAGGCAGGTATGGAATTTCTGAGTCCATTTCCTCTGGCTCCTGAAAGCCAGAGTTTGAGTCTGAGTAGGGAACCAAGAGGGGCTTATCAGGTGGCTCAGTGGTAAAGAATCCACCTGCCAGTGTAGTAGATGATGGAGACTTGGGTTCAATCCCTGGGTCAGGAAGATCCCTTGGAGAAGGAAATGGCAACCCACTCCGGTATTCTTGCCTGGGAAATCCCATCGACAGAGGAGCCAGGCGGGTTATAATCCATGGGGCTGCAAAGAGTCAGACATGACTAAGTGTCTGAGCACAGGGAACCAACAAGGATTCCTTCCTCTGCACCGCTTTGGTTGGGGTGGGGGGAGGTGATGTGTGAGGAGGGGATGCAGGCGAGAGCCCCGGGAGCTTCTGTCACTGGGTTGGGTTTTTCCATTAGGAATAGTCTGATTCCTTCAGGAAAGACTCAAAAAGTTAGTGATAGAAATAATTCTGAATAAGCCTTTTATGTTCAAGATGAACAATTAGCCCTTCCTTCGATAAGAGTTAGCAGTGATGGGTAATGAACGTTAGTATATGAGGCTATGGCAAGTCCACACAATGAGCATGTTCTTGCCCAAATCGTTTCCCAGAGGAGATCCTGTCTGCATCTTGTTACTCCATTACTTCCTTCTCTTTTCTACTATTGACCTCACCTCTCTAATATCTCATCTGTACTCACTAACAGGTGGCCCTAGGTACATCAACCTGTTAATCAGGCTCTAAAGCCATGTTAAATGAAATTGGTATCTTTTCGTGACTTACCTTTCTTTGTCTGACACACCCAGCTCACTCATTCCCAAACCTGTCTCACCATCAATTCTTGAATTCTTAGTCTTGGATTTCTCTTTTACCTTACATTCATGGTTGTGGGCAGCTGCACTGATTAAGAAGCAGTTCTGATACCAGTTAACCTCCAAAGTCTCTCCCAATTCTTAAAAGCTGGTTATTCTGTATGTGTGTGTTAGTTGCTCAGTTGTATCTGACTCTTTGCAACACATGGACTATAGCCTGCCAGGCTCCTCTGTCCATGAAGCTCTCCAGGCAGAATACTGGAGAAGATCCCCTGGAGTGGGTAGCATTCCATTCTCCAGGGGATCTTCCCAACCCAGGGACTGAATCTGTATCTCTTGCATTGCAGATGGATTCTTTACCATCTGAGCCACCAGGGAAGCCCTAGTTATTCTAAAGGCACCATTTTTGATGGACACCTTGGACCTTGGGACAGGTCTCCTAGCCTCCCTCCACCCTCTTTCTCCACACTTCCTTCCTTTCTTTCTCTTTCTTTCCTCCCTTCCTCCTTCTCTTTTTCTTCCTCCCTTCTTTTTTCTTCCTTCTTCCCTTCTTTCTTTCTCTTCACATTGGGCAGTGGCCCCAGGGAGAACCTGTCTTCAAAGGGAGTTTGAGATGAGGTCAGGAGCAGAGAGTCTCACAATCTGGCTTAGTATTTGTCACCTGGACCAGCATCCTGCATGAGTTTTTCTTTTAGGTCCATCAGGGCTATATGGGAGTATGATAGATAACCTGACTGCATTCATAGCTTTCCTGGTCTTAACTGTTCCATAACTTTGCTTGGGTTTTTCTTCCTGTCTTCAGTGACAGAGAGAAATTGCCACTGAGGTTCCTGTAGGCACATTTCCACCATCATCTTCACTCAGTCCCACCTGGAAGCATTTGGATGAAACCCATCAGGCTTTTCCCATAAACTGTGGTCTTCCTTGAGGGGCTAAGGACCAAGATCCTGAGAGATGTGAACCAAGATACCAACTAGACTACAAACGACCATCTAGATAACTACCTTGGGCTGAGTGTGTGAACAGGGGAACAGTGTGTGTGTGTGTGTGTGTGTGTGTGTGTGTGTGTGTGTGTTTATGTGTATGACTGTATACTGTAGAAAAGGGCAAGGAGAATAGGTCCCAAGAGAGGGCCAGACCTCTCCTCACTTGGGCCCCCAGGCCCTGTCTTAGCACACACACAGCCCTCCCAGCTATGAACAGAGTCCTATTTGGAAAGTAAACATGCTGCAGCAATCCTGGCACCTCTGTGAGGTGACTTGAATACACACGTGCACCACCTACGGGGCTACCTGAGTGATGAATGTCTCTGGGATGTGTCAGCTGACCATGTCTGTCGGGAAATGGGCCCCTCCCGAGAGCCAGTGCCTAACTGGGTTCTTATAAAAGGTTCTCTGGCTGGACACTGCTCAATCCACTGCCTAGCAGGGCGCCCACTCCAGCTGCAAAACTGAGTGAGTCTTTCAGCGAAGCCAGGGCCTGGTAAGTCTCCAAGTGGGCCTTGGGGGAGGAGGATGGGAAGAGTTGAAGACAGAGGGGAGGTGAAGGCAGAACACAGCTAGCGGGGAGATGTAGGAGGAAGGCCCTGGAGAGGGCCCCAAGCTTCCAGTGAGCTGACCTTGCCCTCAGTGAGCACATAGAAGCTGGATAGGGGGTGGGGGCGCTGCATGGTTACACAGCAAGTCTACAGTAGAGATGTGACTCTGCTAGAACCCAGATCGTTGGCTCCCTGGCCTGCGATGTATTTCTATCCTTTGCCCCACTGTCCTTTTCCTTACGGTGGGGGATGACAGGCGTAGGCCAGGACATGCTTCTGGTGTTTGTGGATCCTTTAGACCCAAATGACTGGGACAGACAGACGCACGTGTGACTTGAGTATTTTCTAACTATCATTGTCGTTTAGTCACTTAGCCATGTCTGGCTCTTTGCGACCCTGTGGACTATATATAGCCCACCAGGCTCCTCTGTCCATGGGGATATCCAGGCACGGACACTGGAGTGGGTTGCCATTCCTTCTCCAGGGGATCTTCCCCGACCCAGGGATCTAACCTGAGTCTCCTGCTTGGCAGGTGGCCTCTTTACCACTGAGCCACTGTGGAAACCCCATTAGTGTTAATGCAATGCTGACGGCTAGGCAAACAACACTTGAAGGCCTATGGCTACAGAGAAATGGGTGAGGGGAAAAGAGACGGGAGAAGATTTTGGATGAATCAGACAGAAAAATTGCCACAATATCCTTTCTTTTCCACTGAAAGAGTAAGAACTTGGGTGGTCCTTACTCTAGTCGGAGAAAATGGGTACCCATTGATTTCTTTTCATAGGCTGTGGCTACTCTAGGCAGGTTTTAACTCAGGGGAACTCACTCACTGAAATATCTGTTTGGAGTTTTCCTTTGCTTTCCCTTTTTCTTGCTCTGTGTGTGTGTGTGTGTGTGTGTGTGTGTGTGTGTGTGTGTATGTGTTTTCCTTCCTGACATTAGGCCAGGCTCACGTGCTCACAAAGTCACATCTCAAAAGCCCTGTTTGGAAAGACACAGAACTCGCATATGAAAAGCTACTTCTCTTTCAGGTTCTCCGTGACGATGTCCTCTCAGCAGAGCGCCAAAGGCTCTCCCAGGGGCTCTTCGCAGGGCCCTTGTCCCGCCCCTTGCCCCGCCCCGGAGCCGGACACCTCCTCCTGCAGCTCTGGGTGCTGCGGCAACGGCTGCTGCGGCAACGGCTGCTGCGGCTCCAGGGGAGACTCTGGCTGCTGCGGCGACTGTGGCTGCGGCGGCTCCAGCTCCGTCGGTTGCTGCTGCTTCCCCAGGAGGCGCCGCCGGCAGGGTAGACGCGGCTGCGGCTGCTGCGGAGGCAGCAGCCAGAGGTCCCAGTACTCCAGCTCCTCCGGCTGCTGCGGATGCTGAGGCCACTCCCAAACCCTCGCGAGAGCTGCTCCCACCCCGCGCCTGTGCCCCTCCGTACCGCGCTCCCCTGTGAGGCGGGGCCTCAGAGTTTGCCTCCCCGCAAAGCTAACTGCTCTTGGATGTTCGGACACCCACTCTATCTGTATTCAGCCTCACAAAGCTCCCTGACCCACGTGTGCTTTTTCTCCTTGGGAACCTGAAAGCCGTGGGTGGACTTTACTCTCTGCAAGGGCCTGCACACAGTTGGCGCTCAATAAATGCTTACAGATTTGATTGTTGTTTGAAGACATGTCATAATAAAGCTTCTACCTCCTGAGAACACTCCCTTTGTTATTCTTTCGTTTGTGTATTTATCATCGTGTTCTGTTACTCCATCCTCTCCGCTCAGCTCTGGCTTGGCAGATTTGTAAATGGCGGGAAACTGAAATTCATGCCTGCATAAGAGTGGCTTTCTGGTACTTAATCTTGATAGCAGGAGTCACATATGGAGCCAGGCAGTGTTCTGAGGGCTTTATGGGACATGCATCATCTCACGGTGACTCAAAGAGGTAGGTGCTGTTAGCCCCATTTTACAGAAGAGAAACTGAGGTTAAGGAGCTGGTTGAAAGTCACTCAGCCAATGCAAGATGGACAAGCCAGGACTTATGCTCCTAACTGCTCTGCTTGGTCCTGGGAAGCCTTCCAGAGCCTTGCTCCATGGAGGTGCTCACTCGCCTATCCATCAGGCACAGGCAGCTGTGGGGCAAAGGTTTGGATATGCAGTTCTTAAGGGGCTTTGGAATCAGGTGAGCTGAGACTTAACTTTTGGTACAGAGGATCACTAGCCAACTGCTTTGCCAGGTGGCTGTTCCAGGAGACTGCGAATCTCCTCCTCCAAGCCTCAGTCATGCAGCTGAGGTCCAACAGGGAGCCATGGGTTTTCGGGACCCTGCAGGATGAAAAGTGCCGGGCATGGAAATGTGGGAATGTCGTTCTCTAGAGGTGATGGTTGTGATGGAGCCATCCTGAGTAGCTCCGAAACCCCATCCTGCAGGCACAGACCTCATTCAGTCATTTCAGGAAGAGGAAACACAACAGTGTCCTCTGTAGCAGTGTCTGCTGGGCTCACAAGGGACAAGGCGATAATAACGGTGTTAATAATAGTGACAATAGTTACCATCTGTTGGGCATGCACTCTGTTCTCATGCTTCCTTGGCCACAAGGTTAGTTGTGTTACATATATTATCTAATTTAAATCTTCACAATAATCTCAATATATAGACATGAAGTTCCCTATTTTTTAGGTGATGATGAAACTGGGGATCAGTTTCAGTGGCCAAAACTGCACAGCTAGTGAGAGTCCCAGGCCCCCAAATGGTGAGTGAGGGTGATGAGATTTGAGTTGGGGTCTGTCTGACTTCAAAGTCCATCTTCTCAGACTCAAGGTGTCATATTCTCCTGCTTTAGAAATCACCATCACACTCTGGCCTCTGCAGACACACCCAGCCTCTTAGAAAATTGAAGCTTGGCTTCTTGGCTGCTGCTCCATCCATGACCCAGTGACTGGTAAACTCTGTCACGGCATCCACCCGCCCAAGTTATTTGCTTAGAGGCAAGGTCAGAAATGCTTCATTGATTCATCCAGATTATTTAAAGTTGAGGCTCAATGACCCCTGTCAGGGAGGCTCTGAAAGGCAGTCCCACTCTAGATGGGAGGGGCCCTGTTTCCATCTCTTAGACTCTGTAGTTTCCAGTGGGAGGTGATTTGTGGAAATTGTTTACAAACAAATGACATCACCCATGGACCTGACACTCCCACACCAGTGATGTGTGTTGAGGCAACAATCCCTGGAACTTGGTGGAGAGGTGAGGTGGGAAGGGAGAACTGCCTGACTCAGAACAGACAGATTGGAAAACCAACCTCAGGGTGGGAGGTAACCCTTAATCAGGAAGCTGAGGCATGAGTTTTGGGAAAGAAAGAGGGTGATTCACTGAGAGACATGTGAACCCAATGGGAGTACATGCCCTTGAACATGAGGCACAAAGATATGAATTAAACGGCTGGCTGTGAGATGGTGGTACTGCCAGGTTCAAGTGTCCCTGACCCCCAGCAGGCCAGTGCAGGGAGACTCTGATGAGAGAGGTTTGGGCATTCTAAGAATAGTTCTATTACAGAGACCCAGAAAGCTACTTTGGATGGGCTAGAGTTCTTTGCTCATGGCCGCGTAGCCTTTTCTGATTTCCAACAGCAGGTAAAGCTATATTAGTGCTGTAGGCATTCCCTTGGAGGTGGTGGCAGTCACCTCTGGGAATGCTGGACCTGAGGGGAATTGGCAACATGAAATTGTACTCAAAGCTTGTCACCCAAGTACACTGTGACAGGCAGAATCAGGTTTCTTATCGTCTTTGGAGAATAAGGCTGAAAATTACCAGTAAGACAACGACAACATTGCTGAGAGTATTTTATTCATGAACTGGATCCAGTTCCTGCTTAATTTATGTTATTACAGTAATGAAAACAGCAACTTATATAGAACTTAGCAGTTTTTAAGGTGTTTTCACATATCTCTTTCATAGTCTATAAGACATATTATGTTCTATGTTCAACAGATTGGGGGAGGCTCTGAGAGTTTACCTGATACACTTGAGGTTATTCAGCCAAGAAGTGGCAGTCTCTGGACTAGGATTTGTACTGCTCTCCAAGAGAGCCAAAAGCCACTTCTTTTTAAAAAACAAAACAAAAGAAAACATAATTGGAGTATAAGTTACAATGTTCTGTTAGTCTTAGATGTACAGAAAAGTCAATCAGTTACATATACACACGTGTGTGTGCTAAGTCACTTCAGTCATGTCCTACTCTTTGTGACACTATGGATTGTAACCCATCAGGCTCCTTTGTCCAGGGGATTTTCCAGGCAAGAATACTGGAGTGGGTTGCCCTCGCCTTCTCCGGGGGATCTTCCTGACCAAGGAATTGAATCCACATCTCTTTAAGTCTTGGCATTGGGTTCATTACCACTAGTGCCACTTGGAAAGCCCATTCATATATCCACTCTTTTCTGGATTCTTTTCACATATAGGTCATCACAGAGTCTTGAATAGAGTTCCCTGTGCCTTACAATAGGTCCTTACTAATTATCTATTTTGGAGAAGGCAATGGCACCCACTCCAGTACTCTTGCCTGGAAAATCGCATGGACGGAGGATCCTGGTAGGCTGCAGACCATGAGGTTGTGAACAGTCGGATACGACTGAGCGACTTCCCTTTCACTTTTCCCTTTCATGCATTGGAGAAGGAAATGGCAACCCACTCCAGTGTTCTTGCCTGGAGAATCCCAGGGATGGGGGAGCCTGGTGGGCTGCCGTCTATAGGGTCGCACACGACTGAAGCGACTTAGCAGCAGCAGCAGCAGCAGTTATCTATTTTATATAGAGTAGTGTGCATATGTCTTTCCTAGTTTCCCAATTTATTTCTACCAGCTGCGTAGCCCTGGTAACCATAGTTTGCTTTATGCATCTGAAGAGCCACATCTTAATCTGCACACTGGGATAGTTGAATGTTACTGTTGTTTAGTCGCTAAGTTGTGTCCAACTCTTTCTCAACCCCATGGAATAGAGCCTGCCAACCTCCTCTGTCCATGGGATTTCCCAGTCAAGAAAACTGAAGTGGGTTCCCATTTCCTTCTCCAGGGGATCGTCCTGACTCAGGGATTGAACCTATGTCTCCTGCATTGACAAGTGAGTTCTTTACCACTGAGACACCCTGGAATAATGGCACCCAAATAATTATTTAGAGACAATGTTTATTTACTGCTTATTTGTCATTGTATTCCTAGCATTTAAACTGTTCCAGGAACATATTAAAAGTTATAAGTAAATGGATGTTAATTAGTGTATCATGTGTAAAATATTGAATTAAACAATTCTAGGAGATGCACAAATATATGTCTTGACCACAAGAAGATTATAGTCTGACTTGAGAAACATGGTAAACAAATATACAAGATATGAATGATAATATCACATACAAGAAATAATGTCACAAACAGATATATATATATATATTATATACAAATACAGGAAAAATAAAAAACAGAACAGGACATAGATAAGCACTACAAGGGTTCAAATGAATTTAGATGAGAATTTTTTGTGTGTATCACGCTCAATTGCTCTGTTGTGTCTGACTCTTTGCAACTCTATGGACTGTGGCCCACCAGGATCCTTTATTCATGGAATTATACAGGCAAGAATACTTGAGTGGGTTGCCATTTCCTCTTCCAGGGATCTTCCTGACCCAAGGATTGACTCTGGCTCTCCCACATCTCCTGCATTGACAGGTGGATTCTTTACCTGTGAGCCAGGGAAGCCTGTACACACACTACTGTGTGTATATATAAAATAGATAAATACAAGAACCTATTAACTAGTACAAGGAACTTGACTCAATATTTTGTAATAACCTGTAAGGGACAGGAATCTGAAAAAGAATAGACAGATATGTAAAAAAAAAAAAAATAAGTTGTGTAACTTCTCTGAAGCCTCAGTTTCTTCATTTGTAAAATTTAGCCTACTCTATATGGTTGCAAAAGAAATTAAATGACATCATGTGTGTAAATCCACTTAGCACAATGAGTACCCAATAAACTGTAGCTGTTATTATTGTACTTGGCTGCAATCACCGAAATGACAGAATGATCTCTGTTCATTTCCAAGGCAAACCAATCAATATCATGGTAATCCAAGTCTATGCCCTGACCAGTAATGCAGAAGAAGCTGAAGTTGAACGTTTCTATGAAGACCTACAAGACCTTTAGAACTAACACCCAAAAAGATGTCCTTTTCATTATAGGGGACTGGAATGCAAAAGTAGGAAGTCAAGAAACACCTGGAGTAACAGGCAAATTTGGCCTTGGAGTACAAAATGAAGCAGGGCAAAGGCTAATAGAGTTTTGCCAAGAGAACACATTGGTCATAGCAAACACCCTCTTCCAACAACACAAGAGAAGACTCTACACAAGGACATCACCAGATGGTCAACACTGAAATCAGAGTGATTATATTCTTTGCAGCCAAAGATGGAGAGGCTCTATACAGTCAGCAAAAACAAGATCAGGAGCTGACTGTGGCTCAGATCATGAACTCCTTATTGCCAAATTCAGACTGAAATTGAAGAAAGTAGGGAAAACCACTAGACCATTCAGGTATGACCTAAATCAAATCCTTTATGATTATGCAGTGGAAGTGAGAAATAGATTTAAGGGACTAGATCTGATAGAGTGCCTTATAAAATATGGATGGAGGTTCGTGACATTGTACAGGAGAAAGGGATCAAGACCATACTCAAGAAAAAGAAATGTAAAAAAGCAAAATAGCTGTCTGAGGAGGCCTTACAAAGAGCTGTGAAAAGAAGAGAAATGAAATGCAAAGGAGAAAAGGAAAGATATACCCATTTGAATGCAGAGTTCCAAAGAATAGCAAAGAGAGATAAGAAAGGCTTCCTCAGAGATCAATGCAAAGAAATAGAGGAAAACAATAGAATGGGAAAGACTAGAGATCTCTTCAAGAAAATTAGAGATACCAAGGGAACATTTCATGCAAAGATAGGCTCAATAAAGGACAGAAATGGCATGGACCTAACAGAAGCAGAAGATATTAAGAAGAGGTGGCAAGAATACACAGAACTGTACAAAAAAAGCCTTCACAACCCAGATAATCACAATGGTGTAATCACTCATGGAGAGCCAGACATCCTGGAATGTGAAGTCAAGTGGGCCTTAGAAAGCATCACTACGAACAAAGCTAGTGGAGGTGATGGAATTCCAGTTGAGCTATTTCAAATCCTGAAAGATGATGCTGTGAAAGTGCTGCACTCAATATGACAGCAAATTTGGAAAACTCAGCAGTGGCCACAGGACTAGAAAAGGTCAGTTTTCATTTCAATCCCAAAGAAAGGCAATGCCAAAGAATGTTCAAACTACCGCACAACTGCATTCATCTCACATGCTAGTAATGTAATGCTCAAAATTCTCCAAGCCAGGCTTCAGCAATACGTGAACCGTGAACTTCCTGAGGTTCAAGCTGGTTTTAGAAAAGGCAGAGGAACCAGAGATCAAATTGCCAACATCCGCTGGATCATCGAAAAAGCAAGAGAGTTCCAGAAAAACATCTATTTCTGCTTTATTGACTATGCCAAAGCCTTTGACTGTGTGGATCACAATAAACTGTGGAAAATTCTGAAAGAGATGGGAATACCAGACCACCTGACCTGCCTCTTGAGAAACCTGTATGCAGGTCAGAAAGCAACAGTTAGAACTGGATACAGAACAACAGATTGGTTTCAAATAGGAAAAGGAGTACGTCAAGGCTGTATATTGTCACCCTGCTTATTGAACTTCTATGCAGAGTATATCATGAGAAATGCTGGACTGGAAGAAGCACAAGCTGAAATCAAGATTGCTGGGACAAATGTCCATAACCTCAGATATGCAGATGACACCACCCTTATGGCAGAAAGTGAAGAAGAACTAAAAAGCCTCTTGATGAAAGTGAAAGAGGAGAGTGAAAAAGTTGGCTTAAAGCTCAACATTCAGAAAACGAAGATCATGGCATCCAGTCCCATCAGTTCAGTTCAGTCGCTCAGTCATTTCCAACTCTTTGCGACCCCATGAATCTCAGCACGCCAGGCCTCTCTGTCCATCACCAACTTCCAGAGTTCACTCAGACTCACGTCCATCGAGTCAGTGATGCCATCCAGCCATCTCATCCTCTGTCGTCCCCTTCTCCTCCTGCCCCCAATCCCTCCCAGCATCAGAGTCTTTTTCAATGAGTAAACACTTCACATGAGGTGGCCAAAGTACTGGAGTTTCAGCTTTAGCATCATTCCTTCCAAAGAAATCCCAGGGCTGACCTCTTTCAGAATGGACTGGTTGGATCTCCTTGCAGTCCAAGGGACTCTCAAGAGTCTTCTCCAACACCACAGTTCAAAACCATCAATTCTTCAGCGCTCAGCTTTCTTCACAGTCCAACTCTCACACCCATACATGACCACAGGAAAAACCATAGCCTTGACTAGATGGACCTTTGTTGGCAAAGTAATGTCTCTGCTTTTGAATATGCTATCTAGGTTGGTCATAACTTTCCTTCCAAGGAGTAAGCGCCTTTTAATTTCATGGCTGCACTCACCATCTGCAGTGATTTTGGAGCCCAGAAAAATAAAGTCTGACACTGTTTCCACTGTTTCCCCATTTCCCATGAAGTGATGGCACCAGATGCCATGATCTTCGTTTTCTGAATGTTGAGCTTTAAGCCAACTTTTTCACTCTCCTCTTTCACTTTCATCAAGAGGCTTTTGAGTTCCTCTTCACTTTCTGCCATAAGGGTGGTGTCATCTGCATATCTGAGGTTATTGATATTCCTCCCGGCAATCTTGATTCCATCTTGTGCTTCTTCCAGCCCAGTGTTTCTCATGATGTTCTCTGCATAGAAGTTCAATAAGCAGTGACAGTATACAGCCTTGATGTACTACTTTTCCTATTTGGAACCAGTCTGTTGTTCCATGTCCAGTTCTAACTGTTGCTTCCTGACCTGCATACAGGTTTCTCAAGAGGCAGGTCAGGTGGTCTGGTATTCCCATCTCTTTCAGAATTTTCCACAGTTTATTGTGATCCACACAGTCAAAGGCTTTGGCATAGTCAATAAGCAGAAATAGATGTTTTTCTGGAACTCTCTTGCTTTTTCGATGATCCAGCGGATGTTGGCAATTTGATCTCTGGTTCCTCTGCCTTTTCTAAAACCAGCTTGAACCTCAGGAAGTTCACGGTTCACGTATTGCTGAAGCCTGGCTTGGAGAATTTTGAGCATTACATTACTAGCATGTGAGATGAATGCAGTTGTGCGGTAGTTTGAACATTCTTTGGCATTGCCTTTCTTTGGGATTGAAATGAAAACTGACCTTTTCTAGTCCTGTGGCCACTGCTGAGTTTTCCAAATTTGCTGTCATATTGAGTGCAGCACTTTCACAGCATCATCTTTCAGGATTTGAAATAGCTCAACTGGAATTCCATCACCTCCACTAGCTTTGTTCGTAGTGATGCTTTCTAAGGCCCACTTGACTTCACATTCCAGGATGTCTGGCTCTCGATGAGTGATTACACCATCGTGATTATCTGGGTCATGAAGATCTTTTTTTGTACAGTTTTTCTGTGTATTCTTGCCACCTCTTCTTAATATCTTCTGCTTCTGTTAGGTCCATGCCATTTCTGTCCTTTATTGAGCCCATCTTTGCATGAAATGTTCCCTTGGTATCTCTAATTTTCTTGAAGATACCAAGTCTTTCCCATTCTGTTATTTTCCTCTTTTTCTTTGCATTGATCACTGAGGAAGCCTTTCTTATCTCTCTTTGCTATTCTTTGGAACTCTGCATTCAGATGCTTATAGCTTTCCTTTTCTCCTTTGCTTTTTGCTTTTCTTCTTTTCACAGCTCTTTGTAAGGCCTCCCCAGACAGCCATTTTGCTTTTTTGCATTTCTTTTCCATGGGGATGGTCTTGATCCCTGTCTCCTGTACAATGTCACGAACCTCATTCCATAGTTCATCAGGCACTCTATCTATCAGATCTAGGCCCTTAAATCTATTTCTCACTTCCACTGTATCTTCACGGCAAATAGATGGGGAAACAGTGGAAACAGTGGCTGACTATTTTTTTGGGCTCCAAAATCACTGCAGATGGTGATTGCAGCCATGAAATTAAAAGACACTTATTCCTTGGAAGGAAAGTATGACCAACCTAGGCAACATATTAAAAATCAGAGACATTACTTTGTCAACAAAGATCCATCTAGTCAATGCTATGGTTTGTCCAGTGGTCATGTATGGATGTGAGAGTTGGACCATAAAGAAGGCTGAGTGCCAAAGAATTGGTGCTTTTGAACTGTGGTGTTGGAGAAGACTCTTGAGAGTCCCTTGGACTGCAAGGAGATCCAACCAGTCCATTCTAAAGGAGAACAGTCCTGGGAGCCCCGAGGCTCCTCTGTCCATGAGATTCTCCAGGCAAGAATGCTGGAGTGGGTCGCCATGGTCTCCTCTTGGAAAGATAGAAGTTTGTCTTTGTACTCTCTGACATGACCTTAAGATTAACAGCTGCTGCTGCTGCTGCTAAGTCGCTTCAGTCGTGTCTGACTCTGTGCGACCCCATAGACGGCAGCCCACTAGGCTCCCCCGTCCCTGGGATTCTCCAGGCAAGAACACTGGAGTGGGTTGCCATTTCCTTCTCTAGTACATGAAAATGAAAAGTGAAAGTGAAGTCGCTCAGTCGTGTCTGACTGTCCGCGACCCCATGAACTGCAGCCCACCAGGCTCCTCCGTCCATGGGATTTTCCAGGCATGATTAACTAGGCAGTGGTAACCAGGATGCTCTGGAGGAGGAAGTGAATGGAAGAAATGTGGCATAGCATTGTGAGAAGGCACAGTGGCCTAGGCTATAAGTGAAGACCCTAATTCCATACGTGGCAGTGGATGAGAAAAGGAAATGGCAGATGTCAGAAGAATAAGGAGAGCTGGGCGATGCATTGGGACTACAGAAGAGGAGGCAACTGGGGCTCTCTCAGGCTTTGCGGCTGATGACTGGAAAATGATGATACCATTGACAAAACAGAGAAGTCAGGAGAAAACAGATGTGGGGAGGAAGAGGGTAAGTTCAGTCTAGGAGATATTGAGCTTGAGGTGCTAGCAGCAGATGGCCGTGAGGCAGGATGTGGGACTGAAACTCCAGAAACAGAATCCCTGAAACACATAGGAATAAGTCATGTAGAGATGAAAGTCAATTACTTGAGAATGAATGTGTTCCCATCTCTTCAGTGAAAGTTATTGAGAGAACAGACCTGGTTTGCACTGCAACAACCTCAGTATAAAGAATAGAGACTGGTCACAGAAGGCATCCAGTCAAAATGTGTTGGGTGAATGAATGAATGAATGGGTGAACAGAAAACTACGAGTTGAATAGAGGGAGAAACTGAACTCTTAGTGGGGAAGGTGAGTTCCAAATGAAGAGGGAAAAGAAGAATTAGAGAAACTATTTAGAGATTTTCACTAGACAATTCATAGGACTATACTGAGGCCTTCAGTTCAGTTCAGTTCAGTTCAGTCACTCAGTCATGTCTGACTCTTTGCAACCCCATGAATCGCAGCACACCAGGTCTCCCTGTCCATCACCAACTCCCGAAGTTCACTCAGACTCACTTCCATCGAGTCAGTGATGCCATCCAGCCATCTCATCCTCTGTCGTCCCCTTCTCCTCCTGACCCCCATCCCTCCCAGCATCAGAGTCTTTGCCAATGAGTCAACTCTTCACATGAGGTGGCCAAAGTACTGGAGTTTCAGCTTTAACATCATTCCTTCCAAGGAAATCCCAGGGCTGATCTTCAGAATTGAGGCCTTAGAGCCTAGAATTCCAAGGAAAGGAGAACCAGGACAGTGCAGAATTTCAGAAGCTAAAGTATTTAATCCAAATCAGGTTAATTACACAAGACCTTTCCTCCTATTGCATGATCCATCTTGGACTCTTTAAGCCATAGAACAGTTATAGTAAGAGATTCCATCTGGAGGGATAGCAGTTTCATCTTAATTAAGAGGAACTGGTTGAACAGGAAAACTGGCATTCATACTAAGTGAGGAAAACATCCTCCCTAATGACACCGCAGAAGATCAGAATGATTTGGCCCTGATAAATCTGAAATATGTCGGTTTGCCTCAGGACATGTGATAGTCCACCCTAGAAAAGCAAATATCTCCTCTTCTCTGCAGACATTACATCAGAGCAAGAGCTATGGCTCCCAGTGTATCTCATTTAATGATGTATCTCATTCTTAAGAATGCATTAGATCTATTGCCAATAATGTAGCTATATCAGCTCTGCATGCTTGGAAACTTAGCTTGCAGTGCTTAAAAGTCCATTCTTCTATGGGTATGAAGTGTGATTACATGTACTGAAAGTCTGGAATTAACCTTCTCCCCCTATGCCTTCCCTCCATCCAGAGATTTTCTGTTCATTCATAACTTCAATCTTTCATTCATTAAAGGCTTATTAATCACTTACTATATGCTAGGTGTTAGTCACTCAGTCACATTTGATTCTTTGAGACTCCATGGACAGTTATCTGCCAGGCTCCTCTGTCCATGGAATTCCCCAGACAAGACAACTTGAGTGGGTAGACATTTCCTTCTCCAGAGGATCTTCCTGACCCAGGGATCCAACCCAGATCTCCTGCATTGCATGCAGATTCTTTACCAGGTACTGTTAGTGATAAAGAACCCACTTGCCAATGCAGAACACAAGAGAGATGCAGGTTTGATCCCTGGGTCTAGAAGATCTCCTGGAAGAGGGCATGGCAACCAGTTCTAGTATAGTTGCCTAGAGAATCTCATGGACAGAGGAGCCTTGGGGGCTACAGTCTATGGTGTCACCAACAGTCGGACATGACTGAAATGACTTAGCATGCATGCATAGGCTAGATACTGTCTGATACAAACAAGTAACTCTTCTCCAGTGGTTCAATGGTTCACACAGAAAGGGGACCACTTATCTTGCTGAGGGGTTAGCAAAACCTACTGGTTAAACTTAGTCCTGAATGATGTATAGGAGTTGGCCAGGCTGAGAAGACAGAAAAAAAGATTTAAGTTAAAGTAAACAGCTTTTAGTGCAAAGGCTGGCAAGGTGAGTACATGTTTTGTAGCCAACAGTTTTGTAGCTCAGGGAAGCCAGGGCAGGTGTGATTATACAGCTGGTCATGGAATAGATAAGGCCTGGCCTTATGAAACTACCCATAGCTCCTGAAACTTTATCCTGGAGGCCTAGTGAACCATGATATTTTGGGACTCAGCAGGTCTCTCTTTCATGTTTTCAATCATGCTAAAGTTACCTTAGCTTAAAAAATGAGAACATTAACTTAATCTCCAGCTACCGTGCCCATCTATCTTTTTTTTCTCTTAGTGTCTTCTTCCAGTTTCAAAGAGTGCCATTCATTGTTTTATCTTTTATCAAATCTTCCTTAATCCTATTGAATAATGTTTATTCCACCAACCATTATGCTAGATGATCTCACTCCAGGGTCACCAAGTCATCATTCAAACTGTACATCCAATAGTCTTCTCTCAGTCCCTAAGACCTTAACTCTTTGTGCTCAATTGACCACTGTTGACCAGCTTCTCTACCTCCCTTTGTGACACTGCCATTTCCTCAGTGTTGGGGCTTTTTAATAATTTCCACCCTGCTATTCTCTTTCTTAGCTCCACCTCCAAATCTGCACATTATATTCAGAACCTAATACCTATGGTTCAGCCCATAGCCATCTGATGTCTATTTTTATAGAGAAATCTCATTCATTTACTCAGTCTCTCACTTTCCAGTTCAGTTGAGTTCAGTTCAGTCACTCAGTCATGTCCAACTCTTTGCAACCCCATGGACTGCAGCGTGCCAGGATTTCACATCCATCACCAACACTCGGAGCTTGCTCAGATTCATGTCCATTGAGTCGGTGGTGCCATCCAACCATCTCATCCTCTGTCGTCCCCTTCTCCTCATGCCTTCAATCTTTCCCAGCATAAGGGTCTTTTCTAATGAGTCAGTTCTTCACATCAGGTGGAGCTTCAGCTTCAGTCCTTCCAATGAATATTCAGGACTGACTTCCTTTAGGATTAACTGATTTGATGTCCTTGCTGTCCAAGGAACTCTCAAGAGTCTTCTCCAACACCACAGTTAAAAAGCACCAATTCTTTCGTGCTCAGCTTTCTTCTTGGTCCAGCTTTCACATCCGTACATGGCTACTGGAAAAATCATGGTTTTGTCTAGACAGACCTTTGTTGGTAAAGTAATGTCTCTACTTTTTAATACGCTTCCTAGGTTTGTCATACTTTTGTTGAGGGTCTAATAAGTACTAGGCTCTTGGTTAGGATTTCAGACAGAAAGACACAATCTGGGTGATTCCCTTATGTGAATGTCTCCAAAATCTGCATTTCCAGCTATGACATTTCCTGCAAATTACAGGTTGAAAGCGACTGATTCTCATGTAATACTTTCATTTGGATTATCTCAGACTCATGCATGTGTGCTAAGTCACTTCAATAGTGTCCAATTCTTTGTTAGCCTCCTGGACCGCCAGTAGCCTGCCAGGCTCCTGTGTCTCTGGAATTCTCCAGGCAAGAATACTTGAGTGGATTGCAATGCCCTTCTCCAGGGGATCTTCCCAACCCAGGGATTGAACCCACATGTCTTAGGTCTTCTGCATTGACAGGCAGGTTATTTACCAGTGCCACAGGGATGCCCATGCTAAATATAACTACCTCTTAAATTACATTGTTGTTTTTGTTTCTGATTTTTCTACTTCAGATGGTGGGGCCACTGTTACCATCCACACTGAAAACTGCAGTGACAGCTTTGAGCCCTCCCTTTTTATTTTTATTTTTGTCATGCTGCCCAGCATGTGAGCTCTAGTTCCCTGACCAGGGATCAAACCTATGTCCCCTGCATTGGGAGCATGGAGTCTTAACCACTAGACCACCAGGGAAGTCCCCCCTTTTCCTTGCTTTTGTATCTGACCAGTCACCAAGCTAGATGGCTTCTTCCTCCCAAGTCGCTCTCCCTTTTGTCCTTTTCTTTTTACTCTATCACCATCATCTTTTAATCCTCAACAAGAAATTGGGCAGGAGGTTAGGAAGTAAAGGATTTAGGAAAGGCATCTGCCATGTGGTGCCAGAGGGAGCTGAAGAATCTTAATCCTTGCCTACAAGGGAAAACGTGGAAACAACTAGCTGTAAAGGGGCTATCATAAGTCGAGACCATATCTGCTAGATAGCTCTTTATGCAGGCACACCTGAGAGCACAGTAACCCTAATTGTCCTCTTCCTGCCTTACCTTTTATTGTTGGCCAGTACTACATCATCATCTTCACACCCTCAAGTGAACCATCATCACTTCTAGTATTTTATACTGTCAATGCTTGTTTATTTTAATCCTCATTTTCACCTCCACCCCACCCAGTTGCTACGTCAAGTCATTCTTTCTTTCTGGACTCCATTTCCTTCTTCCTGAAGTAACTACTTTGCTAGTTGTTTTAGCTACTCACTGTGAGTGTCAAAACCAATTTTATCTAAAGATATTTTAATTTGTTCTTCATCCTTCAGTGATATTTTAGCTGGATATAAGATGCCAGCTTGGCAAATATTGTCTCAGTTTGCTTTCAAGATATTTTCCCCACTGTTTTCTGACACTAATGTTCGAGAAGAGTGCTGTCAGACAAAATTTTGCTTTTTTGGAGGTGATCTGTTTCATCTCTCTGATGCTCTTCACAACTTCCCCTTGAGATTTGTGTTTCTGAGGATTTGTGACTTTCATTAATTTTCAAAAAAGTTAAGACATCTCTTCAAATATTTCTCCTCACTTATTCTTTCTTTTATGGAACTCTTATTAGGAACATGTAGGACATTTATAAACTCTATTCCAAAAGCACTGCATTCTATATCATTTCAACATATCTATTCCAGTTCATGATTTCTCTTTGTAGCTCTTCTTAATATATCATTTGCCACTTGTTAGTTTACTCCAATGTTTATTCTCCCTTCCTTTCACATTAATTAAACTCCTACTTTTTAGTCAGGTTCATGGCTGTGCAGAGTAAATATCCCAGGCTCTCTTGCAGCTAAACATGACCATGTGACTCAGTTCTGGGCAACAAGGTGCTGGTGGAAGTATTGTCAGCATACTTTGTTAAAGGATAGACCCATGCCCTTTGCTCTTTTCCTACTTTATCTCTTCTTTCCTCTCTCTGCTTGGACTGTGTATTAATGACTGGAAGTACATGCTGAACCAAAAGAACAAGTGTCATCCCCTATGAGCTGTAAAGAGGAAGATGGAAGATGTATCAGTCCCAGATGGCTGTAGGACCATAATGCCAGTGCTGGTGGCCACACTCTGGAATTTTATGTGAGAAACAAAACTAATTTTAGGTGAGAAACTCATAACTTGTTAAACCACCATCTTTTTTATCTTCTGCATGTGTGTGTGCTAAGCTGCTTTAGTTGTGTCTACTCTTTGTGACCCTATGGACTGTACTCTGCCAGCTTCCTTTGTCCATGGGATTCTCCAAGCAAGAATATTAGAGTGAGTTGCCATGCCCTCCTCCAGAGGATCTTCCCAACACAGGGACTGAACTCAACTCTTCTATGTCTTCTGCATTGGCAGGCTAGTTCTTTACCACTAGCACCACGGGGAAGTCCTTTTTATCTTTTATTCTTAGCCAAATCTAATCACTGATTTTGAAAAATTATTTTTTAAAATCAAAGTATATTTGATTTAGAATGTTGTGTTAGTTTCTGGTGTACAACAAAATGATTCAGTTATACATATACATATATATGTGTATATATATATATTCTTTTTTCATATTCTTTTCCATTTTGGCTTATTGTAAGATATTAAATACAGTTCCCTTGTGCTATACAGTAGGACCTTTTGTTTATATATTTTAATTATTGTTGTTCAGTTGCTCAGTTGTGTCTGACTCTTTGTGATCCCATGGACTGTAGCTTGCCAGGCTTCCGTGTCCTTCACTATCTCCCAGAATTTGCTCATGTCCATTGAGTCAAGCTGGTTTTAGAAAAGGCAGTGGAACCAGAGATCAAATTGCCAACATTCACTGGATGATCGAAAAGCAAGAGAGTTCCAGAAAAACATCTATTTCTGTTTTATTGACTATGCCAAAGCCTTTGACTGTGTGGATCACAATAAACTGTGGAAAATTCTGAAAGAGATGGGAAGACCAGACCACCTGACCTGTCTCTTGATAAACCTCTATGCAGGTCAGGAAGCAACAGTTAGAACTAGACATGGAACAACAGATTGGTTTCAAATAGGAAAAGGAGTACGTCAAGGCTGTATATTTTCAGCTTATTTAACTTATATGCAGAGTACATCATGAGAAATGCTGGGCTGGAGGAAGCATAAGCTGGAATCAAGATTGCCTGGAGAAATATCAATAACCTCAGATATGCAGATGACTCCACCCTTATGGCAGAAAGTGAAGAAGAACTAAAGAGCCTCTTGATGAAAGTAAAAGAGGAAAGTGAAAAAGTTGGCTTAAAGTTCAACATTCAGAAAACTAAGATCATGGCATCAGTCCTGTCACGTCATGGCAAATAGATGGGGAAACAGTGGAAACAGTGGCTGACTTTATTTTTTGGGGGCTCCAAAATCACTGGAGATGGTGATTGCAGCCATGAAAATAAAAGATGCTTACTCCTTAGAAGGAAAGTTATGACCAACCTAGACAGCATATTCAAAAGCAGAGACATTACTTTGTCAACAAAGGTCTGTCTAGTCAAGGCTATGGTTTTTCAAGTAGTCATGCATGGATGTGAGAGTTGAACTATAAAGAAAGCTGAGTGCCAAAGAATTGGTGCTTTTGAACTGTGGTATTGGAGAAGACTCTTGAGAGTCCCTTGGACTGAAAGGAGATCCAACCAGTCCATCCTAAAGGAGATCAGTCCTGAGTGTTCATTGGAAGGACTGATATTGAAGCTGAAACTCCGGTATTTTGGCCACCTGATATGAAGAGCTGACCCATTTGAAAAGACCCTAATGTTGGGAAAGATTGAAAGCAGGGGAAGAAGGGGATGACAGATGATAAGATGGTTGGATGGCATCACCGACTCAATGGACATGAATTTGGGTAAACTCTGGGAGTTGGTGATGGACAGGGAGGCCTGGCATGCTGCGGTTCATGGGGTCGCAAAGAGTCAGACACGACTGAGCGACTGAACTGAACTGAACTTAACTGATTGAGTCAATGATACCATCCAACCACCTCATCCTCTGTTGCCCACTTCTGCCTTCAATCTTTACCAGCATCAGATCTTTTCCAATGCATTGGCTCTTTGCATTAGTTGGCCAAAGTATTGGAGCTTCAGCTTTAGCATCAGTCTTTCCTTTGAATATTTAGGGTTGATTTTCTTTGGGATTGACTGGTTTGATCTCCTTGATGTCCAAGAGACTCTCAAGAGTCTTCTCCAGCATCACAGTTCAAAAGCATCAATTCTTTGGAACTCAGCCTTATTTATGGTCCAACTTTCACATCCATACATGACTACTGGAAAAACCATAGCTTTGACTATTTGTAGTAGTTCATATCTGCTAATTCCCAAATCCTAATTTATCCCCCTTCTACTCCCTTTTTTCTTTGTTTTAAATTTCTTATTTACTGTTTTAAATAAGTAGAAACATTTATTTTTATAATAGTTAAGAGATAGTTCTTTAATCTGAAATGTTTTTGGCAGTCTAATTTTATTGTTTATAGAATTAGAAATATAATGACTTTCACTGAAGGTGAACTCATAATTCAAAATTACAAAACACATAAGAAAACAATCCAGTGTCAGTTTATCTTCAGTGGGACTTTATTTGTGGGCGTCTTATATAGTTTTTTTGAAGACAAGTCCCTCTAGAATAATTTTAGGTTGGTTTCTGTCAAACAACCCAGATCATCTTCCTGGGACGAATTTTTATTTTAATTCCTTAAATAAGGGATTTTTCAGACCACATGTGTGGTATACTATAGAAGAACAGCAAACCAATATGAAACACAGACCTATGGTTATAAATGATAACCATAATCCCAGAAATAAGATGGGGCTTCCTTGATGGCTTAGTGATAAAGAATCTGCCTGCAGTGCAGGAGATTCAGTAGAGAGGTGGATTCGATCCCTGGGTCTGGAAGATTCCCTGGGAGGAGGGCATGGCAACTCACTCCAATATTTTTGCTTGGAGAATCCCATGCACAGAGTGGCCTGGCAGGTTACGGTCTATAGGGTCACACAGAGTCTGATATGATTGATGTGATTGAGTACTCACTCAGGCTAAGGTGGACAAGCTTCCCTGTGTCTGTGGTATCCTTTCTTCTAGTCCACTTTTTTTTTTTTTAAACTGAGGATGCTTTTTGTTTGGTTACCAACAATGTCTCTTTCTCTTCATGACCTTAAATCTCAACCCCATACAGAATGAATCTCCTTGCCCTCAGGCAGCTTCCATATCCACTTATGGATTTCCTATATTGGTTTGGTTTTAAATTCTCCCTTGAATTATGAACCTTGAGAATTTTCCTTCTATTTGCTTGCAAGCATAGATACACATTAAAAGAATATTTACACTATTTTACCTAACACTTGAGATGGTTATAACAAAGGATTTTAGAGTTTTCTAATAAGAAATATTACCACAATCAGTAGTTGGCTTTTTGAAAGTTCCAGTTATCTCAGCTATGTTACAGGAAATTAAGGCAAAGAATTTCTGCTCTTCTTAGGAACAAGTATGCCTTGGGGACTGCTGTGGAGGGATCAGCAGTATTTGTTCCAAGAGAAACTCAAGGTGGGGCCAAGATCCAAGGACAAGCTGTAGGTTCTTATACCATTGTTTAACAAGGCAGATATCATATACAGCTACTAGACTCTAGGTTTCTTGAGGACAGTGGTTGCATCTTACATGTCTTGGTGTTTTCCTGTCTGCTTAGTGCTATGATTTGTATATAGAAGATGCTCAAAAACAACTGTTGATGGATAGTTGACAGGATGAGCTCTATAATTAAATCCTCATTTTGTGCTTTGTATTCATCAGAAAATTACAGTAAGGTGTGGTACATTCTTAATACAAAGCAGCGCATTAACCCTGCACTCCACCCAGGCCAGAAACATACAAAAAATGGCTGGGCTCATTTTTGACATTATATCCATTCCATAACTAAGAAGGGGGCGACAGAGGATAAGATGGTTGGATAACATCATTGACTTGATGGACATGAGTTTGAGCAGATTCTGGGAGATAGTGAAGGACAGGGAAGCTAGGCATGGAGTCCACGGGGTTGCAAAGAGTCAGATGCGACTGAGCGGCTGAACAAGAAAGTAGAAATTATTACTGCATTACCTGTTTAGTTGAAAATGTCTTTTTTAATTTAAGGATTAAGAGTCCAAAATTCAAAATATCTTTAAAGTTTGAAATGATTATTAGCGAATCACTCAATCATTGCAGAAAAAAGTCCCTCTATAGTAACCTGGTTAATGCTTAAACATACTAGCGACAGCATGTTAATTCACTGCCCCACAAGATTGCTTATTTCATTTTGAAAATTTTAATATGTTAGATAATCTTTGTATTAAGTTTTCTGTAATATAGCTTTTTTCTTATTTTTTAATAATTCTCTTCATTGTAGAAAATACAAGCATAAATAAGCAAAATAACTTATAATTCTATCACCCACAGAAAATCATTTCTACACCTGGTTGTGTATTTCCTCAGATCTTTATCTATGCAAACTTTTTTTCTTTTACCAAAACATATTCCAGGTTGTGAGTGTTGTTTTTCTATTTGAACCTTTCACTCAATAATATATTACAGCATATTTTCATGAGCACACACACACACAATGCAATGCAATAAACACACACATGTGCCACGTTCTGTTTAGTTGCTCAGTTGTGTCTGACTCTGAGACCCCATGGACTGCAGCCTGCCAGGCTCCTCTGTCCATGGGGATTGTCCGGGCAAGAATAGCGGAGTGGGTTGCCACGCCCTCCTCCAGGGGATCTTCCCAAGCCAGGGATCGAACTCAGGTCTCCTGCATTGCAGGTGGATTCTTTAGCAGCTGAGCTACCAGGGAAGCCCACGTGAGAATGAACACTCATCCATAGCATACTTTTGATGTCAGAATAATTTTTCATTTTATACCTTGTCCCTCATTTATTTAACCAATTCCTATTGCCAATATCCATTGTCTTGCCTCCAGTTTGTTGCTGTAGTTAAATATGTTATAACACACATAATTTATTCATACAACAAATATTTATTAAGCACCTTAACTGTGTCTTGCAGTATGCCAAGCACAGAAGATTCGGAAGGGAGGATAAGTTTCTGTTCTCCACGATAATCTTTGAAGGGGGGAGACAAAGATTTAAAGTAAACAGATCACAAATAAGACACTCACAAACAGTAATAATTAATATGGAGACAATAAAACAAGGTAATGAATACAAAGTGATGGAGTTGAATCTGTGATTTAGGCACAGAATATACACTGTCATATAACCACTGCATAGCCTCAGGTGAATCTGTGGAAGTGGAATGACTGTATTTGGCACTAAGCTATTCTCCTACCATGGAGTAGAAGGCCTGCTTCTTGGCATCCTTACTGATGCTGGGTTCTGTGCTGAGTCTCCCTCCTGCTCCTTGGCCATCATGGGTCAGCTCAGCAGCAGCCATCAGCTCTCTATTTGCCTCAGCAATATTGTCCCTCAAAAGCTTCATGCTTTACAAAGAACTTTCACATGCAAATCTAATGTATTCATTATTTTGTTTTCTTTTATTACGGACAATTTCAAAACCTGCATAATATGAGGTAGAATAGAATAACGAGCCCCTAATTACCCAGCTTTCAGATTTTAAGAAAAACAACATGCCAATAAGGTTTCAGCTACTATGCCCACTCTCCATAAACTTTTTTTCTGGATTATTTTAGGCAAAAATAAGACATCACATTCTTTCCTACCCATAAATACTGCAGTATGTATCTCAAAACATAGGGCATTTTCTTTTCTTATACAACTTCAAGGTCATCACTATTCATAATAGAATTAACAATACTTTAATGTCATGCAACACCTACTCACATTCACATTTCCCATGCCTAGTTGCTCAGTCTTGTCCGACTCTGAGGCTCCATGAACAGTAGCCTGCTGGCTCCTCTGTTCATGGGATTTTTCAGGCAAGAATATTGGAGTGCATTGTCATTTCCCGCTCCCAGTGATCTTCCAGACCTAGGGATCAAACCGGTGTCTCCTGCATTGCAGGAAGATTCTTTACCAGATGAGCCATTGGGGAAGTCCTCACATTTCCACAATTATCTTTTCTGAATCAGGTTGCAAACAAGGTTCACATGTTTTGATGATATGTCTCTTAACTCTCTTCTCATCTGTAATAGTCCTGCTCCTCTTTCACATCATTCACTTTTAGAAGAAACACTTTTAGAAAAAACATGAGTTTCTTCTAAAATACATGAAGAATTTCTCATGTCTTCAGTTCAGTTCAGTTCAGTCACTCAGTTGTGTCCGACTCTTTGCGACCCTATGAACCGCAGCACACCAGGCCTCCCTGTCCATCATCAATTCCCGGAGTTCACCCAAACTCATGTACATCGAGTCAGTGATGCCATCCAGCCATCTCATCCTCTGTTTTCCCCTTCTCCTCCTGCCCCCAATCCCTCCCAGCATCAGGGTCTTTTCCAATGAGTCAACTCTTTGCATGAGGTGGCCAAAGTATTGGAGTTTCAGCCTCAGCATCAGTCCTTCCAATGAACGCCCAGGACTGATCTCCTTTAGGATGGACTGGTTGGATCTCCTTGCAGTCTAAGGGACTCTCAAGAGTCTTCTCCTGCACCACAGTTCAAAAGCATCAATTCTTTGGCGCTCAGCCTTCTTCACAGTCCAACTCTCACATCCATACATGACCACTGGAAAAACCATAGCCTTGACTAGATGTACCTTTGCTGGCAAAGTAATATCTCTGCTTTTTAATATGCTGTCTAGGTTGCTCATAACTTTCCTTGCAAGGAGTAAATTTCTTTTAATTTCATTGCTGCAGTCACCATCTGCAGTGATTTTGGAGCCCCCAAAAATAAAGTCTGACACTGTTTCCACTGTTTCCCCATCTATTTCCCATGAAGTGATGGGGCCAGCTGCCATGATCTTAGTTTTCTGAATGTTGAGCTTCAAGCCAACCTTTTCACTCTCCTCTTTCACTTTCATCAAGAGGCTTTTTAGTTCCTCTTCACTTTCTGCCATAAGAGTGGTGTCACCTGCATATCTGAGGTTACTGATATTTCTCCCGGCAATCTTGATTCCAGCTTGTGCTTCTTCCAGCCCAGCGTTTCTCATGATGTACTCTGCATAGAAGTTAAATAAGCAGGGTGACAATATACAGCATTGACGTACTCCTTTTCCTATTTGGAACCAGTCTGTTGTTCAGTCCAGTTCTAACTGTTGCTTCCTGACCTGCATATAGGTTTCTCAAGAGGCAGGTCAGGTGGTTTGGTCTTCCCATCTTTTTCAGAATTTTCCACAGTTTATTGTGATCCACACAGTCAAAGGCTTTGGCATAGTCAATAAAGCAGAAATAGATGTTTTTCTGGAACTTTCTTCCTTTTTCGATGATCCAGTGGATGTTGGCAATTTGATCTCTGGTTCCTCTGCCTTTTCTAAAACCAGCTTGAACATCTGGAAATTCATGTCTTAATTTCAGCTGATTGTTCTTTGCTGGTGTCATTTAACTTTTTGTGATGTCCCTATATTTCCAGGTATTTCTTGTAAACTGACAATTAGATCTAGAAGCTTAAATTAAAGTTTGTTTAGTTTGCTTATTTATTTATGGCACACATACATCAAAGGTGGTGTTATATACTTCTTTTTTTTTGTTATGTACTTCTTATTGCACAGTACAAGAGGCACACACTGTCTAGAGGTTCTGCTTCAGTGATACTGAGATTGATCTGTAGATTCCAGTAATCTGTAGGATGTTAGCACCATCCATTCATTCATTTTAAACTTCTCCATAAATCTTTCACCTAATGTTATAAGCACATATTGATGTTTACTGCTAGACCCATCATTTCTCTAGAGGTTGATAAATGGTCATTTTCTAATTCTATCATTCATTCTTCACTTACTAACTGCAATTATTTATCAAGAAGAACTTTTCTCATCAACTATATGGTAATCTGAAATACAGTTTAGATAAGAAAGACAGGATCAATGCTAAATTCTTTTTCTTGATATTTTCAGAATAATGAGTTGGTGGCCTAGCAATTTCCAATGATGATAATTTTTTTAAAAGATATCATTATGGACTAAAAGATTTCTCTATTTTTAATGTGCTTTGATCAATTGCGATGATTTTTTTGTTCCATTTTTTAGTTTCTTGTATTATTTTGATACAGCCCCAATGTCTACCACCGCTTCCTTGCTTTCTGGTACTTTAAGATGTCCTGAATCATATTGAGCCTCAACTGCCTCAAATCTAGTCTCAGGCATTTCTCCAAGGGGTCCCACCTCCTTTTAGTGAGCAATGGTATTTAGAGACCTTAATATGGGCAATATGGATGAAAAATGCTACTAAGTTTTCATTGTTGCTAGATCTTTTTGGGAGCAACACTAGGACTTTTTTTTTTTCAAGAAAAATCATGAATAATGATATTTCTATTCAAAATAACATTTTATAATAATATTTCTTTCATATTATTCTTGTAACTTTTTCCTCTTATGCTGAAAATTTTGATCTTTTTTGTTTTATTCTAGAATATAGCTATACTATTACTTAATGATAATGCCAACATTACTACTAAAGATAAGATCATTCAGTGCTATGCAAGGTTTTTTTTGAGATACTTTTCATCCTTGGAATAGAAGTGTAGAGTCAAAATACTGTGTTTTAAAGTTACTTGAAATAATTCTTTTGTCAGTGTACTGCATAACTATACTCATGTAGATTTAGACACATTTCTCATAGTTTGTTTTCACTGTTTAGATATTTCTGAATTTAAAATGTTATTTTTAATCCTGAATTAAACATTTACATTGTTCTGAACTCAAAATTACAAAACAAGGGACATTCATCAAAGCCCCATTTCCTTCCTGGATCCATTTATCTTCCTTATACATAATCATTTATATCCATTCTAGGTTTAGCCCACAGTTTCTTTAACTCTTTATCTTATTTTGACACGTGTATGTAGGCAAGAAACCGATTATTATTATCTCCATCATAGAGGAAGTACTAATAGCACTGCCCACTTCCAAAATCCAAATCCTGCGCACCTTCCCCATGCCCCATACTCCCCCTACAGGCACCCTCAGGAGTTGCATCATGGAGATACAGCGATCTGGCCACTGGTAGGTTAGACATCCAAATTAAACAGATTGCTTGTTTCAGTATTTCTCCTCCTACTCTAGAATTATGCAAAATAAGTATGCCAGCTATTTTTGGAGTCCAGATGTTGCTTGGTATCTGGAGGTAGAGAAACACGTGGGTAAATATGTGTGAATAAGCGTCTGTTTATTTGTGTGTGTTGTTAGGGAAACAAATTACCCCCTGAAGCTGCTATTTTCTGTTAGTAACTATGGTGACGTGGCATTGAGGTACAGCAATGGAATTATCCTTTGGATCACCTTTCAGGAAAGTGTGGGAACCATTTTAAAAGAGGCAAGTAGTTTTGAAGTCAATGAGGAGGCCCATTCAGAAAACATGGCAGAGCCTGTGATGTCCCAGATTGTCCCAAAATGTAGTTTGGGTATATTTAACAATAAAAACTCATAAAAATATTTCATGAATTTAAAAATGCCGGTTTATTATTACTTTTTCTTTCTAATTCAGTTTAATTTTAAATTGTATTGACAACTAGAATAACAACAGGGACTATGACTTCCCGAAAGTGGTGAATAAAGCTTAAGTATGACAGAGTGAAAATCCTACTGTGTTATTTTTCGCTGAAGCGTTCGCGTCTGCCTCCGTCCAGCCGCACTAGAGACCCGGGGAAGCCAGAGGAGCCGATGTAGCGCCGGGTGAGAGATGCATGCAACTTTCTTTAAAGATGAACGTTCAAAGCCCACGGAAACTTTCTCCCCTGCTTTGTTCTGCTTCTCAAGGTACTAAGAGGCAGAAGGTTTTGTAGAAGGGGGCTTGATGGAGGCTCAGAATAGAGCCCCAAAAATGAAGTGGCTCTCCCAGCATCGCTTTTCTGCCTAGAAAAGATCCAAGGAAGAGTCCCTATAATGTTTGAATTTTTGTTAGTTCGAAATAAGGTTTCAATGGCAGAGCGTTTTGATGTCATAGGTAGTTCACATGTATACAGTAAAGTTAAGGTACTTATTTTGTAAACAAGGACAAAAGTGATTGTCAGTAGGGAGTAGTGAGGTGGTACAGTAGTTAAGAATCCGCCTGCCATCTCAGACAACGCGGGTTCGATCTCTGGGTCAGGAAGATCCCCTGGAGAAGGAAACGGCAAACCACTCCAATATTCTTGCCTGGGAAATCGCCATGGACAGAGGAGCCTGGAGGGCTACAGACCATGGGATCATAAAGAATCGAACACAACTGAGCAACTGAGCACATGCCCAGGAAGCAGTGAGAAGCAGCACCGCAGGTGGGGCGGGAAAAGTAACTTTGAGGTTAGGAACAGCGCCAGAATCTTAATTTGTTGGAGTGGAATAGGCCAGTCCTGACAGCCACCAAGGTTTGGGGGCGAGTTGAGGACTGGGGTCCTCCCAGGGCTCAAGTCAAGACCCAGGGAGGCTGCTCCCAGGGGGACAGTCCCCCTTCTCTTTCCTTCCGGTTAAGAGGCTGCCCTTTTCTGCACAGCAGCAGTCTGGAGAGGTGGTCACTGACTCCAGGTGACCAGAGATGAGCAGTGACATCTTGTTTTTTCATTTATGAAATGATGGGGATGACTCTTCTAGCGCTGATACCTTAAGCCCCTTCTTCCTCTGGGCCAGGCAGCATCAAGACTCCTAATTCTTGGGCTTTTCACTCTGCCTAATTACTTTCTTTTAAAAATAAAGCTATTTTATTATAATTAAAATAATATATATTTGCTAGACTTTTGAAAACTTTGGAAATGTGAAAAATTTCACAAATGTGAATGCAAATTTGACAACATGTATATACCTTATATGCTACATTTTCATAATACATCATGATAATGTGTCCATCTTTGAAGGCGGTTTGAATGATGGAGCAATAGTTCATCCATCTTGTGATGCACAATATTTTCATTAACTGTTCCTCTGTTGTTGAATGTTGAAACAAGTTCTACTTTATTGCTCCTCTAAAGAATGGCACACATTAACAACAGCAACAACAAAATTCATCGATTTAAATAGCACACACAGCATATTGCATTTTTCTTATTTATCTTGCATATTTTGTTAAATCCAATGACTTTAAGTTTTGGGGGACACCAGTTAAAATGACCACTACCACTGCCATGTGTATATCCATTTTTCACAACCTCAAGTGTCTAGAAACTGGTAATTACGAAAAGACAGGTGGAAAGTACTTTTTTGTTTATCAAAGCAAGTTGAACATATTGGCCACTTACAATTCTTTTGTTAATTGCCTTTGTTCTTTCTTGATTTTTCAAAATTGAGAAATATTTTTTATTCCTTAATATGTTATTGCTTGCATGCTAAGTTGCTTCAGTCGTCTCCAACTCTTTGCAACTTTATGGACTGTAGCCCACCAGCCTCCTATGTCCGTGGGATTCTCCAGGGCAAGAATACTGGAGTGGGTTTCCATGCTCTCCTCTAAGGGGTTTTCCCAATCCAGGGATCGAACCCGAGTCCCGTATGTCTCCTGCATTGGCAGTGGGTTCTTTACCACTGGCTCCACCTGGGAACCCCACATATGTTATTACTTTTTTGCATTTGTGCTTATCTAGGAATGATGTAGGACTAATAGTATATAATAATATTAATGTGATTGAATAAATACCATAAACGCTTTTGTTCTGTTGCTTTCTTTTTAAAACTTTGTTAGAATAATTTTTTTTCAACCTGAGTGACTTTATTATTTTTTTAACTTTACAATATTGTATTGGTTTTTCCGTACATTGACATGAATCTGCCATGGGTGTAATTTTTGTCGGCTCGGGCTGCAAATTGCATGATCAGTTAGGGCAGCTCCCACTGATTTGGAAGCTGATTTGGGGGAGGGACTGAGGAACACTCACCTCAGGTGGCCACTAGGTGGCTCTATCACTCTTGCAGCTCTCCATCAGCGATCTTGAGGTCAGCTGACGTTGAGTGTGTGTATTGGTTATTTGCTTAATCATGTACCCCATGGACTGTAACCGGCCAGGCTCCTCTGTCCATGGAATTCTCCAGGCAAGAATACTGAAGTGGGTTGCCATTTCCTTCTCCAGGGGATCTTCCTGACCCAGGAATTGAACCCAAGTCTTGTGCATTGCAGACAGATTTTTTACCATCTGAGCTATAGGGAAGTCCCTGATTCCCTTTCCCTGTGCTCAGCGACGCTCCTCATTACTGTCTTTGCCTTTTCCTGGAACTCTGTGCCCCTGAACAGATCCCAGCCTGTGCTTTGGGGCTGGTGTGGATCCCTGTGGGTGGCTCTGGGAGCGTATGTGGCACTGAGATTTCTGAGGCCTCAAAGCATAGATGTATTGCAGTCAACACACAGGGCTGCAGTCAGCCTGCTGCTGGCCCCTCACCTGGTCCGTGCCACTCTGGTCCTGTTAGAACAAGCAGCTCAGCATCATAAGCGCAAGTGAGTATAAGGGGTAAGGAGGTCTGGGATGGACATTGTAGAAATATAAGTAGAGGGAGGTGAGTAAGTCCTCAGAGCTCACTTTCTAGAGAAGGAGAGAGGTCGATGAGCAGTCACAGATGCAATAGTAGGACCACTAATTCTGACTGAACATGGGGGTTGCGGAGGGGTGGAGGATCAGAAAGGAACTGATTTCGTGAGGGAATCGACATTTGGGCTGAGTCCTGCAGGATGAGCAAAATTCTTCCGGGCCAAAGGGCACTCCAGACTAAGCTCTGTGTCGCACAAGCCAATACAAACTGTGGGACGGCCTCCAAGAACCACAGATACTCCCAGGTAGCCTGAGCACAGGCGAGAGAGGGCGTAGCCACAAATGGAGCTAGAGGTAGGTAAGGCCAGAAAGGCTGGGCCTTGGAGAGAGCACTGTGGGCCTTGGCCTTGTTTTGTGGGAGGCACACATCCTTCGGAGGATTCAGGCCTTTCCCCCCGCTGGGACTGGTATAGGCTGTTTCATTAGGTTGGCCAAAAATTTTGTTTCTGTAATATCTTACAGAAAAATCTGAATGAACTTTTTGATCAAATATATAGGCAGAGGACTCTTCTTTCCCCTCCCCTTGCCCTGCAATTTTCCAGATTATCGAAAAATGTAGTCAGGACAGCACTTGGGCTTTGAATCACCATAGGGGTGGTTGCTGCAAAAGTGAGGCTCTCCTGTAGGAGGACCACCAGCCCTCCAGAGCACTTGCCATTTAGAACTTAGAAAAGGGAGAGGATCCTCCCTCCACTGTTCTCCTCTCCTAGACGCCCTCCCCTCCCAACCCAAACCGCCCACATTTCCTGTCTTGTCCACTTCCTAAATGGTTCCTGAATTGGCTTGCATCTCTCCATCTCTGCTTTCCACTGCCTCACCTGGTCACAAGCATCTCCTTTGAGCTGTGGAAGCCTTCTAATGCCCTGCTCCTTCTGTTCTTGTCTCTACCCCCCTTTCCAAGGAAGCCAATTATTGAGCAATAAAGAAAATTGTAGATAAGATTAGAGTGCTTTAAAATACTCCAATAGCTTTTGGAATAAAGCCCAAGCTCCCGACCTTGGCCTCCAGGTCCTCAGTGATTGGTGCCCTGTCAGCCTTGCTCTCTAGTCTTGCTCTCCCCATTCCTCACCATGTTCTCCACACTAACCCCTTTTCTCTTCCTGGAACATGATGATGAGTCTGTTTTTATTTCATGGAGTCTCACTGATGGTTTGATGAGAGAGCTAACCTGAGCCATGGAAAGTCTTATCTGCCATTAGGTCAATGGGAAAGAGGAGAGGAGGGAAAGAGATGGACTGGGGCATTGCCTGGCAAAACATGAGAAGGACTCAAGTGAGGCTCGTGGCTCTGGGGATGAGGAGGAGGGAGAAGCTGTGTGAGTTCTCTTGGAGGTTGACTCACTGATTCCCTAGGGCTTAGGGGTTGGCTGGATGGGGAACCCCAAAATATCTTTGGAACTTCCAGGACTGGAAACTGAGACTTGGTGTCAATGCAGAAATTTGGAAATCAGGGGGAAGAGAATCGCTTCAGTGGTGTCCAACTCTTTGAGAATGGACTGTAGCCCACCAGGCTCTTCTGTCCATGGGATTCTTTGGGCAAGAATACTGGAGTGGGTTGCCATGCCCTCCTTCAGGGTATCTTCTCGACCCAGGGATCAAACCCATTTCGAACCTGCATCTCTTATGTCCCCTGCATTGGCAGGTGGGTTCTTTACCACTAGCGCCACCTGGGAAGCCCAACTACTCTTTACTAAACGCTATCTCTGTGTTAGACACTGTGCTTTTATTTTATTTTATTTTTTTGCCACACCATGTGGCGTGTGGAATCTTAATTCCTGGACCGGAAATGAAACCCAAGCCTTCTGTATTGGAAGGCGGAGTCTTAACCACAGGTCCACCAGAGATGTCTGACACTGTGTTTTTTGATACACTGATCTCATTTATTTTTCACAACCCTCACTCACTGTGAGGGGGATGCTAAAAGTATCATTCACTTAGAGATAAAGGATTGGAAGCTCAGCGAAGTTAAACAATTTGTCCAGGCTCACACTTAAACAATAGCAGAATTTGGGAATTAAATCAGGATATATTTGACTCTATATATATGGACTTCCCTGGTGTCTCAGACAGTAAAGAATCTACCTGCAACACAGGAGACCTGGGTTTGATCCCTGGGTTGGGAAGATCCCCTGGAGGAGGGTATGGCAAAGCACTCCAGTGTTCCTGCCTGGAGAATCCCATGGACATAGGAGGCTGGTGGGCTAGAGACCATGGGGTTGAAAAGAGTTGGACACGACTGAGCAACTAAGCACACACACATATTTGACCCCAAAGTTCTTAGACAGTTTCCGTATCTCTGCAGTGACTCTAACATTCTACACACTTGAAAATCTCATAAACTTAAAGGTTTACATGTCTAAGGCTGCACTTGTTTCTTTGAATCAGCACCTTGTCCTGTCACCCTTCAGCTCAGAAATGAAATAACACCACTGTCCACTCTGGAAAAAGCCCGAGGTCAAGGGTGACCCTTGGTTGTTCTCTTTCCCTAACCTCTCAGCCTGTAGTTGTCATTTCTGTCCCAGACCACTCAGTCGCTGAGCTGTGCGCCAGACCCTTCTCGGCTGTTCTCCATGCCTGTCCTCTGTTCTGGCATGATCATGTTTTGTTCTGCACCCTCTCCTTCTGCCTCTGTATCTAATGAAAAGAGCCAGGAACGAGGAGGCAGTAAGGAGATTAAAGGTGAAAAATTAAGTGAGGAATCCTAGAAATAGAATGTGAGGTTAGGAAGGGAACAATGGCTCTTCTAAAGTGATAAAGTCAAGGTTGTAGTGCAGAGGTCAGAATCATGTACAGGGACAACCAGAACTGGGGGTGTCCCTCGTATTTAGTTTTCTTTTTCATGGGCCTGGTGACGCTGTGTGTGGCACAGCCTGTGGCATCCTCCTCATGCCCACACTCCAGCATCTTCCTGGACGAGGGTTCAGAGTGAAGAGGAGAGCACTGAGCAGCCTGGATTGGAGAGGGCCCAAGGGGAAGGCTGGATTGTGTCCTATCAGCAACACCTCACTGCTTCGCAAGGCTACTGACCACCATCACATCCATCACATCCACCACATCCAAACCTGAGGACTTTTCCAGACTGAGGTCTTCCCCAAGTTTGTGAAAGCTGCACAGGTGTCTCCTAAACACCAGGATTCTCAAACTACTGGAAATATATCTTACTCTGAGGCCAAGTTTTTCTATCCTGGAACATCAGTGTGTCTGTATTTATGAGTGTGTTATGTGATGTGTGTGTTAGTGTGTTATCTGAACCATAACTCAGCATCCTCTGTGCTTCCTGGCTGAGTTGTTGTTGTTGTACAGTCACTCAGTCATGTCCGACTCTTTGCAACCCCAATGGACTGCAGCACACGAGGCTTCCCTGCCCTTCACCACCTCCTGGAATGGACAAACTCATGTCCATTGAGTCGGTGATGCCATCCAACCATCTCATCCTCTGTTGTCCCCTTGTCCTCCTGCCTTCAATCTTTCCCAGCATCAGGGTCTTTTCCAGTGAGTCGGCTCTTTGCATCAGGTGGCCAAAGTATTTATTGGAGCTTCAGTGTCAGTCCTTCCAATGAATATTCAGGATTGATTTCCTTTAGGATTAACTGGTTTGATCTCCTTGCCGTCCAAAGGACTCTCAACAGTCTTCTCCAGCACCACAGTTTGAAAGCATCAATTCTTTGGTGCTCAGCCTTATTTATGGTCCAACTCTCACATCCATACGTGACTACTGGGAATCTATAGCTTTGATTATATGGACATTTGTTGGCAAAGTAATGTCTCTGCTTTTTAATATGCTGTCTAGGTTGCTCATAGCTTTTCTTCCAAGGAGGAAGTGTCTTTTAATTTCATGGCTGCGGTTTTACCATCTTCAGTGATTTTGGAGCCCAAGAAAATAAAGTCTGTCACTGTTTCCATTGTTTCCCCATCTATTTGCCATGAGGTGATGGGACCAGATGCCATGATCTTAGTTCTTTGAATGTTGAGTTTTAAGCCAGCTTCTTCACTCTCCTCTTTCACTTTCATCAAGAGGCTCTTTAGTTCTTCTTCACTTTCTGCCATTAGAGTGGTATCATCTGCATATCTGAGGTTGTTGATATTCTCCTGGAAATATTGATTCCAGCTTATGCTTCATCCAGTCTGGTTTCACATGATGTACTCTCCATATAAATTAAATAAGCAGGGTGACAATATACAGCCTTGACGTACTCCTTTCCCAATTTTGAACCAGTCAATTGATCCATGTCCAATCCTAACTGTCACTTCTTGACCTGCATACAGGTTTCTCAGGAGGCAGGTAATGAGGTATTCTCATCTCTAAGAATCTTCCACAGTTTGTTGTGATCCACACAGTCAAAGGCTTTCATGTAGTCAATGAAGGCTGAGTACTACCTAAGAATTGTTTGCAGTTGGGTAGCAAATAGTCTGTCCACGCTGTGGATCCAGAGCATGCTGTAGTGTGAGTCCCATACCTCCGTTTGCATCCTCAAACAATCCTGTGTCAGCCAGTCGAGCAGGGCTGTGTGTTTCAGAGTAAGTCTGACATGAATTCCATCTTGTGAATTATCTTTGGTACTTTTTTTGTTCCTAACGTCTAAAGAACTGGATTTCCATACGTGCTAGAAAGTTGATTTCTAGTTTGCCACTTCCCAAGGGCTTTCAGCTCAGTTCAGTCGCTCAGTCATGTCTGAGTGACTTTTTGCGACCCCATGAATCGCAGCACGCCAGGCCTCCCTGTCCATCACCAACTCCCGGAGTTTACCCAAACTCATGTCCATTGAGTCGATGATGCCATCCAATTATCTCATCTTCTGTCGTCCCCTGCTTCTCCCACCCTCAATCTTTGCCAGCATCAGGGTCTTTTCAAATGAGTCACCTCTTCACGTCTTCACGTCACCTCTTCAGGTGGCCAAAATATTGGAGTTTCAGCTTGAACATCAGTCCTTCCAATGAACACCCAGGACTGATCTCCTTTAGGATGGACTGGTTGGATCTCTTTGCAGTCCATGGGACTCTCAAGAGTCTTCTCCAACACCACAGTTCAAAAACATCAATTCTTCAGCACTCAGCTTTCTTTATAGTCCAACACTCACATCCATACATGACTACTGGAAAAACCATAGCCTTGACTAGACAGACCTTTGTTGGCAAAGTAATGTCTCTGCTTTTTAATATGCTGTCTGGGTTGGTCATAACTTTCCTTCCAAGGAGTAAGTGTCTTTTAATTTCATGGCTGCAGACACATTAAGGGCTTTAAAGATCTTTTAATTTTATGAACTTACTGTGCCAGTTTGGCTTTAGTTCAGACACTATTATGTCTATATTACAGTAAGTTCCTTACATAAGGACCTTCAAGTTGTGAACTTTCAAAGATGCAAATGTGCATCTGGTTCCACCAAGGAACCAGAGCCTGTGCCCGTCAGCGTCAGACATAAGTGACATTGCAGCCTGCCCTTTGTCTCTTATTGCTGACAATCCTTCAGCTCTACCATCTCCCAGCTCCTCTCTGTCCTTCAGTCAGTAACTCTTCTTGCCTATTCACTCAATGCCCACTCCTATATGCTAGCCATTGTACTGTACTATTGTAGTTTACAAGGTACTGTACTATAAAATGTAAAATGTTTTATTTTTTGTGTTTGTTTCTTTTTTATGTACCATTTTTGTGAAAAGCATTATAAACCTATTAAACTATGGTACTATATAGCCAATTTTGTTAGTTGGGTAGTTAGGGTAACTTTCTTGGACTTATAAACAAATTGGACTTAAATGAATGTACTCAGAATGGAATTCATAAGTGTGTAGGAAACACTGTATTATTTTTTGTGTGTGTGGTACAATACACATAGCATAAATTTTACCATTTTAACCATTTTTAGATGTATATCCATTCATCTGTTGATGGACACTGGGGTTTATTCCACCATTTTGCTAGCTTGCAAAGTGCGGCTATGAACAAAGTTGCATGAGTGTCTGTGTCCCTGTTTTCAATTCTTTGGGTATATACCTAGCAGTGGAATTCTATGATGTCTTATTGGTTTTTTAGTTTTTTTTTGTTTGTTTTTTTTTAAGAACTATCTTGGCTCAAATCTGGCTGATCATTTCTGATTTTCCGTTATTTCACAATCTGTAGTCTTGATCCTCATGTAAAGAGGTGATTTCCATAGGCGATAAGGAGACGTGGTCAGTTGTTCAATGGCTGGACTTTCTTTTAAAATTGGGAAGAGCACCTTCCTTCCCCAGATGGGTGCTCTTGCAGCTATGACTTATGTGGTTTGGAATCTTAGTGATATAGAGTTAAAAAAGCAATATTAAACACAGCTGGATTGGAAAAAAGTAGTTTAGAAAGCATTCTGTTAGTTGCTGCTTATTTATTCATGGCGTCACTGAGTCTTCATTGCTGCGTGTAGGCTTTCTCTAGTTGCAGATAGTGGGGACTACTCTCCAGCAGCAGTGATGGTCTTCTCACTGCAACGTCTTCTCCTGTTGTGGAGCTTGGACTCCAGGGCATCGGCTCAGTAGCTGTGGCGCCAAGGCATGTGGGATAAAACGCAGGCCCCAAGCATTGGCAGGAAGATTCTTAATCACTAGACCACCAGGGAAGTCCCCTATTACTTGCTTTGAAGCAAATCAGGGTAATACGTTGGTTGCACTGAAGGCCCTGCTGCCAAATTGTGTGACCTTGGCAAGTTAAGGAAACATGCAATAACACAATAACACAAAAACACAATATGGTTTTGTGTCCATAGCTGAGAGAGAACCGACATCCAAGTCTTGTCAGAAGCATTTGAGGATCTGTATGCCAAACAATTAAAACTATGCCTGGCTCACAGTAGGTGCTAAATGAATATTTGATCTTATGATTATTTTCATTTTCAAAACCAGGGCCATCTCCCACTATCACTTTTCTCTTTTTCCAAATTTTCTTAGGTCAGATGTTTACATGCAGAGTCCGCATCCTATTTCTCCACATCTAGAACCACTCCAGTTTTCACTTTCACCATTTAATTGCCCCCAGATCTTTACTGAAGAAATTGAATTAGTAGTTACCCGTTAGGGCTTCCATTCCTCCCCTGGTCTCTCAACAACTTTTCTGCTGATTTTGGATTCTTCAGCTCCCAATCCCTGTCTCTTCAATGGGGATCCTGGAATTGCCTTTCACATTCTGGTGGTGGTGGTCACCTCCCTGAGAAGTCTGCTTCGGAGTCAGAGCACTTTTCACACCATTACTTAGTGGGCAGTAAGGCCTTTCATTGGTGTGGGATCAAAACCAGTAACCCCTCTCCCCTTCATGAACCAACATAAAGTTTTCCTACAAGCCCTTTTGGAGGAGTTGGAGCTATTAATTTTTCTGATCTAGAATCAGTGTATTATTCCTTATGCAAAGTGGTGGTGGCTGGAGGAGCAGAGAGGAGAGAGACTCACAGAGCAGCCTGCTATCGTTGCTTAGCTGCTCAGTCATGTCCAACTCTTTCGACCCCAAGGACTGTAGCCCACCAGGCTCCTCTGTCTGTGGGATTTCCCAGGTGAGAATACTGGAGCGGGTTGCCATTTCCTTCTCCAGGGGATCTTCCCGGACCCAGGATCGAACTGGCATCTCCTGCATTGGCAGATGGATTCTTTACCATTGAGCCACCAGGGAAGCCCAAATAAATCTTTTGTGATCCCATGGATTGTTGCCTGCCAGACTCCTCTGTCCATGGGATTTCCTAGACAAGAATACTGGAGTGGTTTGCCATTTTCTTCTCCCACAGAACAGCCTGCCCTGCAGCAAAGTCACAGACAGTCTAGGATGCAGAGGAAACAAAAACTTTATTCTTTCATAGGATCAGACAGGGGTGATGACAATCAAGGGGGCAGATACTATAATTTCCAGCAGAGATGAGGTGGGTATCCAGTGGGCTCCTGGAGAGTGGATAGCAAGATCCACTGTGGAGGGCTCAGCCGCTCTCCAGGAGCATCTCAGCAATGGCCAAGGGCTCAGAGACTGGGGTGTTGGGAAGGAAAACACTAGGCTGACAAAGGCTTTGGATTCTTGTTTCCTCTGAAATCACGTGTCTCAGCATCAGGAGGCCAGGTCAGCAGCAGCCTCCAGATCCCTGGCCACAGCCAGAGCGCCCGGACTGCAGACCACCATCACCATCGCAGGAGTCGGAGCTCTGGCGCCGGCAGCGGTGGGACCTGCGGCGCCTGTGGGAGCCCAGGCAGCAGCCGCCCTCAGAGCTGGGGGCGCAGCCTGAGGAGGCTGGAGGCAGACAGTGTGCTGGGCTCTTTGGGGGGCACTTGGGGGAAGGGCACTTGGGAGGGCGCTGGCATTGCTGCTGGTTCTGCTGGCAGGACATCTCAGCGGGAAGTCAGTGAGCCTGGACACATTCAAGGAGAAAAGATCAGTGCACAAGCTCCAGGTCAGTGTCTCCTCTGTGAGCGGTCTTACTAGGGCCTATGCTTCTAATCCCAGCTACCTCCTGAGCTGTGATATTCAGGAGGAAAGCGGAAATGGATCTCAAGTTCAACTGACCTGGCAAGACAGTTCCCTCACTCTCTACTCCTTCCTAGAACCATGCTGTCATCCTCTAAGTGGGCCCCATAGAAACACGGAGGCAAGTACACCCCACTGGGAAGTGACCCCTGGAGGATGTCTGTGTGTGTATGTGTTTCGGAATGATGACTGGGGGGATGCTGAGAGCCAGGGCTCTCGTGTGTCCCAGACCCTGATTCCTCCCACACAAGTTGTTGCTCACTGTCCCCTGCCCTGCCCCCAACTGCTCTCCAAAGTCCCCTTCTTGCTGTCTCCACAGACACCTCTGCTTCTCTCTTCCCCACCAACCCCGAGTTTGTCTCCGCCACACTCCCTGCTGAGGCTCTGTCCCCTCCAGTCACTCACCGCTGCAGTGGAGGCAGAAGGATGCTCCCGAGGAAGATGTGGATGTGGAGCCCAAGGCAGGGGCCCTTTTATCCTGCGCTGGGTGTGTGATGCACCGCCGGAGCATCCTGCTGCTTTCACAATCAGGGGGAGGGTGACACACACTCCCATCCTGGCTTTCCAGCTTCTTCCTGCATCCTTGCCAAGATGTCAGGTGAGAGGGAATCAGGAAATGTGGATGACGACTCAGGTGTGTTGGGGACCTGCCGTTTCTCCTTTCATTCATGCAGCTCAGATGCTTTAATTTCAGCTCTGCCTCTTGCATCTTTGCTGAATGAAGAAATGTGAGGATGTAGACATATATGTGACATATTTCCTGACCTTGAACATTTCAAGTTTAAGTGGACAGACTTCACAGAAACAAAACATATGTCTGATACCGTGTGATTTGTCCTGTGATACAGTTGTCTCCAAATGCCACTGTCTTGTTTCTGCATATTTCCAAGGGTAATGATGTTTTCAGATGTAATTACCTCCTGACATCTGGAGATATTGAGTGGTCTGAGACCACTGGACCCTGGGGATGAGATGTGTTGGGCAACAGATGTAGGGTGGGGTGCAGAGAGACCCCTTAAGAGAACTAAGACAGAATTATATAAATGAGCAGTTTAAGTATCAAAAGGACGCACAATAGTTGAGATCACAAGACTCATACTTGTGAGAAAAATCCAGTTTGTCCATAGTTAGTTTCCTGTGAGATACAATGATATTGATTATAAGAAATAAAATGATCTCCTAGTGTGAAATGCTTCATGTGATTGATGAGAGTCATGCAGATGATTTGTCCAATATGATGCTGTTGATGAGGCTGATGATGATGGTGATATTATATACATCACATTTAGTGGAACAGATCCGAGAGTTTCTCAGGTTTGTATATGATGATTTTGTATAAAAATCTGAATCCCATTTTCCCATTGCATTTTAAAAATGATTTTATTTATCTATTTGGTTTTGTGGCTGTGCTGGGTCTTCGTTCCTGTGTAGCTTTTTCTCTAGTTGTGGCGAGCAGGGGCTGCTGTCTGGTTGCTGTGTGCTGACTTCTCATTGCAGTGGCTTCTCTTGTTGCAGAGCACAGGCTCCAGGCTGCGCGGGCTTCAGCAGTTGCAGCCCCTGCACTCTAGAGCCCAGGTTCAGTAGTTGTGGTGCTCAGGCATAGTTGGGCTTTCCAGGTGGCTCAGTGGTAAAGAATCCACTGTCAATGCAGATGATGCAGGAGATGCAGGTTCAATCCCTGGGTCAGGAAGATCCCGTAGAGGGAGGAATGGCAACCCTCTCCAGTATTCTTGCCTAAAACATTCCATGGAGAGAGGAGCCTGGCAGGCTATAGTCCATAAGGTCCCAAAAAGTCAGACGTGACTGAGCAACTGAGTACACATGTAAAAGCTTATTTGCTCCATGGCATGTGGGATCTTCCTGGAGCAGGGATCAAACTCAGGTTTCCCACATTGGCAGAGGATTCTTTACCACGGAAGCCCCCCCACTGGATTTTTTTTTCAAGTACTAGAGGTGAATTTGCCGTTGATTTCATCTCTACTATCACAATAGCTGCATTTTGCTGTTTGTTTCCAAAAGAATACAGTCAGAAGTACAACAGAAATTTAATTATTTATATTTAAATTAAACACATTTTTAAATGAAATATTTTTATGGTAAATATGTGTGATTATTTTCTGTATTTTATTGCTTTTAGGTACAAAAGTCCCTATACAGATTTGCACTTTACAGCTTACCTACTTTAAAGCCTGGGGGTTCCCTATTTTATTTTGAGTTGTGTATGGCAGAATGAATTGAAGTGGTACATAAAGAATAGTAACTTGGGGATGAGGGAATGGGGAAGGGTCAGAGCTGGCACTGACCTTCTGTGCTGATATTCTCCTGCCTTAAGAAGGCATCTCTTGCTGAGGGGATAAGTAGGCTTAGCCCTAGGACTGTGCTGGAGTCCTCACATTGTGTGGGTCCTCACATTGTTGAGGACCCACCAATTGATGGTGCATTGGAAGGAATTACTAGTGAATGGTGATATTGGTCCTTTCTCATATGAGACTAGTGATAATACAGAAGTGGGACATACAGTATCGAAAACCTCCTAGCCAGCTTTCCTGGTTTTGCTGGTGATGGAGGCTATCAGAATGCAAGATATGAAAATGGCCATTCTAATGATGGCATGCTCCTAGGGAGCTCAGATCTTCTAAAATGTCCATCATGGTTCCTGGTCTGTGACTTTGGATGGAGACACCACCTTTTGTCTTTCTTCTTACAGGTTGATATTTGCCTTGAGTCCCTTCCCCTTACTAACTGTCCCACCAACTCTCCTATGTAATTCCTTCTCCTTTAAGTCATTTCCTTTACTTAATAAACTTCTGTTGAGCATCATCTATATTCCCCATGCAAAGACCACCAGGAGTACACATACAGTAGAACAAAGTTGTGTTGATTGGCTTGCTGCAATGATATAGTACATGATGGGGAAATATTAAGATGTGCTCGCTAAAGAATTTGGGCTCGTGTTAGGTAATTTTGGTGTAGGGCTCAAGTGAAGTGAAAGTTGCTGAGTCATGTCCGACTCTTTGCGACCCCATGGACTGTACAGTCCATGGAATTCTCCAGGCCAGAATACTGGAGTGAGTAACGTTTCCCTTCTCCAGGGAATCTTCCCAACCCAGGGATTGAACCCAGGTCTCCCGCATTGCAGGTGGATTCTTTACCTGCTGAGCCACAAGGGAAGTCCAAGGGTTCAAGGAAATGAAGCTTTCTTTTGGATTGGGTGCTATAAGAAAACAGAGGTACTTCTGTGATAGGGTATCTTAATAATTTTTAGTGAGAAAACAAGAGCAATGGGACAAGGCTAAAGGCTAATTGAGTTAGACATTATGGAATTGAGTTGAATAGTATGAAAAGATATGACACTGAAAGATGAATACCTCAGGTTGGTAGGTGCCTAATATGCTCCTGGAGAAGAGAAGAGAAAGAACTCCAGAAAGAATGAAGAAGCTGAGCCAAAGCAAAAACAATGCCCAGTTGTGGATGAGACTGGTGATGGAGGTAAATTCTGATGCTGTAAAGAACAATATTGCATAGGAACCTGGAATGTTAGGTCCATGAATCAAGATGAACTGGAAGTGGTCAAACAGGAGATGGCAAGAGTGAACATCAACATTTTAGGAATCAGTGAACTAAAATGGACTGGAATAGGTGAATTTAATTCAGATGATCACTCTATCTACTACTTCGAGCAAGAATCCATAGTCAACAAAAGAGTCCAGCGAGCAAGAATCCCTTAGAAGAAATGGAGTAGTCCCCATAGTTAACAAAAGCGTCCAAAGTGTAGTACTTGGGTGCAGTCTCAGAAATGACTGATCTCTGTTCATTTCCAAGGCAAACCATTCAATATCATGGTAATCCAAGTATATGCCCCAACCACTAATGCCAAAGAAGCTGAAGTTGAATAGTTCAATGATGACCTACAAGACTTTCTAGAACTAATGCCCCCCCAAAAGATGTCCTTTTCATCATGTGAAAGTGAAGTCGCTCAGTTGTGTCCAACTCTTTGCTACTCCATGAAGTGTAGCCCACCAGGCTCCTCTGTCCATGGGATTTTCCAGGCAAGAATACTGGAGTGGGTTGCCATTTCCTTCTCTAGGGGATCTTCCCAACCCAGGGATCGAACCCAGCTCTTGCGCATTGCAGGCAGATGCTTTAACCTCTGAGCTAGCAGGGAAGCCTTTTCATCATAGGGTACTGAAATGCAAAAGTAGGAAGTCAAAAGATACCTGGAGTAACAGACAAGTTTGGCCTTGAGTACAAAATGAAGCAGGGCAAAGGCTAGTAGAGATTTGCCAATAGAACACACTGGAAGCAAACACCCACTTCCAACAACATAAGAGACAACTTTACACATGGACATCACCAGGTGGTCAATACTGAAATCAGATTGATTATATTCTTTGCAGCAGAAGATGGAGAAGCTCTATGAGTCAGCAAAAACAAAACTGGAAGCTGCATGTGGCTCAGATCATGAACTTCTTATTGCAAAATTCAGACTTAAATTGAAGAAAATAGGAAAACCACTATCCATTCAGGTATGACCTAAATCAAATCCTTTACAATTACACAGTGGAAGTGACACGTAGATTCAAAGGATTAGAGTTGATTGACAGAGTGCCTCAAGAACTATGGGCTGAGGTTTGTAACACTGAACAGGAGGTGGTGATCAAAACCATCCCCAAGTAAAAGATATGCAAAAAGACAAAATGGTTGCCTGAGGAGACCTTATAAATAGCTGAGAAAAGAAGAGAAGTGAAAGATAAAGGAGGAAAGGAAAAATATATCCATCTGGATGCAGAGTTCCAAAGAATAGCAAGGAGAGATAAGAAAGCCTTCCTAAGTGATCAGTGCAAAGAAACAGAGGGAAACAATAGAATGGGAACTACTAGAGATCTTTTAAAGAAAATTAGAGATACCAAGGGAACTTTTCATGCAAAGCTGGTCACAATAAAGAACAGAAATGATATGGACCTAGAAGAAGCAAAAGATATGAAGAAGAACTGTATGAAAAGAGTTCTTAATGACCCAGATAACCATGATGGTGTGGCCACGTATCTAGAGCCAGACATCCTGGAGTGTGAAGTCAAGTGGGCCTTGGGAAGCATCACTACGAGCAAAGCTAATGGAGGTGATGGAATTCCAGTTGAGCTATTTCAAATCCTAAAAGATGATGCCATTAAAGTGCTATACTCAATATGCCAGCAAATTTGGAAAGTTCAGCAGTGGCCACTGGACTGGAAAAAGGTCAGTTTTCATTCCAATCCCAAAGAAACACAATGCCAAAGAATGTTCAAACTATCGCACAATTGCGCTCATCTCACAGGATAGCAAAGTAAGGCTCAAAATTCTCCCAGGGGTAGGCTTCTACATTATGTGAATCAAGAACTTTTAGTTGTTCATTCTATATTTAGAAAAGGCAGAGGAACCAGAGATCAAATTGCCAGTATCTGTTGGATCACAGAAAAAGCAAGAGGATTTCGGAAAAGCATCTACTTCTGCTTTATTGACTACACTAAAGACTTTGACTGTGTAGATCACAATAATCTGTGGAAAATTCTTAAAGATATAGGAATGCCAGACCACCTTACCTGCCTCCTGAGAAATCTGTGTGCAGATCAAGAAGCAACAGTAAGAATCAGACATGGAAAAACAGACTGGTTCCAAATTAGGAAAGGTGTATGTCAAGGCTGTATATTGTCACCTTGTTTATTTAACTTATATGCAGAGTACATCCTGTTAAATGCCAGGCTGGATGAAGCACAAGTTGGAATCAAGATTTCTGAGAGAAATATAAATAACCTCGGATATGCAGATGACACCACCCTTATGGCAGAAAGTGAAGAGGAATTAAAGAGCCTCTTGATGAAGATGAAAAAGGAGAGTGAAAAATTGGCTTAAAACTCAACATTCAAAGAACTAAGATCATGGCATCCAGTCCTATCACTTCATGGCAAATAGATGGGGAAACAATGGAAACAGTGACAGACTTTATTTTCTTGGCTTCCAAAATCACTGCAGATGGCTATTGCAGCCATGAAAAATTAAAAAGACACTTGCTCCTTGGAAGAAAAGCTACAACCAATCTAGACAGCATATTAAAAAGCAGAGACATTACTTCACTGACAAAGATCCTTTTGACAAAGTATAGTCAAAACTATGGTTTTTCCAGAAGTCATGTCTGGATGTGAGAGTTGGACTATAAAGAAAGCTGACTGCCGATGAATTAATGCCTTCAAACTGTGGTGTTGGAGAAGACTCTTGAGAGTCCCTTGGACTTCAAGGAGATCAAACTAGTCAATCCTAAAGTAAATCAACCCTGAATATTCATCTGAAAGACTGATGATGAAGTTGAAGCTCCAGTATTTTCGCCACCTGATGGGAGGGGCCGACTCATTGGAAAAGACCCTGATTCTGGGAAAGACTGAAGGCAGGAGGGGAACGGGATAACAGGAGGATGAGATGGTTCGATGGCATCATAGACTCAATGGACATAAGTTTGAGCAAGCTCTGGGAGATAGTGAAGGACAGGGAAGCCTGGCATGCTGCAGTCCATGGGGTCGAAAAGAGTGGGACATGACTGAGTGAGTGAAGTGAACTGAAAGATCTAATTCATAGAGAAGGAGCATTTGTTTATGTTGGCTGAGAAAAGGGGATGCTGGTCATTTTTGTGGTTTGGCCACCATCTTGTTTTCTTCGTTCTTAGAGGGTTCTTGTTTTTATCTTACTCCCTCATGGTCACAGAGTTGACTGTCTGATGTTTTCTGAACTTGTTTTTATTGGACTGGAGAATATATAGCTTAACTGTTAGATCTAGGGCAGCTTATTGACAGCAATCTGGGTCTGCTCTTTTCTCAGTAACAATTATAGGCCAATAACCATGATCCCATCACTTCATGGCAAGTAGATGGGGAAACAGTGGAAACAGTGGCTGATTTTATTTTTCTGGGCTCCAAAATCACTGCAGATGGTGATTGCAGCCATGAAATTAAAAAGACACTTATTCCTTGGAAGGAAAGTTATGGCCAACCTAGACAGCATATTAAAAAGCTGAGACATTACTTTGTCAACAAAGGTCCATCTAGTCAGGGCTATGGTTTTTCCAGTGGTCATGTATGGATGTGAGAGTTGGACTATAAAGAAAGTTGAGCGCTGAAGAATTTATGCTTTTGAACTGTGGTGTTGGAGAAGACTCTTAAGAGTCCCTTGGACTCCAAGGAGATCCAACCAGTCCATCCTAAAGGAGATCAGTCCTAGGTGTTCATTGGCAGGACTGATGTTAAAGCTGAAACTCCAATACTTTGGCCTCCTGATGCAAAGGGCTGACTAATTTGAAAATAGCCTGATGCTGGGAAACATTGAGGGCAAGAGGAGAAGGGGACGATAGAGGATGAGATGGTTGGATGGCATCATGGCCTCAACGGACATGGGTTTGGGTGGACTCCAGGAGTTGGTGATGGACAGGGAGGCCTGGCATGCTGTGGTTCATGGGGTCGCAAATAGTCAGACATGACTGAGTGACTGAACTGAACCCCATGATCAGCATAGGAATAGAGCAGTGAGAAAGAGGGCATGATATCTTCCTTAAGGGAGACTCTAGCAGACTGAGCAAACATTTAAGAATTATTTATATCAGCTATGAAAGTGAAAGTTGCTCAATTGTGTCCAACTCTTTGTGACCCCTTGGACTATACAGTCCACGGAATTCTCTAGGCCAGAATACTGGAGTGGGTAGCCTTTCCCTTCTCCAAGTGATCTTCTCAAACCAGGGATTGAACCCAGGTCTCCTGCACTGCAGATGGATTCTTTACCAGTTGAGCTACAAGGGAAACCCAAGAATACTGGAGTGGGTAGCCTATCCATTCTCCAGCAGATCTTCCTGACCCAGGAATTGAACTGGGGTCTCCTGAATTGCAGGCAGATTCTTTACCAACTGAGCTATCAGGGGAGCCCATGCCAGCTGTAATGGTCCCTGTACAGAATTCAAGTGCCATGGGGCACATCAAAAATAAGCTGTTGGGGTTTAGACTTTGCTGCAAAAATGAATGAATGTTTATATCTCTGTATGTTGTGGTGATCAGATGCAAGGCTTGTTCTGAAAGAAGTAAGCATGGAAGCCATTTCTCCACCATGAATGGCAACCCTGAGTCATTGGTGGGGGTAGGGCTTAGGCATGGAATGTAGGGGAGTGGGTGCGATAGTGGAGGAGTGAGGAGGGAGCAATTTGTGAAAAAGTAACACAAGTCACACATTTTGGGATAGTTTCAAAGGGTCAAACTATCCTTGTCAATGACTGTCAATGGGCAGTTTTCCATGTCCTTCATGAAACATCAGTGGAGGACTCTCACCCAGGCTTTGCCCTAGCCCCATCCCCATCTGCCTGTCTTGGATGATTCCACAGAAGACCTGGAGACAGAGCTCATTAATCTCACCTCCACCCTGATGAGTTGCTCCTGTCTCTCACCCCTTCTTTTTCTCATGAGATCAGGTGCTCTGCAAGCCCCACAAGCAGAGCTGACATCCTGTGATGACAGAGAACAGTCATAAGGTCATGGCCTGGTCACTTCCCCCAGAGTACCTGGGCAACTCCCTGAGAGTCGGCAATCTCAGGAGACCCATCCCGAGGAGCCTTGGCTTCCTATGGCCCAGAAACATCAAGGAAATAGAGACAGGTGTGACTGAATGAACCTTGGGACAATTTCATGACTTAGTCATTACAATTGGTAATTATAGGAACAGGAGATGCAGGATCTCAAGTTTAACTCCTTGGAGTGTATTTTGGACGTTTCGTATCGGCAGTCAAGGATGAATCAACAAACGAAAAATCCTTTGCTTACAACTCACAGTTGCTGCTCAGTTCTGGCTCCTCCCACCCCCACAATTCCTTCCATGGCAAGCAGCTGAGTCTTTCTTTTTCTTCCTTTAATAATTTTACTTGTTTATTTTTGGTTGCACTGGGTCTTCATTGCTACACCTCAACCTTCCCTAGTTGTGAGTAGGCGGTACACTCTAGTTGTAGTGTGTGAGCTTCTCTTTGGCTTCTCTCATTTCAGAGAACATGGTCTAGGCACATGGGCTTCAGTAGTTGTAGCTCATGAGCTCAGTAGTTGTGGCGTGAGGGCTTAGTTGCCTCATGGCATGTTGGATCTTCCCAGACCAGGGATCAAACCTGTGTCCCTTGCATTCCAGGGCAAATTCTTAACCACTGGACCACCAGGGAAGCCCTCTTTAAAAGGAAAAAAATTTTTTTTTTACTGGAGTAAAAGTCACAAAATGTAGAACATACTACTTTGACCATATTAAACTGTACAGTTCAGTGGCACTAAGTACCTTCACTTTGTTGTGAAACTCTCACCATCACCCATCTCCTGAATCTTTTTATCTTGCCAAAGTGAAACTCTGTCCCCATTAAACAGTAAGTCCCCATTCCCTCTCCCCACCCCCACCCCTTACCAATGTACTTTCTGACTCTACGAATTTGACTATTCTAGATATCTCATATAAGTGGAATCAAACAGTATTTGCTGCACATAATGTATATTGGAATGCTTTTTTTTAAGGTTAACTTAATATATGTCTTACAAACAGATAAAATCAGGATAGGTAGCCAGAAACTACCTCACAACTTCAATGCCAATTTGAAGGTGTGTTTTCCCAAAGTTCTTATGATCCTAATTTCCTCTTGAAGCTGTGGCAGCCCAGAGAGCAGAGGCTCAGCAGAAAGGACAGCAGGTGGGCCTGGGGCCCTGAGCAGGAACTTCTGGGACCTTTGGCAGGGACTTGATACTCTTAGTTTTGTTCCTTGACATCTTGGGGGGATTTTATTGCCTCTGCTACTGCTACCGCTAAGTCGCTTCAGTCGTGTCAGACCCTGTGCGACCCTATAGATGGCAGCCCACTAGGCTCCTTTGTCCCTGGGATTCTCCAGGCAAGAATACTGAAATGGGTTGCCATTTCCTTTTCCAATGCATGAAAGTGAAAAGTGAAAATGAAGTCGCTCAGTCATGCCCCGACTCTTAGCGACCCCATGGACTGGAGCCTACCAGGCTCCTCCGTCCATGGGATTTTCCAGGCAAGAGTACTGCAGTGGGTTGCCATTGCCTTCTCTGTTTATTGTCTCTAGAGGTAGTAAAAAGGCAAATAATTGTATGTGACTACATCAACTTTTAAAAATGACTTTATTTCAGTGCTTGTGGTTCTGAGACCACAACTTAGGGAAAATTTCTGAACAAAAAGGAGTAGGGAAATAGAAACTAAATTAAATGGAGGGAACCTGACTCCAGAGAGAAGAGACCAAACCTTGGAGGTCTTTTCCTATTTCAATTTGCAGGCAGAAAAATGGATGGGAGTTGGAGAGGGTAAGAGTGGCAAGTCTTATTTAAGGGAAAGCTTCTTACATCTCTAATCCCTTTGCAGGCCCTTTGCATCTCCATGGCGTTGAGAGTTTTTTTCTTTTTTAAAAAATATTTATTACTTTATTTGGCTGAATCCAATCTTAGCTGTGGCATGTGGGTCACATATACTCTAGCTGCAGCACATGGGCTTCCCTCTAGCTGTGGCACGTGGGCTCCAGAAGGTAAGAGCTCAGTAATTCTGGCATGTGGGCTTAGTTGCCCTGAGGCACATGGAATCTTGGTTTCCTGACCATGGATCAAACCCACATCCCCTTCATTGGAAGGCAGATTGTTAACCACTGGACCACCAGGGAAGTCTCCATGGTGTCAAGAGTTTTGAGGAGAAAAGGAATCCAAGAACTTCCAACACAGTTCAAATATGTTCCTCAGTCTTCCTATGGCTCTGCCATTCTTTCTTTTATTCATTTATTTATAAAAATCATTACTTTTTTCAAACCACTAATATTGAGATGACAGAACATGCTGTGCTGGGCAAAGGTGATTAAAAAACAAGGAAGATGCTACCCTACCTTTAGATTTCACAGTGTAGTAGGGCCAGGAGGCAAGTAGTGAAATAAACATAAACCAACAGAGGATGTTGCAATACACATCTGGGGAGTCCTCAGGCTGGAGGTCAGAGTTTTGGGGCATCAGTCCCTTGTTCCTCTGCAGTGACTCTGAGTGAATGAGTCACTGAGATGTTGTCATCTGCTATCACTCAGGATGGTTGATGATGAGCAGAGATGTGGAGACTGTACTCTGTCCAGGCACAGTAAATTCAGGCAGGGCAACTAAGAGGAGCTCATAGAATGCAAGAGGCATCTAGTGGTCTGCCAGGAAGAAGAGATAATGCTAGTGTGGAGGGGAGAATGAGCTGTGAAAGCACTGGAGGTTTTTAAGACATTGGGGGCAGAATAATAGGGTAATTAAGATTGTCTACTCTGGAGACAGAAACTGCCAGGTTTGAATCCCTCCCTTATCTTCATAGCTATGTTAAGGAGGAAGCATTCTCCTCCTTAAGGAAAGAAAAAACTTTTCATATGAAAGTACAATGAACCAGAGCTGTCACAGGTACAACTAAAGATGGGCATAAGAAACCTACAAAGGCACAGTGACATGTCTTGCAAATTAACGAACCTTTAAGGGCTATTGTGTCAGTATCTTAGTGACTGCAGTATTGACTCTAAGAGAGCCAGGGGTAGTCACTAAGGAAAGAGAGTGATTCAGATTGGCTGGGATGGCTAAGAGATTAGACCAAAGATGAATGCTAATCAATGGGTGTGATGATGAGTCTAATAATGATAATAAATGTGAACACCTCCTGTAAAGTAGACCAAGGTTGTGGGAAGTGTAGTTACCTTAGCCATGTAGTGTTTTCTTTCTGTGATAATAGACATATATTCCCCACTGAATCATTATACATTTAAAATCCCAAAGAATGGGACGAATTATTTATATTTCAAATATATCTTAAAATGATTGATTTTGATAAAACATTATTATTATATTAATTGCATCTGATTATTTTGACACAAGAAAGGCTGTATAGCATGGCCATCTTGTTTTAGTTGCTCCATATATTGTAACTGAGTAGAAAACCAAGTAGAAGATATTTGTGCCAATGTGATTTTTTTTGCTGAGCCTTAGGGACTGACTAAGGAAGACTGGAAGGGGAGGAAGACAGGCCAACCTTAAAACAAACATGTCACCATTGGCACCAGCATTCAATCCCCTTGTCTTATTTACCTCTCACCTTTGGTATGAAAGCAAGCAGACATTAGATGTCCTTTTGTTACCCCCAAACCAACAATACCCATTCTCAAAGATTTGTCCCTGATGAGTGCCTTCACTGGGTTTAGCAACCATTTACCAGTATCTATCCAAAGCCTAAGGATGAGAATCAAACTGAATATAGAACCACCTTTGTCTAAACCTGCTGCCTTGCAAGGAAATCAGAGGAGGCCTCCCATGACCCACTGGAATGTAAGCTCCCTGAGAGCAGTGATTTTGTCTGCTTTGTTCCTCACTGAATCAAGTACCAAATGAGTACCACATAAACACTGGTTGAATGAATGAATGACTGAGCAAATGGACTTGGGCTTGACCAGGGAAGTTCCCAGGTGAAGATGGAAGAATCTGTCTCTCTGTAACTGCAGAATACTCACTTGCCAGGCGGCAACTTTTAGTGATAGAATCATAACTGACATAAATTCTGGCTACCCTTTTCTACCCTATGTCTCAATATAAATTTACTTATTTATTTATTTTTGGCTGCATTGGGTGCTTTTTCTTCTCATTGCTGACAGAGTACTTCCTCTAGTTTCAGAGAGCAGAGGCTACTCTTTGGTTGAAGTGCCTGGGCCTCTCATTGCGGAGGCTTTTCTTGTTGCAGAGCATGAGCTCTAGACACACAGGCTTCAGTAGTTGTGACTTGCTGGCTCTAGGGCATGCCAGCTTCTGTAGTTGCAGTGCATGGGCTCATTAGTTGTGGCTCGTGGGTCCTAGAATGTGCAGGCTTCAGTAGTTGTGGTTCTTGGGCTCTAGAGCACAGGCTAAGTAGTTGTGGACCACAGGTTTATTTGCTAATGCTACATTTGGAAACTTCCCGGACCAGGGATCGAACCTGTGTCATCTGCATTGGCAGGCAGATTATTATCCACTATGCCACCAGAAAGTCCCTCAATATAAATTTTGTTGATTAATTATGGTCTCATTTCTCTTCATGTCTAAGTAGATTCACTATGACTGGGAATTCTGGTGGCACTTAACAGGCACTACTGAGTCCTTTAGCCTGATTCTAGAGATCGCTGGTAGATGTTTCCAGCTGCTGGAGCTCTGGGGCTCTGATATCAGTGGAAGAGACAGAGCTGTGAGGAGTCAGGCAGCAGCTGCCAGACTGGGGTCCCAGCAGGAGACTGACAAGGGGCTGGCCGCTGAGGTGAGCACTTTGGGAGACATTTGGAGGCTAGCACTGTTGCTGATTTTGCTAGCTGGGCATCTCAGCACGGGTAAATGACCCTAGACAGAATACGATACACATTGTATTGCCAAAGCTTCTGATCGTCTCTTTTCTAATGAGTTTCATAGATCATGTGTTCTACTTTTGAGTTAAGAAATGTGGGAAGGAAATGAAACCCAATTTAGAGTTAGTCTGGAAAGGTGCTCTTCTTTCTTTGTCCTCTTGCTAGGAAAACACACTGACTCTCTTCTAACTGAAAACAATGTCTTGTCTCCATGTAATCACGGAGGAGAACAAATCCTTTTAGGTAAAGTTTTCTTGAGGATGTCTGGTGGGATACATGCATCTCTTGGAACCAGTCTAGGAAAAGGATGAGGGTATACATGCGGCCTCTGCAAGTCACAGAACTGTGGAAACATCCCATAAAGATGCTCATTAACCCCACACTCTTCCTTCTGCCTCTATTCTGGACCCTCTGCTTCCCTCTCCTCTGATGGAGTCCTGGGCTTGTCTTTCTTCATAACCTTGCTAGTTCAGGTCCACCCTAGTTGGACATTCTGTTGATTTCATAGGAGCCAGAGAAAGCTGGTTCTGAGTAGATTGTAGACTGAGTTGCCCAGGACAGGAGCTCCTGGGCTAGTGTTGCACAGCTTGAATGTGTTGTTGGGGAAGGGTGACAGCACCAAATATTCCCAGCCCAGCTCCGGGCATAAGACAATGTGTCTGATGAAAGGGAACCAGGAAACCTACATAGGTACTTATCAGAGGCCTGTCCCATGTGCATATTTTACAGTGGATTGTAGAGGTGAATACGACACATAACCTGACTTACAGTAATTAACTAACTGGATAGACAGTCAAGTAAATAAGCAGTCTGTTACCATGTTGGTAAGTGCTGTAGTATAAGCGACTTACTACAATTCCTAGTTCTTTGCGTATCCTAATTTTCCTGCATGTTCTTTAGGGACATGAGATCCCTTGTCTCATGATCACATTTACACAAGAGATGTCATCATCTCTTGCCTTGTGGGGTGGTGACTGAACAGAGGACACTGGACATTCAGGGTGGGCTGTGTGTGTAAAATGGATAGAAAAGTGAAGAAGGGGAGGTGGGGGTTCCAGAGAGAAGCTTACTGGCACCTGGAAAGCAGCATGGAACCCGTGGGCAGATAAGGAGTGGAGACAAATCAGTGCTGGACTAGAGGGCAAGTTAGAGAAGGAAACTGCAATAATTAGGGTGGCAAGAATCACAGTTCACCTATGACAAAATCAAGATCTGAGGGAATGTGTGTTCTTCATTTGAAGACCGTAAAGGAAGGAAGACTCCTAACCATACAGAGTCAGGAGTGATTCAATTCTTCTGCTTGAACTAGTTAAGGAAGTTATGCAGACGAATGATAAGTTGGCTTGGATAGAGATGGTTTTGTTGAATGTGTTATGAGGTCTATGGTGGTGCTGGGTGCATCTCACCTACTGGAGCTGACCTCATAGGGCCGATGTTTTGTGTATGATCCATTTGAATGTTATTTCCCCTGTGAATTTCATTTTAATTTTAGAGATGAATTTCTCATCCAGTTACTCTCTAATATTAAAATAACTATGTTTTGCTGGATGCTTTTAAGATAATTCATAGTCAGGATTATAACCAAATGTTACACATATCTGAATTAAATTAAAATTATATTTTTCAATGGAAATTAAATTATCTTCATGACAGGGAGGGGTGCAATTTTCATCTTCCCTTTCCACCTGGCACTTGAAAATATAGCAGTGCCATGACTTACTTCAAATTGCCTTTGGGAGCATAACTACACTGTGCCACAGGGAGGGAAAACTCATTCTAGACGTGGGTGGGGTGGGGAGAGTTTGGGCATTTACATCCTCACCAGCCTTTTCCTGCCTCCAGCATGGGAGCTAGTTTCAGGATCTATGATTGAGTTGCCATTTTACTCATATTGTTGAGAGTTCTCTCAGTAGATCATAGACTGGAAAGAGGCACTTTCTCATGGTAGCTGGATGGTAGGGCTGAAAGTAACTGTAGTTGAATGGCCTATTTGCTTCTTAGGAATAAAATCTCTTGTTACAGGGATTCAAAATTGGGGAGGAAGTTCTGAAATTTCTAGACATTCCAGAACTGTGTGTGGAGGTTTCTTTCATCTTCATGATGTGCAGTGGGGATCTGTGGGCCTTTCTGCAGCCCCATCCTAGACTGCATGGCTCGGGGGTAATGTTGCTCATCAATTTGATCTACTTTCAAGGAGCTCCCATTTCTCAGTCCTCCACTTCTCATCAGAGTGGAAGCTCTATGGGCCTGAGTTTGAGCATATGTGCTGTGATAACAGACCAGTGGCTGGGATACCATAGCCTGGCCACTTGCTCCAAACACGAGAGGGCCTCTCTGAGGGTCACCTCTATGAGGGATGCCATCCTTGGAGCTCTGGTTTCCTGGGGTGGAATTTGGCCTGGCTGGATAAATCCTGGGGGATTCCATGGCTTGGTAGTGCCAATGGGATGATGCCAACAGTGGTGGAGATGCCCAGGTTTGGCTCCTCAGAAAACACTGTAATCAGACCATGTGAATTATTTGTTGTTGTTCAGTCACTAAGTAACATCCAACTCTTTGTGACCTCATGGAGGAGCACATTAGGCTCCTCTGTCCTCCACTATGTCCTGGAGTTTGCTCAAATTCATGTCCATTGAGTTGGTGATGCTATCTAACCATCTCATCCTCTGCTGCCCACTTCTTCTTCTGACTTCAATCTTTCCCAGCATCAGGGTCTTTTCCAATGAGTTGGCTCTTCCCATCAGGTGGCCAAAGTATCAGGGCTTCAGCTTCAGCATCAGTCCTTCCAATGAATATTCAGGGATGATTTACTTTGGGATTGACTGTTTTGATCTCCTTGCTGTCCAAGGGGCTCTCAAGAGTCTTCTCCCAGCACCAAATTTTGAAAGCATCAATTCTTTGGTGCTCAGCCTTCTTTATGGTCTAGCTCTCACATCTGCACATGACTACTGGAGAAACCATAACTATTGATTATACAGCCCTTGGACACCAAAGTAATGTCTCTGCTTTTGAATACATTGCCTAGATTTGTCATAGCTTCCTTTAAAAATAAATGATAAACTGAACTGTGAAAAATATTTCTCTGTTTACTGAAAAACACAGCTCCTGCTCAGTTCAGGACCATCCCATCACCAAAACTATTAGTAAGGCTGTGACAAGCAGCTGGGTCATTCTTAAAAAGGAGGGGATGAAAGGGTCTAAAAATGCCACCTGGTCTTCTAATTTAAGACATTTTCCTGTCTATTCTTTTTTGAGTCCTAACCCCTCCTTGAATAATATTTTCACATTTTGAGATATACAACACCCCTCTATGACCATGGAGAATGTTCCAGAATGTTCTAGGATTTCAGGATCAGAGGGTTTTTTTGTTGCTATGCTGAAAGTACCAAAGCTGAAAAGAAAATATCCATGCAAGTTCATCTTCTAACAAACTAGAGAGGCCCAGTCTCATCCCCCCAGGACTTGTTCAGAAAAAGCAGAGCTGCTCTGGCCCCTACAATCACTCCCACCAGACTGGCCCAGGGTGTACAGCAGAGAGCTGACAAGTGGATTATCTTCCATACAGACAGAGGCTGAGCAGTGTGTCCCTACCTCCTACAGGAGGGCTGGTCTGTGCTGGGGGAGGGGAGCTCTAGAGACAGAAGTTGTATGCTGAATGACATTGAGCTGCACTGGCTTTTTTTGTCCTAGATATGGAATCTGCCTGAGGTAGTATTAAGAGAAATTTGGCACAGTGCAGAAGATAGTGACTGGATGAAGATAAAAGTTCTTTCTGTAACTCACTGAGTTCAGCTTGCTTAATAAAGCAGTTAGAAGGCCCTCTGAAGATCTCCGTTCCAAGGCTTTCTCTGAGCTCTTTCTCCTTTTCCACTATAAGCCAATCAGGAACATAATCACAAGGACTGGGCTGTGTTCAACAGGTTGCATTTAGGACAAACTTCCTTTTTAATATTATTAACCATTACTTCAATAACTCACCTTGAGCTTTCCAGGTAACTCAGATGGTGAAGAATCCACCTGCAATGGCAGGAGACCCAGGTTCAATCTCTGGCTCGGGAAGATCCCTTAGAGACAAGAATGTCAAGCCATTCCAGTGTTCTTGCATGGAGAATCCCATGGATAGAGGACCCTGGTTGGGGGTAGGGGGCTACAGTCCATTGGATTGCAAAGAGTCAGACATGACTGAGCAACTAACACTTGCTTACTTAATGTTTTCACTGGGGCTTCCCAGGTGGCTCAGTAGTAAAGAATCCACCTGCCAGTGCAGGAGATGCTGGTTCAACTGCTGGATTGGGAAGATCCCCTGGAGAAGGAAATGGCAACCCACTCCAGTATTCTTGCCTGGGAAATCCCAGGACAGAGGAGCCCGATGGTCTTCTGTCCATGGTGTCACAAAAGGGTCAGACATAATTTAGTGACAAGCAACAACATACAACCATTACTCCAAGAGATCAATATTTCATAGTCAAGAAACTATGAAATGCTGTATAAGACATCAGCCCTGAGAAACTATATGTTCTCAAACCTCATCTCTACCAAGCCCCAACCCCCGACCAGGTCCTCAGTTTGTATAAGTCACCTGCTGGTGACTAGGAACTCGTCTTCTGTGTCCTTGGCATTGTTTCAGGTCACTGTGGGGATCTGGAAATGCTGAGGAATGGGTGGGCCCACTGAGTGGTGAGGCTGGGGGGCTTCAGGTACAAAGGACTGGCAGAGGGCAGGTGGGTGGAGCTGGAAGGAACAGTCATTAATTCACAAAGGTGTGCGCCTTTACCTTCCAACACCTAGGAGGGGGAGCCAAGCAGTTACCAAGAGAGGGGATGGAGTTTGAAGATCAGAGAGGATGAGATCCCTGGAACAGCCTAGTAGCTTCAATGGATATGGACTTCTTAGAAGATCAAGTCCCATGAGATGGAGGAGACACAGTTGAAGGATTGGAGGGTGTGAACACCTGTGTGCCACTCACCTGTCGTTCATAAAACAACATGAAATCTTTCTGGTCTCTACTCTCACTGGCTACCTCCTTCATCTCTTGACCCCAATTTCACCCCGATCATATTTTCTCATAACTTCTTGCACATCCTGACAGTGGAGAGGAAAGTGGACCTGAATGATCTGTACCTGTGCCTTGAGTAGGAGGGACAGCTTAATGACTGCTCCTGGGTCCTCAGGGTCCTTCTGGACCGTGAGAGATCTCTGCATCATTCACCACAGGGTTCAGTGCTAAGACAGTTGGAGGGGAAGGGAACAGGCGCTTTTCTGATGGAAGGGATTTGGAAGCCCCCCAGATTGTCCAAATGCCTGTCATTTAAAATTTTCTGTGAGCCTATCATTTCTTATTTTTCTTTTACTCCATATTCTTTCCCTCCCTCCATCCCTCCTTCTCTAACATATATTGAGCTGATTTGGGTCCTTGTAATCTTCATTCCTGGGCTTCTTTGACGGTTCAGCAGATATAGAATCTGCCTGCAATGCAGGAGATTCAATTCCTGGGTCAGGAAGATCCCCTGGAGGAGGACATCGCAACCCCCTCCACTATTCTTGCCTGAAAAATTCCATGGACAGAGGAGCCTGGGGGGCTATAGTCCGAAGGGTCGCAAAGACTCAGACACAGCTAGGCACACAGACCATCAACAATCTTCATTCCTAGGTCCTCCATACCTTCCTGGGCAGTTGCCAAGAGTTTTCTTGTGAGGAAAGTCACAGGACTCCTCAAATACCTTTTGCCTCAGCTGTACCGTGTATGTGTGTGTGTGTAGGTGCGGGTCCTTGGGCCCTGGGGCAGAGCCTTTGGGCATCAGTCCCCTTTTGTCTGCAGTGACTCTGAGGGGAAGTTGCATCCAGATGTTGTCACTTGGGACCACTTAGGGGCTGAAGGACGGGATGAGGACCCTGGCCCGTGAGAACAGTACTTGGACAACTGGCAGGAACAGAGTCTTTGATGTGTCCATGGGCAGTCGGCCCAGATGGTGATGCCAAGAGGAGCTCACAGAACCCAAGAGTCCTCATTAGAGGGCTGAGGTGCTGCTGGTGCTGAAGGCATTGGTGTTGGGCATTCATCTCTGTTTGTGTTTGCATTCTGGCTTTTCTAGTTAACAGCTAGTATCTGGGAAAGGGGGAAAAAAAAGACAAAAACTATAAAGTGATAGAGGCACAAGAGATCAAAGATGTGAGGAGTAAAATAAGAGACAGAGACAAGAACTCTGCAGAAGGTGTAGTGACCCAGTTTGTCAATTGGTTAAGACTCTGATTCCACTGTAGGGGGCACGGGTTCTATTCCTGGTCAGGGAAGATCCTACACGCCATGTGGTGTGGTCAAAAAAAAAATAATAATAAACTGGCTGGTTCTTTAAAGAAAAAAAAAAAAGACATATCTAAAGGCCACTGTGTCAGTGCCTTAGTGACTGTGCTTTTTATTCTAGCTCCAGAAATAGTATAGGTGAGGGAGGGATTCAAGTTGGCTGGGGTGGTTAAGGGAGATTAGCTCAGCTGTGAATCACACTGACTGGGTGTGGTGATGACAGGTGATAATGGTGAGTAGCAGTGATTAACCAAATGCTTTGGAAATTTCAATTATGTAAGCTGTTTGCTCTTTTGCCATTGCACCTTTTATAACATTGGAGATGCATTGCTCTCTGAAACATCACATTTAAGAAGAGGACACATCCTTTCAGTCCCAATGATTATTAATTACAATGATGACAAAATATTATTATTTTCTATGAACATTTATGAAAAGTATGTGTCTGGTTATCTTTGTACAGGAAGGCCTGATATGCAGCCATCCCTTTTCAGATGATTAAAAAAGAATATTCATGGGAAGAAAAGAGCACCTCTAAGAAGGTGTTTTCCCACTGGGGCTGCAGAATAATGGAGGGGGCCGGAGAAAGGCATGAGGATGAGGTCTGCTCGCGCACTAACATTATTCCAGTGGTTTGTAACAATCTGCCCCCTCTCCACTCTTGGCTGCTGTCTTTGGATATGGAAGCTAGCATATGTTCGATGTCCTTTTTTTGTTACCACCAAAGCCACTATGTCACAGTGTCAATATTTTCTCCAGGCTAGATGTTTTTCTGGGTTTATTAAGCCAGTACCAGTGTCCACTCACCCTGAGTATGAGGCCAACTGAGAAGAGAGTCATTCTGTTTCACTCGACATTGCGACGTTGTGTATAAAACAATCAACTGCTGCCTGTTGAACCCATTTGAACGCAAGTTCTCGAGAGAAGAAATGTCTCTGATTCTCAATCATATCCCCAGTGCCTAGAACTGCGCACACAATAGATGCACAATAAAAATGAACTGAGTAGATAAATTGGTCCAAGGAAAGGACCTGGAGTGACCTTGATGAGCTTTGGGGAATCTGATTTTCTCTGTAGCTGGGCTCCATGTTAAAGATGTTCTCATGTTACTTCTAGCTTCCCAAGACCCCCTTGTAATGCTAGCTAGGAGCTTTCCTGGTTGACCCTGCTCCCTTTCCTCTCTCTCTCTCTCTCTCTCTCTCTCTCTCTCAACAGTTTTAACTCAACCATAGCTGTAACTCTGTAAGCTCTTCGGGTGGCAGTTTGAGGTGCTTCTGAATCTCCACGTCTTCTTCCACAGCCTCTGTCAGGTGGCATGCTCTAATCCTCCAGTTTTGTTCAGCTTGTGAATAAGGTTTCCAGCCTGCACAGGGCTGCAGGGCCTGCGGTCTCCAGCTCTCACACCTTGCATTCCGGGTTTGCAGGCTATATCAGGCGAAGCACAACTCTTCCCTGGGAGCCAGTGGGTTAGCCACTTCCAGGAGCTACCTTGCCCTGCCGAAGGCTGAGCATTCTGCTGATTTCTAACCCAACTTAAACTAATGGCCAGAGCTGGGACTCCTGCTCCAGGGAATCATGTCTCATTTGTTAGATGGAGTTGGTGTGTATCTGGAATTAATCTCCTCTGAGGCTTTTTGCAATGGCAACCCACTCCAGTACTATTGCCTGGAAAATCCCATGGATGGAGGAGCCTGGTAGGCTGCAGTCCATGAGGTTGCTAAGAGTCGGACACGACTGAACGACTTCACTTTCACTTTTTACTTTCATGCATTTGAGAAGGAAATGGCAACCCACTCCAGTGTTCTTGCCTGGAGAATCCCAGGGACGGGGGAGCCTGGTGGGCTGCCATCTTTGGGGTCACACAGAGTCGGACATGACCAAAGCGACTTAGCAGCAGCAGCAGAGGCTTTTTGACTTCCAAATTTTAGGAATTAACTTCCAGGTTTGATAAAATCATTTCATAATTTAAGGTTGCAAAGTTATCCAGTTTTGACCGCCCCCCCGCCAACCCCTGTGGCTCAGTTCCTAACATCAATTTCACATAGTATTTACAATTGACTGTAGCTTGAGTTCTGACACTGTCTGACTTTTCAGGTGTCCAACTGAGATGTTACTCTTGGCTCACACTTAGGAACTCAGCCTCAGAAATGTCTGAGTTTCACAATTTAGGCTAAAACATGGTACTTTATTTAGCTTCATGATAGTGTCGATTTCAAATTTAATCAATTATATAGAATCCCAGCAACACTTCTCATTTTCTCTTTTTCCTAAAATTCTCATTTCACATGCTCCAGTCATCTCATTAACTAAACTCCCAGCCACACCATTCCCCCTAGACCTCATTCAGTCCTTCACTTACCTTTCATCTCCCCCTGCATTTTCATAGAGTCAGTGGAATTAACTTTCCTTCCTGAGATGTATGTTCTTACTCTTTTTTTTGTAAATTAATTTATTTATTTTAATTGGTGGCTAATTACTTTACAATATTTAGTGGTTTTTGCCATACTTTCTTATGACCCAGCCATGGGTGTACATATGTTCCCCATCCTGAAACCCCTCCCACCTCCCCTCTCCATCCCATCCCTCAGCGTCATCCCAGTGCACCGGCCCTGAGCACCCTGTCTCATGCATTAAACCTGGACTAGTGATCTGTTTCACATATGGTAATATACATGTTTCAATGCTATTCTCTCACATCATCCCACCCTTGCCTTCTCCCACAGAGTCCAAAAGTCTGTTCACCTTCGTTGCCTCTGGAGTCACTGTCTCTTTATTTAGGACTCAGAAACAGCTTATTAAAATAACAGAACTCCCATATCACACCCTGGCAATTTCCAGGTTGTATCAGGACCCACTGCAGGTTTTGAGGGAAGTTAGTCATTTCACTGAGAGGTGCAGGACCTAAACCAATAGGTCTCCATTCCAACTGAAAACTCATGGTCCTTCATGAATGGAGGTGGAAATGAACTGCTCTCTTCTCCTGATCCAGAGCTCAGATTCTGCCTCCAGAACCTTGTGTGGACTGTGTTGGCCACCAGGGGATCTGGGGAGGGACAGAGTGAAATGACACATGAGCCGCCTGGAAATGAGGAAGAAAAGCTTTATTTTTCTCACAGGGTCAGGCACAGGCTCTGCTGATCATCAGCAGGTGCAGGAGGTGGGGACCTGTAAGATCCTGGAGATCAGACAGAAAGAGCTCTCCAGAGAGAGCTCCAAATTCTGCATGGAAACATCTCCTGGCTCAGTCTGGGCAAATGAGAATGGGGTGTCCGGGAAAGGATGCCTTAGGGTGGGGCTAGGATGCCTCAGGGTGGGGCTTTTCCTTGGCTCTTGGGTTCTTGTATCCTCTGAAATCATGTGTGTCAACATCAGGAGGCCAGGTCAGCAGCAGCCTCCAGATCCCTGGCCACAGCCAGAGCGCCCGGACTGCAGACCACTATCACCATCGCAGGAGTCAGAGCTCTGGCGCCGGCAGCGGTGGGACCTGCGGCGCCTGTGGGAGCCCAGGCAGCAGCCGCCCTCGGAGCTGGGGGTGCAGCCTGAGGAGGTTGGAGGCAGACACTGTGCTGGGCTCTTTGGGGGGCACTTGGAGGAGGGGCACTTGGGAGGGCGCTGGCACTGCTGCTGGTTCTGCTGGCAGGACATCTCGGCAGGAGGTCAGTGAGCCTGGGGAAATGAAATCACCTTGTCAGCCTGGAATCCACAGTCCAGTGTTTCCCCACTCTTGGTTTCCTGATCCCTCTCTTGTCAGGCCAGCTGCTTCTTAAGCCAGGGCCGCAGGAGGGAGAGGAACACTGATGGGGAGTTAATTTGACCATGCAAGATGCCTCCTACATTGCTCTCTGCCCAGGATCCCATGGTGCCAATCTAACTGAGCATCCAGACTTTTGTATCTCAAAGGAAATACACAAGGGATGTACCCATTTGAGGAAAGTATTCTGAAAACTGATTATCACAGAAACTGTGTGTAGACATGAATAGAAAGAGCATGGGAATTGTCATGAGCTCCTGTGACCTTTGCAGTTCCCAGAATTCTTGTCACATCCCAAAGGAATTCCTTCTTGACCCTTACATCACCCCCCTGGCTACCTTCTCTGCAACCATACTTCTGGGATTTCATTTCAGGCCCCTTTGTTTTCCACTCTTCTGCTATGATCTCAGGGTTCCTTTCCAGCATCTCAGGTAGAGTTCCATTCCCTGCCGGATACTCACCAGGTGCCAGGAGGGAGGAGAAGTCTGTTTCTGAGGAGGCTGTGAATGGAGAGCTCAGGGCAAGAGCCCTTTTATCCTGTGCTGGGTGTGTGATACATGATTTGAGCACGCCACTGCTTTCACAATCAGGGGGAGGGTGACAGTCTGGTATGTTCCCAGGACTAGACTTCAAGCCCTTTTCCTGGGCACTTACATAATGTCCAACTAAGGAGTTTCCATCAAGAAGCATGATGACTGTCCACACACCTTCCCCTGGGGCAGCTAGGAGCCTGGCAACCTTCCTTCCTTCCTTCGTTGTTTCAGACCATCTGCCTCCATTCAGATTCTGACTCACCTTCTTTCCTGGGAATAGGTACAGCTATGGAAGAATTCTGTTTTGTTTTGTCCCCCCTCCGCCCCCCTGCTGCCGCCACCTCCCTCCACCACCATGTGGCTGGTGGGATCCTAGTTCCCTGACTAGGGATTGAACCTATGTTCCTGTTTTGGAAGCTCAGAGTCTCAACCACTAGACTGCCAGGGAAATCCCAGAAGAATTCTGTTATTGGATCATGAGTCTACCAAGACAGACACACAGACAAACAAATTAATAGATCATAGAAAAAATTCCAAGTGGACCATGTTTCCTGGCTGCCCCAGTGACCAGGACCTTCAGAATAATGCACTGCTGCCTCCTGAGCTCCTCGCAGTGAGATACAGGCAAGGGAAGGGGACTGACTGTACCTGCACCCTGTCTGGGGGCAGTGAGCCCCTCTGATGACCTCATGGCACCAGGCAGCAGGCAGCTTCATGCATGGGAGCAGAGCCAAATTAGGTGTTGATGGACAAATAAATAAATTGATCTGAGCTGAAAAAAAGCTGTTGGTGCATCATCTGAACTCAAAACTATTTGCACACTTAAGGAGGGAGATTGGAGGGAGGTTCAAGAGGGAAGTGACATAAAAAATAAAAAGAGATCTGATATAACATCTGCAAGGGCACAGGTCAGTCATGCATACATTAAAATTCATGTAATAATGAGAAATAAAAGTCTATATGGTTAAAAAATTACTATTTGCACACTTAAACCTATTATACTATCTATCATTCAAATATATAATTAAGGCTGTAAGCTTTAATAATCCATAGCTAATTTAAACAAGTTTTGCTATTATAATAATATTATATCATGGTCCTATATTTTCTTACAGGGCTTCCCAGGTGGTGCTAGTGGTAAGGAGCTTGGCTGTTGATGCAGGAGACATAAGAGACTCGGGTTTGATCCCTGGGTCCAGAAGATCCCCTGGAGGAGGGCATGGAAACCCACTCCAGGATTCTTGCCTGGAGAATCTCATGGACAGAGGAACCTGGCAGGCTACAGTCCATAGGGTTGCAGAGAGTCAGACACAACTTAAGCGACTTAGCACACATATTTTCTTACAGAGAAAAATGTTCATGGTCTATTAACTAGTAAAAATCAGGTGATAAAGCAGTGCACATAGTTAAGTGATTTTTTTTTTTTTTTTTTTGGCCATGCCTGGCAGCATACAGGATCTTAGTTCCCTGACTAGGGATCAAACCCATGTCCCCTGGATTAGGAGGTCAGAGTCTTAACCATTGGACTGCCAGAGAAGTCCCAAATAAGTGAGATTTTGAATGAAGTCTTTTTGTAGAGGAAGGTATCTTATTCTATTATGACCATTAAAACCTCTAGGAATGGCTTCCTGCCCTCAGAAAATTTTGTTTTTCTCCCTCTGCTCAACACTCACCCAACACTAAAGCATAGGGCACCTGTACAGTATTTCAAGACCCTGTGCAGGAAGGACTTGGCATGGAGTGGACCTTCAGAGTGTTAGCTCAGGATGGAGGTGGTGGAGATGGTGTGGAGGGAATTGTGGCCTCACTGACCTTATCCTGTCTCCAGAGTGAGGTTCCTGACAGCCTTGAGGCCTTGCTGTCAGTCCCAGCCTCCCTTTCAGTTTGACCACTATTTGCCTCACTTCACTGAGAGCCCTACAACTGGATACTGGGTTGCAAAGGGGAAAATATGAGCTATGAAAAGAGACATTATTTTTTCTCTTGGACTCCATGGTGAGGATGCAGAAGGAGAGGATAGAAGACAACTCATATTTATTTTCATCAGCTTTTCTGGATGGGGAAAGCCTTCAGTAATGCCACAAACTATGGCTACTGTCCCTCCTGGTACATCAGGGAAGTCTTACTCTACAACTTGTGTCCCAACGTGATTACTCAGCCATGTCCTAATTTGTGGTATAATACAGAGAAAAGTGGGCAGCCTAAAGGAAGTGGTGCTAACATCACCCTTGGGGCTCCTCTGAATGTCCAAACTGACCTTGGGGGATGACTGGGAGGGGGATGTCACCCACTGTTTCTTCCCCTGCAGACCAGATTCTCCTATTGCTAGCCCTCCTTCTTCCTGAATATTTCTTCCCATCCAGTTATTAATACCCAAGTTTCTACATTCAACAGACTTTAATGGAGTGTCAGCTGTGGGTCATGGACTGGTCTCAGCACTGGGAGTCCAGCTATGAAGGAAACATAGCCTGCCCTCACAGGATTGCCAGTCTAGCAGAAAGGAGGGACACCATGATGAATTACAACTGTCTATACATTAAAGAGGGGAGAAGGCAATGGCACCCCACTCCAGTACTGTTGCCTGGAAAATCCCATGGATGGAGGAGCCTGGTAGGCTGCAGTCCATGGGGTCGCTAAGAGTCAGACACAACTGAGCGACTTCACTTTCACTTTCCACTTTCATGCATTGGAGAAGGAAATGGCAACCCACTCCAGTGTTCTTGCCTGGAGAATCCCAGGGACGGAGAAGCCTGGTAGGCTACAGTCCATGGGGTCGCACAGAGTCGGACACACTGAAGCGACTTAGCAGCAGCAGCAGCAGCATACATTAAAGAGAGATAGCCGGTGCTGTGGCAGGTGTAAGGATAAGGCCTGAATCGGTCCAGGGTTCAGACCTCTGCAAAATGTGAATAGTTTTCCTCTTTGACTTGTTTAATAGAAGCAAGTACAAAGGCTCTTTTTGGTCCAAATGAGTACAATCTCTATCTCGAGTCATTAGCCAACAACAGCTGAAAGGTAGTATCAGTCTCAGTGGTGGAATAAGTTCCAAAACTTCTGGGTGGCTCTCAGTGTGAAGATTTCTCCATCTTCCTTAAAATGTAAGTGGGGGACTTCCCTGGTGACCCAGCGACTTAAGACTCCACATTCCCAATGCAGGGGTCCTGGGTTCAATCCCTGGCCAGTGAACTAGATCCCACATGCTGCAACTAAAGATCCCGAATGCCGAAACTAAGACCCAGCACAGCCAAATAAATCAATAAATATTTTTAAAAACGTAAGTGGACTTCTCTCTGGTTTCAGGCTCCATTCCTCGCTCCTTGTCTTATGGGCACCTGGTTTAGTCCTGGAGTTGCTGCTCTCCCATTTTATATCCACCTCAGGGAGGAAACCCCTCTTCACAGCCCCTTCCATTTCTCCCAAACAGGCCTGCAGATGGAGCAGATGTCCTTGATGATGGAAGAAGCTGCTGTGAGGCCATTAGGGCAGCTCTGTGAGGACCAGTGTGAGTAGCTCATCTTCAGGAGCTGGGCATCCTGCAGTGTGGAGCTACCAGAGAGAATGCACTTTATTTCTGATGCATCTTCCTTAAAATGCACTTGGAGGAATTAAATCTCAATTCATCAATCAAGTCTGTCATCTTACATAAGAAATGAAACAAAGACAAACTTCTTCCTTCTTTCAGGGATGGGACCAGGAGGTGACTGTGTGAAGCTTTTGTGACCAGTGGCTCAATTTCTTTTAGGGAAAATGGTGCAAAGGAGTGTGAAAATGCCTCCCAATCTTCTAATTGAGGACATTTCTTCCTGGCTTCCACATATAAAATTTCCTCCCCAGATGGTGTCTAACACTTTGGGCATATAAAATGTGTCCTCATATGGAAATATTGAAAATATTCCATATGAATTAAAACCTTAACATGATATTGGTTTGGGATTTTTCTCAGTATTGTATATATTTTTTATTTTTGGGGTTTTATTTTTTAATTTAACTTTCATTTTATATTGAGTATAGTTGATTTACAATGTGTTAGTTTCAGGTGTACAGCAAAGTGATTCATTTATACATATATTTATTCTTTTTCAGGTTCTTTTCTCATATAGGTTATTACAGAATATTCGAGCCCCAACCCTAAAACCATAGCATCTAAATATCCTTAACTTCTAAAGAGAGCATTGGCAGAGTCCCAGATTTCCTCTATGTATATTAAGAAACTGTAGAAGTATCTCTCCCATTAACACTGCCATATGAAAATAGAATGCCAGGAATTTTATGAGGAATGTCAGAACAGAGGATGATTTTCCCAGCAGACAATCAGGGAGGATGGACATTAAGGGTGTGAGCTGAATCAGGACAGGATGAGCTGGGCGGATATGCGGTGATGAGAGCTGTCAGTCTGGCTGGTACGGCCATGTGACACTCATCTTTGGAAATTCCAGGAAATGGTGTGGAGACACTTTGTGACTGTTTAGATGGTCATTTCCATACACTGTTATTTGGCCAAATGTATGTATTATAGTCTTATCTGTACTCACAGGCTGAAAAAAAGTAGCTGATATTTAGATTATACATTATATGAGATACTCATAATTTGTAAAATTATGTGTCTTTTGGTAAATGTAAAAAAAAATACAGACAGTCCAGCAATTCTAAGGAGAATCTTGAAATATTTGAGACATTATTGCATTCACATCAGACTAAAGGGAAAATAAAAACATATTATCATCTCAATAAATGCAGAGAAAGCATTTGAAAAAAATCCAGTGTGAATTCATGATTAAAAAAAAAAAAAAGCTTTCAGAAAGACAATGAATCTTGTAGGGATTCCTTGGGAACATCCTCAACTTTATAAAGAGCATCCTCAACTTCATAATATTTTCATACTTGATATAGACAATGAATGTTTTTCTCCTAAAATCAGGAGCAAGGCAAGGGTAGATCTATGGAAAAGAACGTAGGGTTCAAAACTAGACCGAGTATAGAGGATTAATTTATTTTAAACAAAGGTACAGAGGCGATTGAATGGAGGAAGGACAGTCATTTCAACAAATGATGCTGAAACACTTGGCCATCTCTGTGTTAAAAAAGAATTAAATTTTACTTCATGCTATATACAAAAATTAACTCAACAAGGATATTAAACCAAAATGTAAAACATAAACCTTCTAAAGTAAAACATAATAGATGATCTCTTATGACTTTGGGTTATACAAACATTTTTTAGATATGGCAAAAAAGGAGTCATTCAAAAAAGAAAACCTTGATAAACTGAACTTCACCAAAAGTAAAAACTTTAACTTTTCAAAAGACATTGTTAGGAAAATGTAAAGAAAATTCAGAGACATGAGGAAAATATTTGCAGAACATATATCTTACAGAGTTATGTCTAGAATATATAAAAAATACCTGAAAACTAAAAATCAGAAAACAGAAAACAGACAGCCATCTCAACTAAGAAAATGCCTGGATGGCAAATAAGCACAAGAAAAGACACTGAACATCATTTGTCATTAAGGAAATGCAGATTAAAAGCAAAATGAGATACCACTCTACACACTTTAGAAGGGTTAAAAAAAAAAAAAAAAAACTGGCAATACCACATTCTATGAAGGATGTGGAGCATTTAGAGCTCTTAGACATTGCTGGTGACAATGCAAAATTATACAACCAGTTTGGAAAATAGTTTGCCAGTACCTCATAAATAGAAATGTATACTCACCATTTGCCCCAGAGCCCTATTCTTAGGTAACTGGCCAAAAGGAATAAAATTTATGTTCAGAGAAAAACCTGTAAGTCAATGTTTATAGTGGCTTTGTAATTGCCCTGAATAGCAAATAAACCAAGTGTCCTTCAACTGGTGAATGGATTAAAAATCTGATACATCCATGCAGTGGAATGCTGCTACTGCTAAGTTGCTTCAGTCGTGTCCGACTCTGTGCAACCCCATAGACGGCAGCCCACCAGGCTCCCCTGTCCCTGGGATTCTCCAAGCAAGAACACTGGAGTGGGTTGCCATTTCCTTCTCCAATGCAGCAAAGTGAAAAGTGAAAGTGAAGTCGCTCAGTCGTGTCCGACTCCTAGTGACCCCATGGACTGCAGCCTACCAGGCTCCTCCATCCATGGGATTTTCCAGGCAAGAGTATTGGAGTGGGGTGCCATTGCCTTCTCTACTTAGCAGTAAAAAAGGAATGAGCTACTACTATATGAAACAAAAGGAATGAATTTTAAATACATTTTTCTATGTGAAAGAAGTCAGGCTTTCCATGTCACTCGTGGTGAATTCATGTCAGTGTATGGCAAAACCAATACAGTATTGTAAAGTAATTAGCCTCCAAAAAAAATAAATAAATACATTAAAAAAATCAATGTCACATATTATATAGTTCTAATTATATGCCAACAAAGGTCCGTCTAGTCAAAGCTTTGTTTTTTCCAGTAGTCACGTATGGATATGAAAGTTGGACTATAAAGAAAGCTGAGCACCAAAGAATTGATTTTTTTGAACTGTGTTGTTGGAGAAGACTCTTAAGAATCCTTAGACAGTAAGGAGATCCAACCAGTCCATCCTAAAGGAAATCAGTCCTGAATATTCATTGGGAGGACTGAGGCTGAAGCTGAAACTCCAATACTTTGGCCACCTGATGCAAAGAACTGACTCACTGGAAAAAACCCTGATGCTGGGAAAGATTGAAGGTGGGAGGAGAAGGGGATGACAGAGGATGAGATGGTTGGATGACATCACCAACTCAATGGACATGAGTTTGTGTAAGCTCTGAGAGTTGGTGATGGACAGATAGGCGTGCTGTAGACCATGGGGTTGCAAAGAGTCAGACACGACTGAGTGACTGAACTGAACTGAATTATATGACATTCTGGAAAAGATAAAACTATAAAGACTAAAAAATAGATTGGTGGTTGCCCAGGGTTGGGATGGGGGAGGGAATATATTGGGGTGATGGACTTGTTCCATATCTTAATTGTAGCAGCATTTACATGACAGCAATTATCTATTAGTTAAAGCCCATGGAATTGTATACTCCAATGGGTGATTTTTTTAGAGTATGTAACATACACCTTGGCTTACCTGGTGGCTCAGTGGTAAAGAATCCTACTGCCAATGCAGAGATGCAGGTTCAAACCCTTGGTTGGGAGGATCTCCTGGGGAAGAAAATGGTGACCCACTTCAGTATTCTTGCCTGGAAAGCGTGGATGGAGGTGGCTGGTGGTCTATAGCCTATGGGGTTGCAAAGAGTCAGATACGACTTAGTGACTAAACAACAACTAAATATACCTCAAGGAATCTGACTTAATAATAGAAAAAATTTAAAACAATACTTTTTAGGAATATATACAAATGTGACAAAAATATATTAAAAGGGAAGAAAGAAAGAACATTAAGCACAAAATTCAGGATTTTGGCTATGTCAGTTGGCTGGGACATGGGATGACAGAGAACTCAGTAGGTCCTATAAAGTTATTATTTCACTTAGGTGGTAGACTTTTGTGTGTCTTCATTTAAATGATTGATAGGTAGATAAATTAAGAGGGGGCATATGTGGACCAATGACCAGCATACATTAAAAACCAAGGTTTATTGTTCCAGTCTACACCAAATATCTGATAATAAGAAAACTAAAGGCCGTAAACTCCAAGGAGAAATACCTTCCCAGGATACCACTTTGGGCCTTACTTTTCTCATCTTCCCCTTTTCACAACATCAGTCATAAATTGCAGATGAGAAGGGCTACTCCTTGCTTGCTTATTTGTTACTAACATGCGTGGCTCAGAAGGCTTGCCTTGGAGCTGGACCTCAGATAAAGCACTTCCTGCTCCAGAGCTCACATATACATTACTAGGTCATAAGATCCTCATTTTAGGCCAACCAGGTCAGTTTCTTTTCCATGTTAGTTTTTTCTCCATGTTTTATCTCAGATTCCTCAGGATGTCAGAGGAATCTGACATACTTCACAGTAAAGCATCTTTGGAGTTGATACATGCTTTGAGCTGTGAATTCAAGTGTCTTCCTTGGTCTTCTCAGGCTCATTGTGGACTCTGTTCTGAGAAGGAAAACACTGGCTGTGAGGTGGGGGAGGTTCCAGGAGAATGTGCATGCTCAGACCTGTGTGACTCTTTGCAACCTGTAGCCCACCAGGCTCCTCTGTCCATGAGATTTCCCAGGCAAGAATATTGGAGTGGATTGCCATCCCTCCTCCAGGGGGTCTTCACCACCCAGGGATCGAACCCGTGTCTCCTATGCCTCCTGCAATGGCAGGTGAATTCTTTACCACTGAGCCACCTGGCAAGGTCCCAGGAGGGAGGTGTGAAATTAAGGAGCTCCATCACAAAGAGGAAGAGAATGGGCACATCAGGAGACAGGAACTAAGACAGGGACTCAGGCGTGGGGCTGGGAGGAAGCCAGCTACCAGTCAGCTGGTGAAGCACCAGGACCAGAAGGCAGCTCTATTAGCAGGCTCTGAAATGATCTGAGTCACACTGACTGGGGACAAGTGTTACACCAAAGTGTAGCCCCACAGCAACGCAGAATCACACATCGCTGGGACAAAACATGGCCTCTGTGCTTATTTCTAGAAAAGCATACTGCATGGACAAATAATTAGCTCCCTTCTGCAGCTAGATTTGAACCCTAAGACTAAGTCAGTTCTCCTCCCTTCTACCTACACATTTGCCTTAGGAGGTTTTATATGAGCCTCATTTGATATCGTAGACCTTATAGTGGCTAAAGTGAAAGTGTTAGTTGCTCAGTCGTGTCTGACTCTTTGTGACCCCATGAACATGGAATTCTCTGTCCATGGAATTCTCCAGGCAAGAATACTGGAGTGGGTAGGCATTCTTTTCTCCAGGGGATCTTCCTGGAATATATATTTAGTGTTCACTCTAACTGAGATATCAGTGAAAATACATATCAGCTCCCCCTGTCCAGGACCATTTATGTTCTCACATGTATCCTGAAAGAACTTTTGGAATCACTGATTCAAAACAAGTAAATTGTACATTGATGAGAAAAAGGACACCATAGCCTTTACTATTAATTTTGTGTCTAAAAACAGGTAGCTAGTCCTTTAAGCTTATAAGAAATTGGAATGCAATGTGATACACTTGCTATAATAAAGTTTTATGTAATTCTATTTAATTAAATTTAAGTATGTGAATGCTGAAGTGTCAATGATAAATTTATTTTGGGTAAGTGTAGTGTAATATATTTTTCATATTGGAGACAGTTTGATGAGGAATAGATATGTAATGTCACCAGTAAATTCAATGGGAAAATAGCATTCAGATGGGAAAGAATCTGCCTGCAATGTAGGAGACCCGGGTTTGATCTTTGGGTCAGGAAGATCCCCTGGCAAAGAGAATGGCTACCCACTTCAGTATTCTTGCCTGGAGAATTCTGTGGACAGAGGAACCTGGCAGGCTACTGTCCATGGGGTCACAGTCAGACATGACTGAGCAACCAACACTTTCACTTTAGCCATTATAAGGCCTATGATATCAAATGAGGCTCATATAAAACCTCCACCATGGTCAGTCTTAAAATTACCAACCATTTTTGTAAAATGGTTCATTATCATTTGCACTATTTTCCTTCCCTTAGCTCTTCCAATATCTGAACCACTTCCTTCTATTAGCTTCTCCAGTGTTAGAATCAATAGTGCACATTGGCAGATGTGGACACAACAGAGCCTCAGTGAAGAGTGGACTTCTCCCCATCTCCCCTTCTCCTCCTTCTTCTTAATGATATCAATTGTGAATCTAGTCACATCTAGAGCTGTAGGCCCCTTCTTAGTGGGACTCGTCTACTGCTGCCCATGCTGCCACATGGGACAGTGAGGTCCTCTTAGGAACCTGTCTGTCTTAGACAAGAAATGGCTCCCACCTCCATCCCTTACCCTACACATCTCCCATCTCCCTCAGGACAATGACCTTGACCAGCTGTCACCAGACTTCAGAGAACGCAGAAGTCTTCATTACCCTTTGGGACTTGCAGTGCAATGCGGGGACAAGGGGGATGGACCAATCATAAGCTAAAATCTTAGGCTTGAGGTCTTTATAAACACTTCTATGATAGCACATATCTCAACAGATCAATATACTTACTTGTCTAGGGAGGTTCCTGGCCACCCAGAGGTTAGGACTTCACTTTCCAATATGGGAGGTGAGGGTTCAATCCCTGGTCAGGGAGCTAAGATTTCATATGCCTTGTGGCCAAAAAAAAAAAAAAAAAACCAAAACATGAAATAGAAGCAATATTGTAACAAACTCAATAAAGACTTTTAAAAATTATTTTAAAATATATATTTACTTCTCTGTGTCATGATCTATTTAACCTGTGAGATAATCAGAGAAGAAACCTGTCATACATCTCTCTATATTATTCTTGTCAAATGAAGTAAAATGGACAGAGCTTGGTCTAGGAACGGAAGTGAATGAATGACTAAAGACATAGCAATAGATCCAGAGCAGATCTGAGTAGCAAGTGGCTCAGCAGTCACAGGGACATCCTGGTTCCACCTTAGTAGAATTTTAGATTCATGCCCAGGAAGACACGAGGCAAGCAAGTAGGAAGTGTGTGTTGTCATTGCCCTCCCCCTTGTTGTGAAAGCAGCAGGATGCTCGGGCCGTGCATCACACACCTAGCACAGGATAAAAGGGCTTCTGCTCTGAACTGCGCATCCACAGCCTGCTCAGGAGCATCCTTCTCCTGCCTCCACTGCAGCGGTGAGTGACTGGAAGGGGACAGAGCCTCAGCTAGGAGTGTGGTGGAGACAAACTTGGGGTTGGTGGGGAAGAGGAAAGCAGAGGTGTCTCTGGAGGCAGCAAGAATCAGACTTTGGGGGGCAACTGGGAACAGGGCAGGGGACAGTGAGCAAGGACCAGTGTGGGAGGCATTGGGGTCTGGGACACATGGCTCTCAGCACCACCCCCACGCTTCATCCTGAAACACACATGCACCAGAGACATCCTCCAGGGGTCACTTCCCAGTGGGTGTATTTCCCTCTGTGTTTCTACAGGGCCCACTTAGAGGATGACAGCATGGTTCTGGGAAGGACTAGAGAGTGAGGGAACTGTCTTGCCAGGTCAGTTGAACTTGAGATCCATTTCCGCTTTCCTCTTGAACATCACAACTCAGGAGGCAGCTGGGATTAGGAGCATAGGCCCTAGTAAGACCGCTCACAGGGGAGACACTGGCCTGGAGCTTGTGCACTGATCTTTTCTCCTTGAATGTGTCCAGGCTCACTGACTTCCCATTGAGATGTCCTGCCAGCAGAACCAGCAGCAGTGCCAGCCCCCTCCCAAGTGCCCCTCCCCCAAATGCCCCCCAAAGAGCCCAGTACGGTGTCTGCCTCCAGCCTCCTCGGGCTGTGCTCCCAGGTCCGAGGGCAACTGCTGCCTAGGCCCCCACAGGCGCCCCAGGTCCCACTGCTGCCGGCGCCAGAGCTCCGACTCCTGCGATGGTGATGGTGGTCTGCAGTCCGGGCGCTCTGGCTGTGGCCAGGGATCTGGAGGCTGCTGCTGACCTGGCCTCCTGATGCTGAGACACGTGATTTCAGAGGAAACAAGAAGCCAAAAGCCAAGGAAAAACCCCAGCTTGATGCATCCTTTCTTGGACACCCCGGTCTTTGCTTCCCAGGCTGACGAGCTGAAATGTTCACAGCAGGCTGGTGCGCTCTCCCTAGAAGGCTCTAAGGTGTATTTCCCAAGAGCCCATGGGCTCCCCTGCTTTGTGCCTCACTGTGTTCTCACCGCTCTTTGACCACATACAGAAATAAAACTTCTTCTTACACCACATGCCTCTCACCTGTCTGTTGAGTGCTCCACCCAAGGCTGCCCGGTGGGCCCCTCCCTCGGTTCCTGAAGGTACGGCTTGCTTGCACCAGGGAATGATCCTGGCAGGGGCCTAGCTCATTAATAGGTCTGCTTTTTCTCACATGGGTTTGTGGGGGTGGCCCAGTGGGAGTTTTGGGGGTGGCAGGTGGGAGAAGAGGAGCTGTCTGGTTGCTGAGAACACTCTCAGAAAAAGGCCGTGTATAACATGGGAGAGGAGGGACGAGCTGTCCTCAGAATCCGTTTCTCTGTTGAGGCTAGTGTGACGGATCAGACATTGAGGAAAATGAGACCAAAGAGGATGGAGAACTTGGAGGCAGAAAGAAAGACCTGGTGAAGAAAGAGCAAGTTCATCTGAAAATAATGAACTTGGGAGAGAGAGGTGAACTGGACAGGCAGTGAACTCTCAAGAAACCCAAAGTGAGGGCTTTCCTGGAAAGAATGCATGGGGCATCCAGCAAATGAGAGCCTCTGGGCTTTGAGAAAACCGAGAGAAAAAGAGGACATGAGAAGCGTCTCAGAGGGCTACAAACTGGATGCCTGTACATTTTTTTCAAGAGATTTGATGTAGAATGGAACTCATTTCCATTACTTTTTGGCTATTGAATGCTAGTTTTCAAATCCAATAGCAGTAAAGACTCATTCACTCAGATAACCGGAGTTGATGCTGGCTTCAGCTGCTTGCTTTATTCCTGGCCTCTCTAGCATGATGATGATCTCAGAGTGTTCCTGAGACTCTTCACATGGTACCTCCCAGAGACAGCATCCCAAGAGGACCAGGAGAAATCTGCATGACCTTTCATGGTCCAGGCTCAGAAGTTACATAGCATCACTTCTACCATAGTCTATGGGTTAGAGCTGTCATAAGCCTGTCTAGATTTAAGAGGCGGGAACACAGACTTTATTTCTCAATGAGAAGAAAGTCAAGGAATTTTTAGCTATGTTTTAAAATTATCTCAGTGGGTATATTGCCCACTAACCTCACTTCTTTCCAGCTCACATTACCTATTCTTGAAGCCTTAGTATAAATTTTGAAAAGGCTCAAATACTGGCCATGATTACAAAATATTCAAGTTTTGAAGAGAAAGACTGTTCCCACAACCTTTGTGTATCTAGAAAGTTCAGAATCATTATTGCAACTGTAATGTCTTATCAAAGACATCCATTTTTTACATATGTCATATTAAGTCATTACTTCATTCTACAAAGTTAAAATAAAATACAATGGAAAAATGCAGCTATTTTCTCCTTCCTTCCGGAAATCTCCAGCCCAAGGACTCCTGGCTCTTGAATCCCATGAGTTCCTCTTGAACACCTTAACTGGGTTTCCACAGAACAACATCGTAGCTCCTGCCCTATACCAACAGCCATTTTGAAGTCTGAAGACCTCACTCACTGTCCAGAAGTGACGATGGCTAGATGCCTCACTCTTGTCAAATGGGAACTGAGGTCCAAAGTCTATGACCTAAGTTCCAAGGACTTCCCACACACGTATAGCAAGTACCATTCCAGTTAATGATAATTTCATTTCATGTCAGTCTACACTGCGTCTGTTACACTATAAGCTTCTCAAGTCTGGGAACTGTGTCTGATACAGTGCTGAGTTCTCTGTGTTCAACACATTTCTGAAATGTGTACTCAACACACGTTGTTTGAATGAATGAAGAATTATAAACACCCAGCCTTCAAAAGTCCTGAGGGTCAAGGGCAGACATTTGAGCAGCTTAGGGACTACTTAGCTCCCTTCTATCAGAAACATGTCTGGGAATCTACAGAGGGAATGTTGAAGGCCTGGGGCTGGAGAGTTTGAGGATCTGCCACTCAGATGACAACCCTTTACTGTTGCCACTCTCCATGTTGGGTCCCCTTTTTTTCCCATTGGCTATAAATCAAAGGAGGAAAAGAGAAAATCTCGGGGTTGATCAACAGTCTTGATCCAGATCATCTCTGCCCAAAAGCCTTTCTGTTTCCTTGCTGCCTTCAGGTTCCTTACACTGTGGGCTGAGAGTCACAGAGTCAGGATCTGCAAAATGTCATTGAAAGGGCAAAAGGACAGGATATGTATGCATGTGTGTGTGTGTGTGTGTGTGTGTGTGTATACACACACACTTCAATGTTATACCTGGTTTACTTATTTCCCACAGAGTCACTGGTCAGAGATGTCCTGCCAAGAAAAACCAACAATGTCATCTCGCTCCCCATGTCTAACCCTCACGTATCCTTTAGACTGTTTGTCTCCAGTCTCATTCTGCTATGGTTCCAGCTCAGGTTGGGGAGAGGCTACCTGAGCCCTCACAAGGACCACCGTCCCACTGACACTACACCAGAGCATTCTGGAGACCCCTGTTGCTGTCACAGCTCTGCGAACCTCTCTTGTTCTGGGTCACAAGGACCACAGAGCATCAGGGTTGGGGCAGCCCAGGGGCCAAGGAGCTGCCCAGTCTGGTGTTTCTCGTTCCCTCCCTGGCATACCTATGGCTGGGCTCCCAGGGTGCCACTCAGGGGCCCCAGCTGGACCATGCAGCTCATTTCCATGGCTTTCCAGAGCTTTGTGCTACTCCCAACTCGCCCTCTGTGACCTCGTGGAATTATAAAGATTCTCCAGTACTGAGCACCGTCTGACTGTAGGTTGCGTTTGCACCACTCTACTCCCATCCTCCCCTTTCCAGGCACCCCAGGGATTTTCCTTTCTCCTTGCTTCCCAGAGAACAGCCCGGCACTGTGTGTGAAAGTGACCATAGGACCAGAGCAGGGGGAGGAAGGAGGTCTTCCTCCACCCGAATGGAGCTTTCTGGAGAGTGAGTCAGCTGAAAAGTCAGGAACTGTCAGGGAAAGAGACCTCCTGTGCAGAGCAAGATTCTGCATTCACTGGGCATCTTTGCAGCCCCTTGACTCTTTGCAGTTTACTTTACTTTTGAGCGCTGCTCCTTCCCCATCCTCCCATGCCCTTCATTCTGAGTCCCTTCCCAGCTCACACTCTCAGAACCCCTTCATTTGGTGAGCTTCTCCAATCCACTCCTTCCCGTCCCCCAATTTCAAATTCTTCACATCTACACTCTACAACCTCTACTCTCTCATCCTTCATTGATGGCTAGCTTAATAGTCTCCTCTTCCATCCTCTTTAATCTTGTCCTTCTTTGGCCTCTTTCTGATTCTCTGCCCTCTCAGCCCTGCCATTCAGCTGGGGAGCCCAGAACGTTTTTACAGGAACTCCGTGAATTGACCTTGAGGATTTCGACATCCGTACTATCTCCTCTCTTTCCTACAGGAAAACTCAAGACTTTCACTAACTTGCTCCATCGATACCCTCCCCTAACCCCACGATCCCCCAAAGGTGCCTGTGAGTTGAGCAGAGTATGAGCTGCTATGTTTGTGTCCTGAGACAGGGTTCTGCACCCAACCTTGGGCATCCTGGGGTGGGGCCAAGACATGGACACGTTAGACAAAGGTTGCCATGTGAAAGAAAAGCTTTATTTTTTCACAGGGACATCAAGGAGAAGAGGTGAAGCTCTGAGCTCCTGAAGCCATCTGGGAAAACCTTCTGGGAAAACACTTGGAAATCTCCAAGGGAGATCTTTGCAGGACAGAAGGGCATAGGAACGGAATGCACCAGGAGGGGTAGATTCCAGTCACGTTAGAACCAAATGTTTTTACTTAATCTCATGATCCAGGTCAGCAGCAGGCCTCAGAGCCCTGGCCACAGCAAGAGCATCCGAACTGCAGAGCACCGTCACCATCACAGGACTCTGGGCTCTGGCGCCGGCAGCGGTGGGGCCTGCGGCGCCTGTGGGGGCCCAGGCAGCAGCCGCCCCCAGAGCTGGGAGCACAGCCTGAGGAGGCTGGATGCAGACCCTGTGCTGGGCTCTTTGGGGGCACTTGGGGCAGGGGCACTTGGGAGGGCTCTGGCACTGCTGCTGGTTCTGCTGGGAGGACATCTCGGCGGGAGGTCGGCAAACCTGAGCGAAACAGAAATGAAGCAAGTATGTGTCAACGCAGAGGCTTCAGGCCACTGTTTCATTTATTTGTAGGTCCTTTTCCCCTCAGACCAATTGCTCCTGGAGTCAGGATCAGAAGAGAGGTGGGAACTGATTTGGAGTTAAATGTGCCTAATGAGTTGTCTTTGCTTCATCTCTCTCCTGGAAGGAAAGAAAGCTGACAGACGTCCAGGTGAGTCTCCAGAGACACTGCAAACACCCTACAGATGTAGCGTGAATGGCGTCCCCTGCAGGCAGGCAGCGCACACAACACACAACTGTCCCATAAATCTCTCCTCTGTTTAGACACCCAATCCACCTGCAGTTCAGGAGATCCCCATTTGATTCCTGGGTCAGGAAGATCCCCTGGCTAAGGGATAGGCTACCCACTCCAGTATTCTTGGGCTTCCCTTGTGGCTCAGATGGTAAAGAATATGCCTGCAAGGGAGGAGACCTGGGTTTGATCCCAGGGTCAGGAAGATCCTCTGGAGGAAGGCAGGGCAACTCACTCCAGTATTCTTACCTGAAGAATCCCCATGGAAGGAGGAGCCTGGTGGGCTCTAGTCCATGGGGTCACAAAGAATCAGACATAACTGAGTGACTAAGCACATTCCGGACACCAAGCGAGGAGCCAAGAGATCACTGAGGGTGTGAGGAGGAAAGGGGTGCGGGTCTGGGAAAATTAGGAAGGAGAGATGCTGAGGTCTGCTGCATCACAGACCCCCTGACATGGCTTGTGGACTCTACTCCCTCACAATCCTGCCCTTGCTGCTCACCATGGGCCCATTTCTGCCACCTCCATCCTGTCTTCCTGCTGCCCTCTCCTGGCTGAAGCACAGGTTCATCTGCTCAGCCCCTTCAGCTCAGCTGGACACTCACCTGAGTCTGTGCAAGCAGGAGAGGCTCTTGTTGAGGTGACTGTGGACCTTGGATCCCAGGACCCGAGCCCTTTTATGCTGAGCTTTCTGTTGCACAGCCCAGGTGTGTGTCCTCAAGCTCAGCCCAAGGTGACAAGACCACATCCTCCCAGGATCAGGCTGTCAGCATTTTCTGAGGCACAGATTTTGAGGAAGGACAAAGATGAAGCAGGAAATTTCAATGACAATCCAATTACCCATAGCTCAGGCCCACTGGCTGCCATTCTACTTTTATTTACTCATTCAGCTCACATACCCTGCACTCAGGATTCATCCTTTGTGGGCAGTGGTAATGCAGAGACACATAGAACTGCTTTTGACTAACTCAGAGAGACAGATGGACAACTGAACAACTCAGTAGATCCTATGTGCTAAATGATGGGGCACATGTACATGCACTGCTCTGTAGATTCCCTGATGGGAATGAAGTCTTTGGCTTCTTTTTTATGTATGTGGATTCAGCTGAGCTTACTGGATCTTGGAAATGGGATGGGTAAGGAGTGGAAGGATGAAGCTGGGACCATGGCGTGTGACACTGAACTCTTGAGAGAACCTCATGGCATCTGCAGCATGGAGTGCTGGGTAAGAAGGGAGTGAAGCTGTGGTAGGACTTGGTGGAGGAGTGGGACAATGTCAAAATATGACCTGCATATGCTGGGCTAACAGAAATCACAGCAAATGGAAGACAAAGGGCATCTGTCATGTGGTCGTCAGTGGAATACGTGAGGTCACAACTAATTTTATATATTTTACTGAAAATTGATAAAAATTTTGGTTAATTCATTGATATGATGAGATTGATGGGGCTGTATGCATTTCACCTACTAAATAACTATGCTTAAGTTTTTATATGGGGCTTCCTTGGTGGTTCAGATGGTAAAGAATCTGCCGGCAGTGTAGACCTGGGTTCAATGTCTGGGTTGGGAAGATCCCCTGGGGAAGGGAATGACAACCTACTCCAGTATTCTTGCCTGGAGAATTCCATAGACAGAGGAGCCTGGCGGGCTACAGTCATGGGGTGGCAAAGAGTTGGACAAGACTGAGCACACACGCACACATAGTTCATAAACAGCAGAGCTATGCTGTGATCCCTGATATCATGGCTTCAATTTGAGAGAGGATTTATGTATAATAGAACTGCTATGTTAAATAGTACGAGGGAAGGGATTTAGTCACAACCGTCATTGCCACCAAAGGAACTTGAAGAACCACATTGGTCCTCTAATGATCGTGTTACCCAGGGACACGGGCATCAGGAATGAGGGTCTGACCAGGGAGGGAAGAATGTGTCGAGTGTATTAGAAAGGGAAGGACATGGTTCCTGAGTCAGTCCTCAAGAAACCAACCAGGCCATGGAAGCAGGCTCAAAAATCTTACTTGGGGATTGGAGAAAGATGGGCTAAAACACTTCTCTGTTTTCCTTAGAAGTCACCTCATGAGTCTTCATCCAGGGCCTGGATCTTTAGGGATCCACAGTCAGTTCCTCAGTACTCAGCCTGAGGGAGGCTGTGGCTGGTAAAGCCCCTTAGCCTCTGCCTTAGAGGAGATTCTGGAAGCTCCCATGGTCTCTTGGGAGGCAGGGACAAGGAAGCAGGGGAATGTCAGCAATGACCTAGCACGTGTCTGTCTGTGTAAGAACCACCTCCTGCCCCTCCTGGGCCAATTCTGGAGCCAAAGACATCCTGGATCTAGCATCTCATCCACTCTGACTCCTCAGGGACTCCTGCCTGTGACCAGGGTGAGTGGGAAGTGGAGCCAGAGGGACTCTGAACAGGACTGGGGAGGAATTGACTGCTGGGAGATTAAGAACAGAACAGAAGGTGGGGAGGAAGGAAGGAGGCTGTGGAAAGAAGGGGCTGTCTTTGATTCCTGCTACACTGAGCAGGAATAACATCCAGAAGAAGAGGAAAAGTCACAACTTAAGAAGTGTTTGGGCTTCCCTGGTGGCTCAGGCATTAAAGAATCTGCCTGGAGTGTGGGAGACCTGGGTCTGATTCCTGGGTCAGGAAGATCACACGCAGAAGGGAACAGCTACACACTTCAGTGTTCTTGCCTGGAGAATCCCAAGGACAGAGGAGCCTGGAGGGCTACCATCCATGGCGTCACAAAGAATTGGACACGACCGACCAACTAACAACACAGCACTAAGAAGTCATTAGCATTCTCCCACTCTGGAAGCTGTCCTGGGGTAAAAGGTGTGTATTGACTTCACTGAGATTAAGGGCCTGTTTATATTAGGATGATGGCACTTGAGAGACTTGAATTCTGCATGCAGGTCTTTGAAGATGGAGCAATCCCTGCTTCCAAGGAGTATAAAATGTTTGCTACATTTTATTTAAATCTATGTACTTTTAACTCGGGGGAAAATTTATATTATTTCCTTCTGGATGCTTTTCCACGTGTCTCAGAATGTATTTATCATGAACTCATTAAATTCATTAAAGGAGATAAAGAGCATGACTCTTGATTTAACCTGTCAAAACCTCTAATTATTCTCTTGCAGGTTGATCTATTTCTTGCCAAGATGCCAGCAGAACCAGCAGCAGTGCTAGCCACCTCCCAAGTTCACCCCCCAAGTGCTGCGCCTCTAAGTGCCCTCCAAAGTGATCCTGGAAGAGCCCCACCCCAGTCTCCTTCTGCTGCGGTGTCAGCTCCAGGGGCTGCTGCAGCTCTGGTTGTGGGGGCTGCTGCCTGAGCCACCACAGGCACTGCAGGTCCCACCACTGCAGACCCCAGAGCTCTGACAGCTGCAGCCAGTCCTTGCAGGGCTCCAGGTGCTGCAGAGGCTCTGGGGCTGTTGCTGACCCAGACCTTTGGTATCACAGAGAAATCCATAGACGAACCTCAAGAGTGAAGCTTTTCCCTCTTCCTCTTCTCTTCTTGGGATTCTGAAGACCTGTGACATGTCCTGTTTGTTCTGATCACCCAAGGTTTTTGCTGGATCCTGACCCCTTCCTACTTCCCTTCTCATGACAAGAAAGCTCTGTTGCCTATTTACAAGATGCCCTTGACATTGTCCATCCCATTCTCTTGAAATCCCTTACAGCTCAGAGTCCTTGCAACACACAGACTTAGGATGGCTTGGTAAGAATAGAGTCTGAGAAAGGGTTGGAAGTGAAGTCGCTCAGTCGCGTCCGCCTTTTTGCGACCCTGTGGACTGTTGCTCACCAGGCTCCTCCGTCCATGGGATTCTCCAGGCAAGAATACTGAAGTGGGTTGCCATTTCCTTCTCCAGGGGATCTTCCCGATTCAGGGATCGAACCCAGGTCTCCCGCATTGCAGGCAGACAGTTTAACATCTGAGCCACCAGGGAAGCCCCAGGATTTTCCGGAAAGGTAATCACAGAAGAGTGATTGCTTAATAGAGCTTCTCAATGGGATTGCCCTGGGCAATCATGGAGTGTGAGCCCTGGGTCCTCTTAGCCCAAGAAGTCACCGGAAGAACCTGGGGATCCCTGGGCTGAGCATTTTAGGCCACCAGCAGACTGGTCAGTTTAATCCATCATGCTATGTGTAAATTATTTTAATTTTTCTGCATACCATGACAACCACATTTGAAAATTATTTGAAATTCAAGTAGATGGAGAAAGGTACATTTAACAGAACTCCTTCCATTTGATTTAAAATGCTTGGCGTCACAGAGTGACAGGGTGGGCTCCCTGTGTTATTTAGCAACTTTCCATTATCTATTTTGCACATGATAGTGTATATATGTCAAGGCCACTTTCTCAGTTTATCCCACCTTCACCTTCCCCCGCTGTACCATTTTTCTAGATTCCACATTTATGCATTAATATATGATACTTGTTTTACTCTTTCTGGTCTTATACTTCACTCTATATAAGAGGCTCTAGGTTCACCAACCTCACTACAGATGGCCTAGAGGAATGGAATGGGGGGAGGGAGGTAGGCTCAGGAGGGAAGGGCCTGAGCCTGCCTCCCCCCACCCCCACTGACTGATTCATATTGTTGTACAGCAGAAACCAACACAAAATGTAAAATAACTTTCTAGCAATTAAAAAAAGTAAAATAAAATGCTTGGTGTGAGATTTGGTACCCTGGAGGGACAAGTCTAAATGATAACTCATTGTCACTCACCTTCTTCTGGGGAGGGTGAGTCTGCCTCATCCTTGTCTTCATTTATGTCTCAGCCTCTCCTTCAAGCAAATCTTACATAAATGTTTAAATAATCTAGGCTGAGGGGTACTGAAGTCTGAGCCTGCCCAGTCCCTCTGGCTCAGTCCTTGGCTAAGAGAGACAGAATGGCCTGAGGGTCACAGGGTATAAAACTAGGATCTGGGCTAGGCCCACTTTCATTTCTGCCACCTGGCTCATAGCTGAGCTTCAGGCAAGTTGAATTATCAAAATGTAATACTTTTATACTTCAAAGGACACTGTCAAGAAAGGGAAAATATAATCCACAGAATGGGAAGAAATATTTGTTAATCATAAATCTGATTTAAGAGATTGTATACAAACAATAAAGTCTTCCCAGATGGTGCTAGTGGTAAAGAACCTACCTGCTAAAACAGGAGATGTTAAGAGATGCTTGTTCAATCTCTGGGTCAGGAAGATCCCCTGGAGGAGGGCATGGAAACCCACTCCAGTATTCTTGCCTGGAGAATCCCATGGACAGAGGAGCCTGGTGGGCTATAGTCCATAGGATCACAAAGAGTTGGACACGACTGAAACAACTCAGCACGCACACATGCAGAGTATATAAAGAAGTCAACAACTCAATAAGGGAAAGGACATATAACCCAATTAAAAATGGACAAAGGCTCCGAATAGGCATGTGTCCCAGAAGATGCATAAATTCATCATGGCACATGAAGACACTCAGCATAATTAGCTGTGGAGTAATGCAAATCAAAACCAGGGTGGGACTCTACTTCACACCTACTTGGATGACTATAATAAAAAAAGACAGAAAATAGCAACAGTTTACAAAGTTGTGAAGAAATTGGAACCCATTGCTGGCATGGATATAAAATGATGCAACCACTTTGGGAAACAATTTGATAGTTCCTCCAAATATGAAACATGGAGTTGCCATATTGTCCTGCAATTCCACTCCAGATTTGTCTCCAAGGGACATGGAAACATGTATCCACATGAAAACTTGTATAAGAATGCTCATAGTGGTTCTATTTTTGACTGTTGAGGAACCATTTTTCCATAGTGAGTACACCATTTTATATTCCCACTAAGAATATACGAGTTGAAGTTTTATTATACCCTCTCCAAAGTTTATCTTAAAAAAAAATGTTTGTGGTAGCCATCCTAATAGCTATTTTTCTAATTCTGTAAAAATGCCATTAGGGTTTTGATAGCGATAAGAACTACCATATGATCCAACAATCTGGGTGTATATCCAACAAAAATTGAAATCAGGTTCTTGAAGAGATATCTGTATCTCCTGTTCACTGCAGCATTGTTCCCAATAGCCAAGATATGGAAACTAATAATATCTAAATGTCCACTGACAAATAAAAGGATAAAGGAAATGTGGTATACACATGTGATGGAATATTATTTATCCTTAAAAAAAGAAGGAGCTGAATAGTTGAATGGGCAGGCCCTTCACAACAGAAAAAATTCACACAGTAAATAAGCATAAAATGAGATGCCAAACCTTATAGTTATTTGGAGAACTATAATTTAAATAAATAGTTTAATATCATTTTGGCAAATATGAAAAACAATAGTTTTATAATATTAAATACTAACTGAGTTTGATAAAGAGATATTACTATATAGACTATGGGGGAGTGTCAATTGTCATATAGTCACTGTGGTAAAATTTCCATTACTATTACAACAAAAAATGGCATACTGTCTGTCTTAACAATTTAAAAATTTGTTAAGTAGTCAAACACTTACATGCGCACACAAGCACACTCTTTAAAGCAGTTCAGCAGCTCACTTACAGTTGGAAATCAACTGTAAAGGAAAAATCAGTTACTGTCTAAATGTCCAACATTAAGAGGATAGACACACAAACACTGACATCTTATTTAAGGTGTATGAGGAAAGGAGGAGAGAGTACAACTGCCAAGGCTCTGACATTCCATGAATATGCCCTTTACCACCAGGTGATGGTAATACCCATGGAAGCAAGAGCAGGCTAAGAGGCCATTAGTCTAGCATCACTACAAACAAAGCTAGTGGAGGTGATGGAATTCCAGTTGAGCTATTTCAAATCCTGAAAGAAGATGCTGTGAAAGTGCTGCATTCAATATGCCAGCAAATTTGGAAAACTCAGCAGTGGCCACAGGACTGGAAAAGGTCAGTTTTCATTCCAATCCCAAAGACAGGCAATGCCAAAGAATGCTCAAACTACCACACAATTGCACTCATCTCACACGCTAGTAAGGTAATGCTCAAAATTCTCCAAGCCAGGCTTCAGCAATACGTGAACCGTGAACTTCCTGATGTTCAAGCTGGTTTTAGAAAAGGCAGAGGAACCAGAGATCAAATTGCCAGCATCCACTGGATCATGGAAAAAGCAAGAGAGTTCCAGAAAAACATCTATTTCTGCTTTATTGACTATGCCAAAGCCTTTGACTGTGTGGATCACAATAAACTGTGGAAAATTCTGAAAGAGATGGGAATACCAGACCACCTGACCTGCCTCTTGAGAAATCTGTATGCAGGTCAGGAAGCAACAGTTAGAACTGGATATGGAACAACAGACTGGTTCCAAATAGGAAAAGGAGTTCGTCAAGGCTGTATATTGTCACCCTGCTTATTTAACTTATATGCAGAGTACATCATGAGAAATGCTGGACTGGAAGAAACACAAGCTGGAATCAAGATTGCCAGGAGAAATATCAATAACCTCAGATATGCAGATGACACCACCCTTATGGCAGAAAGTGAAGAGGAACTAAAAAGCCTCTTGATGAAAGTGAAAGTGAAGAGTGAAAAAGTTGGCTTAAAGCTCAACATTTAGAAAACTAAGATCATGGCACCTGGTCCCATCACTTCATGGGAAATAGGTGGGGAAACAGTGGAAAGAGTGTCAGACTTTATTTTGGGGGGCTCCAAAATCACTGCAGATGGTGACTGCAGCCATGAAATTAGAAGGCGCTTACTCCTTGGAAGGAAAGTTATGACCAACCTAGATAGCATATTCAAAAGCAGAGACATTACTTTGCCAACAAAGGTCCGTCTAGTCAAGGCTATGGTTTTTCCAGTGGTCATGTATGGATGCGAGAGTTGGACTATGAAGAAGGCTGAGCACCAAAGAATTGATGCTTTTGAATTGTGGTGTTGGAGAAGACTCTTGAGAGTCCCTTGGACTGCAAAGAGATCCAACCAGTCCATTCTGAAGGAGATCAGCCCTGGGATTTCTTTGGAGGGAATGATGCTGAAGCTGAAACTCCAGTACTTTGGCCACCTCATGCAAAGAGTTGACTCATTGGAAAAGACTCTGATGCTGGGAGTGATTGGGGGCAGGAGGAGAAGGGGACGCCAGAGGATGAGATGGCTGGATGGCATCACTGACTCGATGGACGTGAGTCTGAGTGAACTCCAGGAGTTGGTGATGGACAGGGAGGCCCAATGTGCTGCGATTCATGGGGTCTCGAAGAGTTGGACATGACTGAGTGACTGAACTGAACTGATTCACGTTTGGTCACTACTCTCCCCAACATCACCATCAGTAGCAGCATCAGTAGCTGCAGCATCAAGAAACTTGTTAACATCTAATTGGCATAACCTGCTTTCTAAATATGCTCTGCCTGTAATCACCATAAAAATCTGTTTAATGCTTTATTTACTAATGCCCTGGAGACCTCACATGAGGATTCATTGTGGATTGAATTGAAGCTTTTAGATCAGTAAATGAAGCAATATTAATTAGTTACAATAAGGATGGGGTATAATATGCTCTTCACAAGGAATCTCAATTAGTCAGAGGTCAGAGGAGGTCTAAAAGGAGTTGGATACTCAGGTTCACTTACAGAAACTTCTTTCTTAAGTGACAGCAGCTGCCTTTTCTTTTCCGGGGTTACCTGGAACTTCTTGGGCTCCTTTTGTGATGAGAAGCTCCTTTATTTATCTGCCTCTTCTGTATACACTGTAGATACAGAACAGCTTGCCTCGGGGAATCCTGCCTCTGCCTGAATGTTAAACCAAAGTGCCTTTGTTCAGGACCTTGTGGATGTCTACAGAAAGAAGAAATGAATACATCTGGGTTGGCCATTCCAGGAGAAATTTGCAGGATGGTCTTTTTACTTTACTTCCTCACCTCCCCCTACCATTCTGGATGACATCCAGACCCCAAAAGACGGTTATTTTGAGACACAGTCTGCTGGCTTGCTGAATAAAGTCATATTCCTTGCCTCAATATCTTGTCTCCAATTTATTGACCTGTCATGCTGGAAGCAGAGCTAGCTTGGACTCGGTAACAAGCTCTGGCATGTATTTGTATCATACCTTGCTTTTGTTTGTGTATGTGTCTGTGTTAGAAATTGTGTGACTTGAATTCAGTTTGGCTGAAATAACAGTGCTTAAGTGAAATAGAGCACTGAATTTATTGTTTCACATCTTGAACATCTGTAGGGATTAGCTCAGTGTGACTTGGTAGCTCCATGATGTCCTCAAGGACCTAGGCCCCTTTCCCCTTGCCCCTTCTCCATCCTTAGTTCTGGCTTCCATCTACAACACTGTCAGAACACAGGCTGCTGGTCTTCAGTCACCATGTTTGGGTCTCCGGCATGAAGAAGAGAAGACACATGGCAAAAGGCAACCACCAGCTTGGTGAGCCCCATCACTGAGCTTTCTTAAAGCTCCACTTTTAGACATTTTCACAGTTTTCCTCAATTATAGATAAGGCCAAATTAGTAGTTTCCCCTCAGAAAGTCCCCATAGCGTCCCTCAAATACAGTGCACACCCCGACCAAAGCCATGCCTTTGGGAACTCCCAAGTGAAAGTCGCTCAGTGATTTCTGACTCTTTGCAACCCCATGGGCTATACAGTCCATGGAATTCTCCAGGCCAAAATACTGGAGTAAGTAGCCTTTCCCTTCTTCAGGGGATCTTCCCAACCCAGGGATCAAACCCAGGTCTCCCGCATTGCAGGCGGATTCTTTGCCAGCTGAGCCACAAGAGAAGCTCTTGGGAACTCCCAAGGTGATTGCCAAATCGATGTTTCTACCTCACCTGGGTCATTGGTGCCTCCTCACATCTGGATCCAGGGAGGTGGCATCATAGGTATGAGTTTCCTCACTTTTTGTGGTGAAGGTCACAGGGGTGCTCCTGTCAATTGTGATACTACATACCCAGGACATGCTGCATCTAGATATCCAGAGGTCCAACTACTGATTCCTACAGAGTCATACTGTGATTGAAGCTGCTAGCTGCCCCCAACAGTCAATCCCTCTTTTTCCTTTATTTTAGAACACCTCTATTATCAAAAACAGTCAAGAGTCTGGTGTGGGAATAAGGAAAACCACAAAGTTTTCTCCCTTCCTTCCTCCACCCATCACTGCTTCCTGCCCTCAGGTACAGAGCTCCCTGGCCCTGCAGCTTCCCAGGGGCTGCAGAAGATGGACTCAGAGTCTTAGAGCCCCAGCTGCTAAGCTGGGCAGAGACAGGGGAGAAGCTGAGAGGATAGCCTGGGAATTGTGGGGGCCCAAAGCAGAGATGTGGCTGGGCCTCCGGGCAGAAAGACATTTCCCCAGAGCCTTTGATTTCTTAGCATAACAGTGACCTGAGCAAAAAGCTCCTGATCCCAAGATCTAAGAATCTCCTCTTCCAAATGCTCTGTAGCTCAACCTACAATGCTGGTCCTAGAGGAATTCCAGTCATTCCCAAGGCCTCCTTGGAGGAGACAGCGAGGAGGCCGGGGAATGCCAGTAGTGACCTGGCATACATAGGTTGTGCAAGGACCATCTGCTCCTGTCAAAGCCGTAGTGGCTCATCCTGGAATCCCTGCATCCCCTGAAGGCAAGCCCAGGACAATCTTGTCATTCGTGTCAACTCCTCTAGGATGAGTCTAAAGTTAGGAGTGAGCCAGGGTAAAGGTGATGTGACAGCAGGATCCTCACGCAGGAGGCTGCAAGCAGAAAGAGGTGGGAACTGGCGAGGCACCAGAGAAGAGAGGCTGGGGGGCCTAGAGGGAGAAGTTTGCCATATAAAGGAAAGAATGCTGTTGCAAATTAGGTTTGTTCCAATTGTTACCAGAATTAAATCCAGCCATTCCAGAAAGAAATTCTGTAGTAGCATAGTACCCTGCAGAGTTATTTCCATTTACAAACACTTTGGAATGTCTGTTATGTGCTTATCAACTTTTTTGGGTAAGGGAAAATCAGCATCTGTAAAGGGGTCTATACCCTCTGTCTGCATCCTGCTTCCTGAGGAAGGGTTGCCAGGCCCTGAGAGTTTTCACTCTTTGTCTATACACCAAGCACCTTGTAAGTCTGGAGAGAACACACAGCACACGCCCTCTCTCCCCTGAATTCCTGGCATCCACATGTCAGGGCTTAAACACAAAAGCTCAACAAGGGATAGACCATACCTTTTTTATACCCAGTTCCAAAAGCAGAAGAAATGGTTTCTCACATTCTTTTAGCTTTCAGACTTTATTCAATATTTCCATGAGAACTAATTGAAAAACATTAATAGAGAGATAGCAGCATAAGCTAGATATATCTGGAAAAAGTTTGGACTCCATGGAGGGTTGACAGAAGCTCAGTAGTGATGTTCTGCTGGCAGAGGAGAGTCCCCTCTTCCAGGCAGAGCAACTGTCAATGGGACCACAGTGCACTGCTTCTGGGTATCACGCTCCATCTTGGGCTCCCCGTAGATACAGAGTCACACTGCTGTGTTCCTCCTCACCCTCTGCCTCTGCCTAGAGGAACAGAGCTGTTCTGGGCCTGTCCTGTCACTCACAGCGGAGCTCCTTCACTTCTCAGTTGGACCATGAAGAATGAGTAGGTAATTTCTCCTCCTTCATCCCACCTCTAACCAGCTCTCTGGGTAATGAGGGATGGGGAAGTGAGAAAGAACACCTCCTAAAGAGTCAGAGAGCCTTTGGCATATTTTATGGCCTTTCTCATTCACCTTGAACTGAAACTATCTGCTCTGGAGAGAATTTAAGAGACCTAAATTAAAGCTTTGGTAATGAGAACTCAAAATATGAGTCCCTCAAGCTCACTCTGGGCCTTCACATTATTTTTTTTAGGGAAATAAAGTCACCCAATGCCAATTTTCCAAAAGCCAAATTTTTGCTCATCAAATTAGTTCCAGGTGAGTTGTCCATAAAAAATATTTGTGTTTTATATGACTTGCTAGTTGAAAATTAGCTTGATTTAATCTATATTAATGTCTTCCATGGTTGTTTTTAAGGTTTAGACATACATATGTGGACTAATTGAAATCCGTCATTGCTTTAAAATATTCAACAGATAATTGTTCCAAAAATATGAAAAGAGAAAGGAAGTAGGATCTTGTGATGGAGAAGAAAACTCATGGTCAGAGATCAAGACCAAAGCGCTGGCCTAGGCAGGTGGGAGGAAGTCTCAGGACCTGTGAGGATGAGGTGAGGGAAGAGAGGAAATACCCACCCACGATGCCTGGGGAAGGAGCCAGAGAGGCACAGAGGCACCAGGGGAATAGGGAGAACCAGGCTGAAGGCAGAGGATAGTACATTCCTGATGTCAGGGGAGTGTAATCTCCTCGGTTCTGTCTCATCACAACAAAGATTTGAAGCGAGAGATGTTGAAGCCCTCGGTGTGTCACAGCTCTCGGACAGTCCATGTTATAGTTTTTGGACAGATCAGTTTTATTTAGAAAATAAAGGAAAATACATCCTTGAGGCATGAGGGCATGCCGACCTAAAAGACGTAAAGAGAAGCGAGAGAGATAACGAGAGAAAGAACGAGTGTGCGCACGCGGGAAAGAGACACCCCACCCCGGCCCTTTGATTCCTCTTTTTATATGTTTTTCTCCTCCCCCTAGGCCTGCCCTATGTAGATTGGGTCAGCCAGGAGTGCCGTTTGTTCTACCTGAGGTCCTCACTCCGGTCCTTGGACGTTCCTTTGTTCTATTTTTGCAGGCTTTTCCCTTGTCTTTTAGCCACCGCAATTCTGGACTCCTTTTTCTTATTCTAACTACCTAACACTGATAAAGCCAGGGTCAGTGAAAAGCTACGCAAAACAGAAACTTTTATCTATAGGATTGGAATTTAGAGTCAGGAAGATTAGAAAGAACTGTAAGGACAGAGAAATCATGTGACCATCAGCCCAGGAGTCCTCTCACTTCTGTCACCTGGATGAGGGAAATGACCAACAGACAGGCTTCTCTCCTGCAGGCATTTCCTCTCCAAATCATCCTCTTCCCTCATCAGAGAAACCTCGTGTGTCTGCGTGTGTGTCTAAATATAAATGTTAATTTTGTTTTATTATAAAACAAATTATAAAACAAATTGTGGAAACCCGGAACATATGTGGACTGGAAAATACAAATAATCAGCAGTGCACGGCCACTTGACTCTAGGCATTAGTATCCTTCCTCTATTTGCACTTTTATATATCTTTGATTTTAAGATGAAAGCAATATGTTATCTTGCTCTGTTCACTGATTTTATACAACAGGAAGTTTTGATTCCTGTAAAACATGATAGAAGCTTAGTTTCACATCTTAACCAGTTTTCCTCCAGGAAGTCATACAAAGCAAAAAGGAGCACAGGATGCATATGAGTAAACACATATACACAGAGACATATATCTATATATAGCCCTACATGTTCGGTGAATCTGGGATACAGAGAAAACCTACAGCCTCTCAATGATGTGAGGGTGTGGCCTGCACGGGCAGCTGTGGGTGGAGCCATGGGAAACAGCAAGGTCAGAGCAGCTTAGCAATGGCAAGCCTCAGGATAATCTGCCAATACTCACTCCCAGGACAGAGCTCCACCCTGAGTGGGAACAGCCATGAATAGGACTAAGATGAAGTTGTGGGTGTCTGCGGATCACTAAATTGTTCATGGCAGAAGGTCTCTGCCATGCGATCTTCCAGTGGCAGATCTCTGGAAGCAACAACCTAGAAAAGGGAGTGGAATGCAGAGGTAGATCCCCTGGTAGCAGAGGCCAGTGGCAACATGGAGCTGAGCAGTGTTTGGGGGTCTTAGGGCTGGCTGTAGACCTTCTCTGAACTATATCAGATCCTGAGAGTCCAGGTGAGATGGCTACCGGGGCTTAGTCGTTTAGTCTTTCATTGTAACAACAGAAGGGGGAGCCCTTGAGCAAAGAAACGTGGAAGGCTAAACCAGGTCCATCCCCACCTCTATGGCTTCCACAGAAACTTCCTGCTACAAGTTGGTCCAGGAAAATCCAGCTTTGCAGAACTGTGTAACAAAAACCCATAAACACAGAAACCATAAGACATTAACTAGTGTGAAAAAGTACACTGAAGTTCATTCTTTAAAAAACACACAGGAGACAAATGTTGCAGCAAAGATGAAAAGAATAATCTATCGTTTGAACATGAATATTGCAATTTTCAGGCTTCCCTGGTGGGCTCAGATTATAAAGAATCTGCCTACAATTCGGGTTGATGGATTTGATCCCTGGGTTGGGAAGATCCCCTGGAGGAGAGCTTGGCAACCCACTCCAGTACTCTTGCCTGGAGAATCCCTGGACAGAGGAGCCTGGCAGGTTACAGTCCATGGGGCCACAAAGGGTCAGACACAACTGAACGACCAAGCACAGCATAGAATTACAATTTTCAGGGAACAATTGAAGTTATGACGAAGAACCACAAATAATAACAATTTGTTTACCAAGAACCTGACATGAGACAGACCCTGGCTGTGAGCATGGAGCTTTTAGTTGATCTATGCCTGAGTCTTAATTTATAAAGGTGACAACATGCAGGGGCTCTTGCAATTGGGAAACTTATTACTTTCATTTCCTAAGAGGAGTCAGCACATCTTGTCATGCAGGGCCACATGGGGGTGCACTTACTGGGTTTTGGTGGCAACAGCAGGAGGGAAAGGAAAACAGAGACCATAACCCTTACTGTGTTTTCCATGGGAAAGGAAAGAGAGGATAGGAGCAGCAGTTTAAGACTGGGTAGTTTGAATAATTCCAGCAGGCTTTGGGAAATAGGGACTGTCTCCAGTTGCCTGGTGCCTGGCCCTGGGATGGTTCAGGGCAAGAGAAATACTGTCTTCGTGTATGAGAGTTAGAAAGGAGATGGGGCATAGACTTGGGATTGGTTGGTTTGAATATGAAAGGTGGAATTAGCTAGCTCTGGGAGGGACAGTCTCTCCCCATCAGTGGTCCCAAAGATGTCAAAACATGATAAATAAAGGAAAAATATATTTTCCATTATAAATAATGCAAAAAATATCATTATTACAATAGTTTACTAGGAAAGGTAGATGATTAAGCAAGCAGTTACAGTAACTCATGTTATGGATGAAAAAATGGGGGACCTAAGTTAGTCTGGGTGTCAGGAAAGATGTAAAAGAAGCATTTTGCCCAAATATTTATTATTCCTTTGAATTCTGTTTTTTCAATTTTCTTTTTTAATAATACCCATTTATCTTAAAACACTTAGTGTTTTACTTATTTGTTTTACTGTCTTCTTATTGATCATATCAGATTTTGAAAGTTTCTAACTTTAGACTAGGGTTCCACACCAATATTCTGACTCTGGAATTTGGCTGCTGCCATGCCCAGTCTACTCTTTGTGTTGTGTTGAGTATCAGGGTTACTATCTAACTTAGATGTTTGTGTTTCTCTCTCCAATTCAGTTGTGAACTCTGAGTGCAGGGGTTTAGGTTGGTTCGTCAGTATTTTTCACAGTAACAGGGCAGAGTTGGTCACAGATTAAAGGTTAAGATGTGGGTGAGTTTGTTATGATAACTATTCCCTGTAACCTATTACTTTATCCCTGTTTCTGTGAGACTCTCCTGTGAGTTTTGAATGCCTCGAGATTGGGACATTGTATTAGTGGAGTGACAGGAGGAGGACATTTCTAGAAAGACACTTGTCAGAAAACTCTTTTCCACCCCTATTTCAACCTATGCATTCTGAGCTGGCAGTCAAAGTTACCACAAAGTCAGTTAGTTCATGGTCTTTGAAGGGAGGGAACGCAAGTTTGAAATTTAGTCATCTTCCTTGTCCTTGTTAGAATATCATTCACACAAGTAGCAACTTTGTCATCATTAGGGATCTATTTTCCAGAGCAGATATTGCTAGACGTGCCTTGTGAGAAGGCACATAAATAAATATATTATATGAAAAGAGTTATATACCACAGGGAACTTTCTGTGAGTGGCAACTTCCAGCAATAAATTTTCTTATCCTAGGTGTCTATGATCTGGGACAGAAGGGCAGGTTTTGTTTCTGTGGAGTTCCTTGCTTTGTTTTTGTCAGTGTATTTTTTGTTTTATTTTTTAATTATGGAAAGAATTCCTTGTGTACACTAATTTTCTTGTACGTTAAGAAAACTCACTTGTTTTCTTCTTGGTTCCCACAGTCTATATGTGCCCATGTCTCCGTGTGTGAATGTGTGTGTGTGTGTGCACATAGAAAGAGAAAAACATATTGAAGGAGAAAGAGGGAGAGAGAGAGAAATGGGAGAAAAAGGAGAGAGGAAAGGAGAGAAACTCTCTAAGAAATGTTGCAAGTTAGTAGAAGTATAGACCAGCTTACAAAGCCTCTCATTGTGCATTCCAGGAGACAGGGCAGAGTTAAAACACAGTAACAACCAAAGTCAATACTCCATACATAAAACTATTTTATATCCCCAACTCCATAGTTTAACCCAAGAACAAGGACAAAGATGGTAGCCTTTGAGATTCAGTCTGAGGGGTTCTTAAAGTAGCAGCTCTGTAAAAGATGTTGGTGCACTGACTGAGGTGTTATACCCATGCATAGGCTCATGGATTTGACTTAATTAAAAGTAAGGGCAATATTTATCCCATAAGGAGTGGACTGAAATCTGGAAAAGTAGTACACTGGTAAAGTTTAACAATGGGATTTCGGGGTAAAAAAGAGACATGAATTGTCAGTTTCAATGGTGTAGTGCTTTCGAATTGTGGTGCTGGAGAAGACTCTTGAGAGTCCCTTGGACTGCAAGGGAGATCAAACCAGTCCATCCCAAAGGAAATCAACCCTGAATACTCATTGGAAGGACTGATGCTGAATCTGAAGCTCCAATACTTTGGCCACTTGTTAGGAAGAGCTGACTCATTGGAAAAGACCCTGATGCTGGGAAAGATTGAAGGCAAGAGGAGAAGGAGTCGCCGACTCAATGGACATCAGTTCAGTTCAGTCCAGTCCCTCAGTAGTGTCTGACTCTTTGTGACCCCATGGACTGCAGCACACCGTGCCTCCCTGTCCATCTCCAGCTCCTGGAGTTTACTCAAACTCATGTCCATTGAGTTGGTGATGCCATCTAACCATCTCATCCTCTGTCATCCCCTTCTCCTCCCACCTTCAATCTTTCCCAGCATCAGGGTCTTTTCAAATGAGTCAGTTCTTTGCATCAGGTGGCCAAAGTATTGGAGTTTTAGCTCCAGCCTCAGTCCTTCCAATAAATATTCAGGACTGATTTCCTTTAGGATGGACTAGTTGGATCTCCTTGCAGTCCGAGGGATTCGTATGCAATGGACATGAGTTTGAGCAAACTCTGGGAGTTGGTAAAGGACAGGGGAGTCTGACATGCTATAGTTCATAGGGTCATAAAGAGTAGGACATGACTTAGTGACTGAACAACAACAAATCAATGGTGTAAATATTCCCAACGTGAAGATTTCAAGCTACCAAATTGATGACATTGAATTCAGAATTAAGAAGAGATGCACACATTTGGATGTCCAGCTCACCACTGGATTTGGGGGTACCAGGCCAAACATGACTGCACTTTGGGAAGAAGAACCTCATGGCACCTAGTAGACCTTGCTAAAAGTGGCTGGAGCCCAAAGAAGAGGTAGGTCTAAACCCAATGTGGCCAAAAGACTCTTTCTCAGGGATAGACAAGATCAAGTTCAAGACAGAGATTGGAAAGAAGGGCAATTCTTTTTCCCCCTCAAAAAGAATTTCAGGGGCTGTAGCACTAGAATATCTAAAGACCATGGGTTCCCCAAAACTTAGAAAGAGTATGCTTTGTAGAATGCCACATAGAACTTCTCCCAAAGCCCTGACTCCAGGCTGGGAGAGGGAGCTCCCAGCTCAGTGTGGAAAGAACAAGGTGGCCAGGGAATACCAGGAAGAATCCGCTTGTGCTTCACTTGTGCAGCGGCCACATTCTGCTCCTTTCAGAAGCCTGGCTCACCTGAGCCTAGTCCTGGAGCCCATATAAACTGTGTCCCTGCAGTCAGCACCTCATCTGTTGGCCTCCTGAGGGACGTGTCTGTGGCTACCTGAGACCATGGTGAGTCTTCTCTAGAAGCTGTAGGTGGGGTGGGAGAGAGAGGTGCTGATCAGGATGGAGGTGAGACTGACGAGTGATTTGGGGATGGGCCACAGTGGACTGTGGAGGAGGGAGACAAAGTAATGGACAGGACAGAGGGTCAGGACTAAAGTTTTCTCTAAACCAAGAAGGAACCACCTGGGAAGAGTTGTCCCTGGGGTCAAACAGTGGGGTGATAAGTGACCTAGGACAGCTTACAGTTCTGCAGCGACTGCTCTGCTGGTGCTGAGCCCATTGCTCTAAGGGAAACTTTCCCTGACTGTGCAAACCCCAAATTTATTATACAGATGTATGTATATATACATATACCAAGGCTTTCCAGATGGCTCTGTGGTAAAGAATCTGTCTGCCAGTGCAGGAGACACAAGAGATGCAGGTTTGATCCCTGAATCAGGAAGATCCCCTGGAGGAGGAAACGGCAACCCACACCAATATTTTTGCCTGGAAAATTCCATGGACAGAGAAGCCTGGCAGGCTACAGTCCATGGAGTCACAAAGAGTCAGACATGGCTGAGCAGCTGAGTTCACACACACACACACACATATGTATTATATATATGTAGTATATACACATACACACACACAAGTACTATATACACTTACACACATATGTATTATATATGTGTACTACATACACGTACACACATATGCATTATATATATGTACTATATACATGTACACACATGTGTATTATATATATGTACTATACACATATGTATTATATATATGTACTATATACACGTACACACACATGTATTATATATATGTACTATACACATATATGTATTATATATATGTACTATATACACGTACACACATATGTATTATATATATGTACTATCCACACATGTATTATATATATACGTACCACACACACACGTGTATTGTATATACGTACCACACACACACGTGTATTGTATATACGTACCACACACACACGTGTATTGTATATGTGTACCACGCACACACGTGTATTGTATATGTGTACTATGCACACATATGTATTATATATGTGTACTATGCACACATATGTATTGTATATGTGTACTACACACATATGTATTATATGTGCGTACTATACACATATGTATTATATATACGTACTATACACACATATGTATTATATATACGTACTATACACACATATGTATTATATATATGTACTATACACACATATGTATTATATATATGTACTATACACACATATGTATTATATATATGTAGTATACACACACACACACACACAGTGACTCAGCGGGTAAAGAATCCACCTGTAATGCAGGAGACCTGGGTTCGATCCCTGGGTTGGGAAGATCCCCTGGAGAAGGGAAAGGCTACCCACTCCAGTATTCTGGCCTGGAGAATTCCATGGACTGTATAGTCCATGGGGTCACAAAGACTCGGATGCGACTGAGCGACTTTTACTTTTCATATACATGTATATCAGGATATGACAGCTCTTCTACAAATTCCTGGAAAATATTTCCAGGTAGATTCAGGTATTTAGAATTGCAAAGGATTTAACATGTCTTTGAATTGCTATGAGATACCCATTCTAGTATTTGAAACATTGCTTGATTTCTTAGCTCAGCAGTCTTTTATTAACCACTTAAAAACCACAAATGACTCTAGAGGTACAAAGGTGGAAAAGACATACTCATTGTCTCAAAGAGATCTCTGCACATAATCTAGATACCCCTCCCCAACTTTGGGGATGGATTTTAAAATAAGCAAAAATGTAATGGCTCTTGATGCTTTTGAACTGTGGTATTGGAGAAGATTCTTGAGAGTCCCTTGGTCTGCAAGGAGATCAAACCAGTCCATCCTAAGGACTGGAAGGACTGATGCTGAAGCTGAAACTCCAATACTTTGGCCACCTGATGCAAAGAACTGACTCATTTGAAAAGACCCTGATGCTGGGAAAGATTGAGGGCAGGAGGAGAAGGGGATGACAGAGGATGAGATGGTTGGATTGCATAACTGACTCAATGAACATGAGTTTGAGTAAGTGCTGGGAGTTGGTGATGGACAGGGAAGCCTGGCATGCTGCAGTCCATGGGGTCACAAAGAGTCAGACATGACTGAGTGACTGAACTGAACTGAATGGCTCTGGATATTAAGCTTCTGGATATGTTTCTATTTTGTCATTTAGGTTTACTGAAATCCCACCAAGATGTCCTGTCAGAGGAACCAGCAGCCACGCCAACTGCCTCCCAAGTGCTCCCAAATTGTCCCACCCCTAAGCGTCCCCCAAAGTGCCCACTCCAGTGTCCAACTCCCTATCCATCTCCTGTCTCTTCCTGCTGTGGCCCCACGTATGGGGGCTGCTGCCTGAGCCACACAGAACCTGTCTCTTCCACCAGCCCGGGCACCAGAGCCCCTACTGCTGTGAATGTGAGTCCTCAGGGGGCTGCGGATGCTGTGATGGCTGGCCCTGGGGGCTGCTGCTGACCTTGACCAGACCACAAGAAGCACTGAGGAAGGGCACTGGAAGAATGAAAGGACAAAGGACCTACTGCTGCCTGGTTTTACCCTCTTCTCTCATATCTTTCCTTTCTGGGCCCTCATCAGTTAAATAAACAGGGAAAATTTGTCTCTCAAAAGCCATCCATGTTATGCCTTGGATTTTGTATTCTATTGGCCTCATGTAGGTATCTGTATTTCTCAGATTGTTGGAAAAACTCTAAAGCCTTGCTTTGCAACTTTAAGCATTCCTTTCCCTATTTGTAGTTTTTATTCCACTTTTCTTCTCTCTTACCTAAATGCCAATCGTTTTTCCCTAGGTAGAAAGTCAGATATAATGAAGAAAAAACAACCAATTAATTCATGAATTCATGTTTAATGTATGCATATCTTCAAGAGAGTTTAAAATGTTGCTGTTTCATATAACGCCCATAAAGAAGGGTTGCCTAGAATTCCAAGATGAGTCTGACTTAAAAAAAAATATTAGCAGGGGGTAGGAGAAATGGGGAGATATTGTTCATAATATGAACTTCCAATCTGAATAGGAATAAGTTCTGGGATCTAATTCAGAAGAATTGATGCTTTTGAACTGTGGTGTTGGAGAAGACTCTTGAGAGTCCCTTGGACTGCAAGGAGATCCAACAAGTCCATCCTAAAGGAGATCAGTCCTGGGTGTTCATTGGAAGGACTGATGTTAAAGCTGAAACTCCAGTACTTTGGCCACCTCATGCGAAAAGCTGACTCATTTGAAAAGACCCTGATGCTGGGAAAGATTGAGGGCAGGAGGAGAAGGGACAACAGAGGATGAAATGGTTAGATGGCATCACTGACTCAATGGACATGGGTTTGGGTAGACCCTGGCAATTGGTGATGGACAGGGAGGCCTGGCGTGCTTCGGTTCATGAGATCACAGGGTCGGACACAACTGAGCAACTGAACTGAACTCACAACTTGGTGGCTGTAGACAATACTGTACTATATACTTGAAAGCTGCTGGAGCATAAATCTAAAATGTTCTAAGCATTAAAAAAATTAAAAATAAAAAAATAAAATGTTTTAAGCACTAAAAAAAAAGGTAATTATGTGGTATAATAGAGATGTCAGCTAACACTAAGATGGAATCACATTTCAGTACATAATTATATCAAATCAACAGGCTTTACAATTTAAACTTATACAATGTTACATGTCAATTATATCTCCATAAGACTGGAAAAATATTAATGATAAAAAAATAGCCATGTCACTGAAGTAGTTTGCACAGAAGATCCTATTTACTCGAATAAAACTGCACCTATTGCTTCATACATACATCTTTAAGGCAATCTCTCTCTCATTAAGGTAACAGAATAGTTGCAACTTTTTCTGGGAACTGAGAAATGGAGAAAACTTACTGATCTTTGTGGCTGTTCTCACTAGTTGTGATATGCATGTACCAAAGTCTGGTTAAATAAAGTGCTATTGAAACCCAGACTTTTATTTTTAAAAGAAACCTATTCACAGAGACCCACTCTGTCCTAGAGCTGGGGAGCCCCTTTTTACAGAGCTCTGCTGGATTGGGGGTCCCTCTGAAGCAGAAGCCTTGGATATGGCAGATTAGGTGTTGTAGACCCATCTTAGCTTGTGATCATGCAAGGGGGAGGAGGCACTGAAAGAATTCACTGAAAGGAAACACTGTAGAGCTGAGGTAGGCATAGCTTGCACACTCAGGTCTTCCGAGAAACCTGTTTTTAAATAAATCGAGTTTGTTGTTATTGTTCTTGCACTTACCACCACTTGAAATTACATATTTCTTTCTTTTCATTTGTCAAATGCCACTCACTTTCTCCCTGAAGAAGACTGTATTCTATAATTTATACTATATAAGCTTCATGATGTCAATGTCCAGTCATGTGAACAGAGACCATTCTGGCTATTTGAAACAGAGAAGGGTTTAATGCAGGGACTTTGTTATAAAAGTCTTGGAATAAGACATACAAGTACTAAGGGTGTAAAGTGCAATATGATGACTATAGCTAACACTGCTTTTCAATACATAGAAAGTTGTTAAAAGAGCAAACCCCACAAGTTTTCATCACAAGGAAACTTCTCCCCTTTATCTTTCCTTCTTTCTGTTCTTTTTATTGCTTCTATATGAGAAGATGGATGTTAGCTGAACCTATTGTACTAATCATTTTACAATACATGTAAATCAAACTGTCATGCTATGGGCCTTAAATGTATGCAGTGATGTATGTCAACTGCTTCTCAATAAAATTGAAAATAAATAAATAAATACTTAAACTAAAAAAAGAAAAAAGAAAAGAAAACCTTAGAGAGACTGAAGAAGTAGAAGGGCTGCTTCAGTGTTAGCCAAAGATACAGAAGCATCAGGGACAGGGCAGCACAGCCCAAACTCCTGTCTGCAGTCCTAGGACATGCTGAAGAGCTGTGCTTGGTCTGTAGGGCACAGGAAACAAAACCATACATCTTAATTCACTCACCCAAAAAAGCACTGTTGTGGTGGATCTCAGAATGCTATTTGAAATTCTGATTCTGCACTTCTTGAAATGATGTATTGGGACTGAGAATGTGTGGCAGACAGCGGCTGATGGGGCCAGGTGCTGTTTGATGAGGTCACAGCTTTTCTGGGATACAATTTATCTGCATTAAAAGACAATCCCTATTTTTTACCCTACCCATCTGCCTTTAGTGTTTTTGCTCAGGGCTGAATGCAACTGAGGTTACAGTGTATACCTGATGAGGGATAAAAGACATCTGTACTAGCAAAACTTGTCAACATTCAGTTAGTATTTGCTCACCTTAGGCATGTGCTTTGTTTCACAGTAATATTTGCTTGCACATTGAAAAGATATTTATTAGGTACCTATGTTACAAGAGCAGTTTTAAGATTTAATAATATGTATGGGGATTCCCAAGTGGCTCAGCATTAAAGAATCTGCTTGCCAATGCAGGAAACACAAGAGATGCAAGTTTCAGCCTTTGGTTGAGAAGATTCCTTGGAGTAGGAAATGTCAATGCACTTCAGTATTCTAGCCTGGAAAATTACATGGACAGAGGAGCCTGGTGGGCTACAGTCCATGGGGATGGGTAGAGAGTGACATGACTGAGTACACATGAATGCATGCAATATGCATGTGTGCTCAGTCACTCTAATGTAGATGTGAACAAAACAGATAAAATTTTCTTCCTCCTTGAGCTTATTCTAATATGGGAAGACAGATGAAAAACAAGATAAATAAGAAAAAATATACTATTTGCTCATTCGGCAGATATGTTTTAAATGTGTCAAGCACCTGAATAAAACATTATGGATACAACAGTGAACAAAGGAGATGAAATTTCTTTTGTGATACATTCACATTTTGATGGGAGAAAATGGAAAACACTATATATGTAAAATGCATAATGCATTAGATGGTTCTAAATTCTGAGGAGAAAAATTAAGCTTGGAAGAGAGGCAGGAAGTGCCAGTTGGTCTGGGTTTTCATTTTAAACAGAATCAGCAGTGAAGGCTTCACTGAAGTCATATTTGAATAAAGAGCTAAAGAATGTGAAGTAAACAAGTTAGTCACTTCCAAAATGTTAGAACATTTTGGGTAAAGAAAAAAGTAAGAGCAAAGTTCCCCAAAGCAGGATGCCTGGAGAGTCAGATGAGCTGCAAAGAGACGCATATCGCAGGGGGAGAGAGATGGGGAGTGAGTGGGACCAGATATGAGGGATCAGGGAAGTAAGGGATGGAGTCATGAGGCCAAGTCTGTAAACCCCTTTGAAAGCGATTATACCAAACTGAACCAGGAAAAAAAAGAAAATCTTAACAAACCCATCACAAGCATGGAAATTGAAACTGTAATCAGAAATCTTCCAACAAACCAAAGCCTGGGACCAGATGGCTTCACAGCTGAATTCTACCAAAAATTTAGAGAAGAGCTAACACCTATTCTACTCAAACTCTTCCAGAAAATTGCAGAGGAAGGTAAACTTCCAAACTCATTCTATGAGGCCACCAACACCCTAATACCAAAACCAGACAAAGATGCCACAAAAAAGAGAAAAGCACAGGCCAATATCACTGATGAACATAGATGCAAAAATCCTTAACAAAATTCTAGCAAATGGAGTCCAACAACATATTAAACATATTAAAAACATATTAAACAGATCATATTAAAACATATTAAACAGATCAACAACATATTAAAATGATTATACATCATGACCAAGTGGCTTTATCCCAAGGATGCAAGGATTCTTCAATATTCACAAGTCAATCAATGTGATACACCACATTAACAAATTGAAAGACAAAAAACATGATTATCTCAATAGATGCAGAAAAAGCCTTTGACAAAATTCAACATCCATTTATGATAAAAACCCTCCAGAAAGCAGGCATAGAAGGGACATACCTCAACATAATAAAAGCCATATATGATAAACCCACAGCAAACATTATCCTCAATGGTGAAAAATTGAAAGCATTTCCCCTAAAGTCAGGAACAAGACAAGGGTGCCCACTCTCACTATTACTATTCAACATACTTTTGGAAGTTTTAGCCACAGCAATCAGAGAAGAAAAGAAATAAAAGGAATCCAGGTTGGAAAAGAAGAAGTAAAACTCTTACTGTTTGCAGATGACATGATCCTCTACATAGAAAACCCTAAAGACACCACCAGAAAATTACTAGAGCTAATCAATGAATATAGTAAAGTGGCAGGATATAAAATTAACACACAGAAATCCCTTGCATTCCTTTACACTAACAGTGAGAAAACGAAAGAGAAATTGAGGAAACAATTTGTTGCAATTCACCATTGCAACAAAAAGAATAAAATACTTAGGAATATATCTACCTAAAGAAATGAAAGACCTCTACATAGAAAATTAGAAAACACTGATGAAAGAAATCAGAGATGGCACAAATAGATGGAGAAATATACCATGTTCTTGGATCAGAAGAGTCAATACAGTGAAAATGAGTATACTACCCAAAGCAATCTATAGATTCAATGCAATCCCTATCAAGCTACCAATGGTATTTTTCAGAGAACTAGAACAAATAATCTCACAATTTGTATGGAAATAAAAAAACCTCGAATAGCCAAAGCAATCTTGAGAAAGAAGAATGGAACTGGAGGAATCAACCTGCCTGACTTCAGACTATACTACAAAGCTACAGTCATTGAGACAGTATGGTACTGGCACAAAGACAGAAATATAGATCAATGGAACAAAATAGAAAGCCCATAGATAAATCCACACACCTATGGACACTTTATCTTTGACAAAGGAGGCAAAAATATACAATGGAGAAAAGACAATCTCTTTTAACAAATGGTGCTGGGAAAACTGGTCAACCACTTGTAAAAGAATGAAACTAGAACATTTTCTAACACCATACACAAAAATAAACTCAAAATGGATTAAAAATCTAAATGTAAGACCAGAAACTATAAAACTCCTAGAGAAAAACATAGGCAAAACACTCTCTGACATAAATCACAGAAGGATCTTCTATGACTCACCTCCTAGAGTAATGGAAATAAAAGCAAAAATAAACAAATGGGACCTAATTAAACTTAAAAGCTTTTGCACAATGAAGAAAACTATAAGCAAGGTGAAAAGACAGCCCTCAGAATGGGAGAAAATAATAGCAAATGAAGCAAATGACAAAAAATTAATCTAAAAAATATATAAGCAGCTCCTGAAGCTCAATTCCAGAAAAATAAACAACCCAATCAAAAAATGGGCCAAAGAACTAAACAGACATTTCTCCAGAAAAGACATACAGATGGCTAACAAATACATGAAAAGATGCTCAACATCACTCATTATCAGTTCAATTCAGTTCAGTCACTCAGTCGTGTCCAACTCTTTGTGACCCCATGAACCGTAGCACGCCAGGCCTCCTTGTCCATCACCAACTCCTGGAGTCCACCCAAACCCATGTCCGTCGAGTCAGTGATGCCATTCAGTCATTTCATCCTCTGTTGTCCCCTTCTCCTCCTGCCCTCAATCTTTCCCAGCATCAGGGTCGTTTCAAATGAGTCAGCTCTTCGCATCAGGTGGCCAAAGTATTGGAGTTTCAGCTTCATCATCAGTCCTTCCAATGAATACCCAGGACTGATCTCCTTCAGGATGTACTCGTTGGATCTCCTTGCAGTCCAAGGGACCCTCAAGAGTCTTCTCCAACACCACAGTTCAAAAGCACCAATTCTTTGGCTCTCAGCTTTCTTTATAGTCCAACTCTCACATCCATACATGACCACTGGAAAAACCATAGCCTTGACTAGATGGACCTTTGTTGACAAAGTAATGTCTCTGCTTTTTAACATGCTGTCTAGGTTGGTCATAACTTTCCTTCCCAGGAGTAAGCATCTTTTAATTTCATGGCTTCAGTCACCATCTGCAGTGATTTTGGAGCCCAGAAAAATAAACTCAGCCACTGTTTCCACTGTTTTCTCATCTATTTGCCATGAAGTGATGGGACCAGATGCCATGATCTTCGTTTTCTGAATGTTGAGCTTTAAGCCAACTTTTTCACTCTCCTCTTTCACTTTCATCAAGAGGCTCTTTAGTTCTTCTTCACTTTCTGCCATAAGGGTGGTGTCATCTGCAAATCTGAGGTTGTTGATATTTCTTCTGGCAATCTTGATTCCAGCTTGTGCTTCCTCTAGCCCAGCATTTCTTATTATCAGAGAAATGAAAATCAAAACCACAATAAGGTACCATTTCATGCTGGTCAAAATGGCTGTTATAAAAAAGTCTACAAACAATAAATGCTGGAGAGGGTGCAGAGAAAAGGGAACCCTCTTACACTGTTGGTTGGAATGAAAACTAGTACAGCTAATATGAAGAACAGTGTGGAAATTCCTTAAAAAACTGGAAATAGAACTGCCATATGACCCAGCAATCCCTCTGCTGGGCATACACACCAAGGAAACCAGAATTGAAAGAGACATGTGTATCCCAATGTTCATCACAGCACTGTTTACAGTAGCCAGGACATGGAAGCAACCTAGATGTCCACTGGCAGACTAATGGATAAGAAAGCTGTGGTACATATAACCAATGGGATATTACTCAGCTATTAAAAAGAATGCATTTGAATCAGTTCTAATGAGGTAGATGAAACTGGAGCCTATTGTACAGAGTGAAGTAAGTCAGAAAGAAAAACACAAATACAGTGTGTATATATATATATATATATAATTTAGAAAGATGGTAATGATGACCCTATATGCGAGACAGCAAAAGAAACACAGATGTAAAGAACATCTTCTCTGTTGGAGAAGGCAAGGGTGGGATGATTTGAGAGAATAGCATTGAAACATATATACTACCATATGTGAAGTAGATCACCAGTCCAGGTTTGATGCATGAGATAGAGTGCTCAGGGCTGGTATACTAGGTTGACCCTGAGGGATGGGATGGGGAGGGAGGTAAGAGGGGGATTCAGGATGGGGAACACATGTACACCCATGGCTGATTCATGTTAATGTATGGCAAAAAGCCACTACAATATTGTAAAGTAATTAGCCTTCAATTAAATAAATTGATTTTTTAAAAATAAAAATTTTCAAACGTGCAAAAAAAAAAAAAAAAAGATAAAGAAAGCGATTATAAGGACTTGGGCTTTTACCAAGAACAGAATGGGAAATCACTAGAATGTTTTCAGCAGAAGAACTACATGATCTTATCATTAATGTCTCCATTTTGAAGATTGAAGAGAATGAGATTCAGAGAGTTCAGCAAGTTACCTAAGATCATGCAACTAAGGATTGGCAGAGCTGTGACAAGAAATGGGGACTCTGACAAGGCATACATTCATAGGATTGCAGTTGGCCTTTTGTATGGAGGTCTTGGAAGTGTTGGGATAAACACGTTATTTGCACTGGAAGCACCAATGAAATGGTTGACAGGGAGGGGTTCAAGAGAGAACACAATCCCCTGGAGTCTAACTGCAGGGATATACTGAGGGAACATGGAGCTTCTCTGCATTCCTTGGCATCCTGAAATACCAATGTGAGGCAGTTTTTATTTAAAATTACAGAAAGGTATATTTAAGACCAAAGTGCAACAAAACAGCTCTATAAAGTGGTAGTAAATCTGAGGGACTAGTTACTTGGTGTGTCTCATATAAGAATAAGTGGATTAGAGAAGGACTGGCAGAAGTTCAAGGAAACAATCCCCAGGGGGCCATTCCATGAGAAAGAGAAATAATTGGGCACCAATGTTTCCTGGCCTTGCAACAAATGGCTCTGGTGCTGTCTTGCCCTGTGTCCTTGGCCAAGATATGGCCCATGGGGCTCTGAGACATGTGGCCTGGGGTTTTCATCTTTCAACAACCCATAGGCTTACACAGTGGGAATCCTGGGTGACCCTCCCTCATGTATGTGAAAACACTTTTGGTTCTGTAAAGGGTGCTTCTTAGGGGACTTGTATTGGTTTCTCTCGTGATAGCCTTGGTGGCTTTGGGGGCAGGGAGGGAGGCAAGAAAGAGGGCAGGTGACGATGCTTCCTTAACAGGCCTGCTCAGTGGCCACATACTGGAATGTGCCCTAGGTGGGATTCAGAAATTCCTGACTAGGATCTTCTCTTACCTTGGCTGTGTGGCCTTGAGTAAGTTTCTTTCCTTCTGTGCAGGCCTCACTTACAATATAGGGGGTTAACTCCATGCCTGTAAATGTCCTCACTAGCCCTCCATTCCATGATTCTACAATATTCTCCCAGTCATCTAGGGGGAACCCCAGTTGTCACTGAAATAATGATGGAGAGGATCTTAGAGCTGAGTCTGGAACAGAGACTCATGCAGACACAGGATCTAATGGAGGGGACCCTCATACTGTCTTCTCAGACACAGAAGTGACATTTTTCACTGGACATCAAGGTTCCTGTGCCCTCCACCTACTGGGAGGTGGCTTCTCACTTCCTCTTGCCACAGAAAAGGAAGGACTCAGATTTTTACCTTCAGAGCATCCACAGACTCTGATCAAAGAAAGCTTGCAAGAAGAGGGGAGATCCAGGCCCTGTCCTCAGAGAACAACATATCAACTTGGGTACTTCCCCCTCTGATTTCCTGGTTGGGGTTGAAATCTTGGTTTTGTTCACACACTCAGGGGCACAATTTCAAACACGTTACAACACATACAGCTAATGCTGTAAAGAACTCTAGAGATAACCTAGCATACATTAGCTGATTCTCCAGGTGGTAAATCCTGAAATGAGCTAACCACTGGGACTGCAGAGAATGCTAAAGACCAGAAGATCTTCCTAAGAAGAACAGCTAAGCCAGATGATGATGACGCAGGTACTGACCCAGTTTATGGCGAAGACCAGCCCCATGACTTGTGTTAGTCCTCTGCACCTCAGAGATGCCAGGATTCTGAACCTGTGATTCTGTTATTCTGTGAATTCACAATTCTCTCTACCTATTACACTGTGAGTTTATTGGACTATTATTGCATGAGTCCACAGTCTCTGATTCTATGAGTTTGTATCTAAAGAGATAAACAGGGCCTTGTAGGGATAGCCCTCTGACTCATCCTGGCACTTACATCAGTCATCTGACAACTCTGCCTTGCCTTCCCAGCCTATAGAATATGTGGGGCACAACCCACCCACCTGTGGCACCTCGAAACAGTATCTCTCACCAGGGATGCCAGTGCTACCTGAACATGTCAAGCCCATTAGTAGAGTCTGACCCCACAGAGCAGGATGTTTGCCAATCAGAACTCACAGATGACATGAGATGGAAAGACTGGTTAACAGCAGGATGGGCTCTCACTGCACAGAGGGAGGAGGTGATAGAAACTGCACTGTCCATGCAAAGCATCCCCATTCATTCATTCACTCATCTGGTCAGAGTTCCCCATGTCCAGTGCTAGAGGCAGGTGACATACAGGGAACATGTCCACAGTTTCCAACACATGGGAATTATAGTCCAGTGGGAATTACTCCATGGACCACTAGGATGTGGATATATTTCCTTTCTAGAACAAGCCCTTATAGTCACAGGATATCATAGCCAGAAGGGACCTCATCTAGCTCTTCATTTCAGAGTGGAAGAAGGAAAGGTCCAGAGATGGAGGGCACAGTGGAATCACACTTCAGGGCAGTGGCAGAATCAGAACCAGGGCTGAGTTCTACTTGTACCTGGAAATGTCTCTCTAAAATGCCTTCAAATAGCTGTACTTCTAGAGTGTTTTCTTCCTTATAGAGTGGGGCTGTCCCATCCTATGTACAAGATAGTGGGCTTTATGAATGTGTCTGTTGAGTGGCTTAAAGAAATGGTTATAAAGCATTTTGGATTTTAACACTTGAAATATTTGCTGTGGTAGGAACAATTTGTTGTGGTAGGAAAAAAATTGAAATATAAACTCAGGTTCAAATATAAACCTGGGTTCTACATCTACTACTTCTAGCTATGGGAGCTTGAGCAAGTTTGTTTACTTATTTGAGACACTTATTGTAGGGACTAAATTTGATGAGTTATCCCTTGTGAAGTACCTGGCCTCAATAAAACATCATCTGTTTCCTCTTCTGTTTGTACAATATCAGGCCTGGGTGTTGATGAGCTTACAGATATTGGGGAAATTGAGGGTCCTTAATGGACAAATGCAGGAGCACCTCTTACCCTAGAGGCCTCAGGGCCCATGGTGGGACCTGGACTGGCTGATCTAGGGAAGTGGCAGTTTGAAACCAGTGCTAGTCTCAGGAATAAGATAATCTACATTGGGCAACCTAGCATGGCCTGGTGGGAAGAGTGTGACTCTGAAACTAAACATGCTTGGATTCAAGTGATGCTCCGTTGCCTACCAATGGCATGACCTTGGGGAAGTGGTTAGGCCTTGGATCTTAGATTCTTCTTTAAAAATAGGGCAGGGGAACTTCCCAGGTAGTTAAGGATCCATCTTCCAATGCAGGGGATGTGGGTTCAATCCCTGGCTGGGGAACTAAGATACCCACATGCTGCAGGGCAACTAAGCCTGCTCACTGCAACTACTGAACCCATGCACTCTGGAGCCCATGAAAGATCCTGCATGATTCAACTAAAGCTCCATGCAGCCAAATAAATAAATATTAAAAGATAGGGCTAGCATAGCCTATGTTTAAAGGTTATTGTGAAGATCAAATGAATTAACACAGGTGAAGAAGCCAGGACAGCAGTACATTGAGTACGTTAACAACATAAGTGCCTAATACATATATTCCCATTTCTCTCCCTGTATCTACTATACTGGGAAGGGAATGGAGGTGGAGATTCAGATGCTTGTGCTAAGTTGTTTCACTTTGTGACCCTATGGACTGCAGCCTGCCAAGCTCCTCTGTCCATAAGATTCTCTAGACAAGAATACTGGACTGGGTTGCTGTGCTCTCCTCCAGGGGATCTTCCCAACCGAAGGATCAAATCTGCATCTGTTATGTCTCCTGCATTGGCAGGTGGGTTCTTTACCACTAGTGCCATCTGGGCTTTTAGAGATTCAGGGAGTATATTATGTCCAGAAATAAAAGGCAACATGTTGTAGAGATAAAGACCATGGCTTATGAAAGCAGACTGCCTACATTTGAACTCTTGCTTTGTGACAAGGAGTAACTTCCTTAATCTTTTGGGGCCTCAGTTACAGGACCATCTATAAGTGAACATGTATTGTGAACTGTATGGCACATAAAAAGCATTCAATTAAATTTCCCCTGTTCTAGGTCCTTGTGGATCTAGACCTGATAGTGAAGTCCAGGAAGGCTAGGATGAGGGAGTTTATAGGGCATGAGGAGGAGAGAAGAGGCAGCCTAGATAGAGAGCCTGGGGCCTGGGATCATCAAATACACATCCAGTTTCCCAAAGAAACTTAGAATAAGCTTCCAGTCCAGAACAAGCCATTTCTTGGGGGGCTTTGCTGCCACACTGAGGCAGAGACCACAGGGCCAAACTCTTTGGGTCCAACAACTCAGGCCAGCAGGAAGCACTATGGGAGCCCTCAGAAAGAACACATCACTTAGGCTGGGAAGATTCTGTGTAGCTTTTAGTACAATGTGTGAAGAATTGAGACTCTACATCTTGAACAAGTCCTTGAAGGCTCACGTTACATAGAAATCATTTCATAGTGGCAGCTCTTCCAGGCATCTCATCTCTCATAACTCTTAGAAGAAGAAGACTGACTAGTTTCATGAAGAAAGTGATAGGAATCATTTATCTTGTGTTCAGGAAAATTCAGTGTCAAGCAGAGACATGCCCTGCCTCTGATGATGGGCCAAGCATACTGGGGAGGAATCTCGCCAATGCAATGCCAGCCCTTGTCCTTGTGATCTCATGCTTCACTCAGATGCCATTAAATTGCCTCATTGCTACCCTATAAAAGGTGTCCCCAACTGCCAGTTCCTCAGATCACTGGCTTCTTCCAGTCCTGCTTGATCAGCAAAGAGGGTAAGTCTATGCCTGGGACAGTGACACAGAAAGAAGGAGAGCCTTGGTGACACTTGGCTCTTGGGATGAGGGTGGTCAGGATGAGACACAAAGGGCAGTCACTGGCTGGAAGCTCAGAGTCTGGAGTGTGAGAGGAGAGGACCAGCTATTCGTTCTGTGTGAGAGGGTTTTGTAGAGAATTGGGTCACCACCCTCTCCCTCTCTGAGTTCAGTTGTGCCATCCTTGGGTCCACTAATGAGGTGCAAGGATAGTACCGCTGATCCAAAGAGCAAAAGGTGGAAACTTATTCAAATTTGTCCTACCTCTGTTGGGATCAGCTTGAGACTCAGGTTGATTCAGCTTCTGGTGAGGTGAATGGAATCCCTGGGCCCTGTCTGACCAGGAAGGAGGAAGAAGAGAAGCCTCTTGTGGGAGAGTTGGTGAGGAGGGGAAATCAGCTGGGAAATGACAATTTCCCCAGGAGAATTCATAATGCAGATGCTAGAGTGGGTGAAACGAGTTGCCTGAAGAGTTGGGTAGAAACATGGAGATCTCTCTATCAAACTCCTCCTCTTCATTTTACATTTTGGAAACAGAGTCCCACAGGTGAGCAGTCACTTGTGCAAAGGCAACCATCTCAGATAAAGTCACAAGAGCTGAGCCTAGTATCCCTGACTCTGAGTCTGTCCTAAAGCCAGATCTTGGTGCTTGTGACCTTCTCAAAAAGGCTACTGCTTACAGGCCACTTTATCCAAAGGGGAACCTGCAAGTTTCCTTGGAAGCCTTCTTAGATCTAATGAGAATTTTCTTTTCAGATTTTGCAAAGCCACAGAAAGATGTGTGACCAGCAGAAACAGCCAGAATTCCCTCCATCTTGCATGAAAGGTTCAGGATTGGGAGTTGTGCAGAGTACCAAATGTACTTCTGTAAAATGCCCACCTCCATGTCCGACTCAAACCTTCGTGAAATGCTCACCTCCATGTCCAACTCAAACCTTTGTGAAATGCCCAGGTCCATGTCTGACTCAGACCTACGTGAAATGTCCACCTCCGTGTCCAACTCAAAACTATGCTAAATGCCCAGTTCCATTCCAGACGAAGACTTTTGTGAACTGTGTAACTCCTTGCCAGACCCTAGTGAAGTGCCCAGCTCCAAGCCAGATGACCTACGTGAAATACCCAGCTCCTTGCCAGACGTTTGTGAAGTGCCCTGCTCCATGCCAGACGACCTATGTGAAAGCCCCAGCCCCTTGCCAGACCCAGACATACTATGTTCAGACCCCTGCTCCTTCCCAAACTTACTACACTCAGGCTCCTGTAAGAGGCTCAGTCACCTCATGTTGTGTCCCTGATCCATGCTCTGCTCCCTGTTCCACCAGCTACTGCTGTCTGGCTCCCCGGACCTTCGGGGTGAGTCCTCTGAGACGCTGGATCCAACGACCCCAGGACTGCAACTCAGGATCGTCTGGCTGCTGTGAGGATTCCGGATGCTGTGGCTCTGGGTGCTGCAGCTCTGGGTGCTGCGGCTCTGGGTGCTGTTGTCTAGGAATTATTCCCATGAGGTCCCGAGGTCCTGCATGCTGTGATTGCGACGATGACTGCGACTGTTAAATACAGAAGAACAGCTCTGCTCCAGAACTTACCACCCTGCTCTACCTTCTGGGAGACTCCTCAGCTTCTGCTCCCCTCCCTGTATTCAAATCTCATTGCTTCACCTCCCTACCTTGCTTCGTTATTAAGGCAGCCTACCAGAGTTAGCGCAACTCCCAAACTCTGGCAAGAATAAAGCTTTGAATGCAGTTCCCAGTGACTTCCTGTTTATTTGGTTCATATTTACACTTTTCTATCAGAAACTCATTTACCTTCCCCACTCTACTCTTGTTTCTCAACAAGAGGAAACATCTGCAGAACATGAACAAGCAGGCTGAGCTGGTACCCCCATCTGGGGACCCTTTTGCCTCCTAGAATACTGGGAATAAACTTCCCTATGCAAGTTAAAAGCTTCCCATGTGATGCTAGTGGTTAAGAACCTGCCTGCTAATGCAGGAGATGTAAGAGACGCAGGCTTGATCCCTCGGTTGGGAAGATTCCCTGGAGAAAGGGCATGGCAACCCACTCCAATATTCTTGCCTGGAGAATCCCATGGACAGAGGAGCCTGGAGGGCTACGGTCCATAGGGTCATAAAGAGTTGGACACGACTGAAGCAACTTAGCAGCACGCATGTTATCAGGATCTGGGCGGAAGATTTGGGGGCTAAAGGACACCTCTCTTTTGCCCTCTGATCAATCTGAGGAGAGGGTATGGCCTTGATGAGTCTGTCCTGGTAGCATGACCACTGTATGTAAACTCAGAGTTTGTCATCCTGAATGGAGAAGGGAGTGTGGAATCAGATCTTCCCAGGAGCATCACAGTTATGTCCCAGCTGCTGTATGAGTGGACTTGAATTCATGGTGGGTTTTATGGTTTATGTTTTCTCATCTGATAAGCTTGCCCTCCTGACACCATAGAGTAAAGAGTTGAAAGAAGAAGCTAAAGCTGCCCTGAAGCAGGTAGGCATTCTCCCTGTCAGCCCTGGAAAGACAGCCCAGGTAGTGAGTGGGAGGTTTCAGAGAGGAAGATAAGCCTCATGGACAATCATTTGGGTCCCAAGGCCAGGCACACTTCCTCATTAGCACCTTTTTCTCCGTGGCTTTGCTAACTCTGGAGGGCTTGGGGTAAATTATTTTTTAGTAACTAGAGACTATAAACACACACATTAAAAGAAGAGGTAGAGGGGTAAGTGATGTTCAAAGCAACCCTGCAAGGCCTGGTGCATGAGCCCTGGAGACGTGTTTGGTGAATGTATAAATGGATGCTTTTACAAGAACAGAGAATTTTGTGTTTGTTTCTAAGCAATCTCTTTTGAGTCACCCTGGGACAGAAAGTTGTCTGGACTCCTGTGCTGCCTTTACACATTGAAATCACCCATGGCTCCACAATCATACTCCATCCCTCTACTCAAATGCTATCAACTTGCAGCCCAGTCACTGGACACCTGCTCAGAGCTGGGAGCAGTCTTGTCCAAGACCATGATTTCCTCCTGTACCACCATGTGGCACCTCAGTATGGGAGGTCAGAGTGTAGCTTGTTCTGCAACTGACAGAAGCATCTAATACTTTTCCCCTAGGTGGCAAAGTTGGTAAAGAATCTGCCTGGCAATGCAGAAGATGCAAGAGATATGGGTCTGATCCCTGAGTCAAGAAGTTCTCCTGGAGAAGGAAATAGCATCCCATTCCAGTATTCTTGCCTGGGAAATCCCATGGACAGAAGAGCCTGGCAGGCTATAGCCCACGGGGTTGCAAAAGAGTCGGATATGACCAAGCACACATGCTATAATGCTTTTTTACATTTGTTGTTTAAAAATCACTAAGTTGCATGAGCTATGTAAAAATTTTAACAGACACATACAGATAAAAATGAAACATTATCTTTAGACGTCTAGTTCTACACCCTTTTCCAGGGTGTCCATGCTGAGTTTGGATTATATCCATTTAAGCCTTTTGGTTATATATCAACCACACACAGCTGAAAAACTCCTGGAGTTCCCTATGGCCTAGTTTCTGTGAGAATGGCACCCCCCAAAACTCCATCCAGCATTGATGTATCTAAAAAATACTCTTGTAAATACTATTGTTGTTCAGTCACTCAGTTGTGTCTGACTCTTTGCAAACCATGGACTGCAGCACACCAGTCTTCCTTGTCCTTCACCAACTCCTGGAGCTTACTCAAACTCATGTCCATGGAATTGGTGATGCCATCCAACCATCTCATCCTCTGCCATCCCTTCTCATCCTGCCTTCAATCTTTCCCAGCATCAGGGTCTTTTCTAATGAATTGGCTCTTTGCATCAGGTCACCAAAGTACTGGAGTTTCAGCTTCAGCATCAGCCCTTCCAATGAATATTCAGGGTTGATTTCCTTTAGGATTGACTCGTTTGATTTCCCTGCTGTAAAATATTGTAGGCAATCTATTTCATAATCCACAACTTACTTCTAAAATCCCCATTTTTCTCTCCTCTTCAATTGTCCCATATTCTACAGCTGCTCAGAATATTCTCACTAAGCACTGCTAAATGCTCTACAACACCCAGAAATTATGGCTTCTTTTATCTCTCTCCCCCTTTTCTCCTCGTCTCCCCTCCATGACCTGACTCAAGTCTGGTCCTAGCTGTATAACCCCGGTCTCTTTGGTTTCTTTGTTAGTTTTCTCTGTCTTGTGCCCAGTTCCGGGATTCTTCATTTCAGAGGGAGTGACCAGGAGCAAAATTCTCTCCTTTTCTCTCCAGATGTTGTAACTCTTTCTCTGGCCTATCCTATTGATCTTGTATAAATAAGACAGAAGGGATCACAAAGCTTAAAAGGCAAATATATTTCTCTTTGGTGAGGAATATCAGTCAAAGGAAAGGCAGGGAGAAATACATGTATTAATAAATCTCTATTATCTGTTTTAAAGATTTTCTTCTATTATATAGAATCACAATATGTGTATATTACTCTATGATTACCTAGTTTTATTTAATAAATAAATATTGAACATCAATTTTGGTTACTGCATACAATTGTATCTTACCATTACTTTTTGTTGTTTGTTTTCTAACATTGTGGCTGGTGATTTAGTTAACCATCCTCTTTTTCCCCTTATGATATATATTTTAGGCTCTCTCTGTCTCTCTCAGTCTGTCTCTGCTATTAAGGTCTTAATAAAGATGCTTTAAAGTTTTAAATGGAAATATAACACACAGAGAAGTACACAAATCATAAGCGTATTACACAGTGAACATGCCTGTATAACCACGCCCTAGATCTCAGAAAGATGAAGCTCATGCTGAAAACAAGTAAACAAAAATCAAATCCCCATGAAACATGGGGCTAAATTTGGAGGCATAAAATGGAGTAGAACAGAAATATCTTCTTAGAACTCCAGAACCTTTAGGAGGGCTGAAGGTGTTATGTGTTAGATGGCTGTGTAGAAAAGATCATGTAAAGAAAAGCTGCAAATGATAAAATCAAGGCTTTCAAGGCATCCAGGGCAAGTACCCAGGAGGAGTTCCCAATGAACACCAACACATGGCCATGGACACCCCCTCTTGCATTGATCTCATGAGACCAGAGACCAGAATTTGAGTAGCTCTCATGAACCTGGCCAGTCTGGAAGGTCTAGAAATGACTTTTACATCTGATTTTCATTCATCATCTCATAAATAGTTATTGAACATCAGTTTTGTTTCAGGCACCATCTCTACTATGTAGGGGTTTGCAACAGAGAGAAAGAATAAGCAATCAGAAATCCAATAAATAAATGAAGAGATGCACAGCTATGAAGAAGGAGGGCCAAGTGTCCTGTCAGCATATATAATATGCAGATTTTACTTGGTCAGGGTGATCAGAAAAGATTTCTCTGAGAAAGTACAGCTTGATCTCAAGGTTGAGTAGAGCTAATTATAGAGCAGTGAGGGAAGACTCTGCAGATGGTGACTGCAGCCATGAAATTAAAAGATGCTTACTCCTTGGAAGGAAAGTTATGACTAACCTAGATAGCATGTTGTAAAGCAGAGACATTACTTTGCCAACAAAGGTCCGTCTAGTCAAGGCTATGGTTTTTCCAGTGGTCATGATGTGAGAGTTGGACTGTGAAGAAAGCTGAGCACTGAAGAATTAATGCTTTGGAACTGTGGTGTTGGAGAAGACTCTTGAGAGTCCCTTGGACTGCAAGGAGATCCAACCAGTCCATTCTGAAGGAGATCAGCCCTGGGATTTCTTTGGAAGGAATGATGCTAAAGCTGAAACTCCAGTACTTTGGCCACCTCATGCAAAGAGTTGACTCATTGGAAAAGACTCTGATGCTTGGAGGGGTTGGGGGCAGGAGGAGAAGGGGACGACAGAGGATGAGATGGCTGGATGGCATCACTGATTCTATGGACGTGAGTCTGAGTGAACTCCAGGAGTTGGTGATGGACAGGGGGGCCTGGCGTGCTGTGATACATGGGGTCGCAAAGAGTCGCACACGACTGAACGACTGAACTGAACTGAACTAACTGAGGGAAGAGTTCACCAGGAAGAGGCAAAAGCCTGAATAAGGCTTCTGCAGAAGGAAGGAGAGTAACCAGAGTAAGAAGCTAATGGGAGAGAGTGAAAAGTGAGGCAGAAGGGGCTGAGGGGCCTGGTGAGTCCTGCCATGTATGGTGTCAGTGGAGCAATCAAAAGGAGCTATTGGGAGATTTCAAGTGGTATGATTTGGTTCTATTAAAGTTTATTTCTTTCTGAAGAAGTAAATTCATATTTTTAAAGCATATAAAAGATAATCTAAAACAACTGCCTAGTAGCATCAATTTACCTGGATGTGGCCAAACTCTGCCCTGTGTAGCTACCCATCTCCAGGTCTAGTTTGCACAGCTATCAAGTAACAACTTGGGCAGTACCTTGAGTGAGATGCCTTCAAGTATCAACATCAGGTGTCCTTTGCTTCCCAGCACAGGGACTTTCTCACTGCATGATTCTCACACTCTCATCTCTAAAACTGATGGGTTAGAAAAGTTCAGACTAGGGACTTCCTTGGTGGTCTAGTAGTTACAACTCAGCACATCCAATGCAAAGGGCATGGGTTTAATTCCTAGTTGGGGAGCTAGGATCCCACATGCACCAGGGTACAGCCAAAAAATAAAATAAAAAGTTCAGAATATTCAGTTTCAGGATATTTTTAGGTTAATCGGAAATTTTGCCATGACCTACTTTTTATAACTTAAAAAGTCTTGATGTGCCATGACTCCTGGTCCCTTAAATATATTTACAAAGGACTCATTGTGAGTGATTTAAAGAGAACAGCAAGTCCAGAACATGGAACCAAACTCCTGGAAAAACTGGGAAGAAGTCCTCTCCTGTACTCAGTGTTTGACAAGAAGGGAGAACATTGGCCAGGTCTTCAGTTGGAAGCTGGATGGCAAAAATGTCACAATCAGATGTCATTCCTCATCAATGGTATAAGCATCTCCACCCAGCTAATGGTTGCTGGTGACCTGATTAGCAAGTAGACTGTGTGAGACAAGTAGGTGCTGGAGTGGGCTGGGCCAAAGAGGAAAAGAGAGGGGGCAGGAAAGTGTATTTACCTCCAAAGGGCTGAGAAAGGCAGGCAATAATTCAAAATCTCAGAGACCCCAGTGGTCAAACCTTGTGTTCAAGCCACAAGGATGCTCTATTGGGAAGTCTGATTATCTTAACTTCCTAGACTGGGGACTGTATAGGACCTGGGAACTAACTCCTATTTGACTTGATCTCCCCAGAGCCTAGCGTAGGGTGGGACTAAATATATTCTTGTCATTGAATTAATGAACCTTCTTCAGGCATGCATCTGTCCTATGGGAATGTCTTTTATTGTTTGAATCTATTCTGATTACCCAGGGAATGGGAGAGAAGACTCAGAGGCATAGCATCTATGGATTTCAGATGGAAAAATGTCAAGCTCAATGTTGGCTAGTGTCCAGTGAACCTTTCTCAGTGCTAAGCACTCCATATACCACGTATCTAATCACCAGACTCAGGGAGCATCCTGCCCTATCTCTTCATTCCTACTCTGCTTCATTTTTCCTCCTACACCATTTTACTATTACTACTGTATCACATTAAAAGAAACCAACCCTGAATACTCTTTGGAAGGACTCATGCTGAAGCTGAAGCCCCAATATTTTGGCCACTTGATGCAAAGAGCTGACTCATTAGAAAAGATTCTGATGCTGGGAAAGATTGAAAGCAGAAGGAGAAAAGGGTGACAGAAGGTGAGAAGTTTGGATGGCATCACCAATTCAATGGAAAGAACTTGGGCAAACTCTGGGAGTTGGTGAGGGACAGGGAAACCTGGTGTGCTACAGTCCATGGGGTCGTGAAGAGTTGGACACCACTTGGTGACTGAACAACAACAAACTGTATCACATATTTATTTGTTTATCATGCTGCCTTCCTGATAGATTGGAGGCAACCTGAAGGCAGAATATATCTTAGTCACCATTGTATCACCAGTGCCAGGGACAATGTCTGGCATGTGACAAATAGTTAATACATATTTATTGGAAGAATGATTGAAGCTCACTTAATTCTCATTATTACCTAAGAGGTAGATACAATCTTTATCTTCATTTTCTAGCAAAGCGGTAGAGAGCCTTCTAGGGTGAAATAACTTGCCAAAGTCACACTAACTCAGATTTTAACCCCGCCTGACTTCACAGTCCTTGTTCTCAACCAGTGGGTGCTTCTGCTCTCTACTCTAGAACTATATTGAAAATCTACTTCCTATCAAAGAGCATCTTTAATCTTCAACCTCTATTCTCTCTGTACTTCCTTTACCCTCTGGGTTGCCTTTAAATATTACTTGTAATGATAAAACTGCAACACGAAATCTAGTGTACTGGCTCTTTTTAAATTACAAAACAACTTCAAACTCATTTAAAAACGCCGTTTTAAAAATAGTAGCGATGTTGATCTCAGGTGGGCTCTGCCCGCTGTGGCTTGAAGCAGGATCTCAGTTTTTCAGCCAGAGTGTGAAGTCAGGCTATGAGAGAGAGTCATTTCCTAGGCAGGTTGATAAGAAGTCTAGGGGTTCCCAAGGAGAGAGGGGTCTGGAATTCTCAAGGAGGAGGAAAGGACAAACTTTTTTGTCTCTCTACATTCCTTAGGATTATATAACAATCATGTTTCCTGCTTGAGGATAGCCTCTGGAAAAAACCTTCTGGCTAATCCTGTTATCTTAAGGTGTAAATTATGGGAGTAGGTCTAGTGAGGTCTTTACAACCTCCAGACATTCTTTTGATTCACTGTAATAACTAATTAGAGAATATATAGCACCATGACTAACACTAGCAAGGGGGTGCTCTTTCTACCCCCTTTAATGCCTATGTCAGAAGCTTTCTCTATCTCCTTTATACTTTAATAAAATTTTATTACACAAAAGCTCTGAGCGATCAAGGCTCATCTCTGGCCCCAGGTTGAATTCTTCTCCAGAGGCCAAGAATCCCGGCATCTTTGTTTCATTCAGCAGCAACCTTTCAGCTACGGCAGTATGAGTATGGAATCCTCACCACTAAACCACTAGGGACCAGTGGCTAGTGATAAGACCTTGGCCCACCAGCTTTGTAGAAATGAATTTCCACATAAAGAAAAATAGTGAAACAAGCCAAGTGTTTAATAGGAGGGAAAAGGGTAGACACACATGTGGGCTCAGAGAGAGTTGCCCACTTGTGGTCATTTGAATCTCTTCTGGGGCATTTCTTCTGGGTTCCCTTTGGACAATCACGTTGCTTTGTATGGTTCTGAATTCATATTTGGTATATCTCAGGGTCCTCACCTGTATGCACACACATCTCTTAGCCAAGATGGATTCTAGTGAAGAAGTCTATGGGTAGGTTGGCATCACTTACTATGGGGTGGTGTCCCCTCTCTTTTTGACCTCAAAGGTACCTTCTGCACATAAGTAGTTGGGAAGGTCTCCTTGACTTCAAGAATGAGGACTATGTGGGCTTTTATCTCTTACCTAGGCAGGGTTCAGCTTCTCCCTCCTGCTATTTTAGAGTATCTGTCGGAAGGGGATGGACTCCAGCTCCTCAGCCTGGGGCCTATCTATTATCTATCTCCTGCTTCAATATCATTACTGGTCAGATGAAGTAAGTGAGGAGCCTGGTGTTCAGAGAGGTTAAGGGACTTAATCAAGATGACTAGTATGTGGTAAGGCAGACTTCCAAACAGGTATTTTGCACAGAGATCTCATTCTTGTCTTCATGACAGCTGTTGTCCCCTTGAAAGCAAAGTGTTAGTCACTCGGTCATGTCCAACTCTTTGCCACTCCATAGACTGCAGTCCACCAGGTTCCTCTGTCCATGGAATCCTCCAGGCAAGAATACTTTTGGCAAGGAATAATTTCCTTCTCCAGGAGATCTTCCCAACCTAGGGATCAAACCTGGGTCTCTTGCATTACAGGCAGACTCTTTACACATCTGAGTCACCAGGGAAGCCTGTTGTCTTCTTGGGTCCCTCCATTTTTTGTGTCATTCTCTTTCCTCATCCTTCTGTTCCTTGATCCCCTTGATTCTCATGTTCTGTTCATATTGCAGAAGACATTTGGAATAAACCTTTCTCCCAACATGACTCACCTAAAGGCCTGCATTTGCATCATCCCCACAACTGGGGACTTATGGCCTGGGGGGAAACTAAGGTAGTTCTGAAAGGCCAAGGCAGAGGTGGTGGGCTTATATGTCAGGAGTTACTTAACTTACTCACACACTGCAACTCTTCTCTTCAGTTTCCATACCCTCAGGAAGGAAGACTTGGATACAGTCTCTGTTGTTGGTACTGGGTAGAGGAGGGAACAGTGCTAAGTGCTGGGTCACTGAGATGCAGAAGGCATGGTCTCTGCCTTTGAGGGATTTCCAGATTTTTGGCTGAGCTAGAATTTTAAACAACCAAAGTAAAATGATAAATGTGGCAAATGAGGTACAACACAAATAAAAAATGCTTAAATTACCTTGGAGAACAAACTATGAAATCTTATTATGAAAATTAGGCCAGAGATTGACAACACTTTGGCCAAGGAAGGTATAGTATAGCATCACTTATCTGTAAATGTAGTTGGAACAACTGAAAACTTAGGATGTAAGTGCCTCCCTCCAGAGATGATTTGTGTTTGCTTTTTCCAGGGCTCCAGAGGGGTCCTGTTTTAGGACCATCCTTAACAAAGTTCCTGAGGGGAGGTGCCTGGAGCACAGCAGCAAGTCCTTGCAGCTCAGTCTTACCCTGAGGGAGCCCAGCAACTCCAGGAGGGTCCTCTGTGAGACCTCCCACCCTGGCAGGAGAGGTTCTGGTCTCTAATTTTTGTCAAAAAGCTGGGTCACCAAAAGAAAATGTTGAATATGTTAATTTTATCCTTAGGGTGAAAGTAGCTTTATTACTCTGCTAATCTCTTTGATTCCTATTTTCTTTCATTTTCTTTTTAGTTTTTCTGGTAATTCATATTCCTAAATCGCGTGTGTGTGCATGCACCCATATACACAAATGTGATTAAGGAATATAGAGTAAGTTCCCTACATACAATTGAGTTCCCTTCGAAGAGCATGTTTGTAAATTCAATTTATTCATAAATCTTACAAAGTTAGCCTAGGTACCTAACTAACACAAGCAGCTATGTAGTACTGTACTGTAATAAGTTCATAATACTTTTCCCACAAATAATATGTACATAGAAAACAAACACAAAAAGTAAAACATTTTTAATCTTACAGTACAGTATCTTGAAAAGTACTGTAAGTAAAGTAGTAAAGTACAGCTGACATGCAGGGGCTGACACAAATATTGGCATCTTTGAAATTTTGCAAATTGAAGGTTCAAATGTAGGGGACTGGCGCTTCCCTGGTGGCTCAGATGGTAAAGAATCTGTCTGCAATACAGGAGACCTGGGTTTGATCCCTCGGTCAGGATCCCTTGGAGAAGGGAATGGTTACCCACTCCAGTATTCTTGCCTGGAAAAGTCCATGGACAGAGGAGCCTGGCAGGCTATAGCCCATGCAGTCACAGAGAGTCAGACAGGACTGAGTGACTAAGCATGCACATGTAGGGGACTTACTGTATATGTACATATGTATATATTATATTACATTATATATACATATGTGAACATAAGTATATAGATTGTGTTACATCATTTTTGTTGTTTGTTTTTGAGTAATATAGCTCACCATTATTGAAACTCAAAGGTTAAATCCAGGTCTTTTATTAATGAATTCTGTTCCTCAGAACACAATTACCATAAAATTCAATGTAAATAAAGATTTCCAGAACTTAAATATACCAGGAAACAGCATTTTATGAAATATAGCATTGTAATGGTCCTCATGACCATTGTATTTACATAAAGTATCTGAAAAGTCTTGCTACAGAAGCAGTTTTACTTTATAAAACTTCATTATTCTAAACTAATTTGATTATAAAATTTCACCCAATGAGTATGTGTATATCATTTTTAACTGTGTGATGTGCATGAAATTAAAAGATACTTGCTCCTTGGAAACAAAGTTATGACCAACCTAGACAGCATATTAAAAAGCAGAGACATTACTTTGCCAATGAAGGTCCATATAGTCAAAGGTATGGTTTTTCCAGTGGTCATGTATGGATGTGAGAGTTGGACTATAAAGAAAGCTGAGCATCAAAGAATTAATGCTTTTGAACTGTGGTGTTGGAGAAGACTCTTGAGAGTCCCTTGGACTGCAAGGAGGCCCAACCAGCCCTTCCTAAAGGAAATCAATCCTGAATATTCATTGGAAGGACTGATGCCGAAGCTGAAAACCCAATCCTTTGGCCACCTGAAGTGAAGAACTGACTCATTGGAAAAGACCCTGATGCTGGGAAAGATTGAAGGCAGAAGGAGAATGGGACGACAGAGGATGAGATGGCTGGATGGCATCACCGACTCAATGGACATGAGTTTGAGTAAACTCCAGGAGTTGGTGAAGGACAGGGAAGTGTGGAGTACTGCAGTCCTTGGGGTCACAAATAGTTGGACATGACTGAAGGACTGAACTAAACTGATGTGCATTTACAGAAATGCTGCATTAAACACATGGATTATCACGTAGTTTCCCAAAGAGGATATTTGTTTCCAGAAATTCCATCCTTCACATCATTAAGTGATATGGAATCAGAAATCACTGCATCTTTAAAGATCTGAGCTACTTTCCCAGTAGAGGTAAGACAAAGGATCCACAGTTATTTCCAACCCTTTTGACCTTCAAATGATCACACAGTTTCACACACTTGGGTTATTTTTGTATGCTTGGGCCACCTTATGACACAGCTATGAAAATATTTGTTGATGTTAATCACAGATGCAGGAAAAAAAAAGACATTGAGTATCTACTGTGTGCTGGGCATTGATGAGATATTTTTCCATTATTTAATTCAATAATCAGTAATAAAAAATCCCTACAATAGTCAAGTGATGACTATCCTCCCAATTCCAACAATCTGAATACAAAACCCGTTATAGGATTAAATGTATCAGATAAAGCTTGCACAGAAGATTCCTCTAGTGTGGTAGAGTAGAAAGAACACAAATGCTCCTAGAGTACAACGTTTCCTTTAATCTCTACTGTTAAGTGAACATCAACAAGATATTGAACTTTTTAAAGTCTTAATTTTCTTTGCTTGTGAAATAGAAAGAATATTACCAACCTTGTAGTGTTATTGTGAGAATTAAATTAAACAGTACATATAAACTATCTGAGCCACTGTGGACATTCAACAGTTGGGTTCCCTCCCTCTCTATCTGTCCTCTTTGATGGTTATTTTGTGTCTTTCATCTAATTCATGACATCTTCTTTCCCTTTCCTATCATATCTCCCATGTGGCAAACAGTGTCCTGAATTCTGGGCAAGAGGCTTTCTTTAAGACTAAAGGCACTTATAGCCAAGCTCTGTAATAAAATGAGTCCCCTGCCTCTGTAATGGCAATGGGGAAATGGCAGATTGAGCTGTTCTAATGTGGCTGTCTGACAGCGGGCGGGGTATGGGGAGGGAGTGAGGGGGAAGGAGGTTGTCCTACAAAGGGCTAAAAAATTAGGCATATAAGGAAGGTATTAGAAAACCAAGCTGAACTTCAGTTCTAATTCAGAAAAGGCCAGGAAAAAGAATTCTTCTTGGCAATCTCTGAAGATTCCAGAAATATGGTAAATTTCACAATGTGTACAACTCATGCTTCATTATCAGCCTCAGAGCGGTGTAGGAGAATGTCATAAGTCAAAATCACTGAAAAATGAAAATGGGTCATGAGTCAGAAAAGAAGTATAGGATTCTCCTAAGATTCAGGGTAAGAGACCCATCAAGACCTTCACCATGTCATCCCAGGTTCTCAGCATAACAGGACAGCTGGAGAGGAGCACTCCAGAAGTGGTTAGTGTCTGAGGCAGCCTTCCTGTCCTGTGGGGAGGAGGGTGATGTCCCCTGATCTCATACTTATGCTTCACCTGTCATCCTCTGTGACCATTACAAGTCAGGACATCTGCTCAGCACGTAGGGACTCAGTTGTGGCATTTCTACTGGTGTGTATGTGTGTATGCTTCTGTGCATGCATACTTTGTGTATGGGGCATACTTCACTCTATAGCCTGAATCACTGTGTTGTGCACATTCCCATGACATATTTGTTTTACAAATGGAAGTTTGTATCTTTTGAACCCCTTCAGCCATTTTGCCCACTTCCAAACCCAATGCTTCTGGCACTCATGTTAAATGCAAAGAGTTGTTCATCTCTTACCCCAAATCACTTCATATTGCCACCTCTTCTCCATTGTTTTCATAATACTATTACTCTAATTCTATAGAAGATTTTCACTCCCAGATACACGCTATTTGCAAATCTTTGTGTCTCAGTTACACACTGTACTCATCAATAGAGATCTCTACATTTTTATACCTACCTTTTCTGTCTCCACCTCTGTTCATTTGCATTGCTTGGACTCTGCCTCCAGATAGTCACACCTTAGTTTCAGAGAGAATATAGCCTTGCCTATAATCATCTCTGTTTGCCTCACATTAAAGTTGGTGGAGTGCTTGTCTGTTGGGCCTTCTAGATAAAGTCCAGTTCTGAAGATAAGGGTGGTTTCCAAATCTCACTGAATCCTCCCTATTACCTAGTACACCACTTTGCACAGAGAATGGGTTTCCTGAATGGTGTAGAATGAGACACACCTAATCCTCCTTCTTCTTCCTTCTTTGTCTCCAGCTACTGCCTTTGTTGAGTCCAACAAGGAAAATAGAACACTAAGCTGAGGAAATCATGTTAGGAAGACTAATACCTATTTTTAAAAATACCAAAATATTGAACTAATCATATTAGCTACAATAGTAGTAGTAGTTATTATAGGCTTCGCAGGTGGCAAGAATCCTCTTGCCAGGGCACAACCGGGTTGGACACGACTGAGCAACTGAGCACACAGTAGTTGTAGAAGTTGCTGTTGTTGTTTAGTCACAAAGTCATATCCCACCCTTTTGCAACCCCATGGACTATAGCCCACCAGGCTCCTCTGTCCATGGGATTTCCCAGGCAAGAATACTGGAGTGGGTTGCATTTCCTTCTCCAGGGGATCTTCCTGACCCAAAGATTGAACCCGCTTCTCCCGCACTGGCAGACATATTCTTTACCCCTGAGCCACTATGTAAGCCAAGTTATAGTAGTAGCTACCACGTTTTGAGCTCCCGCCATGTGTGGTACTATGCTTAGTGCTTTAAAGGCAAGATTTCAGTTTATTTATACAGATGGGCAGAACTATGATGCTATTTTGTAGACAACAAAACTGTAGCTTAAAAAGTATAATTCATTTAAGATGGCACAGAGAAGCAGGGATTCCAGCTTAAGTCTGACTCTAAGACCGTCTTTTTAAACTAATATTCTGAAACACCTCCAAGTTGTCTTAATCAGGGCACTCATTTTTGTCAATCCTCTGTTCTTGCAGTGTCAGCTCTAGCGTCCTGTGACTGGAGGTATGCTTCGAGTCAGTATTACCATCACTTTTATTAATTAACATTAGCTTTTCAACAACTCTTTCTTAAAAATCCCAATGTGAATCAAGGCCACCTCCTTTTGAATAGCTACAGTTCTTCAAATCAGCACCATATATCTAATAGCCCATCTGGCTTCATGACCTTATCTCAACTGCTACGTATAATATTAAAATAGTAGCTTCTTCACTCTATTTTTTCTACTTCATTACTCATCTGTCTTTTTAAGTTTCTTGACATAATGACCTCTGTTTATTCCACAGTGTTCCTTTCCAAAACTTCTATAACATCATTCCAATCCTCACCATTAAACTGTTTCCGAAGCCACCGTTACCTTTGTTGTTGTTTAGTCACGGTGGCCTCTCTTGCTGAGCACGGTCTCTAGGCATTTGGGCTAAGTAGTTGTGGCTCTCAAGCTTTAGAGCTCGGATTCAGTAGTTGTGGTACACGGGTTTAGTTGCCCTCTGGCATGTGGGATATTCCTGCACCAGGGATCAAATCCGTGTCCCCTGCATTGGCAGGTGGACTCCCAACCATGGCACCACCAAGGAAGTCCCTGGTATATCTATTTTAAATATTGTAGTGTCTACATGTCAGTCTCAAACACGCAATCTATTCCAGGACTCGATTTCTTAATTAGTTTCATGACCCACTATTACCTATTGAGCTGGTGAGAGACAAAGGGATGGAGTTATAGCCAGTCCTCTAGAAATAGTCCCGGCTTAGTTGAAGCAAGCCACAGCTACTGAAACATCTGGGCCCATGCAGTAGAGTGGGTCTCAAGTGCATGCGTGCCTGCTCAGTTGCTCAGTTGTGTCCAACTCTTTGCTACCCCATGGACTGTAGCCTGCCAGGTTCCTCTGTCCATGGGATTTCCCAAGCAAGAATATTGGAGTGAGTTGCCATTTCCTTCTCTAGGGGAACTTCCTGACCCAGGGATTGAACCCATGTCACCTGCATTGCAGACAGAGTCTTTACCACTGAGCCACCAGGGAAAACCTATATTCCACCAATACCCTTAAACTTGCCAATCTCAGGATTCTGTCTATAGCAGTTCACAAAGGGGGCAGCATCTTCTGTTTCAAAAATTCTTTCCCTGTTTTTTCCAAAGTGCCATGACTTTCTCATGATTTTTCCAACTAGATATCTCAATTTTCTTTCTCAGACTCCTAAGTGTTACATTTTCTTTGCCTATCAAAAGTTGGAATACTCCCGAAGTTCTGCGCCTAGCCTTTTATTGTGCACGTGTGCTTTCCTATAATGACCTTATCTCCTTGCCCATCTGCATGTGGTCTAAGTATCCAGGAACCAGTCCAGTTTGTATTGGGCAGTGCTCCTTTACGTATGCCTATTAAACCTGGCAAACTCATATCACAGGATTTCTTCTGTTCTCTTAAGCTGCCCTGACTACAGTGTGGGCTCATCAAAGTTTAGATTGAGATGTTTCCCTATCCACAGCAGTTTGCTAGAAGGTAGATGCTCACATAATGTCAACTTAAAGGAATCTACATATGTCTTATTTTATTTGTCTTCCTTATAAGTATCACATAAAGAATGCAATGCTCCAATGGTAAAATTAGCTATTCTAGTTCCCAAGCACGTTCAGGCCTCACCTTCAGCCCTGAAGCAAAAAACCTATTAGAAATCCCAGGCTCCTTCACATCTCAAGTCTCCTCTCCCCCTGAGATGGCATCACTATCCCCTCTGTGTGCCCACTTCCTTCCAGGAGACATCAGACTCTTCAAGGAGAATATTTTCATGCTTACTCTAGATTCCGCCTGGTCCTCATTCTTCCTACTTGATTTTATTGTCACAGATACTTCTTCCCATTATACTCTCAAATAATACATTTCTTAGGAACTAATATCCAGGATTAGTGGAAATAATGCTACATCTCCCTGGGAATCTATCTTGCTACCAGGAATCCTGGAAGCCAACAGGCTGCCATGCTGACTGCCTGAGTCTGCCTCAGGGTCTCATAAACATCTACCTTCTTTTTTCCTGATGTTTAATTTTCATCCAAAGTTTATTGTTCCAGATACTGTACCACACACATACTACAGAGACGGATGGCTTTCAAAGGGTTCTGAGTTTAGATAGACATGTAGAAAGACTGCAGGATAACACTGAGCCCAGAGCTATGAGGAACATGAACAAAAGATCAAGGTCGTATGACACACAACTCACAGTTCACTCCTTACAAACTCATCCTCCAAGACTACCAGCTCCTGAAGGCAATCTGCATCATTGCCGTGTCATTGATATCTTGCAAAATTCTGGACCCAAGATAGACAATGCATGATTATTGGCCTAATTATGAATGAATCCATGGAGGGGGAATGGCTGGCTGGGAGCAGACCTGGGAAGCACATGTCTAGCAGTCTCTGGCTTCCGGGATTCCTCTAAGTCCTATGTGAGGAGATTCTGGATCTCAGGCACTGGGAATGTGAGGAGTCACTCACCCCAGGTTGTGAAAGTGACTGCTCTGCATCCCTAGGCTGGGTCTCACCCTTGGTAAGCCACCAGGCCCAGGATAAAAGGGCTCCAGTGTTGGGCTCTTCGGTGCTCAGCTCTGTTGGTGACAGTTCCCACCCCTCCACTGACCAGGTGAGTGCTTTGAAAAGGAGGCTCTGGGGACAGGACTACAAAGGAGTGAGCAGAAAAAGGAGGGAGAGGGGAAGGGTCTCTGGGGAGTGGGAACAAAGTGAGGGACTCAGCAACCTGCAGAGATGCTCTGGTCCAGGCCTCTCTCTGAAGAGCCTGTCAAGCCATCCTCAAGTAAGTATCTGGTGAGAAGCAGACTGTAGAGCTGAGAATATTCAAGGTTGGTGGGGAGGGCAATAAAAAGCCCTCCACTGTGGGCTGCCAGGCAGAAGAAAAGAAGGAAGGAGAGGAAGCAGGAACATGGGGTTAAACTGCCAAGACTTGAACTGTAAATATCTTTCCTCCTTGTCCTCATCCAATAAGGGTTTTCAGAAATGACAAGCATCCACTGGAAATGCTTAGGAATGATGGGTCCATTGTGGGAAGGATTCTGAACTATGGCCAGCAGTGCTTCCAAGTGGCTGGGAAGCCTAATATGGGGTTGACTTTGGGCCCCATGTAGGGAGATGGTTCCAAGTCTTTCGGAAAGAACAGAAAGAAAGAGAGAGAGAGCTTTACTGCTGTTGTTTCACTTCCTGTCAGTTTTCAGATTCTGTTTGTAGATCCTGCTCACAAAGTAGCTTGTCTTGGCTGAGGAGTCAATGAACTCCAGGGTATAGGGTGTATCTGCTTGTCACTTTTATGCTGATGGCTTTTTGCATTTCTCCCTAGGTTTACTGACTTCCTCTGCAAGATGTCTTGCCAGCAAAGCCAGCAGCAGTGCCAGCCCCCTCCCAAGTGCCCCACCCCTAAGTTTCCTCTTTCCAAATGTCCTGCCAAGTGTCCCCCCAAGTGCCCACCCCCATGTCTGACCCCATGTCCTCCCCCAGTCTCCTCCTGCTGTGACCCCAGCTCCGGGGACTGCTGCAGCTCAGGGTGTGGGGGCTGCTGCCTGAGCCACCACAGGCGCCGCAGGTCCCATCGCCACAGACCCCAGAGCTCCAACTGCTGTGGTGGTGGCGGTGGCCAGCACTCTGGGGGCTCCAGTTGCTGCCACGAGTCTGAGGGCTCTGGCTGCTGCTCTGGGGGCTGCTGCTGATCTTGCTCATAAGGACTTGTGACAAGCAGAGTTGGAAACAAAGTGCTGAATGCCCGCCCCAGCCTGCTACTCACTATCCTCCCCCTCTGTGCCCTGCAGACTGAGCTGCTGAGATCTTCCCATGGAAACATCTGCATTTTCCCTAAATATTTCTGGCCTCCTCATCTGAGTTACAAAATAAAAAAAAAACCTTCCCCACTGAGCCCACCTGACCTCTTATTTATTTTTGCCAGCAGCACCCAACAGGTCAGAGTTAGCAACATGTGGCTCAGCCCTGCCCTGCCTGGGGAAAGCCTGGTTTAGGAGTTGTGGGAGGTCACCTGGTCTACACTCACAGGGTGTCCCTGGAAGGACCTCTGTTGACCTTTCCTGTACAGAGAGGCCCACTCTAACCTTACAGATGCCATTTGAGGATATCCACCTTCTGTGGGTATGCTTTGTGCATTCATGTGTGCTAAGTGACTTCAGTTGTGTCTGACCCTTTGCAACCTTTTGGACTGTAGCCCACCAGGTTCCTCTGTCTGTGGGATTCTCCAGGCAAGAATACTGGAGTGGGTTTCCATTCTCTTCTCCAGGGGATCTTCCCAACCCAGGGACCAAACCCAGGTCTCTTACATCTCCTGCATTGGCAGGCAGGTTCTTTATGACTAGTGCCACCTGGAAGTCCCTTGAGTACACTTAAACTTTCTCCAATGTTGTTTCTATTACTCCATTAAGTTTTAAATTAATAGATACAATGATTATGTCTCTAACTGTTCATATTAAGTGATTAAACTGCTAGTATTACATCCAACAGTAAAAACCTGGAAGCAAGACAAATGCTCATCAAACGGAAGGTAGATGAGTCATTGTGAGATATTCATACATGGTCTGTGATTCAATGTTTTATAAGAATGAGCTGAAGCAACACCCAATGAAGTGACAAAAGCGATTCCTAAAAGATTACATGCAGCATGATACCCTATTTTAAAATTTAAATATATCCTTTTAGGTTGTTGTACATATATGGCTGAAAATTATACAAAAAGGAAAATGAGGTATGGATGAAAACTTTTTTCTTTTGGACTAATATGTACTTTGGGTGGGGAGGAGCATGGTGAGGAGTGCTGGGAAGAAATGTGTGGTCAGAGGTAACATAACTGTCAACATCTTAGCTCTCTTTTTGCTGGGCTCCCCATTTTTTATATTATTAAAATGAATGAATGATTGAATGAACAGACAGACAGATCAGTGAACTAAATAAAGTGAGCATGTGCAGAGCAATGACGATAGTAAGCCTTGGTTCAAGGATTCTGATTTCTCCAATTCTATACATTTAAGGTCCTGTTTTTCCAAAAATGTATTATATTCATTAACTTATATACTGTTATCATTTGATTCTCATGACTCTTTAAAATATATTGATTCCCTGTTAATTTTATAAGTAAGGAAATTGAAGTTCAGAAATGTTAAATAATTTGCCCTAGTTCACGCAGTAAGAATACAGCCAGATCCCTCTCAATCTGTGAGCCTTCCCTTCCTGCTCTCTCCTATCTCCCTACCTCTCCTGAGCAACATTATCTACTCCTGTGACATCAGTTAACATTATCACAGTGATAGCAAAGAAGCCACTTCTCAGAGAGCCCTTCATTGACCCCTGAACCTAAAATAGCTGCCTTGTCACTCAAGCACATTACTCGGCTTGATTTTCTTCATATCACTTATCACCAATCAATAGTTTCTTATTTATTTACTTTTTTTATGCCTCTCTCTTCTCACCTTAATGTAAACTTCACCAAGGTACAAACCTTGTTATCTTGCCCAATGGCATCTTTCCAGTATCAAAAGTGGAATATTGTGGAAGTGTCAAAAATATTTTTTGGTTACGTAGCTCCTAGGCTCAGTGGTAAAGAATCGGCCTGCAATGCAGAAGTTGCAAGAAATGAGGGTTTGATCTCTGGATCGGGAAGATCCCCTGGAGGAGGGCCTGGCAACCTGCTTCAGTATTCTTGCCTGGAGAATCCCATGGACAGAGGAGCCTGGCGGGCTATAGTCCAGAGAGTCACAAAGAGTCAGACACGACTCAGGTGACCTAGCACACAGCACGCAGCTCCTAGGTCAATGTATAAGGTCCATGCCTGTTTCCTAGGGGTTTCCTAGGTGGCCCTAGAGGTAAAGAACCCATCTATGAACACAGGAGACTGAAGCGACGGAACATGCACATACTTGTTTCCTGAGCTACAGATTTGTTCATTTGGCAACCTTTTAGATTTCACCAATGAAGCGTTCCATTGTCATCCCAAATTCAAAGTTTACAGTAGAAAATCCATTCCTAGCCCTCCATTCATGAGACTTGTTCTACATTGACTTTAACTCAATGAATAATATCATTATCTGCCCAGTTCAGAACCTGAAGACATCCTGGATTTTTGTCTTTCTTATGACCCAGTGTCTCTTAGGTGGTCACTGGCAAATGAATGGTAGAAATATTATTAAATTAAATGACACCCATCAAAAGTCAAAGAATGGTTTTTATAAAATGATTATTTCCATTCAAGTAGATAATACCACTAAGTAGAAATACTTAAGTAAAACATTAAAAATACATTAGGTAGAAATACCATTAAGTAGAAAATACCACCATTTAGGTATTTTATTACATTATTGGAACCCATGGACTATAACCTCACCAGCCTCCTCTGTCCATGGAATTCTCCAGGCAAGAATGCTGGAGTGGGTAGCCATTCCCTTCTCTAGGGGATCTTCCCAACTCGGGGATTGATCCTTGGTCTCTGGCATTGCAGGCAGACTCTTTACTGTCTGAGCCACCAGGGATACCCTTCATGGGTAACACCAATGAATTAAAGACTATGTATTATCTCAATAAAATTTGGGTTGTATGATCTTGAAGTAAGTCATTGACTTCTCTGTGTTTAATGTACTCTTCTGTCAAAGAGGGCTAACATAGTTAGGGTTAAAGGAGGGCTGTAAGGGTTAAGTGAGTTAATACATGTAAATAAAAGGCTTAGGATAGGACGGTAACATTTGCTCTCCTGTGACACAAAACCCTCAGAAACACATTTATTTCATGGAGTGCAGTTCTTTTGTCAGCACCATCATGATCAAGCTCATCTATATCACTAATGTCAGCCTCATCATCATGAAATGGCCACTCCCATCAATGACGCTGGTCCTCTGACCCAACGTTCATAACTAAGCCTACATTATTCACTTCCTTTCTGAATATCTAAAGCTCCTGTAAGCAGTTCCACGCTCAACTGTATACTGTCTTAATGCAATTTAAAGGTTTTTTAGCTTTGGTTTTGGGGGCAAGCCCCAAGAAATGGTCATTTTCTTGCCTTTATCCTTCCTATTTTCTTATAAAGTTGTTCTTCATTTTTCAATTATTAGCAACTTTAAGCTGATTCACCAATAGAAAGATTAAATAATGACTTCTGTCCTCACATATCCAGTGAAATCAGCTACTCTGAAGTCACTGTTGATGTTCTAACAGAACATCAAATGGAGCGGACACTCACTGGGGCAATTTATAATAGTGATCACATTTTCCTTAGAATTCTCTTTCTTTGAATAATGATTAACAGTGTTTATGCTGGGTCCATTCTCTTTCCTTATCTGCCATCCATCAGTGAAGTCTTGGATCCTAGTTCCTTTTTTTTTTTTTTTCAATTGACTTTTGTTTTCTTTTGTTTTAATTTTATTTTTTTTAAACTTTACAATATTGTGTTAGTTTTGCCAAATATCGAAATGAATCCGCCACAGGTATACATGTGTTCCCCATCCTGAACCCTCCTCCCTCCTCCCTCCCCATACCATCCTAGTTCTGATGACCACCAAGACCTCATCCTTATCATATAATCCACTAGGTATCAAGGCAAACCATTCAATATCACAGTAATCCAAGTCTATCCCCAAACCAGTAATGGTTAAGAAGCTGAAGTTGAACGGTTCTATGAAGACCTACAAGACCTTTTAGAAATAACACTCCCAAAAGATGTCCTTTTAATTATAGGGGACTGGAATGCAAAAGTAGGAAGTCAAGAAACACTTGGGGTAACAGGCAAATTTTGCCTTGGAACACGGAATGAAGCAGGGCAAAGGCTAATAGAGTTTTGCAAAGAGAACGCACTGGTCATAGCAAACACCCTCTTCCAACAACACAAGAGAAGACTTTACACATGGACATCACCAGATGGCCAACACAGAAATCAGATTGATTATGTTCTTTGCAGCCAAAGATGGAGAAGCTTTATACAGTCAGCAAAAACAAGATCAGGAGCTGACTTTGGCTCAGATCATGAACTCCTTATTGCCAAATTCAGAGTGAAATTGAAGAAAGTAGGGAAAACCACTAGACCATTCAGGTATGACCTAAATAAAATTCCTTATGATTATACAGTGGAAGTGAGAAATACATTTAAGGGACTAGATCTGATAGAGTGCCTGAGGAACTATGGATGGAGGTTCGAGACATTGTACAGGAGACAGGGATCAAGACCATCCCCATGGAAAAGAAATGCAAGAAAAGCAAAATGGCTGTCTGGGGAGGCCTTACAAATAGCTGTGAAAAGAAGAGAAGAGAAAAGCAAAGGAGAAAAGGAAAGATATAAGCATCTGAATGCAGAGTTCCAAAGAATAACAAGGAGAGATTAGAAATCCTTCCTCAGCAATCAATGGAAAGAGAGGAGAACAATAGAATGGGAAAGACTAGAGATCTCTTCAAGAAAATTAGAGATACCAAGGGAACATTTCATGCAAAGATGGGCTCGATAAAGGACAGAAATGGTATGGACCTAACAGAAGCAGAAGATATCAAGAAGAGGTGGCAACAATACACAGAAGAACTGTACAAAAAAGATTTTCACCACCAAGATAAGAACAATGGTGTGATCACTCACCTAGAGCCAGACATCCTGGAATGTGAAGTCAAGTGGGCCTTAGAAAGCATCACTACAAACAAAGCTAGTGGAGGTGATGGAATTCCAGTTGAGCTATTTCAAATCCTGAAAGATGATGCTGTGAAAGTGCTGCACTCAATATGCCAGCAAATTTGGAAAACTCAGTAGTGGCCACAGGCCTGGAAAAGGTCAGCTTTCATTCCAATCCCAAAGAAAGGCAATGCCAAAGAATGCTCAAACTACCACACAATTGCACTCATCTCACACGCTAGTAAAGTAATGCTCAAAATTCTCCAAGCCAGGCTTCAGCAATATGTGAACCGTGAACTTCCTGATGTTCAAGCTGGTTTTAGAAAAGGCAGAGGAACCAGAAATCAAATTGCCAACATCCGCTGGATCATGTAAAAAGGAAGAGAATTCCAGAAAAACATCTATTTCTGCTTTATTGACTATGCCAAAGCCTTTGACTGTGTGGATCACAATAAACTGTGGAAAACTCTTCAAGAGATGGGAATACCAGACCACCTGATCTGCCTCTTGAGAAACCTGTATGCAGGTCAGGAAGTAACAGTTAGAACTGGACATGGAACAACTGACTGGTTCCAAATAGGAAAAGGAGTATGTCAAGGCTGTATATTGTCACCCTGCTTATTTAACTTATATGCAGAGTACATCATGAGAAACACTGGGCTGGAAGAAGCACAAGATGGAGTCAAGATTGCTGGAAGAAATATCAATAACCTCAGATATGCAGATGACATCACCCTTATGGCAGAAAGTGAAGAGGAACTAAAACGCCTCTTGATGAAAGTGAAACTGGAGAGTGAAAAAGTTGGCTTAAAGCTCAACGTTCAGAAAACTAAGATCATGGCACCTGGTCCCATCACTTCACAGAAAATAGGTGGGGAAACAGTGGAAACAGTGTCAGACTTTATTTTTCTGGGCTCCAAAATCACTGAAGATGGTGATTTCAGCCATGAAATTAAAAGACAGTTACTCCTTGGAAGGAAAGTTATGACCAACCTAGATAGCATATTCAAAAGCAGAGACATTACTTTGCCAACAAAGGTCCGTCTAGTCAAGGCTATGGTTTTTCCAGTGGTCGTGTATGGATGTGAGAGTTGGACTGTGAAGAAAGCTGAGCACCGAAGAATTGATGCTTTTGAACTGTGGTGTTGGAGAAGACTCTTGAGAGTCCCTTGGTCTGCAAGGAGATCCAACCAGTCTATTCTAAAGAGATCAGTCCTGAGTGTTCTTTGGAAGGACTCATGCTAAAGCTGAAACTCCAATACACTGGCCAACTCATGCGAAGAGTTGATTCATTGGAAAAGACACTAATGCTGGGAGGGATTGGGGGCAGGAGGAGAAGGGGACAACAGAGGATGAGATGGTTGGATGGCATCACCAACTCGATGGACATGAGTTTGGGTGAATTATGGGAGTTGGTGATGGACAGGGAGGCCTGGCATGCTACAATTCATGGGGTCACAAAGAGTCAGACACGACTGAGCGACTGAACTGAACTGAGGTATCAAGTTCCTCTCCAGTCTTAGCTGCATACCCTCCCCTAAGCCCCAGTCACATCCAGGGCTTGTCTAACAGAGGAGTCATGTGTTTTACTTATCTGTCTTCAAATTGGCTTGTGATAGCCTTCAAGGCAGGGATGATTATCTTTCATTTTGAGTAGTAGAATGCTTGTTTCAATGTAGAACACATCACGTTTCATTAATTAGGTCTACTTGTATCTCATTTCAGATGTGTCAATGGCAAAATATGGATTTTCACACTTGAGTATTGCCTATCTTCAAATATGGTCTTAAACCAAAGCCCAGTGGAATAACCCATGACTGAGTGGCAGAGCTTGTCTCTTGCCTGTCACCAACCCCTTCCGATCTCCGATGGCCTCTCATATCACTGTCTGTATCCTATTCCTCAATCCCTCATGCTGTTTCCTGACCATTGATTAGCTGCTCTTTGAATCCCCTTCTCTGGCTAGTGACCTGAGCTTTATTCCCTTGGCTGGCTTGCTGACACATACTCAAGTCTCATCTGATTGTTATTCCGTTAGGCCTATGTACCCAGGCGTAATAAATGTACTATTTCTGAAGCATTGATAGGTGATGACATCCGTGGTCGTGTACATTTGACTCAGTGTGTGTCCTGCTTTAAAGGACTTCTCCAGCCCAACAAATGGATCCCGAGACCCAAGCCTCTTCACATGTGTGTCCAAAGGCAGACATCATTCATCCTTTCAGACAGTAATCAGTAACTTACTGCTTTGCCTCTACCCATCCTGTGAGCATTCAGTGGGGCTTCTGGGCGTATGTAGATGAATAAAAACCAGTACAGTTTCTGCCCTAAAGGGTGATCTCCCTCTGGAAGAGCACAGACAGATGCAAGGACTCAGCACTGTAGGAGCCTACCCATGAGTCATGGGGCCACCACTGTAGCACGCCACAAATTGGTTTACTGGGCACTGTTTACACGTATATCCTCCAGACACCTGTCTCATCTTTGTGGAAACAGAGTTTTGTAAAATTCCTGTCTCAGGACAGAAAATACACAAGTATTCAATTAATGAATGAGCCATTATTAGATGATCACAACTAAAGCATTTCACATGTGACCAGTGTGTGGTTTCCTTCAGGGGATGTCTGAAGCCTGAAGAATGATACCCTGAGCCACAGGTCTCTGCCCACTGGTGCTAAAACACAGTTCTTCATTCCTCTCTTAATCAACTAAGCATCGAAATTCATCTTTTCATCACATCTACCCATTCTGTCTGTGAAACTACAGAGGGAATGGAACTGAATAAAGTCCAGATTTATTCAGAAATAAAGATTCTGTCCTCAACAGATTCTCCATCTGGAAGAGCAGGAAGACAAGCAAATGTACATGATACTGTTCTGAGTTAAGAGCTGTTAGAGGCTGTAGTAAATTAATAGAAAGTGTGTCCTCAAGGAAACTCAGTTGTTCTTGAAGACAGCAGTATCTCATAAAATTCTGGGCCCAAGATAGACAGTGTATGATTATTGACCAAATGAATGAATGAATGAATGCACGGGCGAGCTAGTGGGAATGGGGAAAGGCTTGCTGGTGGCAGGCCTGGGGAGAGGATGTCTGACAAGCTCTGGCTTTCTGATCCCTCTAAATCCTGGTGCAAAAAGAGTCTCCTCATCCCAGGTTGTGAAACTGACCACTCTGCATACATGGGCAGTGCTTCATCCCTGGGAAAATATCAGGGCCTGGATAAAGGGGCTCCAGGGAGAGAGGAAGGAGTCACTTTACAGGAATGGTGGTGGGAATTGGGGTGGGCTTAAGGATCCTGCAACTTGCAGAAGTCTTTGTTCTCAGTATCATAATTTTATAGTTTATTCATTAAAAAAATATCATTTTTGGGGGGATACATCCTACTCCCATTTGATATCTTTGAGATTAAGGATCAGAAAATGAGTGCACTACTTTGTGTCCTTTGGGGATAAGAAGGCTTACATCAGTGGGTTTGGAGGCCATATGGGGAGTTGGCCATCATACCTCAGGGGAAGCAAAACAGGCTGAGGGGACAGAGTATTCATTAAGGTTTGCTTACCTTCACATCAGTTTCCAGGCGCCATTGTGGAACTTGATTCATGAACCTGCTATTTGTAGAGGAAAGATCTCTATGAAATCCAGGGGAAAGAAAACTATGAGAATGAATCTTTGAAGTGGTGCATTGATTTCTTTTTTGTGTCTCTCAGGTTGGCTGAACTCCTGAAATATACTTCCAGTAAAATAAGCAGCAGTGTCAGCCCCTCCTGAGTGTTCCCCAAAATGTCCCACCCAACTTCCTGCCCCATGTCCCTCTCCAGTCTCTTCCTGCTGTGGCCCTAGCTCTGGGGCTGGGGGATGGGGGTGGGGGCTGCTGCCTGAGCCACCACAGGTTCCATCCCTGTTGCTGGGGCTGTAGCATGACTGCTGTGAGTGTGAGCTCTCTGGGGGCTTTGGGGGCTCCAGGTTCTATGATGGGTGACTACTGTTAACCTGGGTCTTACCCACAGGAGAGCAGCAATGGGAGGAGCCAAGTAACAGATCCACCAACCTCCTCCTTCCCCTCACAATCTTTCTTTCATTCTGGAGTTTGAGTTAAAATGTAGTCTTTGCACAGGGCTCATCCTTGTGCTCCCCACAAATTCCCTCTCTCCTCACCCTACACACCCTACCATCAAGCCCCAAATCCCACTAAGAGAAAAATTAAGTTTCTTCTTTTGCACCCTGCTCCTTGTCCTTGATGTCTCACACAAAACCTCCCCTCCCTGCAGCTCTGCCTCACCAATGTGGGTGAGTGTTTCTCCAGATGACTTTGCCCAATTTAGGTACCAGCCATCCTAAGGAGCAGCCAGCTTTGTCCAGACCACCTCCCAAAACAAAGACCCCAGTGACTTTGTCTTTTAATGTGGAAAAAGGACCTTCTTCCCTTCTGTCAGTCCTGGGCTTGGGAACTAGAAATGCCATGTGTCTACAGGGGCAGTGACTCTTATGCTTACTGTGATTTATATTAATTTAAAGAATGTTCATGACACGGGGTATATTTTATTTTTATGACATTCTTTGAAAAATAAGCAATAAAAACACAACCAACAGAATGAAGATATAAAGATTCAGAGAGGCCAAACACAATATATTTGAGAGCTGAGACCAAATCAGGAAGCCCCCATCTCTTACTCTTTTAATTATTTCTACAGTCCCATGATATGTCCTATATGATTTTATATTTTAAAAATTTTGTCCCATTGCAAACTATTTCAGAAATGATTATTTTTCCATTAGGTAAGCATATTGAGGTAAAAAAAAAAAACCAGCTGTGATGTTAAGTAATCATAATCATATAATGATGATAATAACAATAATAACCTTTACTGAGGGCCCTTTCATGGCTTGACTCTTCACATACTTTTTATTTAGCCTTTCCAACAATGTATGAGGCAAATATTGTTTTCATTTTATGTTTGATGAAACTAACCAAGGCTGAGCAAGAGTAAACAACTCGCTCTTCCAAGCTCTTGCTTGGAGGGAGAACCATAGCATAAGCCCAGGCCTGTCTGCCTGCAATGATCTCGCTATTTTCCTGGGGCACTCAGCCTCCTAAGTGGGGTTTACTTCTTGAGATCAAAGTAGGCAAAGTGCTAATGGTGTAAGACGGTGCCTAATAGTGGTATAGGGTCAACAATCCATTTCCTCGGTTAAGACACACAGTCTCCACACCTGTGTCCCTGTTTTAGCTCAGTTCCTCCCACATTATACCTCACAGGGCAGCTAGAGTCTGATCCTGTCACATCTCTGCTTAAAATAGTTGCCAGTGATCTGGACACAGACCTGAGGGACTCCTTTCTCCTGCTTCATAGGCTGCTTTCAATTCTGTGAATATGCCAGAATCGCTCATATCTCCTATACTGTGTCCCTTTGCACATGCTATTCCTTCATTCTAGCATATTCTTCATCCTCCTTTTTTCCTACTTATCCGTTAGGTCTCAGCCCATACTCATGTATTCAAGAAAGTCTTTTCTGGTCTCCCTGGCCAGGTTAGCTTTCTCCCATTCCCTGCATTCTCAGCCTTAAGCAGCTCTCATTGCTCTGTAGACCTCTCCTGCCAAATACTAATCAGGGGCATCATTGGCTATTTATCTGTGTGGTCTTTCGATTGATGATTATCTTCTTCATTCAACTAACAGCTTTCTAAGAACAGGGGCTACATTTGATGACTCCTTTATCTTAGCACTGTAACTCCAGGATGTAGCATGATGTTTTATACACAGTTAAACCGAGTAGCTGAATGAATAAATGCATGCATTGAAGAATTAATGAGTCAGCATCACTGATATTACCACCATCATTCCTTCAATCTATATTACTATAGAAATATTTTTTTAATTGCTCCAGCCCCAGGGGACATACATATCTAAAATATATGTATAGTCTATCTGAAGTTGAAATTCACTTGGGGACCTTGTATTTCTATTTGCTAAATCAGACAACTCTACCATAGACACTTGCCTTTTTGTGATGTAAGTCATGCAATTTCATGTTTGGAAGCTCATAGTCTCATTTTCCCCAAAGATTTCACTTTTTTTTTAATTTTAATTTTTAATTGGAGGATAATTTCTTTATGATGTTGGTTTCTGCCATACAATGTGAATCAACCATAATTATACATATATCCTCTTCCTCTTGAACCTTGCTGCCACCTCCCTCATCCCACCCCTTTAGGTTGTCACAGAACACTGGGTTCAGTTCCGGTGTTATACGGCAACTTGTACTAGAGATCTATTTTATATATGGCAATGTATATGTTTCAATGCTACCCTCTCAATTCTTCTCATCCTCTCTTTCCCTCACTGTTTCCACAAATCTGTTCTCTATGTCTGTATCTCTATTGCTGCCCCAGAAATAGGTTCATTAGTAGTATTTTTTCTAGATTCCATATGTATGTGTTAATATATGATATTGGTTTTTCTCTTTCTGACTAACTTCACTCTGTAACAGTTTCTAGGTTCATTCACTTCAGTGGACTCAAATTCATTCCTTTTCACAGGTGAATAATATTCCATTGTGTATACGAATATGTACCACAATTTCTCCCTTTGTATTTATATTTTATTATTTTATTTATTTATCTTTTGACTGTGCTGGGTCTTTGCTGATGCATGGACTGCTTTCTAGCTGCAATGCACAGGCCTCTCATTGTGATGGCTTCTCTTGTTGCAGAGCACAGGCTCTATGGCCCAAGGGTTCAGTAGTTGTGGTTTCTGGGCTCTACACACAGACTCAATTGTTGTAGTGCATGGGCTTAGCTGCTCTGCTGTGTGTGGGGTCTTCCAGGACCAGGGACCAAACCAATGTCTCCTGCATTGGCAGGTGGATTCTTGACCACTGAGCCATGAGGGAAGCCCTGTACCACAACTTCTTTATCCATTCACCAGCTGATGGATATCAAGGTTGCTTCTATGTCCTGGCTATTATAAATAGAGCTGCAATGAACACTGTCTCCCATTGGTTTCTATATGCAGCTTTTTCTGTGGAGTGAGAAGGTAAAAACTTTGAAAAGTGGTGCCTCCTAACTTTTTTTTAAGTGCCTCCTTTCTATGCTCTTATCCTGTGCTTACATCAAAGCCCTTATCACACTGTATTACAGATGTCTGTTCATTTATGTATTTTCCTTATTAGACAGTAAGCTCCTTGAGGACAGAAGCTGTGAGTAGCTGTTTACAGAATGTTTGTTGTGTGGATGGATGATGACTGATCTTAATTCAATTCTAGGAATCTGATGGGTAATCTGTAAGTACTTGGGAGTGACCTGGATTTAATAAGCTCCACTTGATGAACTAAGACCGTATCCATTTAGCATAGGACATTTGAGATAATTACTACTAGCAGGGAAGATTTGAAAGAAGTAGTCATCACCAAGAAGAATATAATATTTCCTTGGATTACAGGTCAGCCTCCAGTGAACATGTCAGCCTGAATGACTGTGTTTCCAAGATGCTTGGGGAAGATGCCTGACTCGGGTTCAAGGAAAGGTTGTCCCTAAAGAAATTATAGAGGGTATCCTGTATGGCAGGGAGGTTGGATCTCAAGAAGCTTGTGAGTCCATGCTCCATGAATGTGATTTAGTTGTCACCAAGGCTTAAGGATATATCTCTACTTATGTATGCATGTGTATGTATGTGATATCTATCTTGACTGATAGACATCTTACAATATATATGCAAATGTACATACAGAAGCAAATATATATATACATATATAATTTTTATTGAAATATAATTCACATACCATACAGTTCATCCACAGAAAGTGTACAATTCAGTGTTTTTTTGTATGTTCACAGAGCTATGTAGTTATCTAATTTTAGAATGTTTTCACTACCCCAAAACAAAATTCTGTAGCTATTAGCTGTCACATCTCATCCCCTTGAGCCCCACTTTCTGTCTCTACAGATTTTCCTCATCTGAAAGTTTCATATAAATGGAATTTTATGGTATGTGATCTTTTGTGACTGGCTTCATTCACCCAGCGGAATGTTTTCAAGGTTTATTCATGTTGTAGCATGTATCAAAATTCAACACCTTGATACGGCCAATTAATACTCCATTGTATCTGCACACCACAAGTGTTTATCCATTCATCAGTTGGACACTTGAGCTGTTTATGCCTTGTGGCTACTGTGAACAATTCCATTATGAAACATTTATGTATACATTTTTTGAGTGGATGGTTTCATTTTGTTTGGAGGGATTTTCATTTTGCTAGGAGTGAGGGGGTTGGTGGATCATGTAGTAAGTAACTCTAGGTTTAAGTTTTGAAGCACTGCCAAATTGCTTTTCACAGTAACTGTACCATATACATTCCTCCAGCAATGTGTTGAGGATTCCAATTTCTATGTATCCTCCTCAACACTTGTTACTGCCTATCCTTTTTTTATTATAGTCATGCTAGTGGGTGTGAAGTGGTATGTCATTATGGTTTTGATTTGCATTTTCTTAATGACTAATGATGTTGAGCATTTTTTCATGTGCTTAACTGGCCATTACTATATTTTCTTTGGAGAAATATCTATTTAGATCCATTATTTATTTTTAAATTGCCATATCTTTTTATCTTTTATCTTTCAGTTATAAATGTTCCTTACACATTCTAGATAAAAGTCCCTTTTCAGATATATAATTTACAAATACTTTTCTTCATTTGGTGGGTCAGCTTTTCACATTTGCAACATAAAAGTTTTTAAAATTTTTATGAAGCTCAATTTATCTATTTTAAAAATTTTGTCTAAATTTTGCTTTTGATGTTGTATCTAAGAAACCACTTAAATAAAGTCAAGTCAAGAAGATTTACTCCTATGTTCACTTCTAGGAGTTTTATCATTTAAGCTCTTACACTTAGGTTTTGATCTATTTTGAATTAATTTTTCCATATGATATGAAGAATTTTATATCCCTTGATATCAGAAGGGGACTGATTCTAGGACTCCCTCTGAAACCACAAGATGCTCAGGTCCCTTATCTTTTAATCGAATGTGCATTATTTGAACATAATCTACACACATCCTCCTGTATACTTTAAATCATCTCCAGATTACTTATGATAATTAATGAAATATAAACATCATGTAAATAATTGTCAGCACACAGTAAATTTGTGTTGATTTTTGAAACTTGCTGATCATTTAAAAATATTCTTGATCTGGGATTGGCTGACTCCATGAATGAGTAATCTGTGGATATGAAAAGCCAACCATATTTTAATCTTAATTTCACCTATAAATTCTTATGAGCAATCCATAAGACTTTATTATATAATTTTTTCATCTTTCTATGAACTGACACTATCTTCAAAGCTTTATATTTATTTGTCTCTTTCTATGCAAGAAGCACAAGCTGGAATCAAGAGTGCTGGGAGAAATATCAATAACCTCAGATATGCAGATGACACCACCCTTATGGCAGAAAGCAAAGAGGAACTAAAAAGCCTCTTGATGAAAGTGAAAGTGGAGAGTAAAAATGTTGGCTTAAAGCTCAACATTCAGAAAACTAAGATCATGGCATCTGGTCCCATCACTTCATGGCAAATAGATGGGGAAATAGTGGAAACAGTGTCAGACTTTATTTTTCTGGGCTCCAAAATCACTGCAGATGGTGACTGCAGCCATGAAATAAAAGACGCTTACTCCTTGGAAGGAAAGTTATGACCAACCTAGATATTAAAAAGCACAGACATTACTTTGCCAACAAAGGCCTGTCTAGTCAAGGCTATGGTTTTTCCAGTGGTCATGTATGGATGTGAGAGTTGGACTGTGAAGAAAGCTGAGGGCCGAAGAATTTATGGTTTTGAACTGTGGTGTTGGAGAAGACTCTTGAGAGTCCCTTGGACTGCAAGGAGAACCAACCAGTCCATTCTGAAGGAGATCAGCCCTGGGAGTTCATTGGAAGGACTGATGTTGAATACTTTGGCCACCTCATGCGAAGAGTTGACTCATTGGAAAAGACTCTGATGCTGGGAGGGACTGGGGACAAGAGGACAAGGGGATGACAGAGGATGAAATGGCTGGATGGCATCACTGACTCGATGGACATGAGTTTGGGTAAACTCTGGGAGTTGGTTGATGGACAGGGAGGCCTTGCGTGCCATGACTTATGAGCTCACAGAGTCGGACACGACTGAGTGACTGAAATGAACTGATTGTTGTTCTAGGACAATCAGTTTTATCTTAGCTTCTCTCACTCTCTTTTTTTAACTCTTATCAGTTCAGTTCAGTTGCTTAGTCATGTCGACTCTTTGTGACCCCACGGACCACAGCACGCCAGGCTTCCCTGTCCTTCACCAACTCCCGGAGCTTACTCAAACTCATGTCCATTGAGTCGGTGATGCCATCCAGCCATCTAATCCTCTGTTGTCCCCTTCTCCTCCTGCCTTCAATCTTTCCCAGCATCAGGGTCTTTTCCAACAAGTCAGTTCTTCACATCAGGTGGCCAAAGTATTGGAGTTTCAGTTTCAGCATCAGTCTTTCCAATGAACTCCCAGGACTGATCTCCTTTAGGATGGACTGGTTGGATCTCTTTGCAGTCCAAGGGACTCTCAAGAATCTTCTCCAACACCACAATTCAAAAGCATCAATTCTTTAGTGGTCAGCTTTCTTTATAGTCCAACTCTCACATCCATATGTGACTACTGGAAAAATCATAGCTTTGACTAGATGGACCTTTGTTGGAAAAGTAATGTCTCTGCTTTTTAATATGCTGTCGAGGTTGGTCATAACTTTTCTTCCAAGGAGCAAGCATCTCAATTTCATGGCTGCAGTCACCATCCAAAGTGATTTTGGAGCCCAAGAAAATAAAGTCTGTCACTATTTCCATTGTTTCCCCAACTATTTACCATGCTGTGATGGGACCAGATGCCATAATCTTAGTTTTTTGAATGCTGAGTTTTCAGCCAGCTTTTTCACTTTCCTTTTTCACTTTCATCAAGAGGCTTTTCAGTTCCTCTTCAGTTCCTTCCAGAAGGATGGTGTTATCTGCATATCTGAGGTTATTGATATTTCTCCAAGCAATCTTGATTCCAGCTTGTCTAACTCTATAATTTGAGCCTAATATTAGGACTAGAAATAACTTCAGAGTTTACAAAGTCCAACTGAGACCCAAATAATATAAGTAACTTTGCTGGAGGCCACACAACTTTTCATGTCTTCTCTGTGTTGATAAAAGAGATTTATAAAGAATAAAAAAGTTTTACAGTAATAAAGTAACTTCAAGTTTAAATTTAAGCCAAGAAAAAAGTATATACATATAAATACAGTATCAAGACTAAACTGGAAGGTAATTTATCTTTAAAACCTGCAGCACATAAATAATTCAAACATAAAAAGCTAAATATCTTCATATTAATCAGTGAAATTTCATCTTAAATCTAGTCATGATATTCCTACAGAATCCTTTCCTGGTATTATTAGAAAACTAACTCTTTTAATTGGCTTCTGGTGCTTATTACTAGACTGATTTTCATCAGTTCAGTTCAGTTCAGTCACTCAGTCATGTCTGACTCTTTGCGACCCCATGAACTGCAGCACACCAGGGCTCCCTGTCCATCACCAACTCCCGGAGTCCAGACAAACTCATGTCCATCGAGTCAATGATGCCACCCAACCATCTCATCCTCTGTCGTCCCCTTCTCCTCTTGCCCTCAATCTTTCCCACCGTCAGGGTCTTTTCCAATGACTCAGCTCTTCACATCAGATGGCCAAAGTATTGGAGTTTCAACTTTAATATCAGTCCTTCCAATGAACACCCAGGACTGATCTCCTTTAGGATGGACTAGTTGGATCTCCTTGCAGTCTAAGGGAATCTCAAGTATTCTCCAACACCACAGTTCAAAACCATCAATTCTTTGGTGCTCAGCTTTCTTCATAGTCCAACTCTCACATCCATACATGACCACTGGAAAAACCATAGCCTTGACTAGACAGGCCTTTGTTGACAAAGTAATGTCTCCACTTTTTAATATGCTATCTAGGTTGGTCATAACTTTCCTTCCAAGGAGTAAGCGTCTTTTAATTTCATTGCTACAATCACCATCTTCAGTGATTTTGGAGCCCAGAAAAATAAAGTCTGACACTGTTTCCACTATTTCCCCATCTATCTGCCATGAAGGGGATGGGACTGGATGCTATGATCTTAGTTTTCTGAATGTTGAGCTTTAACCCAACTTTTTCACTCTCCTCTTTCACTTTCATCAAGAGGCTCTTTAGTTCTTCTTCACTTTCTGCCATAAGGGTGGTGTCATCTGCATATCTGAGGTTATTGATATTTCTCCCAGCAATCTTGATTCCAGCTTGTGCTTCCTCCAGCCCAGCGTTTCTCATGATGTACTCTGCATAGAAGTTAAATAAGCAGGGTGACAATATACAGCCTTGACGTACTCCTTTTCCTATTTGGAACCAGTCTGTTGTTCCATGTCCAATTCTAACTGTTGCTTCCTGGCCTGCATATAGGTTTCTCAAGAAGTAGGTCAGGTGGTCGGGTATTCCCATCTCTTTCAGAATTTTCCACAGTTTATTGTGATCCACACAGTCAAAGGCTTTGGCATAGTCAATAAAGCAGAAATAGATGTTTTTCTGGAACTCCCTTGCTTTTTCAATGATCCAGCAGATGTTGGCAATTTGATCTCTGGTTCCTCTGCCTTTTCTAAATCCAGCTTGAACATCTGGAAGTTCACATATTGCTGAAGCCTGGCTTGGAGAATTTTGAGCATTACTTTACTAGCGTGTGAGATGAGTGCAATTGTGCAGTAGTTTGAGCATTCTCTGGCATTGCCTTTCTTTGGGATTGGAATGAAAACTGACCTTTTCCAGTCCTGTGGCCACTGCTGAGTTTTCCAAATTTGCTGGCATATTGAGTGCACCACTTTCACAGTGTCATCTTTCAGGATTTGAAATAGCCCAGCTGGAATTCCATCACCTCCACTAGCTTTGTTTGTAGTGATGCTTTCTAAGGCCCACTTGACTTCACATTCCAGGATGTCTGGCTCTAGGTGAGTGATCACACCATCATGATTATCTGAGTTGTGAAGATCTTTTTTGTACAGTTCTTCTGTGTATTCTTTCCACCTCTTCTTAATATCTTCTGCTTTTGTTAGGTCCATACCATTTCTATCCTTTATAAAGCCCATCTTTGCATAAAATGTTCCCTTGGTATCTCTAATTTTCTTGAAGAGATCTCTAGTCTTTCCCATTCTATTGTTTTCCTCCATTTCTTTGCATTGATCCCTGAGAAAGGCTTTCTTATCTCTCCTTGCTATTCTTTGGAACTCTGCATTCAAATGGGCATATCTTTCCTTTTCTCCATTCCTTTTTGCTTCCTGTCTTTTTACAGCTATTTGTAAGGCCTCCCCAGACAGCCATTTTGCTTTTTTGCATTTCTTTTTCTTGGGGATGGTCTTGATCCCTGTTTCCTGTACAATATCATGGACCTCCATCCATCGTTCTTCAGGCACTCTGTCTATCAGATCTAGTTCTTTAAATCTATTTCTCACTTCCACTGTATAGTCATAAGGGATTTGATTTAGGTCATACCTGAATGGTCTAGTGGTTTTCTCCCCTTTCCTCAATTTCAGTCTGAATTTGGCAATAAGGAGTTCATGATCCGAGCCACAGTCAGCTCCCAGTCTTTGCTGACTGTATAGAGCTTGTCCATCTTTTTCTGCAAAGAATATAATCAGTCTGATTTCGGTGTCGACCATCTGATGATGTCCATGTGTAGAGTCTTCTTTTGTGTTGTTGGAAGAGGGTATTTGCTATGACCAGTGCATTCTCTTGACAGAACTCTATTTGCCTTTGCCCTGCTTCTTTCTGTACTCCAAAGCCAAATTTGCCCATTACTCCAGGTGTTTCTTGACTTCCTACTTTTGTATTCCAGTCCCCTATAATGAAAAGGACATTTTTGGGGGGTGTTAGTTCCAGAAGGTCTTGTAGGTCTTCATAGAACTGTTCAACTTCAGCTTCTTCAGTGTTACTGGTCAGGGCATAGACTTGAATTACCGTGATATTGAATGGTTTGCCTTGGAAACAAACAGAGATCATTCTGTCGTTTTTGAGATTGCATCCAAGTACTGCCTTTCAGACTCTTTTGTTGACTATGATGGCTACTCCATTTCCTCTAACGGATTCCTGCCCACAGTAGTAGATATAATGGTCATCTGAGTTAAATTCACCCATTCCAGTCCATCTTAGTTCACTGATTCCTAGAATGTCGATGTTCACTCTTGTCATCTCCTGTTTGACCACTTCCAATTTGCCTTGATTCATGGACTTAACATTCCAGGTTCCTATGCAATATTGCTCTTTACAGCATCAAATCTTGCTTCTATCACCAGTCCCATCCACAAATGGGTATTGTTTTTGCTTTGGCTCCATCCCTTCATTCTTTCTGGAGTTATTTCTCCACTGATCTCCAGTAGCATATTGGGCGCCTACTGACCTGGGGAGTTCATCTTTCAGTGTCCTATCTTTTTGCCTTTTCATACTGTTCATAGGGTTCTCAAGGAAAGAACTGATTTTCATAATGTCATTCAAAACATTTGGTGGCCACCTTTTAGGAGCCTGGTTTTCTGCTAGGTGCAGTCTTCTGCTACCAGGATGTTCATCATTTAATGAAGATATGAGACATATCAGCAAAGAAGTGCAATGCTTGTAGATCCTATAAAAGAAGGCAATTCAGGGCCCCCAAATGGCTCATTTTACCTGGGTTGGTGGTGAGAATACAGCCGTAAGTAAAACGGATAGAGACATTGGTATTTGAGCTAAATGTGATGAAGTTATTAGTAGACATTTGACATACAAGGCAAAGAGGAGTGGGTGAAGAGAGAGAGAGAGAGGGCAGAAGAGAGTGCTCTGAGCAGAGGAAAGAATTTGGATAAAAGGCAGTGAAATGAGGCACCAGACTATATTGGGAGCAATTGTGAGGAACTGGCTATAGCTGACGCCTTCTTAATAACCAAAGACAGATTGGCATTTGATATATCCTTGCCACTGAGCTGGCAAGGATATATTGATAACCCAATGATGCTATATTGGTAACATTCTGTGAGGCTGAGGGTCTGCTTAAGCAGGACTCTCAATTCAACAGTATAATGACTGTCTGAGAGATTACTACCATTTAAAGTAGTTGATTTAGTTCTGCCCTAGACTCTGAATATCATTTTGTGGTGGTAACAGTGTTGCAAGTTAATAAGTAGACTTTCAGAAGCCCCAAATTCTCTGCACAAGCAGATGCATAACTTACCTAGCATAAATTCTGCCAATGAAACATACATAGATTACTATTCACTGAGCAATCTTATTAAATTTGCAAAATGTGAACAAAAAAAACTTAGAGCAGAGATATAGCTCCACTTTATGTCCTACTCCCTTGTTTCTATGCATCCCTCATCTGAACATTTCCAACAGAAAAAGCAAGAGAGTTCCAGAAAAACATCTATTTCTGCTTTAACAACTATGCCAAAGTCTTTGACTGTGTGGACCACCACAAACTCTGGAAAATTCTTAAAAAGATGAGAATATCAGGCCACCTGACTTGCCTCCTGAGAAATCTGTATGCAGGTCAAGAAGCAACAGTTAGAACTGGACATGGAACAACAGAATGACTCCAAATTGGGAAAGGAGTACGTCAAGTCTGTATATTGTCACCCTGCTTATTTAACATATATGCAGAATACATCATGAGAAATGCTGGGCTGGAAGAAGCACAAGCTGGAATCAAGATTGCTGGGAGAAGTATTAATACCCTTTGATACGCAGATGACACCACCCTTATGCAGAAAGTGAAGAAGAACTAAAGAGCCTCCTGATGAAAGTGAAAGAAGAGAGTGAAAAAGTTGGCTTAAAACTCAACATTCAAAAAACTAAGATCATGGCATCTGGTCCCATCACTTCATGGCAAATAGATGGGGAAGCAGTGGAAACAGTGACAGACTTTATTTTTGGGGGCTCCAAAATTACTGCAGATGGGGTATGCAGCCATGAAATTAAAAGATGCTTGCTCCTTGGAAGAAAAGTTATGACAAACCTAGACAGAATATTAAAAAGCAGAGACATTACTTTTCCAACAAAGGTCCATCTAGTCAAAGCTATGGTTTCTCCAGTAGTCATGTATGGATGTGAGAGTTGGACCATAAAGAAAGCCGAGTGCCAAAGAATTGATGCTTTTGAACTGTGGTGTTGGAGAAGACTCTTGAGAGTCCCTTGGACTGCAAGGAGATCAAACCAGTCCATCCCAAGGAAATCAGTCCTGAATATTCACTGGAAGGACTGATGCTAAAGCTGAAATTTTGGCCACCTGATACAAAGAACTGACTAATTGGAAGAGATCCTGATGCTGTGAAAGACTGAAGGCAGGAGGAGAAGGGGCTTACAGAGGATGAGATGGCTGGATGGCATCACCGACTCCATGGACATGAGTTTGAATAAACTCCAGGAGTTGGCAATGGACAGGGAGGCCTGGTTTATTGCAGTCCATGGGGTCACAAAGAGTCGGACACGACTGAGTGACTGAACTGAACTGAACTGAACTCCAGTCTCTTCCCCTTTATCTCTCCTCTGTATCTTCACATTTCCTTATATATCCATGCATTACCTCAATCACCATCCTTATTGTGCTTGCTTTCTCTTTTAACTTTCAATGTCTCTCTTAAGAGTGGTTGCAAACAATTGGGGAGCTCTCCTGTTCTGTTGAGTATTAGCTTTTCTTTGTTCTCCTGATGTGTGCTTGTTTCATTATCTATTAACAGCCACAGGTGACAATCTGTGATACTATTTTTTTTGCCTTTACCTTTACCCTGGTTGAGACATAGGTACTCTGTTGCTTAAATAGGCATGTGACCTGTTGAAGATGGTCTTAGGAAAAAAACTCAGTGGTACCCTGGTGCCAAGGTAAAACCCTGACTACTTTAATTCTTGAGGGTAGAAGATATAAGGCACTAAGAATTTGTATGGAAAGATTGGAAGATATCTAAATGACAAATATCATCACCATTTCAGGGGTGAGTTCCAGAACCTCCCCTATTAGAATGATGGGAGGGGAAAAGAAGTGAAAAGAAGATTGTGAATGATACAAAGGAAGAAGTCGTATTGAATCTGTTAAAATATACATCTTTGCACACAAAGGACAAGTATTTATGGACTAGCTGTCAGGATTAAGGAATCATTAAGACTCCAGTAAATTCTTTTAAGGTTCAGAGCCAGTATCCTAAAGGATAAGATAATAACTCCTGAAAAGGGTCTTATAGTATAATAAAGCATAGAATGCCTCTCTGTGTATCTGTAACTCAAGGCAATTTCATTTCATTATGTGTATATATACATACACATACATATACATATATATATATGATGTATTTACACATATGATATATATATGTGTGTGTGTGTGGTATTTCCTAAAGCCTCTATCTCTAGATAACTTGACTATAATCCTGATCCTGCCATTTTCAAGCTTGTGACCTATAACAAACTACTACTTCTTTGAACTTTTGTTTTCCCAGTTATGAAATTATGAGAATAACATGTGTCCTTCATGGCTATTTTAAAGATTGAGAGACTTAATGTATGTCAAATTTCTTACCCAAGAGACCTCTAGATTTATTGTGCTTTTCAAGTTGCCTCCATCTTTTTAAAAATCAATGCAGGATTCAATAATTCCATTCTGGTGGTCACACAGCTGGACTGTGTTTTCAGGTTTACTTTTTCACTGATTCCCTGACTACCTTCAAGACCAACACTACCCAAGTTTAGAGCACCTTGGCCAAATTGTGTGATGAGAAAGATAACTTCTCTGTTGTAGTGAAAGAGGCCTAGCCTGAGGTTAGGTGTCGTTCCTTACCTGCAGAACGACAGGTAGGATCAGATAATTTCTGGGTGCTTGTTGCTCTGACCCTCTGAAAGTCTATGACCCCGCCTGAGTTTAGAATAATGGTATCTGGAGACCGCTTTGGAATGAATGATGGCATCCAGAACTCTGATTCTAAAGTCAGGCTGATCTGGACAGAAATTCCTCCATGGGAAGGATTTCACAGCCATGACTGGAATGGGCACTGTAGGTCACAAAGCACTTTCATACCCATTATCTGATTTTATCTTCATGAGAACCTGGTAAAGTAAGTATTTTCACTCCCATCTTCATATGTGGAAACTAAAGTTCAGAGTAATAAACAGCTAATAAAGTGCTAAGTACTTTACACCAATTATCTCACTTAATTCATACAATACTCCTATGAGTTTTCTAATTCTTCCTTTTCTTCTTTCTTCTTCCTCTTCCTCCTCCTCTTCCTCACTCTCCTCCTTCTTATTTTTCTTCTTTCCATTTTATAGATCTGAGGCTCATGCAGGTTAAGGAGCTTTAACCCCATTAGCAAATAGTAGAGTTAAGATTCAACCCTAAATCTATCTAATAACTTCTATCTTAAATGCTTACCAGTTTATAAACAAGTGAAATGACCCAGGGTTATTTCACTTTCCTTCAATTTTGCCAAAGAAACTTAAGAGGAAAAATAAAATAATAAAAGGAAACTTACACTTGGAGTGACACTGTGGCTATAAGGAATGATGGAGAACTGTAGAAAATAAAAGTACATGCCCTATTTTGCAGGGGGGAGGGGAGTTGTTAATCGGGTTGATGGAAGGTAGGCTCATCTGTGCTGGATCTTTTGACTTTAGAAGAAAAGCTGAATGTCTGCAATCTTAAGTAAAATCTATTTCTAAATGCTAATGATTACTAATTATCTAAGTGAAAACTATGGTTGCACAAAATGAAATGTTACCCCATCTTGACTGCATCTGGCTCACAGCATTATTCCTGTTCTGCACTGTGCTGTTTTCAAGGACCACTCCAAATAGCATTAGCTGCACACCTGCTGTGAAACCATCAGGTTGCCAACTCAAGACTGGGACACAGCAGGCAACTATCAGTCCAGATATGCCTGTTGCTTATGATCAGCATGTACTCTTAGTAGATGTTCAATGCTTTGAATATCATTCTTGTCTGGATGCTTCTGTATAAAATAACTGCCTCAATGCTCACCATCACTCAGGAAAATTGATTTAATTATCTTTATTTTGCAGATGAGTAAATTAATATTCAGGTTGGTTACAAAGGTCACAGTTGCACATAGCCAACCTGGGATATAAGACTTAGCTCTAACACAATATTCTCTTCATCCTGTAAAGTTTCCTCTATCTTTTAGGTGATTTTAATTATCTTTTAAAGAAAGGCATTGCCAAAGAATGTTCAAACTACCACACAATTGCACTCATCTCACATGCTAGCAAAGTAATGCTCAATATTCTCCAAGCCAGGCTTCAACAGTACATGAACTGTGAACTTCCAGATGTTCAAGCTGGATTTAGAAAAGGCAGAGGAACCAGAGATCAAATTGCCAACATCCGCTGGATCATTGAAAAAGCAAGAGAGTTCCAGAAAAACATCTATTTCTGCTTTATTGACTATGCCAAAGCCTTTGACTGTGTCAAATTCCACCACAAATTCTGGAAAATTCTTAAAGAGATGGGAATATCAGACCACCTGACCTGCCTCCTGAGAAATCTGTATGCAGGTCAAGAAGCCACAGTTAGAACTGGACATGGAGCAACAGACTGGTTCCAAATTGGGAGAGGAGTACGTCAAGGCTGTCTATTGTCACCCTGCTTATTTAACTTATATGCAGAGTACATCATGAGAAATGCTGGGCTGGATGAAGCACAAGCTGGAATCAAGATTGCTGGAAGAAATATCAATAACCTCAGATATGCAGATGACACCACCCTTATGGCAGAAAGTGAAGAAGAGCTAAAGAGCCTCTTGATGAAAGTGAAAGTGGAGAGTGAAAAAGTTGGCTTAAAGCTCAACATTCAGAAAACTAAGATCGTGGCATCTGGTCCCATCACTTCATGGCAAATAGATGGGGAAACAGTGGAAACAGTGTCAGACTTTATTTTTTTGTGCTCCAAAATCACTGCAGATGGGGACTGCAGCCATGAAATTCAAAAACACTTGCTCCTTGGAAGAAAAGTTACGACCAACCTAGACAAAATATTAAAAAGCCGAGACATTACTTTTCCAACAAAGGTCCGTCTAGTCAAAGCTCTGGTTTCTCCAGTAGTCATGTATTGATGTGAGAGTTGGACCATAAAGAAAGCCGAGTGCCAAAGAATTGATGCTTTTGAACTGTGGTGTTGGAGAAGACTCTTGAGAGTCCCTCGGACTGCAAGGAGAGAAATCAGTCCTGAATATTCACTGGAAGGACTGATGCTGAAGCTGAAACTCCAAAACTTTGGCCACCTGACACAAAGAACTGACTCATTGGAAAAGACCCTGAAGCTGGGAAAGACTGAGGGCAGGAGGAGAAGCGGATGACAGAGGATGAGACGGTTGGATGGCATCACTGACTCAATGGACGTGAGTTTGAGTAAGCTCCAGGAATTGGTGATGGACAGGGAAGCCTGGTATGCTGCAGTCCACAGGGTCAAAAAGAGTTGGACACAACTGAATGACTGAACTGAAGTGAATTATCTGTTATTTAATTTAAAGAGGGATTTTTCCTGTTTTCTCTACCTGGTTAGAATCTGAGACAAGAAGGAATGCAGGGGCCTGGAATCATCTTTCAAGAGAAAAGATATCTTTGCCACACCTCATCATCCCCTTAACCAGGTCTTCTAGGGATGGAGAAAAAACTGACAGTGTGAAGAAGGAGTAAGAAAACAAGGACCTGCTCCTTCATAGTTCAGAGGCTTCAACACTAAGGTGAGACACTCCCACATTCTACAGGTGACTGCAAGGACAAGCCCACAGGGAGGTGACTGGCTGCTGGAATTGGGTGATGCCAGGCAGATGCCAACCAGTTGTCTCATGGTCTAAGCCAGGCCCAGAAGCCTTTATATACAGTCCTGTCTCCATATTCCTCACCCTGAATGACTGCTTGCCTGTGAGGACGGTGAGTTTAGGGGTTGGGTCTTGGGATTGGGGTCTGGATGATGCCCACAGGGTTCCCAGATTCACAGGGATGAGGCACAGTGAGGGCAGATCCTGGGACCAGAAAAAGAGAGGCACTCCTTCAGAGGGGAACAATCTGAAGGGCTTTTAGAGGATGGAGGAAGAATATCTACGGAGTTGGGGTGAAAAGCTGGGACAATGAAGTCAGTGTATTTGCCTTGGATAACCATGGACTTATCCATAGGTACCATTTTCTTGCATCAGGACCTCTTTCTCTGGAAAAGATGAATTATTAATTTACATCTTGTGAACAGACATGTGTGTAAGAGGGTTACCTTCCTCAAGGACATGTATACTTAGACAGGCTGTATGAATAGACAATGGAAGGCTTTGCTCTTCATTAGAAGTATTTCAGTATCTCAGGAGCTTATGGAGATGTGTTTTGATGGATGGACTAACTGTCAAAACAGTCTCCGTGCTGTGCTGGTCACTGGGCTGATGCCCGTGAACAGGCAGATTTGAGGAGGACAGAGGAGTGGGGATGGGGCCTCAGTTTCTCTCTGGCTAAGTGTGCTGTTGGGGAGCATCAGCACCCCACCCATCGTGTTTGTAACACTCTGCTATTTAGAGCTTTATGTGTGCCTGAATGTCAGTCTTGTGATTTAGGAAACTTGCACTTTCTGGGTTACCCCATTTTAGGTAACTGTGCCTTGCCTCTCAGAAGGGCTGGGGAGAAAATATTTCTGAAACTAGCAGACTGTCCCAGTTGAAGTGACTGACATCAGGAATCTGCCTAGGCAAGTTTCCAAGACGGTCCTGAGCCTTTCCAAGGTTGGTGTATTTGGTATGTGCGTGTTTTGCATACATCCATGAGGGCTTGTTTAAGTAAATTCACCTAAAAAGATTGAATAGAGAGAAACAAACATTTTATGTTGGGTTTGAGCTGTCTGGTGAGTGGCTGGATCCTTTAATCTACAGTGGATACTTTCTTTGCACGCAGATAGTGCCTGAGTGCATAGTCACACACTTGTGTCTCACTTTTTGCAACCCTATAGACTGTAGCCTGCCAGGCTTCTTTGTCCATGGGAGTTTCCAGGCAAGAAGAATACTGGAGTGGGTTCAAACCTGGGTCCCCTGCACTGAAGGCAGTTTCTTTACCGCTGAGCTACCTGGGAAGTCCTGAGGGCTTGCTCCCATATATGCCCTTTTGCATGTTTGCACATATGTGAAAGTTGCCAGTGTGAGTGCTTGAGGGCATCCAAGCTTCTGTGGGTGTGGAGTTCCCACTTTGGGCCTTGGAAGGAAGGTTTCTCTCTACTTCATATAAAGCTCCCTACTATCTCTTGGGACTTGATGAAGTGAGGGAATTCTCTTGTCATCAGCGCCCTCTTGTGCTGGACACTGGAATGCCCATTTGCTGTTCTTTGAAGCTCCCTCAGATTAGGTCTTTTGGCAGATTCAAGGCAGGTCTTGTGGGCAATGGTGACTAATCTTGGGTCCAGCTCACTCTGTAAGGACTCTTGGGTACAAGTTGAAGGTAGGGAGGAAAGGCCAGGAAAGAAGCAGGGTGTCTTCCCCTTGGTCCTGGTCACCATTCCCCAACAACTCTCACTCTCCTGATCTTGGTCTTTCTACCCTCAGGTTCTGCTTACCTGCCTGCATCAGAACCATGTGTGACCAGCAGCAGATTCAGTGTTACCAGCCACACCCCCAGTATTGTGTGACATGTTCCCCCTGCTACATCTCCCAAACCCCTTGTGCCAACAGCCAGGTGGTGGTCCAAGCCCCTTGTGAGATGCAAATTGTGGAGTGCCCTGCACCATGCCCAGTTCAAGTTTCCCAGGTAAAATGCCAGGCTCCATGTCAGTCTAAAACTACAGAGGTGAAGGGCCAAGCTCCACGCGAGTCTAAGACCATCCAGGTGAAGAGCAAAGCTCCATGCGAGTCTAAGACCACCCAGGTGAAGGGCAAAGCTTCATGCGAGTCTAAGACCACACAGGTGAAAGGTCAGGCTCCAAGCCAGCCTCAGTTTACATGTGTTCAATGCCAGGTTCCATGCCAGTCTGAGGTTTCCTATGTGCAGTGTGAAGGCCCATGCCCTGTGCAGACCTGCTATGTAGAATGTGCTCCAGTTTGTTATACAGAAACTTGTTATGTGGAATGCCCAGGCCAGAGCTATGTACCCTGCCCGGCACCTCAGCCTGTCCAGACCTATGTAACAGGTCCCCTGGTGTGCCAGCCTCAGGGAAGATTCTCCACCCAGTGCCAGTATCAGGGCTCCTACAGCGGCTGCGACCCCCAGCGCCAGTCCCGGGCTTCATTTAGCACCTGGGCGCCCCAGTGCCAGACCCGGGGCTCTTATGGGAGCTTTCCTGCACAGAGTCGCTCTCGGAGCACCAGCAGGTGCCTCCCTCCTCGCCAGCTGCAGCCTTCTTACCGCAGCTGCTCCCCACCACGACGTTCCGAGCCCTACTACAGCAGTAGCTGCCTGCCGTCAAGATGTTCTCTGGGCTCCTATAACTATTGTACCCCACCCCGCCGCTCTGAGCCCATCTATAACAGTGACTGTTCTCGGCGTCCCACTTTGGGCTGCTCTCAGAGATGTGGACCCAAGTGCCGAATAGAGATTTCCTCCCCTCGCTGCCCCAGGCAGGTTCCCCCGCAGAAGTGTCCTGTTCAGATTCCTCCCATCAGACGCTGCTCTGAGAGTTGTGCCCCACGACCCTCCTGGGGTACCTCCTGCCCGGATCTGAGATCACGTGCAGAGCCGTGTCCACTCCCAAGCTTCCATCCTCCACGGCGTTTGGACCAATGTCCAGAGCCATCACTGCGGCGAAGTCCACCTCCTGCTCCATGCCCACGTCCACTTCCGGCTCCACGTATGTGTTCACGTCCAGAGCGGTGCGTAAGTCCAGAGTTCCGTCCCTGCTCTCCACCACGGCGACTTTCGGAACCCTGTTTGTATCCAGAACCACGTCCAGTGCCATATCCAGCCCCGCGTCATCCTCGCCCAGTGCAGTGCGATCTTTCAGCACCGCGTCCATGTCCGCAGCCCTATGAGCGCCAAGAATCTTTTCCACTTCTGGAGCCAATTCCACTTCCGGAGCCAATTCCGCTTCCATCGCCCTGCCCAAGCCCAGAGCCATGTGTGGAGCCCCGACCAAATCCATGCACAGGAGACCTAGGCTGTCATGAGTCCAGTCCACACCGCCTGGACACTGAGGCCCCCATCTGTGGCCCAGCTGGTTACAACTGGTGGCAAGACAGTGAGCCTAGATGTAGACCTTGCGATGTAGGCCTTCCAGAATCACAGGGTCTTGGTGGTTGTGGAGACCAAGGAGGCGTCAGTGTTGGAGTGAAAGGTGGAACTCGTGGTGGAGTAAAGGGTGCCTACTTTTAAAGAAAGCACGGCTGAGATAGCCTTACCTTTTGCCCTGAAAATGTTGATCCTCCATTCCCAGCAGCCACAATTTCCAACATTTTCTGGTTTGTATCACTTTCAAGACTTTCAGAGGCTCCCTGCTGCAGAAATGATGTCCAAACTCCTTTGCATGCCATCTCAGGATCCAGACCTGGGTCAGAGACACCTCTTTAGCCTCACATCTAACGCTTCCCCAAACACATCCTCCCGTTCTAGCCAGACCAGTCTGGCCACCATGGCACATCTTGGGTGTTTCCCAAGACATCCCCTTGGGGTCCCTGCCCCCAAGCGTCTGCTCACTCTTTCCCTACTACCTGGACCACTTCTCTGCTACTCCCAGTATCTAAAAATCCAACCTGTATTTCAAGACCTATTCCTTGGAGCCTTTTGTATTTGTTCCTCTCTGCAGGACCCTGGACTGATTTCCTAGAACTCATTGAATCATCCACACCATCCATTTGGCAACTGCTTTGGAACATCTCTTGAATTGTTATTTCACTTTTCAGGTGTGTCTGTCTCTACCTGCCCAGCTAGGTTGTAAACTCCCATTGGAGTGGAGTCAAAGTATCCCCAAAGTCCTGTGCTTCTCCTGGGGCAGACAGCTCCTCAGTAAGGCTTCTGGGTTTGCAGCTTGAGCTATGGTCTGTCCTGATGTGCAACCACAGGACTGGAGACAAGAGGAAACCATGTAACAATAAAGATGATGATACCCTCACAGCCTAAGTCCTGCATAATGCCTGTGTTCTTTCTCCTTCCTGACTCTCTGGGATGAGTTTTTTTTTTTTTTCTTCTTCTTCTTTCATTTATTTTACTTATGGTCTGAGCTTTCTTTAGCTTAGACTGAGTGGGCTGCCTTGTCAGTTTTCTGTCTACCATCAGTGTCCCTGGCCCCTGCTGGGAACGGGTGGATGAAGGGGATGAGGAATAAGGGAACAAGGAGGTTAACTCTTGCTCCTCTATTTAGAGGTAAAGGTCTCAGGCCAGGGTTGGGTAGGTCACTCAACTCTGGGGCCTTAGTCATAGCCATGTGACCTCTGTGGAGTCAGGGAGGGGAGGAGGGAGTCTGGGATAGGCTCTCTGGGGTCCTTTGCACAGGATACACTCTTGTTTGGTTCAGAATAAATGATTAGCTTTTTTTTTTTTTTTTGATACAATAGAAAAGGATACATCTGAGGCTGAGTTTGCACTCCTTGATTGCTCTCAAATCCCATTAGGCATGGGTGGTTTTGGGTATATGAAGGTAGGGCTTAGAGAGACAGAAAAAGGGGCGATGCTTCTGCCTCCCTGCAGATGAGATGGATACCACAGAGGATGCTGGGAAATGATGCTGGGATGGGCTTCCCTAGAGAAGAGAGTGCCCTGAGGCCACCTTGGTCTTAGAAGATGAAAAAGTCTCCTCTTAGGAGGACAGCAGGGGTGGCTTTGGCTTAGGCAATAGTGCCCTCCTCCACACAAGCCACACCACCAAAAGACCCCATAGCTCTAGCTCAATAGTCTGAAAACACAGATCCAGGGCCTGGCTCTTCAGATGTCTTCCCCTCACCCAAGGGATCCAGTCCCTCAGTGTCAATGATGAATACCCAAGAGACCGTGTAGTGAAACCCTGTGTTGTACAAAAGAAAACCAAGGCTTTTATGTGAAATCCACTCATTCATTTTTTAATTGACAAATATTCATTGCTTATCTGCTAGGAAGGTACTCATAAAAGGGAGAGACATAATGCTTATTTGCTGTCACAGCTTAGCACACTGATTCTCAGGGTGGTACCCAGAACAGTAGCATCAGCCTCACCTAGGACCTTGTTAAAAATGCATATGTATCACTCCAGAGCTATTGAAGCAGAAAATCTGAGAGTGAGGCCAAGAAAACTGTTTTAACCAAGCCTCCAGGTATTTATTTTACTTTCTTTCCCAGATATTTCTGATACCCAATAATGTTTGGTCATTATTGATTTAGTGAAATGCCTCATGCAGGTAGAAAATGAATATGTTTATGAATGTGCATGTGTATGTGTATATATTCTCTAATTTCTACAACAGTCCATCACAAAGACATTATCAACTTGCTGTTTGACAGAGGTGGAAACCTAATCCCACAGGATTTATCTGACTTGCCTAGTTGGGCAGCCAGATGTCATTTACAATCTATACCCTTTCCTGTTACACATGGTCCCATCCATCTTGGTCACAACCTCTTCCATAGATCTTTCCTGTATCACCTAAGTCATTTTTCCAACAACATTTTGGAGTTGTCTCACAGGTTTTTCTCCACTTTCGCCTTGCTTCTTCTCTGAAAATCCAGGCTCCTTTAGAACTGCACTTGCTCTGTGGCCTAGGCCCCAGAGGTCTGGCTGGGCCTGAATGGCTCCCATAGGCATCTGAAGGTTTCCATCACCCAGGCCTTTGAGTTGGAGTGAAGAGAGCAGGACAGGGAGAGGCTGGGAAGCCTCAGATGGCAATTTTCATTGGATCTTGCCCCTGTTTTCACAAACACACTACTGACAGGAACCCCCTTGACTGGGGGGAGGTGGGGAATAGACCCCCACCCCACAACCCAGGTACAGAAGAAACTCAGACTGGCTAAGAGGGAAGGGCTTTCACTTCTAAGAAACGGCTCCCTCTGCAGGTGCAGGAGAAGGTCATGATGCAGGCTCTTGATTACAGTGTCCCACTACCTGTCCTATCCTCAGGGGACACACTCTGGTCCCCAGGATAACTGGGCCTGGATATGCAAAGGGACTGGAAGACGGTAGAATATAGGGGTCTCTGGGTGAGTCAGTCTGGGGTTGAGCCAGGGAACCCCTGACAGCCTGGTGCCCCCTGGCAGACCGAGGCTGTGATGCCATCTCCCAGTAGCCAGAGGGGCTCAAGGTCCAACACTCCTCTCCCCCAACACTGGTATGAACTGGCCTCAGTGGTCCTCCACTTCCTCTGACAGAATGCCCTGCCTTGAGCACCCAGGCAGGCCCATAGTGAAGAGTCACAGCCCATCTATAGCACTCAGAGAAAAGGGGTATTCAGGAGGATGTGTGTTTACATGTCCTTTTGGGGGCTTTACATGTTTCTCAGTATGTCCGTTTGACTGTTGTTTCTGTCTGTGTGCTTTAGAAGCTCAGGGCTTTTATTTTTATTTTTTAAAATATAAACTTATTTATTTTAATTGGAGACTAATTACTTTACAATATTTTATTGGTTTTGCCATACATCAGCGTGAATCCACCACGGGTGTACACGTGTTCCCCATCCTGAGCCCCCCTCCCACCTCCCTCCCCATACCATCCCTCTGGGTCATCCCAGTGCACCAGCCCCAAGCATCCTGTATCCTTCATTGAACCTGGACTGGCAATTCATTTCATATATGATATTATACATGTTTCAATGCCATTCTCCCAAATCACCCCACCCTCTCCCTCTCCCACAGAGTCCAAAAGACTGTTCTATACATCTGTGTCTCTTTTGCTGTCTCACATACAGGGTTATTGTTACCATCTTTCTAAATTCCATATATATGCATTAGTATACTGTATTGGTGTTTTTCTTTCTGGCTTACTTCACTCTGTATAATAGGCTCCAGTTTCATCCACCTCATTAGAACTGATTCAAATGTATTCTTTTTAATGGCTGAGTAATACTCCAGTGTGTATATGTACCACAGCTTTCTTATCCATTCAGCTGCTGATAAAACTCCTAGAGAAGAACATAGGAAAAACACTCTCCAACATAAATCACAGCAGGATCCTCTATGACCCACCTCCCAGAATATTGGGAATAAAAGCAAAAATAAACAAATGGGACCTAATTAAACTTAAAAGCTTCTGCACAACAAAGGAAACTATAAGCAAGGTGAAAAGACAGCCTTCAGAATGGGAGAAAATAATAGCAAATGAAGCAACTGACAAAGAACTAATCTCAAAAATATACAAGCAACTCCTGCAGCTTAATTCCAGAAAAATAAACAACCCAATCAAAAAATGGGCCAAAGAAGCTCAGGGCTTTTAAAATGCATTTGGCAGTGGGGACTGGGAACTCAGAAGCAAGGTTTGGGATACCCTGCAGTCCTTCAACGCTGGCTTTGGATGGTCTTGCATGGTCATCTCCTCACTCCCCACTCTCCATTTCTTTGCTGACGACCTGCCTCCCAGATCTCGCTCTCTTCTCCTTCTACATCAACCATTTGAACAAAACTTAAAGTGTCCCCTGGACCAGGGCTGAACATTCCAGAGGAAAAAAAAAATCATTCATAAAATGCTTTAAAGGGGTTCAAAGACCTGTGAAAGACTCCGCTTGAATTCCACACTAACCTGAGGCAACCCACTTGTTGGACAGTATCATTTCCATTTAGCAGTTTGATGGACTATTGCTAGAAATGCCACTGCTCTAGCCAAGTCACAAGCAATGTGAGGCAAGGGTCAGCCAAACATCTGTGCCTGTAATCCAGTCATGCTGCATCAGAATGAGGGCCCAGTTTCCAGAGATGAGGGCTAAGTAGTCCAGGGGAATGTAAGAAATTGGGTCTAAGGCTCAGGTCTCATTCCTTGGAATCCTGCTTCTATCTCTCTGCAGTTCTCCTTTCTTTCCCTTCTTCTAAGCCTCCTTTCTTATTGCAAAATTCAGACTTAAATTGAAGAAAGTAGGGAAAACTACTAGACCATTCAGGTATGACCTAAGTCAAATCCCTTATGATTATACAGTGGAAGCGGCAGACAGATTCAAGGGATTAGATATGATAGACAGAGTCCCTGAAGAGCTATGGACAGATGTTTGTGACATTGTAGAGGAGGCAGTGCTCAAGACCACCCCCAAGAAAAAGAAATGCAAAAAGGCAAAATGGTTGTCTGAGGAAGCCTTACAAATAGCTGAGAAAAGAAGAGAAGCTAAAGGTAAAGGAGAAAAGGAAAGATATACCCATTTGAATGCAGAGTTCCAAAGAATAGCAAGGAGAGATGAGAAAGCCTTCCTCAGTGATCAATGCAAAGAAATAGAGGAAATAATAGAATGGGAAAGACTAGAGATCTCTTCAAGAAAATAAAAGATACCATGGGAACATTTCATGCAAAGATGGGCACAATAAAGAACAGAAACTGTATGGACCTAACAGAAGCAAAAGATATCAAGAAGAGGTGGCAAGAATACACAGAACTGTACAAAAGAGATCTTCATGACCCAGATCACCACGATGGTGTGATCACTCACCTAAAGCCAGACATCCTGGAATACGAAGTCAAGTGGGCCTTAAGAAGCATCAAAATGGACAAAACCAGTGGAGGTGATGGAATTCCAGCTGAGCTGTTTCAAATCCTAATAGATGATGCTGTGAAAGTGGTGCACTCAATATGCCAGCAAATTTGGACAACAGTGGCCACAGGACTGGAAAAGGTCAGTTTTCATTCCAATCCCAAAGAAAGGCAATGCCAAAGAGTGCTCAAACTACCACACAATTGAACTCATCTTACATACTAGCAAAGTAATGCTCAAAACTCTGCAAGCCAGGCTTCAACAGTACATGAACCATGAAATTACAGGTGTTCAAGCTGGATTTAGAAAAGGCAGAGGAACCAGAGATCAAATTGCCACATCTGTTGGATCATGAAAAAAAACAAGAGTTCCAGAAAAACATCTGCTTCTGCCTTATTGACTACACCAAAGCCTTTGACTATGTGATTCACAACAAACTGGAAAATTCTGAAAGAGATGGGAATACCAGACCACCTGACCTGCCTCCTGAGAAATCTGTATGCAGGTCAAGAAGCCACAGTTAGAACTGGACATGGAACAATAGACTGGTTCCAAATTGGGAAAGGAGTACATCAAGGCTGTGCATTGTCAACCTGCTTATTTAACTTATATGCAGAGTACATCATGTGAGATGTGGGGCTGGATGAAGCACAAGCTGGAATCAAGATTGCTGGGAGAAATAACAAAAACCTCAGATATGCAGATGACACCACCCTTATGGCAGAAAGTGAAGAAGAACTAAAGAGCCCCTTGATGAAAGAAGAGAGTGAAAAAGCTGTCTTAAATCTCAACATTCAGAAAATTAAGATCATGGCATCTGGTCCCATTACTTCATGGCAAATAGATGGGGAAACAATGTAAACAGTGAGAGACGTTATTTTGGGGGGGCTCCAAAATCATTGCAGATGGTGACTGCAGCCATGAAATTAAAAGACGCTTGCTCCTTGGAAGAAAAGCTGTGACCAACCTAGAAAGCATATTAAAAAGCAGATACATTACTTTGCCAGCAAAGGTCCATCTAGTCAACGCTATGGTTTTTCCAGTAGTCATGTATGAATGTGAGAGTTGGACTATAAAGAAAGCTGAGTGCCAAAGAATTAATGCTTTTGAACTGTGGTGTTGATGAAGACTCTTGAGAGTCCCTTGGACTGCAAGGAGATCAAACCAGTCTATCCGAAAGAAAATCAGTCTTGAATATTCATTGGAAGGACTGAGGCTGAAGTTGAAACTTCAATACTTTGGCTACCGGATGCGAAGATCTGACTCATTGGAAAAGACCCTGATTGAAGGCAGGAGGAGAAGGGGACAATAGAGGATGAAGTGGTTGGATGGCATCACCGACTCGATGGACATGAGTTAGAGCAAGCTTTGGGAGTTGGTGATGGACAGGGAAGCCTGGCGGGCTGCAGTCCATGGATTCACAAATAGTCGGACATGACTGTGTGACTGAACCAAACTGAACTGAAGCCTCCCTCCTTGAGATTAGCATCCTCACTGTCGAATGAGGAAATCACACTAGATGTCCTTAAAGGCTGTCTTCGCACCAGGTAAATTTCCATAGTTCCTCTTTGTTACAGGCACAAGGCTAAGGTACAGTAAGCTGGGAACCCACTTAAAGACATGGAATCCCAGGATCCAACCCAGAACAACTTAATTTGAATTTCCAGCAATAAAATCTTGGACTGTAGTTGAAAATTACTCTGATCAGCTGGGTGGGGAGACCATTGTTACAATGAACACCCAGGGGCATGAGCTTACTCTATACCTACAAGGAACGTTAAAGCTTGTACATATCTGGTTACAACATGAGTAGAATGTGGACATGATGGCAATAGGGTGCTGACCATTAAGCTTTTTTTGGGGGGTGGGGGAGGTTTTAGGTAATTATCCTCTGTGTGGAGTCAAATTTATACTCAGTCTAGAAACACCTTAAGATAAAGTACTTCTTCCTTTCTCTCAGTTAAAACCCCATCCCCACTGCCACTAAAAATACTTAGAATGGAGCACTTGTAAGTGGCTGATGAGGGGGTTGGGTGGTGTCCAGTATATGTAAGATATTTTTGCTAGGATAGGAGAAGCCAAGTTTTGGCATATCTCTCCTTTACCCAGGAATTTCCCAAATAGTAAAAGGGAGAAATTCCACACTCCATAGTTTGTCCAACAGATTAGAATAGTCCAGGATGAATAAGCAAATGGAACTGTCATGCGTAAGGAAGTAGCTTGGCTGTTCATAATGGTTTAGCTAGGTGTATGGCAGTAATCAGAAGGCAGGCAGTGCGCAAGTAGACACCTCATTGACAAATGGGAGAATGGCCAGATGGTGAGCAAGATTTGGTCCTTGGCCACAGCATACTCCTGATTTCTGACGTGGTGGGACATCCCAGAGGATCCACATGCCTATGGCCTGAGACTAGGAAGGAAGAGAGGGTGATGGTGATGCATGATGACTCATGTTTTTCCCCATCACCAGGGACAATCAAAATTATTCCTCCAAGAGAAGAAGCTCCCTGACCTGGAAGGTTAAAGTAGAAGTACCTAGAAGCCTAGAAATAACTCAAGATGTGTCAAACCTGCCCACCACATTCCTCACTACATCTTATCATGGGAGCCCTGAGCTGGGTTAACACCTTCCCTCTGTTCTCCAGTACTAACAGCTATCAGGGGAAAAAACCCACGTATCAACTTGTATCAACACATCCATTCATTTGGCAAATCTTTATGGAGCCTCAGTGCTCTGCCAGGAACTGTGCTTATTCCAGGAGAGGCAATGGTGAGCCAGGCAGACCCTGTTTGTCTCACCAAGAGGTTAAGAGACAATAGAAGTCGTAAGAGTTTCAGTGTCGGGGCACAGGGTACTGAGGAAGCCCACTGGAAGGGCACTTGTAGGGGTTAAGTGCCTGGAGGAGGCAGCTATGATCAGCAACGTGAAGGACAAGTGGGAGTTATCTAATGAATGGAGGAAAGAGGAACTGTGTTCCAGACAGAGATGATAATAGGCGTGCTGTCAGAGCAAATGGTATAATGAGAGAAGCCCTTGGAGGGGTATTTCTTCCTTCATTGATCATCTGTCTTGGTTCCTAACACTTTTATGGTCCCCAGATTCAATTCTTATCCTGCTCTAATGAACTTCTTATCAGCCTCTTAGAGAAACACTTGAGAAGAAATTGACTGAAATTCCAAGTGTGGAATTCAAGGGATGGGGAAATTGAAGAGTAGGCAGTGATTCAACACAGGTTAGTATAATGGCCTTAATCTGAAAAGATAAAATATAGTTAAGGTAAATGTGAAGTTATGAATTTAATTTAAATGTAAACCACACTTAAGATAGAAGATGAGTTGGTATTTGTAAACCTGCATGTATGGAGAAAGCATGGTTGATTACAACTTAATACAGGCCAAGAGTGAGATTATCTGTGGCAAACGGTGATGAACTCTTGTTATTTTAGTTAGGCATGAGTGTGCTGCTCTGCTTGGCACACACAGTGCACACTGGGGTACCTAGTTTGTTCAGCTCAGATCAAATAGGAGTGAGGCTTGAAGATGATGACCTACTGTGTGCAAGCCACACCTGAAGAGGAAACCTACACTCTTACTCATATTCACTCCTTGAAAAGATGCTATGATTTGCTCCAATTTATAAGCAGTCTCCCTCTCTATTTCTCTCTCACACACATACAATCTAGCAAAGTTAACTAATTTATCTGGTCACACATCTAAGACCTGATAATGCTAGACTCCAAGTCCAGGCTTATCTTACTCCCAAACTTGGTCTGTCTCCCTGTGAAAGGCATAGTGATGTTATAAAAAGAGTAGCATGTTGCAGTCTTCCACGATTTGAAAGGCTTTTTTTTTTTCATAGAAAATATAACTCAAGAGCTTAAATCAAATGAATGGAAAGCATAAAGAGAAGATTTTGGCTAAAAATAAAGAAGATAGCAGAACTGTTTGGAAATGGAATATTTATCCACACATTCAACAAATATTTATTCAAATATTAATTGAGTTTTTACTATGTGTCAGATGTTTGGATGCTTGGGATATATCAGTTAACAAAACAGACAAAGATTATCATTCTCAAGGTGTTCAAGCCACGAGGGAAGCCCGTGTTGATATTCTAGCAAAGAAAAATATAAACAGTGGATGTGTTTTTAAATTATATAATAAAATACCCAAAGTAGTTTGGAGGCAAAAACAAATAAAGCAATGATGAAGATGATCTGTGCATGCATCCCAGACAGCATAGGAAGGGGAGAGGGATTGAAGGTGGTGGGTGGCAAAAAGGGGCTCAGAGGGGTGTGGAACTGTGAACCAGCACACAGGAATAGAAAAGACATAGGATGGGCATCATGGAAAGTGAGCTTGATGCTGGCCCCACCTCTTACTAACTGGGAGGTTTAGCTTAGCTTAGGTCTTAAGCTGGAGAAGGCAATGGCACCCCACTCCAGTACTCTTGCCTGGAGAATCCCATGGATGGAGGAGCCTGGTGGGCTGCAGTCCATGGGGTTGCAGAGAGTCAGACACGACTGAGCTACTTCACTTTGACTTTTCACTTTCATGCACTGGAGAAGGAAATGGCAAGCCACTCCAGTGTTCTTGCCTGGAGAAACCCAGGGACGGGGGAGCCTGGTGGGCTGCCATCTATGGGGTCACACAGAGTCAGACACGACTGAAGCGACTTAGCAGCAGCAGCAGCAGGTCTTAAGCTAAGACTTAGCTTAACTAAGTCTCTCTGAAACTTAGTTTTTTCATCTATAAAATTCAGCTAAAAAAATACATACACCTGTCTGGGTCACATTGAGAGTTAAATGAGATACATTATTTAAAACATTTTGTATGTTACAAAATACTACAAATACATTTGTTTTTGGCAGTAAGATGGTCAGCCTTAAGGAGAGTAGAGGAAAGATACAGCAATTGGCCCTGGGAACTGTCCACTTGATAAAGGAGGTAGACCACAAAAACAGGTAAGTCCGGGCCCAAGCAGAGGTCAAGTGAGTAGAAGAGAAGCACAACAGGAGTAAATGCGGTCAGCTTGATCTCCCGTGGCCTCGGCCTGCAGTGGCTTAAAGCCAGGTTTTGGTTCCCAGACAGAGATTGAGTTTGGGCTGTGATAGGGAGAGCATTGAATCCTAGCCGCTAGACCACGAGGGCCAGTGGCCAGTGACAGGCCCTGGACCATCAGCTATACAGAAATGAATTTCCACAAAGAGATGGAAAGTAGTGAAACCATCAAAGTGTTTATTAGGAGGAAGAAAAGTACAGTGTGTGTGGATAGACTCATGGAGTCATGCCCCCTTGAATCACTTTTTGGGGGCATTTTTTTCCAGGTTTCCTTTGGCCAATTATCTTGCTTTGACTAGTTTTGAGTCAGAATTTGTTATAACACAGGGTCCTCCTATGTGTGCACATGCATCTTTTAGCCGAGATGGATTCTAACAAAGAGGCCGATGGGTAGTTGACATCACTTACTATGAGGTGACATCTTCTCTATTTTGACCTCCAAGGAGCCTTTCTGCATATGTGTAGTTGGGGAGGTCTCCTGACTTTGAGAATGAGAAATATGTGGTCTCTTATTTTCTATCTGGGGGTTCCCAAATGGCACAGTGATTAAAAAACCTGCCTGCCAATGCAGGAGACTCAAGAGACGTGGGTTTAATCCCTGGGTTGAGAAGATCCTCTGGAGTAGGAAATGGCAACCCACTCCAGTTTTCTTGCCTGAGAAATTCCATAGACGGTGGAACCTGGTAGGCAGGCTATAATCCCTGGGGTCACAAAGAGTTAGACACAACTGAGCACTGACGCACATGCATGCACGCACACACACACACACACACACACACGTCCTCTATCTGTGCAGAGCCCAGCCTCCTCTCTCAATTGTCCTGCTATTTTTATTTGGTTCACCGGAAACTAACTCCGACTCCCCAGGGGCCCATCTATCTCCTGCCTCAAGCTAGGTCAAGTAGGGGGGCTTGGAAGAAAAGCAATTGAAGAAGTAAAGGGACATGGAATGGCAGACAGAAGAAGGATAAAGCGATGATGCTGGAAAATGGCTGAGGCAAAATGCTGAATCTAGAAAGAGTAGAAGTTTTGAGATCACAAAGTTCAAGTACCAGGGTGGATGTTGGGTTTAAGGATACTGAGATGAGCAGCTATCACAAATGACCAGTAGCTTATTGATGCTGTGCAGCCAGTTTACCACTGGTGTGTCTCCTTGGACCAGCCAGAGGGACAGGTGGTACCAGGGAGAAGAGGCTCTCCATCAATCAGAGGTACCTTTTAGGCTTGAATGGAGATTGGGCCCTTAGTCACTCAAAGGCCTCCTGACTTGACCTTGCCTGGATAAAAAGGCTGGGCTGAGCAAGCATTTATTCATCATTTATTTCCTAAGCGTCTCATTTGCATTCTTCAGAGGTTTGTTTTATTCAGTCAGAAATCCGGGAGCTTTTTCCAATGAGTATAGTCTTAATCCTCCAATAGCAAACTATATTGGCATTTGTTGCTGCTTAGTCGCTAAGTTGTGTCCAGCTCTTTGCAACCCCGTGGCCTATAGTCCACCAGGCTCCTCTGTCCATGGAATTTCCCAGACAAGAATACCAGAGTGGGTTGCCAGGATACAAATACCACAGACCTATTCCTTATCTGAATCCCTTGGCACCAAATAAAATTTAGGACATTTTAAAAAAGGAGGATAGTCAATAAATATAATTTATTTTTGATAGTAATGCTGCAGGAATACTTCAGAGTTGGCCATGTACAACCCCAACACCATGGATTTTGTTGACCTAAAACAGACTGCCAGCTATTTCTCCAGCAAAGATGAGTTTATTTGGGATCCTTGGTGAATTGCAACGTGGTGTCTGCAACCATGGGGAGTCACATACAAGTCCCTACATGGTGAGGAAAGGAGAACACTTTTATGAAGGGGAAAAGGAAGTTGGGAGGGCTGTAGTTAACAAGAGTCCATGGTTTTTCATTGGCTGAGTCCTGGTCAGGAGAGAAGTCTTTTTCTTCTTGTTGGGCTCTGTTATCCTTGCAGGGCATGAGAGCTTCCCCTGGTGGTGCTAGCCTCTATTTAATTGAGATAGTCACATAATTTTTTACAAACTCAAACCAAAGAGTCCACCACATCTTGGGGAGGCAGGGCGTAAAGTCCAGATCCTCCACACCCCATGGCTTCAGGGTTCCCTCAGAGAGGTCATTTGTATTTCTGCAACAGAACATAGGAACATTCACAGTAAGGTGAAGAAACCTCACTGTCAGCTCAGTTCAGTTTTTTTTGCCACCTAATGACTATCATAAACAATCAGACAAGAAACTCAGTTTTCGAAGGTCTTTGGATTTGGAATTCATGAGAAAGCAATTATCAATCTTGACAACATCTAGGGGATTATCAGCAGTGGCATTTTCTCAGCTCTCCCCCTACTGCTGTTGTCCTCTGTCCCAAAGTCTCCTGCGTGAATCCCCAGCATGAATGTGACTATCCTTACCCTGCTAAAATGTCAAACATACAAGTAACAATAATAAAATGGAACCAAGACCTTCAGTGGATTTTTGGTGAACATTGCATAAAACCTGGGGGACTGACCCTGGCTGTAGTCTCCCCAAAATCTGGACCTAGTCTTCTTTTCTGCCTTATTCTGTGCCTCACTCTCCCTCCCTACTCTATCACATATGCCCTACATTCCAATCATGCTGGACCACTCTGCTCCCAAAAGACCACCTATATCCTCCTGCACCATACATACTCTCACACTGCTCTTCTCCACTGAACGTCTTCCTGGTTCCACCCCAGGGATCAAGTCTTCACCACCCTTTAAAGCCTATATTCGTACCAGACCTCTTTGACAAATCTTTCTGGTTACCTTCTTCAGAATTCCTTTCTCTTTTACCTATTTTCCAAGAATAATTTGTATCTTGCCCCTAGACACACTTTACTACTTACTGGATTTTTTTTTGTTTGTCTATAACATTTTGGATTTATTAGTTAACAATTTTTATGAAATTTGGAAAATTTTTGACTATTGTTTTAAAATGTATTTCCTCCTCCATTCTATTTATTTTATCTTCTGGACTCTAACATGTATGTAGCTGTTTGCTATTTTTCAACAGATTATCAATCATGTGTTCATTTTTCCCCAATATTTTTTCCTGTCTTCCATTCAGTTTGAATAATTTTTTTCAAATTCAGGTTCACCAATCTGTTCTTCTGTGCTTTACAATCTGCTAAGACCATCCAGTGACTTTTCTGACATTATATTTAATTTTGAACTAATTTTTTTCAGATAATCTGTTTCTAATTTTTAAAATTTCCATTTGGTTATTTTTAACCTTGGGGAACATAGGAAATCTATATTGCAGTAATGAAAAATTTTTAATGAATATTGAATATGTCTGTTCTTAAGTATACCAGTCACACCACTTGAAGTCAGACTTTAAGACCTCTTCTTTTGTCACTTTCTTTTTTCACTTATCCCATTTTTACTTTACTTCATTCCTGCAGATCTGCCCCAGGAAACTGTGAATTCTTTTCAGGGTATAATTTAGGGAAACATGCCCCTCTTCAGTCCTTGTCTCCAATTTTAATTCTAGAGGTCTCGTCATAATGTCAGGTTTGTTGAGGTATATTGGGAAAAATGGCATTTAGTTTTAATAAGACCCACCTATTTTTAAAAGATAGCTGTGGCTTAATAAAAGCCCACTGTCTGTTAAAAATTCATGTCTGAATCTACTTTTCTTTATACCTATCAACCTGAACATCAATTAGTGCTGAATGCAATCTGGTCTACTTTCTCTTTGCCATCTTAATTTGTAAATCCTGAAGAAGACATTTCTATCATAATCTCAATTTAAAATATTAGAAAACTAAGGTTATGATAGAATATTCCATTCTGATATGGTTCTAGTAATCAGAATATTCTATTCTGATACGAAATATCGCCTGCCACATCAATAAACAAAGGATGCCACAGTCATCAGAGACTGCAGCCACCACCAATGGTGAGCTGGTGAGCCCCAAGGAAAAGAATACCTGCTATCTAGCAGTCATCAGATGCAGCCACTCCCTGTGGTGAGCCCTCAGGAAATTTGGGATGTGTAAACAGAGGATACTGGTCCCAGATAGCTGAGGCACATATCCAAGGAATGATTTCAGTGAGCCCAGACTCTTGCATCTTCCCAAACACAGAAAAGTGCTAAGTTCCTTAATTTAAGATATCTGGTTTTCTTTTACTGATGGTAATCTTTTGCACCTACTATTTGCCCTTTGTTGCAAAACTCCTAAATACCCTAGTTTCCCCCTCACCTCATCTCAGTTTTCTCAGGGTTACTTGAGATGCTATTTCCAGGGCTTGAAGTCCTAAAAATTTTCACCAAATAAAACAAAACTCTAAACTCTTAGACTGTGAATAGATTTTTTAGTTGACAGCCATACACACATACACACACCCCTGCAATTTAGACATGTAGATTTTCACTCCAAGCTATCTAGATCCAGAGGTCCAGATGAAAAATTAATATCTGGGGTGGAAGGAAAGGCATCATGTGACCAGGTCCCTCAGTGTGAAGAGAAGGCTGTGAAGAGAGCCATCTTCCACGGAAAGGAAGGCAACAGAGGAGTCCACAAATGCTGGTGTCTGTTTCCACCCACTATAGCCCTCATTTTAGGCAGGTGCTTTCCTAGCCAGGAACAGCTGCCCTGAGCCACATGGAGGGAGGCAGGGAAGAAGTGCCATTCATCACCTGTCACAGGAACCATGTAGGTGGCAGGAGGCGGTCCTCTCATGTCCAGATGCCCAGGCCCTGGCTCACACCTGAGGGCAGAGCCCAAGGCCAGGATAAAAGGGCCTTGGGACACAGCACCTCCATCCACTCCTCTGCTGAGGTGCTGACGACTCTCTGCTGCGTGTGTGCTGGTGAGTGTCCACTGGGAATGGGAGCAGGGCCTTCCAAAGAGGATGCTTAGACCAGAGGAGAGGGCAGGGCAGAAACTTGGGGGTGGAGTTGTGGCTGGCAAGGACAAAAGCTCAGGAAATCTGAAGGAGGGAAGGATAAGATGAGGGAGAGACCAAGAGCTACTGGAAAGATTCTTGTGGCTAGTGCTGGAGCTGTAGAGAAACCAAATGGTTTTCAGTTGCTGGGTGTGTTTTTCTGCTTTTAGGGAATAAAAATACTGACCTCTAGATGATGCTGGAGTGGGGTATATAATGGAAACATCATTTTGGAAACACATCCCTACCCAGTTGTAGAAATAATGAACTGAGGATGTTAGTACTTAGTGGAGAGAGTCAGAAACACTTGTGGATCTGTTTGGATTCCAACAAGAAGATCCATAGTAGAGGCTGAGAAGCCCGGCAACAAGCCAGGGGAGAAGGATATAAGACAGTCATTGGGTTGGGAGTCAGGGAACCTGGGGATGAAACTGTGATGTATTTGTGAATAGCACCAGGCCAGTGAATTTGCCTTTGTTTCAGTTTCTTCTGAAATGAGCTGATTGGGACACATTGACTCCAAGGCCCTTTGTCATTGCAATTTTCTATGTTCTGCAAAACCAAAACATAGCAGAAATTCTTCATGAAGAGGAAGATTTTTCATTTTCCTTAATGAGGCTTTCAGCTCTAAAATGGTCCCTACATTGGACATTTTCAAGGATCTTGGTGATGTGGTAGAGAGAATGCTGACCTGGAGCCAATTTATTTCCTGGTCCTTCTTCTGACACTTAGGCAATGTTAATGAGCACAAAAGAGATGATTTTCTTATGTCTGATCTGAAAGCTTTAGAGATAAATGGTCTAGAAAGATGCTGAAAGTTCAGGAAGGGGCAGGGAAGTCTCTGTGTGCTGGTCTGACCTGCTGTCTGTCTCTCCCTCAGATCCTGAACCCGCCCACCAAGATGTCCTGCCAGCAGAACCAACAGCAGTGCCAGCCCCCTCCTAAGTGTGCCCCCAAGTGCCCCACCCCAAAATGCCCCCGAAGTGCCCCCAGTCTCCTCCTGCTGTGATGTCAGCTCCGAGGGCTGCTGCGGCTCCAGCTCCGGGGACTGCTGCAGCTCTGGGTGTGGGGGCTGCTGCCTGAGCCACCACAGACGCCACAGGTCCCACCACCGCAGACGCCACAGGTCTGACTGCTGCAGCCAGCCCTCGGGGGGCTCCGGGTGCTGTGGAGGCGGGAGTGGTCAGTCCTTTGGAGGCGGCTGCTGCTGAAGTGGACCTGAGCCAAGAAGAGCTGAATTAGAGGCATGAAAAAGACAAGACCATCTTCCTTTGGCCTGTCTGCTGAGACGTTATCAGTGAAGATTTCAAATTTTGTCCTAGAAGTTTCTTCTGACTTGGAATCCAGAAATCTGTGTTCTTTCCTAAAAACTCATCTGCCAATCCCTGATCCCATCTCTTCAAGCTGCCTTGGGAACCCCAGAGAATAATTCTTATGCCACTGGCAGTTCCCTACCTGAAATGAAACAATAAAACAAATCATCCGTTCACCACCTTGTCCTAGACTGTCTTCCTCTTACTTGTCGACGTACCGGGAAATACAAGCATGTCTGCCCTCTGCCCTTTCTCCACTTGTCATCTGAACCCTAGAACAGTATCAGTTGCTTTCTAGACTCATTGAGTCCTTAAGATTAAATTCCTTCAACTCCTGTCCTCATTAAAGCTGAAACTAGTCACTCTCTTAGAAGAGGTCAGGGAACAGAAATTAAGATGTTTGCCTTACCAGACAGAACTTTCTGTAAGGAACTGCTGACTTATTGAAGACCTGAAAGGCAAATAAATGTTGATAAGTGGCAAGTTCAACTACCACTGCCTCTAGGCACAGGGAGAAATGCTGATATGGGTCCTGATAGATGCTTCAAGGCCTGAAGCTCCTTACAAACAAGGAGACAAACTCTCTTGGACCTTCCCTTCTCTTTACCTTTTGATCTCTGGTGAGTCCAGAAGTCAGTGTCCAGCAGTGGAGGTTGGACTTAATTTCTTCTCTGCCTCCTATGTGTGGGAGCCCTCCTGCCCACACATAGGAAATTTCTCCACAATTTCCATTGAGTTTGAGGTCAGGATGTCCACACAGTCCAGGCAACACGTTAGGACCCAGGATGCTCTCTGACCACCCTCTTCCCCATCTTAGACGGTCAAACCAGTGGGAGGAGAGCTTCACGGTCTTTCACCGTCATGGACCAGAGTAAGAAGGACAGGCACTCCAGCAGACTTGTTGACCCTCATCTGTGCACTCTCTGAAAAACACCTGCTCCTCTGTTACTGCTCTGAGTCCTGAGGACAGGGTAATATAAGAACTGTCAATGATGGAGCAATTCCATTTGTCAGGCTGGTGGTCTAGTGGCTAGGATTAGGTCCTTTCACCACTATGAACTGGGTTCAATTCCCAGTCAGGGAAAATGTGTTTTGGGGGGATTAACTGGTGGTGCTAGTAGTAAAGAACCTGCCTGCCAATGTAGGAGACGTAAGAAACGTGGGTTCAATCCCTGGGTTGGGAGAATCCCCTGGAGGAGGAACTGGCAACCCACTCTGGTACTCATGCCTGGAGAATCCCATGGACACAGGAGGCTGGCAGGGTTAGGATTACTGTATTCCTACTATTGGTAATTTGCTACAAGGAGCATCCTTATGCATATATTTTTTTTCTTACCATTCCCTTATTTCTTTAGGCTAAGTTCCTATATATTCAAACACTGTAAAAAAAGTATGCTCATTTTACATTTTAATTCATTCACATATCATAAAGGCTGATTAAATGAATGAATCATCATACTGTCATGCATGATAATTATACCAATTCATTTTCAAGCCAATGAAGTTTGAGTGCCCAATTCCATGCATCTCCTCCAACAATGAGAGTCTGTCAGGCACTCAGTCTTTGCCAGTGAATGAATACACTGGATTGACACTGTTCCATAAGACATTTCCTTTTAATTTGTCGATCTTTTTTGATTGGCAACATTGAATATATTTTCACTTATTCTTTGGCCATTTGTATTTATTTTCTGGTATGTGTGTCAACTGAAAAATACAGTCACAACCTGAAAGTAGAGAGTTGTTTTATTTGGTGGGAACTCTTGGGACTTCAAGCTCAGGAGGTAGTATCTCAAGTAGTCCTGAGAAACTGCTTTGAGGATGCAGGAGGAGTCAGGTTACACAGAAGTTTGCAACAAAAGGGGCAGGCAGCAGGCAGTCTGAACAGCAAAATATTACTGTCAATTAAGGAAAACCAGATACCTCAAGTTAAGGAATTTAACGTTCCTTTTTGTATGGGAAGATGCAAGCATCTGGGCTCACTGAAATCATTCCTTTCATATGTATCTCAGCTATCTGGGGCCTGCGTCTTGCTTCCTGAGTTTTAGTGGTGGCATCCAACAGCTGCTGGATCGCAGGCATCAGGCATTGTTCTCCCTTTCAGACACCCTCTGGGCTCAGAAATTTACATTCAGAGGTGCGGAAATCACTGATGGCTGTGACAGCCTTGTTTACTAATATGGCAGGAAATACTCCGTAAAAAACTCCAAATACAATGTGTGTTGCCTGTTCTTGTTCTTTGCTCATCTGTTTGTTGGTGTGCTTGCATATTTGGATGGCATCACCAAGTCAATGGACATGAGTTTGAGCAGGCTCCGGGAGTTGGTGATGGACAGGGAAACCTGGCATGCTGTAGTCTACGGGGTGCAAAGAGTCAGAGAAAACTGAGCGACTGAACTGAACTTGCATATTTTTTGTTGACTTGTGAGAGCTGTCTTCTATGTTCCTCATAAATGTGTTGCAATCTCCCCACTTATTGATTTTCTTTCTGTCTTATTTGTGAGTGCTATTTGTTATATAGATTTTTAACTTGGTATACCCATTTATCAATTTTTCTTTTATAATTCTTTTTCCTTCAAAATAAGTTTATTTCTCAATGAATTAGAAATAATAAATATTTTCCCTTAATACTTTTAAAATGTCCTTTTAAAAATATTTTGTATCTTAAAGGTTTTGAGGGCTTCCTTGGTGGCTCAGAAGGTAAAGGATCTGTCTGCAATGTAGGAGATCCAGATTTGATCCCTGGATTGGGAAAACCCCCTGGAGAAGGGCATGGCAACCCACTCCAGTTTTCTTGCCTGGAGAATCCCATGGACAGAGGGGCCTGGCAGCCTACCATTCATGGGGTTGCAAAGAGTTGAACATGACTAAGCAACTAACACTTTCACTTTCAAATATTTTGAGGGGGAAGAGAAGGGAAGGGAAGGGAAGTAAAAATTGATGATGTACAAGGTCCTGTCTCTGGAAGGGGCTGTAGGGTGCAGGGAATGAGAAAAATTCACCCAGTTTTAATAGCTTCCTGTGAATCTCAGCAGTGTTTCCTCCCATCCTGTGAAATTATCCAAGAACATGGGAGACAGATACCTTTGTGATAGGGCCTACATGGGGACTCATTGTTAACATAACTTATGCTGACCTCTCAAACAAAGGATAAAGTCACAGTGACCCTTGAGACCGACCAAATTGCCCAAACGACATTCTGCTTTCCTGATGGCACCTACCTTCTAAAGATCTTAGGAGACCACCAGATTCCAGACCTCTGGCTATGTGACCTCAGGACTCAGCTACAGGCTAAAATTTAACCATCCCTTCAGAGAATTTTTCACTGGAGGTGTATAAGAAAGATCCCGTCAGAGCGGGAGGACACTGGTTCTTCTCAAGGGCCAGTCACCCTCTCGTTTTCCCTCTAGTATATTTCTTTTCCTTGCCTGACCGCCTAGCTCACTCTCTTTTTCTCTGCACTCGCCTTACACTTTGATGAGTAAATAATCTCAGAAAACCAATCCCTTGTAAGTAAACACTTTTGTTTTCTTTTGAAATGTTACTGCATCAATTGAACTCTAAAAGCCAAGGCTTAGAAAGAAGTCCTCAAGATATTGCAACCACACTGCTGATTAATCACCTATACCCGGAGTCAGACTCATAAAAGGTTGGGTGTTGCCATGCTTAGAGGCAGAGGCATGACCCAGTGGGACATCAGCTCCATTAACCTAGGAATCCATGAGCTGGGCTTTGGAGTAGTTACTGACTGTGTGAGCCAGGGAATCAATATCCCAATCTCTCCTTCCATAGCTACGCCCTTTAGAACATATTGAGAACAAATATTTCACTTGAGTAATGTACAAGGAGATCTCTGTAGGATGATATGACCAGCACATATAACAGTACATGTCTTAATATCAAACTGTTACCTGATTGACTTAAATCCCATGGAAAAGCTATGTACAAACTCTTGGGTGCTAAGAAACCCTGGTGAAATGGCTATCTGCATCTCTCTGCTCTAGGAGCAGAGGGGGATATAAACGTTTTATATCCAGACCCTGTTCTCAATAAATACTTGATCAGAAATATGTCACATAAGCAAAACAAAAATAAGGCATGAAGTAACCTGGTGGCACTAGTGGTAAAACCTACCTGCCAATGCAGGAGACGTAAGAGGTGGGGGTTCGATCCGCTGGAGAAGAAATGGCAACCCACTCCAGTAGTCTCGCCTGGAGTCCATAGCGTCACAAACAGTCGGACACAACTGAAGGGCTTAGCACGCATGCATGCAGCCTATTCAAAGTAGAGCTAATGAGCCATTTCAGTTTAAGAGGATTTCTTCTCTTAAGGGAACAAAGGAAAAACTTTTAGAAACAGAAAAGGGTCATACTGTATAGATATTTGAATCAAGGCCAAGTTGTTTAGGTTTTATCCTGATCAGTGAAGCCTCTTAAGAAGACATCATTGGATGGTAGTGTGACTATATCGTCATTATCTGAACTGGAACAGGGTTGAATTTGAAAAGAAGGTTTATGAACATTTATGCTGGGATAAAAGACATAATCTAAAACTGTCTCTGGCAAACTTGATGTATGGCTTTGGTCACCTTATTTAATGGTCATGGGTAATTATTTCTAGAAGAGTTCTAATGAAGAAGATAGAGGGAAAAACCAGGAAGGTGGGACACACAAAAAAAGCCAATAAAATACCTCTATATACACAACACACACAATACCACTATAAAAACATAGGTGTGTATGTTTATATAAACACACATATTTAGTCTCTATATAATTTGTCCACCCAAATGTATATATTACTTATTAATATCTTGTAACTATATGTTAACTGACCTTATTCTTCCCCTTGTGATTTGTTAAGTCATTATAATGTTCCAGACTCTGGGAAACTTTTGATTCTCCCCAAATTTTTCTGCCACTGACAGGAAGGAGAGGGTTTTTCTTCACATGCTGCTTCTGACCTCAGTGTGCCTTTTTCTAATTAATTAATTAGTTTCCTTTCAGAAAATCTCACCACGGTGCTATACACCAACTTGAACCAAATGTGAATTCTTGTCCTTGCCTTTCAACTACTCAACTTGCTGGGGTAGAAAAACTTTACTAGCAGAGAAATCTACAGTAAAAACCTAGGGTCACAAGTTGCAAGGGACTTAAAAAGGGCCTCTGGAGGTCGCTCTACCACCTCACCTCCAGTTTCCCTGGCCCTGGTGCCTGGGTGCCCCACTCTGCACTTCTCTGCTTCTCTGCACATCATCTTTGACCGGCTGTTCTATGTGGAGCAATGCAGAGCTCATCTCCTCCTCACCACAAACTCCTTTCCTGGCCATATTTCATAGTCAAAAACATCAAGGTAGGGACTTCGTTGGCGGTTCAGTGATTAGGACTCCACAGTTCCACTGCAGGGACATGGGTTCCATCCCTGGTCAGGGAAATATGGTCCCACAAGCTGAAGGACATAGCCAAAAAAAAAAAAAAAAAAAGTCAAGATATTTAAGCAGAACAAGTAATTTGAAAAAGAAAAGGATGAAAAAAAAATCCAGATTTACCCTTTGGAAAAAAAAATCCAGATTTACCCTTCTTTGAAGGAAGTTATGGTTTAGAATTATATAATTTATCTTTATTTACAAATACATAGGCATCTTATAACTTGAGGATCCACCACATTACCAGTCTTCCACCAGTCCTTTTCTTTATACTGTCTTATTGACTGAAACAATATCCTTGTGAAATATTTTTATCATTACCTGTACTTTATAACTGAGGAACAAACAACCAATCAAAACTAAAAATGACTCAAGCAACTTTTGCATGGACACACAGCTAGCAAGTGGCAGAATCAGGATTGCTTTCTAGATCTGTCTGATCTCCGGCTCATAAAAGCAATGAGATACATCAGCAAACTTTGGTAAAGGCTAAAGAGTAAATACTTTGGGCTTTGGGAACCCTAGGGTCTCTCTCCCAACTACTTAATCCTGCCACTACAGTATGAAAATAGCCCTGGAGAATAAAGAAATGAGCAGGCCTGGTTCGAAGTAAAACTTTATGAACACTGAAATTTGAATTTATTATAACTTTCATGTTTCATGAAAGAGTCTCCTTTCGATTTCTCTTCACAAACATTTAATATGTAAAACTATTCTTAGTTTGCAGGCTATGGTGAAACAGGCCATGGGGCATATTTGGGGGAGAGATCAAATTTTGCTGACCTTTGATAGCCTGGCAGGGTTACCTAAGTGGAGAAATGTGAAAACATCTCCAAATTACAGTCTGAAACAGACTGCCATGAGTAATGAATTTATATCAGAAGGAAGAAGAAAAGAAAGTGATTGGGCCCCAAGCAACTAAAACAGGAGCTAAGAGGCCTTCCATGCTCATATTTCTCAAGGAGAACGAAACAGAAGATCCAAAGTAAAGTGTCTCCCAACTTCTCCACTCCTTGTTTCTAAGTAGCTCTATTCCAAGCTACTTGGAGAGGCTTCCCTGAGTTCATAGAGTGAGACAGGGAGAAGCTACCAGTCATCACTTGTCATAGGAGCCACGTGGATGGCAGGAGGCGGTCCTCTCATGCCCAGATGCCCAGGCCCTGTCTCACTCCTGAGGGCAGAGCCCAAGACCGGGATAAAAGGACCTTGGGGCCAGAGCACCTCCATCCACTCCTCTCCTGTGGTGCTGACAAACCTGTGCTGCGTGTGTGCCGGTAAGCATCCTCTGAGAACTGGAGTGGGGCCTTCCACAGAGCATGCTCAGATATGAATGACAAGGCAGGACCTTAAGAGTAAGGTCATTGTGTCAGAGGAGGAGGGCACAGGAAGACTGAGGCAGGGATGCAAGGAGGGATCTGGTACCAACTGGGAACATAGGGAGAAGAGTCAGGCGGCTGTGCTCTAAAGGAAACAAGCTGACCTTGTGGAGAGGGCCTCTCAGGACAAGGACACTGATGACCTGACAGACACCATGCTCCACTCTGACAGGTGTCAGGAGGGAGCTCACATGTGAAAATATAGCCCTGCCCCCATCTGCAGTGAAGGAGCAGCCCAAGACAGAGACCTCAGGCTCCTCTGGGATTTTTAACCTTGCTTATTATTAAACTTCTCCATGCTTATTCATGGGTCTGGAAGTGCATTTATAAACTTCCATGTTGATTAAGAAACAGTAAGCCTGAGGATCACCATCGCAACCCATCAGCTTAAGGAGATGGGACCTCTCTGGACTGAGGTCAGGGGGCACAGGTTCAAGTCCCAGGGCTGTAGTGATTGAGAGGATTATTAATCTCTTCTTTAATAAAGGGCTTCCCTGGTGGCTCAGTGGTAAAAACAATCCCCCTGCCAATGCAGGAGATGAGGGTTTGACCCCTGGGTCAGGAAGATGCCCTGGAGAAGGAAATGGCAGCCCACTCCAGTATCCTTACCTGGGAAGTTCCACAGACAGAGGAGCCTGGTGGGCCAGTCCTTGGGGTCACAAAAGAGTCAGACATGATGAGCGACTAAACAACAATGATCTTTAATATAAGTGAGCTTAATGAGAGCTGTAATCTGTAAGGTTTTTTGCAATGCTGACCTTACAGAATAAATCAAATTACCATCAGGGGACTGGTTGCTGTATTTTTTCTTTAAGAAAGAATTTGTCCTTAAATGGCCTATAAACTGGACAATTTCAGATTTGGAAGACACAGATAGAATCAGTTCCAACTCCACTTATAAGATTTTAGACTCTTGAAGATGTTTTGTTATATTGTTTGGTCTTAGTTACTACTTTGTACAAATAGATGAAAGTTCTTGTCTGACAAGGCTGTGCTGAATTTTCAAATACAAAATTCAAGAGTATGGGAAAGCTACTAAGAGTAGTAAAACTACTGGATATTTTAAGATTATAAGTGATGCTAAGAGGGCAAAAGCGGGCAGGGAGGTCTCTGTGTGCTGGTCTGACCTGCTGTCTGTCTCTCCCTCAGCTCCTGAACCTGCCCACCAAGATGTCCTGCCAGCAGAACCAGCAGCAGTGCCAGCCCCCTCCCAAGTGCATCCCCAAGTGCCCCACCCCTAAATGCCCCCCTAAATGCCCCCCCAAATTCCCCCCAGTCTCCTCCTGCTGTGGTGTCAGCTCCGAGGGCTGCTGCGGCTCCAGCTCCGGGGGCTGCTGCAGCTCTGGGTGTGGGGGCTGCTGCCTGAGCCACCACAGGCACCGCAGATCCCACCACTGCAGACGCCAGAGGTCTAACTGCTGCAGCCAGCCCTCGGGGGGCTCCGGGTGCTGTGGAGAGGGGAGTGGTCAGTCCTCTGGAGGTGGCTGCTGCTGAAGTGGACCCTGTGCCAAGAAGAGCTGACCTGGGGACAGCCAGTGGACAAACACTTCCTCCTCCTCCTTCATCTCCTGCTGGGCCTACCCCTCTTGCTGGGGAATCTGGGTGAGGCCTTTGAGCTCTGGTCCTAAGGATCCCTGTGCTCTAGGGTCCAGGAGCCCCAGACCTCTCCCTGAAACCCATTTATTCACCTCCTTTGCCATACGTGTGATGGCCCTGGGAATCCCAAAGCATAGACCCCATGTCCCTCTGCAACTTCTGGCATCCTGCTGCCCGAGTTAAAATAATAAATACAGAGTCTGCTCACTGACTTGATGTAGACAGATTTCATTCATGTTTTGGTCACCGTTGTTCTATTCTTGTACCTTCTCTGCTGGTGGCTGCAGAGGCCTCAGTAGACAGATGACAGGGTCATGGGTCAGAAGGGAAAAATTTGTATTTTTTATAGGTTTGCATTTTCTCCTAATTCTTTGTTTTCCCTTTTAACCAATATCCCGAAGCAGCATTAGTTGTGAACATAGCTTCTTCAACTTCTGGCTCCCTTCCTCCCTTCATGTATCTAACTGTGCCCTTCAGACATGACCAGGAGACAGACAGCTTCCTCTTCCTCTCTTTCCACTGTCATTCTTCACTCCTATGCTCCGCATCCCTCACCCTTCTCCTAACAATCTCTACTTGACTCCTCCATCAGTTTAAATATACAAAAATATATACATACAAAAATATAGATGGAATAAATCTTTATTTTAAATTAAAAACTCACTTTTATTTCTGTATAATTTACATGCAATAAGATTTGCTAATTTTAACATACAATTCAATGTGTTGTCAAATATATGTAGTCATGTAACTACAAATACAATCAACACCTTTAAAATGTAGTTGGTAGTTAATTATTTGGAGAAAACTTTAAGAATAACATAAGATCCATAATATATAAAGGAAAATATAGATACATGTAATCGACATGGTTAAATATGGAAAAATTAAATTCTAAATGGTAGAAAATACCATTAAAAAGGTGGAGGAATACAAAATTGATGAGAAACTCAAAGTTTTCCCTCTGAGATCAGGTACAAGGCAAGAATGACCCCTCTCACTACTCCTTTTCCACACGGTGGTACTGGATGTTCTAGCTAATGCAGTTAGGCAAGAAAAATAAGTTAAAGATATACTGATTGGGAAGGAAGAAATAAACTGTTTGTTCACAACATTACTATCTTTGTAGAAAATTTAAAAGATAGCAATGAAGAGTTATATCAAGGTTAAGGTACAAAGTTAAGCAAGTGTCAACTGCATTTCTATATACCAGAAATGAACAAATGAAATTTTAAATTTTAAAATGCAACACCATTTATAATAGCACCCCCAAGATTAAGTATTCAGGTATAAATCTAATAAAATATGTATAAAATCTATTTTATACATAATAAAATTGTTTGGTTTTGGCAAAACAATACGTAATAGATCAGTGAAACAGAATAGAGAGCCCAGACATAGACCCCCCAAACCTATAGTCAACTGGTACTTGGGGGAAAAAAAGAAGCAATATAATGGAACAAAGATAGTCTTTTCATGTAATGGGGCTCGACATCAACATGCAAAGAAATGAATTTAGACACAGAACTTATATTCTTAACAAAAAAACTGAAAATGGATCACAGACTTAACTGTAAAATGAGAATTATAGCATTCCTAGAAGAACAGAGGCAAATCTAGTTGATCTTGGGTATGGCAGTGACTTTTTAGATACAAAGCCAAAGTCATGATACATGAAATAAATAATTGATGAGCTAGGTTGTATTGAATTAAAAACTTCTGCTTTGCAAAAGACAATGTTAAGACTGATAAAATAAGCCACAGACTGGAGACAATATTTTCTACTATAAAGGAGTACTATCCAAAACATTCAAAGAGCTCTGAAAACTCAACAAAAAGAAAAAGAAAAAGAAAAAAAAAACCCAATCAAAAAATAGACAAAGGGCCTGATACCTCACTAGTGAAGACATACAGATGGCAAATAAGCATATGAAAAGATGCTTCATGTCATATGCCATGGGGAATGCAAATTACAGCAATGAGATACCACTACACACCTGTCATAATGGCTAAAATCTTGAATTCTGACAACACCAAACACTGGTGAGGATGTGGAACAATAGAAATGTTAACTCATTGCTAATGGAAATGCAAAATTTTCCAACCACTTTGGAAGACAATTTCTTACAAAACCAAATGTTCTCTTACCATGTGATCTAATAATCACATTTCTTGGTATTCACCCAAAATTGTTGAAAACTTACATCCATACAAAAATCTATAGACAGATGTTCAGAGCAGCTTTTTCATAAATGTCAAATCTTGGAAACAATCAAGATATCCTTTAGGAGGTGAATAAATAAACTGTGGTAGATCCAGACACGGGGATATTATTAAACACTACAAAGAAATGATCTATCATGCCATGAAAAGACAGAGAGGAAGCTTAAATACATATTATTAAGTGAAAGAAGCCAATATAAAAAGGCTACATATTGTATGGTTCCAACTATACGACATCATGGAAAAGGCAAAATGGTGGCAAAAATAAAAAGATCAGTGACTGGGGCTTCCCCAGCGGTCCAGTGGTTAAGACTCCATCTTCCAATGCAGGGGCTGTAAGTTTGATCTCTGGTCAGGGGACTATTAATAAGATCCCACAAGCTCCAGGGTATTGCCAAAAGTTAAAATAAATAAAAAGATAAGACTTGTTAAACAAAAGATCAGTGATTGCCAAGAGTTGTTGGGGTGGGAGAGTCCCTTGCAAGGACATCAAACCAGTCAATCCTAAAAGAAATCACCCCTGAATATTCATTGAAAGGACTGATGGTGAAGCTGAAGCTCTGACACTTTGGCCATCTGATGTGAAGAGCCGACTCATTGGAAAAGACCCTAATGCTGGGAATGACTGAAGGCAGGAGGAGAAGGGGACAACAAAGGATGAAATGGTTGGATGACATCACCGATTCAATGGACATGAATTTCAGCAAGCTCTAGGAGTTGGTGATGGACAGGGAAGCCTGGCATGCTGCAGTCCATGGGGTTGCAAAGAGTTGGAGAAGACTTAGCAACTAAACAACATACAGCAAAGCACTGATTCTGCAGTTTATAAACAGCTCTTCCCTGTGACTTCTAGGAGACCTCACTCTGAGATAGGCACCATGAGCTGTGATGACCACGTCATCCTGCAGAGTTCTGCCCCTGTCTCACCTGGTTATGACACTTGCCCAGGTTGTTCCAATGATCTTAGTTATGGGGAGTGGCCAGGATATCCATGCCTTGGCTCACACAGGACAGCCTGGCTCCTGATTCCTAGAATGATAGGGTTAAGAGGTCATATTGTCCACATTTCTGCCTCAAGGCAGGGCAGCCTGAAACATTAATCTGTTTGGACTTAAGTGATGAATCAGAGTTATGATTACAACCATATCACTTGGACTGACTCTTTGGTTTGGATATTAGCTGTCAGTGGCTCTGGTACCATATTCACGACCAAAGGCTTTCTGAGGTCACCGATTCATCCAAGGATTCTATCTCTACATCATTCCCTCACGTTAACAAGAAATTGGAGATCTAATGGGAAGTAAATCAGGCTGAGTTAATTTTCCTCTGTACCCTCCCACTGTCATTCAATCTGAACTACAAAGGAAAACATTAACACATGTTCCCTTCATGTAAATCTTCTTTTAAGTTATAAACAATGAAACAGCACTCCAAAGAAATAGAAAATATAAATGATTGTGGCTTAATTAATAAGGAGGAGAAGATATTTTAAAAGTGGCACAAACCTATAATTTATAAAGGAAAAAATTAATGAACTAAATTTTAAAATACCATTAACATTTATTTTATTTGTGATTGTTTCTGCCATACATCAACATGAATCAACCATAGGTATACATCCATCCTTCTTTAACCTCCCTCTCATCTCCCACCCCAAACCACTGCTCTATGTTGGCACAGAGCACCAGTTTTGGTTCCCTGTGTCACACAGCAAATCCCCACTGGCTATCTATTTTACACATGCTAATGTATATGTTTCAATGCTACTCTCTCAAATCATTCTACTTCTCTCTCCCCCACTGTGTCCAAAAGTCTTTTCTCTGTGTCTGCAATCTCCACTGCTGCCCTGTAGATAGGTTCATCAGTACCATCATTCTAAACTCCATATGTATGCGTTAATATACAATATTTGTCTTTCTCTTTCTGACTTACTTCACTCAGTATAATAAGCTCTAAGTTTGTCCACCTCACTAAAACCAACTTTTCATGTGCTTATTATCCATCTGTATGTCTTCTTTGGAGAAGTGTCTGTTTAAGTCTTCTGCCCACTTTTTCATTGGGTTGTCTGTTTTTCTGCTTTTGAGTTTCATGAACTCATGCTTGTATATTTGGAGATTAGTCTTTTGTCAGTTGTTTCATTTGCTATTATTTTCTCCCATTCTGAAGGTTGTGTTTTCACCTTGTTTATAGTTTACTTCACTGTGTAAATGTTTTTAAGTTTAATTAGGTCCTGTGTGCAGAAAACTATAAGATGCTGTTGAAAGAAATTAAAGGTGACACAAATTGATGGAGAGATATACCATGTTCTTGGATTGGAAAAATCAATATTGTGAAAATGACTATACTACCCATAGCAATCTATAGATTCAATGCAATCCCTATCAAATTTTCACAATTTCTTTTGGTCAGGAGTACAGAATCAGCTTGGCTGCGTGGCTCTGTGCATGCATGCTCAGTCATGTCTGATTCTTTGTGACTCCATGAGCTGTAGCCTGCCAGGCTCCTCTGTCCATGGAATTTTCCAGGTAAGAATACTGAAGTGGGTCACTATTTCCTCCAGCAGGGGATCTCCCTGACCCAGGGATCAAACTCACGTCTCCTGAGTCTGCTGTATTGGTAGGCAGATTCTTTACCACTGAGCCACCTGGGATGCCCTATCAAATTACCAATGGTATTTTTCACAGAACGAGAACAAATAATTTCACAATTTGTATGGAAACACAAAAGATCCCGAAGAGCCAAAGTAACCTTGGGAAAGAAGAATGGAGCTGGAGGAATCAACTGCCCTAACTTCAGAATATACTACAAAACTACAGTCATCAACATGGTATGGTACTGGCACAAAAGCAGAAATATAGACCAATGGAACAAAACAGAGAGCCCAGAAATAAATCTATGCACCTATGAGCACCTCAATTTTGACAAAGAAAGCAACAATATACAGTAGAGAAAAGACAGTCTCTTCCATAAGTGGTGCTAGGAAAACTGGGCAGCAATGTGTAAAAGAATGAAATGAGAACACTTCCTAACACCATACACAAAAATAAACTCAAAATTGATTAAAAACCTAAATGTAAGACCAGAAACTATAAAACTCTTAGAGGAAAACATAGGTAGAACACTCTTTGACATAAATCACAGCAAGATCCTTTATGACCCACCTTCTAGAATAATGGAAAAAATACAAAAATATAATTTTATAGCATAAAATGCCAATGAGATAAAAAGATAAATAATCAACAAAAGAAAAATACAATAAATACCTGATAAAGAATTACTTCATCTAACATATATCTTATAAATCCCCAAATTAATAAACATATAAAAATGTAATGGACAAAAAACACAGAGAGCCCTTATTACTCATACAAACACTTATTCATACACATATTAATACATATTGTATTAGTCAGAATTCTTCAGAGAAACAGAATGAACAGGACATGTGCATGTATCTAATGAAATTTATTTTAAGGAATTGGCTCCCATAGTTGTAGGGGCAGGTAGAGTAGGTTGGCAGGTTGAAGATTCATGGAAGAGCTGATGTTACAGCCTTCAGTCTGTAGGCAGAATTCCTTCTTCTTTTAGAGTGCTCAGTCTTTTAAGGCTTTCAGTTGATTGCATGAGGTCCACCCACACTATGGAGGATGATTTGTTTACTCAAAGTCTACTGATTCAAATGCTAATAACATGTAAAAAAAATCTGAACAGCTACATCTAGACTGGTGTTTAACTTACAATTTGGGTACCATGGTCTCACCAACTTAACACATAACGTTAACCATCACAGTTCACTACTGGTCAGCTTGGCACTTGTACATATCTCCTTACATGCATGTGCACCCAGTCGCTTCAATTTGTCTTTGTGACCCCATGGACGGTAGCCTGCCAGGCTCCTCTGTCTGCAGAAATCTCCAGGCAAGAATATTGGAGTGGGTTGCCATGCTTTCCTCCAGGGGAATCTTCCTGACCCTGGGATCAAATCTAGGTCTTCTGCATTGCAGGCAGATTCTTTACCACTGAGCCACCAGTGAAACCCTACACATCTCCTTACATGATATTTATTCCCTAAATAAAGACAATGACAAGGCCACATTTCCAGCTAACATAATACAACCATGCTGTGTACATCAAAAAATGCACTAACCATTTCCCCAGAAGAAGATGCAGCATCCTTGAGTAATGTTTACTCCTCCTTGATAGCCTTAAATATTGTGATACACAGTTGAACCATACTTAAATACAGTAGTCAATATTCCTTATGTGATAAGGAGATTAGAAATAAAATAAAAAAGACTCTGTATTCACACATACACACAAGCATATTCATAGCAAAATATGGAAGAAATACTATAATAATAATTAAACTCTTACTTGTGGTTCTTCTTTACCTGGTAGAGTGACCCAACATTAATTCCTGGAGAGTCTGGACCATTAGTAGTCCTGTTTGAATTAGACTGTTGTAGTTTTTCCATTGCCTTTAATGAAAGAGTATGGTAGTACTAAGGTATGCCCTAAGTGATCTTTGGTATTCAAATATGTCCTTCTCTACCTCCATTCTGAAGTAATAGTCCAAATTCCTAGTGGTAATTGGACTTGATGACTCAACAAGCACAGTAACTCCCTTCTTTGCCTGTTGATTCAGAGACGTAAGGAGGCCAAAGTGGCTGAGTGACAGTCTTAACTTCCAGTCCAGTGGAGTCATTGTATGTCCTGGTGGAAGCATTCCTCACTTAGGAACCTCTTGAACCTGAGGAACCTCTTGAACAGCCTAAGGTCATAGGGACAGGAAGCAAAATTTTTGCTAGGAGATCTTTAAAAGTAAAAGTGAGAGGTGCCACTCTATTTCTACCTTTTAACTCCTGGACCTATATCATCTGACTGTAAAAGAAACAGAACCATAATACTGATTGCTGATTTTGAGCCTGTAGCATGTAGCCTCCTAAAGAGCCTTGCTCCAGTTCTGCAAGGTATTCCCACTATGCTGGTTCAGTAACTAGGTCTTTAAAAGGCCATTCCACAGTCTGATCAAGCCAGCTGCTTGAGGATGATAGGGAACATGGTAAGAACAGAGAATTCTATAATCAGACCCGTTGCTATGCTTTATTTGCTGTATCTGTCAGCATTCTCCAGATAAACAAAAGTATGATTATATATATGTATGCATGAAGAGATTTATTTTCAAAATTGGGAAAATAGGAAAAGGAGTACGTCAAGGTTGTATATTGTCACCCTGCTTATTTAACCTATATGCAGAGTACATCATGAGAAATGCTGGGCTGGAAGAAGCACAAGCTGGAATCAAGATTGCCAGGAGAAATATCAATAACCTCAGATATGCAGATGACACCACCCTTATGGTAGAAAGTGAAGAGGAATTAAAAATCCTCTTGATGAAGGTGAAAGAGGAGAGTGAAAAAGTTGGCTTAAAGCTCAACATTCAGAAAACGAAGATCATGGTGTCTGGTCCCACCACTTCATGGGAAATAGATGGGGAAACAGTGGAAACAGTGTCAGACTTTATTTTTCTGGGCTCCAAAATCACTGCAGATGGTGACTGCAGCCATGAAATTAGAAGATGCTTACTCCTTGGAAGAAAAGTTATGACCAACCTAGACAGCATATTCAAAAGCAGAGACATTGTCAACAAAGGTCCATCTAGTCAAGGCTATGGTTTTTCCTGTGGTCATGTATGGATGTGAGAGTTGGACTGTGAAGAAAGCTGAGTGCCGAAGAATTGATGCTTTTGAACTGTGGTGCTGGAGAAGACTCTTGAGAGTTCCTTGGACTGCAAGGAGATCCAACCAGTCCATTCTGAAGGAGATCAGCCCTGGGATTTCTTTGGAAGGAATGATGCTAAAGCTGAAACTCCAGTGTTTTGGCCACCTCATGCGAAGAGCTGACTCATTGGAAAAAACTCTGATGCTGGGTGGGATTGGAGGCAGGAGGAGAAGGGGACAACAGAGGATGAGATGGCTGGATGGCATCACTGACTTGATGGACGTGAGTCTCAGTGAACTCTGGGAGTTGGTGATGGACAGGGAGGCCTGGCATGCTGCAATTCATGGGATCGCAAAGAGTCAGACACGACTGAGTGATTGAACTGAACTGAACTTAACTGAATACAATAAAGGATGCTGTAAAGTCCCACAGAAAGCTGGTGGTGTACTTCAGTCCAAGTCTAGATGTCTGAGAATCAGGGAATCTAATGGTGTAGATGCCAGTCTGGGCCAGAAAGCCAAGAACCAGCAGAGCCAAGAGCAGGAGAAGGTCAGTGTCCCAACTAACGAAATTAGGCAAAAATTTTAAAAGGGCAAAATCTTCTGTCCTCTGCTACTTGTTCTATTGAGGCTCTCAAAAAATTGTATTATGCCCAACCCACACTGGGAATAGTAATCTACTGAATCAATGATTCAAATACTAATCTCATCCAGAAACACCCTCACAGATGTATCCAGAAATATTGTTTAGCTTGGGCACCCCATGGCCACTCGGGCCAAAAAATAAAATTAACTGTCATAGAAACAGTGCTACATGGAATACCATGATGATGGATAAGGCATTCTTATCCATCTTATCCATTCTTATTAAGGCTCATTCGGATGAATGCTTTGGCAGAAAAACTGCATGCAAAGAAGGCAAATCTGTATCCAGAGGAAGTCCTTATTCCAGTAAGAGCAAAGCACTGCCCTTTGATGTGAGTGTCCTGATGCAGTCAACCTGCTACCAGGCAGTTGGCTGATCAACCCAATAGTGTCTTATTTTGAATTCAGTGTTGGTCTTTATAGACACACATCAGCCCTTATGAGTAAAAATCCTGCTGAACCCATAAATAGCCATAATCAACCTCGTAAAAGGTCCTAGGTCCCTTTGAGGAAGGTTGGGGGAAAGATCGACAGTATAACTTTCAGGCAGAGTACTGGGATCCTTCTTTAAGGGGACCTGGCCTCTCCTTAATTCAAAACGTTCTGGGTCTGTAAATTAGCTCAAGACTAGAAGCTGATTGGGGAGCATGTTCTTTCTTGTCAGAGTTTTGTTCACACGACTTAGAACTCTTCCCCTTATATGGATCAACTGAGAATTTAGTAGACTTCCCATCTACCTCCCTTCTAAGCACAGCATGATGAACTACCAGAGACATAGCTCTATGGGAGTCAGAACATCCTGACTGCTACTTTGATGTTGAGGTCCATTACAGTCCCCACACCCACTTTGCCATTGGTGACTAAGTGCTGCCACTAGGCCCTACCATCCTGGATGCAATTATCGCTATTGCATTTAGGTTTCCCAGTTTAGTGACATCAGATTCCACTGTAGTTTTTGACTTAGAGAGATGAGCAATCGCAGAGTTAGTCAAGGATGCCAGGGCTCTCCTTACAAATTGATTTCTCCTGGTTGTGGTAAAAGGCGAGTCCTCTGGACCTTTCTGAGATGGACGAGCAGATATAAATGATAACTTCACTCTAACATTCCAATCAACCCAAGCCTCTAGATCCTTTCCTTTGCAGTATACCAAGGAAGTTCTTGCATTTTACCTTCATTTAGTGGAGACTGCCTTTTTCTTCATGGTAATCAATCAGTCAAACTGTTAAAGCCCTGTCTAACCCACAATGTTAGAACATTAAGTCTAGGAACATCTGCTTGCCTGATCATATCAATAAATTTGGTCTGAACCAACTTTAAGTTCCTTCCACAATTATCCCATGCTCCTAATATACATTCTACACATACCCCTCGGTTTGTATCTGTATAAATCAGGGAAAAAATCATGTTGTTCTTTTAGACTATAATCCAACTGTTTGTTGGTCACAATTCATGCCTCACCTTTTCAGGCCTACTTGAACTTGAGTTCACTTATACATCTAAGGGCAAAGGGAGATGGTGAGGGTGGGTCCAGGTAAGAACCCCCAGTCTCCTGCAAGGCAACTACTTCAGGCAAAGTTGTTATAATTAGCTGGAACAATATAGGATTAATCTACTCAGGTGGGGTGGAAAGGCTGCTTTTACTGCCAAAAAAAAAAAAAAAAAAAGCAACGGAAGAGAATTCAGAAATTTAATGTCTCACTTTTTTCAGAATCTTCCCAAATACTTGCATTGCAGTTTTCAGGATCCCAGAAATGAGTCAATTACACATCATGTGAGGCATAACTTCTGACTCTATGAAGGACATAGCATCACTCCTGTGGGAACTATTACAAATATGCATAATCACATCTAGTCAAGAAGAAACCTCAGACAAACCCCACTGAGTGCTTGTCCACAAAACCAACAGTTCATTCAAAAATGTCCAGGTCATGAAAGACAAAAAGCCTGAAGGACTGTCACAAACAGGAGGGAATTGAAGAAACATGCTACTAAATGCAATGTTGGATCCTGAATTAGATTCTGAATCAACAAAATTTTGTTTTGCTATAAAAGACATTAGTAGCACAAGAGGCGAATCTGAACAGGCCTATAGATACACATTAAGGGAACTAGGAGTTGAGTACAGAGTACGAGAAAAATGAGGTAGGAATAGAAAATCAATCCGACAAGAAATATGGATTTCTAGTTTTATTGTTTCACATCAACCTGATTTATGCAAAAAGAGAAGCTGCAGAGGGACACACGGTCTGTGTTTTGGGGTTTCCAAGGCTGCCACACATATGGGAAAGGAGGTGAATAAATGTGTATTGGGGGGAGGTTTGGGGCTCCTGGACCTCAAGGCACAGGGATCCCCTGGACCAGAGCTCAAAGGCCTCACCCAAACCCCCAGCGACAGGGGCAGGCCCAGCAGGAGGGGCAGGAGGAGGAGGAAGTGTTTGTCCATCTGTTGTCCCCAGGTTGGCTCTTCTTGGCTCAGCGTCCACTTCAGCAGCAGCCGCCTCCAAAGGACTGACCACTCCCGCCTCCACAGCACCCGGAGCCCCCCGAGGGCTGGCTGCAGCAGTCAGACCTGTGAGGTCTGCAGCGGTGGGACCTGCGGCGCCTGTGGTGGCTCAGGCAGCAGCCCCCACACCCAGAGCTGCAGCAGCCCCCGGAGCTGGAGCCGCAGCAGCCCTCAGAGCTGACATCACAGCAGGAGGAGACTGGGGGGCACTTTGGGGGGCATTTAGGGGTGGGGCACTTGGGGGTGCACTTGGGAGGGGGCTGGCACTGCTGTTGGTTCTGCTGGCAGGACATCTTGGTGGGCGGGTTCAGGAGCTGAGGGAGAGACAGACAGCAGGTCAGAACAGCACACAGAGACCTCCCTGCCCCTTCCTAAACTTTTAGAATCATTTCTAATACATGCATTTAAATAACCTGACACTTTTATAATTTTAATGTCTTATCAACTACTCTTACAACATCTCCTTTGAACTTCAGCTTATCATTTTAAAGTAAAAAGAGGTCATCAATTGCTTCATCAATTTGAAGGTTGAGACCAAATGATATCAACTAAAACATAATTTTTTCACTTATGTCATCCAAATATTACCAAAATATTTTCTTTATCGAAAAATATTTTGTTAACGTTGCAAATAATTGAATATTTTAGACATTTACAACATTACATTAGAAGGAGTCTTAGTAATTTCCTGGCTGGTTCACCTTGTTAGAAAGATAAGAGATCCCTTGACTCAGAGCCTGGCCTCTGATGGTCTCAGAGACACCTCTTACACTATCCTTGACCTAGAGAGCATTAAAGTTCTTGTGCTTTTTCCCCTCTAGAGCTTGTACAATGCATTCCCAGGCTCTACCCTGACCCACGTATGCAACAATCTCCCAGAGTGCCTCTGATCCTCGCCTAACTCTGAGAATTGCTGTCCCCAGATGGTATTTTGCAGGAAATACAGTATCTCTCGAAGGTAAACTCCCTTTCTGAGACCTGTTCCAGAATGTCAGAGCAGCCAATGGCTTCCTTTCATCCTGAGAATCCCACACAGCATCTTTGGTTCCCTCATAGTGTCCTTCGTCATCACTAAACTCCTATGGTTTTCTCACTCTTCCTGCCAGTTCCTGGCTCCTTCTGTCCTTCCAGGCCTTGTCTCTCTCTAATAATATGGGCCACAGCCCCCAAGGCCCTATCCCCTTCCCAGTGGACACTCACCAGAGTACAAGCAGCACAGGGTCTGTCAGCACCTCAGGAGAGGAGTGGATGGAGGTGCTCTGGCCCCGAGGTCCTTTTATCCCAGCCTTGGGCTCTGCACTCAGGTGTGAGCCAGGGCCTGGGCATGAGAGGACCGCCTCCTGCCCCCACGTGGCTCCTGTGACAGGTGATGACTGGCAGCTCCTCCCTGCCTCCCTCCACGGGGCTCAGGGCATCCCCAGCACCAGTGCCACCTCATTCTCCTTACATGTGTCTGTCCCTCACACCTTCGTCTTAGAGTTAGGCCTCCTAAGCACTCCTGTCCTAATTCCTTGATGCTCTGCTTTGAACTGAGATTCATGAAGTGTCCAAGTGTCTCTGCTGTGTCCCAGCCCCCCAGGCCCATCATGTGTGTGTGCCCGTGTGTGTTTGCACCAGTCCAGTTAAAAGCCTGGATTGGGTGTGAGACACACCAGGGACAGAATCCCGGTCCTGAAACTCAGCTGTGTGATCTTGTGAAAATCACCCAACTTTTCTCATTCTTAGTTTCCTCAGCTTTAAATTAGTTGCTAATTTAAAGAGATGGTATCCTGAAGGTCGACAGAATCATGGAAGAGAGATGTTTTTCTTCCTACAAAAGGCCCTGTAACACAATAGACCCTCACATATGAGCTATCTACTCCCTGATAATTAAAAATGAGTAGTTTTTTTAGTTTTTTTTTTTTTTAAGGTAAGTTATTTTCTAAGATAAGTACATCTAACTTTTTAAATGAACATTTTTTTTCAACTGAGCTCTTTTGTACATTTTTATAAAATGATATCCATGCAGAGGAGCTAGAGAGTAAATCTGCATTGCCTTCTATGGTGGAATGAGAATTTGCCTTCCAAGGACCTTACACGAGGAAACAGGCTGAGCCTGTGGACTAGAAAGTGGCAAGGAGAGCCAATAACAGAGTTCAATCCTGAGGCGTTTGTAGAGGAGGATACTGTGGAAATGACCCTCAAGGTGGAAGAGGCAGGAGGGCCTGACAGAACAGGAAGACTTCCACCACAGTGTTCCTTCAAGGACTTTGTTTTTAATCTTCAAACATTTTATGAAGATTAATATATTGGCTGATGTTAATTTTTAATGTATCTTCCCATGCCTACAGAGCAGCAGTACTTTTAAAAATCATCAAATTAATTAGATGAAGGCAAATTAGATCTAGGAGTTAGCTATGAAAAGAAAGTGCTCCCTCCATAAGTGTCCAAAATAATTTTCTAGAGTTTGAGAGGAGGTAGACATAACTCAGTCTTCCCAGGTGGTACAGTGGTAAGGAATCCGCCTGCCAATGCAGTAGATGCAAGAGACATGAGTTTGATCCCTGACCTTCCCTGGGTCAGGAAGATTCCCTGGAGGAGGAAATGACAACTCACTCCAGTATTCTTGCCTGGAAAATTCCATGGACAGAAAAGTCTGGCAGGCTATATTCCATGGAGTCACAAAGAGTCAGACATGACTTATCACACACACAAAGACGTAGCTCAGTAGTATCTATGCCTAAGTCTGTGGGGCAAGGAGAACCAATATCTGGTGAGCTGTATGTGTGGACATAATTGTATTCTAAATTGTTTAACAATATATATAATACAGACATAGATATGGATACAGAATCCACCTTGTCTATGTTCTCAGCACAAGATATCTCGAGATGTGCGGCCTCCTTTGTTTCATTGCTTCCATGAGTTAGGATTTCTCCCTGATGCCAGTCTTCACTGGGATACAAACGTGTTCTCTTTTCACCATCCCACACTCTCGGAATCATTACCCCCACACTTTAAGGAAGTCTCATCCAGGGCTCCAGAGCATGTTCAGGATCAAGGGTAGCACTTTGACATCCAAGGCTCTCTGCAATATGACTTAGCACAACTAATCCAATTTCTGATTTGTTTCCCTAAAAGAACTGACATACTGGCAGTACTGAAAACATGTCTCTCCCTATCCTCATTGTTCAGTTGCTCAGTCGTGTCTGACTCTTTGTGACTGCATGGACTGCAGCACGCCAGCCTTCCCTGTCCTTCACCATCTCCCTATCCTAGTCCTGTGCTTTATTCCATGATGTTTTCCTTTCTGAGTCAGGGAGTTCAAGTCCTGCTTACTCCATATCTTTTATGTGATATTTCTCACAAATGAAATTTTAATAGATCCTCTGACAATACAGTTTGGGTCTTATATTTCTGATTCCCTTCAGCAACTGCACAGGGTTACACACACACGGGTGGTTCAGAGATTCTTAAAAATCCTTTCACTAGCATTAGCACTGATATTGCAGTTTACAAGTAGCTCTTCTCCATGACAGGTTATGCTCCTAGGAGACCACACACTGAGATAGGCACAGTGAGTTGTGATGGCCACATCACCCTGCAGCGATCTGCTCATCTCACCTGGTTATGACATTGGCCCAGGTTGTTCCAATTAGCTTAGTTATGGGGGAGTGGACAGGATATCTGTGTACTGGCTCACACAGGATCCCAGCTCCTGATTCCTAGAATGATGGGGTAAAGAGGTCATCTGGTCCACACCTCTTCCTTGAGGTAGGGCAGAGCCCAAATATCAATCTAGATATTTGGACTTAGGTGATGAGTCAGAGACATGATTATAACCGTATCACTTGGACTGATCCTTTAGCCTTGGATATTAGCTGTCAATGGCTTTGGCCTCATTCAATAAACAGTTTGGTTACCAAAGGCTTTCTGAGGTCACATATTAATGCAAGGGTTCTTTTTCTTACATTTTCATTCTTTCATCTTCCCAGTGAGCTGGAGGAGGCACTGCTGAGATTTAATGTGAAATAATTCAGACTGTATTTTTTTCTCTGTGCCTTTTCATTCTCCTCCCTTTTAAGCTACAAACTAGTACATTAACAAATTTTAGCTTTTTCTCCGTTCTTGAAAAACTTTCTTTTAAATTTTAAATGATGAGACAATACTATAAAGGAAATAGAATATATAGGTGATTGTTACTTCGTTATTAAGTGGCCAGAAAATACTTTAAGAATGGCACAAATCTCATAATATGTAAGGAAAAGGTGGATAAACAACATACAAATTTAATGGCATGTTGCAAAGGCAAAAGGACAAGTAATCAACCGCACAAAAAAACAACACATGTGCCAGGTAAGGATTTAATATTCCTAATAGAAAAACATGTCTTAAAAAGGAAAAAGAAAATACAAAAAATCTAATAGACAAAGGAAAGAGGCAGCCCATTCTTATTCACACACACACACACATGCATGAGTGCATTTTCTCAAGCACAAAGGCACAAAATTTGAAAAGATGTTTGTCTGAGGACAAAGGGAATGAAAAGTGACCACCGAACTAAGAAGATATCTTGAGACCAAAACCAAAACAGACAACTCCTTAAAATAGAAACATGAAGTTTATTGTGGTTAACATTCAAATGAGTAGAATTGGGCAATGATGATCCAAAAGCATGAGCTGCTGCACTCTGAACCACCAAGTGGCCAGGAGGTCAGTTTTATAGTTAATCTAGGGAATAGGGTGCGTGCTTGAAGACTGGGAGTGCATTCCTAAGTCAAGACCTTGTCTTATTTACTAGTCTCATGGGTACTAGGAATATAGCAGCAAAGGTCTTTTTCATTGTCTGAGACTAACAGAGCAGAAAGGCTACCTGAATCTAATAAGCATTAGACAATATCTATTAACTACACAGCCCTTGACTATAGAGAAAACAGTTACTAGACAGTACAGTCCTGGTAGGGTCAATGGAATTACAGGAATAGCTGGGTATGCTCAAGATGCCATCTGTTATACTAAAAGTCATACCATGTTCAACATTACTAATATTTGAAACATTACAAAAAAAGGAACAAATATCTTATCTTTGGGGATGTGGTTTATCAGATTAATTTATTTGTTTCAAAATAACAATAATTGTAATGGCTAATAAAATATTGGATGTGAGAATTTGTGGTAATATACATTCAAATTTGATGGTGGCAATATAAATTGGCATAATTATTCTGAATGACAATTTAGTACCTACTACTGTGTCCTGGTAGGCTGCAGTCCATGGGGTCGCTAAGAGTCAGACACGACTGAGCGACTTCACTTTCACTTTTCACTTTCATGCATTGGAGAAGGAAATGGCAACCCACTCCAGTGTTCTTGCCTGGAGAATCCCAGGGACGGGGGAGCCTGGTGGGCTGCCGTATATGGGGTTGCATAGAGTTGGACACGACTAAGCAACTTAGCAGCAGCAGCAGCAGTTAAATAGCAAATTCTTATTGGCTATCTGTTTTACATATGATAATATATGTTTCCATGTTAAAAAAAAAATCATAAACAGGCAATGAAGAACCCTGGTAGATATCACCTAAACCAGGCAGTCAAAGTTGTATCACCAGGAATAGGACAAGTAATTATATACACTATGAAACTGAATATCAAATTCTAAGAAGGATATAGTACCACATTCCCTCGTGGCTCAGATGGTAAAAAAAAATCTGCCTCCAATGCTGAAGATCCAGATTCGATCTCTGGGTAAGGAAAATCCCCTGGAGAAGGGAATGGTTACCCACTCCAATATTCTTGCCTGGAGAATTCCATGGACAGAGAAGCCTGGCGAGCTACAGTCCATGGGGTCACAAAGAATTGGACATGACTGAGTGACTAACACTTTCACTTCATTTTCTATGGGATCCTTACAAAAATGCTAAATCACATCTAGTCAAGAAGAAACATTAGAAAAATCTGAATTGAGGGACATTGTACAAAAACCAATGGCTCTTAAACAACCTCGGTCATGAAAGACAAAGAAACCTGAAAAACTGTCATAGATAAGAGACAAAAAAAACATGGCAACTAAATGCGGTGTTGCATTCTGAATTAGATACTAAATCAATAGAATTTTGTTTTGCTATAAAGGACATTAGCAGCACAAGAGATAAATCTGGACAAGACCTGTAGATACTGACGCATTAAGGGAACCGGGAGATGAGGACATAGTATGAGAAAATGATGTAGGAATAAAAAATCAGTCAGTGCAAGAAGGAATACAGATTTCTAGCTTTATTGTTTCACATCAGCCTGGTTTATGCAAAAGGAGACACTGCAGAGGGACACAGGGTCTGTGCTTTTGGATTCCCAGGACTGTCACATTTATTGGAAAGGAGGTCAATAAATTGGTTTGGAGAACAGGTTTCGGTTCCTGGATCCCAGGGCACAGGGATCCTCAGGACCAGAGCTCAAAGGCCCTGCCCAGACCCCCAGCAAGAAGGGGAGGCCCAGCTGGAAGAGCAAGAGGAGGAGGAAGTGTTGCTGTCCCCAGGTCAGCTCTTCTTGGCTCAGCGTCCACTTCAGTGGCAGCTGCCTCCAGAGGACTGACTGCTCCCCCCTCTGCAGCACCTGGAGCCCCCCAAGGGCTGGCTGCAACAGTCAGAGCTCTGGGGTCTGCGGCAGTGGGACCTGTGGTGCCTGTGGTGGCTCAGGCAGCAGCCCCCACACCCAGAGCTGCAGCAGCCCCCCGGAGCTGGGGCCACAGCAGCCCCCAGAGCTGACACTGCAGCAGGAGGAGACTGAGGGGCACTTCAGGGGACACTTTGGGGGACATTTCAGGGTGGGGCACTTGGGAGGGGGCTGGCATTGCTGTTGGCTCTGCTGACAGGACATCCTGGTGGGCGTGTTCAGGAGCTGAGAGAGAGTCAGAGAACAGGTCAGACCAGCACACAGAGACCTCCTTTATGGACTTTTGCCATCTTGTATTTCTCTGATATTCTAAAAGCCTGGCAAAGTCAGTCATGGAGAAATTATATCTAGAATATAGTTTTTCAAATGCTTTCCCACTATCTCATTTGAAATTTGAGAGCTTTTTGTAAAACAGACATAGGTTGTCTTCTCTCAACAAAGCAAGACATAGAGGATAACCAAATTGACACGCCCAAAGTCAGGATATTTTCACTAGAGAAGGCAGAATTAGCATTCACAAAATCTGACTCGTGTTCACTCTACACCACTCAGAATTCTGAAAATGTCCACTTTAGGAGCCAGTTGGCATCACCAACTCGATGGACCTGAGTTTGAGCAAAGTCCGAGAGTTGGTGATGGACAGGGAAGACTGGCATGCAGCAGTCCATGGGGTCGCAAAGAGTCAGACACGACTGAGCGACTGATCTGACTGACTGAGAAACCAGTTTGGAGCAGCAGTGTTCTCTGCTAAGGAAGAACTAAGAATTCCCTTCTGGAGGCATTTCCCAGATAGCTTTCCAGAGACACATATTGTTATTGAAAGGTTGTTGTTGAATTACACAAAGACACCGGGGGGCTTGGCCCCCGGAGGAGAAGAATTCAATCTGGGGCCAGAGACAAGGCTTGATCACTCAGAGCTTTTGTGTAATAAAGTTTTATTAAAGTATAAAGGAGATAGAGAAAGCTTCTGACATAGGCATCAGAAGGGGGCAGAAAGAGTACCCCCCTGCTAGTCTTCAGCTGGATGTTATATAGTCACTAGCAGTGACTATAAGTGAAAGTGACTATAAGTGAAAGAAAGGAATGTCTTAAAACTCAGAATGGCACCAGGTCCCTCACCCATAAGATGCATTTTGGGATAATCTTGGCACCAAGTGGTTCATCCTGGGCCATAAAATGATTAACTTGAATCTTGAAGAAGGGCATATCACCATACAAATAGTTTCATTTACATAGATTAGAGGACCAATATCTGAGTATAATATACTGGTTTGTCAAGTAGGTTCTGAGCCAAGAGGCGGAACCGACTTGAAGACAGAGTTTGGGGATAAATGCATAGTACATTAGCATAGCTTAAGACAAACTTTTCCTTAAGAAAAAGGCATTGGTTATCTCTGGGTTTGAGAATAGTTAACTTCAGGTGAAACCAGGTGTCATTATGGCAACACAGTATTTTAAGAGAGATCTTTCAAATTTGTATAGAGAAGGAAAAAATATCGCTAGTTTGTTTCCTCCTGCTGCTTAAGAGAGACAAAAATGTCTGACACTTGCAGGCTATTTCCTCTGTTTGGAGACCCCTGGCCTTCCTGCCTGTTACCCTCTCATTATCGTATGTATCATATATAATTTCATAATTATACATATGTATTTGGTTAACCAGCCCATATGTTGACCCTTTGCAATTCTGTTTATATATTATCTATCTGTATCTGTATTTATCTATGTTCATGCTTGTATATATCTATACCTATGTGTACAGGTATACATCTATTTCTATGTGTATATAAAATAGAGTTACCAAATCATTTTAGAAATAGAGAAGAGAGTCCCAAATCAATCAAGGCAAGCTGAATGTGAACCTAGGTTTTCTGGTCTAGTGAATCTAGTCTTGGTTATACACTCTTTATAACACATAACCATTTTTTCACACTTGAGCAGGTGAATTTCAACGTGTTACACATTTACCTTATGAGTTTCTGATACAGATGACCAGGCACCACTCCTGACCAACTAAATGACACTTTATGAGGGTGAGGCCCATGGCTATCTGTGTTTTTCAAACCCCAAATATGTTGCCTCTGGTCTCCACTGTTTGAAAATCACTATGACCCTAGTAGAGGCTTTGTAGAAGAAACACAGCTGATTTCTCCAGGGTAAGATTTTCATTCTGAAAGTTCTGTCTCATCTAAGTCTGAGAAACTCAAAAAGATATAGAACTAACTTAGAGCACAGAGCGTAGACACACAAATGCCTCCTCCTGCTTCACAGCTCATCCTTCATCAGATTTCTAGATTTTCTCTCTAGCTCCCCTCATTCTTGCCATCCCCAAGGCCCTGCCCCCCACCCTCCCTTCTGCTCTGAGCATCCTCTGTGGAAGGTCCTGCTCCCACACCCAGGGGACACTCACTAGGGTACATACAGCACAGGGTTGTCAGCACCTCAGGGGAGGAGTGGATGGAGGTGCTCTGCGCCCAAGGGCCTTTTATCTTGGTCTTGGGCTCTGCCCTCAGGTGTGAGACGTGACCTAGGCATGAGAAGACCGCCTCCTGCCACCTATGTGGCTCCTGTGACCAGTGACAGGTGATGACTGGCAGCTCCTCTCTGGCTCCCTCCATGGAGCTCTGGGCAGCTGCTCCCAACCAGGAATAGGACTGCTTAGAAAAGGTGACAGGGAAGAAAATCCCTACCTATAATTTCTCCCCACTCTCTCTCCCTGGAAGATACCCACCTTGATTAATTTTAGACCTTGAATTCCCAACTTTTTTTTCTTATCTCCCAAATCTTAATTCAAGGGTTCTGAGCAATCTGGTTTAAACCAAGTTTCACAGAATCTTCCAACTCTATTTTGTGTGAGAGAGAGAGAGTACCCTCAGGGGCATGAGTTTGGGTTTGTTTGCATATGTATATGTATCACAACTAAGAACCTCATTTAAAGAGTCATACAGACTGAGAGAATCATTCTGCCACCTATTGGCTGCATGACTCTGAAAAATATCACATCCTTCTTGCTCTCAGTTTTGTCAGTCTACAAAGGAGATAATATCAAAATAACTGTCCAGAAATTTGTGAGAGTCAGTGAAATAAAGCAACATTACATTTCTGGTAGAGAGTTTAAGTGTGTGCTGTGTGCGTGCTAAGTCACTTCAGTCATGTTCGACTCTGTGCAACCCTATGGACTGTAGCCTGCCAGGCTTCTCTGTATATATTGTTGCAAATGCCAACATATTCATATTTTATAAATTACAGCTGCTTTCTAAAGAGAGTTGATATGGTTAGAAAATAAAAGACCCTTTCGTTATGTTGAGGTTTTTGCTAGGTTTTAACAAGAAAATATGAGCCAGGAATGAAGTTTTCTGGAGGAGGAAGAGAGAAATGACTTAATTTGCTAATTAGAATGAGAATTCAGATTTCCCATGGTTGTATGGGAGGCTTGAATGAAGTCTACAGCCAAGAAGGAGGAAAAGTAGTGAAGAGATGGTGAAACTGTGTAATGTTGGGCATGGCCTGATGTAAATCAGTCAAGAAACAGACATTCGTAGTGAAGTGGAGGCCAGAGAATATTTGAATGAGTGAAAATCACTCAGTCATGTCTGACTCTTTACGACATCACGAACTATATGGTCCATGGAATTCTCCAGGCCAAAATACTGGAGTGGGTAGCTGTTTCCTTCTCCAGGGGATCTTCCCAACCCAGGGATCAAACCCAGATCTCCTTCATTGCGGGCGGATTCTTTACCAACTGAGCCACCAAGGAAAACTAAGACAGGAATATCTAATACTTCACAGAATTTTTTTTTTTGTATTTTTCTGTTTTATGAGTGTCTTTCAACTTCTACTCTTTTAGGACTTCAATTCAGTTATCTATATAAACACAGGCTTTTCTTCATAGGAATATTGGTATTTTCACATTTGTAGGAGAATAAGGGAAAGGGCCAGAGCTTGCATTTGGGTTGATAGTAAGATAGATAACAAGAGCCCTATCTATGATATTACAAGATTATTAAACAACTAGACTAATTTATCAGATGAAGAAGAACTGGAGTTAAAGATAATTATATAAAGAAAGTCTACTTTCCTCAGACTTGGGGAAGAACTCTGGAATTTCCTAGAACCAGAATAGTTATTGATTTGATAATGTCTAGGTCACTTTGTGCAGTGTTGAGATATATGCTCTGTACGTACTTGAATACATTGCTACTTAGAAATATTACAGAGATTATGAGAGAGACTAAATATGTGAAGATATGTATGCATGTGGATATATACACACCTACACCCACACACACATGTATATATCTCAACATGCTTCTCTCTGCATCTGGAATTGCCTGGTGCTCAGCCTTCTCTAAACTGTCCTGCCTCTTAAATGCCTTATCTCTCCTTTGCCCCATCCCTCATTGGGTTTCAATTCTCCCACTGAATTCTATTCTTCATTGGGTTCCATCCCTCACCTTCAGAAGTAAGTTTCCTGGACCACTAAGGAGGTTTCACCTTGGGGTCTACAACGAGCCAGTCTCTACTGATGGATTGTTGAGGGCTTTGTAGACCTTGGCTACATCTCCAGTATAGGCTTTGCTACTTCCATTTAGAAATGTTCTTCTTAAGCTGAAATGGCTCACTTTTTTCTACTGCAATTTGTTTCTGCTTGTCAAACTCCTATGCTTTATTCCATGTTTTATGTTCAACTGAAACTGTTTTGTTCAAATATAACTTGCTGTGATATTCTTTTTGTGTCTTTTCTCTGAAATATATTTAAAACAAACTCTCCTTGAATCCTCAGGTTGGGTCTTATATTTCTATCTCCCTCGTCAGCTCCTAATATAGGACTGTGCATTCGATGGGTAATGAGTTTTAAAATTTATTCATTTATATTAGTGTTACTTTTACTTTGATGATGACTTAACCCATCATCAACAGAATTCTTACTCTGAGATGTTCACATTACAGTGTACAAACCCTATCATCTTGCATAAATCTTTTCCTTGAATACCTGGGTATGGCTCATGCTGTTTCAAAGAGTATATTTAATTAGTATGTTTAATTAGTAATTTTGATTACTTTGTTCTTGCAGGTAGCTTTGATTCAGGAATCCAGTCTATTCATTCTAAAGATGATGGGATGTGGAAATTATTCTGTTCATGCCTCTGCCATCACAAAGGGCAGGGCCCTAAAATACCAGTTAACTTGACTTGGGTTTAGCAACATGATGTAACATCTTTACAACTGGGTTTAGATCTCAATGGCTTGGGTACCATTTTAACATAAATGATGTGCACTAGTAAAGGACTGATTTTCTGAGAGATCATGTTTCTTTGGTGGTCAAGCCTTCATAATCTCAGGAGATAGGAGAGAAGAATGCTGACCTCAGTGTTCTTGCCTGGAGAATCCCAGGGATGGGGGAGCCTGGTGGGCTGCCCTCTATGGGGTGGCACAGAGTCGGACGCAACTGAAGCAACTTAGCAGCAGCAGCAGCAGCAGCAGTAAGAATTAATGCAGACGGTGAATTTTGCTCTGTTTTCCAGAGCCCACACTATACATATGCGTGATTTTTATTCATTTCCTTTTACTCCAAACATCTACTTATAGCAACAACAATAAATCAATACTCCAAAATTACTAGAATATGTACCTAGTGATTTTTTATGAGTAAAATATTTTAAGCATGGCAAAAAATATCACCACATTAATTGACAGAGACACATGTATCCCAATGTTGATTGCAGCACTGTTTACAATAGCTAGGACATGGAAGCAACCTAGATGTCCATTGGCAGATGAATGGATAAGGAAGTAGTGGTACATATTGACACAATGTACCGGGGTCCAGCCCCGATTGGATCCAGGGATTCCCTCAGGAGGACGGCGTTGGCGATTAAAGGATAGCAAAGGCTGAGAGATTTTATTAGAGGCTCAATAATAACCGGTTTATGCGGGAAATCAATAAAGTTTGTGACACCAAACTTGCTCTGACCATGGAGGCCGCAGGCGCCCTCTCGAATAGCGGAAGGTGCCCACCTTGGGCGCCTTCTCAAGTGGGTCTTAGAAGCCCAGGCAAATACGTAGTCACAGAGGACCCCCATGCTCCAATTATTTTGGCATGAAGGAAGAACAGAAGAGAAAAGGAGGAAAAGGAAACAAGAAAGAACGACACGGGGAGACCAAGCTTCGGTGAGCAAGGCCCGTAGCTTTATTTTCAAAGGGAGCTTATATACCCTAAGTTGCACATAGAGGATAATAGGGGATGTGAAATCATGCAAAGTCAGCAGTCTTTGATCCTTATTGAGACCAGGCTTTCTTTTCTGCAAATTTATCGTATACAAATGGTTTAGGTGATTTACATCATCTTCTGGCCAGAGGGCCTGTTAACATTTTATGACTCTGATAAAGGTTTGTCAACCATAAGACTTATTTTCTGTAAGAGTAATTATTTTAAAGTTTGGCACCATCCTCCGAAGGTGTTAGATAAAGTTGCATTCCTATAGGGCAAAGGTGCAGTGGGTTTACAACAAAGGAAAGAATTTATTGCCTTAAGGGTCTAAAGTTGTTAACACCAAGGCCACTACTTATTTTTTCTATGTACCAACTATATTAATTAATACACTTCCAAGGATACAATACAGGGCATGTGGAAACTTGGCAGCAAGCATTGGCTCAACAATGACATCTTCTACTAGTTTTATTTTAACAATTTCTAACTCTCCAAGAGGCTCTATACTATTTGAATATCTTAGGCTTCCCGTGCCTCTCGCGGTTGGGAGACTGTAAACAATCATATGCGTAGCTATAGGAGTCCGGGTAAACCTGTCAGGCAAGTTAGAGAGCCATCTGAGGGGTTTGGATTGAAACACTCCTATTATGCCCAAGAGGCTAATTAGCTAGAGCTCTAAGTTGATTTTCTTCAGAGAAAAGGTGGTCGGGGATAGCTCCCCCGTGACTGTCAGAGGAGTTGGTGAAAGTCATGAAGCAGTAAAACAGATAGACTCTGGTTTTGGGGTAGACACTCAGGCAGACCCAGAGGGGCACCCCTTGAGTTCTGGCTCGCCTTGCCCACCAGAATTCTTCCACATGACCTTGACATGGGTGGGGATTCCCGTGCTGGCTCCCAGCAACAATGGAATATTATTCTGCTATAGAAAGGAACACATATGAGTCAGTTCTAATGAGGTGGATGAAACGGGAGCTTATTCTACAGAGTGAAGTAAGTCAGAAAGAGAAACACAAATACTGTATATTAATGCATATATATGGAATTAATATATATGCATTGATATATATTATATTATTAATAATATATATTAATATATAATATATATTATATACAATATATTATATTATTATATTATATATTATATATAATATATATTGTATATAATATAATTATATAATTAATATATAATATAATATATTAATCTATATTAATATATACAGGCAACAACGATCCTGTATGCAAGGCAGCAAAAGAGACACAGATGTAAAGAACAGACTTTTGGGATCTGTGGAAGAAGGCGAGGGTGGGGTGATTTGAGAGAATAGCATTGAAACATGAGTATTACCATATGTAAAATAGCTGACCAGGGGAAGCTTGATGCGTAAAGCAGGGCACTGAAAGCTGGTGCTCTGGGACAACCTAGAGAGTCGGGGGGGGGGGGGAGGCGGGAGGGGGTCAGGTCTGGGGACACATGTGCACCCATGGCTGATTCATGTCAATGTATGGCAAAAACTGCCACAATATTGTAAAGCAATTCTCCTCCAATTAAAATAAAGTAATTAATTAAGGAAATATCACCACATTAAAAACCTATATGGGGCAATGCATCATTTTAAAAACAAAATGTACAAATCAGTAATAGGTCAAAATTCAAAATAAACAGTTATTTATTATAATTTTATAGAAAATAAATAAACCTACCTACAAACTAATGGACAAAATGCAAGAACAAATAGCTTAGGAAGAAATTCACATGAGTAATACATTTTGAAATTTATTGTTTCATGTTTGTACGTACAAGTAAACACAAATTACAAATAAATAAGAATGACTTCTCAGGAATGAGGCCTATCAGATTTATTCCTTTATATGGAACTGGAACAAATATAAAAGGGGTAACAAAACTCAGTGTTGCTGAAGGTGATCAGAAGTGGATCTTAAGTTGTTAGATATATAAATTGGCCTAGCCATCTGAATGGAAGTTTGGTGATTCATTATTCAACACATAATTACTCTTTGTATACAAATTAGCTTTAAGATGAACATACTCTTTAAAACAGGCATTGAACTTCTAAGAATGTAACCCAAGGAAAAAAGATTTTATAAAAATTGTATGTGTAAGAATAATTGCTACAGGAAATTAAAATACTAACAAAAGTTAGAAAACTTGCAAGATATATCAGAATATATAATAAATTATGTTTTTACTGACCAGGAAAAAGTAATTCAAAGATATAATTTTAGAATTTGCTACAGTATAAAAAATATATGAAGTCTAAAATATGATCCTTGTGTAAAATTTTTTGGTAAAAGAGAAGACTTTATTGAAATACATTATAAAATACCAAAATAAGTAGAGTTATACTATATGGATGAATAAAATAAGTTATACTGTTATGAATAAAAAGAAAATTATCATAACATTTCTATGATATTCATAGAAATTTCTTTCTATGAATAAAAAGAAAAATTATCATAAAATTTGTCACTCCACAAATTAATGAAAATATCTTGTGAAATTTTCATCACAATTCTGAAGATGTTTTTGTCTTTCTTCATTTTCACTTGTGGGACATGACAAGTGGACTCTAAAACTTATAAAAAAGAGCAGAGATCTAGTAATTGTCAAAACAATCTTAGGGAGCAGAACAAAATCATGGAACCTGTATGATTAGATAGTACAACTGATTTTACACCTACAGTAATGAAGGCAGCAGGATATTCTCTCAGGGACAGATTAACAATGAAAATAATCATCAGTCCAACTACAGAAGTACACATATGTGGAAATTCAGTTATGACTGAGTAGGTATTTTAGATTAGTGGTGAAAGTGAAATATTTGATTATGATAAGGAGACAACTGTTATCCACTTGGAAAAAATGTTAAATATGAAATTGTACAAAAATTCTTTCTAGGTTGAATAAAGGCCTTAACTTTTTAAAAACTTCTTTATATTGGTGTATAGCCAATTAACAATGTGATCTTTTCAGGCACACAGCAAAGCCATTAGGCCATGCATATATATGTATCCATTCTGCCCCAAACTCCCTTAACTTCTGAAGGAAAGCAAAATTTTACAACTTTCTTTTTTTTTTTTTTTTACAACTTTCTAAAGAAAACTGAAAAGAACAGATTTCTGAATTTATACATGGTTGAGAAGTCTTAAAATCATGAAAAGTGCAAATAATACAATGTTGGAAAAATGAAGTTATATTAAAAATAAAACACTTTCTAATTAAATGACTTATTAAAAGGCAAATAGGAAAATAATCTATTCAGGAAAGATACAACTCATTTAATAATAGTGCATTAGTAACCAGAATATGTGAAGAACACTTACAGATCTTAACAAAAAGAAATTAAAAATAGAAAAATAGTTTTAAAATAAAAACAAAATTCATAGAAGAGAAAATCCAAATAACCAACATAAAAAGATGCTCATGATCATTACTAAACAAGAAAGACACATTAAAACTGCAATAGTATACCAATTCATATGCATCAAATGGCAATTATTTTAAGTCCAGTAACAACATGTAGAAAGGGTGATTCTTATATTAATATATCATAAGTAGAACTAGAAATTGATAAGAGGAGATTAGAGTGATGCACATGATCTAAAACACAACAGCTCCACTTGTAGGGGCTTAACTTAGAGAATCTCCCTGACATATATGAAAGCAAACTCCATAGCTGCAGTATTTATACAGCAAAGAGAGCAAACAATCTAAGTGCTCATCTAAAAACAGAGGAGGGATAAAATCAAGCTCTCACACTGTACTCATAGATGGATACTATACATTGTAGAAAGAAACTATAGCTACACAAATCAGCTTGAATAACTCACAAAGTCATGTTTAAAGAAGAAAGAAAGTTGCAGATGAGTCACTCAAGTATGATGCCATTATTATAAAGTTGAAACCACACAACTATTTCATATATACATATATATATATATATATATATAGTGTCAGGGTTATGAAGATGGAATAAAACATGAAGGAATATCTTAAAAACTTGCTTTAAACCAGGTTGTATGTAGTCATTAATAACATTTGGGAAGGAAAAGGTAGTATTGGGCACAGCAAGGGTTATGGATGGAGGCAGGATGGTTCCAAGAAGGAAAGGCAGGAGTCCTCAAGAAAGGCACCCTTCAGAAAGAACAAGTGGGGAAGGACAAGAAGATTTTCCCTCCCTGCCTTCATTTCTGAGCAGCCATATTCCTTGGTGGTCATAGATGTCCTGAGCCACATGAAGGAAACTGCCAGTCATCACCTGTCACAGGAACCACGTGGGTGGAAGGAAGTCTTCTCATGCCCAGGTACTGTCTCACATCTGAGGGCAGAGCACAAGACTGGGATAAAAGGGCACTGGGGCCAGAGCACCTCCATCCACTCCTCTCCTGGGCTGCTGACAACGCTGTGCTGCGTATACACTGGTGAGTGTCCACTGGGAATGGGAGCAGGGCTTTCTACAGAAGATGCTCTGACCAGAAGGGAGGACATGTGGAGGCTTTGCAATTGTGTCCACATGCCTATGTGTGTGTATGTTGAGATGGGGAGGGTGAGAAGAGGATGAGACTGGTCTTTTTTAGCAAAATAACAGGTGTCGGGAAGGCTGAGGGAAGGGACAATGAAGAGGCTGGGAACCTGGGTAGGAGGAGTTGTGGAGTTGTGACTGAGTGCTCTAGAGAAACCCAATTGATGTGTTTTTTGGTCAGTGATCTGAAGGATTTGCAACATTGATCATCATGCTAACCTACAGCTGTGTTCAAAAAGGGACTCTTATCTCTGAAAACATAACTGTCCTCCTGGAAAAGCAGAGATGGTGACAGTAGTGCTCAGCCAGGAGAGAGGAAATCAGAACTGACTGACCTTTTTTAAACTGTCAGATTAGGGGGTCTGCAGAAGTGAAGAGGCAAACCCCAAAGCTTGGTGCTGAGGTATTAGTTTGTGGTGAGTGTCTGTGGAGAATGCAGAGCACTGGACTAGCTCAAGGTCCTGCGTGAAAGTCCCAATTATATTAATTAAAAAGCTACTTCTCCGGGGCAATCTCCAACATCCTTTGAGATTGTGAACATCTATGTCCCTATAGGACAAGAATATCTAGGAAATTTTCCAAGAGGGAATGACTATTTTCCCTAAAGATATGATTTTATTTCTAAACTGCTTCTTGGATTTTTTTCATGGTTCTTACAGTATAATTATAGTAGATCTCCTACCTACTGGATGTTTGGGTTTGAGAACATTCTTACTATTTGGTCTCAGTTTTTCTAATTATAAAGCAGGAGAACATTTGACATTAAAAAAAAGAAGTTGTGAGAGCACTTGAGCAACTATTTATCTAGGACTGCATTAAATAGTTTGTCAAACTAAAGGGGATAGAAAGACAGTGAAAGGTCAGGAAGGGGCAGGGAGGTCTCTGTGTGCTGGTCTGACCTGCTGTCTGTCTCTCCCTCAGATCCTGAGCCTGCCCACCAAGATGTCCTGCCAGCAGAACCAGCAGCAGTGCCAGCCCCCTCCCAAGTGTGCCCCCAAGTGCCCCACCCCTAAATGCCCCCCAAAGTGTCCCCCGAAGTGCCCCCCAGTCTCCTCCTGCTGTGATGTCAGCTCCGGGGGCTGCTGTGGCTCCAGCTCTGGGGGCTGCTGCAGCTCTGGGTGTGGGGGCTGCTGTCTGAGCCACCACAGGCGCCGCAGGTCCCACCGCTGCAGACCCCACAGGTCTGACTGCTGCAGCCAGCCCTCGGGGGGCTCCGGGTGCTGTGGAGGCGGGAGTGGTCAGTCCTATGGAGGCGGCTGCTGCTGAAGTGGACACTGAGCCAAGAAGAGCCGACCTGGGGACAATACATGGACAAACACTTCCTCCTCCTCCTGCCCCTCCTGCTGGGCCTGCCCCTGTCGCTGGGGGTCTGGGTGAGGCCTTTGAGCTCTGGTCCAGGGAGTACCTATTCCTTGGGTCCAGGAGCCCCAAACTCCCTCCCAAATCTATTTATTCACCTCCTTTTCATATGTGTGGAATCTCTGAGAACCCCAAAGCACAGACCCCGTGTCCCTCTGCAGCTTCTCTTTTTGCATAAACTAGCCTGATGTGAAAGAATAAAGCTAGAAATCTATATTCCTTCTTGTCTGAAATGATATTTTTATCTCTACATCATCTTTCTCATACTCTGTACTCAATTTCTGGTTCCCCTAATGCCTCAGTATGTACAGACCTGGTTCAAATTTGCCACTAGTGCCACTAATGCCCTTTGTAGCAAAACAAAAATTTATTGATTCAGAGTCTAATCCAGGATCCAACACTGCATTTAGTTGCCATGAGTCTTTAATCTCCTCCTACCTGTGACAGCCCTTAGATTTTTTGTCCTTCATGTCCTGGGCATATTTAAGGAGCTCTTGGTTTAGTGGACAAAACTTCAGTTGGGGTTTGTCTGGGGTCTTCTTAACTAGATGTGATTATGCAATTATGTAAGGGATCCCACAGAAGTGATGCTATGTCTGAAGCATGTGAGAGCCTGATATCTTGCCTCGCATGATGTGTAACTGACTCATTCCCAGGATTCTGAAAATTGGAATCCAAATATTTGGAAAGATTCTGAAAAGGCAAAACATTGAATTTCTAGGTTCAGATCTATTATTATCATTGTTGTTGTTGTTATTTGTAGTAGAAGCAGACTTTTCTACCCCACCTGAGTAAATTAAATCTGTATTGTCCCAGGAAATGGTAATGACCTCACCATAAGAAGTAGCCTTGTGAGAGACTACTGGTTCTCACCTGTACCACCCCATTATCTCCTTTTACTCCTAGATAAGTGGACTGAAGTCCCAGTAGACCTCAAAAGGTGAAACATAAAGTGTGACCCACAGCAAGTGTACTGCTGCTGCTGCTACTGCTAAGTCTATTCAGTCGTGTCCAACTCTGTGCGACCCCAGAGACGGCAGCCCACCAGGCTCCCCCGTCCCTGGGATTCTCCAGGCAAGAACACTGGAGTGGGTTGCCATTTCCTTCTCCAATGCATGAAAGTGAAAAGTGAAAGTGAAGTCCCTTAGTCATGTCCGACTCTTGGTGACCCCATGGACTGCAGCCTACTAGGCTCCTCTGCCCATGGGATTTTCCAGGCAAGAGTATTGGAGTGGGGTGCCACTGAAAAACTACATGATATTTTCTGATTTATATACATACAAACCCAGGGCATGTGTGTGGAATGGATATTAGGGGCAGGATAATTGTGGAAAGGACTTAAAGTTGTATCAGGCCAAATTTATGGATTTAGATCAACCAAGTAGATACTCTAGATTTAGCATTGTAACTTTGGGGGTTAGAAAGGGCTCTAACAAATGGTTGATTGGCTATAACATGAAGTAAAGGCAGTCTCCACTAAATGAAGGTGAAACACCAGAACTGCCTTAGTTTACTGCAGAGGAAGGGATCTGGAGGCTTGGTGCTATTGGAATCTAGGGCGAAGTTGTCATTTAAGATCTGCTTGTCTACCCCAGAAGGGTTCAGAGGACTCACTTTTACAATGACCAGGAGAAATCAATTGTAAGGGGAGCCCTGGCATCCTTGAAGAGTTCTGTGATGGTTCTTCTCTATAAACCAAAATCTACAATGGAATCTAATGTCACCAAAATGAGAAACCTAAACACAATAGGGATAGTTGGATCCCAGGGCAGCAGGAGCAAGTGTCAGCACTTAGTCACCAATAGCAAAGTGGGTGTGGTTACTGTAATGGATGACAGGGTCAGTGCAGCAGTCAGCGTGTTCTGACCACCAGAGAGCTCTGTCTCTGATAGTTAATCTCTGTGGACTTAGAAGTGAAGCAAATGTCAAGTCTACTAAATTTTCACTTGATATATGTAAATTTAAGAGTTCTAAGTCAAATGAACAGAACTGAACCATAGAAAGAGAGAATCATGTTCCCCCAATCAATTTCTAGTCTTGAGCTAGGTTATAAAACCCAGAACTCTTTGAATGAAGGAGAGGCCAGTTCCCTTTGAAGAAAAACCCCAGTACCCTGATCAAGAGTTAAATACTGTCAGTCTTTCCCCCAATCTTCCTCAAAGGGACCTACAATCTTCAACCAGGGTAACTGTGGATATACATGGGTTCAGCAGCGTGAATTTTCACTCACCATGACTGACATGTATATAAAGACCAACACTGAGTTCAAGTAAGACACTATTACTGGGGTTGATGAGCCAGCTACCTGGAAGCAGGTTGACTATATCAGGACATATGAAATGGAAGTGTTTTGTTCTTACTGGTTCAAAGACTTTCTCTGAATCAAGGCAAATTGGAAGTTGTCAAACAGATGACAAGAGTGAACATCGACATTCTAGGAATCAGTGAACTAAGATGGACTGGAATGGGTGAATTTAACTCAGATGACCATTATATCTACTACTGTGGGCAGGGAATCCCTCAGAAGAAATGGAGTAGCCATCATAGTCAACAAAAGAGTCTGAAATGCAATACTTTGATGCAATCTCAAAAACGACAGAATGATCTCTGTTCGTTTCCAAGGCAAACCATTCAATATCATGGTAATCCAAGTCTATGCCCCGACCAGTAACGCTGAATAAGCGAAGTTGAACAGTTCTATGAAGACCTACAAGACCTTCTAGAACTAACACCCAAAAAAGATGTCCTTTTCATTATAGGGGACTGGAATACAAAAGTAGGAAGTCAAGAAACACCTGGAGTAACAGGCAAATTTGGCCTTGGAGTACAGAATGAAGCAGGACAAAGGCTAATAGAGTTCCGCCAAGAGAACGCACTGGTCATAGCAAACATTCTCTTCCAACAACACAAGAGAAGACTCTACACATGGACATCACCAGATGGTCGACAGCGAAACCAGATTGATTATATTCTTTGCATCCAAAGATGGAGAAGCTCTATACAGTCAGCAAAAACAAGACCGCGAGCTGACTGTGGCTCCGATCATGAACTCCTTATTGCCAAATTCAGACTGAAATTGAAGAAAGTGGAGAAAACCACTAGACCATTCAGATATGACCTAAATCATAGAGGATGAGGTGGTTGGATGGCATCACTGACTCAATGGACATGAGTTTGGGTGGACTCCGGGAGTTGGTGATGGACAGGGAGGCCTAGCATGCTGCGGTTCGTGGGGTCGCAAAGAGTGGGACATGACTGAGCCACTGAACTGAACTGGATATGGATTTGTCTTCCTTGCATGCAATTCTTCTGTCAAAATTGTCATCTGAGGACTTATAGAATGTCTTCTTTATCATCATGGTGCTTCACAAGACACTGTTTCTCTGACACTTAATTTTATGTGTTGGTCTGAATGGCCATGGGATGCCCAGGCTAAGTGATATTTCTAGATATGTCTGTGATGGTGTTTCGGGATAAGGCTAGTATTTGAATCAGTGGATTCATTAAAATAGACTACTCTTCCCATTGTAGGTTTGGAATTATGCAGTCTATTGAGAACCTGAAAAGAACAAAAGGCAGAGGATGGAAAAATTGGCCCTTTTAAAATTCTTGGCTGATTTCTTGAGGTGAAGCACTGAACTTTTCCTTGGTTTTTCTGATTCTCAGGCTTTCAGACCGAGACTGGAATCTACACCATTGGCTCCCCTGGTTCTTGGGCCTTCAGACGTGGACTGAATTATACCACCAGCTTTCCTGGGTTTTCAACTTGCAGATAGCAGATCATGGATTTCTTAGCATCCTTAATTACATGAACCCATTTAAAAATATATATATATATATATATCTTCATATATATATTATATAATATACATATACATGTATATACTTATATACACACATATTTATATATATATTATATATATAATATATATACACACATATATATGTATATACATTATATATATATTATATATATATATAATATATATACACACACACAGTGCTAGTGTTAAGTCACTCAGTCCTGTCTGACTCCTTGTGATCCCATGAATTGTAGCCTGGCAGACTTCTGTGTCCATGGGATTTTCCAGACAAGAATACTGGAGCAGGTTGCCATTTCCTCCTCCAGGGGATCTTCTCAACCTAGGGACTGAACCTGAGTCTCTTGCATCTCCTGTATTGGAAGGCAGATTCTTTACCAGTGCATCAATATGCATATATATGTATATATACATATGTATGTATATATATGTGTGTATAAAATCATATTTTTTCTGTTTCTCTGGAGAACACTGACAAATACAGCAAGTGAAACAAAGCAACGGGTCTGCTTATGGAATTCACTCTTCTTACCATGCTTCACATCATCCTCAAGCAGCTGGCTTGATCAAACTGTGGAATGGCCTTTTGAAGACCTACTTACAGAACCAGGATAGGGGCAATACCTTTCAGGGTTGGGGCAAGGCTCTTTAGGAGGCTGCATATGCTCAAAGTCAGCAATCAATATTATGATTCTGTTTCTTCTATAATCAGACTATATAGGTCCAGGAATCAAAGTTGGAAATAGAGTGATACCACACACACTATTACCCTTAGAGATGTACTAGCAAAATTTTTGCTTCCTGTCCCTGTGATCTTATGCTGGTCAAGAGGTCTTAGTTCCTGAGAGAGGAATGCTTCCACCAGGACTCACAGTAATTCCATTGAACTGGAAGTTAAGACTGCCACCTAGCCACTTTGGCATCCTTATGCCTCTGAATCAAATGACAAAGAAGGGTGTTAATGCGCTTGATGGAGTGATTAAGACTGATTACCATTAGGAAGTTGGAATATTACTTCAGAATGGATGTAGTGAAGAATATATATGGAATATGTAGATGACTTAGGGCATATCTTATTACTACCGTACCCTTTGATGACAGATAATGGAAAACCATAACAGTCTACTTCAGACAGGAGAACTAATGGTCCAGACTCTTCAGGAATTAATGTTGGGTCACCCCATTAGGTAAAAAAGAACCACAATCAGGACTTTAATTATTACTAGTATATCTTCCATATTTTCTTATGAATATGTTTGTATGTATGTGTATCTATAATGTCTTTGTTTTATTCCCTTTCTAATCTTGCTCACATAACATAAGATGTATTGAGTAATGCATTGAAGCATTATCCAACTTTATATCACAATATTAATGTTAAGGCTATCAGGGAGAAGAGTAAACATCACTCAAAGAACTTGTATCCTCTTTTGGGGAAAGGGTTAGTGCATTTTCTGTTGTGCACAGCATAGCTGTGCATAGTGTTATCTGAAAATGTGACTTTGTCATTGTCTTTATTTGGAGAATAAATATGGTGTAAGGAGATGTGTAGGTGCCAAGCTGACAAGGGGTGAACTGGGATGGTTACCTTTATGTGTTAACTTGGTGAGGCCATGGTACCCAGACTATAAGTCAAAAACCAGTCTAGATGTTGCTGTGAAGGTGTTTCTTTGCATGTGATTAACATGTAAATCATAAAAGGTTCATATAGTCAAAGCTATGGTTTTTCTAGTAGTCATGTATGGATGTGAGAATTGGACCATAATGAAGTCTGAGCCCCAAAGAATTGATGCCTTTGAACTGTGGTATTGGAGAAGACTCTTGAGAGTCCCCTGGACTTCAAGAAGATGAAACCAGTCAATCCTAAAGGAAATCAACCCTGAATATTCATTGGAAGCTCCAACCTTTGGCCACCTGATGCAAAGAACTGACTCACTGTAAAAGACCCTGATGCTGGGAAAGATTGAAGGCAGGAGGAGAAGGGGACAACAGAGGATGAGATGGTTGGATGACATCATCGACTCAGGGGGCATGAATTTGAGCAAGCTCCGGGAGATGGTGAAGCACAGGGAAGCTTGGCGTGCTGCAGTCCATGGGGTGCAAAGAGTTGGATATGACTGAGTGACTGAGCAACAACGTGTAAACCAGTAGATTTTGAGTAAATAGATAACTCTCTAGAGTGTGAGTGACTTCATCCTATCAATTGAAAGCTTTAAAAGAAAAGACTAGCACTCTAAAAGAAGAGGGAATTCTGTCTACAGATAGGCCTCAGAATGCAGACTCTAACATCAGCTCTTTCATGAATCTTCAACCTGTGCTTACTCTACGGATACCAAACTTACAGGCCCCCACAACTGTGGGAGCCAGTACCTTGGAATAAATCTCATTACGTGCATGCTCATGCCCTATGGGTTCTCTTTCTCCGAAGATCCCTGACTAACACAATATGTGTGAATATGTATGTATATGAGAAATGAGGGCGCTCTGTGTTCTTTGTCCACTGTGGTTTTATATATTTTTAGATTTATGAGATAAATTTATATATTAAATAAAGCGATTCCTTATCAGGTATGTATTGTAATTTTTTTGGAGTGGGAAGTCAAGTGGGCCTTAAGAAGCATTACTACAAACAAAGCTAGTGGAGTTGATGGAATTCCAGCTGAGCTATTTAAAATCCTAAAAGATGATGCTATTAAAGTGCTGCACTCAATATGCCAGCTAATTTGGAAAACTCAGCAATGGACATAGGCCTTGAAAAGAATTTCATCCCAATCCTAAAGAAGGGCAATGCCAAAGAATGTTCAAACTACTGTACAGTTGTGCTCATTTCACATGCTAGCAAGGTCCTGCTCAAAATTCTTCAAGCTAGGCTTTAGCAGTATATCAACCAAGAGCTTTCAGATGTTCAGGCTAGATTTAGAAAAGGCAGAGGAACCAGAGATCAAACTAACAACATCCACTGGATCATAGAAAAAGCAAGACAGTTCCAGAAAAACATCTACTTCTGCTTCATTGACTATGCTAAGGCCTGACTGTGTGGGTCACAACAAGCAATGGAAAATTCTTAAAGATATAGGAATACCAGACCACCTTGCCTGTATCATGAGAAACTTGTATGCAGATCAAGAAGCAATGGAACTGGACTGGAACCCTTGTCATGGAACAGTGGACTGGTTCAAAATTGGGAAGGAGTACATCAAGGCTGTGTATTATCACCCTGCTGATTTAACTTACATGCAGAGAACATCATGCAAAATGCCAGGCTGGTTGAATCACAAGCTGGCATCAAGATTGCAGATAGAAATAGCAACAACCTCAGATATGCAAATGATACAATCCTAATGGCAGAAAGTGAGGCAGAACTAAATAGTCTTTTGATGAATGTGAAAAAGGAAAGAAAAAAGCTGACTGTAAAAATTAAGATCATGGCATCTGGTCCTATCATTTCATGGCAAATAGAGAGGGAAAAAATGGAAACTGAGACAGACTTACTTTATTTTCTTGGGCTTCAGAATCACTGTGGATGGTGACTGCAGCCATAAAATTAAAAGACGTTTCCTTCTCGGAAGAAAAGCTATAACAAACATAGATAGCATATTAAAAAGCAGAGACGTCACTTTGCCCACAAATTCTGTATAGTCAAAGGTATGGTTTTTCCAGTAGTCATGTACAGATATGAAAGCTGGAACATAAAGAAGGCAGGGAGCTAAAGAATTGACACTTTCAAATTGTGGTGCTGGAGAAGACACTCGAGAGTCCCTTGGACAGTAAGGAGATCAAACCTGACAATCCTAAAGGAAATCAACCCTGAGTGTTCATTGGAAGGACTGATGCTGAAGCTGAAACTCCAATATTTTGGCCACCTGATGTAAAAAGCCAACTTATTGGAAAAGACCCTGATGCTGGGAAAGATTGAAGGCAGGAGGAAAAGGGGATGACAGAGGAAGAGATGGTTGGATGGCATAACTGGCTCAATGGACATGAGTTTGAGCAGACTCTGGGAGATGGCTAAGGACAGGGAAGCCTGGGCATGCTGCAGCCCATGGGGTTACAGAGTCGGACATAACTTAGTGACTGAACAACAACAAATTTTACCTGTGGTACTTTATGCTATATAAAAATTATTTTATGTAATTTATCAATTATTTCCTTTATATATTATGGATTTTGTGCCACTCTTAAAATACCTTCACTCCCTTAATAATTAAGCAATAATCATTTAGAAATTCTATTTCTTTAGATTATTGATTACCATTTATAACTTCAAAAAAAGATTTGCATGAAGGGAAAATATGTTAATGTTCTGCTTTGTAGCTCACATAGAGGAGAGTGGGAGGGCAGAGAGGAAAGTTAACTCAGCTTGAATTACTTCCCATTAGATCTCCTGCTCCTTGAGAAGATGCAAGAATGATTGTAAGAGTTATAGAACCCTTGGATGAATAGGTGACCTCAGAAAGCCTTTGGTAGTCAAAATGCTTATTGAATGAGGCCAAAGCCATTGACAGCTAATATCCAGGGCCAAAAAAGTCAGTCCAAGTAATACAATTGCAATCATGACTCTGACTCATCACCCAAGTCCAAGCAGATTGATATTTCAGCTGCTGCCCTGCCTTGAGGCAGAGGTGTGGACCATATGACATCTTCACCCCATCATTCTAGGTACCAGGAGCTGGATTCACAACCCATATCTGTGAGCCAATGCACAGATATTCCTGTCCACTCCCCCATAACTATGCTCACTGGAACAACCTGGGCCAATGCCATAGCCAGGTGAGACAGGGGCAAATCTCTGCAGGGTGACGTGGCCATCACAGCTCACTGTGCCTATCTCGGTGTGTGGTCTTCTAGGAGGAGGACCTGTCATAGGGAAGAGCTACTTGTAAACTACACAGTGCTAATACTAATGAAAGAATTCTTAAAAATCTATTAGCTACATATGTGTGCATAACCTTGTCCTGGTTGCTGAAGGAGAAGCAGAAATATAAGGCACAGGTTGTCAGATGGTCTGTTAAAATCTCACTTGTAAGATATGTCACATAAAGCATATGGAGTAAGTGAGGCTTGAGCTCATCATCTCAGAAAGGAAAACATCATAGAACAAAGCAGACAAGCAGAGTAAGGAAAGATATGCTTACCGTACAGCCAATACAGTAAATCTTGGGAAGAAAAACAGAAATTGGAGTAGTTGCACAAAGTCATATTACAGAGAGCCTTGCATATCAGTCAAAAATGATAACTTCAATCATGAACACAGTGTGGAGCCCTGAATGAGGCTTCCTTAAAGGGCAGATGTAATGATTCCTAGAGTGTGGGATGGTGGAGGGAGAACATACTTGTATCCCAGTGAAGACTGGAGTCAAGGAGAAATCCTAGCAGATGGGAGGCAGTGATTCATCAGTGGAGGCCACCCACCTTTTCATATCTGGTGCTGAGAATGATAAGGAGGGTAGATTCTGCACCTATATCTGTATCTGAGGCTGTATCTGCATCTCTATCTCAGTCTATAAGGTTTTATACCACAATTTTAAAAATATAGTCAATCTAAGTCAATCTAAACCCCCTATGCCTGTGCACATGTATACATTTCACCAGATATTGGTTATCCTTATCCATTATGACCTTGATATAGATATTATTGACTCAATTCACATCTTATTCTACTCCAAAAAATTATTTTGGACACTTCCAGAAAGAATGTTTTCTTTCCATAATTAATCCTAGCTCTGATTTCCTTTCATCTGATTAATTTGTTTAGTTTTTTTGTGATGTTGCCTTCTACACATGGAAGGCTCACCTCCTACCTACCAAACTGACATTAGCCCTTATCTTAATCTTGTAAAAATGTGCATATACAAACACCCTTGAAGGAACCCTTGGGTTCTTGCAGCAACAGAGGTAACGCTGGAGATTCCTACTGAACCCCAAGACCTCCTGCTTCCTCCACCTGGGCACACGTTTCAATGGGTCCCAGCCCCTCTGCCTGTGCCCCAGGGCTGAGCCCTCTCATTGTCTCTTCTTGCTGCTTTCTGGTCCACCAGCTCACAGCTTTCGCTGTGTAAGATTCTTGAAAAACAAATTCTCATTCTACTACGTAAGGCAATGCAGATTTACTCCCTAGTCACTCAACAGGGATATTGTTTTATGAAAATGCACAAAAAAGCTCAGGTGAAAAAACTGGTCATTTAAAAAGTCAGATGTATGTATCCTAGGAAAGAGCTGTCTTTTAAAATAAACTTTCTCTTTTAATTATCAATGGATAATTTGATATTTGCTCATTTGTGAGGATCCAATGTGTGCAGGAGCCACAGGAGTCACAGGTTTGATCCCTGGATCAGGAAGATCTGCTGGAGGAGAAAATGGCAACCTACTGCAGTATTCTTGCTGAGATAATCCCATGGATAAAGGAGTCTAGTGGCCTACAGTCCATGGGATTGCAAAGAGTCGGACAGGACTGAGCACGCACACACGATGTGCTATCGGACCTTTTGCAGACATTTTACTTCTATGATTCTGTTAACTCTCATGACTCCATCGAGAATAGTTTTTCTCAACCATTTTAAAGTTGAGGAAACAGAATGAGAAAGGTTAGGTGATTTTCATAAGATCACATAGCTGAGTGTCAGGACCAGGAGTTCTGTCCCAGATGGGTCTCACTCCCAATCCAGGCTTTTAACAGGAACAGCACAGACACGAACATCCACACACACAGGATGGGCCTAGGGGGCTGGGACGTAAGCAGAGACCCTTGGAGGCTCCATGAGTCTTAGTTCAAGGCAGACCATCAGAGAACTAGGACAGGAGGGCTTGGGAGGCCAATTCCCAGAGGAAGGTATGAGGGACAGGAAGCCGTAAGGAGAAGGAGGGAGCACTGGTGCTGGGGATGCCCTGAGCCCCATGGAAGGAGGCAGGGAGGAGCTGCCAGTCATCACCTGTCACAGGAGCCACGTGGGTGGCAGGAGGCGGTCCTCTCACGCTCAGGCCCTGTTTCACATCTGAGGGCAGAGCCCAAGGCCGGGATAAAAGGGCCCTGGGGCAGAGCACCTCCATCCACTCCTCTCCTGAGGTGCTGACGACTCTGTGCTGTGTGTGCACCGGTGAGTGTCCACTGGGAGTGGGACCAGGGCCTTCCACAGAGGATGCTCAGACCAGAGGGGAGGACAGGGAGCAGGACCTTGGGGGATGTGGCCCATATTATTAGAGAGAGAGAGAGAAACCCTGGAAGGACAGAAGGAACCAGGAGCAGGCAGGAAGACAGGGAGAATGATAGGAGTTTAGTGATGGCTAAGGACACTGGGAGGGACCCAAAGATCTGCAGCTTTGTGGAGGGGGAACTCCCAGGATGAAAGAAGGAAACCACTGGCTGCTCTGATATTCTGGAACAGATCTCAGAAAGGGAGTTTACCTTCTAGAGATACTGTATCCTCTGGTATGATTAGAGCAATTGTCAGAGTGAGGAGAGGATTAGAGGCACTCTGGGAGATTATTATACACGTGGGTAAGGACAGAGCCTGGGAATGCATTGTACACTTCTAGAGGTGAAAAAGCACAAGAAGTTTAATAATTTCTAGGCTAAGGATGGTGTAAGAGGTGTTTCTGAGGCCATTATAGGTCAGGATCTGAGTCAAGGGAACTCTCATCGTTCTCTCTAACAAGGAGAGCCAGCCAGGATATTCCTCAGATCCCTTTCTAATCTGAAGTTGTAAATTTCAAAAAATGAAATTATTTAGGGTGCTAACATGACTTTTTTCCATAAAGAAAATATTTCCGTTCTAAGTTCATCTCTGTAGAACAATTTCAGTATTTGAATGAGATAAGTGAAAACAATTTTTTTTAAAAAATATCATTTAATGTCAATTTTCAAATTGGTAAAATAGGTTATGACCCCTTCCTACTTTAAAAAGGATAAGATGAGATTCAAAGGAGATGCTATGAGAATAGTTGATAAGACATTAAAATAATAACAGAGGCAAGTTGTTTAAACATACATGTTAGAAATGATGTTGAAAAGTCAGGAAGGGACAGGGAGGTCTCTGTGTGCTGGTCTGACCTGCTGTCTCTCTCCCTCAGCTCCTGAACCTGCCCACCAAGATGTCCTGCCAGCAGAACCAGCAGCAGTGCCAGCCTCCTCCCAAGTGCGTCCCCAAGTGCCCTACCCCTAAGTGCCCCCCAAAGTGCCCCCCAGTCTCCTCCTGCTGTGATGTCAGCTCCAGGGGCTGCTGTGGCCCCAGCTCCAGGGGCTGCTGCAGCTCTGGGTGTGGGGGCTGCTGCCTGAGCCACCACAGGCGCCGCAGGTCCCATCACTGCAGACCCCACAGGTCTGACTGCTGCAGCCAGCCCTCAGGGGGCTCTGGGTGCTGTGGAGGGGGGAGTGGTCAGTCCTATGGAGGCGACTGCTGCTGAAGATGTCCCTGAGTCTACAAGATCCAACTTGGGGACAGCACACTGCTGAGGACATCATCTTTATCCTCCTTCATTGGTTGCAGGGCCTGAGAGGTCCTGTAGAAGACTGAACTTGCAAAGACAATGAACCCTCCCTGGGGCTCAGAAACTCATTTTTTCTTCTGAATCCCCTTCCATGGCCTTGGATTCTATGTCTACCCTCACTTCCCTAGGAAAACTTCCCTAAGTTACTCTTCGTGGTATTTTCTTAAAGGGTGCTCTCTCACTGATGTAAAACAATAAAATGGATCTGCTCAGCATCTTGGTCTTGAGTTGCCTTTGTTCTCCTCCACCCTGTCCTTGCCTGCTGGTGGTCTTGAACCTCATGCGCCAGAGAGGCACTCTGATGCAAAGGAGACAAATGCTCCTAACTCTTGTTTTTTCTTATGTCATCAGGGCCCTGAAGCATCACTGATGGACCGAGTTTCAAGTGCTTTTTTTGTAAACATAATTTCCTGGGTTCTTGGCCACCTTTGGGGCCCTAACCCAGCCATTTCATGTTCCTCCATGTTCCTCTTCTCCTGTGTACTCGTTCTGCTACTCTTGACCCAACCCACCAAAGCATCCTTCCCCCACACCTGCACATACTTGCATCAAAGAAAAAGAGAAGGGAAGATAAATGAATGAAGAAAAGAAAAGAGACAAATTCAACACATTTTGAAAATCCATGGTTTTTATCCACCCCTTCTTCAATCAGTGTGGTTCCAGGCGAGTGCATGCTGCATGCTCAGTGGCTTCAGTCATGTCCACCTCTTTGTGACTCCATGGGCTGCAGTCTGCCAGATTCCTCTGTCCATGGAATTCTTCCCAATTCAGGGATTGAACCCGGGTCTCCTGCATTGCAGACAGATTCTTTACCATCTGAGCCTACTTTTATACTAAGTTCTCTACAAATCCTGCTTCTTTCTTCCTCTTTCAGCTTCATTAAATTCTCTACACCTTTTTCCAAACATGCTTTCTCTGTGGCGTTTATGAACTTGTCACTCTACTTCTGAAAAACAGTGGCTTTCTACAGAATCATGCACACTCTTCTTAAGTACTCTGTTTAAAGCACTACAGAAAATATTTCCAACTTAATTTCTAAGGTTCACCATTCATACTGCCTCATGGAACCTTGTGTTCCCGCCATACTAAACAACTCACCCTTACCAGATATAACTTAAACTTGTACATCTTGATGCCTATTAATCTGGAAAGCAGTAGAGGCTACTATTTTTAGTTCAGTGTCCAAAATGTTTTAATTATCAATGAAGAGTAGTTTCTACTGTTATTTTATAAGTACTTCCACTGCACTGTTACTACTACAACTGCTATTACTATGACTACTACTATTACTAGCAGCATTACCTGCTCTTTCCTCTACCGGAAGTACTCTTCAATTTCTTTTCCGCCACCTGGACCCTTTTGGAGTTCTGTCCCTCCTTAAAGGTCCACCCAAAATGTCATCCTTCTAGGAAGTCATCTAAGAGTTTCCTCAAGCAGGTGTGATATTAAACAATCTATCTCTATGCTCCTATTAAGCAAGCTGAGATTATAGAATATAATATACTTTTTATTATATACTGGTGTCCTTAAAAGTTTACTTGATGAGATGGTCTTCTGATGCCGGATGAAGACTTGGGAAGACTTGATGACTTTTTAGCTCTTCCCAATTAATGTCATTTTTAAATCACAAACCTGGTTTCAGTTTGGAAATTAGAATGTCCAGTCTGAGAAAGTCAAAATACCAAACTTGATTTAATGGCTTCTGTGCGCTGGTGGATCACAGAGGGAAAGGGAGCCCAGTCCTTCTACACATGTGTCACACTTGATATTTGTCCTTTTCTCCCAGTTCTCCAAATGCATTTACTGAATGAAGATTAGGGGAAAGGGATACAGTCTCACATAGGGGTTCAATTTTCTTCCAATACTGAATGCAACTAGATAGAAGAATCTAATTTTCTCCATTTGTGCAAATTTGAAATATTTATCATTAGATATCTCATATTTTTGCTGCTATTAAACATGCTTCTACTTTTAAATTCCATTTTCTGATTCTTGTACAATATTTGTGCTTTGTAATATACAGCACCAGTCAATAAATAGTATGACAGCTTCAGTCAAAAAATATCTGTTCATGCCTAAACATAGAACCATAAATTTTTAAATCACTGTTTGTATATTTACATGTATGTGTCAAAATTTATTATACGTGTTAATATATTCCCAATTTCTCTTATAAATATCAGTTTATATCATTGAATATTCAGATGTTCACATTTGTGTGGTAATATCCATAGAATAAAACTCCCAAATTGGAATTCTTTAATCAAAATATATGTACATTCTAAATTATTTTACTTATCAATAAATTAATCTGAATGAACTGACCACCAATTCGCATTTCAGAAAGGTAACACTTATGTTCCATTTACAGTGGCTTTTTCCCTCCACATTTACACTTAGTTTATAAAAGTTTTGAATCTTTGCCTATTCGATGTGAAGAAATGCACTTGATAGGAGAAGATAAAAGATGCCTTTTTTTCTAGCTTTTCATTCATTTGTGCGTGCTAAGTCACTTCAGTTGTGTCTGACTCTTTGCAACCCTGTGGTCTGTAGCCCGCCAGGCTTCTCTTTCCATGGGATTCTCCACGCAAGAAGACTGGAGTGGGTTTCCATTTCCATCTCCATGCGGATCTTCCCAACTCAGGGATCAAACCTGTATCTCTTACATCTCCTGAATTGGCAGGCAGGTTCTCCGACTAGCACCACCTGGGAAGCCCTCATTCATTTATTAGGCATATAGAAATCTAACATTTTGTATTGCCTGTTTATCTCTTTTCACTATTATTTTCACTGGAATTTTTTCCTTATTAATTTGTAAAATATAGTTGCTAAACCAACTGTTTTAGTCTTATTCCTGGAATATATATTGTAATTTTCTTCTCAGTTGGTCATATCTTTTTACAAATATGCTTAAATGTTGCTCTTTTTAACATAAATAGTTTCCTTTAGAAGTGGGTAAACATCATAGTTCCTTTTTTATCATGGCTTTGGGGACTACTAGGCTTAAAAAAATCAACTGTATTTTTCTTTGTTATTTTGACTATGATTTAACTATAAATGTTACACGAAAGATTGTTGGGTGAAAAAATAATCCAGAAACATACTTGACACTGGTTCTAGTACATAAAAATAAAATAACCCTCAGTGTGAAGTTCAGGGTGATTCTGGAAAAATTGAACACTTTCAAGAATTTGTTAATTACTAGTTTACCACAGCAGCAGCATAGTTGTACGTAGCCAAAATAAATTGGAAAAGAAATTATTAGAGTTATTTCTGTAATTTTCAACGTGAAACATATTGCATTACTTTGATCTGCCTTTTATTTGCATCTAAAGCTCAGTCATGTTTACTCCCAGTCCCTTGATAACAGAAGGCTGACAAAGTCAATCATTTGCTAAACATTCTTATTGAATTGCACTCCATCAGCATCACACAGTCAAGGCAAGCAAACCAATCCTTATGAGGTTTCAAACCTGCTCATCACCCAGATCTAAACCAGATTGATTGATGGCTTGGCTACCACATCTTTAGAGGCAGGGACCATACAAAAATCAGGCCAATTACTTTAAGTATCAGTGCTCTAATCCTGAGTAGGACTTCTGTGTGAGAGCCAAAGAATTGATACTACAATCATTCCCTTATGAGTAACAATGTGAGCAGGAAGATAAGAGTCATACTCAGGCAGCCTAGGGCCAGACTTTTACAGAGTGATGTATCCTATGTCTGCATAGGATACGTATGTCTGCATGCTCCAGGCCTTATGCTGATGGACATATGAGAAAACTATTTGGAAACTCTAAAGTCCTATGCAAATGTTGGCTTCATACATGACAAGAGTATCTCTTGACTGCCACAGCAAGCATCTAAGAAGGTAATTAAGGAAAATGATGTTGCTATAACCACGATGATAGCTTTTGGTGTGTATGAAATATGCAAGGCAAAGTTCTATGAGCTTTACATATGTTATCTTATTTGATTCTCCTAAGAAACTCATGAAGTAGAAGTTATTTAAAATCACTATATTGATAAGGAAACAAAGGCAGAGAAGCAAAACAACTTGCCCTAAGGTATTATCTCTAAACAGTAAGTGTTGGAGCTAGAATTCATGCTCAGGAAGTCTGGTTCCAGAGACATAAACCTAACTTCTGAGTAATTTTTCCAAGCTTGAGTTGATTTTAAGAGGTAAATCTACTTTGGAATGTGAGCTCCACAAAACATATACCGAACACATACACCACACCTACAAAACAAGTGCAGACATAGACACACAGGTGTACACAGGTACATTCACTCCCAACACAAAGTGAAAACCTTGGAGACATCAGTATTTTTCTGTGCAAATGAGAAGCTCTGGAGCTAATGCATTAGGTCACAGGAGGAAAAATAGGAAGGTTTGGAGGACCAAGCTCCAAGAAAGAGACTGAAAAGCAGATACCACTAAGGATAATAAGGTGGCAGATCATGGGAGGAATCCAATCCCATTTCTATTGATCATATTTTTTTTCTGGGAGCAACTTTTCTGAGCCCCATTGATGAGAGAGGCAGGAAGGAGCTACTAGTCATCACTTGTCACAGGAGCCATGTGGCTGGCAGGAGGCGGTCCTCCCATGCCCAGGCCATGTCTCACACCTGAGGGAAGAGCCAAAGACCAGGATAAAAGGCCTTAGGAATAGGGCATCTCCATCCACTTCTCTCCTGAGGTGCTGACAGACCCTGTGCTGCTTGGACACTGGTAAGTGGACACTGGTAAGTGCCCACTGGGAGCTGGAGCAGGGCCTTCCACCAGGGTGCTCAGACCAGAGAGGAGGGCAGGGGGTTAGGGCCTTGGGGATGGCAAGGATGAGGGTGTATCCCGAGAGGGAGCAAAAATCTAGAAACCTGATGAAGGATGAGCTTTGAGGCAGGAGGTGGCATTTGTGTGTCTGCTCTGAGCTCTAAGTTAGTTCTGTATCTTTTTGAGTTTCTCAGGTTTTAGATGAGTCAGTACTTTCATAAGGAAGCTATTACCTTGGAGAAGCCAGCTGTGTTTCTGCTCCAAAGCGTCTACTAGGGTCAGAGTGATTTTTCAAACAATGTAGACCAGGGGCAGCGTATTTGGGATTAGATAAAAACGGAGATCCAAGGGCCTCACCCTCACAAACGGTCACTTACTTGATCAGGATCACTGCCTGACATCCATACCAGAGGCTCCTGAGTTGAATAATGATTAGCAAGGTGAAATTCACCTGCTAAGATGTAAGAAATGGAAGAGGTTGTGTGTTGTAAAGGGTGCATAACCAAGCCTAGTTTCACTAGACCAGAAAACCTCGTTTCACATCCAACTTGCCTTGATTAGGTTTGGGGCTCACTTATCTCTAAAATGATTTAGTAACTCCATTTTATATATGTATATATAGAGATATACATATATGCTTGCATATATAGGTAGCTGTATATATATATAAATACATATATATGTCTGTGTGTGTGTACAAGCATGTGTGCGATGTGTGCTAAGTCACTTTAGTCATGTCTGACTCTGCGACCTGTAGACTTGAGCCCACCAGGCTCTTCTGTCCATGGGATTTTCCATGCAAGAATACTGGAGTGGTTTACCATTTCCTCTTCCAAGGGATCTTCCCTGCCCAGGGATCAAACCTGCTTCTCTTAATGTCTCCTGAATCGGTCGGGGGGTCTTTACCACTAGGGCCACCTGAGAAGCCAGGCATATACATAGATAAATACAGATATAGGTAGATAAAATATAAAGAGAATTGCAAAGGGCCGACATGTGGACTGATTAACCCAAATACATATGCATAATTATGAAATTACATATGATGTATGATCTGATATAACATGTGTCTCTGGAAAGCTATCTGGGAAGTTCCTCCAGAAGGGAATCTCTAGTTCTTCCTTAGCAGAGAGCATTGCTGCTCTAAACAGCTTCTTAGACTGGACATTAGCAGAATTCTATGTGGTGTAGAGTGAGCTTAAGTCAGACTTTGTGAAGGTGAATTTTGCCTTCTCCTAAGAAAGGACCTTGACTCGGGCATATTTGTCAATTTAGTTAGTTGATTTCTATGTCTTGCTTTGTTGAAAGAAGACAACCTATGTTTGTTTTAGGAAAAAGCTCCCAAATTTCAAATGAGATAGTGAAAACCTTGAAAAACTATATTTTAGAGATAATTTCTCCTCGAGTTACTTGACCAGGCTTTTAGAATGTGGGGGAAAGAGAAGATGGTGGAAGTCCATAAAGGAGGTCTCTGTGTGCCGGTCTGACCTGCTGTCTGTCTCTCCCTCAGCTCCTGAACCTGCCCACCAAGATGTCCTGCCAGCAGAACCAGCAGCAGTGCCAGCCTCCTCCCAAGTGCGTCCCCAAGTGCCCCACCCCTAAATGCCCCCCAAAGTGCCCCCAAGTCTCCTCCTGCTGCGGTGTCAGCTCCGAGGGCTGCTTGGGCCCCAGCTCCGGGGGCTGCTGCAGCTCTGGGTGTGGGGGCTGCTGCCTGAGCCACCACAGGCACCGCAGGTCCCACCACTGCAGACCCCACAGGTCTGACTGCTGCAGCCAGCCCTCGGGGGGCTCCGGGTGCTGTGGAGAGGGGAGTGGTCAGTCCTATGGAGGCGGCTGCTGCTGAAGATGTCTCTGAGTCTACAAGATCCAACCTGGGGACAGCACACTGCTGAGGACATCATCTTTATCCTCCTTCATTGGCTGCAGGGCCTGAGAGGTCCTGTAGAAGACTCTGAACTTGCAAAGACAATGAACCCTCCCTGGGGCTCAGAAACTCAAATTTTCTTCTGAATCCCCTTCCATGGACTTGGATTCTATGTCTACTCTCACTTCCTTAGGAAAACTTCCCTAAGTTACTCCTCGCAGTATATTCTTAAAGGGTACTCTGTGACTGATGTAAAACAATAAAATGGATCTGCTCAGCATCTTGGTCTTGAGTTGCTCTTGTTCTCCTCCACCCTGTCCTTGCCCGCTGGTGGTCTTGAACCCCATGTGCCAGAGAGGCACTCTGATGCAAAGGAGACAAATGCTCCTAACTCTTGTTTTTTCTTATGTCATCAGGGCCCTGAAGCATCACTGATGGACCGAGTTTCAAGTGCTTTTTTTGTAAACATAATTTCCTGGGTTCTTGGCCACCTTTGGGGCCCTAACCCAGCCATTACATATTCCTCCATGTTCCTCTTCTCCTGTGTACTCGTTCTGCTTCTCTTGACCCACCCCACCAAAGCATTCTTCATGCAGATACTTGCATGGAAGAAAAAGAGAAGAAAAGATAAACAAATGAAGAAAAGAAAAGGGACAAATTCAACACATTTTGAAAGCCCATGGTTTTTATCCACCCCTTCTTCAATCAGTTTGGTTCCAGGCATGTGCATGCTGCATGGTCAGTCACTTCAGTCACGCCCACCTATTTGTGACTCCATGGGCTGCAGTCTGCCAGATTCCTCTGTCCATGGAATTCCTCCCAATTCAGGGATTGAACATGGGTCTCCTGCATTGCAGGCAGATTCTTTACCATCTGAGCCTACTTGTATACTAAGTTCTCTACAAATCCTGCTTCTTTCTTCCTCTTTCAGCTTCATTAAATTCTCTACACCTTTTTTCCAAACATGCTCTCTCTGTGGCGTTTATGAACTTGTCATTCTACTCTGAAAAACAGTGGCTTTCTACATAATAATGCACACTTCTTAAGTACTGTGTTTAAAGCACGACACAAAAGATTTCCAACTTAATTTCTAAGGTTCACCATTCATACTGCCTCATGGAACCTTGTGTTCCCGCTATACTGAACAACTCACCCTTACCAAACATAACTTAAACTTGTACATCTTGATGCCTATTAATCTGGGAAGCAGTAGAGGCTACTATTTTTAGTTCAGTGACCAGAATGTTTTAGTTCTCAATAAAGAGTAGTTTCTACTGTTATTTTATATGTGCTTTCACTGCTACTACTGTTACTACTACTACCACCATTACTATGACTCCTACTATTACTAGCAGCATTACCTGCTCTTTCCTCTATCTGAAGTCGTCTTTAATTTCTTTTCCACCATCTGGACCCTTTTGGCGTTCTGTCCCTCCTTAAAGGACCACCCAAAATATCTTCCTTCTAAGACAACTCATCTAGTCATCTAAGAGTTTCCTCAAGCAGGTGTGATATTAAACAATCTATCTCTATGTTCCTATTAAGCAAGCTGAGATTGTAGAATATAATATAATTTTTATTATATACTGCTGCTGCTAAGTCGCTTCAGTCGTGTCGGACTCTGTGCGCCCCATAGACGGCAGCCCACCAGGCTCCCCCGTCCCTGGGATTCTCCAGGCAAGAACACTGGAGTGGGTTGCCATCTCCTTCTCCAATGCATGAAAAGTGAAAGTGAAGTTGCCCAGTCGTGTCCAACTCTTCACAACCCAGTGGACTGCATCCCATCAGGCTCCTCTGTCCATAGGATTTTCTAGGCAAGAGTACTGAAGCGGGGTGCCATTGCCTCCTCCATTATATACTACTGTCCTTAAAATTTTTACTGGATGAGATGGTCTTCTGATGCCAGATGAAGACTTGGGAAGACTTAGTGACTCTACACCTCTTCCCAAGTAATATCATTTTTTAAATCACAAACCTGGTTTCAGTTTGGAAATTAGAATGTCCAGTCTAAGAGAGTCAAAATACCAAACTTGATTTAATGGCTTCTGTGTGCTGCAGATCACAGAAGGAAAGGGAGCCCAGTTCTTCTACACGTGTGTCACACTTGATATTTGTCCTTTTCTCCCAGTTCTCCAGATGCATTTACTGAATGAAGATTAGGGGAAAGGGATACAGTCTCACATAGGGGTTCAATTTTCTTCCAATATTGAACGCAACTAGATAGAAGAATCTAATTTTCTCCATTTGTGCAAATTTGAAATATTTATCATTAGATATCTCATATTTTTGCTGTTATTAAATATGGTTCTATTTTTAAATTCCTTTTTCTGATTCTTGTACAATATTTGTGCTTTATAATATATAACACCAGTCAATAAATAATATGACAGCTTCAGTCAAGAAATATCTGCTCATGACAACTTAAAACCATAAATAATTTTAATCACTGTATATGTATTTACGTGTATGTGTCAAATTTTTATAGGTATTAATATATTCCCAATTTCTCTTAAAAATATCAGTTTATATCATTGAATATTCAGATGTTCACATTTATGTGGTAATATCCATAGAATAAATCTCCCATATTGGAATAGTTTAATCAAAATATATGTACATTCTAAATTATTTTACTTATCAATAAATTAATCTGAATGAATTGACCACCAATTTGCATTTCAGAAAGGTAATACTTCTGTTCCACTTACAGTGGCTTTTCCCTCCATATTTACACTTAGTTTATAAAATTTTTGAATCTTTGCCTATTTGACATGAAGAAATGCACTTGATAGGAGAAGATAAAAGATGTCTTTTTTTCTAGCTTTTCATTCATCTGTGCATGCTAAATCACTTCACTTGTGTCTGAATCTGCAAGCCTGTGGTCTGTAGCCCGCCAGGCTTCTCTTTCCATGGGATTCTCCACGCAAGAAGACTGGAGTGGGTTACCATTTCCTTCTCCAGGGGGATCTTCCCAACCCAGGGATTGAACCTGTATCTCTTATACCTCCTGCATTGGCATGCAGGTTCTCCCACTAGCACCACCTGGGAAGCCCTCATTCATTTACTAGGCATATAGAAATCTAACATTTTGTATTGCCTGTTTATCTCTTTTCACTATTATTTTCACCGGAATTTTTTCATTATTAATTTGTAAAATATAGTTGCATACCAACTGTTTTAGTCTTATTCCTGGAATATATATTGTAATTTTCTTCTCAGTTGGTCATATACTTTTCAAATTTGCTTAAATATTGCTCTTTATTACATAAATAGTTTTATTTAGAAGTGGGGAAGATCATGGCAACTGGTCCCATCACTTCATGGGAAACAGATGGGGGAACAGTGGAAACAGTGTCAGACTTTATTTTTCTGGGCTCCAAAATCACTGCAGATGGTGACTGCAGCCATGAAATTAAAAGACACTTACTCCTTGGAAGGAAAGTTATGACCAACCTAGATAGCATATTCAAAAGCAGAGACATTACTTTGCCAACAAAGGTCCATCTAGTCAAGGCTATGGTTTTTCCCATGGTCATGTATGGATGTGAGAGTTGGACTGTGAAGAAGGCTGAGCGCTGAAGAATTGATGCTTTGGAACTGTGGTGTTGGAGAAGACTCTTGAGAGTCCCTTGGACTGCAAGGAGATCCAACCAGTCCATTCTGAAGGAGATCAGCCCTGGGATTTCTTTGGAAGGAATGATGCTAAAGCTGAAACTCCAGTACTTTGGCCACCTCATGCCAAGAGTTGACTCATTGGAAAAGACTCTGATGCTGGGAGGGATTGGGGGCAGGAGGAGAAGGGGACGCCAGAGGATGAGATGGCTGGATGGCATCACTGACTCGAAGTACGTGAGTCTGAGTGAACTCCGGGAGTTGGTGATGGACAAGGAGGCCTGGTGTGCTGAGATTCATGGAGTTGCAAAGAGTCGACAAGACTGAGCGACTGAACTGAACTGAATGGAACTGAAACATCATAGCTCCTTTTACAATATGGCTTTGGGGACTACCAGGCATAAGACATCCATCAACTATATTTTTCTTTGTTATTTTGACTATGATTTAACTATGTATGTACAAGAAAAGATTGTTGGGTGAAAAAATAATCCATAAACATTCTTGACACTGGTCCTAGTGCATAAAAGTAAAATAACACTCAGTGTGAAGTTCAGGGTGCTTCTAGAAAAATTGAACACTTTCAAGAATTTGTTAATTACTAGATTATAGTTGTACATAGTCAAAATAAATTGGAAAAGAAGTTATTAGAGTTATTTCTGTAATTTTCAACGTGAAACATATTGCATTACTTTTGATCTGCCTTTTATTTGCATCTAAAGCTCAGTCATGTTTACTCCCAGTCCCTTGATAACAGAAGGCTGAGAAAGTTAATCATTTGCTAAACATTCTTATTGAATTGAACTCCATCAGCATCACACAGTCAAGGCAAGCAAACCAATCCTTATGAGGTTTCAAACCTGCTCATCACCCAGATCTAAACCAGATTGATTGATGGCTTGGCTACCACATCTTTAGAGGCAGGGACCATACGAATCCTCAGGCCAATTACTTTAAAGTATCAGTGCTCTGCTCCTGAGTAAGCCTTCTGTGTGAGAGCCAAGGAATTGATACGATAATCATTCCCTTATGAGTAACAATGTGAGCAGGAAGATAAGAGTCATACTCAGGCAGCATAGGGCCAGACTTTTACAGAGTGATGTATCCTATGTCTGCATAGGATACGTATGTCTGCATGCTCCAGGCCTTATGCTGATGGACATATGAGAAAACTATTTGGAAACTCTAAAGTCCTATGCAAATGTTGGCTTCATACATGACAAGAGTATCTATTGACTGCCACAGCAAGCATCTAAGAAAATTAAGGAAAATGATGTTGCTGATAACCATGATGATAGCTTTTGGTGTGTATGAAATATGCAAGGCAAAGTTCTATGAACTTTACATATGTTATCTTATTTGATTCTCCTAAGAAACTCATGAAGTAGAAGTTATTTAAAATCACTATATTGATAAGGAAACAAAGGCAGAGCAGCAAAACAACTTGCCCTAAGTTATCATATCTAAACAGTAAGTGTTGGAGCTAGAATTCATGCTCAGGAAGTCTGGTTCCAGAGACATAAACCTAACTTCTGAGTAATTTTTCCAAGCTCGAGTTGATATTAAGAGGTAAATCTATTTTGGAATGTGAGCTCCACAAAACATATACCGAACACATACACCACACCTACAAAACAAGTACAGACATAGACACACAGGTGTACACAGGTACCTTCACTCCCAAAGGCAAAGTGAAAACCATGGAGACGTCATTACATTTCTGTGCAAATGAGAAGGTCTGGAGCTAATGATTTATGGTCATAGGAGGGAAAACAGGAAGGTTTGGAGGACCAAGCTCCAAGAAGGAGACTGAAAGGTAGGTACCACGAAGGATAATAGGTGGCAGATGATGGGAGGAATTCAGTCCCATTTCTATTGACCATATTTTTAGCTGGGAGCAACTTTTCTGAGCCCCACTGAGAGAGGCAGGAAGGAGCTACCAGTCATCACATGTCACAGGAGCCATGTGGCTGGCAGGAGGCGGTCCTCTCATGCCCAGGCCATGTCTCACACCTGAGGGAAGAGCCCAAGACCAGGATAAAAGGCCTTAGGGATAGGGTACCTCCATCCACTTCTCTCCTGAGGTGTTGACAGACCCTGTGCTGCTTGGACACTGGTAAGTGCCCACTGGTAGCCAGAGCAGGGCCTTCCACAGAGGGTGCTCAGACGAGAGGGGAGCGCAGGGGGCAGGGCATTGGGGATGGCAAGGATGAGGGTGGATCCCGAGAGGGAGCAAAAATCTAGAAACCTGATGAAGGATGAGCTGTGAGGCAGGAGGTGGCATTTGTGTGTCTGCTCTGAGCTCTAAGTTAGTTCTGTATCTTTTTGAGTTTCTCAGGTTTTAGATAAGTCAATAGTTTCATAAGGAAGCTATTACCTTGGAGAAGCCAGCTCTGTTTTTGCTCCAAAGCCTCTACTAGGGTCAGAGTGATTTTTCAAACAATGGAGACCAGGGGCAGCATATTTGGGGTTAGATAAAAACAGAGATCCAAGGGCCTCACCCTCACCAAGTGTCACTTACAGGAGTGCTGCCTGGTATCCGTACCAGAAGCTCCTGAGTTGAATAATGATTAACAAGTTGAAATGCACCTGCTAAGATGTAACAAATGGAAGAGGCTGTGTGTTGTAAAGGGTGCATAACCAAGCCTAGTTTCACTAGACCAGAAAACCTCCTTTCCCATCCCACTTGCCTTCATTAGGTTTGGGGCTCACTTCTCTCTCAAATTATTTAGTAGCTGCATTTTATATATGTATATATAGAGATATACATATATGCTGGCATATATAGGTAAGTGTATATATATATATTTATACATGTATATATATGTGTGTGTGTGTGTGTGTGTGTGTGTACAAGCATGCGTGCTATGTGTGCTAAGTCACTTTAGTCATGTCTCTTTGCGACCCTATAGACTTGAGCCCACCAGGCTCCTCTGTCAATGGGATTTTCCAGGCAAGAATACTGGAATGGTTTACCATATCCTCTCCCAAGGGATCTTCCCTGCCCAGGGATCAAACCTGCTTCTCTTAATATCTCCTTAATATCTCTTAATATCTCTTAATATCTTAAGAATCGATCAAGGGATTCTTTACCACTAGGCCCACCTGAGACGCCAAGCATATACATAGATAAATACAGATATAGATAGATAAAATATAAACAGAATTGCAAAGGGCCAACATATGGACTGGTTAACCCAAGTAGATATGCATAATTATGAAATTACATATGATATGTGATCTGATACTAACATGTGTCTCTGGAAAGCTATCTGGGAAGTCCCTCCAGAAGGGAATCTCTATTCTTCCTTAGCAGAGAGCACTGCTGCTCTAAACAGCTTCTTAGACTGGACATTAGCAGAATTCTAAGTGGTGTAGAGTGAGCTTAAGTCAGACTCTGTGAAGGTGAATTTTGCCTTCTCCTAAGAAAGGACCTTGACTTTGGGCAAGTTTATCAATTTAGTTAGTTGACTTCTATGTCTTGCTTTGTTGAAAGAAGACAACCTATGTCTGTTTTAGGCAAAGCTCCCAAATTTCAAATGAGATAGTGAAAACCTTGAAAAACTATATTTTAGAGATAATTTCTCCACGAGTTACTTGACCAGGCTTTTAGAATGTGGGGGAAAGAGAAGATAGTGGAAGTCCATAAAGGATGTTTCTGTGTTCTGGTCAGACCTGCTGTCTGTCTCTCCCTCAGCTCCTGAACCTGCCCACCAAGATGTCCTGCCAGCAGAACCAGCAGCAGTGCCAGCCTCCTCCCAAGTGCATCCCCAAATGCCCCACCCCTAAATGCCCCCCAAAGTGCCCCCCAGTCTCCTCCTGCTGTGGTGTCAGCTCCGAGGGCTGCTGCGGCTCCAGCTCCGGGGGCTGCTGCAGCTCTGGGTGTGGGGGCTGCTGCCTGAGCCACCACAGGCACCGCAGGTCGCACCACTGCAGACCCCACAGGTCTGACTGCTGCAGCCAGCCCTCAGGGGGCTCCGGGTGCTGCGGAGGAGGGAGTGGTCAGTCCTATGGAGGCGGCTGCTGCTGAAGATGTCCCTGAGTCTACAAGATCCAACCTGGGGACAGCACACTGCTGAGGACATCATCTTTATCCTCCTTCATTGGCTGCTGGGCCTGAGAGGTCCTGTAGAAGACTCTGAACTTGCAAATACAATGACCCCTCCCTGGGGCTCAGAAACTCATTTTTTCTTCTGAATCCCCTTCCATGGCCTTGGATTCTATGTCTACCCTCACTTCCCTAGGAAAACTTCCCTAAGTTACTCTTCGTGGTATTTTCTTAAAGGGTGCTCTCTCACTGATGTAAAACAATAAAATGGATCTGCTCAGCATCTTGGTCTTGAGTTGCCTTTGTTCTCCTCCACCCTGTCCTTGCCTGCTGGTGGTCTTGAATCCCATGCACCAGAGAGGCACTCTGATGCAAAGGAGACAAATGCTCCTAACTCTTTTTTTTTCTTATGTCATCAGGGCCCTGAAGCATCACTGATGGACCGAGTTTCAAGTGCTTTTTTTGCAAACATAATTTCCTGGGTTCTTGGCCACCTTTGGGGCCCTAACCCAGCCATTTCATGTTCCTCCATGTTCCTCTTCTCCTGTGTACTCGTTCTGCTACTCTTGACCCAACCCACCAAAGCATCCTTCCCCCACACACGCACATACTTGCATCAAAGAAAAAGAGAAGGGAAGATAAATGAATGAAGAAAAGAAAAAAGACAAATTCAACACATTTTGAAAACCCATGGTTTTTATCCACCCCTTCTTCAATCAGTGTGGTTCCAGGCGAGTGCATGCTGCATGCTCAGTCACTTCAGTCATGTCCACCTCTTTGTGACTCCATGGGCTGCAGTCTGCCAGATTCCTCTGTCCATGAAATTCTTCCGAATTCAGGGACTGAACCCGGGTCTCCTGCATTGCAGGCAGATTCTTTACCATCTGAGCCTGCTTTTATACTAACTTCTCTGCAAATCCTGCTTCTTTCTTCCTCTTTCAGCTTCATTAAATTCTCTACACCTTTTCCCAAACATGCTCTCTATGTGGCATTTATGCACTTGTCACTCTACTTCTGAAAAACAGTGGCTTTCCTCAGAATCATGCACACTCTTCTTAAGTACTGTGTTTAAAGCACGACAGAAAAGATTTCCAACTTAATTTCTAAGGTTCACCATTCATACTCCTCATGGAACCTTGTGTTCCTGCCCTACTGAACAACTCACCCTTACCAGATATAACTTAAACTTGTACATGTTGATGCCTATTTATCTGGAAAGCAGTGGAGGCTACTATTTTTAGTTCAGTGTCCAAAATGTTTTAATTATCAATGAAGAGTAGTTTCTACTGTTGTTTTATAAGCACTTCCACTGCTCTGTTACTACTACTGCTACCATTACTATGACTATTACTATTACTAGCAGCATTACCTGCTCTTGCCTCTACCGGAAGTACTCTTCAATTTCTTTTCCACCACCTGGACCCTTTTGGAGTTCTTTCCCTCCTTAAAGGTCCACCCAAAATATCATCCTTCTAGGAATTCATCTAAGAGTTTCCTCAAGCAGGTGTGATATTAAACAATCTATCTCTATGCTCCTATTAAGCAAGCTGAGATTATAGAATATAATATACTTTTTATTATATACTGCTGTCCTTAAAAGTTTACTTGATGAGATGGTCTTCTGATGCCGGATGAAGACTTGGGAAGACTTGATGACTTTTTAGCTCTTCCCAATTAATGTCATTTTTAAATCACAAACCTGGCTTCAGTTTGGAAATTAGAATGTCCAGCCTGAGAAAGTTAAAATACCAAACTTGATTTAATGGCTTCTTTGAGCTGGTGGATCACAGAGGGAAAGGGAACCCAGTCCTTCTACACATGTGTCACACTTGATATTTGTCCTTTTCTCCCAGTTCTCCAAATGCATTTACTGAATGAAGATTAGGGGAAAGGATACAGTCTCACATAGGGGTTCAATTTTCTTCCAATATTGAATACAACTAGATAGAAGAATCTAATTTTCTCCATTTGTGCAAATTTAAAATGTTTATTATTAGATATCTCATATTTTTGCTGCTACTGAATATGGTTCTATTTTAGAATTCCATTTTCTAATTCTTGTACAATATTTGTGCTTTATATTATATAACACCAGTCAATAAATAATATGACAGCTTCAGTTAAGAAATATCTGCTCATGACAACACAAAACCATAAATAATTTTAATCACTGTATATGTATTTATGTGTATGTGTTAAAATTTATTATAGGTATTAATATATTCCCAATTTCTCTTATAAATATCACTTTATATCATTGAATATTCAGATATTCACATTTGTGTGGTAATATCCATAGAATAAAACTCCCAAATTGGAATTGTTTAATCAAAATATATGTACATTCTAAATTATTTTACTTATCAATAAATTAATCTGAATGAATTGACCACCAATTTGCCTTTCAGAAAGGTAATACTTATGTTCATTTACAGTGGCTTTTTCCCTCCACATTTATACTTAGTTTATAAAATTTTTGAATCTTTGCCTATTCGACATGAAGAAATGCACTTGATAGGAGAAGATAAAAGATGTCTTTTTTTCTAGCTTTTCATTCATCTGTGCGTGCTAAGTCACTTCACTTGTGTCTGACTCTTTGCAACCCTGTGGTCTGTAGCCCGCCAGGCTTCTCTTTCCATGGGATTCTCCAGGCAAGAAGACTGGAGTGGGTTGCCATTTCCTTCTGCAGGGGATCTTCCCAACCCAGGGATCGAACCTATATCTCTTGTATCTCCTGCATTGGCATGCAGGTTCTCCCACTAGCACCACCTGGGAAGCCCTCATTCATTTACTAGGCATATAGAAATCTAACATTTTGTATTGCCTGTTTATCTCTTTTCACTATTATTTTCACTGGAATTTTTTCCTCGTTAATTTGTAAAATATAGTTGCATACCAACTGTTTTAGTCTTATTCCTGGAATATATATTGTAATTTTCTTCTCAGTTGGTCATATCTTTTATGAAATTAAAAGGCACTTACTAAATATGCTTTTTCAAATGTTGCTTTCTTTTAAACATCAAATAGATTTTCTATAGGATTTAGTATAGTTTTCTATAGAAGTGGGTAAACATCATAGTACCTTTTAGTATCATGGCTTTGGGGACTACTAGGCATAAAAAAATATCCATCAATATATTTTTCTTTGTTATTTTGACTATGATTTAACTATGTATGTACAAGAAAAGATTGTTGGGTGAAAAAATAATCCATAAACATTCTTGACACTGGTCCTAGTGCATAAAAGTAAAATAACCCTCAGTGTGAAGTTCAGGGTGGTTCTAGAAAAATTGAACACATTCAAGAATTTGTTAATTACTAAATTATAGTTGTACATAGTCAAAATAAATTGGAAAATAAGTTATTAGAGTTATTTCTGTAATTTTTCAACATGAAACATATTGCATTACTTTTGATCTGCCTTTTATTTGCATCTAAAGCTCAGTCATGTTTACTCCCAGTCCCTTGATAACAGAAGGCTGACAAAGTCAATCATTTGCTAAACATTCTTATTGAATTGCACTCCATCAGCATCACACAGTCAAGGCAAGCAAACCAATCCTTATGAGCTTTCAAACCTGCTCATCACCCAGATCTAAACCAGATTGATTGATGGCTTGGCTACCACATCTTTAGAGGCAGGGACCATACAAAAATCAGGCCAATTACTTTAAGTATCAGTGCTCTAATCCTGAGTAGGACTTCTGTGTGAGAGCCAAAGAATTGATACTACAATCATTCCCTTATGAGTAACAACATGAGCAGGAAGAGAAGAGTCATACTCAGGCAGCATAGGGCCAGACTTTTACAGAGTGATGTATCCTATGTCTGCATAGGATACGTATGTCTGCATGCTCCAGGCCTTATGCTGATGGACATATGAGAAAACTATTTGGAAACTCTAAAGTCCTATGCAAATGTTGGCTTCATACATGACAAGAGTATCTATTGACTGCCACAGCAAGCATCTAAGAAGGTAATTAAGGAAAATGAGGTTGCTGATAACCACAATTATAGCTTTTGGTGTGTATGAAATATGCAAGGCAAAGTTCTATGAACTTTACATATGTTATCTTATTTGATTCTCCTAAGAAACTCATGCAGTAGAAATTATTTAAAATCACTATATTGATAAGGAAACAAAGGCAGAGAAGCAAACAACTTGGCCTAAGTTATCATATCTAAATAGTAAATGGTGGAGCTAGAATTCATGCTCAGGAAGTCTGGTTCCAGAGACATAAACCTAACTTCTGAGTAATTTTTCCAAGCTCGAGTTGATATTAAGAGGTAAATCTATTTTGGAATGTGAGCTCCACAAAACATATACCGAACACACACACCACACCTACAAAACAAGTAGAGACATAGACACACAGGTGTACACAGGTACCTTCACTCCGAACGCAAAGTGAAAACCATGGAGACATCAGTATTTTTCTGTGCAAATGAGAAGGTCTGGAGCTAATGAATTACGGTCACAGGAGGAAAAACAGGAAGGTTTGGAGGACCAAGCTCCAAGAAAGAGACTGAAAGGCAGGTACCACGAAGGATAATAAGGTGGCAGATGATGGGAGGAATTCAATCCCATTTCTATTGACCATATTTTTATCTGGGAGCAACTTTTCTGAGCCCGACTGAGAGAGCCAGGAAGGAGCTACCAGTCATCACTTGTCACAGGAGCCATGTGGCTGGCAGGAGGCGGTCCTCTCATGCCCAGGTCATGTCTCACACCTGAGGGAAGAGCCCAAGACCAGGATAAAAGGCCTTAGGAATAGGGCATCTCCATCCACTTCTCTCCTGAGGTGTTGACAAACCCTGTGCTGCTTGGACACTGGTAAGTGCCCACTGGGAGCCGGAGCAGGGCCTTCCACAGAGGGTGCTCAGACCAGAGAGGAGCGCAGGGGGTAGGGCCTTGGGGATGGCAAGGATGAGGGTGGATCCTGAGAGGGAGCAAAAATCTAGAAACCTGATGAAGGATGAGCTGTGAGGCAGGAGGTGGCATTTGTATGTCTATGCTCTGAGCTCTAAGTTAGTTCTATATCTTTTTGAGTTTCTCAGGTTTTAGATAAGTCAATACTTTCATAAGGAAGCTATTACCTTGGAGAAGCCAGCTCTGTTTCTGCTCCAAAGCCTCTACTAGGGTCAGAGTGATTTTTCAAACAATGGAGACCAGGGGCAGCATATTTGGGGTTAGATAAAAACAGAGATCCAACGGCCTCACCCTCACCAAGTGTCACTTACTTACATTGGTCAGGAGCACTGTCTGGCATCTGTACCAGAAGCTCCTGAGTTGAATAATGATTAACAAGTTGAAATTCACCTGCTAAGATGTAAGAAATGGAAGAGGCTGTGTGTTGTAAAGGGTGCATAACCAAGCCTAGTTTCACTAGACCAGAAAACCTAGTTTCACATCCCACTTGCCTTGATTAGGTTTGGGGCTCACTTCTCTCTAAAATGATTTAGTAACTCCATTTTATATATGTATATATAGAGATGTACATATATGCTTGCATATATAGGTAGCTGTATATATATATATATATACATGTATATATGTGTGTGTGTGTGTGTGTGTGTTTGTACAAGCATGCGTGCTATGTGTGCTAAGTCACTTTAGTCATGTCTAACTTTGCGACCCTATAGACTTGACCCCACCAGGCTCCTCTGTCCATGGGATTTTCCAGGCAAGAATACTGGAGGGGTTTACCATTTCCTCTTCCAGGGGATCTTCCCTGCCCAGGGATCAAACCTGCTTCTCTTAATGTCTCCTGAATCAATCGGGGAGTTTTTACCACTAGGGCCACCTGGGAAGCCAAGCATATACATAGATAAATACAGATATAGATAGATAAAATATAAACAGAATTGCAAAGGGCCGACATATGGACTGGTTAACCCAAATACATATGCATAATTATGAAATTACATATGATATGTGATCTGATACTAACATGTGTCTCTGGAAAGCTATCTGGGAAGTTCCTCCAGAAGGGAATCTCTATTCTTCCTTAGCAGAGAGCACTGCTGCTCTAAACAGCTTCTTAGACTGGACATTAGCAGAATTCTAAGTGGTGTAGAGTGAGCTTAAGTCAGACTTTGTGAAGGTGAATTTTGCCTTCTCCTAAGGAAGGACCTTGACTTTGGGCAAGTTTGTCAATTTAGTTAGTTGACTTCTATGTCTTGCTTTGTTGAAAGAAGACAACCTATGTCTGTTTTAGGAAAAGCTCCCAAATTTCAAATGAGATAGTGAAAACACTTGAAAAACTATATTTTAGAGATAATTTCCCCATGAGTTACTTGACCAGGCTTTTAGAGTGTGGGGGAAACTCAAGATGGTGAAAGTCCATAAAGGAGGTCTCTGTGTGCTGGTCTCACCTGCCATCTGTCTCTCCCTCAGCTCCTGAACCCACCCACCAAGATGTCCTGCCAGCAGAATCAGCAGCAGTGCCAGCCTCCTCCCAAGTGTACCCCCAAGTGCCACACCCCTAAATGCCCCCCAAAGTGCCCCCCAGTCTCCTCCTGCTGTGGCCCAAGCTCCGGGGACTGCTGCAGCTCTGGGTGTGGGGGCTGCTGCCTAAGCCACCACAGGCGCCGCAGGTCCCACCACTGCAGACCCCACAGGTCTGACTGCTGCAGCCAGCCCTCGGGGGCCTCCGGGTGCTGTGGAGAGGGGAGTGGTCAGTCCTATGGAGGCGGCTGCTGCTGAAGTGGATACTGAGCCAAGAAGAGTCGACCTGGGGACAATACATGGACAAACACTTCCTCCTCCTCCTCCTCCTGGGATTGCCTGAGAAGTCCCAGGTGAGGTTCTGAACTCTGGGCTGGAGTGACTCTCTGTCCTGGGATTCAGAAATCTGAATCTGCTCCCAAGAATCTGTCTGCTGACCTCTGACGCCAATTGGTCTGTCTGCCCTGGAATCCCCAAACCAGAGACTCTAACTTACTCCCCAGTTAATCTCCTTGCATCTGCAGCCTCAAATGAAACAATAAAACAAAAATCTGCTCACCATTTTGTTCTGGACTCTTCCTTGCCTGCTTGTGCCCCAGTATTCTTTTCACTGTCACCCATTCTCTTGCTGCTTGAGACCTTGGAAATCAAATATGTGCTGGATGATACGATTGAGAATGGGAGTAGGGGCAGGAAAAATGGTCCTGCCTCTTATTTGTGTGTGCCTGCTCAGTTGCTTCAGTTGAGTCTGACTCTTTGTGACCCTATGGACTCTGGCCCACCAGGCTCCTCTGTCCATGGGATTCTCCAGATAAGAATACTGGAGTGGGTTGCCGGTGCCCTCCTCCAAGGGATCTTCCTGACCAAAGGATCAAACCTGCATCTCCTACATTGCATGAGGATTCTTTATGGCTGAGATACCAGAGAAGCCTGCCTCTTACTTTGGCACCATTTCTCAGATGAATTCCAGGCAGCTCTGCTTAAGCACAATGTCCTAATGTTTTCATGAAGATCGAGCTTTGGACTGTAGGTTTTCTTCTGGATCAATGGTCCCTGGAGCAAGACAGATTTGACGGATATCTATTCCATCCCTCCATTGGTCTCCTCTTCCTCCTATCCTTTGTGATACTACCCCAACTCACCCCCAACTTTCTTTTCTCCTTTAACCAAAACATTTGTTTAGAAAGTTAAATATGAACTTTCTGCAAATAAACCAGGAATCTTAGCTAATTCTAACTAGGAACATGCATGCCATAGCATGCAGCAAAGATCACAAAATTTAAAATGCCTATAAGAGGAATCAGGGACTTTTTCAAAAGTACTCAAGTCTCCCTTTTCTCTCCTTGAGTCCCAAGTCCAATTTTTCAGGTCAAATATTTCAACTCTAAATTTTGTAAGGAAATCTTGCATTTTCATTAAATTTTTTCCAATTACAAATTTCACATAAGATTTAATCATTGTTAACTTCTAGTTTATCATGTCTCGATAGTCTTATTATCAACTGGATAAATAGCCAATACTTTGAATTTGTATTTTAATTAAAAGACACAAGTGTCTGGTAGGGTAGACAGTAGGAACACATCACAGGAATAATATGATTCAGGCCTCTCAGCTGCTGTAATTAACATGACCTCTAGATGTCCCTATGTCTTTAGTCTGTCACTTAAGATTCCAAGTCCAGAGAAGGGTCATGCAGTGCACTGATCCTCAGCATGCACCTCCTCCTGGGATAGTCCAGGAAACTAGAAGAGGGATGCATCCCCATTGGTTTCAGTAATGAGAGAAGTCAAACATCACACATATTGGTGGGACCCCTCCAATAAAGGCCAGCTAGCATACTAATAAGCACAGAGCTTATCAGTGACCAAAGGGACATGTGACTACCATGTCATCTAAACTGGAATTCTCAGACAAAAGGATCCTATTTCTCTCAGAGGTGCAATATTCAGTTAAGACCAGGTGCACCCTAGGGTCATAGATTTTTTTGTTGTGACTGAGATTTAGTAGATTTTCTTGCTTCCCCAATGGCTCAGCAGGTAAAGAATCCACCTGCAATGCAGGAGACACAGGGAGACACAGAAAATGCAAATTCAGTCCCTGGGTTGGGAAGATCCCCCGTGGAAGGAAATGGCAATGCACTCCAGTATTCTTGCCTGAAAAATCCCATAGACAGAGGAGCCTGGCATGCTACAGTCCGATGGGTTGCAAAGAGTTGAACACAATTGAGTGGCTAAGCATGCACTCACACACTTGACTAAAAGTTTCTGCATTTGTTGTATGTCTCCAGGACAATTTACATAGACTTTAAATACTTTTTTAAAGTAATCTTCAACAATTACAGATGTTTTTCTGGAGGGGAGGGTCCATGGAGCTTTTCATGCTATCACTCTGATAGCCTTCCTTTAAGGTCTTTTGTTTAATCTGATTTAGGTTTCCTTTGAGGTTTAAAAAGACTGTGTCTCAAGATTTTAAGTATTTATGTATTTATTTAATAATTTATTCTTTAAAAGTTATTTTATGAGGAGTTTAAACAATCTAACCTCTAAGCACAGTTTTAATTCTTTTTCTCTAAATCTCAGGAGCTTTTCTTTTCTTTCTTGGATGGTGAGAGGAGAAGAAAAGAGACTGACCCCTCTGGTGAAGGAAAGCTTACACTAAGCTCACTTTTTGCTGATAATTTCTTCTAAAATTGAAACCAAGCATTCAGACCCTATCAGTTCAGTTCAGTTGCTCAGTCCTGTCTGACTCTTTGTGACCCCATGAATCGCAGCACACCAGGCCTCCCTGTCCATCACCAACTCCCAGAGTTCACCCAAACTCATGTCCATCAAGTCGGTGATGCCATCCAGCCATCTGATCCTCTGTCATCCCCTTCTCCTCCTGCCCCCAATCCCTCCCAGCATCAAAGTCTTTTCCAATGAGTCAACTCTTCACATGAGGTGGTCAAAGTACTGGAGTTTCAGCTTTAGCATCATTCCTTCCAAAGAACACCCAGGACTGATCTCCTTCAGAATGGACTGGTTGGATCTCCTTGCAGTCCAAGGGACTCTCAAGAGTCTTCTCCAACACCACAGTTCAAAAGCATCAATTCTTCGGCGCTCAGCCTTCTTCACAGTCCAACTCTCACATCCATACATGACCACTGGAAAAACCATAGCCTTTGTTGGCAAAGCAATGTCTCTGCTTTTGAATATGCTATCTAGGTTGGTCATAACTTTGCTTCCAAGGAGTAAGCGTCTTTTAATTTCATGGCTGCAATCACCATCTGAAGTGATTTTGGAGCCCAGAAAAATAAGGTCTGACACTGTTTCCACTGTTTCCCCATCTATTTCCCATGAAGTGATGGGACCAGATGCCATGATCTTCGTTTTCTGAATGTTGAGCTTTAAGCCAACTTTTTCACTCTCCTCTTTCACTTTCATCAAGAGGCTTTTGAGTTTTTCACTTTCTGCCATAAAGGTGGTGTCATCTGCATATCTGAGGTTATTGATATTTCTCTCAGCAATCTTGATTCCAGCTTGTGCTTCTTCCAGTCCAGCGTTTCTCATGATGTACTCTACATATAAGTTAAATAAGCAGGGTGACAATATACAGCCTTGATGTACTCCTTTTCCTATTTGGAACCAGTCTGTTGTTCCATGTCCAGTTCTAACTGTTGCTTCCTGACCTGCATATAGGTTTCTCAAGAAGCAGGTCAGGTGGTCTGATATTCCCATCTCTTTCAGAATTTTCCACAGTTTATTGTGATCCACACAGTCAAAGGCTTTGGCATAGTCAATAAAGCAGAAATAGATGTTTTTCTGGAACTCTATTGCTTTTTCCATGATCCAGCTGATGTTGGCAATTTGATCTCTGGTTCCTCTGCCTTTCCTAAATCCAGCTTGAACATCTGGAAGTTCATGGTTCATGTATTAGGAAGCCTGGCTTGAGAGAATTTTGAGCATTACTTTCCTAGTGTGTGAGATGAGTGCAATTGTGTGGTAGTTTGAGCATTCTTTGGCATTGCCTTTCTTTGGGATTGGAATGAAAAGTGACCTTTTTCCAGTCCTGTGGCCACTGCTGAGTTTTCCAAATTTGCTGGCATATTGAGTGCAGTGCTTTCACAGCATCATCTTTCAGGATTTGAAATCGCTCAACTGGAATTCCATCATCTTAGACCCTATGGTCTCCTTTAACTAGCTAATCCTCATAACATTATAGCCTTGTGTACAAGTCAGCGTAATTGGTGATTTGGCTATGGTCCTACTTGGAGGAAAACTCTAGGACCAGAAAATCTCTTAGCCTTTCTTTCTAGAAAAAAAGAACATGGATGGGCTCTGAAATAAGAAGTAACTGTGAGAGCCATAGGATAGATGTCCTGAACACTCCCTCTAAACTATATTTGCTGACACATTTTAAGAAGAAATATCACAGTGTTCAGGAAATGTAGTTGAGGTGTCTACGGTGTGATGTAGACAACCCCACCTCACTGTGTCTGATCTTGCTGTGGCTGAGTTCATATTCACCTGAAATTAATCAACTTAGGACATAATATTTGAAAAGCATTCTGGGTAAATGTTTTTTTTTTTTTCCTTTTGGCAAAAGTTTGTGATAGGAATTTTTTGAAACTAGTTATTCAACTAGCATGGCAATTAACCCTTGTGCACCCTGAAAGGAGATAGAAGATGTATGAGCCATAGCTCCGAGAAATGGAGTATTTCCTGTCATATCAGTAAACAAGGATTTCACATTCCTCAGCCATGCCAGTTCTGCAAATGTGAATTCCTGAGCCCTAAGAGCATTCAGGAAGGAGAAGAATACCTGTGCAAACTGGCAGCCATTAGACTGCAGCTACTCCCTACTATGAGCACTGAGGAACTCAGGATGTGAAAAACACAGGATGCTGGCCCCAGATGGCTGAGATGCATATGAAAGGAATGGTTTCAGTGAGCCCAGACGCTCGCATATTCCCATACATAGAAAAGTGCTAATTCCTTAATTTGGGATATCTGGTTTTCTTTAATTCACAAAATACTTCTGATGTTCAGACTATCTGTCCTTTGTTGCAAACTTCTAGGCAACCTGACTCCTCCTCCCATCTCCTTGGAGTAGTTCTCTCAGGGTTACTTGAGATGTTATCTCTTGAGCTTGAAGTCTGAAAAATTCCCATCAAATGAAACATAACTCTCAACTTTTAGGTTGTGACAATATTTTAAGTCAACAGCCCGTGCTTGAAATGTTTACACTCTCACATAAAAGCAATTGTGTGTGATAAGTTGTATGCATGGCAAGCAATGACTATTCTGAAGATTTTCTTGATCAGGTATTGTCAGGGAGCCCATTACAGAAAAGGTACTCTCAGAAAAGGATTTAGAACAAAAGAAAAAGGCAGAAAGAAAGATAGGAAGGAATAAAGGAAAGAAGAGAGGGAGGGAGGAAGGAAGAGAGGGAGAAAGAAAGAAAGGATAGGAAAGAAAGAAAAGGGGAAGAGAGTGACAAAGGGAAGAAGGGAGGGAGGGAGAAAGGAAATGTCTATTGCTCAGAGAAAGAGTCACATATAGGGGTTAAGGAGTGAGAAGGGAATGGGTAATTCTCAGCAACAGGCTGTCCTGACCCTAGTCAAAGCTGGATGCCAATAGGGGAACCACATTACTCAAAATACCATCACTCTAACATGGTACATTTCTATTCTCAGCTCATAACCAGAATTCACCTGCCTCCCTTTGTTTGTCCATCTCTCACTTACAATCTTGTGTTAGATACCAGTGTGTCTATATTCTCTCTAGTGTGAAAACTTCGAAGAATAAGATGGGACTCACATTCTGTTTGTATCCAGAATATAGTAGGTGCTGATACCAACTAAGGCCCTGAGGGGCTCCTGGGCACAGAGACTTTGTGTCCCCATTTCTTTGATTACAGGAAATAGCCTTCATTCAGCCTCTATGACCTGAGTTCCAATGTGCAGATTCAAGCAATTGTTGATCAGGGAAGGGAAGGATGAGAGACAGGGAGAAGCAAACAGTCAAGAGAAACAGTGGTACAGCCCTGGGGCAAGGTCCTGACTCCCCATCAAGGTGCACACAAAACAATATCCTCGAGCTGTTTTGCAGATACTGAAATCCCAGGTGGGGAAATTAATGAAGATTAATGATGGTGTGCTGTCCGCAAGCATGAAGACCCCAGACCAGTTGGAACCTGAAGGTTGATGATGCTGACTCCCACTTAGCCCACTACCAACCAATCAGAATATTGACAAAATGTTCACTCCCTCTCTGAACCATTACCATAAAACTCACTACACTCTCCAAGTGGAGACACACACTTATAAGGGCATTAGCCCACTGTGGCCCCCTTTGCCTGCCAAAACTAAAGAAAAGCCAAAACTAAGAAAGTTCTGTTCTACTTCATCCCAAACTTGTCTCTGAGATTTAATTCTGTGTTGGGGTACAGAGGCCAGATTTGGCTTCAGGTCTTAATAAATATCAAACTCATAAATACAATCTGAACCAGGAAAAGAGAAGGAGAACATTAACTTTCTGGAGTCCTGACCTGGAACTGACTGGACTTATAAGTCTAGCTGGAGGATGAGAAGCTCTGTTGGTCTCAAGCAAGCTCACTTTAGGGGATGAGCAAAGCTAGATGCTAATCTCCTCCATTGAAAAGGCCAATTCTGGTGGTGTCAATCCCCAGTACTGAAAGCTTGTTGTTGACACACCAAAAGACGCTGGGATTCTTGGCCTCCAGAGGAGAAGAATTCAACCTGGGGCCAGAGACGAGGCTTGATTGCTCAGAGCTTTGTGTAATAAAGTTTTATTAAAGTATAAAGGAGATAGAGAAAGCTTCTGACATAGGCATCAGAATGGGGCAGAAAGAGTACTCCCTTGCTAGTGTTAGCAATGGAATTATATACTCTCTAATTAGTTATTCAGTTCAAGTCAGTTCAGTTCAGTCACTCAGTCCTGTCTGACTCCTTTATGACCCCATGAATTGCAGCACACCAGGCCTCCCTGTCCATCACCAACTCCTGAGTTCACTCAGACTCACGTCCATCGAGTCAGTGATGCCATCCAGCCATCTCATCCTCTGTCATCCCCTCTCCTCCTGCCCCCAATCCCTCCCAGCATCAGAGTCTTTCCAATGAGTCAACTCTTCACATGAGGTGGCCAAAGTACTGGAGTTTCAGCTTTAGCATCATTCCTTCCAAAGAAATCCCAGGGCTGATCTCCTTCAGAATGGACTGGTTGATCTCCTTTGCAGTCCAAGGGACTCAAAGAGTCTTCTCCAACACCACAGTTCAAAAGCATCAATTCTTCAGCCTCAGCCTTCTTCACAGTCCAACTCTCACATCCATACATGACTACAGGAAAACCATAGCCTTGACTAGATGGACCTTGTTGGCAAAGTAATGTCTCTGCTTTGAATATGCTATCTAGGTTGGTCATAACTTTCCTTCCAAGGAGTAAGCGCCTTTTAATTTCATGGCTGCAGTCACCATCTGCAGTGATTTTGGAGCCCAGAAAAATAAAGTCTGACACTGTTTCCACTGTTTCCATCTTAGGTTTCTCAAGAAGCAGGTCAGGTGGTCTGATATTCCATCTCTTTCAGAATTTTCCACAGTTTATTGTGATCCACACAGTCAAAGGCTTTGGCATAGTCAATAAAGCAGAAATAGATGTTTTTCTGGAACTCTATTGCTTTTTCCATGATCCAGCTGATGTTGGCAATTTGATCTCTGGTTCCTCTGCCTTTCCTAAATCCAGCTTGAACATCTGGAAGTTCATGGTTCACGTATTGCGGAAGCCTGGCTTGGAGAATTTTGAGCATTACTTTCCTAGTGTGTGAGATGAGTGCAATTGTGTGGTAGTTTGAGCATTCTTTGGCATTGCCTTTCTTTGGGATTGGAATGAAAAGTGACCTTTTTCCAGTCCTGTGGCCACTGCTGAGTTTTCCAAATTTGCTGGCATATTGAGTGCAGTGCTTTCACAGCATCATCTTTCAGGATTTGAAATCGCTCAACTGGAATTCCATCATCTTAGACCCTATGGTCTCCTTTAACTAGCTAATCCTCATAACATTATAGCCTTGTGTACAAGTCAGCGTAATTGGTGATTTGGCTATGGTCCTACTTGGAGGAAACTCTAGGACCAGAAAATCTCTTAGCCTTTCTTTCTAGAAAAAAGAACATGGATGGGCTCTGAAATAAGAAGTAACTGTGAGAGCCATAGGATAGATGTCCTGAACACTCCCTCTAAACTATATTTGCTGACACATTTTAAGAAGAAATATCACAGTGTTCAGGAAATGTAGTTGAGGTGTCTACGGTGTGATGTAGACAACCCCACCTCACTGTGTCTGATCTTGCTGTGGCTGAGTTCATATTCACCTGAAATTAATCAACTTAGGACATAATATTTGAAAAGCATTCTGGGTAAATGTTTTTTTTTTTTCCTTTTGGCAAAAGTTTGTGATAGGAATTTTTTGAAACTAGTTATTCAACTAGCATGGCAATTAACCCTTGTGCACCCTGAAAGGAGAGAGAAGATGTATGAGCCATAGCTCCGAGAAATGGAGTATTTCCTGTCATATCAGTAAACAAGGATTTCACATTCCTCAGCCATGCCAGTTCTGCAAATGTGAATTCCTGAGCCCTAAGAGCATTCAGGAAGGAGAAGAATACCTGCAAAACTGGCAGCCATTAGACTGCAGCTACTCCTACTATGAGCACTGAGGAACTCAGGATGTGAAAAACACAGGATGCTGGCCCCAGATGGCTGAGATGCATATGAAAGGAATGGTTTCAGCGAGCCCAGACGCTCGCATATTCCCATACATAGAAAAGTGCTAATTCCTTAATTTGGGATATCTGGTTTTCTTTACTTCACAAAATACTTCTGATGTTCAGACTATCTGTCCTTTGTTGCAAACTTCTAGGCAACCTGACTCCTCCTCCCATCTCCTTGGAGTAGTTCTCTCAGGGTTACTTGAGATGTTATCTCTTGAGCTTGAAGTCTGAAAAATTCCCATCAAATGAAACATAACTCTCAACTTTTAGGTTGTGACAATATTTTAAGTCAACAGCCCGTGCTTGAAATGTTTACACTCTCACATAAAAGCAATTGTGTGTGATAAGTTGTATGCATGGCAAGCAATGACTATTCTGAAGATTTTCTTCATTAGGTATTGTCAGGGAGCCCATTACAGAAAAGGTACTCTCAGAAAAGGATTCAGAACAAAAGAAAAAGGCAGAAAGAAAGATAGGAAGGAATAAAGGAAAGAAGAGAGGGAGGGAGGAAGGAAGAGAGGGAGAAAGAAAGAAAAAGGATAGGAAAGAAAGAAAAAGGGGAAAGAGAGTGACAAAGGGAAGAAGGGAGGGAGGGAGAAAGGAAATGTCTATTGCTCAGAGAAAGAGTCACATATAGGGGTTAAGGAGTGAGAAGGGAATGGGTAATTCTCAGCAACAGGCTGTCCTGACCCCAGACAAGGCTGGATGTCAATAGGGGAACCACATTACTCAAAATACCATCACTCTAACATGGTACATTTCTATTCTCAGCTCATAACCAGAATTCACCTGCCTCCCTTTGTTTGTCCATCTCTCACTTACAATCTTGTGTTAGATACCAGTGTGTCTATATTCTCTCTAGTGTGAAAACTTCGAAGAATAAGATGGGACTCACATTCTGTTTGTATCCAGAATATAGTAGGTGCTGATACCAACTAAGGCCCTGAGGGGCTCCTGGGCACAGAGACTTTGTGTCCCCCATTTCTTTGATTACAGGAAATAGCCTTCATTCAGCCTCTATGACCTGAGTTCCAATGTGCAGATTCAAGCAATTGTTGATCAGGGAAGGGAAGGATGAGAGACAGGGAGAAGCAAACAGTCAAGAGAAACAGTGGTACAGCCCTGGGGCAAGGTCCTGACTCCCCATCAAGGTGCACACAAAACAATATCCTCGAGCTGTTTTGCAGATACTGAAATCCCCCAGGTGGGGGAAATTAATGAAGATTAATGATGGTGTGCTGTCCGCAAGCATGAAGACCCCAGACCAGTTGGAACCTGAAGGTTGATGATGCTGACTCCCACTTAGCCCACTACCAACCAATCAGAATATTGACAAAATGTTCACTCCCTCTCTGAACCATTACCATAAAACTCACTACACTCTCCAAGTGGAGACACACACTTATAAGGGCATTAGCCCACTGTGGCCCCCTTTGCCTGCCAAAACTAAAGAAAAGCCAAAACTAAGAAAGTTCTGTTCTACTTCATCCCAAACTTGTCTCTGAGATTTAATTCTGTGTTGGGGTACAGAGGCCAGATTTGGCTTCAGGTCTTAATAAATATCAAACTCATAAATACAATCTGAACCAGGAAAAGAGAAGGAGAACATTAACTTTCTGGAGTCCTGACCTGGAACTGACTGGACTTATAAGTCTAGCTGGAGGATGAGAAGCTCTGTTGGTCTCAAGCAAGCTCACTTTAGGGGATGAGCAAAGCTAGATGCTAATCTCCTCCATTGAAAAGGCCAATTCTGGTGGTGTCAATCCCCAGTACTGAAAGCTTGTTGTTGACACACCAAAAGACGCTGGGATTCTTGGCCTCCAGAGGAGAAGAATTCAACCTGGGGCCAGAGATGAGGCTTGATTGCTCAGAGCTTTGTGTAATAAAGTTTTATTAAAGTATAAAGGAGATAGAGAAAGCTTCTGACATAGGCATCAGAATGGGGCAGAAAGAGTACTCCCTTGCTAGTGTTAGCAATGGAATTATATACTCTCTAATTAGTTATTCAGTTCAAGTCAGTTCAGTTCAGTCACTCAGTCCTGTCTGACTCCTTGCGACCCCATGAATTGCAGCACACCAGGCCTCCCTGTCCATCACCAACTCCCGGAGTTCACTCAAATTCATGTCCATCGAGTCGGTGATGCCATCCAGCCATCTCATCCTCTGGTGTCCCCTTCTCCTCCTGCCCCAATCCCTCCCAGCATCAGAGTCTTTTCCAATGAGTCAACTCTTCACATGAGGTGGTCAAAGTACTGGAGTTTCAGCTTTAGCATCATTCCTTCCAAAGAACACCCAGGACTGATCTCCTTCAGAATGGACTGGTTGGATCTCCTTGCAGTCCAAGGGACTCTCAAGAGTCTTCTCCAACACCACAGTTCAAAAGCATCAATTCTTCGGCCCTCAGCCTTCTCCACAGTCCAACTCTCACATCCATACATGACTACTAGAAAAACCATAGCCTTTACTAGACGGACCTTTGTTGGCAAAGTAATGTCTCTGCTTTTCAATATGCGATCTAGGTTGGTCATAACTTTCCTTCCAAGGAGTAAGCGTCTTTTAATTTCATGGCTGCAATCACCATCTGAAGTGATTTTGGAGCCCAGAAAAATAAAGTCTGACACTGTTTCCACTGTTTCCCCATCTATTTCCCATGAAGTGATGGGACCAGATGCCATGATCTTCGTTTTCTGAATGTTGAGCTTTAAGCCAACTTTTTCACTCTCCTCTTTCACTTTCATCAAGAGGCTTTTGAGTTCCTCTTCACTTTCTGCCATAAGGGTGGTGTCATCTGCATATCTGAGGTTATTGATATTTCTCCCGGCAATCTTGATTCCAGCTTGTACTTCTTGCAGCCCAGTGTTTCTCATGATGTATTCTGCATATATGTTAAATAAGCAGAGTGACAATATACAGCCTTGACATACTCCTTTTCCTATTTGGAACCAATCTGTTGTTCCATGTCCAGTTCTAACTGTTGCTTCCTGACCTGCATATAGGTTTCTCAAGAAGCAGGTCAGGTGGTCTGATATTCCCATCTCTTTCAGAATTTTCCACAGTTTATTGTGATCCACACAGTCAAAGGCTTTGGCATAGTCAATAAAGCAGAAATAAATGTTTTTCTGGAACTCTCTTGCTTTTTTGATGATCCAGCGGGTGTTGGCAATTTGATCTCTGGTTCCTCTGCCTTTTCTAAAACCAGCTTGAACATCTGGAAGTTCACAGTTCACGTATTGCTGAAGCCTGGCTTGGAGAATTTTGAGCATTACTTTCCTAGCGTGTGAGATGAGTGCAGTTGTGTGGTAGTTTGAGCATTCTTTGGCATTGCCTTTCTTTGGGATTGGAATGAAAACTGACTTTTTCCAGTCCTGTGGCCACTGCTGAGTTTTCCAAATTTGCTGGCATATTGAGTGCAGCACTTTCATAGCATCATTTTTCAGGATTTGAAATAGCTCAACTGGAATTCCATCACCTCCACTAGCTTTGTTCATAGTGATGCTTTCTAAGGCCCACTTGATTTCACATTCCAGGATGTCTGGCTCTAGGTGAGTGATCGACACCATCGTGATTACCTTGGTTGTGAAGATCTTTTTGTACAGTTCTTCTGTGTATTCTTGCCACCTCTTCTTAATATCTTCTGCTTCTGTTAGGTCCATACCATTTCTGTCCTTTATCGAGCCTATCTTTGCATAAAATGTTCCCTTGGTATCTGTAATTTTCTTGAGGAGATCTCTAGTCTTTCCCATTCTGTTGTTTTCCTCTATTTCTTTAGTTATTACAGTGAATCAAAAGAATGGCTGGAGATTGTAAAGACCTCACTAGACCAACTCCTGTAATTTACATTTTAAGATAACATGATTAGCCAGAAGGTTTTTTTCCAGAGACTGTCCTCAAGCAGGATACATTATTGTTATATAATCCTAAGGAATGTAGAGGGACAAAAAAGTTTGTCCTTTCTTCCTCCTTGAGAATTCCAGACCCCTCTTTCCTTGGGGCCCCTAGACTTCTTATCAACTTGCCTAGGAAATGACTCTCTCAGTACCATCCTACATGTTATGAAATTTCTTTGTGCTGAAAATGATGGGACCTAGAGATTCTTGTGGACAGTTATCATGAGGAGTGGCTCAGGGAGCTGTGGAGGTATCAGGGAAGCCTAGCTCATCCAGGGCAGAGCCCCAGAAAGACTCTTTAGCCCTTTCATAGGGGCAGTAGGGGTTGGGCAGATTCTAGTTGACCTCAAGGAAACTCATTTGTGAGTGTAGGTTTACTTGATGGGTTCTGGGTGGGGATAAGGAACAACTGGTAAACTGAGACAGAGTTCCTTTGCCCTTCTGCGAATGCTTGGTGTGTCTGCAGCCTTTCTGAGGAGCAGTTCATGGTTTTTCTGATGCCTGAGGGGAAGGAGAAGAGTAAGAGAAGGATAAAGAGGAAGAGAGGGAGAAAGTGAGGAAAGAAGGGTCTAATCTACAAGGCCCCATTAACCAGGTGCTCTCTTGTCTCTAGTGAAATTGAAAGTTGCTCAGTCATGTCTGACTCTTTGCAATCCCATGGACTGTAGCTCTCCAGGCTCCTCTGTCCATGGGATTCTCCAGGCAAGAATACTGGAGTGGGTTGACATGCCCTCCTCCACGAGATCTTCCCAACCCAGCCCTCCTCCAGATCTTCCCAACCCAAGGATTGAACCTGCATTTCTTACATCACCTGCATTGGCAGGTGGGTTCTTTACCACTAGTGCCACCTGGGAAGCTCTCTCTCTAGGGTCTTGTTCTAATGAGATGAGATGGGTTTCATATCATTCTCTCTGTCCTACTCACAGGGATCTTTCTCCACTTTCATCCAAGTTACACATCAAGGCTGCCTCCTCCAGGGAGCCTTCCCAGATGAAGCAAGTAAGCCCTGATAATCCTGACCTGTTGAGCTTGGGGCGCCAGCAGGTGCTCCTATTCTTGTCCTATTTACCACCCTGGTTAGGTACTAATCCCTCACCCCACATATCAGTCCTACCTATTTTTTGTCCTCTATGTGACTGAAGCCTTTGAAGACTGCTCCTTAATCAGAATATCCCCTGTAATTGTTCATCTTTTTCTTTTACTCAACAGTTTCCTGAGTCCCTGCTGCTGCTGCTGCTGCTGCTGCTGCTAAGTCGCTTCAGTCGTGTCTGACTCTGTGCGACCCCAGAGACGGCAGCCCACCAGGCTCCCCCGTCCCTGGGATTCTCCAGGCAAGAACACTGGAGTGGGTTGCCATTTCCTTCTCCAATGCATGAAAGTGAAAAGTGAAAGTGAAGTCGCTCAGTCGTGTCCGACTCTTAGCGACCTCATGGACTGCAGCCCACCAGGCTCCTCCATCCATGGGATTTTCCAGGCAAGAGTACTGGAGTGGGGTGCCATTGCCTTCTCCGCCTGAGTCCCTACTGGGTGTCAAGCATTGCAAATGCAGAGTCAGGCAAAACATCACCCCTAAGATCAAGGAACTTCATCAGGACCTTTTTTACTTAACTGCGTGTCAGCAGTAATTCTGAGATGGGCACATCCAGAAGTTAGGGACTGTATTTAGATGGGAGTATCCCCACTCTAAGGACAGACAACACATTTTCATGAAAGATGAAGAAAAAATTTTCACTCTGGACAGCTTTTCCCTAAGTTCTCTTGCTGCTAAGTCACTTTAGTCATGTCCAACTCTGTGCGAACCCATAGACGGCAGCCCACCAGGCTCCCCCATCCCTGGGTTTCTCCAGGCAAGAACACTGGAGTGGGTTGCCATTTCCTTCTCTTGATGACATAAATAGCTCCCTTTTTGCCTTTTAAGAGATGGCAGGGTGTATTAGTGTTTTACTTTCCACACTATTTTTGGCCTGTTCTATAAGATGAGGTCCATCCACAGTGTTCTCTGCACTCTATGAAACATTATTAGGCAAGGATGTGAATGCAAGTAGTTGAGATCTGATCCACAAAACAAACATGAGCAGGATCTTGTTTTCCTCCTGTCTTTTGTTCTCCCCAAACTCAAAGTCTATTCTAATAGCACTTAGATTATTTCATTTGACAAATATTTATGTGTATCTTCTTTATGTCAGGGACAGCATCAGGCTCTAGGAATGCAGATGTGATAAAGATAAGGTCCCTGTCATCAAAAAACTGTTTAACAGTGGAGTTAGGACAAGAATTTAGGTCCTTGACCATGAACAGCTGTAAAGGCTGTGGAGAGGCATCTATGAAGTTCAGAGGGTGGAGGGCTTGCATGTGGCTGGGAGACCAAGCTACTTTCCATGGAGGCGATGGCATTGAGCTGGATGATGAAAGTCATGGGTGATAGGAGCAGGGGTACAAGAAGGATTGTCCTCACGCTTGGATGGTATTGAACTTGATCCCTCCATATCCAATCCCAGGTAGAACTGTCGTGTCCGCATTCAACTCCCCCAGGGATGTCATCTAGACTTGGTCAGTGTACACCTCCACTCAGTCCAACCTGAAAGCCCTAATCTTCGGTCACTCACTCATATGCAAATCCCTTTGACATACATCCAGTTGCGTGTGTGTAGCTGAGGAATCCAGCCCTGGGAATTGTGAAACATCCAGATAAATAAACCACTCCATGGCTGCCCTCCAATAACAAGTAGCCTGGAGGCTTTAATTGGAGTAGGTATAAAATGCCTCTTCCTTCCCAACCCCACAGGCCTCCAGACTCTTCCTGGGGTAAGTTATCCACACGTCTTCCTCTAGAGCAAAGCTATGTCTGGGTGGGGAGATGCATGGAGGTCCCTCACTCAGAGGCCACTAAAGGAGCCCCATTTCCTTCTCTGGCTTCTTCCAAGAGAATAGATACACCAGGAAGGAGAGGTTTGGGGCAGGGAGAAGGAAAGGGAAATGGATCCCTTTAAAAGACCCCACATGATCTAACATGGAAGAAAGCCACAGAAGCTAGAAGAGCAGAGAAGGTATATGCAGGCTTAGGAACATCAGGGTAAAGCAAGACTGAGTAACGAATGGGTAGAGACTCAGACCTCCTTAACCCTTGACCATTGGGGACATTGACCTGGGAAATGTGGACTGCCAGCTCAACTAGGTTGTGGTTTATTTATTTATTTATTTATTGTCTAAGATAAAGAGTAAGTGATTTGCTTGATTGTTGCCATAGGGTCCCCTGAGAGTTCTTACCACAATTCACTCCCCTTTCAAATCCATTATTCCCCTCCTGGGGTAGATTTTAGCAGGCTGTAAATGCTAGGCTCCATGAGACAGCTCCAGCTCATGAAGCAGAGAAACAGACACCCAAGCCCACTGGGTTCCTGATCTAACCAAATGTCCTTTTTCCTTCCAGGTTCCACGGGCTAGCCAGGCCATGTCACAACAGAATCAGCAAAACCACGGGTCTCCGGGTGCTCTCAGATGCCCCCCTCCCCAACGCCCAACTCCTTTCCCAGTTTCCTGCTCTGCTCCTTGCCCTCCCTATGCAGGACACTGTGGTTCTGGTTCCCAAGGGATCAGGCCCCGGGATCAGAGCCTAGCTGGCTCTTCGAGGGCCCTCTGGAAGCCCCGCTGCCTCAGCGGTGGCACAACCCACCATATCAAGGAGGAGGAATGTTGAAGAGTGTTAAGGAGACAGGCCCACCCTGGTTTCCTACACTCATTCTGCGGGAAGCACAGTCTCCTCCCTTGTACCTGGGCTCCTGGCGCCCCTACACTTAGGAGGCAAGAACTCTGCTAAGCTGTACTTCAGCTTCTGTCTTCCACCCACCCCTTCAGCTCAGCACCAACACCGCTGCTCTGGAGCCGTGGCTGCTGTAAACACTTGGGTTTTCTGCTCAGACATGCTAACACCTCTGCTGGTGCAGGCTGCCTCTCTTGCTTTCCACCTAAGAGAGACAGGTGGCTTGAGACTTCTGTCTGAGTTCTCAGCATCCTCACTGCCATTGTCCTGTGTCATCCCCTGATCCTAGCATTGAAGGCTTCAGTGTAATAAAAAAGTATTCAAAACCTACTGTGTACTGGGCTCTGTGTTCACAAATATAAGTAGGAGATTTGTCTCTGCTCTAGAGAAACTTACAATCTACTGGAAGAAGCAATGCACACTTCAGATGGAAATAGGTGGACTAATACAGTTTTAAGCTGATTGACGTACTTATTTTTTTCTTTGTGTCTATAAGAACTCAAAGGAGAAAAAATAGTATGAAAAGGCAAGTACAGCAGGGAGAGACTCATCCTGATGGTGTAAATCTAAGGTGGCTTCCTGGGCCTCGGAAGGAAAAATTCAAAACAGAGCACACCACTTGTGGGAGAAGAGAACAGGCTTCCTGGGGTAGGAAGCATGTAAACAGGTCCTTGGAAATGGCAACCCACTCCAGTATTCTTGCCAGGAGAATCCCATGGACAGAGGAGCCTGACAGGCTACAGTCCATGGGGTCACAAGAGTCGGACACGACTTAGTGACTAAACGACCACCACTTAAAGATAAGCAGACTTTGAGACTTCCCTGTTGGTTCAGTGGTTGGGACTTCGCTTTCAATGCAGCGGGTGTGGGTTTGATCCCTGGGCTTCCTCAGTGGCTGAATGGAATAGAAACTGCCTGCAGTGCAGGAGACACAGGAGATGCAGGTTCAACCCCTGCACCAGAAGCTCCTCTGGAGGAGGAAATGGCAACTGCAACCTACTCTAGTATTCTTGCCGGGATAATCCCATGGACAAAAGAGCCTGGTGGGCTAAAGTACACAGGGTCCCACAGAATTGAACATGACTGAGCATGCACACACAAGGAGGTTTAGGGGCTAAGGTCTCACATGCTTCTTGGCCAAAAAAAAAAAAAAAAAAAGAAAGAAAGAAAAGACAGAAGCAATATTGTAACAAATTAAAGACTTTAAAAATAGTCCACATTAAAAAAAATATTTAAAAAAAGAAACAGATAAGCAGACTTTGATGCTGGGGGTGGGATGAGGAGGAAGAATCTTCTAGTAAGAGGATACAGCACAGATGACAAATGCAAGGTAAATGAGGTATTTCTTAATGACATGATTTTCAATTTGGCTGGATTCCCAGGTATAAAATGATAATGTGGGGCAGTCTGTAACTACAATTCCTGGTGAAAACTCAAACTGGTTGAATTTGCTGAACTTAAGATATAAAACTCCAGCAAGGAAAAGATTGTACCCAAGTGCAGGGTCTCTCAGTCTGGGACTGGGAGTATCTGAGGGGAAGTATAGAGGACCGAAGGGCCTTGAGGTGCAACTCTGTTGCATATCAATATAAGTTCCATGTGAAAATTTTAGCTGATTCTCATTTTCTGGGAGATACTGAAAATATTTTTTAATCAGGTACCCAACTCAGTAGGCTATATTGCCCAGGCTCAGAGCAGAATATCAGCCTATCATTTCCTATACTTAGGTTGCTTATTTCCAGAGTATAACCATCTTCCTCATTGCTAAGACCTGATTTTGCCTCTGTTGTGAAAGATCTATATCTAGACATATAGATAGCATCACTGACTCAATGAACATGAGTTTGAGCAAACTCCGGGAGACAGTGTAAAACAGGGAAGCCTGGCACGCTGCAGTCCATGGGGTCGCAAAGAGTCGGACACGACTTAGCAACTAAACATCAACAGCATAATTACATATAATTATAATTTTAAATGTATTTTTTCTCATAAAACAAGTGATATATACTTTTATGTATGCAAGATATGTCAATGTAGATAAGGAAGATGATTAAGACCAACCAAAAATCTTATCACCTAAAAATAACCACTGCTAATAATTTTATGGATCTATTTCCATACTTTATAAAAATCACAAAATAAGATTAGTTTCAGAATATTTTACAACCTTTTTTAATGTACAATACCCTTCTATGCTCATAAATATTGATAAACACTATTTTGCTCTATTGGATGAATACACCATAAATGAATTTGTGCCACTATTTCGTTGATACCTGGCACTTATGTGTTTCCACTCTTTTGCTGTTTAAACAGCAGTAAAATAAACTCTGTTGTTGGTGATTATTATTAGCCATTTTTCTAAGATAGATTTTTAGAATTGGAATTCTACTTTTGAATTTTTTCTTGAGGTACAGTGATTTACAGTGTTGTGTTAGTTTCAAGTCTCCAGTAAAGTGATTCATTTACATACATATGTATTATATTCTTTTCCATTATGGCTCATTACAAGGTATTGAATATAGGTTCCTATGCTACAGAGGAAACCCGTGTTGTTTATTTTATACGTATGGTGGTTTGCATCTGCTAATCCCAAACTTCTAACTTACCCCTTCTCTACTCTCTTTCCTTTTTGGTGACCACAGTTTGTTTTCTATGCCTGTGAGTCTTCTTCTGTTTTGTAAATAGTTCATTCAATGCCAGAAATTATGAAGTTTTTTTTTCCTTTCAGACCCTCCATGAACACTGCATCTTGGTATCAATTACAGTGCTTCCATTTAAGAAAATGATTTGGGGGAATACTTTTTTGGGGAGCAAGAAGGAGTACTATGTTAAAAAATTACCCTAGCTACAGAAAAAAAAAATCTGTCTTGTGAAAAGAAACATTTTTTGAGAAACTTGACAAGTGTCTACCTACTTTACTGTCATGAAATCATATTCTCAGAAAAAGATTAGATGCTTTATTTTTTTGAGGGAAAAAGTGTGCTTTATGTTGTATAAAGCAATGTCTTAGAAAGTTTGATATACCATTGCTTAAACTTTCATATTTAGTTGATAGATTAAAATTTTTTTTTTTTACTTTAGATATTCATTTACATTTGTGTGAGAGATTTCTGCAAATGAAATCTCATTTTTCTCTAGGAAACAAGCAAAATATTAATGCTTAGGTGATTGTATAAAGCTTAATATCTAAGAATATGTTTTTTCCATTTTTTATTTCTGCTCTTTATTGAAAACAGACATTCTCCAAACAAACAGACAAAAAACAAAAGACTTTTTAAAAGTTTTAGCAGAAACACATTTCCTTTGACAAGAGTAATCCTTAATATTTTGACCTATTCAGATTTCCCTATTCAGCACTTGGATTCCCTGTGCTAATTGTTTAATTTATATAGTATTTTGTTGACACACTGTTTAGTCTGTATCAAATTGACTTCAAGATTACTACTTTGAAAATAAACTAGTAATTTGATATTGTTTCTTGGTAAAGGTCTACATTTGGCATCTTCACATTTTCCAAATGTTTATACATCAAAAATATCAATACTATGAATGTCTTTGTCTGTGGCTTTAGTACTGATTCATTTTAACATTGTATATTCATTGTGCATACATACTCAGTCTCTCAGTCGTGTCCAACTCTTTGTGACCCAATGGACTGTAGCCCACTAGGTTTTCAAGGCAGAATATGGAGTGTGTTGCCATTTCCTCCTCCAAGGGATCTTCCTGACCCAGAAATCGAGCCCTAGTCTCCTATGTCTCCTGCTTTGGCAGGTGGATTCTTTACCACTGAGCCACCTGGAAAGCCACATACATTGTACATTTATTTATTTAACAACAAAAAACAAAGACTTCACATTTTGTGCAAATTGTCCTATATTCAAAATTTTAACAAGTTTATGCTGCTGAGTCACATCAGTCGTGTCCGACTCTGTGTGACCCCATAAACGGCAGCCCACCAGGCTCCCCCATCCTTGGGATTCTCCAGGCAAGAACACTGGAGTGGGTTGTCATTTCCTTCTCCAATGCATGAAAGTGAAAAGTGAAAGTGAAGTTGTTCAGTCGTGTCTGACTCTTCACGACCCCATGGACTGCAGCCCACCAGGCTCCTCCATCCATGGGATTTTCCAGGCAAGAGTACCGGAGTGGGGTGCCATTGCCTTCTTCAACAAGTTTATAGGGCTAGCAAAAATCAGTAAGCGGTAACATCATTTTTCTTTAGACTGTATCTAATTTTATGGTTTTAACAAGTGTTAAATATTTACACATTTTAAATACTTTCCAATTAGAAGAAAATTATGTTGGCAGAGCATTTGAAATTTAATATGTTCTTTTATCTAATTTTCAAAAAGTGTCAAATGCAGTATTGTGGCGGATGTGATGTGTGCGTGCTCAGTTGCATGTGACTCTTTGTGATTCCACGGTCTGTAGCCTGACAGACTCCTCTGTCCAAGCTTACTCCCTCAGTCTAATGAGATTTCAACAACTTTTAGTTCACAACATCTGCAGACCAAATTTTATTACTAGATACTGTACACTTCATGATTCAGCACAAACATTAATAAAAGTAATTTTTGTTTCTGTCTATAAAACTGTCACAAATAAAACAATAAAAGAAAATCATCCTATGGTGAAAGAAAGTATGGGGTGCTGATTTTCTCTCTTATTTAGTAGGAAGTCAAGAAATACTGTCTAAACTTGGCAAGTGAAGAGAGAGAATTTTAGTTATAATGTTTAAAGTTACAGCGGTAGGGTGGTAAAGAACCCACCTGCCAATGCAGAAGACACAAGAGACGTGGGTTTGATCCCTGGATCAGGAAGATCGCCTGGAGAAGGACTGGCAACCCACTCCAGTATTCTTGCCTGGAGAATCCCATGGACAGAGCAGCCTGGCTGGCTACAGTGCATAGGGTTGTAAAGAGTCAGACACGACTGAAGTCACTTAGCACGCATGCACATGGTACTTGAAAAATAAAACCATGTCTAAGTAAGGAGGAGGGAGGGAGGGGTTGATGAACATGAGCTTCATTCACTGTGTTTCGCTGGGGGAAGTATATAGACATGTCTGTAAGGTATAAACAGGTTATTTAGAATGAGGCATTTTTCATATTACAAGCTATTTTAATAACTTGGTTTTTAATTTTTACTTAAATATATTATTTTTTCTAAAAATCAATAAAGCCACATCCCATTTCTACACCCTTGTATGAGTCCCAGGCCAAACCTTCCTTAACAGATCAAGTGTAAGTTCAACTCTTGGTCAGAGGGAACCCATTTCAAATCTCTAATAACTCTGTCACCTTACTCGAGTTTCTATGCTTTTCTGTGCCTCGGTTTCGTCATTTAGAAATAAAGTAACATAAGAGTATCTGTTTCCGAAACTGTGGAGGGGGTTATGGGTGATATTGTAGATAACGTCTTTTGACACATTTAGCTCAATTGTTAGCTATACCTTACATTTGGGGTATACTCTATTTTTAAAATTTATTTAGTTTAATTGGAGGATAATTGCTTTATAATTTTGTGTTGGTCTCTGCCAAATATCAACTTGAATCAGCCATAGGTATATGTATGTTCCTTCCCTCTTGAATCTCCCTCCCATCCCATCCCACCCATCTAGATTGTCACAGAGCATCTGATTTGAGCTCCCTACGCACACAGCAACTTTCCACTAGCTATCAATTTTACATATGGTAATGTATATGTTTCCATGCTACTCTCTCAATTCATCTCGTTCTCTCCTTCCCCCATTGTATTCACAAGTCTGTTCTTTATGTCTGGTTTTTTTTAATAGGCTTTGTATTTAGAATAATTTTAGATTTATAAGAAAGTTGCAAAGACAGTACAGAGAATTCCCCATATCCCCTGTAACAGTTGCCTTTGTCGTTGAGATCTTACATTAGTATGGCATATTTTGTTACACTTAAAGAATCAATATCGATACATTATTATGAACTGAAGTCCATACTGAATCCTGATTTCCTTAATTTTTACCTAGTGTCTATTTCATGTTCCTGGATTCCATCCAGGACACCACATACATTCACTTGTCTTGTCTCCTTAGTCTCCTCTCGACTGTGACAGCTTCTCAGACTCTCCTTATCTTGGATGACCCGTATAGTCGTGAGGAGTACCAGTCAGGCATTTTGTAGGATGTCTCTCAGTTGGGATTTGTGTGTGTTTTTCTCATGATTAGAATGAGATGATGGATTAGGGGAAGGAGGATTGCAGGGGTAAAATGCCATTCTCATCCCATCATATCCAGGGTAGATACTATCCATATGACATCACTGTTGATAATGACCTTTATCACCCAGCTGAGGGAGTGTTTGTCAGGTTTCTCCACTTTAAAGTTATTCTTTTTCCTTCCACTCTGTATTCCTCTCTGGAAGGAAGTCATTATGAGCAACCCATTCAAAGGAGTAGAGATTTGGGCTCATCTTCTTGAGAGGAAAGTATCTATATCAATTCTTAGGAATTTTTCTGTAGGAAGAGTACCCCACCTAGTTTACTCAATCATTTATTTATATCAGTATGTACTCACAGATACTGGTATCTATTGATATGATACTTTGAGTTTTAATCCATTGCCAATTTATTTATTTTGTTGCTCATATTATTCCAACTTTGGCAGCTCTTTCAGTGAGCTTCAATATTCCTTTGGTAACAAGCTACTGGACTCCTTTTTAAGCACTTCCTTATTTTATGACATTTTAAGATGATTCAGGTTCATTTTGTGTATTCTTTACCCCAGACCTACATTCATCTATTTGTCTTGTGAATCTTAGTTTGTTTTACTGGGAAAGTATATTATGAACTAAGATCTGAGTGTTGGTTGTGTTCAGTGCTACTGGGATATCACTGCTTCTTATCCTTCTCAATGGATGGAGCTTCGAAATATATATGTGTATAGACATGTGTCTATAATTCTTTCAATAGTTTTCCATTTATCTCTATATTCAGCTGCCTATAAATTCATACTGATGTCTTCAACTCTAATTCAGTATCACATGGCTTGTCCTAGCCTCATTTTTTGCTTATCTATAATCTTCTCCTCCAGCACTGAGAAATCCAGTTCCCACCTTCTGTCTCACTTATTTGTTCATTCCCAGTATGCAAGAATAGTGTGCATTCTGTTTTGAAAACAAAATTATGAAAGCCCAGGAGGAAGTTCGTGCTATGTAAGAAACTTTTTCTCTTGCCTCCGGAGGCTATATAAACTACTGATTAAAGAGGAAAGAATGGGGAGCCAGAGTCCTTGAACTTACATAAGTATGGGTCAAGATAGAGACCAGACATCCTGAAAGCCAAGGGACTAAACTGAAATGGATTGTCATTCCATGAGGACTTCTACTCCCCACCCCCAGAAATCATCTGCCAAATATAGATGTCTCAACTTCCTCCTCCTGGCATCCCACCTTAGCATACTCATTTTCCGTCAACAAGTTCATCACACGGCTTAGGCAAAAAGCATGAGATCACAAACAGTTTGTGTGGGACTGTGGGCATGAGAAAGCCTCATTCCATTCCTGGGCATGGGTTAGGACCAGTCTGGATTCTCTCTATGAACTAGAACAGGAGAGGACATAGCATCTCTGTCTTAAAACTACAAGTATTATAGCACATAGGAAGCAGGAGAGCCTGTGGGTAGATAAAAGAACACAAGTATTAAACCTGTGACCTAAGTAGTTACTATATCTCAAAATGGTGGGTAGTTCTGAACGTCCTAGTAGGTAAAATCTAGATACAAATTATCTGACATATATAGTCTTCAAGAGAAGGCTTGTTCCTTCCTAACAATGGATTCTAAAAGAAATTGCTTGCAATGATCAGTGATACACTTAAAAACATTACTAGAACAAAATTACAGATGGATAACAACCAGTATTGCTTTACCTCCCACTGAAAAAAGCAAATCATATTAAAACAAAATGCTGAGAGGGTCAGTGGAAAGTATAAGGAAACCTGAAAACCGAAGGTCTTGCAAGTTTAGTCATTGCTCGGTTGACAAGGATTGTAATTCATCCATATGTGAAATACAGATAATAAAATACTCCTGTTCTTCATTCTGGTGTGAAATGATGCTCGAAAAAGATAAAGGGGTCTAAATAAATCTTTTTTGTTCATGCATGCCAGTCATGTCCGACTCTTTGTGATTCCATGGACAGTAACCTGCCAGACTCCTCTGTCCTTGGAGTTTTCCAGGCAAGAATATTGGAGTGGATTATCATTTCTGCTCCTTTAACCATCCTGCTGAGGCATCATCTAAAACCCAAGACTGCTCTAACTGCATCTAACTCTTAGACTGCTCTGTCTTCAGCAGCTCTGCCAGTCCTTCAAGTCCTTAGATTCTCACTGATCCCAATCTTCCTCTCTGGAGCTTCAATATACCCTCCCAACACGGACCTTTGGATGTCTCCATTCTTCTTCTGATTGAGGTCCTAGAAGTTCTCCCCTTATCTCTAACAGGTTCTCTCTGTCCTGCTTTGATTGCCCATGAAGTGGAGGGATTGACACACTCTGAACCCCAGGCAAACTGAGTCCCTGCCTGGATCTACCACTAACTCTACTCATTTCTCTAGTGCTGAGTTAATAAGTTTGCTCTCAGAGAATACAGGCAAATGATTTTTAGGGAACTTTCCTCATTACAGCTTTACGAGAGTGATTCTTCAAATATATGGCTCCAGTCAACCCTGAATCCTTGCCTGATCCATCCCAATGTCCAATGCCACAGCTATAGCCCAACCCAAGCATGACTCACGGGGATATTTGTAGGTGGTGGCGGTGGTCCTGTTAGAGGTTGTAGGAGAATGTTGTGAAACCAGCTTTTGCCAGTCACTGACATGTTCTTGTGATATCCACTAATATTTATAAATCTTTAGAGAAATAAAAATATAGATTGTAATTACTGAGGGACACTGGACTAGCCAGATAATAATATAATAAGAACAGCAACACAAAAAACAACAGCAACAATCTGTATTTATAGAGAGCCTACTATGTACAAGCACACTGCTAATCTCTGTACACATATCATTTACTTAATCCTCAAGACATCTCTATGTTGTTGTTGTTCGTCACTCAGTGGTGTTCGACTCTTTGTGACCCCATGGAGTCAGGATGCCAGACTTCCCTGGTAGCTCAGCTGGGAAAGAATCCACCTGCAATGCAGGTTCAATTACTGGGTGGGGAAATTATCCTGGAGAAGGAACACCACTCCAGTATTCTTGGGCGTCCCTGATGGCTCACCTGGTAAAGAATCCACCTGCAAACTCTTGTTTGGAGAATTCAATGGACAGAGGAGCCTGGCAGGCTACAGTCCACGGGATCACAAAGAGACGGACATGACTGAGTGACTTTTCACAGCTCTATGAAGCAGATGCGATTTTATCATCCTTTTACGAATGAGTGATCAATTACAGAGACGTGACAAACCTAACGCTGCACAACTGCTAAGTGATGAGACCCAGATTCGAAGCTGGGCGGTCTGAGTGCAGATACTAGACATTTAGCCCCTATGCCATGCTCTCAGAATGACGGTGCTGCCTCTCAGCCCCGCAGTCACCTCTCCACCCCAAGGATGAACACTGGGTAGAATCAACTGACCTTGAGTTTCATCCTACTTCTGTCACAATTTTAACTCTGTGAAGTGGCTCATCTGATCCTCCAACTCTTAGGTGTGAAATATAGACACTTAACCAAGTCAAATGACATATTTTATTTGTAATTAATTCACTCATTCTACTGACTAATATATCAAGAACTGCTTCTTGAGGTACTATCATTCTTTTTTTTTTTTTTTTTTTTTTTTTTGCATTGTTGTTGTTGCTATTTAGTCGCTAAGTTGTGTCTGACTATTTTGTGACCCCAGGGACTATAGCCCACCAGGCACCTCTGTCCATAGAATTCTCCAGGCAAGAATACTGGAGTGGGTTGTCATTTCCTTCTCCAGGGAATCCTCCCAACCCAGAGATCAAACTTGCATCTCCTGCCTTGGCAGGTGAATTCTTTACCTCTGAGCCACCTGGGAATCCCATTACCAATTTTATTTGTATATTCAACTGATATTTACTGGGGAGATAAAACAACACAATTTGGTAGATTCAAAGATGGTAAGTAAAGGCAGAGACCTATAAGATTTTGGTTTGCCAAGTCAGATATATTGACGGGCTTATAAAATTAGAGTTATTTTCTAACAAAAATAGCAGAAGAGTAATGGCCTAGTTTGTGAGGTAATGCGTTATCCAAATTAAAGCATTTTATTTGAGGCCAGAAGTGCAGCATCAGGCACATGGGGGAGAGGATGTTGGCACCTGAGTAGATGTTTGCTAAGACTCCTCCAAGGCTGAATGAGTTTGTAACTTGCCTGTGCTCCTTATATCTTGTAATAGCCTATGAAGATCCCTGGATGAGCTTGGAGAAAGGTAGCAGCGTTGCCAGAATGTTCCATGGGCTGACTTTCATTCCAAGGTACTACCAGAACCCTCTAGAACTATGTTTCTCAAACTAGTGGCATCACCCAGAGAATATTTAAGCAGTGAGAATGCTTAGGACCCAATTCTCAGAGACAACTCAATAGGTCATAGCTGGGAATGTGCATTTTAAAAAAGTCCTTTCCGCAAACGGCTCACATGCACAGCCAGGTTTCAAGTCTCTGATCTGTAACAGCACCAAGGGCAAGACTGAAAGAATTCTTTCCTTGCTTCATGAAACTCCTTGCTGGGTTGGCCCTCTTACTTAGAAACCTAGAATTGTGTGATCTTCACTACACATAAACTTACCAATATTCTGTTTTTTCATAGCCCATAACACTAAACTCATAGCGTTGTTCAGGGGAGAGAGTAAAACTGGTGAAATGTAGTATAAATGTGGAGGAATGTGACAGACTTCCCTTATGGGACTACTTCCCTAAACCTTGAATGGCTTAGAGCTACAGGTTCACAGACTGGCAGAGCAGAAATTCCTAATGCTGCAGAGAAGAATTGCAGGCCCCACACTGAGCACTTGCCTAAGCCTTCATCATACCTGAGCCCTATCCTCTAACAGTTTAGAGGACAGGCCTTCCTAGGTCAAGATAACCTCCTGATCCAAATTGAAGCAGACTTTTTGAGGGAGGGGTGGTATCACTATCCCTGCCTTTTTCTTCTCTTTTTAATAATTATTTATATTTAATTGGAGGTTAATGGCTTTACAATATTGTACTGGATTTTTTTAAGATGTGTTCATGGCAAGCTGAAGGATATGATCTACTGGGCTATGTCTCTTTGGCACAGTGGAGAGAAGGATGGTGAAGTCTTTGGCATGGGGTTGTGATGAACCAGAGATATTATGAGTATGGAAATCTCTAAGAATGGTAGGATGACAGAGTCAAAGATCTATTCTTTTCCCTTTGGTGAGCATCAGAAGAGAGGGATGAAGCTATACAGGAGCAGGAAAGCCCTGTCACTATAGGCTGCAGTGTCTCGTTTCCTGGTAGGTTCAGAAATATCTTCTTGGGATCATTGCCTGGAGGAAAAGGAGTAGGCAAGGTGATCTCTCTGTATCTTTTCTGACCTTAAGACTAAAAGGTGTCATTTGATGGTGACATTTGTAAATGTAAGCCCTAGAGGTCTTAGTAGGCTTCCCAGTGGCTCAGTGGTAAAGAATCCACCTGCCAATGCAGGGGATGCAAGAGATGCAGTTTTCCGTCCCTGGGTGAGGAAGATCCACTGGAGGAGAAGATGGCAACCTGCTCCAGTGGTCTTGCCTGGAGAACCCCATGGACAGAGGAGCCTGGCAGGCTATGTAGTCCATAGGGTTGCAAAGAGTCAGACACAAGTGTGTGATAGAGCACACACTCAGGAGGTCTTAGTTATTGCTCAACTCACTGAGGTCAACTGAGGGTCAGGGTGGAGCCCAGGATTCAAAGGAAGATGCTTACATTTGTTACCAACACAACCATCAAAAATGATAAATCAGAAAGTCACTCAGGTCCTAAAAAGATCAAGCAGCCCCCATCATTACCTGAGAGATCAAGATAAGAACAATAACAACACTCATTTTACAAGTGAAGACACTGCAGCCTGGAAGAGGCAAGTGACCCACAGATGGTCAATGTCAGGACTGGGCCTGTGCCCTAGGGTGACCTGCTACTTCATTCCAAGGGAGTTTTATATAATGGGAGCCTAAAGAAAAGAGGGGCCATAATGTTGGTACCAGATTACATTGCTGTGTGTCCCCTGGTCCCACAGGAATAAGACTCAGCAGCTGGTGAACATTGGAAACTGCGATAAAGAATGATAACGCTTATGCTGTACCTACAGCTCACAGAACCCCACTCAATGCTGGTGTTGTTTTCTTCTTTCAAACCACCATCCTATACAACAAGGTGGGCCTATGTCTCTAGTCCACACTGTACAGACAGGGAAGTGGGACTGGATTTGAGGCCATGTCAGTCCCAGAAGCAAGAGTTGGGGATGTGCTATGCTGAGTAAATCATGTCTCTTTCTTCTATCCCCTAATTGGGATGGGTTCGGACCCACAGGGCCATCACTGAATGCAGGTCATGACTTCCATCCCAAGCCAAGCACAAGCATCATGGTCCTTCAGCAGTCCAAATGTGAATCCCATTGCCCTTGAGAGGACCATGAATCCTCTCCCTAGGCTGTTTTGCCACCAGTCTGCCCACACACTGGTGTTCTGGCCCATAGGAAGATGGTTCAAAGATCTCACTGCTCCGTCATAATGAAAATCCTTGTTTTCCTTTATTTCATCTCTTAGGAATTAACTTGATAAGAATCTCATACATGCCAGTGCTGGCCTGGTTGGTTCCTCACCCTTCTATTAAGGGCACACCCAAGACAGAAGGAATCCTGAGCATGCCTGAATCCTCAGGCAGGCAGGATGGTGAGGAGGTGTTTGGGCAGATGAGAGCAGAGTCCAGAAATGCACAAGGAATTCTCCAGTCCAGAAAAGCCTCTGTCAAGGGAAGACCTTCAATCACGTTTCAACCATTACAAACTCATTAACAAAAGAGCTCCCCCTAGTCCCACTCTGATCCTCACATCAGACTTGTAGCCTGGTTGTCACCACAGACATCAGATCATGTAATCAAGTCAAGGCACCTAAGGCCACCTAAACTGAGGAATCTTTCTAAAATGTAAATCTCATCACGTCCCTTCTTTGCTTAAATGGTCAATGATGCCCTAACTGTCTCTTAAAAAGGTCAAACTATTTTAGGCAGCATAATATAGTTTTCAGATGAAATTGATTGTTTACCTCCAATATATACAGCAGGTAAAGGTGTAATGACTCTGATTGCAGCAAAAGATAAGTGGAAGGTCCAGACTGATGTCTCCTCAGAACCCCCACCCCCACATAGCCCAAATGGTTAAGAATTAAAGATAAACACGGAGAAGGCAATGGCACCCCACTCCAGTACTCTTGCCTGGAAAATCCCATGGACGGAGGGGCCTGGTGGGCTGCAGTCCATGGGGTCACTAGGAGTCAGACACAACTGAGGACTTCACTTTCACTTTTCACTTCCTGCATTGGAGAAGGAAATGGCGACCCACTCCAGTGTTCTTGCCTGGAGAATCCCAGGGACGGGGGAGCCTGGTGGGCTGCCATCTCTGGGGTCGCACAGAGTCAGACATGACTGAAGTGACTTAGCAGCAGCAGCAGCAAAGATAAACAATCTTTTAAAACCTGACTCAAAGTTTTTAAGGAATCCTCTTATCAGTAAGATGGTGAGGGAAAGGAAGCAAAAATGTATTTACAATCTACTACCTGTTAAACGTTACTCTCATTATCACAGTAAATAGTTCTATGGGGTTCTTATTTTACAGATTAACCCCATTTTATAGATTAAGAAAAAGAGATGAGGCTCAAAAACAGTAAATAGCATACTCATGATTCAAAGGCTAGTGCCCTGACTCTGAGAACCATCTTCTTCCAGCTTTTGTGCCTGCAAAGACATGAATTTAACACAATAGCAACGGTGGCGGCAGGGCAAAAGGACTGGAAGTGACCCAAGACAGAGCAACTCATACTGTCTGCAGGCATGGCTCTCCAAGGAGGTGATGTTTGAATATCCCAGGCAATAGGGTTTCGAGGGATATAGTTTTGGAAACCATTACTCTATAGGCTAAAGTACACAACCCAGTATGTAACTCTCCAGATGCTCTGGGCCCTCCTTTCCTTTCCATCCAGCTGGTGTCCTACTTCCAGCTCTTATCCAACAGTGTGGCCACTCTGCTCCCGGAAAAGATTAAGCCCTTTCACATCTCTGCCTATGCTTGTGTTCGGTTTCCCTCTCACCCCCTGATTAACGCCCACTCTGGTTTTGAGCCTCCGTCTTATTTTATGTTGTAACATGGGGTTAACAGCAAGAAACTCAATGAGATAATGTATTGGAATAATGAAAATAACAAGTTTGACAGACGACAGGTTAAGAATAAATCTTAATTCCCTTCCTATCCTTCATATCAACCCACCTGTATCATTCCTTAAGGGCAAATAAGTATCTTAACCTTTTTTGTGAATTCACAAAACCCTGCACCCAACAGGTACTCAGTGAACGAATCAATGTCATTAAAATGGTCATTTCCAAGTTATGGTTAGAAAGGATTTTCTCTGGGATAAATAATTTTTCATGATTGAATCAATGGTTCGTTGATGATATTAGACCAATGCCATAGAACTGTTTTTCAACCTTTGAAAATTATTTGTAATGTTTTAGTGGGGGCCATGCAGTTCAGTTCAGTTCAGTCACTCAGTAGTGTCCAACTCTTTGTGACCCCATGAACTGCAGCACACCAGGCCTCCCTGTCTGTCACCAACTCCCAGAGTCCACCCAAACCCATGTCCATTGAGTCAGTGATGCCATCCAATCATCTCATCCACTGTCATCCCCTTCCCCTCCTGCCCTCAATCTTTCCCAGCATCAGGGTCTTTTCAAATGAGTCAGCTCTTTGCATCAGGTGGCCAAAGTATTGGAGTTTCAGCTTCAACATCAGTTCTTCCAATGAACACCCAGGACTGATCTCCTTTAGGATGGACTGGTTGGATCTCCTTGCAGTCCAAGGGACTCTCAAGAGTCTTCTCCAACACCACAGTTCAAAAGCATCAATTCTTTGGCGCTCAGCTTTCTTCACAGTCCAACTCTCACATCCATACATGACCACTGGAAAAACTATAGCCTTGACTAGACGGACCTTTGTTGGCAGAGTAATGTCTCTGCTTTTGAATATGCTGTCTAGGTTGGTCATCACTTTCCTTCCAAGGAGCAAGCATCTTTTAATTTCATGGCTGAAATCACCATCTGCAGTGATTTTGGAGCCCAGAAAAATAAAGTCAGCCACTGTTTCCCTATCTATTTGCCATGAAGTGATGGGACCAGATGCCATGAAGGGATATAATGTTGCCCATCCCACAGATCTGGGCTTCAGTGGCTCAAACTCTTAGCTAGGAGAGAAATGATTAAGCAAGAGTCACATATATACACAATACTCTGCTTTGTCACAGTCAAATGACTTAAGTAATTTTCTCTACTAAATAGGATGAACTAAATAGACTATAAGGAATTGCTTCCTCATCATGTGTCTTACCTTCCAGTGTTTCGCATCCTCACATGCACATTAGCCATCATATCCTCCTCCTTCAGGTTCACTACCACTCACAACCCCAGATAAAATAAGTTCAGGGACAATAGCAAGCCAGGAAAAGCCCTTGAAAGTCTGATGTTAATGAGTAAAATACACATTTGAAGATGTACAGAGACCATCTGGTCCAGTCTCCTTTGAAACCCAGAGGACTAGCAGAGCTAGGACCAGAGGCCTGACTTCATTGCCAAATTCTTACGGCTGATTGGCACTAATGACTCCACCCTGGGAGCAGCCTCCATATCTGACCTATTTACCTGCTGCTGACCTGGCCTCCCAAGGTACTCTCTCTCCAGGAGTGAAAGGAGGGAGACCTTTGCCTCAACCACAAAGAGCTCATTAATTCACTGAGCAAAACTTTTTTTTTTTTTTTTTTTTTTTGAGGCCTTACAAGATGTTAGGCATTGCAGGTGCCGAGGATAAACAGTGAACTAGCAAATACTGAGATTTCGTTCTATCCAGGCTGTAGTTGTTCAGTCGCTCAGTCGTCTCCAACTCTTTGCAACCCCATGCAGCACTCCAGGCTTCCCTGCCCTTCACCATCTCTCAGAGCTTGTTCAAACTCATGTCCATTGGGTCGCAGATCCAGGATGACAGGTATTGAAAAATAAATGCAAGTATGGTGCAATGAGAAGTACAGGAAGCTACAATGATAATGTCTACAATCTTTTGTAGGAGATAGAAGAATCCAGAGCAAAGGAGTAGAGAGGCATTGGAAAAGAAAAGGAGCTGATCCTTCTCTAACACAGGAAGTCACAGAAGATAGTCGCAGGCATGGATAGGCTTGAAGACTTGGTGGTGGGAAGTGGAACACTTTACACTTGAGGCTCTTGTCTGCCCCAAGAAGTGGAGGCAGCAGCATCTATCTAGAGGGAACGGTGAATGTTCTGAAGGTTCAGGAGAGGAGAAAAGTCATGATGTGTGTGCAGAGTAAGTACAGAGTATACGGGATTGCCAAGCAGTGTTTTGGGCTCAACTAAGGCTGCTGTCTCGGAGAAGGCAATGGCATCCCACTCCAGTACTCTTGCCTGGAAAATCCCATGGACAGAGGAGCCTGGAAGGCTGCAGTCCATGGGGTCGCTGAGGGTCGGACATGACTGAGCGACTTCATTTTCACTTTTCACTTTCATGCATTGGAAAAGGAAATGGCAACCCACTCCAGTGTTCTTGCCTGGAGAATCCCAGGGACGGGGGAGCCTGGTGGGCTGCCATCTCTGGGGTCGCACAGAGTCAGACATGACTGAAGCGACTTAGCAGCAGCAGCAGCAGCAAGGCTGCCATCTATGGGGTCACACAGAGTCGGACATGACTGAAGCGACTTAGCAGCAGCAGCAGCAAAGACACTGAGAGGATGATTATAATCTAGTCATGATGCCAACCATCCAGAGTATCTGTTTTGTTTTTATTTTTATAGCAGTACCTGGTGGCTCAGAGGTTAAAGCGTCTGCCTGCAATGCGGGAGACCTGGGTTCAATCCCTTGGTCGGGAAGATCCCCTGGAGAAGGAAATGGCAACCCACTCCAGTATTCTTGCCTGGAGAATCCCATGGATGAAGGAACCCAGTAGGCTACACTCCACGGGGTCGCAAAGAGTCGGACATGACTGAGCGACTTCACTTTCCCTTTCTTTCACTTTTATAGCAGCAAGGCATAACAGGGAAGATTCAGCCAAGGTTGGAGTTTTGTCAGTCAAGTGCATTGACAAACTAAAGGTGCAGGAAAGTTTATTTACTGTTTTTCAGTTGCTAAGTCGTGCCTGATTCTTTGTGACCCCATGGACTGCAGCACACCAGGCTTCCCTGTCGATCACCATCTCCCAGAGTTTGCTCAAACCCTTGGCCATTGAGTCGATGATGCCATCCAACCAACTCATCCTCTGCTGCCCCCTTCTCCTCTTGCCTTCAATCGTTCCCAGCATCAGGATCTTTCCCAGCAAGCTGGCTGTTTGCATCAGGGGGCCAACGTATTAGAGCTTCAGCGTCAGTCATTTCAATGAATATTCAGGGTTGATTTCCTTTAGGATTGATTGGTTTGATATCCTTGCAGTCCAAGGGACTCTCAAGAATCTTATTCAGCACCACAGTTCAAAAACATCAATTCTTCAGCACTCGGTTTTCTTTATGGTCCAATCCTCACATCCATAATTTGTTGGTCAAAATGTGGTTGAAATGATGAACTAAGAAAAGCAAACTAGGAAAGGTTGCTGGTGGGAAGGGAGCTAGTAGATTTCAATCAAGTTAAAAACAAGGATCTATGATCAAAGAAAGAACTAGCTAGAGAGTTAGGAGACCTGGTTTCTAGTTCAGACTCTGTAAGACTCAGAGCATCTCCTTCATCCTCTCTGGCTTTCAGTTTTGTCATCCATGTGTGGAGGGTAAGAAGTGGCCTGAAATCTTGTCCAGGTGGGCTCTTCTATGAGGCTACATCATTGGTCAATGTTTTAGACACTTTGGGATCTGAATCAAATATACCCATCCTTGGGTTGTGGCCCCAGGGTGCTTGGATGACTGGTCCCCAATCTGTTAACAGAGTTTTCAGAAACTCCTACATATGTCCTGGGTGACCCAACATTTGTGGCTTCAGATTTTCATCTCAAGCATGCATTGGATTCCTCCATAAACCCTACATTCAATCCCCGGGTTGTTTTGTTCCCATATAAACCCCTTGGAAATCACAATCTGCTCATCTTTATGGAAATACTTCCAGGGTTTATGGTGGGGAGGATGCTCTGGAAAGATGTTCATGAGCATCCAGTAATGACCAAGTGTGACAGAATGACAGAGCCCCTGGGATGTGGGAAATGGCCACCATAAGGACCTGGTTGGGAACATGTTTCATATGACCATGGCTCATTCCCTCGAGCTGGGGGCAGGACACATATAAAAGGCTTCAGATCACGGTGTCTCCTCACTGCATTTGATATACCATCACTTGCCTGAGGTACGAAGAACAAGGTGAGTGTCTTCATTGAACTGATGGCAATTTGGGGAGGGCCAGGACTGCCACACAACTGGACAAGCCACTCCAGGTTGGAGAGAATGGGAACTACCTTGTAATTGAAGGACAATCAGGCTCATGGAAATCACTGAGGTGGCTCAGAAGAAGCAATTCTGGTCAGGGGGTGGGGGATAAATGGTAACCAGAGATTGGGCCAGGGGGTCGGGGGTGGTTACTTTGTAAGACAAGAGATAACCACACAGGGCTTAAGGCAGAGCCCATGATGTAAAGAAAGAAAAAAAGGCAAATGATGAAACCGGTTAGTATGACCATGGGCTCAGGCTAAACATGTGGTTTCTAAGGTTCTTAAACCAGAAAATGTTATTTAAAAGTTTAAGATTTGGGGAACTATCTAGTGCCCCACATTGCTGCCTTTGAATTCAGAAGACTTAGGAGAACCATAACAGGTCAGAGAAGGTGTGTGTGTGTGTGTGTGTGTGTGCTTAGTTGAGTCCAACTATTTGCAACCCCGTGGACTGCAGCCCACCAGCTCCACTGTCCATGGAATATTCTCGGCAAAAATACTAGAGTGGGTTGCCATTTCCTTCTCTAGGGGATCTTCCCAACCCCAGGGATTGAACCCATGTCTCCTGCCTTGCAAGCAGATTCTTAACCACTTAGCCACCTGGAGAAGGTGTTACCAAAGTCTAACTTACCCACTGCTGATTTCCCCTATGCCAGGAAAGTAAGGCTACTCTGCTATAAAGATATGGGCCCTGGAGCCACAGAATCAATTATAGAACATCAGACTCCGGGGAAAATACTGATACAAATGAGGTTTATATTCACTGACCTTTTGGAATATCTGCATTGCTTTACAGAGCAACTGAACATTCTCCAAGATGTTCTGCCAGCAAAACCAGCAGAAGTACCAGCTCCCCACCAAGAGCCTTCCCAAATATCCACCTAAGCGCTTCCCTCAGGTTCCTCAGGCCCCTCAGGCCCCTCAGGCCCCTCAGGCCCCTGCTCCCTACCTGCCTCCCACCCGCACCCACTATGTCTCCAGCTGCTCTATTTCTGGCTTTGGAGGCTGCAGCTCTCTGGTATCCCATCGGTTCCCAAGCAACTACCGACGCCAGCCCCAGCCTTCCAGCTGCTTAGACGTGGAGCTTGCTGGATGTTCCAGTTGCTGCCATGGTTTTGGGGACTACAACTGTTGAGGAACTGTTGTTGACCTGCAACTGTTGAGGATCCAAAGAGCCACAGCCAAGGACCAGTCTGGAGTCAATGTCACTTCTTGGTCTTATTCTTCCCTCTCCTCCTGAATTAAGCTGCTGGGATGGATTCCTCTTTTTCCCGAAAATCTCATACCTCCTGGCCTTAGCTCTGGTCTTAGGTCAAGAAGATCCAAATACTGGAATAAAGTCTGCTTCTTAAAGCCTTCTCAGTGTGCAAAAATAAAGTTTATCTGTCTTGGCACCCAGAACTTCTTGGTATTTGTTGATGCCCCCAGCCTCGGCTCTGAGACGTTCCCAGGAATCTGGATTCCTTAAGCAGACTTCCTCGAAGAGACACCAGGTGGGACATTTCTCTTAGGTAGACCCTGGGTCTGAGTGGTTTGGGAGGCTGTGAACAAAAGATCCAGAGAGAAATAGGAGGGGGTCCCCAAAGTATCATGACCCAGTTCCACTTCTGTGGCCCCCTTTGCCACCATCACTGAAGTTTCTTCCTACTCAAAAAGGACACACTACTTCCCAGCCCCAGAATTTAGCCTCCAGAACCTTCTTATCTGGGGTAATCATGTGCTTAAGAAAGAAATGACACAAAGGTACTTGTAGTTTCCAGATCTCAGTTCAGAAAGCCATGAAAATGATTCTCTGAGCAAATCTGCCTGACCTAGCCCCTCACACCTTCTCTCCACTCAGGTGCCAGAATCTGGTGGGAATATATGTCGAGGTCCAGTGAGCACAATACCCCTGAGAGACATTCGGGTCCTGCTGTTGCTTTTCATCCCATGTCATTTCTTTCCCTCTTTTATTTAATGGGACAAGTGGCATGGGTTGGGGAGCAAGTTCTCAAAGTACTTTTTCCAGACTAACAGTGGGCCATAGGCAACAGTGATACTTCTGCCCTTCCTCCAGCACTGTGGTTCTTTTTTCTTAAATTTTTATTTTATAGTAGAGCAGAATTGATTAACAATGTTGTGTTAGTTTTAAGTGTGCAGCAAAGTGATTCACTTATATATGTATCTATTCTTTTTCAAATTCTTTTCCCATTTAGGTTATTAGAGAATATTAAGCAGAGTTCACTGTGCTATACAGTGGGCCCTTGCTGGGCTTCTAGTTTTTTAAGTATTTTCATTCTTAAATTCCTTTATTTTATTTACTTTTGGCTGTGCTGGGCCTTCGTTGCAGCACGTGGGCCTTCTCTAGTTGCAGCAAGTGGTGGTGACTCTCTAGCTGCTGTGCACAGGCTTCTCGCTGCAGTAGCTGCTCATGTTGTGGAGCCTCTAGATGTGCAGGTTCGGTAGCTGCAACTCACAGGCTCCAGAGCACCAGCTTAGCAGTTGTGGCTCATGGGCTTATTTGTCCTGCGGCATGTGGAATCTTCCTGGACCAGGGATTGGACCTGTGTCCCCTGCATCAGCAGGTGGACTCTCAGCCACTGGACCACCAAGGAAGTGCCTAGCATATCTATTTTAAGTGTTTTAAATTGACAAAGGAGGCAAGAATATACAATGGGTTAAAGACTATCTCTTTAACAAGTGGTGCTGGGAAAACTGGTCAACCACTTGTAAAAGAATGAAACTAGAACACTTTCTAACTCCATACACAAAAATAAACTCAAAATGGATTAAAGATCTAAACATAAGACCAGAAACTATAAAACTCTTAGAGGAGAACATAGGCAAAACACTTTCTGACATACATCACAGCAGGATCCTCTATGACCCACCTCCCAGAATATTGGAAATAAAAGCAAAAATAAACAAATGGGATCTAATTAAAATTAAAAGCTTCTGCACAACAAAAGAAACTATAAGCAAGGTGAAAAGACAGCCTTCAGAATGGGAGAAAATAATAGCAAATGAAGCAACTGACAAACAACTAATCTCAAAAATATACAAGCAACTCCTGCAGCTCAATTCCAGAAAAATAAATGAACCAATCAAAAACTGGGCCAAAGAACTAAATAGACATTTCTCCAAAGAAGACATACAGATGGCTAACAAACACATGAAAAGATGCTCAACATCACTCATTATCAGAGAAATGCAAATCAAAACCACTATGAGGTACCATCTCATGCCAGTCAGAATGGCTGCGATCCAAAAGTCTACAAGCAATAAATGCTGGAGAGGGTGTGGAGAAAAGGGAACCCTCTTACACTGTTGGTGGGAATGCAAACTAGTATAGCCACTATGGAGAACAGTGTGGAGATTCCTTAAAAAACTGGAAATAGAACTGCCATACGACCCAGTAATCCCACTATTGGGCATACACACTGAGGGAACCAGAATTGAAAGAGACACGTGTACCCCAGTGTTCATCGAAGCACTGTTTATAATAGCCAGGACATGGAAGCAACCTAGATGTCCATCAGCAGATGAATGGATAAGAAAGCTGTGGTACCTATACACAATGGAGTATTACTCAGCCATTAAAAAGAATACATTTGAATCAGTTCTAATGAGGTGGATGAAACTGGAGCCTATTATACAGAGTGAAGTAAGCCAGAAAGAAAAACACCAATACAGTATACTAACGCATATATATGGAATTTAGAAAGATGGTAACAATAACCCTGTATGTGAGACAGCAAAAGAGACACAGATATATAGAACAGTCTTTTGGACTCTGTTGGCAGGGGGAGGATGATTTGGGAGAATGGTATTGAAACATGTATAATATCATATAAGAAACGAATTGCCAGTCCAGGTTCGATGCAGGATACAGGAAGCTTGGGGCTGGTGCACTGGGATGACCCAGAGGGATGGTATGGGGAGGGAGGTGGGAGTGGGGTTCAGGATTGGGAACACGTATACACACATGACGGATTCATGTTGATGTATGGCAAAACCAATACAATATTGTAAAGTAATTAGCCTCTAATTAAAATAAATAAATTTAAATTAAAAAAATAAATAAATATTGTAGTACATACATGTCAGTCCCAAACTCCCAATCTATTCCAGTACTCTGGGTCTTCACCACAGTTTCATGACACTTGGTTACCTGTTGGGCTGGTGAGAGACAAAAGATGGAGTTATGGTCAGTCCTCTAGAAACTGTACATAGTCCCAGCTTAGTTGAAGCAAGCCACACAGCTACTAAAACATCTGGGTTCACACAGTGGAGTGGGTCTCACACGTGAACGCTGTTCATTAGGTATTAGGTGTGTTATTGCAGAAGAGATGTGTGCAGGCTGCTGGGCCAGGCCATCCTCTTGGGTTGAAACTCATGGTTGGCCAGGGGCATCCAGGGCACTGAGAGCTCTGGGGTTAGAATGAAGGTAGACCTGACCATCTTTTGTTACTTCCCAATACTCTGTCCAAGGAAAAGGACTTTTAGTTCAGTGGTCTTCAACCTCTAACAGAAAGAACAGTAGGAGTCCAGAGAGGTATTTCAGAGATTTTTGACATGAGTGCAAGAGAAAGACTGTGTTTGTGTATGCTTAAAATGCTGTGATAATATTCAGCATGCTCACCAAAAGTGTTAAATAAGAGGCAACAAATGATAATGCTTTGGAGATCATCAGAACTGCTAACCTCACTAGTAGATGTCAGATTAGAAACTGGGTAACACCTCAATGTGCATTTTTAAGGTCTTAGCTATATCAGTTGACTTAAAGAGTAATATTCTTTTTGTCATATTCTAGATTTATTCCTTTTAAAATTTATTTATTAAAGTAGATCCTTTTTGGTCACTAGCTTCATTCTTTAAAGTATCTTCCACCTCAAACTCAACAGAAGGACAGCTGGTGAAAATCTTTCCATTTTGCTACAATATGTTCAAATGAGTAAATACAAACATGATTGATAGGTACTCAACAGAAAAAAAGTAACTGTTTATATTGAGATCAGATTTTTTATATACTATTAAATAAATAGGTAAAAGTAGTGTTTTACTGAGACTACAAAAGCAATGGCAAGAAAAACCATGGCTGGAAGTTGTGCTTTGTATAGACATTACTGCTCAAATGTGTTAAAGAAATTGTTGCGTGTTGCAGCAGCAGACAAATGGATTTTATAGGAAGCTGACACATCACAAAACAAGACCTGACAAAACCATTCATAAAAATTGACTTTAACTTGCCAGATTTCCAGTGTCATTTGTGTGAAATAAGAAGAAACAGTATTTACTTTTTTATAACACAGATGATTGCCCATATAGAGGCAATGTCCTAGCACAGATATTTTGAATATGATAAGAATGATCATTTTGTTCATAAACATAATTATGGTTGATAAATATATCATAATTGCATAAGTTAAAATAACAAATTAGTTGCCAAATTTTACTGATCTATATAATAAACTCAATATATTGCAATGCCACTGTTTAAATCAGCAGATAAGTATAAACAATGAAATGAAACTTTTGACTCAAGATAGAAAAAGAATAAATTCAATTTTTTGTGGGAATTCCCTGGCAGTCAAGTGGTTAGGATTCTGTGCTTCCACCACACAGGGCACAGGTTCAATCCCTGGTAGGGGAGCTAAGATCCCACAAGACAGGAGGCATGGCAAAGAAAAGAAAATGAAACATCTAATCACTATTACATCATTAAATGGATATTTATTAGGCACCTACTATGTGCTAGGCATCAGGCTCAAAGATGAGGATATAGCTACAAGCAAAAAGAAAATAGTCCTACTCTTGTGGAGCTTAGAATCTAGTGAGAAAAGCAGACAATAACTACACAATAACTAAATGTTTAATACACTTTAAACATGACTAATATATATAGAGAAGAAGTGAAGGAAGGTTGGCTAACTGAGACTGCTGGGGCAAGAGGGCTGCTAGATTATACAGGGTGGTGAGGGAAGGCCTGTGTGATAAAATTTTCTTTACAGGAAATGAAGACATGAACTTCATGAATATCTGCAGCAACAACATTTTAGGCAGAGGGAGCCATGAGTACAACTCAGACAGAAGCATGCTTGCTCTTCAGGCACAGCAAAGAGGCCAGCATGCCTGGATGGAGTGAGTGGGATGTCTGGGTAGTTGTAGGAGCACAGAGATAACTTGGATCCAGTTTATGAAGATTTTATTGAATTTTGGCTTTTATAATGAGTGAAATGGGTATGTATTAGAAGATTTGGGGCAGAGGTGTGCCATTACCTAACCCATGTTTTAAAAGCATAATTTATGTGCGTGGATTTATCTCTGGGCTTTCTATTTTGTTCCATTGATCAATATTTCTGTCTTTGTGCCAGTACCATACTGTCTTGATGACTGTGGCTTTGTAATAGAGCCTGAAGTCAGGTAGGTTGATTCCTCCAGTTCCATTCTTCTTTCTCAAGATAGCTTTGGCTATTCGAATCAGTTCTAATGAGATGGATGAAACTGGAACCTATTATACAGAGTGAAGTAAGCCGGAAAGAAAAACACCAATACGGTATACTAACACATATATATGGAATTTAGAAAGATGGTAACAATAACCCTGTGTACGAGACAGCAAAAGAGACACTGATGTATAGATCAGTCTTATGGACTCTGTGGGAGAGAGAGAGGGTAGGGAGATTTGAGAGAATGGCATTGAAACATGTATAATATCACGTATGAAACGAGTCGCCAGTCCAGGTTCAATGCACGATACTGGATGTTTGGGGCTGGTGCACTGGGACGACCCAGAGGGAGGGTATGGGGAGGGAGGAGGGAGGAGGGTTCAGGATGGGGAACACAGGTATACCTGTGGCAGATTCATTTCGATATTTGGCAAAACTAATACAATATTGTAAAGTTTAAAAATAAAATTTAAAAAAAAGCATAATTTATAATTTTGGCTGTTTTTTTTGAGAATAGATTGTGGGGTTAAGGGCAGATCAGAGTGGCCAAGTGGGCTTCCCTGGCAGATCAGATGGTAAAGAACCAGCCTTCAATGTGGCAGACCTGAGTTCGATCCCTAGGTTGGGAAGATTCCCCTGGAGGAGAGCATGGCAACCCACTCCAGTATTCTTGCCTGGACAGAGGAGCCTGGTGGGCTACAGTCATGGGGTTGCAAAAGTCGGACACAACTGAGCAATTAAGCATACACACACACACACACACACACAGAGTGGCCAAGTAGGAGGTCACCACACTAATCAAGGCAAGTGTTAATGCTGGCTCGGACTAACAGGATTCATTAGTAAATAGGTATGTGTATATAAGGAAAACAGGAGTCAGAGATAGCTTTCATCTGACCTCTTTTCTTCGCCATCAGTTCAGTTCAGTTCAGTCGCTCAGTCATGTCCGACTCTTTGCGACCCCATGAACTGCAGCACGCCAGGCCTCCCTGTTCATCACCAACTCCCGGAGTTCACTCAGACTCACGTCCATCGAGTTGGTGATGCCATCCAGCCATCTCATCCTCTCATCTCATCCCTTCTCCTCCTGCCCTCAATCCCTCCCAGCATCAGAGTCTTTTCCAATGAGTCAACTCTTCGCATGAGGTGGCCAAAGTACTGGAGTTTCAGCTTTAGCATCATTCCTTCCAAAGAACACCCAGGACTGATCTTTAGAATGGACTGGTTGGATATCCTTGCAGTCCAAGGGACTCTCAAGAGTCTTCTCCAACACCACAGTTCAAAAGCATCAATTCTTCGGCACTCAGCTTTCTTCACAGTCCAACTCTCACATCCATACGTGACCACTGGAAAAACCACAGCCTTGACTAGATGGACCTTTGTTGGCAAAGTAATGTCTCTGCTTTTGAATATGCTATCTAGATTGGTCATAAATTTCCTTCCAAACCTGTGGTGGATTCATGTTGATATATGGCAAAACCAATACAATATTGTAAAGTTAAAAAATAAAATAAAATAAATTTCCTTCCAAGGAGTAAGCATCTTTTAATTTCATGGCTGCAATCACCATCTTCAGTGATTTTGGAGCCCCCCAAAATAAAGTCAGCCACTGTTTCCACTGTTTCCCCATCTATTTCCCATGAAGTGATGGGACCAGTTGCCATGATCTTAGTTTTCTGAATGTTGAGCTTTAAGCCAACTTTTTCACTCTCCTCTTTCACTTCCATAAAACTCCTCAAAAGTGTTCTTTGTGCACTTTGTCTCTAATTCTTCTTTTAACCTAGTCAGTCAAGCTTTTATCTCCACCACTTCACCCAAATCATCAAGGTCACTGTTGACTTTCTGGTAGCCAGATACTATGACTCCTTTTTCAAATGTTGAGATTAGCTTAATAGAAAAGTATACTGACAATGAAAACTGAGCTGTTGAAACCAAAACAAAGTGTTAGTTGCTCAGTCGTGCCCAGCTCTTTGTGACCCCATGGACTGCAGCCCACCAGGCTCCTCTGTCCATGGGATTTGAAACCAAAACAAAGAAACAGACAAATTCCAACAACTGTTAGTACTGGCCTATAGGTGGGGATTTCCTGGTGCCCCCTGGGGTTCTGCAGTGCATAGCCTGTGCAACTCTGAGTAGAGGCCCTGATTACCATTTGCAAAGTAGTAATTATGATTTTACCAATTCTGTCCAACCAGAAAAAAAACAATCCAGAGAAAAGGGTGGATGCTAAACTGGTAATAAAACTTCACTGCCATCTGCTATCCACGGATTATTTTGTGTTGATCAAAATAGTCTAATTTCTCTTAATTGATTAATTCATAAATTTGAATGCAAAAGTAAACTTAAGTGAATAAACTCTTGTCTGTTTTATATATAGTGGTCCCAACGTAAGATTTTACCTGAGAAATGGTTGTAGTTGTTAAAATATTTAAGTTTCCACAGAACATTAAAGATTCCATGCTATATAAATGGGTATTCTATTAAAAATAATTGCAAGTGATATTTTTCTTTAAAAATATAAATTGTGATATAAATAATATTTTTACTATTTTTATTATTAGCATGCAAACTATGTTTAAGAAAATAACATGCCTAACCAGTGAAAACCATAAAGTCACTCATAGATTGTCTGACTTGGGAGTACATGACCTTTAACTTGGGCATTAATTCATGTGTAGAATTTCTGGTTAATCTCTATCTTGATATATGTTGTCTAAAGGATGGGAAAATGCAATAATACTTCTCTTATTTTTCAATATCAGAATATACTTGAAATACTATTCAGTGTTATTAAACAATAGGCATTTTACTACACAAATTTATTCCTCTTTGACATGTTACTGAGAAAACCAATTTGTGGAATCTTCTTTTTTTCTTCTTTAACATAAGGTTTTTTTGTTTGTTTTCACAGAAGGCATTATGTGTACTTTTTGAATAAAATTAAATGCTTTCTTCCATTATTAAATTTAAAAATATCACCTGCGCCCTGTTCAAATAATTTTGGGAAATGTAGCTCTAGAGCAATGTTCATCAAATTTCTATTACAAAGTAACACGTGCACTTCACTAATGAATTAGTACCTTTATTACTGGGCTAATTTTAAGTACGACCTAATGAAGAGCAAAAAATTTAAACTTACAAGATTAGATTATTATAAGAAACAGTTCCTCTTTGAGTTAGGCTAGACACCGCTCATTGTTGCGTAGAGTCTTCTTTGAGGCATAGAGCTGGAGACTTTCAGCCCCATAAGCTGACAGATACGTTTCAGGCGTTAATATCTACTTGACCACAAGAGGGCAGTGGTAGGAAGACAACGGGCTATGCAGGTAGATAGGACTCTCTTTTCACAAGCTAGCAGGTGGCTTCCAACGTGCCTCTGAGTCTCGTCTCGGACCTTTGAAAATGACAGCATCACTTATGACAATACACACTAAGCTGGTATTATTGTGAATATTAGATGAAATAATGTATTTTGAAATGGTTTCTAAATTGTAAGTATTGTATCAAATGTTTGCCATTTGAAGTAAATTCAAGGACCATTAACTATTCATCTCATTTGCCTTTTGCTTGACTTTATGTTAACATTTCTCTCTGCCTTTGGTTCTATCGGGTGTTTTTCTGGCTTATATTTTCCTTTTCTGACTCCCCCCCCCCCCATTTGTATCTCCTTAACTGGCTACATCTAACAAAGCTTGCTGACTTGTAGGCACTTAATGTGCTCTGTGTAATTCTCATAATGACTGTACAAGGGCACATAATCTGCCCTCTTTTTACAGACTAGGAATCAGAGTTTCAGTAATTTGTTCATGGTCACAGAGCTGAACAAATTTTAGAAGCAAGCTTTGATTCTGGGCTATCTGACTGTAGCAATGGGTCTAATCAGGTTATAGAAACCAATCAGTAAGTTAGAAAAGGAAAGTTCAATATAAGAATCATTAACAATAGTAAAAGAAAGAGTTCAGTTCAGTCACTCAGTCGTGTCCAACTCTTTGTGACCCCATGGACTGCAGCACACCAGGCCTCCCTGTCCATCACCAACTCCCGGAGTTTACCCAAACCCATGTCCTTTGAGCCGATGATGCCATCCAACCATCTCATCCTCTGTCATCCCCTTTTCCTCCTTCACTCAATCCTTCCCAGCATCAGGGTCTTTTCAAATGAGTCAGCTCTTCTCATCAGGTGGCCAAAATATTGGAGTTTCAGCTTCAACATCAGTCCTTCCAATGTAGATACAAGATACGACAGAGGCTAAGGAAAAGTACTCAGAGGAGGGCAGACTTGGAAGGGGTCCCTGTGATTGGAACATTTGGTTCAGCCACCAGGTAGCAGAGGCGCTCTCTGGTTTAGCCAGACCAGAGCTGATCTGGAGTTGCCAGGCAAACAGACCACCTTCCCAGCACAGGGCAAGGGGGCCCTTAAGAACCTGTGTGGTTTGGGTCTGCCATGGGCGTCCAGGCCACAGTGTCAGCAGGAGGCCTTCAGCGAATGCCGGCAGCTAGGAGACTTGAGAGGGAGCTGAAGCTCTGTGTGGAAGACCACCACCCCCTTTCATCAAACAGAAGGCTGTGTGCACTTGGGCCAGTGGGGACTTTGGTTTCAGGGTGAGAGGGCTGAGAAAAAAGGTCATCTTCATGTGGAGACAGCGAAGTGGCCCATGACTGGGGCGAGCACCTTCAGATGTCCCCACACTCACCTGTGTCTGCCCTGGTCCCACCTGCGTGGATATAGAAGGAAGCTCCTTCCTCCTGCAGAGTTTCTACAGCGCCCTCTATGGAGAAAGTTTAACATTGTGCTCACTTTTACGGAGAAATGAGCACATGTCCATTGTTCATCATAAACCACATATTAAAGAGTGCATTTGAAGCCAAGAAGCAATAAATTGATAACTGACATAGTGGTGTGCTCTCTCGCTTGCTGTCTCACACACACACAAACACAGACAAACACACATTCACACACACTCGTAATGTCATGGAGACCTTTGTTTCTCAGACAAATAGACCACATCACTGTCCTGGAAGGACGTACACTGGAGACAGTGATTGGATTCACACTTCAGTAAAGCAACTGAAGAGGAAAGCTTGTTTCAGAACTGTAAGTATATTTATATCCACCAGGGGGCAGTAAAGCTATGCCTTAAACTAAACTGCAGCAGCAATGCTTGGTCCTGAATTACCCGGAAATTCTTATGCTACACCGTAATCTTGAACAGCCTTCTGAATTCTGGCTATTGGTGAGGCGAATTGGAGATGAAGAGAGAAAGGGACAACCACAGTCATCTCTGGGAGTAGTTCTTCCTGACTGGAGTTTGGACCCGAGATGTCAGCGTGGTCTGCAGAAAAGAATGTGATACTTTTACCTCTTAAAAGCAAATCATGACTGAGAGGAGGTTGACCAAAAAGTTCATTCTGGTTTTTCCATAACAAACGAACTTGTTGGCCAACCCAATTCTTCAAAAGTCCAACAGAGGACAGATACAGGTTTGAGTTAAAGACTGCAGCTTTAATATTGCTTCCCATTCACATGGAGGGACTCAGGAGGTATCCTTGACCACATCATTCAGGCCTTTTACAGATCCCAGTAAGTTGATGCAAATTCATAGGTGGTTCACAGATTGTTTAGAATAATGAAGAATAGAGACTCCTGTAGTTGTTCTGCTGCTGGTGGCAACTGATCCCAGAGATAAAGAACTCACTAAATGAACTGAGGGTGGTTCCAGAATATACACCTGGTTTAGGGACAGCACTCAGGATAGGTGGAAAGGTAGACAGGGGACTTGCCTAAAAGCTTATTTGCATAGTAAGCACTTTTATTTTTGCTTGTAGCTCTAAACATATAGAAAAGTTGCTAATCATTTTTCAATTCAGCCCTTATACACTACTTAGAATGTGACAGATCACCATAGCAAACACAAAGGCACTTTTAAAAAGGCATTTACATAAAAATTATGTGTGGCTGAAATCTAACATAAAGGAGAAAAGGAAAGATATACCCATTTGAATGCAGAGTTCCAAAGATTAGCAAGGAGAGATAAGAAAGCCTTCCTCAGTGATCAATGCAAAGAAATAGAGGAAAACAATGGAATGGGAAAAATTAGAGATCTTTTCAAGAAAATTAGAGATACCAAGGGAACATTTCATGCAAAGATGGGCTCAATAAAGGACAGAAATGGTAGTGACCCAACAGAAGCAGAAGATATTAAGAAGAGGTGGCAAGAATACACAGAAGAACTGTACAGAAAAGATCTTCATGACCAAGATAATCACGATGGTGTGATCACTCACACTCACCTAGAGCCAGACATCCTGGAATGTGAAGTCAAGTGAGCCTTAGGAAGCATCACTATGAGCAAAGCTAGTAGAGGTGATGGAATTCCAGTTGAGCTATTTCAAATCCTAAAAGATGATGCTGTGAAAGTGCTGCACTCAATATGTCAGCACATTTGGAAAACTCAGCAGTGGCCACAGGACTGGAAAAGGTCAGTTTTCATTTCAATCCCAAAGAAAGGCAATGCCAAAAAATGCTCAAACTACTGCACAATTGCACTTATCTCAGATGCTAGTAAAGTAATGCTCAAAATTCTCCAAGCCAGGCTTCAGCAATACGTGAACCATGAACTTCCAGATGTTCAAGCTGGTTTTAGAAAAGACAGATGAACCAGAGATCAAATTGCCAACATCCGCTGGATCATGGAAAAAACAAGAGAGTTCCAGAAAAACATCTATTTCTGCTTTATGGACTATGCCAAAGCCTTTGACTGTGTGGATCACAATAAACTGTGGAAAATTCTGAGAGATGGGAATACCAGACCACCTGACCTGCCTCTTGAGAAACCTATATGCAGGTCAGGAAGCAACATTTAGAACTGGACATGAAACAACACACTGGTTCCAAATAGGAAAAATAGTATGTTAAGGCTTTATATTGTCACCCTGCGTATTTTAACTTCTATGCAGAGTACATCATGAGAAACGCTGGGCTGGAGGAAGCACAAGCTGGAATCAAGATTGCTGGGAGAAATATCAATAACCTCAGATATGCACATGATACCACCCTTATGCCAGAAAGTGAAGAGGACTCAAAAGCCTCTTGATGAAAGTGAAAGAGGAGAATGAAAAAGTTGGCTTAAAGCTCAACATTCAGAAAACAAAGATCATGGCATCTGGTCCCATCACTTCATGGGAAATAGATGGGAAAACAGTGGAAACAGTGTCAGACTTTATTTTCTGGGGCTCCAAAATCACTGCAGATGGTGACTGCAGCCATGAAATTAAAAGATGCTTACTCCTTGGAAGAAAAGTTATGACCAACCTAGATAGCATATTAAACAGCAGAGACATTACCTTGTCAACAAAGGTCCATCTAGTCAAGGCTATGGTTTTTCCAGTAGTCATGTATGGATGTGAGAGTTGGACTATAAAGAAAGCTGAACGCCGAAGAATTGATGCTTTGGAACTGTGGTATTGGAGAAGACTCTCGAGAGTCCCTTGGACTGCAAGGAGATCCAACCAGTCCCTCCTAAAGGAGATCAGTCCTGGGTGTTCATTGGAAGGACTGATGTTGAAGCTGAAACTCCAATACTTTGGCCACCTGATGTGAAGAGCTGACTCATTTGAAAAGACCCTGATGCTGGGAAAGATTGAGGGCAGGAGGAGAAGGGGATGACAGAGGATGAGATGATTGGATGGCCTCACTGACTCAATGGACATGGGTTTGGGTGGACTCCAGGAGTTGGTGATGGTCAGGGAGGCCTGGCGTGCTGTGGTTCGTGAGGTCGCAAAGAGTCGGACATGACTGAGCGACTGAACTGAACTGAAATCTAACGAGGTCAAAAACACACCAGAAGATATTGTACATTTCATAGCAGAAAAATGGGCTAATTTCCCCAATATAGTATACACACCACAAATCAATAATATAATGATCAACAATCTAATTAATTATTAGGTAAATTGCATAACTAGACAGTTTCCCAAAAAAGAAATATTATGACTCCTAGACAAAAGAATTGAGCTGACTTACTAAGAAAAACCTCAAACCTACTCTGAATTATCAGTTTTACTTATTGGATTGATTAGAGTGAATGAGGTCAATAATGAACTCATTGTGTGAGTTTGTGGGGAAACATGAAGTTTTATACATTGTCAGGAGGGATATAAATTCGTGAAACCTTTATAGAAGAAAAATTGACAATGTCTCTCAGTTTCATCCTCTGAGGTGGCCACTGTACTTGGGCCATGTATTCCATGTCCACACTGTCCGAGGCATGAAGAATTTATGGTATGTCACTGTAGTGTCATTCACAAGAGCCCAAACTGGGGGTTCCCATGTGTCTCTGCCTTCCCAGGTTGTACTAGTGATAAAGAGCCTGCCTGCCAGTGCAGGAGACGTAAGAGACAAGATTTCAAACCCTGGATGGGGAAGGTCCCCTGGAGGAGGGCATGTTCTTTTGCCTCCAGTACTCTTGCCTGGAAAATCCCAGGGAAAGAGGAGCCTGGCGGGCTACAGTCCATAGGGTCGCACAGAGTCGAACAAGACTGAGTGACTTAGCGTGCATGTGTCTCTATATTATTATTCAAGCTGCAAACTGAATGAAGGTACTCTTTATGTACAGAAATCCCCAACTTATTGAATATGTTGGGAGGAAAATCAGTGAGCAAGACCATGTGGAGTTTCTTTTCTTATTTTGTTAAAAGAAGGGAAGATATACATGTTTTTGTGTGGCTTTTTGCACATACAATACCCTGAAAGGATATCTGAGAAACAGATCACTATTGGCTAAAGGAATTGGAGCAACAGGGGGGAATCGCACTCTGTATCCTTCCTACCTTCTGGGTTTGGAACCAAATGAATATATGATAATAGTGGATAGTATCAAAGGAGACTTGCTGGAAGCTAGGCCTCAGGGACCGGAACACAGATGTGAGCAGCCACAAAGATTTATTCCAGTAATGTTTACATCACTAGTTCCTACAAGGTGGCCTCAGTCTTTCTCACCACCAATAAATTAAGCTTCTCTGGCTAAGGAAGATGATCACAATCATCTCTAATTTTGATGACAGAGGCAAAAAGAAAAACAGAGGAGTGGGACTATGAAGTCACACATTCTGTTAGTTTGGATGATGTTTTGAGAACCGACTTTAAAAAAACAGGTTTCTCACCTTGGGAAAGTGAAGCTGGGAGCTACAGCAGAGACCACGACCCACAAAAAAGAGTAACTAACAATCAGCTTTCATACATTCAACCAACACTGTTTATTTCCTATGTGTCAGGCACTATTCTAGAAGCTTGAGATGAGTCTGTGGGGGGAAAAAAAAAACCCACTTTGCCCATTTGGAGATGACATTTTAGTGAGAGAAAAAACACAATAAGCAAAAACACAGCAAAGAAATTATATGTAAAGTATATTGTATGTATGTAAAGTGTTACCCAGGAAAAGAAGGGTTACCCAGGAAAAGAAGATAGAACTGTCTAAGGTGATTGAAAGGAGGGAAAGGGTGGCAGATTGTAGTTTTAAATAGGAGGATGAGGATGGTAATATTTCATTTAGAAAGCCACTTATAAGCAAAGACTTGAAGGAGGCGAGGAGTTAGTCATGAAGACTGTTCCAGCCAGTACAAGCGAAGGGCCCTAGGTGGAGGTGGGTGGTGTTTGTGCTGGGAATATACTGGAAACATAGGAAAATGGTTAAAATAGAGCCCTTGCCCCTCAAGGGATCCTTGTTTCTCTCAGGTTTGAAACCTCTCAGTGACTCTCCTTATCCTCAGGTTAAATCCAAGCCCTTTCCCACAGTGTACAATGCTCTCATCAGAGCAGCATCCACCCGCTTTGCTAGCTTACCTCTTCTTCTTTCTCCTCCATGCTCCAGTCACACCGAGCTTCTCCCCTACCCAGGCCATGTTTATCTTATCCGTCTCTGAGTCTGAATGCCCTCCCATGTCTCCAGGTCCCGCTGCTTATCTTCAGTTGCCATCCAATCCCTGCTTAAACATCACTCCTTCCTGAAAGCATCCTAGACCCCAGACCTGACCCCGTGTGCTCCCAGGGCCACCTGTGCGCCCCTGCCATCATTCTCATTACATGGTACTGGCCCCATCTCCTGTCTCTACACCGAATTAGAAGTGTTGAGAATGTGAACTATTGGCTTGTGCGCCTCGCATTCAGGACACAGCCCGGTAGACAGTAGACACTCAATACATATGTGTGCGTTAAGCTTAGGTGATTGAACAAATATGGTTTCGCTCAAGAGCTCCCTGTGCCCTTCAGGGGAAAAGAAACCAAGAGGAGCCCTGCTATGCAGCCAGCAGGGGGCGCTGGTGGGTCACAAGCACAGACTCAGGGCTTGACTATGCCACGCCCACGTGACAGGTCATAGAGGCTAAGAACCTCAGAATCTTGACACAAGCAGGCTACAAAAAGCATTTGGCTTCTGATAATCATGGATTCACTAGGCTGCTGAGCAAGGGGCATATCTCCAGGGAAGACAGTTTTCGGAAGCCAAGCTTGGGAAGCACGAATTGAAGAGAGACAAAAAAGAAGTGACCAGAGCAGGTAACCCTGCCTGTCTTCCTGACTGTCCGTTCATCCATTTATTCACTCCTTGGTACTGAAGTCTACACAGTGTCATATAGTGTTAGGTGCCGAGAACAGTGGCAAGCAGGACAGTGAGGATGCCTGTGCTCGTCAGACAGCACACCGGAGAAGACAGACGATTAGGGAAATCATGGTAAAAATGTAGCGAGAAGTACAGGGAACGCCAAGAACGCACATCAGAACCACAGACCCTGTGAGTTAGGGACGTCTTCCTCAAGTGATGTGTGAGCTGAGACTTCAGATTTGAGTATAATTTAGTGAGTGCAAGGATGGGTGTTCTAGGCCATGGGAAGAGCAGTGCAAAGGTCCAGACAGAGGCCAGCAGAGTTTAGCAAGGATCTGCTCAGGGCCAGTCTGACAACACAGAGGAACAGCGGCTGGAGATGAGGTGGGCTAGTGGGCGGAGGTCCACCAGAGGGCAGCCTCGCATCCTCCAGGCTGAGGGACAAAGGAGAACACCGGAAGGAAGGCGTGGGGCCTGACGGCACTGCCCTTTCCCTCCCCTTTAGCGCACAGGACTCATTCCCAAGCTGCTGTCCATCTTTGACGTCTCTATCTCCCCTGGGGACTTGTTCTCAGGACCCACCCAAAGAGGAAGTGCTGGGAGGGGTTGACTGGGAGGAGCCAGGTGAACCCTCTGGGCACTAGGATGAGAACTGCTCCTATAGAAACAGCCCAGCCTGGACTTGGAAGGGTAGAGCCTGACATACTGGATTTCCCAGTGGGCAGGAGGCTCCCAACTGTCAGTCTAGGGGCCCTGGCTGCAGAGGGAGAAAGGTGAACCACAGACACAGAGCAGGAAAGAGAGAATGGAAAACAGTGACAGACAAAGAGGCAGGGAGAGGAAATTGTGAAGAAAGCAGAATATGCTCAGAGAAAAGCTATGGAAAAAGTTTTAAAGGGCTCACCGTCCACCCCACCACCCGCTCCTCACCCCCTTCCAACTCCTCCTCCTTTTCCCTGATCTCAGGTCTGGCCCCGCAGGGGACAGAGGGGACAGGTTCAGACAAGAAGGAGCCTGAGTCATTTACCAGGCTCCCAGCACACGCACATGCGTGCATGCACACGTGTGTGCACACACACACACGCACAAGCTCACTCTCCAGGGCTGCAGGGCGCCCAAGTGCACACAGGCTTTCTGTCAAACAGCTTCAAAGACCATAAAGGAGGCAGAGAGCAAGGCTGCATGGACCTTAACTCTCCTCTCCTTTTCCCCACTTTCCTGCTGATGTCTGCCTTCTGTTTTCCTGCCTGTGTGTCTCCCTTTGCCTTGCCTCTCCTTCCTCTTCCTCCCAGGCAAGTCAGAGCACGGACAGGGCAGGTCTCTGTCACCTCAGCCTCTTGGCAGTGTCCCCTGGCTTGAAGGGAGGGACTGTGTGACTTCTCTCCTACCCCCACCCCTTAGGAATCCTGCTCCTGAGTCGTGTGCTTAAAACTAAGCAGAAACCTCTCCCTGGATGACAGAATTAATTCCCGAATAACTGGCAGGCTTAGAGTCACAAGGGAATTGAGGCCAACACCCTACCCCAGGAGTAGGGAGTAGGTGCCTCTCCGGTGGGAACCTGCCGCTGACACAGTTGAGGCTGCAGCCAGATGGCCGGGGACTTGGGATACTGTGGAGGGTGCAGAGCTGGCAGCAGGGGCCCTGTGAGGTGATGCTTCCTTCTCATACATCTCTCACTCTGGCTCTCCAGCTCGGGAGATGCACAGCATAGTGGACCCCAAGTGGGAGTCACTTCAGTCTGTCCTCAAGACAGCAGCAAGCAGCACAGTGACAGCCCCTCTGCAGGCACATGCTGGGGACTCCCTCCCACAGAAGAACCCCCAGATGGGGCTCTGGAGGTTCTGAAAGTGGATGGAGAGAGGCTGAGCTGGGCGGAGGTGTCAGCTGCACCTGGCTCACTTGGGTCTGGCTTGCACACCTGAGCTGGGTGAGGTGGAGCCCCAGATGAAAGGGCTGAGCTAAGAGCCTGACACCCATCATCTGAGACAGCTGAGGCCCTGGGTCTACAGCAAAGTGGGTCACCGGACAGGTCTGCCTCAGCAACAACCTAACATGAAAATCCTGCACAGCTTCCGTGAACTAGAGCTGCCTTCTTTGGCAAGAAGGGGCTGGTAAGCCTTTCCTTCTTTACTCAGGGAACCCTCAGGAAGTGTTTGTTGCAAGCGGATTCGTACCTCCTATACCCAGGAGGCCTCCTATCCCAGGGCACAGAAAAGAGCAAACAGATGAGAACCGTGACTTTCTCAGCACATGGAGTATTCAGAGCAGGGCTGGGAGATGGTGTGTTAGTCGCTCAGTTGTGTCTGATTCTCTGTGACCCACAGGCTATAGCCCATCAGGCTCCTCTGTCCACGGGATTCTCCAGGCAAGAAAACTGGAGTGGTTACCATTTCCTTCTCCAGGGGATCTTCCCCACCCAGGGAATGAACCTGGGTCTCCTGCATTGCAGGCAGATTCGTTACCATCTGAGCCTTGTTCTGCAGATGGCAGAACAAGGGTGGGATGGAGAACGGGAGAATCCACTAGAAGGAGGGGCTGAGGCCAGAATAGAAGCAAGTTCCATTAGGAGCTGTTCACACAGGCTCCAGTTTGAAAGCCTGATGAACAAATATAACAAAATCTCAGTTTGATGCAGCCACACAGCCATGGCCAGAAGACTCAAGTTCTTCCTTCCTGTGCTTGTGCTTCTGTATAAACACACACTCACACACACACAGGGGCATAGGAGTGTGTGTGTCTCGTGGAAAGCCAACAGCAATAACTGGTTCAGTTTAAAAAAACAGTATGGAGGGACCTCCCTGGTGGTCCAGTGGTTAGGACTCTGCATTTTTCACTGCATGGGGCACGGTTTGATCCCTGGTTGGGGACCTCAGATCCCACAGGCCAGCAAACAAGAAAATTTTAAAAATTAAAAAAAAAAGAGGTTTATCTTTGGACACTGCAGGCTGGAGGGTAGAAGCAGTTGCTCTCAGCAGTTGTCAGATCAACTCCCATACCTACCCTTCTCCACCCCGGTGACCAGCTCTCATAGACCCACCTCTGACCCAGCATCTGCCTACAGGGTGGCCTTGTGGGATGAGCCCCCAGTTGGGCTACATGCTCATTTTCCCTCCTCCACATCTCCTCTGAGGCTAAAGGACTCTCTGTCTACTGATTTATGGCCACTTCTAGACCATCTGTCCTGCTCTGGGGCCTCCCAGCGGGTTTCATCCATGTTCGCTAAGAGGTACTGGGCAGAAACCGGAGGGGCTGCCCCAGGGGCCATATATTGGGTCCTAGGCCTGTGGATCTAAGGAGAACATTTCTGAATTTCCTGGGTAGGAGGAAGGTGTGTTGGTAAGATGCAAAGAAAAGAGTTGTTTGGGTTTTTCCTACTCCTAAAAGAATTGGGAGATTACAAAAGTCCTGAATGGTTGAGTCTGAGGACGCATACAGGGTCCAATCACCCCCTCTGCATTGCCAACACTGTCCCATAGAGGAAGAGAGAAAGGTCAGAGAACTGCTTCACTCTTTGCCTCAGTAGTCATAGAGCCAGCATGGATCTCGGCCCTCCATGCCAAGAGCGGTGGCCTCTCCATTTCCTCTTGCCAGAAGGCCCCCAAGGCAATGACTTCCTACTCACTGGGGAGAACGGGAGGAGGCGGTGCTTTCAGGACTGGTCAATGAGTCATCTAGCAAGACTCTCATTGCACCTGCACTCCTGGGTAGCACCAGACCAAGGACACCAGACCAAGCGTATGCTCCAAGTGGGGATGGAACCTGCTTTGGATCTACCTAATAGCAACTGAGGTAGATCACTGAACCTCAGTCTTACTCATAGGTAAAATGGGGTGAAAACACCGACCTCTCAGGTTGGCTGCAATCATTCATGATATGAGGTTTGTGAAGTGCTCAGCACTCAATTCAGACTTGATTGCCAAGGGTCATACTTTTCCTCATTAGCCAAGAGACCCCAGGCAGAATTATTACATATTCTGGCCTTTCCTTTTCCATTGGGAAAACGACTCCCTTTGGGGCTTCCCAAGTGGCACTAGTGGTAAAGAACCCACCTGCAAATGCAGGAGACGTAAGAGATGCAGGTTTGATCCCTGGGTCGGGAAGATCCCCTGGAGAAGGGAACGGCAACCCACTCCAGTATTCTTGCCTGGAGAATCCCATGCACAGAGGAGCCTGGTGAGCTACAGTCCACGGGGTGGCAAAGAGTCAGAGACCACTGAGCAACTGAGCACAGCACAGTGAGGAACCAGCTCACTGACCCAAATGAAAGCACAGCACTGTGGGACTGGGTTCCCTCTGAACATCTAGGCCTGATTTCTCAGCCCTTGTCTGTGTCATGGCTCTGAAGACTGGTGTATCTGGGGGTCAAAGAAGGAGTGAGGGAATGCAGACAGCCAGCTTTTTTTCTGAAAATCTTTTTGTTCTAGGACCCCCAAAACTTGAGAAGATGTGTGACCAACCAAAGTGCAACTCATGCTGCCCGCCAAAATGCAGTCCAAGCTGCCCGCCAAAATGCAGTCCAAGCTGCCCGACAAAATGCAACCCATGCTGCCCACCAAAATGCAACCCATGCTGCCCATCAAAATGCAACCCATGCTGCCCATCAAAGCCGTGCTGCTGTTTGGAGCCCAAGCCTGAGTGTACTTGCCTTAATAAGGAGCCCGATCCCGCTGCATCCGAAACTCAGAACAACTCCCAAACCCAACAGCAGTCCCAAAGTCCGAAGCAGGGGCCCAAAAGTCCCCGGGGGCAGAAGTAACCAGACAAGTAGATTGTCCCAAACAAGTAGACGGGCCATGCCCATCACCCAGTGGCGTCAGGCTAGACCTACCTTTAGAAAAGCTGTTTCTCAGTGACCACCATTTACTTTCAACCAGAAGCCCCTACCTCCCTTCATAGCCCCCCACCCTTGTGAGGCTCCAGCTGGAAATGGGAGGTTGAAAAAGCTAGAACCATCTTGCCTAGTGATCCTGAAATTAGATAGCACAAAAATAAAACAGCAATAAAGAAAATAACCTCTCTTTCCTCCTTTACCTGTGAAACCATTGAAACCATCTCACTTGTCTGGCCTAAGCCCAGGAAAATATGCTATGCATGTCATGAAGGCACCCAGGACCCAGAAAACCAGAGTCTGGAAGCACAAGGCTTCTGCTGAGCCAGAATTAGTGACTGACTCATCCTGGTTTTAAAATGAAAGTTCCATGTTCAGGAATCCCTCCAGTCCCAGGAAAAGGTGGGGGGAGGGGGGCGTGGGATGGGGGGGTGGAGGTGGTCAGTCACCCTAAGTGAAGGAATTCCAGTGCCCCTGCGTCCTGGGGCAACTCACTTGAGGTCGAACCAGCAAAATCACATGCCAAGGAATGATTCCCTCTCTTACCCCCAAGATCTTCCTAGAACCAGAACTCCCAGGACTCAGCACAGCACTGTGACTGGCCCAGGCAGCAGAGTCCTATGGCATCAATACCACCTCTGCAATGGTGGAGCAAGTTGCTAGACCCTCTCAGGCTCCATTTTCTCATCTCTTAAATGAGAGTAATGGTACTCCAAAGGGTTTTTATGAGAATGAAATAGGATCATTAATTTAAAGCGCTTAACATCAGATCTGACACATCATGGATACACAATGCATAGTTCTCCTCAAACTTCTCTATCCGTCACCAGGTCCCTTTTTCCCTCCAAAGGAGTTACCATGATAAAACAATTTTCCCACAAAACACAGCTCAGTTAATCTAGGTGCACAGGTAGAAATAGAGAAATGAGCCCCATTCACTACACTGTGAATATCACTTCTTCCTGTATTCTTGGTATACAACTGCTATGTCCATTCCTTCTAACATTTTTCTAATGCCCTTCTGTATTTCCTCCCTCATGATCCTCCCTGTCCACCAATCCCAGAAAACACCTAATCTACTTTGGGTCCCTATAAATGAGTTTGAACTTTCAAGAATTTTATGTAAAAAGAATCATCCAGTATGTATTCTCTTATGCCTGGCTTCTTTCACTCAGCAAAACTACTTTGAGATTCAAACAAGTTGTTGCAAGTATCAATTGTTCATTCCTTTTTATTGCTGGGTAGTAAATTCCCATGAAGTGATGGGACCAGATGCCATGATCTTAGTTTTCTGAATGTTGAGCTTTAAGCCAACTTTTTCACTCTCCTCTTTCATTTTCATCAACAGGCTTTTTAGTTCCTCTTCACTTTCTGCCATAAGGGTGGTGTCATCTGCATATCTGAGGTTATTGATATTTCTCCCGGCAATCTTGATTCCAGCTTGTGCTTCTTCCAGTCCAGCGTTTCTCATGATGTACTCTGCATATAAGTTAAATAAGCAGGGCGACAATACACAGCCTTGAGGTACTCCTTTTCCTATTTGGAACCAGTCTGTTGTTCCATGTCCAGTTCTAACTGTTGCTTCCTGACCTGCATATAGGTTTCTCAAGAGGCAGGTCCGGTGGTCTGGTATTCCCATCTCTTTCAGAATTTTCCACAGTTTATTGTGATCCACACAGTCAAAGGCGTTGGCATAGTCAATAAAGCAGAAATAGATGTTTTTCTGGAACTCTCTTGCTTTTTCCATGATCCAGCGGATGTTGGCAATTTGATCTCTGGTTCCTCTGCCAGGAAATAGATGGGGAAACAGTGGAAACAGTGTCAGACTTTATTTTTTGGGGGCTCCAAAATCACTGCAGATGGTGATTGCAGCCATGAAATTAAAAGACACTCCTTGGAAGGATAGTTATGACCAACCTAGATAGCATATTAAAAAGCAGAGACATTGCCAACAAAGGTCCATCTAGTCAAGGTTATGGTTTTTCCATTGGTCATGTATGGATGTGAGAGTTGGACTGTAAAGAAAGCTGAGTGCCAAAGAATTGATGCTTTTGAACTGTGGTGTTGGAGAAGACTCTTGAGAGTCCCTTGGACTGCAAGGAGATTCAACCAGTCCATTCTGAAGGAGATCAGCCCTGAGTGTTCATTGGAAGGACTGATGCTAAAGTTGAAACTCCAATACTTTGGCCACCTCATGCGAAGAGTTGACTCATTGGAAAAGACTCTGATGCTGGGAGGGATTGAGGGCAGGAGGAGAAGGGGATGACAGAGGATGAGATGGCTGGATGGCATCACTGACTCGATGCACATGAATTTGGGTGAACTCCAGGAGTTGGTAATGGACAGGGAGGCCTGGTGTGCTGAGATTCATGGGGTTGCAAAGAGTCGGACACGACTGAGCGACTGAACTGAACTGAAATGCCCTCATTGTATGGATAATACCCAAATTTTGTTTACCCATTAATCTATTGATGGGCACTTGGGTTGTTTCCAGGTTTTGACTATTACAAATAAAGCTGATCTGAACATTCATGACAAGTCTTTGGATGGGCTATGCTTTCATTTCTCTTGGGTAACGGCCTAAAAGACTAGAATGACTGTTACACGGTAGGTGTATGTTTTACATATTAAGAAACTGCCCAACTGTTTTCCAAAATGGTTGGCCATTTTACATTCCCATTGGACATATATGAGAATTCTGGTTGCTGCACATCTTTCTATTTTTGGGTATTCTAATGGATATGCAGTGTTATTTCATTGAGTTTAACTTGCATTTCCTTAAGGCTACTGGTATGAACATCTTCCCATATGGTCACTTGTCTTCATATATCTTTTTTGGTGAATCATCTTTTCTAATATTTCCTCCATTATTTTACTGAGATGTTTAGTTTCTTATGACGGAATTCTGAGATTTTAAAAAAATGGGCTATGAAATTAAAAGACGCTTGCTCTTTGGAAGAAAAGCTATGACAAACCTAAATAGCACCTTAAAAAGCAGAGACACCACTCTTTGCTGACAAAAGTTCATATAGTTCAAGCTATGGTTTTTCCAGTAGTCACATAGAGATGTGTGAGTTGGACCATAAAGAAGGCTGAGTGCCAAAGAACTGATGCTAACTGTAGTGCTGGAGAAGACTCTTGAGAGTCCTTTGGACAGCAAGGAGATCAATCAATCCTAAAAGAAATCAACCCTGAATAGTCATTGGAAGGACCCATGCTGAAGCTCCAATACTTTGGCCACCTGATGTGAACAGCCAACTCATTGGAAAAGACCCTGATGCTGTGAAAAATTGAAGGCAGGAGGAAAAGGGGATGACAGAGGATGAGATGGTTGGATGGCATCATCAATTCAATGGACTTGAGTTTGAGCAAACTCCATGAGATAGTGAAGGACAGGGAACCCTGGCGTATTGCAGTCCATGGGGTTGCAAAGTCCATGTGTTAGGGAAGCACACTGACTGAAACCACCTACCCACGCTGACCAGGCACCATAGTAACCATTTTCACCAGTTGTTTTATGACAGGAGATCCTGGTAAAGAACACGGAACTAATAAGCCACCACCAAATGGAAGAGTTTGAGAAAGGTCAAAAGGAGACACCATATGTCTGATCACCTCCCAGAATCCTTCTCACTGGCATCCATCTTGGCTGAACAAGGCATGTGCCACCAGGAAGGACTCTGAGTTAGAATGATTGGCTAAAGACAACCCGGAAACGAATCCCATCACCATAAAACCTGAGATGGCCACTTGGCGGAGCAGTTCTCCTGGGTTCCCTTACCCAATAAAATCTCTTGCTTTGTCAGCACATGTGTCTCCTCGGACAAATCATTTCCGAGTGGTAGACAAAAGCCCAGTTTCCGGGCCTGTAAGGGGCCCCCCTTCCTGCAACACATGGGGTTACAACTGAGCGACTAAACAACAAATATATATATATCTTTACAAGCTGAGCCATAAGGGAAGCCCAAGAACACTGGAATGGGTAGCCTATCCCTTCTCCAGCAGATCTTAAGCCCATATGGGATAACTATATATAGAGAGAGATATAAGTCCTTTATCAGGTAAGCTATCTGTACATATTTTCCCCAGTCTGTGGATTATCTTTTCATTCTCTTTCACAGTTTCTTTCAAAAAGGAGGTGTTTTTAATTTTGATAAAATCCAATTAAATTTTTTCTTTTATGGATCTTGTTTTTGGTGTCATATCTAACAAATCTTTGCCTAATCCTAGGACACAAACGTTTTCTCCTACATATTCTGTAAGTTACTTTTTATATATGGTGAAAGCTTTAGACAAAGTTCTTTTTTTTTTTTTGAGTTGGGGAGTATGGAGGGGAACCTATGAATGTTCAATTGCTCTGCTGCTGCTGCTGCTAAGTCGCTTCAGTCATGTCCGACTCTGTGCGACCCTGTAGACGGCAGCCCACCAGGCTCCCCCGTCCCTGGGATTCTCCAGGCAAGAACACTGGAGTGGGTTGCCATTTCAGTTTTGTCAAAAATCATCTGACCTTGTTTGTTTTTATTTACCTCTGAATTCTTATTTTGTTACATTGATCTATTTGTCCTTCCTGACATTTTCTTATTATTTACTGTAGCTTTATAATGTCTTGAAGTCAAATAATGTAAGTCCTCAAATTTTGTCCTTTTTCAAAGTTGCTTTAGTTACTCTAGGTTCTTTGCATTACCATATGAATTTTACAATAAACTTTTCCATTTATACAAAAAAGAAAGTCTGCTTAGATTTTTGAACTGGGATTTAATTAAATCTATAAATTAAATTGGAGAGGAATGAATATCTTAACAATATAAAGTCTTTCTATTCATAAACATGGAATATCTCTCCACTTATTTAGGTCATTTTAATTTCGTTTTAAGTTTTGTAGCTTTCAGTGAAAAGATTTTGCACGTATTTTGTCTGTTTTTTCCTTAGGTATTTCACATATTTTTATCATAATGTGCTATTTTTGTTTCAATTTCTGGTTATTCACTGTTATGTGAAATGAAAATATCTCCTACCATATTAAGGAACAAGAAATGTCACAGCCATCAGCTATTTCTGGCCTCCACATGTGAATGAGGGCTCCCAAAACTGCAATCCAGCAGATGCTGCCACCCCCACAGTGATTGCTGAGGAACTGGGGAAATGCAAGAAGCAAGGTGAACAAGGATTTGGCCCCAGGTAGCTGAAGTGCATATGAAGGAAATGAATTCAGGGAGCCCAGAGGCTTGCATCTTCCCATACACAGAATACTAAATTCCTTACCTTCATACCTGATCTTTGATGTTCAGACTGCCTGCTCCTATTGTTGCAAACTTGTATATAGCCTGACTTCTCCCCACCTCCTTGAAGCAGTTTTCTCAGAGCTACCGAGATGCTGTCTCCCTGGCTCAGAGTCCTAAACATTCCCACCAAATAAAATAACTCTCTACTTTCAGGTTGCGACTCCATTTTTTAGTCGACAGTTAGTATATTAACATGCAATTGTTTTCGTATAGCGATCTCATATACTGCTTCTTAGTTTTAGTAGCTTCATGTAAATTTCATAGGATTTTTCTATAAATGTCGAATTTTGAAAACTGCTTTTTTCTGCATCTATTGAAATGATCATATAGTTGGGTTTTTTTTTAGTCTGTTAATATGGTGAATTATACTGATTGATATTTGATGGTAAAACAACCTTGCATTCCTTTGGCAAACCAACCCTATCTGATTGGGTTGTTTAATCTTTTTTTTTTTTTTTTCCAACTGGGTTTACATTTGATTTGCTAAAATCTTGTTACTTTCTCTGTCTCTATGTTAATAAGGGATACTCGTCTATAGCTTCCTTTTCTTGTCTTTGTCTGGCTTTGGTGTCAAAACAATGTCCTTATGAAGTGAGAAATAGTCCTTTCTTTTCAACTTTCTGGAGTAGCTTGTGTATAATTTGGTATAATCTTTTCCTTAGACATTTGGTAGAATTCACCAGTGCTCTTTTGTGGGAAGTTTTTTTTTCTTTTTTTCTCAAGCTTTTAAAATCAACTTTACTGAAGTATAAATTACAAGTAATAAAAATATACCTGTGTTAAGTGTTTAGCTTGATGATTTATATCAAATGTATCTCCCTTGTGACTGCTAGAACATTCTGACCCTGAAATTTCCCTTGTGTCCTTTTACTGTCAGTTGCTACTGGAAAATTTTTAATTCAAAATATAATTTCTCTAACTGATTTAGAGTTTTCAGATTATCTATTTCCTTTTGAATGAATTTTGTCAATTTTTGTTTAAGAGATTCAGTCATGTTATCTATTTTAGAATTTATTGACATAAAGCTTTTTATAATATGTCCTTACTATTTTTTAATACCTGTGGAATTTATAGTAAGGTGACTTTTCATTTCTGATACTGGTAATGTATATCTTCTCCCTTTTTTTCGTGTGTAAGTTGGTTAATTTTATCAGTCTTAAAGAATCAGCTTTTTGTTTCATTGGTTTTGTTTTCATGTTTCTATTTCACTCATGCCTGAGCTGACTTTTATTATTTTCCTCCTTCTGTTTACTTTGGGCCTACTTTGTTCTTCTCTTTTCTTGTTTTTCAACATGAAAGCCAAGATCATTAACTTGAAGTCTTTCCTCTTATAATACGCATATTTAATGCTATACAATTTCCTCTCAGTACTATTTTAGCTACACTCTAAAATTTTTAAATGTTGTGTTGCAATTTTCTGGATCAAAAGACTTTCTAACTTTCTTTTTGGTTTGCCCTTTGGTTTATGAGTTAGTTATAAGTGGACTTTCTCCGCTCCCTGCCCAAATGTTGGGAGACTTTCAAAAGATCTTTCTGTTATTTCTAATTTTATTTCTCTGTGGTCAAATAGCATGCTTTGCATTACTTAAAAGTTTTTAAACTTATTGAGACTTGTTTTATGGGTCAGTATATGCTCTCTCTTAGTAAATGCTCCCAGTACACTTAAAAAGAATGGAATCCGAGTGGAATCTGTTGTTGCTTGGAATGTTCTATAATGTCAGTTAGGTTAATTGGTGTGACAGTATGATTCAAGTCTTCTGTATTTCTACTGATGTTATGGCCACTTGTTTTATCAATTATTAAATGAGTAGTGTTGATGTCTTTGAACGTAACTGTAAATTCCTCTATGATTTCTTGCAACTAACAGTTTTGATTCATTTATTTTGAAAATCTCCTAATAGATGCATAAACATTTAGGACATGTCGTATCCTCTTCATAAATGCATCATAGTCATCACAGAATGAACCTCTCTGTCCTTGGTGATAGTCTTTGCTCTAAAATCTGCTTTCAAGTCAATTTAGTCACTTCAACTTTCATTTTATATATATAAAATTTCATTTATTTATTTGCTTGCTTTTGGCTGTGCTGGGTCTTCGTGGCTGCGAGGGCTTTTTCTCTAGCTGTGGTGTGTGGGCTTCCCATTATGTGGGACTTCTTTTTTTTGTTGAGGAGCTGGCTCTGAGGGGCGCGAGCTTAGTTGGGCACATGGGCTCAATAGTTGTGGTTCCTGGGCTCTAGAGCACAGGCTCAGTGGTTGTGGCACAGTGGACTTAGTTGCACCTAGGCATGTGGGAGCTTTCTGGATCAGGGAGCAAATCCATGTCTTCTGCATTGGCAGGATGATTCTTCACCACTTAGCCCCAGGGAGGCCTCAGCTTTCTTTTTACTGGTATAAACAAGGCATTTCTTTTCTACCACTTCAGTTTTAACCTATTTGTATCTTTATGTTTAAAATAAGTTCCTTGCAGATAATATATGCTGTTGTTCTTTAGTCGCTAAGTCATGTCCACTCCTGCAACCCCATGGACTGTAGTCTGCTAGGCTCCTCTGTCCATGGGATTTCCCAGGCAAGAATCCTGGAGCGGGTTGCCATTTCCTTCTCCAGGGGATCTTCACAACCCAGGGATCAAATCCATATCTCCTGTGGCTCCTGCATTGGCCGGTGGATTCTTTACCCACTGAGCAACCAGGGAAGCCCAGATAATATATAAATAGGTCTTTTTTGTTCAACCTGACAACCTCGGTCTTTTAATCAGAGTTTAAATCTACTCTCTTGCTATTTGTTTTCTATGTCCCACATACGTTCTGTTTTCTTATGCCTTTGTTTTTCTTTTGCATGGAGTGTTTTATATAATCCCATCTCATCTCCTTTGTTGATTTACACTCTATAACTCTGTGTGATTTGGTGGTTATGTTGTATGTTGTGTTGCACAGATCCTTCACTTGGGATAGTTTATTTCATATTACATCACTTCACTTACAGTCTCAGAACCTATGAACAATACCCTTTCATCTCTTTATTTCTGACCTATGTGTTTTGGTATGATCCAGTTTTCTTTAACATCTGTTAAAAACCTCAAAATAAATTTCTATCAAGTTTGCTTAGGTTTAAATAATAAGCAAAAGCCTTCTGTTTTTATCTAGGTAGAGTGCTATTTCTTCTTTTGTGTGCATCTTTAAATCCATTTGATATCACTTCTATTCATCCCAAGGGATTATCTGTAACATTCCTTAGAGTTCAGAGTCTGCTGGTGTTAAATTATTTCACCTTTGAAATGTCTGAAAAAGTATTTTATCTTCATTCTATAAAGATATTTTACTGGGTATAGAATTCCAATGTATACCTAGTTTCTCTTTCGGCGTATTTCCTCTGCCATTTTCTGGCTTGCGGCGTGGCAAATGAGCAATTTGCTTTTACTCCTTTTCCGTCTGTAATATGATCTTCTTTGTGCAATGTGTCTCTTTTTCTGTGCCTGTTTTTGTGATTATTTTCTTTATCACCTGCTACAAGCAATTTTATTGTGATGTGATGATATAATTTGTTTCACATTTCTTGTGCTTGAGTTCATTAATATTTTCGTATCTGTATAGAGCCCCTCCACTGCAATTTTTAAATATTTTAGTAATTGCTTGTCTATTCCCTCTTTCTATTCTATCACAGGCACTTCAACTGTGTTTGTATTAGGTTTCTTGATATTTCCCCACAGCTCACTGAGGCTTTATTCTTTTCTCTTTTAAAATTGTCCTTTGGTGTTTCATTTTGGATAATTGCTAAGTGAGATAAGTCTGACAGAAAGACAATACTGAATTTTCTCACTTATATGTGAAAGCTAAAAAAAAATCATGGAGACAGAGTGGAGTGGTGGTTGCTAGGGACTGGGCGGGATAAGGGTAGGGGTATCAGAAGGTATTGTTCGGAGGGTACAAACCTCCAGTCAGAAAATAAATAAGCTCTGGAATTTAATGATATTTGAAAGCTGCTAAGAGAGGAGATCTTAAATTACCACACACACAAATAAATGGTAATTATAAGATGGATACGTTAACAAGCTTATTGTAATTATTTTGTAATACATATGTTTATCAAAGTGTCACACTGTACACCTTAAACTTATATGATATATGTCAATTATATCTCAATAGAGATGGAAAAAAAAGAGGAATCATTTCAGTGGCAGAAAACCTAGGAAGGGACAAATTGGGGAGACTTAAATGTGTCTTTAAAATTGTGTGCATACGTGCTCAGTTGTGACCAACTCTTTGACACTCTTCTGTCCCTGGGATTCTCCTGGCAAGAATACTGGAGTGGGTTGCCATTGCCTCCTCCAGGGGATCTTCCCAACCCAGGGATTGAACCTGTATCTCCTGCATTGGCAGGCAGGTTCTTTATCACTGAGCCACCTAAGAAGCATCTTTAAAATCCTAATTTTCTCTCCCCTTCACACTAGATCAATTGCTATTTGATTGGTTAAGCACTGGATGAAGGGGTTGAATTGCATTTAGGAGTCATGGACAAAAATCACAAACTGTGTTTTTAAACTGATATCACGCAGCACAGCACAGAAGAGGGGACTCCTTGAACTTCAGATAGACTGAATGCTCCTCCTTCCCCACATAAAATCACACTATACTTACCCTGGCTTCAGCCCCTTTCCCCCTTCCTGCCTCCTGGGAAGGGGCACAGCACAACACCCCCCCACCCTCCCAACCCCCCAACCCTCCACCCCCCGCCGCCAGAAGGGCTGAGGCCGGCTTGGCTCTAATAGCTCCTAGTGCCTGCAGTGCCTCTTGTTTGGCCTTATGGCCAGTTAGCTCCACCTGCTGCTTGGAACTACTTAGAGGCAAGGGTGGAGAATGGCTGGGGGCCCTGTATTGCCATGGAGGACCGGAGTGGAGGACTGAGCGTGAAGCACAGAAATACCACCTAAAAGAGTGAGGGCACACGCTCAAGGAAAGATGGGTTTCTGGCTTTCCTCTCTAAAGCTTGAGACTATTAATGGAGAGGAAGAAATGTTTACAAAGTCAAATGATCACTAGTGCCAGGAAGGAGAGATGACATGGAGAGGTGAAACTTTGGAATATTTCAATCTCATCCTTTTTCTTGTACAAACCTCCCTGAGTCTTCCATCTGGCCAGCAGCACAGACACCAGAGTAGAGTCAAGGGCTGGATCTTCAAAAGAAACGTCTGAAGGTTTCTAAGGTTTGGGGATTCATCTGTTCAGTTCAGTTCCTTTGCTCAGTCGTGTCTGACACTTTGTGACCCATAGACTGCAGCACACCAGGCTTGCCTGTCCATCACCAAGTCCCAGAGCTTGCTCAAACTCATGTCCATCAAGTCGGTGATGCCAGCCAACCATCGCATCCTCTGTCATCCTCTTCTCCCACCTTCAATTTTTCCCAGCATCAGGGTCTTTTCCAATGAGTCAGGTCTTCGCATCAGGTGGCCAAAGAATTGGAGTTTCAGCTCCAACTAGGGATTCATGGCAGAGATCTAAAATCATATACCTTTCAGAAAGCAAACTTAAAATAATCTGAGGCTAAGAGGAAAAGGGATAGGAGAGGGGATCTTATAATGCTTGAAGTTAAGCCAGAGTTGATTGAGTTTATCTGGATGTGAATGCATTAAGTTTTCTGTCATCAGGAACAGTGACTAGATATTACAGGTTACATTTATTTATGGGAAAACATACTTGCATCTTTTTGACATAAGTAGACATTACTTCAAGGAGTATTTATGTAAGTGACAGATATATTGGGCATGCTGAGAAACCATGTGCCAAATATGAGGCTTCCCAAATGGCTCAGAGGTAAAAGAATCTGCCTGCCAATGTAGGACATGCAGGAGAAGCAGCTTTGATCCCTGGGTTGGGAGAACCCCCTAGAGTAGGAAATGACAACCCATGCCAGTATTCTTGCCTGGAGAATCCTATGGACAGAGGACCATTGTGAGCTACAGTCCATAGGGTTGCAAAGAATTGAACATGACTGAGTGAGCACTCACGCACATGCAAAGTATGGTCCTGAGTATTGGGAAAGTCGAGGAACTAGTGCAGTTAAGAACTCTCTTCTCATGAACTTATTTTCCTAGTGAAGCAAGCACACAAATAAATACCATAAGTTCAAATGATGATGATCACTCTAATGAGATAAATAGCATGGTGGAGTGAGTGGTCTATTTTAGGCAGCGTGGCTGGAGGAGCCATCTCAGGGAAGTGACATTTCGAGTAGAAGTCTGAATGAGGTGCAGAATTAAGTCATGGAGTTACTTGCAGAAGAGCTCTACGGGAACAGAGAAGAAGTGGGAAAGTCCCAGGCTGGATCCAAGCTTCTACAGGCAGGAGCAAAGAGTGAGGAGACGAGGTTGAAATGAGCATAGGCTCAAAAGCAGTCAGGGTAGAGCTGACTTGACTTTGGTCAAGACTCATAGACTTTGGTCTGTCAGTGACAGCTTCCTGGCAAGGGAAGGGCAAAGTCATGAGCAAAGTTCAGAAGAAGCTGGAGGACAGGAATTAGCACTGGCTATTTTCCCACTTATCTGCTCCTTTTCCCTGTAAGATTTTTGGAAAATGCTTTCTATCCTCACTGCTCCTAAGCCCTCTCTTCTCATTTGCTCTTGGAATCACTGCATTCTGGTTTCCATCCTCACCACAGCCCTTGGCTACCTTTGTCAAGGTCATCAATGGATTCCATGTTGCCCAACCAAACAGGCATTCTCAGTTCTCATCTTTACAGCATTTTCCCCAGATGTTCATCCTTTCCAGTCAACAGTGTTTCTGCTTGTCTTCCAGGATGCCCTATTCTCCCGGTGAATTTCTTACCTCACCACCTGTTCCTTCTCATTTTGTCCCAGTTTTTTGACTTGTTGCTTCTCATCTGACCCTTTGACACTGGAGTGATTCAGGGGATGGTCTGGGACCTCTTCTATCTATATTCATTCCCTTGACGACTTAATCCTGGCTCATGACTTCACATGCCATTTATATGCTGGTGATTTCCAAATGTATGTCTACAGCATGAACCTCCTTCTGAACTCTCCTAGTATATCTCATCGCCTACTTGACAGTTCTGCTTGGGTGTGTCTACTGGGCACCTCAAACAACATGTCTCAAAACTCACTGTTGACTTTTCCCACAAAGCCAGCCGCTCCTGCGGTCTTCTCTGTAGCTGTTAAATGGCAGCTCCATCCTTAAAGTCCTTCAGGCCAAAAACTTTTGAGTCATTGTTTGCTCTCCCTATACCTTTCATCTAATCTGTTAGGGAATCTCACTGATTCTATTGTCAAGACATGTCTATCATCTGACCACTTCACCCTGCCTCTACTGTCTCCCTAGCTCTGGGCAGCTGCTCCATTACTGTGGCTGCCGGCTTCCAAGCTAGCCAGAGAGAACCTTTTAAAAGTAAGTCAGATGAAGCCACTCCTCTGGGCAGTACTCTGAAGTACTTCAGAGTACTTCATCTCACTCACCATAAAAGCCCAAGTTGCTTCATGATTTCTCCCACTGCCCAGCATCACCCACTCCTCCACCTTCACCTCTTACAGCTCTTTCCCTCATCCATACATGCCCAGTTTTACTGGCCTCCTTGCTGATTTCAGAACATGCCTCCTTGGGACATGGCCCCTGCTGTTCCTTCTCCCCTGCCTATCCTCACCCTGACCCCACTCCTTTGGGTTCTTGCTGTAGGCCTTTCCTGACTATTCCCTTTAAAATACACAACATTAGACTTCCCTGGTTGCCCAGTGGTTAAGATTTTATGCTTCCATTGCACAGGATATGAGTTTGATTTCTGGTTGGGGAACTAAGATCCCACATGGTATGCTGCACAGCCAGAAAAATAAAATAAAATACACAACATCCCATCCCATAGTACTCCCTAGACCTCTTTCCTGCCTTCCTTTTTCTACATAGTATTTCCAACATGCTTTATATTCCAGGTATGTGGTTATGTCATTTGCCACCTTCTCTCCACACACTGGAATGAAAGTTTTGGGAGGGTGGGGACTTTCATGTGTTTTGTTCAAAGCTGTACCCCTAAATGCCTGGAACACAGGTACATGGGAAGCTCTCAATCAGCTCTGAATGATCAAAAAAATCAATAAGGCAGGAGGTGAAAAAGCATTCCAGCAGAGAGAATGGAATGTGCAAAGGCACAGAGGTGAGTAAAGGTGAACTCAGGAGATCCGGAGATCTGGACCTGGCCGGGGCCTGCTGCTGACCCCCTGTGTGACCCCTGCCCTCTGTCCCCTCTCTAGACTGCATCATCCTTCATGTGATACAAGTCATGGTTGCATTTGATGACTGTGAAGTCTCCTCCAATGCCAGGTTTCTCAGCTGTGTTCCTAAGCTGGGGAGAGAGGTGGTTTAGGGGTGCCTGGGGCCTGAGGCCCCTCGGAGGAAGAGCGCTGGAGGCTGGACCACAGGGTAGAGAGAGGGTGAAGCTACAGCCACGCAACCAAAGACTTGCCTGTAAGAGGAAGCTCTGGGCTCATCTTTCTCCCCCAAAGCCTTCTGACCTCCTTCTCCCCCTCATTTACCAACCCCCCATCCCACTCCAAGGAGGCTTTCTAGTAAAACCTGAGTGGCAGGAAAACAACTTTTCAGCCACTCTCCAGCAATTTCCAGCTCACCTGTCTTCTTCGTGGCAGCTCTCCAGCCCTCCTCTGTCACATTTGGACTCTACCGCTCCCGTATGTCCCATATCTATGGGACTTAATGGACATCTCTGCCTTCTCTGATGGAGGGGCCGGCCTGGGAGCAGACACACCCAGACTTGCTCCAGTTGCTGACTGGAAGACCCCTGTTCTGAGTCCCAGCTGTTTGCCTGTGAAGTGCAAAGGTTTAAATGAAATGGTAGATGAGGCTTGTTTAGCACCATGTCTGGTAAACAGCAGGCTTTGTAGGTGTCTTTGCCTTTGTGTCTCCTTTGCCCACCACCCCCTAGCCCATCCAGCCGGGAGACTCACAGCTCTGCCTGTTCACACCCGCACCATGCACACAGACCAGTTAGTTGTGGGCTCACATGTCACAGCATTAAATTGCACCCATCGCTCAGTTTCTGTACCCCTCTTCCCATCAGATGGGAGTTTCCTGGGAGCAGGAGCCATGTCTCCCTAATCTGGGTTTTCTGAAATCAGAGGTGGTATCTCCCTTTCAGACTGGGAGGTTAGGGTGATAGCCAAAGGACTCCCCAGTACCCTGGCCCAGCTGGGATTCTAGAGGCCAGGACTTGCCCTGACTCTGCATTGGTCTTGCTTAATGCAGATAGTAAGCAGGGAGGCACGTTTTAGGAAGGAAGGAATGAAGAGGCACTGTTTCACACTCTGCACAGATCAACCCATCTGGAGGCCTGGAACAACTGGACAGCTTCATGGCAAGCAGTCCACAAATACAGAGAACAGATGAGGTTAGAAATGGCCCATGCTGAGGCTACTCAGAGGGGTCTGAGCAGGACCCCAGCAAGGCAGTGTGGGCTACTGACTCCTCTTGGTGAAAGCCTCTCATCCAAAATCAGATGATGCTAATCCTCTGTATGGAACTCTGCAGTGGCTTTTTCTATTGCCCAGATTCCACACACACACACACACACATACATGCATGGACTCCACATGGATCTGAGTGGCTTCTGCAACCACATTCAGGAGTAATCTTAAGAGCAATTAGTCCTCTACAGAAGCAGCTGATGCAGGGTCAGGTGTCCCCCAGCATCCTCTAATTAATAGAGGGGAAAGAGGATGGGGAATGATAAACCAAGAGGTCAGCTGAGGCCCAGGAGCACCCTCACCTCCTCTGACTTGTCTGACCACGGACGACACTTCTGGGGGAGTCTGCACAGCTAGACTAGGTCCCACTCCCCTTCTCATTCTGCACCTGCCTCCTCTCTCCTTTGTGAAATCCCTCCCCTATTCCCTCCAGCTCAGGCCCCCCACCCTTTCTGCCTGCCCTCTAGTGAGATGTGTCCCTCCCATCGCTGCCTTCCACTCCTTGCGCACATCCCTGTGAAGGCTTTGCCCCCTCGGGTTCTTTACCAGTCAGTCCCCATTCTGTGCAGCCGGCAGAGCCCTTTCTATCATCTCTGGCTCTCTGACTGCCTGTGTATTCCTCACTCTATTGCCCGGGATTCCTTTGTCCACATCAAAGCTAGATCCAAACCACTACCTATTTTCTGCCCACACAACCTCCAGGCCCCTTCGTGGACTGTCATGCTGCAGGAATGCAAACCCATTTGGATTCCTCAGTGAGCCTACCATGTGAAAAAACAATCAGTCCATGTGGAGCCTCCTGAGTGCACAAGGGAAAGACATCACGGGCTGAGCAGGAGCGCCGCCCGGGGCCCGCAGCAGGCAGACTAGAGGGAGGAGTCAATGGGACACCAGGACCCCTGGTTTCGCGCCCCACTTCACTCCACGCACTGTGTGACTTTGGGGTTTCAGATTTCTCATTGGCAAAATGAGAAAGGGAAACCTTGCATTATACACTCTGTGTATAGGCAGGTAGCACACTGCAGTCTGTCAGCTAACGTTGCCATGACTCCCAACAGAAAACCAGTTTCTGAGCACCATCTATGTGCTAACCACAAATATCACCTCTCCAAATCCTCCCAGAAGTCGAAGGAGGTGCAAATACCCATTTTTTTAATAATATAATCACACACATTTATTAAAAATTTGCTAATAATATCTGCATGTTCTAGTTTATTTTATAGTTAACAAATTCATATTTTAAATGAATTTAAATGAAGTTACCACAGTTAGTTCCTCATTCAGTTCAGTTCAGTCACTCAGTTATGTCCGACTCTTTTCAACCCCTTGGACTACAGCACGCCAGGCCTCCCTGCCCATGACCAACTCCTGGAGTCTACTCAAACACATGTCCATTTAGTCGGTGATGCCATCCATCCATCTCATCCTCTGTTGTCCCCTCTTCCTCCTCCCACCTTCAATCTTTCCCAGCATCAGGGTCTTTTTCAATGAGTCAGTTCTTCGCATCAGATGGCCAAAGTACTGGAGTTTCAGCTTCAGCATCAGTCCTTCCAATGAATATTCAGGACTGATTTCCTTTAGAATGGACTGGTTGGATCTCCTTGCTGTCCAAGGGACTCTCAAGAGTCTTCTCCAACACCACAGTTCAAAAGCATCAATTCTTTGGCACTCAGTTTTCTTTATAGCCCAATTCTCACATCCATACATGACTACTGGAAAAACCATAGCTTTGATTAGGTGGGCCTTTGTTGGAAAAGTAATGTCTCTGCTTTTGAATATGCTGTCTAGGTTGGTCATAGCTTTTCTTCCAAGGAGTAAACATCTTCTAATTTCATGGCTGCAGCCACCATCTGCAGTGATTTTGGAGACCAAAAAAATAAAGTCTATCACTGTTTCCATTGTTTCCCCATCTATTTGCCATGAAGTGATGGGACCAGATACCATGATCTTCGTTTTCTGAATGTTGAGCTTTAAGCCAACTTTTGCACTCTCCTCTTTCACTTTGATCAAGAGGCTCTTTAGTTCTTCTTTGCTTTCTGCCATAAGGGTGGTGTCATCTGCATATCTGAGGTTATCGGTATTTCTCCCGGCAGCCTTGATTCCAGCTTGTTTCTCCAGCCCAGCATTTCTCATGGCGTATTCTGCATATAAGTTAAATAAGCATGGCAACAATATATAGCCTTGATGTACTCCTTTCCCAATTTAGAACCAGTCTGTTGTTCCATGTCCAGTTCTAAATGTTGCTTCTTGACCTGCATACAGATTTCTCAGGAGGCAGGTAAGGTGTTCTGGTATTCCTGTCTCTTTCAGAATTTTCCACAGTTTGTTGTGATCTACACAGTCAAAGGCTTTGGCATAGTCAATAAAGCAGAAATAGATGCTTTTCTGTAACTCTCTTGCTTTTTCGATGATCCATCGGATGTTGGCAATTTGATCTCTGGTTCCTCTGCCTTTTATAAATCCAGCTTGAACATCTGGAAATTCACATTTCACGTAATGTTGAAGCCTGGCTTGGAGAATTTTTAGCATTACTTTGCTAGCATGCAAGATGAGTGCAATTGTGCAGTAGTTTGAGCATTCTTTGGCATTGCCTTTCTTTGGGATTGGAATGAAAACTGACCTTTTCCAGTTCCTCATATGTGAAATTAATTTTCAAAAATAATTTAATCTTTTCATATTCTATCTTATCTACAAATGGAAAATTTTTTCTTCCAATTTTTGCTATTAAAATAGAGCTGGGGTGAATATGTTTTACAGATTTTCTCCCTCTTTCTGGGCATTTCATTGGTATGGATGAGAAATTACTAGGTTAAAAATAGTATAAAGAAAGGAGTATAAAAAATAAATTTTTATAGACAAAGAAACTGAAGGTCATGGAGGAAAAGCAGCTCATTCAGATAACAAGAGGTTCACTGGGATTTAAACCCAGGTCCATCCGATTGCAAAGCCAACAGAACATCAACAATCCTAGGGGTTGGATGAGGCTAATATACATCAGTGCCAGCCAGGAGGGCTTCCCTGGTGGCTCAGATGATAAAGAATCTGTCTGCAATGGGGGAGACCCGGTTCCATCCCTGGGTTGGGAAGATCTCCCAGAGAAGGGAAGGGCAACCCACTCCAGTATTCTTGCCTGGAAAATTTCATGAACAGAGGAGCTTGGCAGGCCCCAGTTTATGGCCTCTCAAAGAGTCAGACACGACTGATGGACTAACACACAAACACACATATACCAGCCAAGAAGTAGAGCTTTCTGTTCCCAGAACAAATGAGGGTCATCCTCAGGGCATTTTGATTGAATCTGAACCAAAGAAGACTGATCCTTCCTCCAGGAAGCCCAGAACTGACCACATGGGGGTCAGCCCGTAGATGGCTGAGTCACACTCAGAAGATGTCCCAGGTTATCTAGTGGAGCTTGTTACCTCTGTCAGATGCTCAGGCACCTGGGAAGGCAGCCTGGTGGGGAAGAGAGCCCGCTGGACAGAGATCAGCATGTGGGAGCTCTACTTAGCTGTACTGCAGACCCTCTGTAGGGCCTTGGGCTTCTCATGTTCTCTCTTCAGACTTCACTGCCCATCTGTCACAAGACGGCACTGGCCCTAGCGGAGGGGACTGGGAAGTGCCAGGAATCTCCTGGGCACACTGGCCAGGCCCTCCCCATGCATTCTCCAGCTCCCACCCCTGCTCCCAGCTAAGAGATGCTGCTGTAAGCAGGTGCTGTAATCAGCTACCAAGGATGTGGTTTCCCAGGGAGCCCACGAGGAGGGCATCCTGCAAGCTGGAGGAGAGGGCACCAAAAAGCTCCTTTTCTCTGCTCCTGATCAACTTTCATGCCTTTGCTCCTTTCACTGCACCAGGAGCAGAGCTGTGTCTGTCTCTCCACAGTGATCAGATTCACAAGCAAGAAATTGGAACCTAGCCACCTCACAGGTCAAGGAAAAGAGGCCAGAGGAAGATAGAAGGGGTGCACCAGGGTACATCAAACAGGCCAACCCAGGAGCCTGGAGAGGAAGACAGCCTCTTGGCCCTTTCTTGGTCTTCTGTCTCTTCCTGGAGCAGCAGATGGACACAAAAGGCAAATGAGGAGCAGAGGCCAGTTTTCAGGAGGCACCATGGATGAGGGCAGCAAGGTCTGTGAGCCTGTTGGAAGGTGACTGGTACAGGTTGTGGCCTGTGGGAATATGTGGGCAACAGTGCCCTGGGCAGAGGAGAAGGCCTCAGGGGATGGAGAAGTTCGCGGCCTCAGAGGATGGGGGTTTTGCCTCTTTGGGAGACATCTTAAGCGTGGCTACCCTAGATGAGAACATGAGACCTGGTTCAAGTCAGCGCTCCAGGACCATCTCCCATGGCCCCATCCCACCAACTTATGAAGAGCTATCGTCATAACCCTCCTCCCCAGGTCCCCGGGCAGTGAAGTACGTGACCCATTCATCCTGCCCCCACAGCTAAGCAACAGTTCAAGAAGGATGTATCACTCAGAAAGAGAAACCAGCCAGTTTCTGGCTCTGCAAGAGAAAGAGCCAGGGCCTCCTTGAGCTGGGTTCAGGGCCTCTGTATGTGTCACGGGATATGAGCTCATCCCCACAACAGTGGGCTGGGGCTAGACAGTTACCTGGCCTCTTGGTGTGGGCCCTGGGGCCCCGTGGGATCGCTCACGCAGACACCAAGAGAATCTCCCCCGTGCTCATGTCTGTCTGTGCCCCAGATGAGGCAATCTGAGGGCAGAGCATGGGGCCTCTGAGCCCCATGGGCTGGGGCTGGGGCTGGGGCTCCTCCAATCCTTTCCCTGCGTGCACACACACACACACACACCCTCAACTCCATGCTTCACCCTCCTCACCACACCCTGGCTCTGCCCAGTGGCCAAAGGCTCACACACTGTCTTCCCCCAAAGCTTTCATTATGCTGTGAATCAGAGGGCGGGAGGTAGATCTGGCAGATTCTAGTCCATGGAAACCCATAAGACCGGTGTGACTTCCTGGAGCAGGGTCTGCTGCCCTGGGACTGACAGTCATGAGCTGGGGAGAGGCAGATTCCTCCCCTGTGAGGTCAGCTGCAAAGCACAAGGCATGGGTGCCCCTTTGTGAGGGTGCTGGCTTAGTTCTGCGTGGGGGAAAGGGAGGGGGGTGGGGGCGGGGTGCGGAGGGCTTGCCCTGCCCCAGAAGATGGCCTGCCCTGTGCTAACGGGAGACGACGTGAGGTCCCAGGTGAGGCTCAGGGGCCACAGAGGGCACGAGCTGAGGGTATATTCCGGAAACAAGAGTCCTTCCATCTGTCTTTTCGGACTAAGCCCCAGGAGCATGACAAAATTAGCTCATAAATAGATCTACTGGGGTCTTGGAGGGAGTTGCCTGTGAGACACCATAGAGAAATCAGAACTTCTCAAAATTAGCCCCAGAAATGAGTATTTTCCTTGATTTTATTTTTCCTTTTATGATTAGGTTGTGAAGGACAGAGATTAAATGATGTCCATAAAATAAGCTGTTAAAGAGAAAGGCAAGTCACAATTCGATTTTGTTTATACACACACACGCATGACACTAAAATGCGCTGTTCCTTCACTCTTTCCACAGATATTTGTAGGGTACCGGTTATATTCGATGGTTAGGACAGGTTCTGGGGACATAGTGGAAAACACACCAGGCAAAACTCCTGCCTTTTACAGCTTATTTTTCAATGGGAGATTTGGAAAATAAACAAGTGAACAAATGCAAATAAAGCAGCCCTCAGTTGTTATAAGTGAAAAGCAGCAAATCGGGGGATAACCCTTTAGATGGTGTCCCAGGGGAGTCCCTCTGGCAGGCTCCAGCAGTAACTGTGAAACTGAAAGACACAAAGAGTTAGGGACCCTGGGAGGCCCCAGAGGTGGGGAGCACTGGGCTTGTCTTAGTAACTGAGGACTCTCAGTGAGGATCTTTGAACACTTGGTAGGGAGTTTACATTTTATTCCAAGAGGCTTAGGTCACCATTGTTGCTGGTGACAGACAAGCCAGCTCTAACCCCCACCCTGAAAATTTGCTTAAGCTGTGTTCAGAAAGTAGTTTAGAGAAAGTAGTGGATGATCTAATTTTGGTCTTTATGTGAGACAGAGAGTGTGTGTGTGTGTGTGTGCGCATGTGTGCACACACACTCAGTTACTTGGTCATGTCTGGACCTTTGTGATCACATTGACTATAGCCCGCCAGGCTCCTCTGTCTATGGAGTTATTAAAGGCAAGAATACTGGAGCGTGTTGCCATTTCCTACTCCATGGGATCTTCCTGACCCAAGAACTGAACCACGTCTCTTGTGTCTCCTTCATTGGCAGGCAGATTCTTTACCACTAGCACCACTTGGAAAGTCCCCTTAATCTTGATCTTCATGAATTTCCCCAAAACATTGTATGAGATGTTTGTTTTCATCACTGTAAAAAGTAATCCTTATTATTTTATATATTATAGATTTAATGCCTGTTTTCTTGCCTAAACTGGTCCACGCTTTGGAGTTTTTGTGAGCTTGGCATTCTTGGGAACTTCTGTAACTACAGTCTTCAGCATAGGGCCTGGGTAGCCCCTGACACATGGCAGGAGACTCCTGCAAGCCTTCTGCTTAACCTTTCCAGCCCTAAAGTTGTCAGACTGAACCCTCCCCCATCCCAGGACAGAGTACTTCTACACAGAATGAAGTTATAGGTATGTCTTGAGAGCAGATAGGTTGTGGGTTAGTGGCCAAGAGAATCTCCCAAGAGCTCTGTTTCTTCATGAAAAGTGGTTCCTCCCACCTTTAACATGTCTCCAGACTGGACATCCCAGAAAGACATATAATTTTCTCTTCTGTGCCCTTGGAATTGAATCCCTCAGCCTAATAAGGAGGATAAACCCATTTTACAGGTAAAGAAACTGAGATTCAGAAGAAAAGTTTGGCTGAGGCCAACAAAAAAAAAAGAGGAAAAGGGGGCCAGTTTCCCAAGATGCCTCCCTCACCTCCCTGTGCCAAGGTGATGAGCCTCATGGGGGTGACTGAACTCCCAGAGCCCACTGGCCAGGCAGGAGCTGTGTGTCTCTGTGAAAAGGGGCCCTTAGGGGTTTTCTGATTAAGGTGCCTGTGATGAGTCAGGAAGGGGCTAGAGGAAGTTGACCAACTGGAGTGGTGAAACCAGTCCATCTCCTTCAACTTGGGAAGGAGGCCAGGCTGGGGAACGGTATAAAGGGCACCTCGGCCCCTGCTCAGCTCAGCACTCCACTAGAAGCCTCTCCAGCTGGCCCCACTGTGAGTCTGGTAAGTGTTTGCTGGTAGAACCAGGCTTGGGACCTGGGGCCTCCCACAGGCCAGAATGTGGCTGGGGGTGGCCAGCCTGAGGGGGGGTGCAGGGCTCACTCATGTGCAGGATTCAATTGGACCACTGTCCTTCTGGGGGAGCTCAGGTCACTGTGCTGAGGGCTAGGTGCGTGGCTGGGAAACAGAACAGACAGCAATCCCCTCCTGCATCATATTTTCTTGGGGCTGTATTTTCAAATGTGGGGGACAGGGAGGAGAGAAGAGTAAGATAGGGATGCAGGGGAAATACGGTCAGATTCTCTCCTAAAACTGCTTAATTTGGGCTCACTATGTTTTTTGTCTTCTCTAAAGGGGAACAGGGTCTGGGGACACACTTGTAATTTTTAGCTGTGCTACAGAAGGGAGACACGCTGAATGGGGAACACTTTCTATCTGGAGAACCCAGGCATAGCAGGGGCAGGGAAACCCAGTTTAGAAGTAGGAGACTTGAAAGAATCAGCTCCAGCTCTTAGCAACCTTCCAGCCCCCTCCCTCCCACCACCACCAGCCAAAGTTCAGAAGGTCAAGAGAGAAAGAAGCTCTGGAGCTGAATATGCCAACTGGTTCATTTTGCAGAGGAGAAATCTGAGGCCCAGAGGGACTAAATGACCTGCCCAGAACCACACAGCATTTCACTGGGAGATTTAAGCCAAGATCATGTCATGTGACTCCAGTCCAGGGCATGCACCATCACCTCTCAGATCCTCTTGGGATAGGCTACTGATTTTCCAGGACTTGGGGGTCCTCCAGGAGAACTTCCCCCACCCCCAGCACCTTCCCTCTTCCTGTCATAATCCCAGACCTCATCTCTTCTCTTTGTCAGAGGAGGTCAGGAACAAGGGAGAGACAAGGATAGGCAAGGGCAGGAGACGAGATGGTACCCAGCACACCTGCGCAGAGCAGCTCTGGAGACAGTCCTTGTTGTTGGCTCTTGGGAATAAGAAGCTCCCAGGAGGGCCTTTCCCCACCCCTCTCCATCCCTACGTTCACCCTGCTACTTCTGTGGAATGATTGCCCAGCATGATCAGCAGAGTGCCCCACCCAAGGGAAATGGGAATGCTGAGAAACCAGGTACTGCTACAGATTCTTGGGCTTCATCTGTTTCCTTGCCTTCAGTAACTCCTCTGAACCCTCCTCTTTTTCAGGTTGACCGAAAGCAGCTTCCAAGATGTCCCAGCAACACACTCTGCCAGTGATTCAGCCCCCTGCCCTCTCTCAGGAGTCCCTCAAGCCTGCTTCTCCTCCCACCAATACCCAGCAAGAGCAAGTGAAGCAGCCAACTCTACTGCCTGCCCCATGCCAGAAGGTACACTCGGAGCTCCCAGGGGAGGTCCCCTTGGAGCTTGGGGAGAAACATACAATTGTGAAAGGGGTGGCTGAACAAAAGTGTGAACCACAGCAACCAGAGCCAGACCAGCAAGAACAGCATGTGGAACAACAGCAGCAAGAGTCACAGGTGCAGGAACAGAATGTGGAAGAGCAACAGCAAGAGTCACAGGTACAGGAAGTACATGTGGAGCAGCAGCAACAAGGGTCACAGGTGCAGGAACAGCATGTGGAACAGCAGCAGCAAGAGTCACAGGTGCAGGAACAGCATGTGGAACAGCAGCAGCAAGAGTCACAGGTGCAGGAACAGAATGTGGAACAGCAGCAAGAGTCACAGGTGCAGGAACAGCATGTGGAACAGCAGCAGCAAGAGTCACAGGTGCAGGAACAGCATGTGGAACAGCAGCAGCAAGAGTCACAGGTGCAGGAACAGCATGTGGAACAGCAGCAGCAAGAGTCACAGGTGCAGGAACAGCATGTGGAACAGCAGCAGCAAGAGTCACAGGTGCAGGAACAGCATGTGGAACAGCAGCAAGAGTCACAGGTGCAGGAACAGCATGTGGAACAGCAGCAGCAAGAGTCACAGGTGCAGGAACAGCATGTGGAACAGCAGCAGCAAGAGTCACAGGTGCAGGAACAGCATGTGGAACAGCACCAGCAAGAGTCACAGGTGCAGGAACAGTATGTGGAACAGCAGCAGCAGGAGTCAAAGGTGCAGGAACAGCATGTGAAGCAGCAACAGCAAGAATCACAGGTGCCAGAAGAGCATGTGAAGCAGCAGCAGCAAGAGTCACAGGTGCCAGAAGAGCATGTGAAGCAGCAACAGCAAGAATCACAGGTGCCAGAAGAGCATGTGAAGCAGCAGCAACAAGAGTCACAGGTGCCGGAAAAGCATGTGGAGCTGCAGCAGCAAGAGTCACAGGTGCCAGAAGAGCATGTGAAGCAGCAGCAACAAGAGTCACAGGTGCCAGAAGTGCATGTCAAAAAGCAACACCAGGAGCTACAGGAGCAGGAAGTGCAGCAGCAAAAAGAACAGCACGTGGAACATCAGGAAGCAGAACACCTGGGGCTGCAGCTGGAGCAGGAGAAAACACAAAGAGAGCAGCAGCTAAAAGGACAGCTGGAACAGGAGAAGAAGGTCTTGGGCCAGCACTTGGATCAAGAGCCAGCAAAGAGAGAGGAGCAAATGGAAAAGAAAGAGGAGCAGCTGCTGGAGCAGCAGGAGGGGCAGCTGAAACAGCCTGTGTTTGTCCCAGCTCCCGGCCAGGTCCAAGAGACCCACCCAGTCCTGCCACTGCAGGAAAAAGCCTTGCCCTCTGAAGAAGCAGGAGGTGTAGTGCCTTCTAAACATAAGTAACCACCTGCGGTGTCCCAGAGGCCCCTGGAAATCCCATACAAGTGAAGAGAGAGCCAGTGGCCTCACTTATCTTGGGCCCCCAACCTGGGTGACCCGCCTCATCTGTGAACCTGCCTGACCCTGACCTTCTGCATGTCTCTTTGATAGGGCTGGGGTGGGGGGAGTTACAACCCAGCATCCACCCCTGATGAGCCCAATCCCAACCTCAGGTGGCCAGAGGCTTTACCTGAGGAGAGAGTGACTATAGCTACTCTGAATACATCCCCACTATTATAGCTGAATCTGTGAGTGTGTACAATAATACAGAATAAATCCTGGAAGGCTTGGAATCCTGTATTTTATTTGACTTTTTACCCTCTATCATTCACCATATGAAAACCTGTGTGTGCAGGTTAAAGGTTGAGAATGACTCTCTTGGCCAGTTCCCATAGGTGGACAGATATTCTGACCCCTCTTTGATTCTGTACCCCAAATAACTCAATACATTCGACAGCTTCTAAAAATGAAATGAAAATAATAGCAAAACAAAAGTTCACTCGTGTACCTGAAAGTAGCACTCAGCAGTCAGGAAGAGGGAACGGGTTACCTTGGCTGAGGGAAGAGGATCTATTCATCTCAGTTCAGCACTACCTTCCGTTATACCCACTGAACCCAATCCTAGCCCAAGGCCAAAGGCATGGGTAGGGAGTCAGGGCTCCACCTGGGTTCTGGTGCTTGCCCAGATTTTCTCTCCACAGAACGTGCTCATGGTTTCCAAGAGTCATGGCTAAGGAAGACTTTAGGAAAGTAAAGCAGCAGAATTTGGGGAAATAGGGAGAAGAGGGACTTCTGGGACTGGTCTCTGATAGAGAAAATGTCACTAAGGGAAACAAAGTTTGGGTCAACTGGAATCGGGGGAGCCAAAAGTGTTGAATAGCCTGGAGAAATACCGATCTAAGGTCATTGCAGTGGTTTTCCCCTCCCTGACATTTCTGTAGCCTTTACTACCTACCATCAACCACATCAGAACATGGGGCTCTTTCCTTCCTGGGAATCTCCTTGTGTGTGCACTCAGTCATGTCCAACTCTCTGTGACGCTATGGACTGTAGCCCACCAAGTTCCTTGGTCCATGAGATTTTCCAGACAAGAATACTGGAGTGAGTTGCCATTTCCTCCTCCAGGGGGGTCTTCCTGACCCAGGGATCAAACCCACATCTCCTGCATTATAGGCAGATTCATAACTGCTGAGCCACCAAGGAATCACTTGGCTCTGACAATTTAACATCGCCTCAGGCAGGTTGTCTCAAGTTACCCAAAGCTATTTCATCATAATCACTAGCATATGTCAGGGACATCTCTCTTGAGAATGTCATAGGCACCCAAAGTCAAAGGGTCCGAAAGGCACTTAGTATCCCTTACTCCCCGCCCAACTCCAGTGACAGCACTGTCATTCCTCTTTAGGGATTCTCTCTCTTGGGTAATAATGCCATCTGTGCCTTCACCAAAGCCAGAGAAACCACATCATTCCCTACCTTCATTTCCTCTTCTTCCCTACCCCCACAACAGAGATCAATCCTTGCTAATCCTACCCGCACCCTTCAAGCTTTGGCCGAGGTGGTTTCTCACCTGAACGATTGCAATGGCCCTCAAGCTCTTCTTTGATCCCTGTGTCCACATACCCTGCAATTCATCCATCACACAGTGAACAGGGCATTTCATTCAAAATTTTGATCTATTTAGATTTATTTCACTTCACTCCTTGGGTGGCTCTCATTATTTAGAGGATGAGATTGCAGGCTCAAGTTAAAGGACAAGAGTTAAAAGGAAGCTTGGGTAGAACTGGGTGGGATGATTAGGGGCACAGGGAGAAATAATTAGAAACACCCAGAATGTGTGCAATTTGTTTTGAAGTCCTAGATTTTGATTTTTATTAGACCTTTTTGGTGGTTCTCTTCTTTTTTAAAAAATTTATTTATTTAACTAGAGTAGATATACAATACTGTGCTGGTTTCAGGTGTACAACTTCAGATTCTTTCCCATTGTAGGTTTTTATAAGATATCGAATAGAGCTCCATGCACTATACAACAGAACTTCATAGATTTTATATATAGCAGAATGTATAAAATACCTTTTTGCAGAATAGCTTTTGATTTATGAAAAGGTCAAGAAGATAGTACAGAGAGTTACTTTGCACTTCACACCCAGTTTCCTTTATTATTAGCATTGTATATCAGTATGGCACATTTATTATTATAATTAGCAAAACAGTATTGGTACATTATTATTAGCTGAAGGTCATGGTTTATTCCAATTATTTTAGTCTTCACCTAATGTCTTGTCGTGTTTCAGGATCCCATCTAGAATACCACACTACTGTTGCTTTGTCGCCTTAGGCTCCTCTTGACTGTGATGGTTCCTCAGACTTTCTTTGCTTTTTGATGACCTTGATAGTTTTGAGGCGTCCTGGTCTGGTGTTTTATAGACTATCCCTCAATTTGGGTTTGTCTGATGTTTTCTTCATGGTTAGACTGGAGTTATGGGTTTTTAGGAGGAACACCACAGAGGTAAACTGCCTTTTTCATTACCTTATATAAAGAGTACATACTATTCACATGATTTATTACCTTGATCACCTGGCTGAGGTAGTATATATCAGGCTTCTCCACTGAAAAATTACTGTCTTCACCCTCCCTCCCAACATCCCATCTGACTCTACTGTATTCTTTGGAAGGAAGTCATGATGCAAAGCTCACAATTGAGAAAGAATTGAGGAGTTAAGCTCCCTGTCACTGAAGATGGAGTATCCTCATAAATTATTTTGAGTTATCCATATAGGAAACATATCTATTTTCTCTCCTTATGTATATATGGGTGTGTATACGTTTGGATGTGTATATGGGTAGATGCGTTTAATCATTTATTTATGTCAGCATGTACTCATTAATATTTTGTTTTATACTTTGGGTTATACTCCAGTAGTACTTTATTTTCTTTTCTATTGTGGTAAAATACCCATGACATCAAATTTCCTATATTAATCATGTGCAGTTCAAAGGTATTAAGTACATTCATGCTGTTGTGCAACCGTCACCACCATCCCTCTTGCAAGACTGAAACTCTGTACCTATCAAACAATAATTCCCCATGACCTTCTCCCTGCAGCCCTTAGCAACCACCATTCTCCTTTCTTTCATTTTTTAGAATCTCCCTTTTCCCCCTACACCCTTGCTTCTTATAACCACTATTCTGCTCTATGCTACTATAAATTCAGCTTCTTTGGGGTCACAAATATCAGCATTTCCTCCTTTTCTGAGATTAAATCTGCTGTTGTTGTTTCGTCTCTAAGCCATGTCCAACTCTTTTGTGACCCCATGGCCTGTAGCCCTCCAGGCTACTCCATGGGATTTTCTAGATAAGAATACTGGAAGGGGTCGTCATTTCCTTCTCCAGGGGATCTTCCAAACACAGGGATTAAACCCACATCTCCTGCATTGGCGGGTGGCTTCTTTACCACTGAGCCACCAGGGAAGTCCAAATTATATATATATATACATTATAACATAACATCATATATCACATTTTCTTTACCCATTCATCCATTGCCATTTAAGTTGTTTCCATACCTTGGTTATCATTAATAATGCTGAAATGAACATGGGATATCTCATCAAGATACTGATTTCATTTCCTTTGTGTATAGACCCAGAAGTAGTATTGCTGAATCATATGGGAGTTTTATTTTTAAGTTTTTGCAGAAACTTCATACTGTTTTCCATAATAACTATAGCAATTACATTCTTACCAACAGTGTACAAGGATTCTCTTTTCTTCACATTCTTGCCAACACTTGTTAGCTTTTGACATTTTTATAATAGCAATTCTAACAGGTGTGAGAGGATATCCCATTGTGGTTTGATTTGCATTTCCCTGTTGATAAGTGATGTTGGGAACTTTTTCATATACCTGTGGGAAACAGGATGATATTGACATAAAAAAAGACACATGGATCAAAGAAACAGATTAGAGAAACTAGAAATAAATCCATGCTTATGTGGTCAATTAATTTTTGACAAAGATGCCAAGAATACAAGATGGAAATAAATGGTGTTGAGAAAGCTGGATCTCCAATGCAAAAAAAATAAAATCAGACTCTCAGAATGATACACAAAATCAACTCAACTGGATTAAAGACTTAAAAGCAAGACCTAAAACCAACTTATCTAGAGAATAAGTTCCTTGGCAATGGTCTTGGCTATAATAGTATGGTCTGTCACCAAAAGGAGTTTGTTCACATCCAAAATATACAAGGAACTCTTACAAATAAAAAATAAATAAATAAAACAAAACAAACAAAAAATAATCTGGTTTTAAAATGGGCAAAAGATCCAGATAGTACTTTCTTTATTTTGGGCAAAGGACCTGAACAGTATTTTATTTTGTTGCTTAAATGGTTCCAGCTTTGGCCATTAGGAGATCTTGCAATTGATTCCTGTGTCCTTGGTTAAACATCAAAGTGGAGATTTTAGTTTTTGTTTTTCCTTTGTTATTTTGATTTTTTGAGCATTCCATCCTTTCTGGTACTACAAGGTACATCAGGCTTATCATGTATATTCCTGCCCCAATCCTAGAGTTAACAAATTTTTTGAGGAGTCCTGGTTGATTATACTGGAGAATACCATTAAAAACCAAGATCTGTCATGCTCACTTTTACTAGTTCATTGTTTCTTTTGGGTCCACTCAATTCACAAAGGAAATATATGTATGTGTACTAACATGTATGTATATGTGTGCATGAGTATGCATTTCTATATGTAACCACCTGTGTTTATATTAAGCTAAACATTAAAAAAGACGCTTACTCCTTGAAAGAAAAGTTATGACCAACCTAGATAGCATATTGAAAAGCAGAGACATTACTTTGCCAACAAAGGTCCGTCTAGTCAAGGCTATGGTTTTTCCAGTAGTCATGTGTGGATGTGAGAGTTGGACTGTGAAGAAAGCTGAGGGCCAAAGAATTGATACTTTTGAACTGTGGTATTGGAGAAGACTCTTGAGAGTCCCTTGGACTGCAAGGAGATCCAACCAGTCCATTCTAAAGGAGATCGGTCCTGGGTGTTCTTTGGAAGGAATGATGCTAAAGCTGAAACTCCAGTACTTTGGCCACCTCATGCGAAGAGTTGACTCATTGGAAAAGAGTCTGATGCTGGGAGGGATTGGAGGCAGGAGGAAAAGGGGACGACAGAGGATGAGATGGCTGGATGGCATCACCGACTCAATGGACGTGAGTTTAAGTGAACTCTGGGAGTTGGTGATGGACAGGAAGGCCTGGTGTGCTGCGATTCATTGGGTCTCAAAGAGTTGGACATGACTGAGCGACTGAACTGAAACATAGTTCATACCAACATCTCCAACTATAATCCTTAACCCCATGAATCATTCTAGCCTTTTTCTCATATGTAAATTCTGACTCCCAACAGTGAAAAATGTCACACGTACCATCCACCATCCATTATCTTAATTGTTCATTTCTAGTGTACATTTATAGCAGAATCAGAAGTGACACAGTGGTAAAGAATCCACCTGCCAACAAAGGAGATGCACATTCGATCCCTGGGTCAGGAAGATTCCCTGGAGTAGGAACTGGCCATGCACTCCAGTATTCTTGCCTGGAAAATTCCTGAACAGAGGAATGTGGTGGGCTAGAGTCCGTGGGGTCACAAAGAGTCAGACATGACTGAACACAGCATGAAAGTGAAAGTGTTAGTTGCCCAGTCGTGTCTGACTCTTTGCAACCCCTTGGACAGTAGCCTGCCAGGCTTCTCTGTCCATGGGACTTCCCCTAGGCAAGAATACTGGAGTGGGTTGCCATTCCCGTCTCAACCATACCGCAATGCTGATGAGCAGTTCTTATGCCTTTAGTCTTACATGTTTCTCTCACTTCCAAAGTTATTTAAGTCAGTCTCTTTTTCTCTCACATCCTCCAATGAGGCAGTTGCATACATTTGTAACACAGATAATATCGTAACAGTCTATATTCCTTTCTAGGATTCCCCAACTTTCTATTTTTTTTTTAATTTTGCATGCATTGTTTCACTCTTTGTGCTGTAAAAATCTATCGTTTTAACAAATGCAAAATTATATGTATATATATATATATATATTATATATATATTATCATACAGAGTAGTTTCATTGCCCTAAAACAGAATCATTTATGCTTCATCTATCCAACCCTTCGGTGCTCTCCTTGAACCCTAATCTTTATTCTATTTCTATAGTTTTGCCTTTATAGAATGTCATATAATTAAAATTGTACAGCATATAGCCTTTTCAGACTAGCTTCTTTGACTTAGAAATAGGCATTTTAAAATGCTGCAGAGGATGTGGAGATAAGGGAACCCTTTTACACTGTTGGTGGGAATGTAAACTAGTACAGCCACTATGGAGAACAGTGTGGAGATTCCTTAAAAAGCTGGAAATAGAACTGCCTTATGACCCAGCATATCCCACTGCTGGGCATACACACCAAGGAAACCAGAATTGAAAGAGACACGTGTACCTCAATGTTCATTGCAGCACTGTTTATAATAGCCAGGACATGGAAGCAACCTAGATGCCCATCAGCAGACAAACGGATAAGAAAGCTGCGGTATATATACACGATGGAATATTACTCAGCCATTAAAAAGAATGCATTTGAATCAGTTCTAATGAGGTGGATAAAACTGGAGCCTATTATACAGAGTGAAGTAAGTTAGAAAGAAAAACACCAATACAGTATACTAACACATATATATGGAATTTAGAAAGATGGTAATGATGACCCTATATGTGAGACAGCAAAAGAGACACAGATGTATAGAACAGTATTTTGGACTCTGTGGGAGAAGGCAAGGGTGGGATGATTTGAGAGGGTAGTGTTGAAACATGTATATTATCATATGTGAAGCAGATCGCTGGTCCAGGTTTGATGTATGAGACAGGGTGCTCTGGGCTGGTACACTGGGATAACCCTGGGGATGGGATGGGGGAGGGAGGTGGAAGGGGGGTTCTGGATGGGGAACACATGTGTGCCCATGGCTGATTCATGTCGATGTTTGGCAAAAATCACTACGATACTGTAAAGTAATTAGCCTCTAATTAAAATAAATATATTAATTTAAAATTTAAAAAAAGAAAGAAATGGGCATTTAAGTTCCATCCCTGTCTTTCTGTGATTTGATAGCTTATTTCTTTTTGTCGCTAATATCCTATTGTATGGAAATATCACAGTTTGCTTATCCATTCATCTATCAAAAGATATCTTAGCTTTCATTTTTTGGTGATTGTGGAATAAAACTTCTATAAATCTTTATGTGCAGGCTTTTTGTGGCCTTAGATTTTTAAATAAGGTAAACCCCTATAGTTGCTGGGTCATATGGTAAGATTATATTTAGGCTTTTCAGAAACAGGTATCCTCTCTTCCAAAGTGTTTGTATTATTTTGTATTGCCACCAGCAATGAATGAGAGTTTCTGTTGCCTGGCATCCTCACCAACGTTTAATGTTGACTTTTTGTATTTTAGCCATTCTAATAGATGTGTGAAAGTGAAGGTCACTCAGTTGTGTCCAACTCTTTGCCATCCCATGGACTATACAGTCCATGGAATTCTCCAGGCCAGAGTACTGGAGTGGATAGCTGTTCCCTTCTCCAGGGGATCTTCCCAACCCAGGGATCAAACCTAGGTCTGATCCACCTGATTGCAGGTGGATTCTTTATCAGAGGAACCACAAGGGAAGCCCAAGAATCCTGGAATGGGTAGCCTATCCTTTCTCCAGCAGATCTTCCTGACTCAGAAATTGAACCAGGGTTTCCTGAATTGCAGGCAGATTCTTTACCAACTGAGCTATAGATGTCTGCTGCTGCTGCCAAGTCACTTCAGTCGTGTCCGACTCTGTGCGACCCCATAGATGGCAACCCACCAGGCTCCGCCATCCCTGGGATTTTCCAGGCAAGAACACTGGAGTGGGTTGCCATTTCCTTCTCCAATGCATGAAAGTGAAAAGTGAAAGTGAAGTCATTCAGTCGTGTCCTACTCTTAGTGACCCCATGGACTGCAGCCTACCAGGCTCCTCTGTCCATGGGATTTTCCAGGCAAGAGTACTGGAGTGGGTTGCCATAGATGTATAGAGGTATCTCATTGTTTTAATTTGTAATTCCCTGATGAAAAATGATGTTGAGTATATTTTTATTATACTTGTTTGTCATCTGTCTTCTTTGGTGAGCAGTTCTCTTATGGAAAGCTATCATATGATCCTGCAATCCCACTCCTGGGCATATATCCTGGGAAAAACATGGTCTGAAAGGATACATGCACCCTGATGTTTATTGCAGCACTGTTTACAATAGCCAAGACATGGAAGCGAGCTAAATGTCCACTGACAAAAAATGGATAAAGATGAGGCACATATATGTAATGGAATATTACTCAGCCATTAAAAAGAATGAAATAATGCCAATTGCAGCAACATGTATGGAGCTAGAGACTGTTTTACTGAATGAAGTAAGTCAGACCGAGAAAGATATTGTATGATATTGCTCATATGAAGAATTTAAAAAAAATAATACAAATGAACTAATTCATAAAACTGAAACAGACTCACAGATTTAGGGAATGAACTTCCGGTTACCAGGTGGAACGGATGAAGGGAAGCAATAGTTAGGGAGTTTGGGACTTACTTGCACACATTCCTATATTTAAAACAGATAACCAATAAGATCGTACTGTATAGCAAAGGGAACTCTGCTCAATGTTATATAACAAACTAAATGGGAAAAGAATTTGAAAAAGAATAGATGCATGTATATGTATGTATGTACACCTATACATAGAGTGGATGTCTATGTATACGTACCTATGCATACACACACACCCATGTATACCTGTAGCCGAATCACTTTGCTTACATCTGAAACTATCGCAACATTGCTAATCAACTATACTCTAATATAAAACAAAAAGTTTTTCAAAAATCACAGCTCTGAAGAGAATTAATTATAGAGGTAGGCACTGGTGAAAACAGGGCCTAGAGTGGCATAGCTGAGAGCTGTTTTGACTAATGACGTGGTAATGGACACCTTTTGTGATTCTAAAAATGTTAATTTCCTTAAAATGCACATATTTTTAATTAAACAAATAAAAATTTTAAAAATTTAAACTCATCAACTATCTCAAGCAACAGTTAGAACTGGACACAGAACAACAGACTGGTTCCAAATAGGAAAAGGAGTACATCAAGGTTATATATTGTCACCCTGCTTATTTAACTTCTATGCAGAGTACATCATGAGAAACACTGGGCTGGAAGAAGCACAAGCTGGAATCAAGATTGCCGGGAGAAATATCAATAATCTCATATATGCAGATGACACCACCCTTATGCCAGAAAGTGAAGAGGAACTCAAAAGCCTCTTGATGAAAGTGAAAGTGGAGAGTGAAAAAGTTGGCTTAAAGCTCAACATTCAGAAAACAAAGATCATGGCATCTGGTCCCATCACTTCATGGGAAATAGATGGGGAAACAGTGGAAACAGTGTCAGACTTTATTTTTTGGGGCTCCAAAATCACTGCAGATGGTGATTGCAGCCATGAAATTAAAAGATGCTTACTCCTTGGAAGGAAAGTTATGCCCAACCTAGACAGCATATTAAAAAGCAGAGACCTTACTTTGCCAACAAAAGTCCGTCTAGTCAAGGCTATGGTTTTTCCAGTGGTCATGTATAGATGTGAGAGTTGGACTATAAAGAAAGCTGAGCGCAGAATAATTGATGGTTTGAACTGTGGTGTTGGAGAAGACTCTTGAGAGTCCCTTGGACTGCAAGGAGATCCAACCAGTCCATTCTAAAGGACATCAGTCCTGGATGTTCTTTGGAAGGACTAATGTTGAAGCTGAAACTCTAATACTTTGGCCACCTCATGCGAAGAGTTGACTCATTGGAAAAGACTCTGATGCTGGGAGGGATTGGGGGCAGGAGGAGAAGGGGACGACAGAGGATGAGATGGCTGGATGGGATCACCTACTCAATGGATGTGAGTCTGAGTGAACTCTGGGAGTTGGTGATGGACAGGGAGGCCTGGCATGCTGCGATTCATGAGGTCTCAAATAGTTGGACACAACTGAACGGCTGAACTGAACTGAACTGAACTATCCCAAGGTCACTTAGATTTTCTCCTAGGTTCAGTTCAGTCCAGTCGCTCAGTCGCGTCTGACTCTTTGCAACCCCATGAATTGCAGCACGCCTGGCCTCCCTGTCCATCACTAACTCCCAGAGTTCACTCAAACTCACATCCATCGAGTAGGTGATCCCATCCAGCCATCTCATCCTCTGTCGTCCCCTTCTCATCCTGCCCCCAATCCCTCCCAGCATCAGAGTCTTTTCCAACAAGTCAACTCTTCACATGAGGTGGCCAAAGTACTGGAGTTTCAGCTTTAGCATCATTCCTTCCAAAGAAATCCCAGGTCCGATCTTTAGAATGGACTGGTTGGATCTCCTTGCAGTCCAAGGGACTCTCAAGAGTCTTCTCCAACACCACAGTTCAAAAGCATCAATTCTTCGGTGCTCAGCTTTCTTCACAGTCCAACTCTCACATCCATACATGACCACTGGAAAAACCATAGCCTTGACTAGATGGACCTTTGTTGGCAAAGTAATGTCTCTGCTTTTCAATATGCTATCTAGGTTGGTCATAACTTTCCTTCCAAGGAGTAAGAGTCTTTTAATTTCATGGCTGCAATCACCATCTGCAGTGATTTTGGAGCCCCAAAAAATAAAGTCTGACACTGTTTCCACTGTTTCCCCATCTATTTCCCATGAAGTGATGGGACCAGATGCCATGATCTTTGTTTTCTGAATGTTGAGCTTTAAGCCAACTTTTGCACTCTCCTCTTTCACTTTCATCAAGAGGCTTTTGAGTTCCTCTTCACTTTCTGGCATAAGGGTGGTGTCATCTGCATATCTGAGGTTATTGATATTTCTCCCAGCAATCTTGATTCTAGCTTGTGCTTTTTCCAGCCCAGTGTTTCTCATGATGTACTCTGCATAGAAGTTAAATAAGCAGGGTGACAATATACAGTCTTGACGTACTCCTTTTCCTACTTAGAACCAGTCTGTTGTTCCATGTCTGGTTCTAACTGTTGCTTCCTGACCTGCATAGAAGTTTCTCAAGAGGCAGGTCAGGTGGTCTGGTAATCCCATCTCTTTCAGAATTTTCCACAGTTTATTGTGATCCACACAGTCAAAGGCGTTGGCATAGTCAATAAAGCAGAAATAGATGTTTCTCCTAGGTTACCCTAGAAAAAATTTATAGATTTTTTACATTTAGGTCCATGATCAATTTTAAGTTAATTTTTTATGAAAGGTATAAAGTTTGGGTCTCAAATCATTCTTCTTTTTTTTTTGTTGGTATATAAATATCCAATTGCTCCAACATGACTTTTTGAAAAGGCTTTCTCCACTGAAATGCCTTTGCCCCTTTGTCAAAATCAGTTGACTCTGTTTGTGTAGATCTTTTTTTGATTCACTATTCAGTTGCATTAAACTACAGATCTATTCTTTCACCAATATCATGCTGTTTTGATTACTGTGCTTTATATTAAGCCTTAAAATTAGGTAACATCAGTCTTCTAACTTTGTTCTTTTTCTTTAGTCTTTGGTTGGCTATTGTGAGTCTTTCACCTTCTCACATAAACTTTAGAATCAGTCTGTTGATATTCACAAAACAGCTTGCTGGGATTTTGTTTTGGATTATATTGAATCTGTAGATAAATTTGGGAAAAATTCACATCTTAACAATATTGAGTGTTTTATTTAGATCTTTGTTCTCGTTCTGCTGACTATTGTGGTTTTCACATAAAGGTCTTGAACAAATTTTGTTATATTTTTACCAAAGTATTTTTTGTAAGTGGTGTTATGATTTTAATATCAAATTCCATATGTTCATTGCTGGGATATAGGAAAACAATTGGCTTTTGTAGCCTTGTGTCCTATTGACCTTGCTATAATTGCTGTTAGTTTGGGAAGATTTATTGTTGATTCTCTGAGATTTTCTACATAGACAATCATGACATCTGGTTAGCACTTCTGTGTCCTGGTGCAGATTCCCTGCAGTGAATATTCCATCAGTGAATAATTCTTCCCTCCCTTAGCAGGATCAGCACTAACTCAGTTGGCTTTGAACCAATTGGACTTGAACCAATGGCCAGGAGAGGAGGTGAGGGTGACCTTCAGTTAAATGATAATGCCTTACAAAGCATCTGCTTCAGATGAAGCCTCTTCATATCTTCAGCCAGTGAGAATGTGGGGACTGATGCCGTCTATCCAAGTAGAGTAACCCGCTTCTGCAGGCTGAGAAAATTCAGGGGATTCTGGAGTTCAGTGTTCTCTAAAACAGCCATGAATATATTTCCATCCCAAGTTTTGAGGTTTCATTCTTTCCCTATTAGGATCTTCCTTTGGTATAAAAAGCATGAAAGCTGCAAATTTGGCTTTCTACAGAGGTTACTATCAGGCTTCACAGGTGGTGCTAGTGATAAAGAACCCATCTGCCTTTGCATAAGAGACATAAGAGACATGGGTTCAATTCCAGGATTGGGAAGATCCTCTGAGTAGGAATTGGCAACCCACTCCAGTACCCTTGCCTGGAGAATTCCCATGGAGGAGCCTGGTGAGCTACAGTCCATAGGGTCATAAAGAGTTGGACACGGCTAAAGCAACTTAGCACGCACACATGCTGAGGTTACTATTAGGTCTTAAGTCTGGCATTTAGCACTATCTGCAGGAGATGAGGGTCTTTTCAAACACTATTATGTACACCGTCTGACTTTCACATCACATCTGAAAGTAATAAGTGGATGACCTGAGCTTTTTTTTCCTCCTTAAAGCATCAATATCAACCAGCAACAATTGAGTTCACCATCCTCAAGCTTACCATTTCCTCTATTTATCTCAAAAAATCAAAGATGTAGCACAAGCCAGGGCATCACCTTCCATTAGATCTTGCCCCGATTCACCATGAAAGATAGTGCAATCAGTGAAGGGAGCTTGTTTCCTTCTAGACAGCAAGCAAGTCAACTCCAAATTCCACCACCAGAATCAGCCTTCGGGAACCACAATTGATATCATCTCACTCCCTGAGATGAGGATTTGTTTGCAAAGAATTTACTAAGGCTGTGCTTCCAGACAAAACTAGTAAGGGAGTAGGAGAAGCAGGACTGTGAGGAGAAGCCATGTAGATGTGTTTTCAGGCAAAGATGAGTGGGTAGCATTAACCCCCCCCTTTCTCTAGGAGAACTCCAGAGAGTAGAAAAAGACTCAGAGCTGTGCTGGCAGGAGGCAAGAAGGCTGGGCTGCTGTGCTCCTGCACTTTTAACTCGCTGGCTGAGAGCCACTCTGGGAAGATAGACAATGCCAGGTGCTTCAGGCTTTCTGCCAACTTACCCAAGGGCAGCTGTCTCATGAAGCACTACCATGTGGATAAATGAAAGCAGTACTATACCGAAACCCAGGTGGTGTTGAATGACTCCATGAGGATGCAGTCAGCAAAATCCAGACGAGAAGCACCCTGTATGACAGATAACACACTTTCTTCAGTTAAAAAATTCCAATGAGACAAAAAAATGGACAGGGAGTCTATACACAAAAATAAACTTGAGATAGATTAACCAATAACAATGTACCTACCTTATTTTGATCTCAATTCAAATACATTGTTAGAAAAATAATGACTTTTTGGAGATAATTGGAAATGTGAACACTGAGTGGACACTGCATAATAAAAATATTTTGGGGTATTTTAAGGTGTTATAAGATTTATTTAATTCTATAACTGCTGAGGGAAAGTGAACAGTCCTTAATTTAGAGATATCTAGAGATAAAGTCACTCAGTTGTGCCAGACTTTTTGCTACCCCATGGACTGTAAGCCTACCAGGCTCCTCTGTCCATAGAATTCTCCAGGCCAGAATACTGGAGTGGGTAGCCTTTCCCTTCTCCAGGGAATCTTCCCAACCCAGGGATTGAATCCAAGTCTCCTACATTGCAGGTGGATTCTTTACCATCTGAGCCACCAGGGAATCCCTCACTTAGTCATGTCTGACTCTTTGCAACCCATGGACTATACAGTCCATGGAATTCTCCAGGCCAGAATACTGGAATGGGTAGCCATTTCCTTCTCCAAGGAGTCTTCCCAGCCCAGGGATTGAACACAGGTCTCCTGCATTGCAAGTGGATTCTTTACCAGCTGAGCCACAATTCCCCAATAGTTTAGTGGTAAAGAATCCGCCTGCAATGCAGGAGACACCAGTTCAATTCCTGGGTCAGGAAAATCTGCTGGAGAAGGGATAGGCTACTCACTCTAGTATTCTTGGGGTTCCCTTGTAGCTCAGCTGGTAAAGAATTCGTCCACAATGCGGGAGACCTGGGTTTGATCCCTGGGTTGGGAAGATCCTCTGGAGAAGGGAACGGCTACCACTCCATTACTCTGACCTGGAGAATTCCGTGGACTATGCAGTCGATTGGGTCCCAAAGAGTCAGACACGACTGAGCAACTTTCACTTTCATAGATAAAGTGACATGAGCCTGGAATTTGCTTAAAGAAGTACTGAAGGGGCCAGTGAGTAGACATGTGAATGAAGAAACAAAATTGACCATAATTTGATAATTATTAAAGCTGGGTGATATACATGGCATTCTTTTCACTACTCTGTCCACTTTTGCATATGTTTAAATTTTCCCATAAAATAGTAAAAATAATGCATCGATAAATGCTAATATATACCATATAGAAATGTGTCCTTTGTAACTAAACATAGAGGTAAAAAAGATTAGATTTTAACTTGAAATGTAAAGAGCAGAGCAGAACTTTTAAAATATTTTGTAGAGATGTCTTCACTTGGTTCCCCCAAAGAAGCATAATATGAGACCAGTAGTGTTTTTGATAAGTGACCCCAAAGAGCAGAAGTCAAGGGCACTAGAAAGAGTAAAACAAGACAGGAAAGAAAGTCAATCCAAGCATGTTTTGTTGAGCTGGGCATTACTGTGGGCACCTGGGCTGAATCCCACTTAGGAGCTTATAAGGACTGTATAGAATGTGGATCAGAATTGCCCATCTGAGATAGGAAAGGAGGTTGTCTCTCCACGGAGTCCCGCCTTCTACTCATGAACAGTTGTCCTAGGGGATGCTGACTCCCTCTGGCTTCCACACAGCACTTACACCCACATGCCAGGGCAGGCTCCTGGGAGTGTACACCCTGGGACGGAGGAAGAAAGCCCTGGTGCAGCTGAAGTGAAGTGCTGTCATACTACCCCTGAATGTGTGGGGTTGTGACAGCTGCACACCCCTAGGCATAAAGGTGTGGGGTCAGGAAAGCGGGAGATGGCACATAGAAGACATCAGACTGTAAACATCTAGAAAATCTGACAGGAGACACCTAGAGACTTATGGGCAGAGCAGTCTCTCTACTGCAACTGCTCCTCTCCGCCCCCACCCCCCCACTGCCATCATCGCTTTGTATAGTCTCTCCTTAATAATAAAAATATATATAAAAAATAAAGTTTGAAAGCAATTATTTCCCTAGTAATTTCTCTTTTTCATTTAAATTTGCTATAAATTTGTTTTTCTTTGTAGTTTCTGCTCTGACTATAGTCATGATCTGCCTTTTAAAATTCCTAATATTAATTTTTCTCTTTTTCACCCTGGTAAAAAGTAACAATCTTAACTATTTTTTTTTCACCTTCTCAAAGAATCCATTTGCCTCTGTTGATACCTCTTGGTTGTATCTTTGTTTTTTGTTTCATTAATTTCCAATTTTATATTTAGTACGTTCTTACATTCACCTTTTTTTTTTGGTAATTCCTAATTTTTAAAATTCTAATTTCTCATGATAGACTTTTAGATCATTAATTTCCAGGCTTTTATGTTACTATAAAATTTTTTAAATCTTGAATCCTTTTTCATTTTGTTGCTTTCATTATATATCCAATGAGTTTTTGTATACAGTGTTTATGTTGCTTAGTTTTAAGCATTTTCTAATTTCCTCCAGAATATCATTCCCTGGTGAAGTTATTTTAATGCCACAATATCACACAAGAAAGTCAACCTTGGCTCTTACCTCTCAGAGATAAATATTTGGACCAATATACTAGATAATAATGGGTTTCCCAGGTGGCGCTAGTGGTAAAGAACCTTCCTGCCAATGCAGGAGAGGTGAGAGATGGGGGTTCGATCCCTGCATAGGGAAGATTCCCTGGAGGAGGTACTGGCAACCCACTCCAGTATTCTTGCCTAGAGAATCCCATGGATAGAGGAGCCTGGCAGGCTACGATCCATGGGGCTGCAAAAAAGTCGGACACGACTGAAGCGACTTAGCAGCAGCAGTAGGTAATAATAATTATTAAACAAACAAATGAAACAACCTGACCAGGTGAGGCATCACTGTGGAGGTTAAAAGATGCGTGCTATAGTCAGACACAGCTAGGACTGAAGCCAGCTGCACTACTTACATTCTGTGTTATCATAGGTGAGTTATGTAAGGTCTCCGATCTCTCTTTTCATGGTGTCTAAATCTATTCAGACTGCTACAACAAAAATATTATAGACTAGGGGGTTTAAACATTTATTTCTCACAGTTCTGGAGGGTGGGAAGCCCAAGGTTAAGATGCTGGCAAATTTGGTGTCGGGTAAAAGCCCACTTCCTGGTTCAGAGACTGCCGTCTTCACGCTGCGCCCTCACATGGAGAAAGGGAGAAGGGAGATCTCTTTCATAAGGGCAAAAATCCTACCCTGATAAACCTAGTCACCTTCCAAAGACCTCCCACCTCCTAATGCCATCATATTGGGGGTTAGGATCTCAACATAAGAATATGGCGGGGGCGGGGGGTGGAGACTAACGTTCAGTCTATGACAATGGTGAAAATGCACACAGGGATACTAACCTTTCAGTATTGGTCTGATAATGAAATAATGTCTGGGGAGTCCTTGGCACTGGGTCTGGCACACTGTCAGCTTAGCAAATGAAACATTGCACATTTGGGGTTTCAAAAGCTCCTCTGTGTTCCTTGTTGCCTTTTTTCCACTTCCCTAATTGGCCCTTTAAAATAGGCTTAATTTCTTTCTTATGTGCCAGGTCACGTTCAAAGCATTTTGCGTTCTTGAAGCCATTTCATCCTTAAAACATGAAGCATAGTAAAGGAGATATAAGTACCAGAATATCCTGACTGATGTTGATTAACCAATCAACTAAAGCAAACTTGGGGAGTGAGGAGGCCTTCCCAAAAGGACTACAATGATTAGCTCTTGGCTCATGTGCTTTTGGGAGAAGGAGATGGCACCCCCACTCCAGAACTCTTGTCTGGAAAATCCCATGGATGGAGGAGCCTGGTAGGCCGCAGTCCATGGGGTCGCTAAGAGTTGGACACGACTGAGCGACTTCACTTTCACTTTTCACTTTCATGCATTGGAGAAGGAAATGGCAACCCACTCCAGTGTTCTTACCTGGAAAATCCCAGGGACAGGGGAGCCTGGTGGGCTGCAGGCTCTGGGGTCACAAAGGGTCGGACACGACTGAAGCGACTTAGCAGCAGCAGCAGCAGCAGCATGTGCTTTTGGACTTTTCCTAGCACAAAGGAACGAGAGTATAGTGCAAGCGAGAAGAAACTGCAATAGGTGCCCCATTGCTGGTACAGGCTAACCAAGAGGAAGGGCGTCCAAGACGACCGGCCTGTCTTAAAGTGTCCGTGGTCTCTTACCGCCCTCTAGTGTCATGATACAGAAGTGCAAGACTGGAAGAGACGGGCTCCACCCAAGGTCCAAAAAGCAAAGCTTGGGTATCCATGGAAGACATCTCCAAAGAAATGGTGTTGAATAGGACTGTTTGTGCCCTTAAGAGTAAGCAGGGACAAAAAACAAATGCTCAGATAACTCTAGTAACAATAGACACCTCCATTTATTTAGCACTGGTCGTATATCAGTCAGAGAGTCGAAGGCTTTACATGCATGATCTCATTTTTCCAGCACAACAGCACCATGACGCAGGTGTGATTATACCCCTTACCTCACAGTCAAGAAGACTGAGGTTCAGAGAGGACAGACAAGTCATGCATCCAAGGTCACTCAGCTAGTCACTGAGACTCAAACTCAAGTATGTCTGACTCGAGAGCCCATGCTAAAGCTTTGGAGACTCACTGATGGGGAATCTCATGAGGGTTAGTGAACTGACAGGGACTTCCTGAAGGAGATGACATATGATCTGGGCTTTGAAGAATGAGCGCCAAGGAAGAGATCCCTAAAGGGGATGGAGCAGGGTCTCAGCAGGAACCACCTGAGTAAAGGTGTAGCCTGGGAAAACACTGTGGGTGTGAATGGAATGAATGCTTCAGGTTGGCTGAAGCATGGGAAGCAGAGGGAAATAAAATGGAAATGTCAGCCAGCCTTGATGCTGTGTTCTGTGTTCCTCCCATTGTGTTCTTAAGTTCCCTGCCATAGGCATGAGGCAGCTGAAAATGAAATAAGAGGTGTTGTTTCCAACCCATGTGGAAAAACAGAACATACCAACCCTGAGTGACTCTTCCTCATCAGCAGGGATGCCCCAGAGCAGCCAGGTACTCTGAGGGGCAGAAGTGGAAGGACCAGGTAAAGGCTAAGTTAACAAGTATGGTAGGGTTAGTCTGACATGGTAGTTCTGGCTGGGAGAAGAAGGGTAGGAGCACATTCCTTCTGCAAATTCCACTCAGTATGGGGATCCTCCCCTCTGGACCTCTAATGGGAGTGTGTGGTCCACCAGGGTCAGCTATATTCACATGGACAAAGAACACGCTTTTTAAAATTGGATGCTTTCCCAGAAAAGACACAGCATACAATACAATGCAAAGGGTCTTGCACTTGGCACTTGTATCACTGCTACCTTACCAAGGGTTGGTTTCTTCCTGGCTAAATTTAAAATAAACATCTAGAATAGAAATATGCTCTCTGGGTTCTGATAAGGATCCAAGATAAGAAAGAAGACAGGAGCCATGACTTGTGCCTTGGCTCAGCCTGCCTTGTAAGAATGGCCAAAATGACCCTTCTCAAGCAGAACTTAGGTCAAGTCACTACCAGCTCAGATCCTTTCACAGTCCCCACACCTGATGGAACTCAGTCCCCGCCTGACTCCCTGAATGCACCTGCTCCTGGTCTACCAGGCTCTAGCCATGGGATGCTCACGGAACGCAGCAAGACCATCCCCGTCTCAGGCCTTTGCACTCGCTCTTGCTTCACTTCCGTCCACAGACTTTTCTATGACCCTCTTGCCACCCTCCAGGCCCAGCTCCGATGTCTCTACCTCAGAGAGGGCTTCCCTGCTACCCTAATTAAACATCACCAGGTCATAATCTCTTCATAGGGCCCATAACTCCCCGGAAATCACATTATTTATTTCTTAGGTGTAGATGTATTGGGCTGGCCAAAAGGTTCATTCTGGTTTTTCCGTAATATCTTACAGAAAAACCCAACCCAGTTTCTGGGTCAACCCAAGAGTAATCGCCTCTCATTTCCTAGGAGGATGTAAACTACAAGGGAGAAAACCCCATGTGGGTGTGGCTCTGCTCTGTGAGCTCTCTGGCTAGAAGATGGCCAGTGCATGAGTGTCTGTTGCTAGGCACACACTGGATCTGTATAGACTGAGTTATCCGCATATGGGGTGTTCTTGGTGATTCCCATCCCTTTCCACTGGATTAGGCCTCACAAAGACCTTGAGGTGTAGTGAGAGTAGGACCCTAACCTATAGCCCATGGACCTAGAGATTGGTTGGTGCCTCAGGCCAACTTCTGGACCCTCTCTCCAGATGCCCAATCCTCAAGCTCTTTTGGACTTTCATTAGAATAGCAGCAGTATGATGGAGTGATCTGATAGAAAGTTGGGTAGAACTAGGGGGAAAGGGATGAACAAAGAAGGTTTCTCTGAGCTAGAGGGATGGGTAACATTATCTCCCAAACCAGGAAACGTCTAAGAGAAAAAGGAGGGTGTCCTTGACCGCACCCTGCCAGGAGTGCTTTGAGGAGGCAGTGCAGAGCATGGCCTGCCTCCTCTCGGAAGCCTCCAGCTGCTCCTCTGCACGGTTCATGTCCTCCTCTATCTCTGCTACAACGGCTTCCAAATAACTCCACCAAGACGCTCACCATATAGTGCTGACGGCATGTGTGTGGTCTGCTGCCTCCTCTAGGGTCTGAGGACTTACAGAGTGGAAGCAATGTCTGACTTATCTCTGAATCCTCAGTGCCTAGAACACAGGGGGTGCTCACCAACTGTGGGGTGAATATATTTTGGGCTGTGCCTGGTGAGTTCTCTGTTTCTATGCTGCTCTTGAGGTGACAGCTACTCACCGTTGTGCATCCAAGACCACACCCTGACAGTGGCCCATGGTCTATGGGGATAAATTCCAGACAGCCTCACAACAAAAGGAGGAGTCGAGAGGCAAATCTGGGACTTGCATCATGAAGATACCATTCTACCATCCTCAAAGACAAACAGACATATCTGTAAATGTGAAAGATCTCCACACACCTAAGTCTGAAACTGTGCACGTGGGGGTTAGGTGTGTGTGTGCACGTGCAAACGTGTGCATGTGCAGGCACATATGCACAGCACATCTCTTTGTGCTAGAGGATAAAGACGCTGTAGCATACATATCTCCCTCAGCTTAGCCTCCCATAAACTTCTGTTTGGACTAGTCATTCAACAATATTTATTGTGTTATTATATGTGCATTATATTATATGTGTATCTAATATAATACATATTATATAATATATATGTTATATATTATATGTGTATTATATGTGTATTGTGTTATTATATTGTGTATTATATAATATAATATTTATTGTATTATTATATGCATGTGCTCCACATGCCTTTGAGCTTGCTAGTAGGCAACCTTGGAAAACTTTGTCCCTGAAGACTGCTACTTAATCTTCCCCAAAGCAAAATGTCCATCAGTCCTGGGTCTGCTCCATGACACACATGATTTCAGTTCCTGGAACAGTTGCTGGAATCAGTATGTACTGGTATTTGGGGAAGGCATCTGTGGCTCTGCCTTCCAGGGTTGGACACTGGGGTTAACAAATCATATGTGCAAATATCTCAAGAACCAAGAAGAACGTTCTACATTTCCTAGTAGATGTAGGAAATGCTATAGAAGTAAGAGAGAGCTGTTTCTTTAGACAAAACATGTGTCTTGGGGATGAAAAAGGCTTCATGAAGAAGATACCAGTTGAATTTTTTGCTTCAAATATATTTTTTTAATACTCTACGGGAAGCTTAAAATAGTAGAAGCTACTCATTTAATATGGATATATGGTTGATTCTCAACTTCTGGGCTTGTATAAGCTTCATTTCCAAGAGTAGCTTGCTGCTCAGGTTAGTTTTGACTTCCATGCTGACAGTACTTCCATGCATTCTTTGCCACTCTAACTCTGGGCTCTACTGTCTCTGAGAATCATCAATCACATCCCTGTTGTAACCTCTAAAATTTCCACCACTTACCTCCTTCTCCCGCGTGGACCACAGTCTGAACTACCCCACCCCAATGTTTCTGTCACTAATAATGCGTTCTTGTTGGCCCCCGTGAGGCCTTCAGCCCTAGGTCAGCCCTACACTATAAACCTGCTGCTCTTCCCTCTGAGCCCACAGTGGTGATGGGAGATGCACAGATGCAGCCCTGACTACCCTCATCCATTCATCCTAACTCGCCACAGTTCTACTCCTCTCTCTAGACCTAATCCTTGGGGCCTTCCCATCTCCTCAGAGTCTTACTCCTCTGTCCACAGCTTGATTCTCAGTAGAAACCTAGGATTCTATATTATTATAAAAACCAAGCTCCTCTTTTTTCACTTTTTTTTCTCTAAGTAAACTCTAAGCAGCCTGAAAACACTGTTCCATTCTTGTTGGTATCCAGCCCTGCGCTTAGCTACATGATAGATGCTCAGCAAACACCTGGGGAATGCATCTTATTTGCATCTTATTCCTTCAATGCCCAGCAAAGGACTCTGCACACAGAGAGAGCACCCTGCATAGTAGGGGTGACCAGTGGAGGGTATGTATGTGTGTGTGTGTGTAACACAAAATATAGAGAGACCCACCTTCATGGAACCTTGGTATGACTCAGAACTTCAAACACAAATTCTGATCTCTCTACCTAGAAGCAAACATGAGACCTGATTGTCTGGGTTCCACACACCCACTTGCAAGTATCATCCCAATTGAAGGGTGTGCATGGAAAATGAGGAGGAGGCAGGGAGGGGGTCCTCCACTGACTTCATTTGTGCAGGCCCCACCTCACTGCCGAGAGCAGAAAGAAATTGGCAAGAGAAGAGAAGCTGGGCTGTTGGGACCTGAGGCTCCTGGGACCTCACTCAGGATCTCCTCTTCCATGATCTGTGGCATTGCCTTGTCTCAGCCCCAGAAGTGTTGAGAGACCAGGTCCCAGCCCCTTTGACTGATTTTTTGCCACCTAAAATAGTGTTGTATTTTAAACTGATTACTTAATGCATTTCTCTTTAGGTTTGTTAAGAACCAAGGAGCCAGCCTACATTTTAATATTGTAAGGATGCATTTTCCATAGTTAAGTAGTAATGTGTTTATATATTTCCTTGTATCTGTAGCTAAAATATGTTAGGTCAACTTTAGAACACTCCACATTGCATTTGAAATGTAATCTTTTTGAAATCTGCATATAATTGGAGTTTTATGACCTGGTATAAGAGAGCTATCACATCCAAAAAGGTAACTCAGAAAACAACTAAATTTTACTTTTAGATCACTAGAAGAGTACCAAAGAAAGTTTCCAATAACACTCAGAACAAAATTTCTTAAAATTATATGTCTTACTACCCTGTCTAGATATAGACAGCTATCAAGATAGATGCATATATCATTGGCAGAACATGTCCTCTTTAAAAAAAAAAAAAAAACACTCTCCTTCCTTTCTAAAATTGCATAGAAACTATACCAACACCAGGCACTCAACGTGGTGTATTCCTCATTTCCCTTCCACCGTCTTTTAAGGCTCAGTTCTTTAATACAAAGATCAATTTAAGCTTCTTGTTTTCTTCAGTTTCGTTTTAGTTTTTCTCACTTGCCCGTTTCCTTAATTCTGGACAACGTAGAAAGATCAGTAAGAGCTCTCCACTTGGAGAGACAAGGTGGTGTAAAGCCACTTATCATATCTTTCCCTAAGTCTGCATCAAATCTAAACCTACCAAGAGGACCTGTGGTTCTCCAAATGCTACGGAGGAAATAGAGGCCTCCAGCTCAATTGCTGCCTCTCAGATCAGAGAAGGTACGAGCAGATGCAGCATCCTATGGATCCAGAATTTTCAGGCCAGCCGATGTCCTTCTACCCAGTCATGGGAGCTCAGCATGGGGAGGGTGTCTCATTCATGCTGGTACAGATGAGATGTACTATCTGGCTGGCAGCCCTGAAGCTGGGGTGAAGGGAGGGGTGCTTCTAGGAAGGGGAAAGAGGACCTTGTCTGCCTCTGCGCCCTTCCCCCACACGGGTGCACACACAAGGTGAACACACACCTCCCCCTGGCCTCCAGCTTAAACTCCTCTGGTGCACTTTGGAGGGGACTTCCTGGAGGCTTGGAAATGGAGCAGGAATGGAGCAGGGCCAGACTAAATGACAGCCGTCCTTTTCCCAAGTGACAAAACATAAGACCAAAGGTCCAGGGGTCGCACTGGGAGACTGTGATCTCACCAAATACATTTCTCAGGTTCCTTTTATCTGTCTTGAGCTCACTTAGAACCATAGGCTGTTCCTCACAAACCTGTATGCCTGTATTGCAGGGAAAGAGGGGACAACCACAACCATCTGGAGGGAAAGGTTACGGGAAGGCAGAAAGCTCGCCTTGCTCCATCCTCCGTGCTCAGAGCGTGAGGCGTTCCTCTGACTTAACCACTTACCCTGTGCCAGGTGAGTGTCAGGGATTCCCGTCAGGATGACTGTGTGAGCAAAGACTTTGCAATGAGAAATAGCAGGTTGTCTGCCAGGAGCTGCAAGCAGGTCCTCGTAGATGGGGCAGAAGCATGAGCCAGGGATGGTGAGATAAAGCTAGAGACAGAGAACTTAGGCTTTAGGCTGTAGGTAGGGGGATGTGGGCCGCTTGAGGGATTTTCTGTAGGAGAATGATGTAGGCTAAGTTTTGTTTAAAATATGTTTATTTAGGGAATTTGCTCGTGGTCCAGTGGTTAGGGCTCCACCCTTCCATTGCAGGGGACACGAGTTCAATCCCTGCTCAGGGAACTAAGATAACACAAGCCATGTGGCCTGGCCAAAAAATAAAGAAATAAAAAACATAAAATTTGTTTAACGTAGTTTCAGACTTATGGAAAAGTGTGAAGAACAGTACGTAGAATTTCTGGATATCCTTCATGCAGATTCACCCAGATTTTAAATGTTTCTCTCTCTTTCTATTTACATATAGAGATACACAAATATTTCAGAAAAAGAAAATAAGACATGTATAGAGAGATACATAGATATGCATATATGTATATCTATGTCTATGTATTCATAAATAGAAGGCTGAGGCATATATATATGTATGTGTATATATATAGCTGTTCAGTTGCTAAGTTGTATCAGACTCTTTGTGACCCCAAGGACTACAGCACAGCAGGCTTCCCTGTCCTTTGCTATCTCCCAGAGTTTGCTCAAACTCATGTCCATTGTGTCATTGATGCCACCCAATCGTCTCATCCTCTGATGCTCCCTTCTCCTTCTGCCTTCGATATATATATCTATACATACATACATATATATATGTACATGCATGAATATGCATATAATATTGATTTATTTATTTACATTTTATTTTCTCTTTCCTGAACATTTTGAGAGTAACTTGCAGATGTGATGCCCCTTTGCCCCTAAACACCTTAGTGTATATTTCCTTAAAACAAGAAATTCTTTTCCATACTTCCCTTTTAAAATTATTATTTTGGCTTCTGTGTAGAAAATGGTTTGCATCTAGACAAACACAGATAGGGAAATGGGTTAAGCAATCACTTTGGCAGTCAAGACAAGAGCTGATGAAGGCCAGACCAGGGAGAGGGCCCTTTTCAAATCACAAACGCTTTCTGTGGGGATAGATGCAGATCATTACACATCCAGGAGGTAGACCAGTCCCATCCAGGGAATGGTCAGTGGTGGGATATAGTTAAAGGTGGTACTCCTGGGTGCATGGTAGCTGGTGTGCTGTGCATGCAAATGGGGAAGGATGACAAGTTCTTTTCTGGGCACTTTGAGATACTAAGGAAGCAACAGGATGTCCCATGGACTGGAAGCATAAGGTAGATGCCTTGGTTGGAAATACAGATTTACAAGTCATTAGTAGCATTAGTAGAAAGGTGGTTATTAGAAGCACAGGAGTGAGTGAGATCACCAAGGGAGAAGAGGAGCCTGCAGGCAGATCCCTGTGGAAACTCCAGTATTTAGGGACCTCATTCCATATCGTGGGGCCATTGGAGAATGAGATTAAGCCTTAGATCCCTGGGGCAGTAAAGTATCCCAGGACATCCCTATATCATGACAGTGAAACCATTGATTCTGGGCATGGAGAAGCAAGGTGGCTGAGGAGCCAGCTATGGGGGGCTTGGAGGTAACTTACTCACTTCTTACAACTGGGGGCTTCCTATGAGTCAGGAGGGGGAAATGTGACTTGAAGAGTTTAATCCTTTTGATCTGAAAGGCTGGTTAAAGGCAAGAGAATAGTTTCTATCTTAATGACGTGACAGTGCAGGCTATAGCCTGTCTCCCAAGGAGAGGGGCAGGCCAAGAGGCGCAAGCCAGAGCCTCGCACTGTGACCGAGAGAGCCTGGAAGAAGACTCTTGGGGTGTGGGTGTTGCACAAGCCTGGTCCTGACACCACTGAAAAGGCCTGGCTTTTAGGGGATAGTGGGGAGGGCCATTCAGGAAGGAGGGAGAATTTCCTAAGATTTTTGACATCAGCCAAAGTCCTGTTTTCTTTGTACGATGGGTTACTTTTTGTTTGGTTTGGTTTTTGATCAGGTACCTTGAGTTCAACTCCTTTCCCTGGCATTTGATAAATTGTGACCTCACACAAGTCACTTCCCTTTTCTATTTCACCTTTTCTATGTTTGTTAGTGATAAAACTCAATGGTATAATGTCAGATACTGAAAAGCTTCTAGAAGAAAACATAAGCAGAACACTCTCTGACATAAATCAAAGCAAGATCTTTTAGATCTATCTCCTAGAGTAATGGAAATAAAAACAAAAATAAACAAATGGGACCTATTCAAAAGCTTTTGCACAGCAAAGGAAACCATAAACAAAATGAAAAGACAACCTACAGAATGGGAGAAAATATTTGCAAATGATGTGACCAACAAAGGATTAATTTCCAAAATATACAAATAATACATAAAACTCAATATCAAAAAAAAATCTCAATCAAAAAATGGGCGAAAGATGTACATAGACATTTCTCTAAAGGCGACATACAGCTGGCCAGTTGGTACCTGAAAAAATGCTCAACATTGCTAGTTATTAGAGAAATGCAAACCAGAACTTCAATGAGGTATCACCTCACACAGTTCAGATGGCCATCATCAAAAAATCTGTAAATGATAAATGCTGGAGAGGGTGTAGAGAAAAGGGAACCCTCTTACACTGTTGGTGGGGATGTAAATTGGTACAGCCACTACAGAGAACAGTATGGGGGTTCCCTAAAAAACTAAAAATACAGTTACCATATGATCCCGCAATCCCACTCCTGTGCATATACCTGAAGAAAACCATACCTCGAAAAGATGCATGAACCCCAGTGTTCATTGCAGCACTATGTACAATAGCCAAGACCTGGAAGCAACCTAAATGTCCACTGACAGATGAGTGGATAAAGAGGATATGTTACATAAATACAATGGTATATTACTCAGACATAAAAAGGAATGAAACTGGGTCATTTGTAGAGATGTGGATGGACCTAGAGATTATCATACTGAGTAAGTAAGCCAGATAAAGACAAACATCATACTATATCCCTTATATGTGAAATATATATTTTCAAAGATACAAATCAACTTGTTTAAAAAACAAAAATACATTTGAATCAGTTCTAATGAGGTGGATGAAACTGGAGCCTATTATACAGAGTGAAGTAAGCCAGAAGGAAAAACATAAATACAGTATACTAACTCATATATATGGAATTTAGAAAGATGGTAACAATAACCCGGTGTACGAGACAGCAAAAGAGACACTGATGTATAGAACAGTCTTATGGACTCTGTGGGAGAGGGAGAGGGTGGGAAGATTTGGGAGAATGGCATTGAAACATGTAAAATATCATGTAAGAAACGAGTTGCCAGTCCAGGTTTGATGCACGATACTGGATGCTTGGGGCTAGTGCCCTGGGACGACCCAGAGGGATGGTATGGGGAGGGAGGAGGGAGGAGGGTTCAGGATGGGGAACACATGTATACCTGTGGTGGATTCATTTTGATATTTGGCAAAACTAATACAATTATGTAAAGTTTAAAAATAAAATAAAATTAGAAAAAACAAAAAAACAAAAAGAAAAACAAAAATAGATTCACAGGCATAGAAAACTAAACTTATGATTTCTGACAGGGAAACTGGGGAGAAGGGATTAACACATACACACCCTTATGAAATAGATAACCAACAAGGACGTACTTGTACAGGAGAACTGTAATCAATGTTTCAAAGAACCTGTAAGGGGAAGGAATCTGAAAAAAGTATGTATATTTACAAACATACATATATATATGTGTGTGTGTGTGTGTGTGTATGAATCATAGTGCCATATACCTGAAACTAATTATGATATTGTAAATCAACTATACTTCAATAAATTAAAAGGGAAGAAAAGAAAGTCAGGAAAAAATAGACTGGATGGACCCACATCAATGGTGCCCAGGCTTTTGGATTTCACTAAAAACTAAAATTACATTTTTAAAAAATGCATTGAGTAAGGAGGGCAAGCATTTTATTTTTCTAAGTAAAAGTAAAGGCCTCTTATGGTTGCCACCACTTCAATGCTGCTGCTACTGCTGCTAAGTCACTTCAGTCGTGTCCGACTCTGTGCGATCCCATAGACGGCAGCCCTCCAGGCTCCCCCATCCCTGGGATTCTCCAGGCATGAACACTGGAGTGGGTTGCCATTTCCTTCTCCAATGCATGAAAGTGAAAAAATCAACTGAAGTCGCTCAGCCGTGTCCGACTCCTAGTGACCCCATGGACTGCAGCCCACCAGGCCCCTCCATCCATGGGATTTTCCAGGCAAGAGTACTGGAGTCGGGTGCCATCACCTTCTCTGACCACTTCAATACATAAAGGTAATTTTAAAATTAATAACTCTGGAAAGAGTATAGTCTCAAAAAGCAAACAAAAAAGAAGACCTTCCAAAGAAATAAGAGTCAACAACCTTATACCAACCTCTGCAAAATATAGTAACAGTTATCATTTCTCGGTGACTTGTTGAGAGTGATATCATGTGTTGGCACAGTCTTTGAACCAGGCATTGGGAGTGTTTTGTCTGATTCCTGGGCTCTTTCCAGTCCTGGCACCTGCTAGTCCAGAGTGCTTTCTTGTTCCCTGAGCAAGCCCTGCCACCAGAAAGGAGCATGGGAGCTCTGGGACCTAGAGCTTCCTTGCTTTGCTTTCTGTGCTTAAGTGCTCAGCACAAACCTGGCTCCCAGCAGGTGAAGTCTCCGTGGTCATATCCCTTCGTCACTCCCTCCTCTACTGCTGCCCATCAGTGTAGACTCACTTACCTCCAGTGCACAGACAACAGGGCATATGTACTGTTTCTATATAGCACACACACAGCATAGTTAATACAGGATCCTGCTGTACCAGACACAACGTGTATGAACAGGCATCTTGTCTTCCTTCTCCCTCGCCCCAGTCCTAATTTGTGCACTGCCCATTTTTGTCACTTAGAAGCAGAAGGGTTGCCTTGACTTCTCCTTCTATCTCCCTCCATCCTCTTAGTCCTCCTGTCCTGTGAATTTTTTAACTCAAAAACCACTTTTAGCTATGTCCCTCTTTTGGCTCCCATCTGCTATGGGAAAACCACACTTCTTACACCTGGAAAGGGCCTTAGGGATTATCATGTTCTACAGAGTAAAAAATCTGAGCCCCAGAGAGGGGAAGCCAGTTGTCCAAAAGCACACAGTTAATTATTGTCAGAGCCAGAAATATACTCATGCCTTCTAAATACAGGCCAATGACTGTCTGCCTCTCTAAGCTAACCAATAGAATTTTTTTAATGTTACAGCATTTGATAAGGGAGTACCTCTGCAGTATTTAGAATCAAAGCTTAGGTCTCCTTATTGCACCTTCTACTCTGTAATTTCAGCTCTCTTGGCCTCAGCTCTTCAGCTCTCCTGACTATTCCACCTTCCTTGATGTCTGGCCCCCACTTCACTGCCCACGGCTCACTAGCACTGACAATCTACTCTAGCCAAGTTGGTCTCTTTGTCCCCTAAACACACATAGCATCTTCCCAACTTCCACATGGTTTCTCAGTCCATATTCCCTTGCCTAGAATGTCCTCATTCATTTCACAAAAATGTAGTTAGGTCTGAATCTGAGCTGGAACCTTTGCTAGGTACCAGGATACAAAGATGAAGTCAGTGTTTCTGCCCTGAAGGAGTTCACTGTCAAGGAGCTTTTCCTGTCCGCCCTGATGCTTCATGCCAACACTGACCCAGCCCAGAGGGGTGACCACTCCTCTGAGTCCTGAGCCTCCTTTGTTCCAGATCATCCCTCCTGACTCATGATGTCTGCCTCCCAGATCCAGTGCTTCTGTCGCATTGGGGTGGATTTGTCTCCCCATGGAGGTCATCTGCTACTTGAGGGCTGGGCTTGGATGTCACTCAGTTCCCCAGCCTGGGTATGGTGTCTGCTTCTTGTATATTTGATGACTGACTAGATCGCTAGAGAACTCAGCCCCTTGGCCTTCTATGCAACTAGGTCCTGGTCTTTCTCAGGGAGGATGTGCTACTAGGCACCTAGAACTAGAAATCAAGCAATCAAGTGAGCAAGTGTCTATTTGCAAAACAAAGACATCCTGGAACTAAAGTCCCCTACCTACCACCTCTCATCCCTACTACCTCACCAGCATGTTCATGTTCATGCAAGTAAAATGAGGATAAGATGAATACCAAGGGATACTTGAAGGGGGAAAATGTGCTCAAGAGCCATCTGGAGCCTTAGGGTATGGGAGCCATGCAAAGGAAGCAGGGTCATATGCCTGCTAGACATGACCAACAGTAAGTAGTGAGTATGTACATGTGTTTTGGAAATTGGTTGAAAATGCCACCTCCTGTCCCATCACCTTTCCTGAGAACTGGTTTTATGCCCCACAAATACTCAGTGCTAGAGTATAGGAGACACCCACGTGTGTATATATGAGTGTGTGTGTGTGTGTGTGGTGTGTAAGCCTGTGTGCATGAGAGACACAGGCTTGGAGAAAGAAAGAATGATGCTAGTGAAAGTCAGTGAACAATACCATTCCAAACGCTCAGGATAAGCATTTAGTTTTATCTGTCTCTTCTGGATTATCCATTCCTTCTGCTCTCTGGTGGTAGAAGCAATACTATGTAATGCGTTCTTGAGATAGCTGACTCCAGCACAAAAAATCTGATCTGGGTAGTGGGGGCCCAATAGAGGAAAATATTGACAGGATATAACACTCCAAACTCAAGGATTAGATGATGTTCACAGTTTCTCTAGTTATGCAGTCATTGTCATGGTAACATCTGAATTTGAGTTCTTCAGCTAACCCAAATCAAACAGTTGAAAAATACTAAAGATTTGGAAGGAGAAGGGGGAGAACAGAATGTGATGCAGTGTAGCGACCAGCAAGGGTCTGGCTTTCCTTGTTCACTACCGTTTCCAACACAGGGGTAGCACCCAGTACATGGTGTGAGCATCCTGCTTCTTGATGAATTAATGGTTATCCCAGGGCAGCTACCCGACATGACCTTTCCTCTCTGCTCCTTGGTACCTGAGCTGAAATTCCTCTCTTAGGCTATCTGGGGTTGCTTTCATCAGAATGACACCAGGCAGAAGGGATTCTTCTCCTAGGAAGACCTGGATTCTTCTGAGTACCTCCCTCAGTGCTTCACCCACACACAGCCTGCCCTCTCAGTGAGTCCCAGGGTGAGAAACCATTGATTTTCAAGCATGTGTTAGATTTCCTTGTAGTGTTGCAATGTGACTTCCCAAGACTTAGGGGTATTCTAAGACTTTCAGCAGAACTGTGGCTAAATGTACCATCCTCAGGACTAGCTTGCCTATTTTCATTCCTTTCAGTTAAGGGCTTATGACATGGGTAGCAAGCACCACTCCTTGCCTTCAAATGTTGTAACAACCTACTCCTTACTTCTGAGAGTATATTTTGACCTAGTCTTCATAGCCCTACTCGATGAAACATTCAACATTTGTTGAACACTTATTTTGCACCAAACACTATGCACATACTTTACTTACGTTGCCCATGATAACTTGTACTGCTACTGACATTCAGGCTTCCAGACTTCAGACAATACTACAAAGCTACAGTCATTAAAACAGCATGGTACTGACACAAAAACAGAAATATAGATCAGTGGAACAGGATAGAAAACCCAGAAATAAACCCACAAACCTATGGCCAATTAATCTATGACAAAGAAGGCAAGACTATAAAATAGAGGAAAGATAGTTCCTTCAATACATGGTGCTGGGAAAATGGGACAGATACATGTGAAAAAAATGAAAGTAGAATATTCTTTAACACCATACTCAAAAATCAACTTAAAATGGATTAAAGACTTAAATGTAAGACTGAATACTGTAAAACTCTTAGAGGAAAATATAGGCAGACACTCTCTGACAGAGATCACAGTAAGATCTTTTTTTATCTACCTCAAAAAGAATGGAAATAAAAACAAAAATAAATAAATGAGGCCTAACTAAACTCAAAATCTTTTGCACAGAAAAGGAAACCATAAACAAAACCAAAAGACAACCCACAAAATTGGATAAAATATTTGCAAATGATGTGACCAACAAGGGATTAATAACCAAAATAAACAGCTCATTGAGCTCAATATCAAAACAAACAGCATGATCAAAAAATGGGCAGAACACCTAAATAGATATTTCTCCAAAGAAGGAATACAGATGGACAAGAGACTCATGAAAACATGTGTAACATCTCTAACTATTAGAAAAATGCAAATAAAAACTACAATGAGATATTAACCTCATACCAGTCAGAATGGCCATCATCAAAATATCTGCCAACAGTAAATGCTGGAGAGGGTGTGGAGAAAACATAACCCTCCTACACTGCTGGTGGGAATGTAAGTTGGTACAGACACTATGGAGAACAGTACGGGGGTTCATTAAAAAACTAAAAATAGAACTACCATTAGGATACAGCAGTCTCACTCTTGGGCATATATGTCCAGAAAAAAAAAAATAAAACATAGTTCAAAAGGATACAATGCACCCCAATGTATTTACTAAACAGAAACAGTCACAGACTTAGAAAATGAACTTATGGCTACCAGAGGGAAAGGGTGGGGTGGGGGAAGGGACATATTGGGTGTTTGAGATTGACATGTACACACCTCTATATTTAAAGTAAAATACATTTCCATGAAAAAAAGCAAACAAAAAGAGAATGGTGTTAGCCTCTTTAGGAGATAAGGAAAGTGAGGCTCAAAGATATTAAGAGCCCAAGGTGAAGCTTGGGCTCTGGTGAAGCTCAGAGCTCCAGTCTGGGGGATTTTTTAAAGATATGTTCCATCAATTGTCAGATATGAGAATTATCCATGTTTGTGCCCTGTGTCATCCCTCTTCATGCTGCAATCTCTGACTGGAATGGGAAAGAAGAATCAAGACTAAAGCCCTAGGAGCTTAGAATTCAGGAGCCAGCCCAGGTGACTCCTCCAGCAGCTCTTTCCAAATCAATGCTTCTCAGCTCCCCCACCTTCTCTACCTATCTAATCATTTTCCTGAGAACCCTGGAGTCTGGGTATCTTATACATATGTAAAAAGATAAAGAGATAGGTACTGTCTATTGTTACCACCCAGTTTCTCTTAATGAAGCCTAATGGTTTTCTCAGTGGTAGGCAAGACAGAGGGCTGCAGCCCCCATTTTTTCCCTTGTATTACCAAAGGTGAAAAGCCAAAGCCACTTGCCCTGTTTTCTCACCAGTTCAGGCTGAATGTAGTTCTGAGCCTAGGTTAAGTCAAGTTCAGAGCTATAATGAGTTTAATGAGTTTCCCAGAGAGCCACTCACCCCTCAGTTGTCATTTCCCTAATGTGCTTCTGTGTACCCTGCCTGGCCCACCCCTCACCCCATCAACCGGAACATCTCGGAACACTGCCCTCACACCCCCTCACACCCAGCACTGTCCTAAATGATTGGTGCCATCCCAGATGCCAAGGTTCTAAGTCAAAAGTCACGAGTGGGTTTGGAAATCTGAGGCAGCCAGGCCTTGTAAAGTGATGGGGAGGTGGGGCCAGGGCCGGAGTGAAGGTACCGTCATCCCCAAGTCCCGCCAAACCAAGAAGGAAGTTGCCAGCCTAGGAGGTGACTAAAACCTGGAATTTGAGGAAGGTACATTCTATTGTGACTAGGGCCTAATTAGGATGCCCCAATCCTAGGCCACCTCATGGCCTCAGACAGGGATTCGAGACGTATAAAAGGTGGACAGGCTCAGAGCATCCCACAGCATCCTTCAGCATCCCCATACTCCAGCGGCTAGTGAACTAAGGTAAGTGTGACAAAGGAGCGTTTCTCTTGGAAGCCTGGCTCCACACAGTGCCAACTCTGCCGGGAACTGAGGCCAGAGATTTGGGTGGTTGGTCAGAGAGGTCTCATTTGGGCATCTCTCTTCTACGTATCATTTGAGACCAACCTATCTTGGGCTGCAAGTCAACAGCTGAATGGTACTAGAAGTTGGGTTGAGATGGGAGAGGAGGGTCTGCCGAGAGGCCCATGTCTGAGGCTACTGGAGGCATGTGTGGTGAGTTTGTGTGTGGCCAGGTGCTGAGCAGGGCTGGGTAAAATGAAAGGGAGGAAACCAGCTCAGGGGCAAAGCTGCCCTTAAATGAATGGTAAATGTAGGGAAGAAGGAGAACACCTTAGGGATCAGGGGTACGAGGCCCCTGAGAGCTCAGAGCAGCAGGGACAAGACCATGTGGTGCAGTGGCCACACCCTGCCCTGAGAGTTGGGGACAGCTGCTTCCAGCCCCCTGTGCAGAGTGCTTATGGAACAATTACCTCCTTCTCTGAGTTTTGCTTTCCTCAACTATAATTAAGCGTTGAGCTAGATTCCCATTTTCTACAAATTCTCTTAGAGAGTGGTTAAGATGCTGCTTGTTAGCCTTTTAAAATTGTTAGAAATTGATTTAATAAGTCGAAATCCTTACAACAGTACTCATCATGTGCTGGTTCTTGTGTGTGTATATACATATTTATGTGTGTATGTATGTGTGTTTGTCTGTATGGATTCTTATATATTCATTTAGTGCTTCCAATGACCTTAAGAAAAGGACAAAGAAGTTAAGTAACTCAAACTCACACAGGTGGTTTATGGTTTAGCCAAGACTCAGCTCCCAGGAAATCCGGTTCCATATTCCACAATTTTTGCTGTGGCAGTGTATTGCTTTTTGTTCTCCTTCTCACTGCCTTTCTTTCTTACTCTCTATTTCTCTCTCCTCTTTCTCTCCCTTTTTACATCTTTGTTTTCTTCTACCTAGCTCCCTTTCTCTTCTCACCTTTTCCTCCCCTCCATCTCTCCTTCTTTCCTCCCATGTTTGTCTCAAAAAACAAAAAAAAACAAAAAACAAAAACAAAAAAAAACTTGAAATGGCTTACAAACTGTAGCGACAATTTATATGGACATGCACACATGCATACACACACCTTAAATCAGTGAAGCCACCAGGGCAAGGTCAAAGTGGGGTGGGTGTGAACAGGGCAGGAGGTTCTCCGAGGAAGAGTCTCTCTAAGGCTCCAGCCTTCCTCACTTCTGTGTCTTTCTGCTTCCAGTGCACATCCGGCCCAGTATGTCTCAGCAGAAGCAGAAGCAGTGTGCTCCCCCACAGCTGTGCTGCCCCCCAGTGAAGCAGTGCTGCCCCCCGCCCCAGCAGTGCTGCCCCCCACCCCAGCAGTACTGCCCCCCACCCCAGCAGTGCTGCCCCCCACCAAAGCAGTGCTGCCCCCCGCCCCAGAAGTGCTGCCCCCCGCCCCAGCAGTGCTGCCCCCCGCCCCAGAAGTGCTGCCCCCCACCCCAGAAGTGCTGCCCCCCGCCCCAGCAGTGCTGCCCCCCACCAAAGCAGTGCTGTCCCCCACCAAAGCAGTGCTGCCCCCCACCAAAGCAGTGCTGCCCCCCACCAAAGCAGTGCTGAGCCCTGCCTCAGCAGACCAAGGAGCCTTGCCAGCCTCCACCCAAGTGCAAGGAGTCCTATGCCCCCAAGTGCCAACAGAAGCACTCACCCCTTCAGCAGTGCCAGAAGTCCAATAAGAAGTCTGCCCAGGCATGAGGCCAAGGGCTAATCCACCAGGAGAAGAGAGAGCATGGACCCCACTCCCCTCTCTCAGTCAGCTGTCAGCCCCACTCATCCCCGGTTCCTGGAGGCAACCACTCTTCAGGAAAAGGTGGCAACAACAGGATGGCAGCTTCCTGGATCTCAACCTCTTATTAATTAGCAGCTGCAATTTTCATCTCAGATGAGGATCTGGCTCTAAACCGACTAACCACCTTTGCTGACATGTATCTACATCACCCTGTCGGCTTCTTGGAAACTTGGGCAGCATGCCCAGACACCCTTTTCTTTCACTCTTCATTTGCTGCTCCTGTTTTCCAAACAATTAAACAATTCTTCTGGCATTAATGTCTCGGTTCGATTATTTGCGTTCTGTTTGCTAACCCAGAGCCCTAGGAGGGCTAGGTATGTGGATGCAGGTGGAGGAGAAGGCATGGGGAAATGCACTTCTGAGCTGAGGAACATTTACTGTGGTCCTGCCAAGGTGAGGAGAAGAGATGGACACTTCTGCACCATGCGAACACATCCCCCATCCACGGACAATGAGAGCACCCCTTAGAAATGGGGATATGACGCCCATGTGCAAAAAAAAAAAAAAAAATCCTTATCCTTGTAAGGTGCAGAAAGAGTAAGGGAATGCTCAGCCAGGAACTACATAATAGAGAAGAGGATTGAAGCAAGTAAGTTGTATTTCAAAGAACACATTCCAAGGGCTGGTGGGCCTGGAGGCTCAGTGGTAAAGAATCCACCTGCTAACGCAGGAGACAGAGTCAATCCCTGATTCAGTTGTACAGCAACTGAGCCCATGTGCCACAACTATTGAGCCTGTGCTCTGGAGCCCTGGAGCTGCAACTACTGAGCCCATGTGCAGCAACTACTGAAGCCTGTGCACCCTAGAGCCCAGCCTCAGCAACAAGAGAAGCCACTGCAATGAGAGGTCTGCACACCATGATTAGAGAGTAGCCTCCATATGTCACAACTAGAGAAAAGCCTGCACAGCAGTGAAGATGCAGCACAGCCAAAAATAAAGAAATATTATTCTTAAAATGTATTTTAAAAAGTTCTCCCATAAGTAAAAGAAAAGATCAAAGTTTCTTCAAGTTAGCCAAATGTATAATTAGGATATCTACTCCCAATATTTATTAAAATTGTAGTCCCCATTGTTTCCCCTGCAGGGATTCTTCTGGGCTATTTTTCTCTCACTGCCCTCTGACTTGCAATTTCCTAAATTATTGGGGTATGCAGATAATCTGATAATTCAGACCCCCAGGTAATCCAAACTTCTTGTTTCTATTGCTTTCACTATCTCCATACCTTTCCATCAAATCCTCCTTTCACAAAATAGTCCACAAATAGGGGTATTTGAATCTCTATTCTCATGCCTACCTCCCTTTTCATGACAAGGGAGTCACTGAGAACTAACAGAAGTATCCAAAAGGAGCCAGAAAGGAAAATAACATAAACTAAAAGTCTGAATTATCCCAAACATATATTACAGATTCTGTAGAATTCAGAATTAGCTGAATACTGAAGCTTTAGCTTTGCTTCCCTGGTTGACTTGTCTCTTCTTTCTCTATTGTTCCTTTTCATGCATTTCAGCTATGTTCCATCCATCCATCACTAAGCCATCTATCCCATCCAACGGTCCATCAGTGGCTCCTAGGTAAGCACCTCCCATCCTATTTGTATAGAATGTGATAGGGGCTGTGAAAACACAGAAGCACACAACTAGGCTTAAAATTTCTTGGTTTGATAATCCCTGTAAGAAGAACAAGCTGAGATCCTCAAGATAACAAAGAACAATTAGATGAGATGGATTCTTACTAATGGATAACTTGGAAACTGTAGATACATCATTTATGTCTTTGGAATTCAGACGAAATGGAGAATACCCAGGGCTGATGCAGGAAGAAAGGAGAACTTGGCCATCTCTGTCATCATGGCACCCACCACAGGGCTCCCAGAAAATGTTTGTTCCATGAGGAACACCTGTACAAGGGGGCTTCAGAATGGGATTTGGGTAGGCAGGGAGGAGCACGTTCCAGAATCAGGTACAGCATGAGCCAATGGTGAGAGTCCAGGTATATCCAGGAGGCCAGCCCTCCCGGGTCTCAGCCCTGGTCCATGGTGGACCACACCAACTGAACACCTCAGAAAGCTGGAGAGTGGCTCCAGTGTAAACATTCCCCCAGAGTGCTGCATTCAACAGAATTCAAGTATGACCCACAAAAAGCATTGAAAAGCTGTATAAACCTTAACAGAACCCCCTGAAAATAAATGATGAGCAGTTTTAAACATTTCCCCATAGTGAGATATGTTATTTAGCAGAGCCTCCATATATCTACTCTCATGACTCTCATACCTGACCTTCCCCCAAACCTCTCCTTTGGGTTTTTACTTCTCTTTCCTCATGCCCCCTCACTCAGCAGCTTAACAGAAGGTTTGATTTTGCCTCTTTGGGCTCCACTAATGATCATAATTAGCATGTGTACACATGTGCTTATGTACGGACCACTTTGCAGATTTTCTGTTGTCTCCAGCATACTGGTTTTGGATCCCAGATCCACCCTTACGCTACTCCAGGTCTCATTTTTCTCATCTGAATAGTGGAGAGAATACCTGCCACCTGGGGTTGAAGGGGAGTGGTGTGAAATTTTTGCTGTTGTTGTTCTGTCCCTCAGTTGGGTCCCACCCTTTGCGACCCCATGGACTGGAGTATGCCAGGATTCTTGTCCTTCATCATCTCCCAGAGATTGCTCAAACTCATGTCCATTGAGTCGATGATACCATCCAACCATCTTGTCCTCTGTCATCCTCTTCTCTTCCTGCCTTCAATCTTTACAGCATCAGAGTTTTTTCTAAGGAGTCAACTCTTCACATCAGTTAGCCAAAGCATTGGAGCTTCACCTCAGCATTAGTCCTTCCAATGAATATTCAGGATTGATTTCCTTTAGGATTGACTGGTTTGATCTCCTTGCAGTCCAAGGGACTCTCAAGAGTCTTCTCCAACATTACAGTTCAAAAGAATCAATTCTTTGGTGTTCAGCACTCTTTATGGTCCAGCTCTCACATCAATACATGACTACTGGAAAAAACCATCATTTTAACTATATGGACCTTGTTGGCAAAGTAATGTCTCTGCTTTCTAATACGCTAAGTTGGTCTTAGCTTTTCTTCCAAGGAGTAAATGTCTTTGACTTCATGGCTGCAGTCACCATCTGTAGTGATTGTGGAGCCCAAGAAAATAAAGTCTCTCACTGTTTCCATTGTTTCCCCATCTATTTGCCATGAAGTGATGGAACCAGATGCCATGATCTTTGTTTTCTGAATGTTGAGTTTTAAGCCAGCTTTTTCACTCTTTCACTTTCTTTAATAGTCCCTCTTCACTTCTTGCCATAAGGGTGGTGTCATCTGTATATCTGAGGTTATTGATATTTCTCCCGGCAATCTTGATTCCAACTTGTGCTTCATCCACTCCAGTATTTTGCATAATGTACTCTGCATATAAGTTAAATAAGCAGGGTGACAATATACAGTCTTGATGTACTCCTTTCTTGATTTGGAACCAGTCTGTTGTTCCATGTCTAATTCTAACTTGACCTGCATATAGGTCAAGTTGCTTCTTGACCTGCATATAGATTTTGCAGTAGGTAGGTAAGGTGGTCTGGTATTCTCATTTCTTTAAGAATTTTCCACATTTTGTTGTGATCCACACAGTCAAAGGCTTTAATGTAGTCAATGAAGCAGAAGTAGATGTTTTTCTGGAATTCTCTTTTTTCTTCTATGATCTGGTGGATGTTGGCAATTTAATCTCTGGTTCCTCTGTTTTTTCTAAATCCAGCTTGAACATCTGAAAGTTCTCAGTTCATATACTGTTGAAGCCTAGCTTGGAGAATTTTGAGCTTTACTTTGCTAACATGTAAAATGAGTGCAACTGTGTGGTAGTTTGAACATTCTTTGGCATTGCCTTTCTTTGGGATTGGAATGAAAACTGACCTTTTCCAGTCCTGTGGCCACTGCTGAGTTTTCCAAATTTTCTGGCATATTGAGTGCAACATTTTAACAGCATCATCTTTTAGGATTTGGAATAGCTCATCTGAAATTCCATTATCACCACTAGCTTTATTCCTAGTGATGCTTCCTAAGGCTCACATGGCTTCTCACTCCAACGTGTCTGACTTTAGATGAGTGATCACACCATCGTGGCTATCTGGGTCATGAAGATCTTTTTTGTATAGTTCTTCTGTGTATTCTTGCCACCTCTTAATATTTTCTGCTTCTGTTAGGTCCATATGGTTTCTGTTCTTTATTGTGCCCATCTTTGCATGAAATATTCCCTTGGTATCTCTAATTTTCTTGAAGAGATATCTAGTCCTTCCCATTCTATTGTTTTCCTCTATTTCTTTGTATTGTTCACTTAGAAAAAGGTGTTAAATAAAACAGTGTAAATAAATAATAAGTAGAATGTAACCCATACTATGAGGTTTTTATATTTTCCATTGTATTAAACACTTAGTATAAATTTTATGTATGGCAGGGATGTCCAAAAGTATCATTTTATGTAAATTGTGCTTTTCCTTTCCATCTGACTGGTATTCGGTAAATAGACTATGAGATTTGTGATAAAAAATTTGTGACAAAAAATCTAGAGTTGGAGATGTCTTGCCTATGAGAAATATTAGGACCTAGACTTTGCTCAATCCATTCCCTTTTTGGTTCCACATCAGCATTCACCACTAGCTCTCCTGTGTGTGATTTAAAAGCAGAGGTATGGAGAAGAAAGTGGCAACCCACCCCAGTATTCTTGCCTGAGAAATTGCATGAACAGAGGAACTTGGTGGGCTACAATCCATGGGGTCACAAAGAGTTGGACATGACTTAGCGACTAAACAATAACCCATAGCAAGTGTTGGATGAATGTTACTGTTGCTTTTACTATTATTCTCCACTTTCTGAGAGAGCAGAAAGACCCTCCACTTATTTCCACCAACATGGGGACACAGGCTCCACTCCTGTAGTGAGACAAAGGTGTGAGGGTCAGGATACATCTTAGAGTCAAGGACAAGGACCAGTTGTGTAGAACAAAGAGTCTGAGGGGTGTTCATGGGTGGAAACAATTTACTCCAGGACATAATCACCCCATTTGGTGGTTGCCTTTTCTTTCAGAATCTTTCCTTTTTTAACACATGCCCATGATGAATTCTGCTCTTGAGGTAGTCCTGGGCAGCTCTAGCCCACAGTAATTTTTCTCTGTCAGTTTATACAGCCAGCCATGCCTTTTGGAGGCAGGCCCTGCTCCCTGGAGGCAAGAACTGAGGCTGATATGCTGAGGGAGCATGAGCAGGGCAGGGCCATGGTGTGTGCCAAGCACTCCCACACACTGATACCACCCTATTGAAGTAGGTGTTGCTTTTCCCATTAGAGATAGGGGTGAGGTGCAGAGAAGCTCCTTACTGCTCACAGCAGCAAGAGCTTGTAGGTGGTAGAGCTGAAATTCAAACTTGTGATGCTCTGGCTCTCTGGTCTGAATTCTTTGCAACAAAGCAAGTGCTCTGACCCTATTAGTTGCTGGAAGAAGCATAAAGTCTGGATTCCATCTTTCCAGAACTTACAACCCAGCCATTTGTTGGGAAGGCAAAGCCAGCATGTTCACACACTCATACATGTTTGTACAGGGGTACCTGCTCATGCATGTTCATACACTCACAGAAATGACACACATTTGTGCATGTGTGCTAAGTCACTTCAGTCGTGTCCAACTCTTTGCAACCCTGTGGTCTGTAGCCTGTTACATTCCTCTGTCCATGAGATTCTCCAGGCAAGAATACTTGAGTGGGTTTCTGTGTCTTCCTCCAGAGGATCTTCCTGACCCAGGGATCGAACCCATATCTCTTGCATCTCCTTCATTGGAAGACAGTTTCTTTACCACTAGCACCACTTGGGAAGCCCACGAATCACACACACACACACACATACACACGGTTATTATTCAAAGTGAATTCTGCAGATTTGAAGACTGATATTGAGCACTGAGATCCACCAGTGTCCCAGAGGCCCCAGAGGCCCCACATGTGACAGTCATTGGTCAGCAGCTTCCTGATGCTGTAGGACTGAGCTGACTGGCAGTCAGTCAGGGCAGGGGCTCTGGTGGGCAGGGGGCCTGGTGCAAAGGCTATTTGCCACTTGTCACAGAAGTAGTTTTAACATTTTAACTCTGGATTCATCAACACCTGTGCATACCTGTTGAATGTCAGCCCTGTGCACACTCACTCTTGCACACTTGAGTTCATCTTCCCACATGTATTCATTCATGAGCCCTCCTGTGAGACAAGGACTCACCACACCCTGACACAAAATCGCATGCTGTCAATCACCCTGAAATACATGTTCACATACCAACTCACACTCACAGACACCTGAATGCACCAACAGGCATGCTCACATTTCATTCTTGCTTATGTGCATGGCCCCAAAGCACAAAGTCCAGACCGTTCTCCAGATTTCTGCAACATCCCAACAGGATGTCTGCCCATCAGTCTTGAGTCAATTTCCATAGCACAAAGACCTCAGGATGAAGGGTATGATGCTGAGGGCTTGGAAAGAGGTGTGCCTTCCTCTGGGAAGAATATAGTTACATATTCCAAATAAAGAAATTACTTAGAAGGTAGTATGGGACAAGTAAAAAAACAAACACCCATCCTGGAGCCTGGCAGAGCTGAGTTTAAATCCTCTCTTCCCTACACTTTTATTGAGTAACCTTAGCCATAAAAGTGTCTGAGCTATAAAACGAGAATGACTCAAACTCCAAGGCTGAGTTAGAAACTCTAGCAGAGGTTCTGCCAGGCAGTGGAGCTTGCCCTTCCCTCTTCCCTCCTCCCTCCCCCACAATCCCCCTGGGAAACTGAGGCCATCTCTCAGCCACCCAGCTGCTGGGCACAACCCTGCCATTCCCCAGGGGATACCCAGCTGGTAATGGATTTCACCAGGTAGACTTCAGCTCCAGCCACCAGGAATTCTTTGCAAGGAGTCCTGGGTTTGATCCAATTTGGTAGGCTCTGCCTTCCCCTGCATGTCTGTGCTTGGGCCTGGGCTGGTATTCCTGGGGAATCACAGATACCTGGCACAGAAGACACATGGGCTTGGCCTGTGCCCAGATCTGCTGAGATGTCCTGGGTCACTGTGTACTTTCCATCTCAGAGTGTGTGTGTGTGTACGTGTGTGTGTAAGCACTGCAGTTGTCTGGGGTGGTCCAGGGCAGAGAATAGTCACCATTGTTGACTCTGACTTCGGGCTCCTGGTATTCAGTCCTCTGTCTTCTGGAATTTTTATGCCAGCTGTCAGGTATCAGACAAGGCTGCTTCCAACTTACTCTTTAGCAACATAAAAAGGAAACCATTCTGTGTCCTCAGGTCTCCAAGCAACCCCTGGGCTTGAGTCTCCTCTGTCCCCAGGGGCTAATGGAACAAAGAGGTTCACCTTCCTTGGGTTTTAGGAGGCACTAAATATAGCTCCACATAAAGAGTGTTGGACAGGAGTCATGAGACCCAAGTTGCTGCCTAGGTTCTGCAGTGGGCCACCTATTTGATCCTGAGCAAGTCAGTTCCTTTCCCCAGGCCTCACCTGGGCTTCCTTACCTGCCCATGACCATGCTGGGCTTGCAGGAGTTTTTCTCAGCTTCCTTCTGGCTCTGACTCGGTATATGGTGATTCACTCTAATCTTTATTTCTCCTAACAACTCAGAGTCACGGAAAACCCTGGAAAGAGGTAACAATGGAATGACAAGATGGGTCCACCCAGGCCCTAGAGCATTCTGTAAGGATTCCTCCCAGAGGCTCAGAGCTTAGCTGGAATCCACAACTATACTTTCAAGTCCCTCAGCCTTAGGACTGTCAACTACAAACTGGCACTTGCCAAGAGTATTGCCAGTGACTGGACAACAAAGGCATTTGCCCTCTGCCTCTGCAAAGATTGAACCTTGTGCTGCTGCTGCTGTTGCCCTTCAACACCCACTGAGAGAGTTCAGGGTGGAGTGAGGTACTCTGTGCTCCAGGGAATCTGGCCGGACAAGTCTTTAGATAGTTGAGTATTTTCAGGAACTGATTTCAGGATTCCATTCTTGCATCTCCTCATATTTAGAAAAGCACTAAATCCCTTCCTGATGACATCAGCTCCTCGTGACTGGCAGAAAACCTTTTGTAAAACGAATGCTTAATTGTATTGAACTGCCTCTTCACCAAAATCTTATATGTTGACTTTCCTCCACTGCATTTTTGGAGCAATTTCTCAGAGCTATCTGAGGTACTATCTCCTGGGCTGCAGTCTTCATTTTGCCCCAAATAAAACTTAACTCACAACTCCCAAGTTGTGCCTTTTTTATAGTCGACAGGACAAACTTGCCTCCCTCCAGGGAACCAAGACACACACACATGGTCTGAAACCAGTTATAAATATAGTATAGATATGTATTATACTATATATATAGAAATATTATAATTTCCTGCTATAAATATTTTATATTAAGCTATAAACATAATATAATTTAATATATGATTAACCTTAAAATTTAAATTTTATATTTAATTATATTAAATATTTAAACTAAAAATTAGATAGTTAAAACAAACATAGGCATATATTTGGGGGCTTCCCCAGTGGCTCAGCAATAAAGAACCTGCCTGCAATGCAGGAGTCACAGGAGGTGCAGGTTTGATCCCTGGGTCATGAAGATCCCCTGGAGGAAGGCATGGCAACCCACTCCAGTATTCTTGCCTGGAGAATCCCATGGACAGAGGAGTCTGGCAGGCTACAGACTGTAGCGTCGCAAAGAGTCGTTCATGACTGAAGTGACTTAGCATGCACACACAAATGTATGGATATATTTATATTTTGAAAATGTGTTTTACTACTCTAAGCAAGGCACTAAACCAAGATTTTAACACTCTTGTGCATGCATGCTCAGTAACTTCAGTCTTGTCTGACTCTGCGACCCTATGGATTGTAGCCCACCAGGCTCCTCTGTCCCTAAAGAGCCTCATGATGAAAGTGAAAGAGGAGAGTGAAAAAGCTGGCTTAAAACTCAACATTCAGAAAACGAAGATCATGGCAACTGATCGCATCACTTCAGGGCAAATAGATGGAGGAACAATGGAAACAGTGAGAGACTTTATTTTGGGGGGTTTTAAAGTCACTGCAGATGGTGACTACAGCCATGAAATTAAAAGACACTTGCTCCTTGAAAGAAAAGCTATGACCAACCTCGACAGCATATTAAAAAGCAGAGACATTACTTTGCCAAGAAAGGTCCATCTAATCAAAGCTATGGTTTTTCCGGTAGTCATGTATGGATGTGAGAGCTGGACTCTAAAGAAAGCTGAGTGCTGAAGAATTGATGCTTTTGAACTGTGGTGTTGGAGAAGATTCTTGGGAGTTCCTTGGACTGCAAAGAGATTAAATCAGTCAATCCTAAAGGAAATCAATCCTAAATATTCATTGGAAGGACTGATGCTGAAGCTGAAACTCCAATATTTTGGCTATCTGATATGAAGAACTGATTCACTGGAAAAGACCCTGATGCTGGGAAACATTGAGGGCAGAAGAAGGGGATGACAGAGGATTAGGTGATTGGATTGCATCACCGACTTGATGGACATGAGTTTGAGCAAGCTTTGGGAGTTGGTGAAGAACAGGGAGACCTGGCGTGCTGCAGTCCATGGGGTCACAAAAAGTTGGACACAACTGAGTGACTGGACTGAATTGAACTTGGTAAAGAGAACTGCAGGTGACTGATGGAATGCTGAGGCATTCCATTCTGGCCTTTGTGGAAATGGCCAGGAGGCCTCTTTCTTGATCATAATAGCCTTGAGGAAAAGGATTGAATGGCAAGATACCTGTGCACAGAACTAGAACTTCTGTGTTGGGAAAGGATAAAGATTAGCTTGTGGTTTTTTAAGGTTGATTGATTACAGTCAGTCACATTCCATTTAAATCTTCACTGAATGTCCTTATTCTATTTTCTGCAGCAAACTAGGTCAGGATGGGGGCTTTGTGCCCTGGCTTCCTGAAGACAAAGTGTGTGTGTGCTGTGTACATGCATGCATGTATGCTATTCTCTATGTGAACAACCAGGAAAGTACCACCAGCTTTCATAATCTTAATAAAGTTTCCTACTGGTCACCTACCATGTCTTATATTAGGACTGAGCCCCCTGTGGAGAGAGTTGTAAAATCAGAATCTTGGTTCTAAAGATGCTCATTTTGACACTCCTTAGAACCAATAGTTTGGCCACCTGATGCGAAAAACTCACTCATTGGAAAAGACCCTGATGCTAGGAAAGATTGAAGGCAGGAGCAGAAGGGGATGAAAGAGGATATGATGGTTGGATGGCATTACCAACTCAATGGACATGAGTTTGAGCAGGCTCTGGGAGTTGGTGATGGACAGGGAGACCTGGCGTGTTGCGGTTCATGGGGTCGCAAAGAGTTGGACACGACTGAGCGACTGAACTGAACTGAACTGAACTGAATGGCTTCCCTTGAGAGTGTTGCCCTTAACTGCCCTGCAGAGTAACACGCCAGGCCAGTAACACACACTGTTATAATCATCCAGCCACTTTTCTTCCTGTCCCATTCACTGCCTGTTTGTTCTCTAAACACAGGGCTTGGCACTGATAGTACCTCCATAACGCATAAGGACTTGCATGGGTCTCTGAGGCAGTGGTTTCACATGTGACTGGGGCCATCTACAGTCAAGCCTTGCTCCCTGCACTCACCAAGTGCCTGGTCATTAAGCCATCATTCTGTAGTCTACAGACTCCTTGAAAGAGTCATACCATGTGGCCTGAATATCCCAAACCCTGCCTATCTGCATGCCCTGTGCAGGAAGAATACAGTCAAGAGGCATGGAGAGCCTATAGTTTGGGGTTGATATGGCTTGATGCAATACAGATTTCAGTCTTAGAACCAAACTGACATGGTCTTGAATTCTGACACAAACATTTCCCAGCTACATGACTCTGGACAAATCACTTAGCTTCTCTGGGTTTCAGTTTCCTTGTCTGCTAAAAGGAGGTAGTGTTTTTCTGGCAAGGACTGTGGGCAAAAATGTAGAGAGCCTTGCATTTTAGGTCATCACTGTTCAGTTAATGGAAGCCCTTGCAAGAGTCTTCCCTTATCCTCCATCCAGTTTGGCTCTCCTGAACCACAGAGTACTCACCTCTTCCCCACCCCATGCACCTACCCCAAACAGCCTGTCTACTTCGAACCCCACTGCCAAGGGAACCTTGGAATTGCACTAGCTATAATGGAGAAGAAGTCAGCCCTTCCCCTGAGGGTAGTGTGACCCAACTTGAGAGGCCTTCAGAGGGAAACATACTGGCCCAAGTCCTCATTTCTTTGCCTGTAAAGTGAAGTGAAGGGATCACCAGGGTCACCTCAGCATCTGAGGCTCCACTCTGGGTCTGAACCTGCCCGTTGAAGGAGGAGACAGTCAGTTCAGTGTCTCAGTTGCGTCTGACTTTTTGCAACCCCATAATTGACAGCATGCCAGAACTCCCTGTCCATCACCAACTCCCAGAGCTTGCTCAAACTCATGTCAATTGAGTCAGTGATGCCATCCAACCATCTCATCCTCTGTTGTCCCCTTCTCTTCCTGCCTTCAATCTTTCCCAGCATCACCATCTTTTCCAATGAGTCAGTTCTTCACATCAGGTGGCCAAGGGATTGGGGCTTAAGCTTCAGCTTCAGTCTTTCCAATGAATATTCAGGACTGATTTCCTTTAGGATTGATTGGTTTGATCTCCTTGCAGGCCAAGGGACTTTCAAGAGTCTTCTCAACACCACAGTTAAAAAGCATCAATTCTTCAGTGCTCAGCTACCTTTATGGTTCAACTCACATCCATACATGACTACTGGAAAATGATAGTTTTGACTAGACAGACCTTCATTAGGAAAGTAATGCCTCTGCTTTTTAATATGCTGTCGAGGTTGGTCATACCTTTTCTTCCAAAGAGCAAGCGTCTTTTAATTTCATGGCTGCAGTCACCATCTGCAGTGATTTTGGAGCCCCCCAAAATAAAGTCTCTCACTGTTTCCATTGTTTTCCCATCTATTTGCCATGAAGTGATGGGATCAGATGCCATGATCTTCATTTTTGTATGCTGAGTTGTTTTTTTTTTTTAATTGGCATATAATTGCTTTACAACATTGTGTTAGTCTCTATACAACAATGTGAATCGGTTATATGTATACATACATTCCCTCCCTCTCAAGCCTCCATCCCCTCCCCATCCCACCCTTGTAGGTCATCCCTGAGCACCAAGCTGAGCTCCCTGTATTATACAGCAGCTTCCAAGTAGTATATATGGAAGTACATCTATTTTACACATGGTATGGTATATATGTCAATGCTACTCTCTCAATTTGTCCCACCCTCTCTTTCCCCTCCATGTGCACAAGTCCATTCTCTACATCTGAATCTCTATTCCTGCCCTGCAAATAGGCATTTCTTTTTTAATGACATATTTTAGGTGAAATGCAATAAAAAGTAGCCCCTAAATACCAGCAAATATTCATTAGACTACACTATATACAATAAAGACATAACTTTGAGCTACAGCTACAGTTGATGAATGTGATTATTTTGCCTCTTTAATGGCAAAATCAGTCAGATAAAGTCAGATTAGAAGGCACTTTGTCAAACCATGTTAAATGTAACCAGTTTGACTTTATTGTTTTAAATCCTACTGATTAAGTAGCATTTTTATTTTAGTTTTTTAAATATTCAAATGTCAGGGTGAAAAAAAACAGTATAAGAGGACATATAATAAAAACTTGGTCTTACATCATATTCTTCCCATCAACCCCAACCCTGTTTTTTTTATTTTATTTTATTTTTAAACTTTACAATATTGTATTAGTTTTGCCAAATATTGAAATGAATCTGCCACAGGTATACATGTGGTCCCCATCCTGAACCCTCCTCCCTCCTCCCTCCCCATACCCTCCCTCTGGGTCGTCCCAGTGCACCAGCCCCAAGCATCCAGTATCGTGCATCGAACCTGGACTGGCGACTCGTTTCATACATGATATTATACATGTTTCAATGCCATTCTCCCAAATCTTCCCACCCTCTCCCTCTGCAACAGAGTCCATAAGACTGTTCTATACATCAGTGTCTCTTTTGCTGTCTCGTACACAGGGTTATTGTTTCCATCTTTCCAAATTCCATATATATGCATTAGTATACTGTATTGGTGTTTTTCTTTCTGGCTTACTTCACTCTGTATAATAGGCTTCAGTTTCATCCACCTCATTAGAACTGATTCAAATGTATTCTTTTTAATGGCTGAGTAATACTCCATTGTGTATATGTACCACAGCTTTCTTATCCATTCATCTGCTGATGGACATCTAGGTTGCTTCCATGTCCTGGCTATTATAAACAGTGCTGCAATGAACATTGGGGTACACGTGTCTCTTTCCCTTCTGGTTTCCTCAGTGTGTATGCCCAGCAGTGCGATTGCTGGATCATAAGGCAGTTCTATTTCCAGTTTTTAAAGGAATCTCCACACTGTTCTCCATAGTGGCTGTACTAGTTTGCATTCCCACCAACAGTGTAAGAGGGTTCCCTTTTCTCCACACCCTCTCCAGCATTTATTGCTTGTAGACTTTTGGATCGCAGCCATTCTGCCTGGCATGAAATGGTACCTTATAGTGGTTTTGATTTGCATTTCTCTGATAATGAGTGATGTTGAGCATCTTTTCATGTGTTTGTTAGCCATCTGTATGTCTTCTTTGGAGAAATGTCTATTTAGTTCTTTGGCCTATTTTTTGATTGGGTCATTTATTTTTCTGGAGTTGAGCTGTAGGAGTTGCTTGTATATTTTTGAGATTAGTTGTTTGTCAGTTGCTTCATTTGCTATTATTTTCTCCCATTCTGAAGGCTGCCTTTTCACCTTGCTAATAGTTTCCTTTGTTGTGCAGAAGCTTTTAAGTTTAATTAGGTCCCATTTGTTTATTTTTGCTTTTATTTCCAATATTCTGGGAGGTGGGTCATAGTGGATCCTGCTGTGATGTATGTTGGAGAGTGTTTTGCCTATGTTCTCCTCTAGGAGTTTTATAGTTTCTGGTCTTACGTTGAGATCTTTAATCCATTTTGAGTTTATTTTTGTGTATGGTGTTGGAAAGTGTTCTAGTTTCATTCTTTTACAAGTGGTTGACCAGTTTTCCCAGCACCACTTGTTAAAGAGATTATCTTTAATCCATTGTATATTCTTGCCTCTTTTGTCAAAGATAAGGTGTCCATATGTGTGTGGATTTATCCCATATGATTATCTCAATAGATGCAGAGAAAGCCTTTGACAAAATTCAACATCCATTTATGATAAAAACTCTCCAGAAAGCGGGAATAGAAGGAACATACCTCAACATAATAAAAGCTATATATATGACAAACCCACAGCAAACATTATCCTCAATGGTGAAAAATTGAAAGCATTTCCTCTAAAGTCAGGAACAAGACAAGGGTGCCCACTTTCACCATTACTATTCAACATAGTTTTGGAAGTTCTGGCCACAGCAATCAGAGCAGAAAAAGAAATAAAAGGAATCCAAATTGGAAAAGAAGAAGTAAAACTCTCACTATTTGCAGATGACATGATCCTCTACATAGAAAACCCTAAAGATTCCACCAGAAAATTACTAGAACTAATCAATGAATATAGTAAAGTTGCAGGATACAAAATCAACACACAGAAATCCCTTGCATTCCTATACACTAATAATGAGAAAACAGAAAGAGAAATTAAGGAAACAATTCCATTCACCATTGCAACAGAAAGAATAAAATACTTAGGAATACATCTACCTAAAGAAACTAAAGACCTATATACAGAAAACTATAAAACACTGGTGAAAGAAATCAAAGAGGACACTAATAGATGGAGAAATATACCTTGTTCATGGATTGGAAGAATCAATATAGTGAAAATGAGTATACTACCCAAAGCAATTTATAGATTCAATGCAATCCCTATCAAGCTACCAAAGGTATTCTTCACAGAGCTAGAACAAATAATTTCACAATTTGTATGGAAATACAAAAAACCTTGAATAGCCAAAGCAATCTTGATAAAGAAGAATGGAACTGGAGGAATCAACCTACCTGACTTCAGGCTCTACTACAAAGCCACAGTCATCAAGACAGTATGGTACTGGCACAAAGACAGAAATATAGATCAATGGGACAAAATAGAATTCATTCTCCTTTTTCACCTTCATCAAGAGGCTCTTTAGTTCCTCTTTGCTTTTTGCCATAAGGGTGGTGTCCTCTGCTTGATTCCAGCTTGTGCTTCATCCAGCCCAGCATTTCACATGATATCTCTGCATAGAAGTTAAATAAGCAGGTGACAATAAACAGCCTTAATGTTCTCCTTTCCCAGTTTGGAACCAGTCCATTGCTCTATGTCTGATTCTAACTGTTGCTCCTGCATACAGATTTTTCAGGAGGCAGGTAAGGTAGTCTGGTATTCCCATCTCTTGAAGAATTTTCCACAGCTTGTTGTGATCCACACAGTCAAAAGCTTTGGTGTAGTCAATGAAGCAGAAGTAGATGTTTTTTAAGAACTCTCTTGCTTTCAATGATCCAAAGGATGTTGGCAATTTGATCTCTGGTTCCTCTAAATCCAACTTGAACATCTGGAAGTTCTCTGTCCATGTACTGTTAAAGCCTAGCTTGGAGGATTTTGAGAATTACCTTACTAGTGTGTGAGATGAGTGCAATTGTGTAGTAGTTTGACCATTATTTGGCATTGCCCTTCTTGAGACTGGAATGAAAACTGACCTTTTCCAGTCCTGTGGTCACTGCTGAGTTTTCCAAATTTCCTGGCATATTTACTGAAGCACCTTCATAGCATCATCTTTTAGGTTTTGGAATTCCATCATCTCCACTTTGTTTGTAGTGATGCTTCCTAAGGCCCTGTTGACTTCACATTCCAGGATGTCTGGCTCTAGGTGAGTGATCACACCATCGTGATTATCTGGGTCATGAAGATCTTTTTTGTATAGTTCTTCTGTGTTTTCTTGCCACCTCTTCTTAATATCTTCTGCTTCTGTTAGGTCCATACAGTTTCTGTTCTTTATTGTGTCCATCTTTGCATGAAATGTTCCCTTAGTATTTCTAGTTTCTTGAAGAGATCTCTAGTCTTTCCCATTCTATTGTTTTCCTCTATTTCTTTGTACTGAGGAAGCACTGAGGAAGGCTTTCTTATCTCACCTTGCTGTTCTTTGGAACTCTGCACTCAGATGGGTATATCTTTCCTTTTCTCCTTTGCCTTTTGCTTGTCTTCTTTTCTCAGCTATTTTAAGACCTCCTCAGACAACCATTTTGCCTTTTTGCATTTTTCTTGGGGATGGTCTTGATCACTGCCTCCTGTACAATGTCATGAACCTCCGTCCCTAGTTCTTCAGACACTCTATCAGATAATCCCTTGAATCTATTTGTCACTTCCACTGTATAATCATAAAGGATTTGATTTAGGTCATGTCTGAATGGTCTAGTGGTTTTCCCTACTTTCTTCAATTTAAGTCTGAATTTGGCAATAAGGAGTTCATGATCTGAGCCACAGTCAGCTCCTGGTCTTGTTTTTGCTGATTGTATAGAACTTTTCCATCTTTGGCTGCAAAGAATATAATCAATCTGATTTCGGTATTAACCATCTGGTGATGTCCATGTGTAGAGTCTTCTCTTGTGTTGTTTGAAGAGGATATTTGCTATGACCAGTGTGTTCTCTTTTCAAAACTCTGTTAGCATTGCCCTGCTTCATTTTGTACTCTAAATCCAAACTTGCCTGTTACTACAGGTGTTTCTTGACTTCTTACTTTTGCATTCTAGTCCTCTATGATGAAAAGGTCATCTTTTTTTTGGTGTTATTTCCAGAAAGTCTTGTAAGTCATCATAGAACCATTCTTCAACTTCTTCAGCTTTAGTGGTTGGGGCACACACTTGGATTACCGTGATACTGAATGGTTTGCCTCGGAAAAGAACAGAGATCATTCTGTCATTTTTGAGGTTGCACTCAAGTACTGCATTTCAGACTCCTGTTGACTATGAGGGCTACTCCATTTCTTCTAAGGGATTCTTGCCTACAGTAGTAGATATAATGGTCATCTGAATTAAATTCGCCCATTCCTATCCATTGTAGTTCACTGATCCCTAAAATGTCAGTGTTCACTCTTGCCATCTCCTGTTTGACCACTTCCAAATCATGGTTCCTATGCAATATTGTTCTTTACAGCATTGGATTTTACTTCCATCACCAGTCACATCCACAACTGGGTGTTGTTTTCGTTTTAGCTCCATCTTTTCATTCTTTCTGGAGCTATTTCTCCACTCTTCTCCAGTAGCATGTTGGTCGCCTACGGACTTGGGGAGTTCATCTTTCAGTGTCATATATTTTTGCCTTTTTAATACTATTCTTGGGGTTCTCAAGGCAAGAATGCTGAAGTCATTTGCCATTCCCTTCTCCAGTGGACCACATTTTGTCAGAACTCTTCACCATGACCTGTCCATGTTGGGTGGTCCTACATGGCATGAGTCATAGTTTCATTGAGTTAGACAAGTCTGTGATCCATGTGATCAGTTTGGTTAGTTTTCTGACTCATTGAAAAAGACCCTGATGCAGGGAAAGACTGAAAGCAGGGGAAGGGGACAAGAGAGGATGAGATGTTTGGATGGTATCACTGAAGATGGACATGAGTTTGAGCAAGCCCCGGGAACTGGTGATGGACAGGGCAGCCTGGAATGCTGCAGTCCATTGTGTTGCAGAGTTGGACATGACTGAAGGAGAAACTCGGATGAAATTTGAAGTGGTTGCACTGACTTGGCAACTCCAGCAGGTGGCACTCTGTCCTCAGTTCAGCTCAGTGTAAGATGTAAGATGTGGTTTGGCACAAAATCCTGTGAGGAAACAGTTTTATTTAGCTTCTCAACCACAGACAGAAAGTCATTTGTAGGCAAATGTCAGTTGCCCACAAGCAGATGGTCCTCTCCCTGTGCTGTATAAGCCCAGGCTTGCTCCTCCATTCCCCCTCCCCTCCCTTCTCCTGCACCCCACCTCTGCATACAGTCATTTATTCACACTTGTCACACATATCTACACACACCCCACACACGGCACATACACACATACCTGAGTCACTGTCTGACTGTTACTCAGCATGCACTGGACTTAAAAACGTATTTTCCCTTTGGGCAGAGTCAAGCTGAACTAGGAGTACATTCTCCTTGAGAGAAGTTCATTATGTCCCTGTGTATCAGTCAGGATAGGCTAAGTTATGCTGCAGTAACAAATGAGCCCCACATTCAGTGCCTTAACACAACAAAGGTTTATTGCTTGCTCACCTTACATGTCTACCAATGGTCAACTGCAGTCCTGCTACACATTAAGTTGACTTAAGGATGCAGGCTTACAGTGCAGCTTCAATCAGGAACAAGGTCAGTCTTCATGGCAGAGAGGAAAGAGGGCATAATGAACATGGCTCTTAAGGTTTATGGTCTTGTAGGCAGCACAAGTCGCATGGCTGGGGCTGCCATCATGAATAAGGCGGGCAAGGATACCCCCTGGGGCAGAGGGGCATTGGCAGCAAAACACTTAGGAGCATAGTGCAGTCAACCTCACCCATGCAGAGGTTCTTGGATATCTGCCCTTTGGAATTATTGATCTCATTACTGTCTTTTGAACTTGAGTATCATCCTAGAAAACCTAGCCAGTCTTTATTAAGTTCTCTTGCATGCAAAAGTCTGCCAAGGCCTTGGATAGGAGGAGGAACTGAGTCTGAGAAAGATAGGTACCTGCTCTTCACAGGCTCAATATCCAACAAGGAATAAAAGCCACAGGCTGAACATGAAGCTCGAAGAAGTCATGCTTGACATAGGCCACATGTAGAAGCATGAATACCAGGCAGGGAGAGACCCAATCATGGGGAGGAATTTGGGTTTGCCTGTGTCAGGCAGAGGAGCTAAGAGACTCTCACAGCCACACACCAGGAGAGGCTGGAGTCACGTATGCTCCAGACGGACTACATATCTGGTTTGTATGAATGTATATTTGTTGTATATCTATTATGGACAAGGCATTCTATAGGAGTCAGAGGAGTAGGTAGTGTTGTTTCTGCCTTCCAGGAGCTCGCAGTTTACAAAGAGATGGAGCAGAGGAGACTGTTCCGAAAAAGAATCAGCACCAGGACAAGAGTTTCCAGAACAAACACAGATACCAAATGCTGCTTGGGTAACACAGATTGGTGGAGGGGTATTCAGGGAAGAAGTAAATTAGTCGCTGAAGTTCTGAGATCAGTTAGGCACAAGTTAAGGACAGGCACTCCAGGCAGAGGGAGTGGCTTGCTGGGAAAAGGAGAGTGAAAAAGATAGAATACTCTTTATATATAAAGTCTTAGTCATTAAGTCATGCCCAATTCTTTGCAACCCCATGGCAATTGTAGCCCGCCAGGCTCCTCTGTCCATGGGATTCTCAAGGCAAGAATGCTGGAGTGGGTTGCCATTTCCTTCTCCAGGGGATCTTCCCAACCCAGGGAATGAACCTTCATCTCCTGCGTTGCAGGCGGATTCTTTACCATCTGAGCTACCAAGTTGTTTTTTCTTCATATATATTTGTATTTTTCTTATATATATTTAATTTATGTTTATATATTTTTATTATATATTTGTAAAATATATAAATCACATATGTAATTTTATTTATAAATTGGAGGATAATTACTTTACAATATTGTGATGATTTTTGCCATACATCAGCATGAGTTGGCACTTGGTATACATATGTCCCCTCCCTCTTGAACCCCATTCCTGCTCCCTCCTCATTCCATGCCTCTAGGTTGTCACAGAGCACTGGCTTTGGGTTTCCTGCATCATACATAGAATTTCCACTGGTTATCCATTTTACATATGGCAATGCATATATTTCAAGGCTATTATCTCAAATCATCCCACTCTCTCCTTCCCCAACTCTGTCCAAAATGTCTGTGTCTCCTTTGCTGCCCTGCAAGTAGGTATATGTATATGTACCACAAACCCCTTATCTATTCATCAAGAGAGACTATTCTTTAAAAAAAAAAAAAAAAAACTGTAAATAGCCATTATGTTCTGTAATAACCTCTATGGGAAAAGAATCTGAAAAAGAATGGATGGTAACTCGCTTCAATATTCTTGCCTGGAAAATCCATGGACAGAGGAGCTTGTCAGCTGCAGTCCATGGGGTCACAAAGAATTAGATACCACAGGGTGACTAAACCACAGCAATATGCATATGTATAACTGAATCACTCAGCTGTGTGCCTGAAAACTAATACAACATTGTCAATCAACTACACTCCAGTACAAAACAAAAATTGAATTAAAAATTAAAATTAAATTTAAAAAATAGTTATCATGGCTTATGGTTGAAGCAGTAGAGTATTTGTGCATAGAGAAAAAGGCAGGTGGGATGACTGGGGAGAGAGGAGACTAGAAGCCTCTCAGCAAGGGACAAGAGTAGAAAAGGGCCTTTTCACCTCTGTCAGCAACCAGGGACTTTTTCCTGAGGCCTCTGGGGAATCATTGAAGGGTTTGGGCATGGAGGGGCTTAGTTACTATGGAAACAAGCTACCTGTATCCAGGTTATTGTCCTGCGCCTTCCTTCTCATCCAGGTCAGGAGCGATGGCTGTGGCAGGATACTGTAATTGCCTGTCAGTCAGCTGAGTAGATGCAGGGTCAGTCACCGCATAGCACTATGAGCCCTGCTCCACCCTAGGGGCTTCAGTCATCACCAGGCACTGTCTGAAGCCGAGTCTGGCAGCCCTCGCTTGCTGCCTGTATATCACTTTCCCAAGGAAGGTCTCTGTGGTCAGAGAGCAGGGTATCAACTGGACCAACTGGCCCAGCTTGTGCGTCCACTAACTTGTCTGTTTGATTTGGTTCCCTATCTTGGCCACCATCACAGAGGCCCTTTCCCCAAAGTGAAAGATGATCTGAGCCCCAGAACCCCACTCCCAGAGCCTAAGACCCAGGGAACAATCAGGCTCCCCAGTGAACAAGTGTCCTCTGGTCCCAAATACCTTCTTACAGGAAGAGAGCCACTATCTGACCATGCCTGCCTCTGGCTGGTGTTCCCTTGAAGTCACATCCACTGACCTCAGTTGACAGGGAATGAAAACCACAGAGAACTCCTAAGAAAAAGAAAGAAAACCAGGAAATGGTTTTCCAGTTCATAGCATACACTCCTCAGGGGGTCCCATACCAAGGATCCTCTTTTGTGCCATTTGTCCCATGTTCCCAAGAAAACTTCCTTTGCTATACGAAGATCTGCTTTGGAAAATTAGCCATCAGCTTGCTGGCCAGCCAGGCAGCCAGTCAGTAAATCAGTTTGTCAACCACTCAACAGTCAGCCAGTCAGCTGTTCAGTGAACTAGCCAGTCAGTCAGCTAGTTTGTCGGCTCATTTCTTGTTTATACATTTGCTTACTCACTCCCTCCATCTTTTAGCTCACTCACTCACTCACTCATTCAACAGCATCCTTTAGTAACTGGGCCACCCACTCAACAACTAGCTAGTCTACCCAAGTACTAATTTTCACCAGGTGTAAGGTATTTCCTGAACATCTCTCCTCCCCTTAGGAAGCTCACTGTTTGGGTATAAAGAAGCACCCCATTTACCATGCATGTGCACGCACGCACGCACACACACACACACATCCAGGCACCTGGGCCTCTTACAGGTAATGGATGATTTCAGCATCAATCTTCAAGTTTGAAGGAATAGAAAGACAATGTGTGTGGTTGAAACGGGCTTCCCAGGTGGCAAAGTGGTAAAGAAACCATCTTCCAATGCAGGGGATGTAAGAAATGCAGATTTGATCCTTAGGTTGAGAGGATCCCCTGGAGTGGGAAATGGCAACCCATTCCAGTATTCTTGCCAGGAGAATACCTTGGACAGAGGAACATGGAGGGCTACAGTCTAAAGAGTCATAAAGAGTCGGACTTGACTGAGCATGCTCACCATGTGGTTAGGATAAACAAGGAGAGCTATTTAGAGAGGGCAAGTATCTCTGAAATTGGAAAGATGGTTTAGTCCAAAACATACCTTGGCACTTCACTGGTTCCGACTGTTTAGCCAAAGTGTCTAACCTTGTGTTTACCATTCACTTCAATTCATTCATTTAAATATCATTCATCTTTTCTTTTGTGCATTTATTTGTTTCTATTTCTGAAGTGGATATAATATGTGTTTGGCTAGTATGGGGGTAGATGACAAATACATGAATATATGATGAGGGAGAAATTATTCCTCATCCTATCAAGGAATTTATATTAATGCTGAGATAAATAACATATATTTTATAATTTATATGTATACCAAGTAAAAACATTAGATAAAAAGTGCTCCAAATAGTTATAAATAAAAAATTGTGGGGGGTTGAGCAAAAGAGGAAAACACTTCTTCAGGGAGAGAATAAGTACAGAGGTCATGGAGAACGTAATGTTACCAACTGGGGTGGAAACCAAACTCAAGTTGGCCATTTGTCACTCAAAAGTCAATGTTCAAGAGACAGGGATTGGTGGAAAAGAAAGATGCTTTATTCAGAAAGCCAACAACCTGGGAAGATGGTGGAATAGCATCCTAAAAAGGATCTCTCAATTGCTGGCCAGAGGGCAAAAGCTTTCAAAGGAATGCTCCTATATTTTCTCTGTGGACTGGCAGACTGGTAGGAAGAGAAGCCAAATTTCTAGTGACTGCAGAGGAAATGAGTGAGCAGGATTTAAGAAGCAGTCATTTAAATAGCTTTCATGGAATGGAATTAGCTCAATATTAGCATTAGGAGCAATAGAGGGTTGCAATGTCCAGACATTCAGATTCTCCATCAGTTATTTTTGTTATCCATAGGAAGATGATTAACTGTTTATAATAGCACTTCTATGTGAAAGAGAGCATATTAAAAAGCAGAGACATTACTTTGCCAACAAAGGTCTGTCTAGTCAAGGTTATGGTTTTTCCAGTGGTCATGTACGGATGTGGGCTATAGAGTAGAGTTGTGCTATAAAGAAAGCTGAGTGCTGAAGAACTGATGCTTTTGAACTGTGGTTGGAGAAGACTCTTGAGAGTCCCTTGGATGCAAGATCCAACCAATCAATTCTAAATGAAATCAGTCCTGAATATTCATTGGAAGGACTGATGTTGAAGCTAAAACTCCAATACTTTGGCCACCTGATATGAAGAGCTGACTCATTTGAAAAGACCCTGATGCTGAGAAAGATTGAAGGTGGGAGGAGAAAGGGATGACAGAGGATGAGATGGTTGGATGGCATAACCGACTCAATGGACATAAGTTTGAGTAAACTCTGGGAGTTGGTGATGGATAGGGAGGCCTGGCGTTCTGCAGTCCATGGGGTCGAAAAGAATCAGACACAACTGAATGACTAAACTGAACTGAACTGATGTGAAATGTTTGTATTTTACATTGCTTTATTTTGATATTTTGAAGACAGTGCTGTCAACAGATAGAGTATATTTTTAAGGAAATAAATCGTACTGGACCCTTCCAAAAGATTTTGAAATTTTGGTTGATGACCCAAAGAGTTTGAAGCAGTCTTCGCAAAATATGTTAATAAAAGAAATAATGGAAATACTTGAAAGACAAACCTGGCTTCTTCTTCAAGAGTTAATACACCAATAAATTATTGGGACAAAAAATAGTAATTAATTAAATAAAAATAAAGAAAAGCTTCAAGGATGTGCTGCTGAGGGCTACGTGCAGAACAATACAACTGACTCCCATAATCATGTTGAAAACAGGCTGGTTAGTGTCATCTTGGTTGTTTTAAGAACAGTTAATCTTCAACTCCAGTGTCAATTTATTCTTTTTCTTGAGGCCAGTTCCTTGAATGGTGAAAATCACAGATTCAGTACAGCTCAAGGTAGAGCAGCTGATGTCATGACTACAGTCTGGTCATCACGTAGTTAGTTTTTCTATCTAGTAGCAGTTACTGTACCTGCAAAACAAGTCAGGAATGTGTCTCAGACACTGTTATCTATGTACTTCAGGGAGGAAATAAACACCCTATGACTGCTATATGACTGATTTACTGTGTAAATTGTAACCAGTTCTCCTGCCCCAACTGCTATTTTTTTCACTGCATGTCTACATCCTTTCAATCATTAATTCTTGAGCCAGTCATTTGTGACTCAGGAGAGGCCTCTAGCAGACTAAAGTTTTTTTCTGTACAGAAAGGTACGGAAGAGCTTCTGTACCTGTGAGGGGCCAGCAAGGTCCTGCTCAATTTTAGCAACATTTTGAATGGTTCTTAGAGATTACCTTGAATTTTGCTGGGATGTTTGACAGTAGAGAGTCATCACAGTTCAAAGGGTTTGAGACAAGTTTTGGAAACAGCAGTCCTCTTAACAGCTGTGTTAAGGAAAGGTGGGAGCTCAGATGGGATTCTAGTTGATAATGGCACCCCACTCCAGTACTCTTGCCTGGAAAATCCCATGGATGGAGGAGTCTGGTAGGCTGTAGTCCCTGGGGTGGCTAAGAGTCGGACACGACTGACTGACTTCACTTTCACTTTTCGCTTTCATGCATTGGAGAAGGAAATGGAAACCCACTCCTGTGTTCTTGCCTGGAGAATCCCAGGGACGGGGGAGCCTGGTGGGCTGCTGTCTATGGGGTTGCACAGAATCGGACACGACTGAAGTGACTTAGCAGCTTAGCAGCATATCTTCTCTCCCTCTTCAAGTGCTTCAGTTATGCTCACTCATACATCCTAGTACTGTATACCACTCCCTGCTTTAGGCTAAGCCAGGGATGCGACTGCCTGCACACGTGGCCACTTCTGCCTCTCACGGCAGACATCTCTAGTCAATATGTTCATGCTTTCAGATCAAGCTGAAACTCAACCTCAGTCCTCTCAATTCACTATTGATTTCAAAGGGATGAGAAGAGGTTTGCCTTCCCAGACCTAATGAATGTTTATAGAATCTTAGCCCTTAATGGGACTTTAGAGGTGGGGCTTTGGGGCTTTCTAGGTGGCTCTAGTGTTGAAGAATCTACCTGTCAATGCAGGAGACACGATTTTGATCCGTGGGTTGGGAAGATCCCTTAGAGGAGGAAATGGTGCCCTGCTCCAGTATTCTTGCCTGGAAAATCCCATGGGCAGAGGAACCTGGCAGGCTATAGTCTATGGGGTGGCAGAGTCAGATACCACTGACCACAGCACAGCACAGAGGAATTTTTAGCCAATCAGCTCATATTGGAGAACAAAAATGTTGAGGCCCAGACAAGTTAAGGAATGTGCTCAGTATCTCAAATGCAGTGAGGGGCAAGTATCAGTAGAATTATTTCTTAAGTGCCCTGGCTCCTTCCCTACGTCTCTAAGGATACTGTGCTACACCCAAGTGGTATTTCAGCACCACTCGACTTCCAAGAGGCTGATCTCGGCTCTCTTCTCAGATGGATGCTTTGCCCACTCATCCCCTCTGCTTCCACAGCCAGCCTCAACTTCCATAGGTGAGTCCACAGGTATTCCATTGGAACTAATCTCTCACCATGTCCAGGACTTTGTTTCCCCTTTATATAACTCCCAGGACCATGGAGGGTCTTCTAGAAATATCATATACGGATAAGGGATGGAGGAAAGAGATAAACTAATCACACATTTTTGGAAACTCATCCTCTTACTCTCCTCTCTCCATGGGCCTTCTTTGAATACTCTGATACAAAATATCTAATATTAGGATCTGAGCATCTCATTTGCAAACAGATAAATTAGAGGATGAAATGATTCATGTTGCAAATGGATTTCCCACATTAAAAAAAAGGTCACAAGGTCTCTTTAAGTGGCCTCTTCTAAAGTGTTTGTTGATAGATTATTAAGTAATTAGTGGAGGTAAACCCGAAACTAAAATGTTCTAAGCCATGACTACTGTTTAAGTATCACGCAGAAATTAAGCTAATGCAAATATCAATGATTATGATTTTTAAAATAAGATGCAATTTGCTCAGTTTTAGGTTTGCATTTTACTGAATAAACAGCAAAAATACAGGAATGATGGCAGCTCCAAACCTCCACTGTCCTCTCTATGGTAACTCAGAATTCCCCTTTTTGGTTTTCTTTGTTTAGTTCCTGGAAGTAACATGACAAGTATGTTTCACGTGTCTCCAGATGGAAACATCAGCAACTCTTCTTTTCCCCCCAAACCCAGAGGCAAAAGTGCCCTCGTGAAGATGTGTCTAGATAGAGTTAGATGATTAGCATGGTCTCTGACAAGATCCCCTCCCAGTGTCAGGCCTCTGCTGCCCAGTCACCGCATTGTTTGTCTACGGGGTGGGGCTGGGGTTTCTCAAGCTTTGACTCACCTTCAGAAATGAGTCCTACCTCTGCCCTCCCCTTTCTAATGGAGTCACGGGTGCACACCTGCTCTCGTGTCTGCTCCCTAGAGAGGCAAGATGCAAAGCCTGGCTTCCTGATTTCAGCGCAACATGGTGCTTTGAAGATGACAAAGAAGATGTAGGACTCATGATCGATTGATCATGGCCATGCTGGAGCAGTGTGGGTGGGAGCGGGTGCCACAGAGTCATCATTCCACATAGCTTCTCAGGACCCACCTCATCTGGAGGAGGTGTTTACATGAGGTGATTTGAGGGGGTGCCAGGAAGTCTCCACTCCTCCTTTGAAAAAACATTCATTCTCCCAGCCATGTGGGGTGCCTGGAAATGAGTCATTGCTGATCTAAGAGACTTAGGTAGGCCACCCTTTCTGGGTTCCAGATCTAGCCACCATCAGAGCCATAATTTTTTCATCTATAAAATTAGAAATACAATTAGCTTTCTTCATAGAGTCTTGTGAAAACTGTATATAGAGGTGCTTTATAAGGTTTAATGACCAAAAATATGTGCCTGTGCCTGGCAGTGCAGGGGAGAGGGATCAGTTAGGGCTTCTTAGAGCAGTGGTCTCCAGCCATTTTGGTACCAGAGACCAGTTTTGTGGAAGACAATTTTCACACAGACTGGGGCAGGGGAGGTGGTTTGGGGATGATTCAAGCACATTTTTTGTGTACTTTGTTTCTACTGTTGTTACATCAGCTCCATCTCAGATCAATAGGCATTAGATCCCAACGGTTGGGGATTCCTGTTTTAGAGGAAGAAGGGTGGACAGGCTTGATGGGAAAGAGAGCATCTGTCAACCAGGGAGGAAAGAGGATACATACGGATCTGGTTCAAATGATGGAGACCACCAGAATCAGCTTCCTAATTCTGTCATTAACATAGCATGCACTAGATATCAGCCCAGGGACACAGGCACTTCAGCTGACTGTAAATTACTGTGAAGTCAGGAGACCTGTGATCCAACCCTGGCTTTGATATGAACTCTGTGTGACCTTGGGTCAAGCATGTCCTCATTACAAATCTCAATTTATCCTTCTGTGAAGTAGGGATAATGAGGCCAAGATGAAAGTTGAATGCCAAAGTTTTGAAAAGTTTAACATGTGAGATGTGTATGAGCTTGAGTGACTCTTGGAGATTTATGACCCCGGAGCACACAGCCACCTCAAGTCCAGCCATGTTCTCTATAAAGTCCATCCCCAGAGTATCATCCTCTGAGATGATAATTGTGTTATAAGCCAGAGTCTATTATTAGATAGAGTTCTCCAAAGTAAGCAGGAGTTGTTGATAGACAAAGTAAGAGGTCAATGAGCAGACTGAGGAAAATAGGAAGTAACATTTTTCCCGGAGAGGATGTGTGGGTGACAGGGACATGAAGAATGGAAAACCCACCCCTTCCTAAGAAGCACACATAGATTGATGCCTTCTAGGTGCCAGATGTGGGAGAACACCTTGATATGTGTCTACACCAATCCGTCCTGCCACATGCTTCCCTTCTGGAGAATTTGCATCATGATGAACTAATAGAACAAGAAGTTCTTGGGCTACTTGAACAAGGCAAATTTGACCTTGGAGTACAAAATGAAGCAGGGCAATGCTAACAGAGTTTTGCCAAGACAACACACTGGTCATAGCAAACACCCTCTTCCAACAACACAAGAGAAGATTCTACACAAGAACATCACCAGATGGTCAATACCAAAACCAGACTGATTATATTCTTTGCAGCTGAAGATGGAGAACTCTATACAATCAGCAAAAACAAGACCAGGAGCTGACTGTGGCTCAGATCATGAACTCCTTATTGCCAAATTGCCTTATTACTTATATTGAAGAAAGTAGGGAAAACCACTAGACCATTCAGACATGACCTAAATCAAATCTCTTACGATTATACAGTAGAAGTGAGAAATAGATTCAAGAGATTAGATCTGATAGACAGAGTGCCTGAAGAACTAGGGATGGAGGTTCATGACATTGTACAGGAGGCAGTGATCAAGACCATCCCCAAGAAAAAGAAATACAAAAAGGCAAAATGGTTGTCTGAGGAGGCCTTAAAATAGCTGAGAAAAGAAGACAATCAAAAGGCAAAGGAGAAGAGGAAAGATATACCCGTCTGAATGTAGAGTTCCAAAGAATAGCAAGGAGAGATAAGAAAGCCTTCCTTAGTGATCAGTGCACAGAAACAGAGGAAAACAATAGAATGGGAAAGACTAGAGATCTCTTCAAGAAAATTAGAGATACCAAGGGAACATTTCATGCAAAGATGGGCTCGATAAAGGACAGAAATGATATGGACCTAACAGAAGCAGAAGATCTTAAGAAGAGGTGGCAGGAATACACAGAAGAACTATACAAAAAAGGTTTTCATGACCCAGATAACTACGATGGTGTGATAACTCACCTAGAGCCAGACAGCATGGAATGTGAAGTCAAGTGGGCCTTAGGAAGAAGCATCACTATGAACAAAGCTAGTGGAGGTGATGGAATTCCAGTGGAGCTATTTCAAATCCTGAAAGATGATGCTGTGAAAGTGCTTCAATAAATATGCCAGCACATTTGGAAAACTCAGCAGTGGCCACAGGACTGGAAAATGTCAGTTTTCGTTCCAATCCCTAAAAAGGCAATGCCAAAGAAGGTTCAAACTACCACACAATTGCTCTTATCTCTGCACTAGCAAAGTAATGCTCAACATTCTCCATGCCAGGCTTCAACAGTACATGAACTGTGAATTTCCAGATGTAAGGCAGTGGAACCAGAGATCAAATTGCCAACATCCATTGGATCATCAAAAAAAAGCAAGAGAATTCCAGAAAAACATCTCCTGCTTTATTGATTATGCCAAAGCCTTTGACTGTGTAGGTCACAACTGTGGAAGATCCCTAAAGAGATGGGAATACCAGACCACCTTACCTGCCTCCTGAGAAATCTGTATGCAGGTCAAGAAGCAACAGTCAAAACTGGACATGGAACAACAGACTGGTTCCAAATTGGGAAAGGAGTACATGAAGGCTGTATATTGTCACCATGCTTATTTAACTTATATGTAGAGTACATCATGCAAAATGCCGGGCTGGATGAACCACAGGCGAGAATCAAGATTGCCAGGAGAAATATCAGTAACTTCAGATATGCAGATGACACCACCCTTATGGCAAAAAGTGAAGAGGAACTAAAAAGCCTCTTGACAAAAGATAAAGAGGAGAGTGGAAAAGCTGACTTAAAACTCAACATTCAAAAAATGAAGATCATGGCATCCAGTCCCATCACTTCATGGCAAATAGATGGGGAAACAACGGAAACAGTAAGAGACTTTATTTTCTTGGGCTCCAAAATCACTGCAGATGGTGGCTGCAGCCATGAAATTTAAAAAACACTTGCTCCTTGGACAAAAAGCTATGACGAACCTAGACAGCACATTAAAAAGCAGAGATATTACTTTGCTGACAAAGACCCATCTAGTCAAAGCTATGGTTTTTCCAGTAGTCAGGCATGGATGTGAGAGTTGGACTATGAAGAAAACTGAGCACCAAAGAATTGATGCTTTTGAACTGTGGTGTTGGAGAAGACTCTTGAGAGTCTTGGAAGGCAAGGAAATCAAATCAGTAATCCTAAAGGACATCAGTCCTGAGTATTTGTTGGAAGGACTGATGCTGAAGCTGAAATTTCAATACTTTCGCTATGTGATGTGAAGAACTGACTCATTGGAAAAGCCCCTGATGCTGGGAAAGATTGAAAGGCCAGAGAGAAGGGGACAACAGAGTTTGAGATGGTTGGATGGCATCATTGATTGATGGAGATGAATTTGAGCAAGCTCTGGGAATTGGTGTGGACAGGGAAATTTGGCATGTTGCAGTCCATAGGGTTGCAAGGAGTCAGACCTTACTGAGTGACTGAAGTGAACTGAAGTGAACTCGTAGAGTGGGGGCAGGGTAGAGGGGGGTATAGGTGGAGAAGGTGTTCATCCTGAAGATGGAAGGTAGAACCTGGCATCTGGAACTCAGGGTACTACATTCTTAAAGTTAGGCAAGAGAAGAGGTGGAGAAGGAAACCCTGCTTGCATGGGAAATATGGAAAGGATTACCTATTAAGTGAGGCTGACCCCTCAAAATGACCAATGTTCAGTTTATAGATGACAGGAAGCTCAGAAAAATTATTAGTCATGGCCTCCACCCAATGACAGTCACTTGCCTATGGCAGGGACACCAGCCTCTGTGATGGAGTGGAATTGAGCCTTGGGCCAGGGCCTCCGCCCAGCTCCATGCCTATTAGTTTTTCTTGTTGAGCAAGTCAGTGAACTTCCTTGGATCTACATTTTCAAACTATAAAATCAGATTTGCACAACTGGCAGAATTGCCACGATGCTTGAATAGGGCAAGAGGTACGCTTTGTTCTAATACTGACAGAAATTACTTCATCAATGGCCTCTAGTCAGCAGGATCCTGAGGTTTGGGGCAGTGGTCTAAAACCGGACCCACCCCCTCCTAGGAAGGTTTTCCTATCCCAGGAGGCCAAGTAGGGGGGTGGGGGTGGGGACCAGGACACCTTTCTCCCATCTGAATTAGTTTTTGAGCAAAGTTGCCAGATTTAGCAAATAAAAATACAGTCTTCCCCATTACATTTAAATTTCAGATAGACAACAAATTCTGTAGTATGTTTCCTGCAATATTTGGGGCACATCAATATTGAAAAATTCTGCTTATCTGAAATTCAAATGTAGCTAATGGCCCTATATTTTATCTGGAAACTCTACCCAGAAGCCAATTTTTTTCCCCACTCTTTCACCACCTCTAATACCCAAAGCAGCCTGATTCCTGGTGGGTAGGTGGGGGACAGCAGCACCTGCTCTACATGTGATCAAAAGGAAGCCTCAGAGAATACCATGTAAGCAGGCCCTTCTGGATTGGGCAAACCTTAAGCACCATGTCAGGCGTCCCTTTATAATGCTTAAGGGTCTGGATTCTCTGAATCCACTAGAGCGGAGTTCAAATTCAATCTCTGTACTTTACTTCCTATGTGATCTTTGCCAGCCTTGCTTTTCTCACATGCAAAAGAGCAACAATGGCATCATCTTACAGGGATTATAAAGGGATTATAAAGGTAAAATAAAACAATGGGCATGAAGGGTGATCTCAGGGCTGGGCACCAGTCAATGCTCAAAAAATGGCAGCAATAGCAGAAAAGGTTAAGCTCCTTTTTTGAGGGGCTGTATCTCATGGCATGAAGAACTTCCCCCACCAGGAATCAAACCCACCCCCCTTACAGTGGAAACCCGGAGTCCTAACCACTGGACTGCCAGGAAAGCCCTACATTCCTATTTTTGTTGGAAGTGCCCCCAGCCCATATTCCTTCCCTCTTTGCCGCTTCCTTCCTTCCTGTTTCTCATAACTCTCAGTCTACACGCAGAGCTTCACATAAGTCCTATTTTTCAAAGACTTGAGTCCTTGAGTTTGAGTAGACACCTTAGTGGATGAAGTCAGCTCAGGTAGCCAGGAAACAGAATGCTGGAGTATCTAGTGGGTGGTTTTCATTAAAACAGGCCCGTAAAGCAAGTCTCTGGAGGAAGTGCAGGTGGGAGAAGTGGGTTAGGAATCCTTTGGAAGATGGTAATGAAGGCCACACCAGGTGCCTGGGGCAGGCTGGGGGCCTTTAAAGGTTCCCAGGAGTAGCTGATGTGAACCTGTGCTCAGCCGAATCTCCTAGAGTCTGGCTCGTGCCTCTGGTAAGTAGTGAGGGATTTGTCCTCCTTTGATCTGCTGGGCCCTTTTCTACTCCTTGAACTGTCTTAAGCCGCTAGGCCAAGCTCCTCTCCTGTTCTTGGGTAACCAGAGAAGTAACATAAGCCTTGTGACAATTAAGAAAATGTCACACTAATTATTACTTAAGAAATTCAATCTCCCACACCAATGCTAGGTCCAAGTAATTTCCTAGTTCTCAGTTTGATTCCCTAGTAAGAGGAATTTTGTCATTGAGGGGAGATATTTAGAGCTACAGCATTTTGTGGCCTCCTCCAAAGCTTTCTCCTGCCTTTTCAGTCCTACCAGCAACCTCTCTCAAACCTTCCTTTTAGGTTTATAGAAGCTGGTCTATTAAATATTGTATTTTATACTCTGTAGCCACCACACCTCTCTATCATGATTGCCATCTGGAAACTATACTTCTTATATATAGTCATGAGCTTAAAAGATGAGGGACATGCCTACCAAGAGAACCAGAGACACGTGTCAGAGTTGGGAAGGCCTCAGAGCCCTTCCAGATCAATAGCCCCCAAACGGAGGCATGGAGGTCCAGAGAAGGCAGATTTCCCAGGGATGAGCCTGGCCAGCGAGTGGCAAGGTTGGATCTGGAACTTCCGCCTGTGCCTTCTTGACCATTGCTCTTTCCTCTGGACCAGGGTGCGTGCATTCTTGCATGCTAAGTCGCTTTAGTCACGTCCGACTCTTTGCAACCCTATGGACTGCCAGGCTCTTCTGTCCATGGGATTCTCCAGGCAAGAATACTGGAGTGGGCTACCATGCCCTCCTCCAGGGGATCTTCCCAACCCAGGGATTGTACCCGCGTCTCTTATGTCTCCTGCATTGGCAGGCAGGTTTTTTGGACCAGGGTGTCTCTTGGTAAAATATCCTCCTAAAGGCCCTTACCTCCAGCGATCTATTTGACCTTCAATTCCCCAGTTCTCCGTGGAGGGCCAGAACCACTATCCCCCAACTGCATTAAATGACTTGTGTTTACATACCATGGTAAATTAGGCGTAGAGCCAGGATTAGAACTGAGCTCCCACAACAGGTGTACTCCAGCCCCATCACTCACACACCACGACATTCTGTCTTCCCTCTAAGACAGGATCTGCTCCTGATCTTTTCCTCATGCCTTTCCACCTTCACCCACACCCATCACCACTTCTGAAAGTAGACGGTTGGCATTGCCAACCCATCGGCCAAGATCTCATGCCTTGATCTAGTGAAATATCTGGACCATCTTTTCATCCTCAGCTCAACACCCTGTCTTATTTCCTGTTAAGACTAAGAAATACACCATATATTCAATTGGGTCAGGCATCCATGGGAAGACGGAGGGCAATTAGAAATCAGAGTATCAGAGACAAAGGAGAAAGAAAGAGAGCGATTGCAATGAGTGTGTGTGAATCAACTCACTAGTCAACTTGAAGCTATTAATTACGTATCCTTTGCTAGAGGAGAAAACACTCTTTAGAAGTCAGAGGGAGAAGAGATGGAGGGAGCTGCTCTCATAATGTCCCCATCTGGGTTTCTTCCAGGCTCACCTGTTCCTGCAGCCATGTCTTCCCAGCAGCAGCAGCAGCAGCAGTGCCTGCCCCAGCAGATCCAACAGCAGCAGGTGAAGCAGCCCTGTCAGCCGCCCCCTGTCAAATGTCAAGAGACGTGTGCACCTAAAACCAAGGATCCATGTGCTCCGCAGGCCAAGAAGCAATGTCCACCCAAGGGCACAGCCATCCCAGCCCAGCAGAAGTGTCCCACAACCCAGCAAGCCCCCAAGAGTAAATAGAAGTAAGGATGGACTGAGATATGCCTGCCTGCCATCCCGGCTACCAGATGCAGACTTCTCTTCCTCCTGTTTCTCCTCTGATCCTCAGCTCCAGGATTTGCCCTCCTCTCCCACATCCTCCTGCTCAGGGTCCAAGGAAGCATTGTCCGGATTTCTTCCCACAGAACCCCTTGTCTCACACATCCCCTTGCTCCCAGTATTCTTCTGTTCCCCACTCTGATTCTCTCCTAGATGAACATGAGTGAGTTCCCAGCCTCTCCAGCTTCCATTTTGGCCACAGCTATGGCCCCATCCATGTTCTAAAGCAAGAAATATATCTGGCCTCATGGGGACACCAGAGGCTGATGCATAGCTTCTGTCTCATTCCCTTTCCCCATTCCCCATCCCTGAGCTTCCCTCCTATTTCTTCCTCTAATAAATCTGCGCTTCATATCATTGCCTGTGTCCTGGCCCCAGTCTGTGATGTGGAGGCAATATTGGGGGAAGTGAGTATGTGAATACACAGGTTCTTATCAATACATCCTTAGGGGACATGGGCATAGCGGCTCTCTAGTAACTAATGATGAGGGATGTCAGATGCTGACACATCTCTGGTAAAGGACGGGGAGAGAAATTCCAGGACTGGTTGACAGGAGTCTGAGAAACTCTTGCAAGCCAATTGACTCTAAGAACGGACAGAGTGGAAAAGTCTGGAAATCCCCAGCCTACAAGATGAATGTTTTTTGCCTATTGGAAGTTATTCTGAAAAAGCAGAAAGAACATACATAAATGACATGACCATTACCAGCCACTTCTATGAACATGTGTGAATGAATTTTTCATGTATTTATTTACTGTCCATCATTTATACATTAACCCACACTCACTCATTTACTTGCTTATTTACTCACCCACTGAATATCTAGCAGATTCTAGTGTGAAAATATTTTCCTCTCTGCCATGCTGCTTTTCCAGAGCTCTCCTGAGAGTCTATCCTGAGTTTCAGTCTATTTTCTCATGTAGGGAAAAGCTGTCCCAGGGATAGCCAAGTACAGAGTCCGTGCAGTTTTACAATTGATTTTTGTCAGTTAGTCCAATTTTATGCAGCTGTGAAAGAAGTCTTGATTTTACAGCTGAATTCCTAACTCTGGCAAGTCCTTTCACTCAGATTTTTGGGTTCCAGAGATGACAGACTTCCTTAGACTTCCATTAAGAGGAGTGACTGAAACAATGAGTTCTGCGGTAGCCTGAATCCCCAGTCATTAGCTCAGTAAGAGGGAGAGACATCCATGCCTTGGACACCAGTGGCCAAGGACGAAGTCTTAGCCCTCTGTGAATATGAAGGACCCATCTCCTCCATAAGGAAACAAGTTTTTAATTTAATGCCACCAAGCAGAGATTCACAAAGTAACAATGTCTTAAATATGAAAATCTCATTCATATATGTGGTGGAAGAAAGGTAATTTGTTCATTCCCAGCTTCCCTTCACACCAGTTCAGTTCAGTCACTCAGTCATGTCTGACTCTTTGCAACCCCATGGACTGTAGCATACCAGGCTTCACTGTCCTTCACCAACTCCCAGAGCTTGCTCAAACTCATGTCCATCTATCAGTGATGCCATCCAACCCTCTCAACCTCTGTCATCCCTTCTTCTACCTTCAATCTTTCCCAGCATCAGGGTCTTTTCCAATGAGTCAGTTCTTCACATCAGGTGGCCAAATGATTGGAGCTTCAACTTCAGCCTCAGTCCTTGCAATGAATATTCAGGACTGATATCCTTTAGGATTGACTGGTTTGATCTCCTTGCTGTCCAAGGGATTCTCAAGAGTCTTCTCCAACACCACAGTTCAAAAGCATCAATTCTTTGATACTCAGCTTTCTTTATCATCCAACTCTCACATCCATGCATAACTACTGGAAAAACCATAGATTTGACTAGATGGGCCTTTGTCAGCAAAGTAACATCTCTGCTTTTTAATATACTGTCTAGGTTGGTCATAGCTTTTCTTCCAAGGAGCAGGTGTCTGTTAATTTCGTAGCTGAAGTCACCATCTGCAGTGATTTTGGAGCCCAAGAAAATAAAATCTCTCACTGTTTTTGTTGTTTCCCCACCTATTTGCCATGAAGTGATGGGACCAGATGCCATGATCTTCTTTTTTTGAATGTTGAGTTTTAAGCCAGCTTTTCCACTCTCTTCTTTCACTTTCATCAAGAGGCTCTTCAGTTTCTTTTTGCTTTCTGCCATAAGGGTTGTGTGTATCTGAGGTTATTGATATTTCTCCCAGCAATCTTGATTCCAGCTTGTGCTTCATCCAGCCCAGCATTTCACTTGATGTACTCTGCACAGAAGTTAAATAATCAGGGTGACAATATACAGCCTTGATGTACTCCTTTCCCATTTTGAACCAGTCCATTGTTCCATGTCCATTTCTAACTGTTGGTCCTTGACTGGCATACAGATTTTTCAGGAAGGCAGGTAAGGTGGTCTGGTATTCCCATCTCTTGAGGAGTTTTCCATAGTTTGTTGTGATCCGCAGCCAAAGACTTTAACGTAGTCAATGCAGCAGAAGTAGATGTTTTTCTGAAATTCTCTTGCTTTTTCTATGATCCCCTTCACATAAAGTAACATAACATCAGAACACAAAGGGACATTATGCATCATTTGGCTCAATACCAGGGACCAAAGAGAAAATGTAAAAGCTCTCCCATAATTCCTATATACTGTGAAATATTAAAATTACTGGACTACTCCAAAACCCCCCTACAAGACTCAGAATATACCACAATGCTGCAGCATGAGGTAATTACTTTTTCCCAAATGCATCATTCAGCTACGATGCCTCTGTTTTTTGGTTTACACTACTCCTTCTGCCTAGAGTACCAGTTCTTCACTTTGCCCTGTAGGAGATCCTTTGGTCTTACAGGTCTGGTTCAGATTTTTCCATGGAACCTCACTCAACATCTAGAAAGAACTGAAACCTCCCACAAGCTCTTATGACACTTAGATTTCTACTATTAAGTAATATAATTATTGTAATTATTTTATGAATCATGCATATAATTGTTTTTTGCATTGTAGTTCACTTCTACATGTTTCTTTCCCCTATCATATTATGAAATCTTCAAGTCTAGGATCTTACTATTCTTAATATTTCCCAATTGCACAATGACTGGCTTTTCCAAATAAAGCTAGAACTTCTGATTCTGAGTGAAATGGCCCACCAGCAGTCTAATATAAGCTAAAAGAAATTTATAAATATCTGAAGTTTGCTGGGGTCCCAAAAACTCCAGAGAGAAGAGAACTTAAGAGGTGAGCTGTACTTTATAACCCTGTATCATTTGTGAATTCTGGGCATGAGTAGAAGAATGTAAACCTGGCCTTTCTACTATGGAAGACTCGCGGGGAGACAGAGAAACCAAAAGAGGCGGTAGATGCTTTGAGAGGCTTCAAGCTTCAATTTTCCATATTGTGAAAATTTAGTGAATTGGGGAATGTACAGGTCAATATACTAAAAACCTCAGCAGAAAGTTTCTGAAAAGAAGAGTAGAGTTTTCAGTAGTTTTATAAGACAGTGATTGGGGTGTGCAAACTGCCAAGGAGAAGGGTTTTGGGGAATACACCAGATTGGAAGTTTAAAACTGTAAGGCCAGGGCAAACCAATCTATTGTGATAGAAAATAGAATAGTGGTCATCCTTGGAGAGACTACTGCCTGGAGGGGACATAGTGGAGCTTTCCTGGCTTCCAGAAGTGTTCTCCCTCCTGTGGGTGATGGTTATGTGGGTGCATACGCAAAACTCATTGAGCTATACTGAAAATCTGTGCACTTTTCATTTTGTTTGTTTTTAACTTCAATGAAAATAGAGACAAATATCTCATAATATATGTGTGTGTATCAAATCATATTATATACCTTAAACTTATACAATATTATATATCATTTGTATCTCAATAAAGCTGGGGAGTAGCAAAGAAACAAAAGGCTTCAATTGCCTTAAATAAATTTAAAATAAATAATAATTTATATAATAAATAATTCATTGAAAGATATATTAGACCTCTATACTAAAAACATAAAACATTATTGAAACAAAAGAACTAAAAAATGAAGATACATGCCATGTCATGTGCTGGAAGACTCTATTACCGCCTAACAGATTCATACAAACAATCATCTGACTCATTACCAAAAAGTAGATAGCATTACAAAAATTAGAAGAGTATTTTTTAATAAATGGTGATGTGTTAAATGGATATTCATATGTCCATAACATTCAGATACTAACATTAACCCCCACCTTACACATTTACAAAAGTAATCCTTGATAAACTGTAGATCTGAATTTGAAAATTTAAAATATATGATTTTGGAAGAAAACATATAAGAGCTTGGTGTAAGCAAAAATTTACTAAACAGCACAAAAGTGTCATCCTTTAAAAACCTAATTTGCTTACATTAAAATTAAGAACTTCAGTTCACCAAAATACACACAAAGACACAGATTTGGAAAATTGTATACACACAGGTATATACACACATATGTATATTCATGTGTATGCATGCATATGTGTATGGGTGTTTGTATGCAATATAGATATAAATATAATTATGTTCACTTATATAAATATAAGATATAAAATAAACATTGTATTCAGAATACATAAAGGACTCCTAGATCAATAAAAACTACTATTTTTTTAGGTAGCCTACTAAAAAAATGGGCAAAGATTTGAACAGGTCATGAAAGAGAATGAGCAATAACTGTATAAAAAGATGCTGAACACTATCCCTGATATCTTCAGGGATATGCAAATTATAATGAAAGCATGGTACCACTACACAATCCAACATATTAGCTAAAACTAAAAACCCGGACAATACTAGGTTCTCATAAGAAATGGATAAATCGGAACTCCCATACACTGTTGATGGGAGCCTACACGGGACAGCCACTTTGAAAAACTATTGCACAGTACTTTCTAACATTGATCATACACATCTCATCCCAGCAAGTCCATTCTTTAGGGTATACACAACAGAAATGTGTACACGTGACACTAAAGCACATGTATGAAGATGCTCATAGCAGCAGAATTTGTAATAAGTCCAAGCCAAAAATATTCTAAACACCCATTTAATCATACAATGAGATGCTACAAAACAATGACATTGGACACATTATCCTACATAGCGTGGGCAAATCTCATAAACACAGTCTTGAGGGAAAGAATGCAGACATTAAAAGCACATAGTGAATGATTCTATTTACAGAGTTAGAATGACAAGAAGGTGAGAGGAAGGCTGGAAGGCTGTAGTAGGGGAAACTGGTCAAATTCTATGTCTTTATCCGGGTCCTAGATAAACGGATGCAGCCACTTTGTGAAATTTCACTGAACTGCATGCAGTTTCCCGTATGGGTCGTCCCTCGTGGCTCTGTGGTAAAGAATCTGCCTGCAATGCAGGAGATGCAGGTTTGATCCCTGGGTCAGGAAGATCTCCTGGAAGAGGAAATGGGAACCCACTCCAGTACTCTTGCCTGGAGAATCCCATGGACAAAGGAGCCTGGCAGGCTACAGTCCATGGAGTCACAAATTGTTGGACACGACTGAAGTGACAGCACACACACAGTTTCCAATATAATATCCTGCTTCCAATTTTTAAAGGTTATTTTTCCAACTTTAATTTACTTGAAAAATGATGCTTTTTCCCCCCAATGTTCCTTGTGTGTACTTCACTAATTTCCTCTCCCATCATGTCTTCCAACCCCATTCAAAATAAATCAATAAGATTAAAACAATATTTCTGTTATTCTGCAGAAAGGAAAGTGTTCTTAGAACTCTAAATACTACAGAAATGGAGGGAAGGCTCATTGCCATTTTCTCTTGCTATCCCTCTTCCTTGACTTGCCAGGAAAATTCTCTCTACCCCAGAGCAAAACAATGCCCTACCTGACCCACTTGCCCAACTGGGTGAACACAAACCTGGTCGGTTCCTATTCTCTGCCACTGCCTCTTCTGGCCAAGAGCCCCTTAGAGGCCAAGTGCCCAGGCGTGGGTGTCTGCACTGGAGATGTTCTGACAGTTCCTTTGGAGAAAGGGGCATGGGTTCTATAGTCAGACTGAACAGTATTGAATCTCAGGATCTCTTGTTTCCTAGCTGTCCACCTGCATCCAGTCACTTAGATCCTGAGACTTAGTTTTCTCATATGTGAAAAATTGTAATGGTTTAATAACACTTATTTGCAGAATTTTTGTGGTGATAATATCTATAAATTGACTGGATATTGTATATGCTCAATAAATCGTTGGTCTTACAACCACCTTTTACAACTGGGGAAGGTAGCTCCGAAACATTAGCATAAGGATACCCCTCTACCTAGAAAGCGGCCATATGGAAGTCTCTTTTCTGGCTCAGGAATCTACGCTATTGTAAATTGTCTCTTTCCCAGCATGGAGAGCACTCGGGTCCAGGAAAGAAGGGACAGGGGTCCTCGTTCTAGCTCTGCTACTAAATAGACCTATGATTTTCAGTAAGTCCCTTAACCTGGGTCCTTTGTCCATAAAATGAGAAGTTTGCATTGGATGTTTTTTTTCTGCCCAACAATTAGGTGGATCCATGCATTGGGGTAGGGCTTCCTCAATGGCTCAGCAAGTAAAGAATCTGCCTGCAACGCAGGAGACACAGGAGATGTGAGTTCAATCCCTGAGTCAGGAAGAGCCCCTAGAGAAGGAAATGGCGTATTCTTGCCTGGAAAACCCCATGGACAATTGGAGTGAGGGACGCTTTGTACTTTTGTAAGTGCTATTCCTTACCCCACCCTCCCTATTCCCATAAGAGTGCATCTGCTGATCTAATATGTAAAGTCCACATGTTCTGGGCATGGGCAAAGCCCAGAAAATGAGAGAATAAACAAATGAAAGGAGGTCAGGGGGCTTCCCTGGCAGTCCAGTGGTTAGGACTTCACCTTCCAACGCAGGGGGTGCAGGTTCAAACCCTGGTCAGTAAACTAAGATCCCACATGTCTCATGGCCAAAAAAAAAAAACAAAAACCCAAAACATAAAGCAGAAGCAATATTGTAACAAATTCAATAAAGACTTAAAAAAAAAAGAAAGAATGTCAGATTTATGAACAATTTCAGATGAAAGTAAACCAGAAAATATTTTTTAAAAGCTACAATTGTGCATTTTAGGTTTTGAAAAATAAAGATTTATTTTGAATTGACAGAGGAAGGAGGGAGGTGGAAAGCTATAATTTTCAGTACTTTGGGACTCCAGAGTTCATAATTTGGCCCTGCCAGAAGCTTCCTGGAGGTGGGAGGCATAAACCTCTAATCCACTGAAGGGAATAAGAATATGTCATCCCAGATATGCCTCTTTGACATAAAAAATTATTTCAAGCTGAAGGCAATTAAGAAACAGCAAACACAGAAAAATCCACCCCCTGCCCCTCCCCTTTTGGCCTAAACACAGAATATAAATTCTAGTACTAGAGATAGAATCTCATCAGACCAGAGATGGCAGGAGAGGAATCTGCAAACCAATCTTCCTCCTTTAGTTCTCACCTATTTATTTATCTTCCCACAGTCTGCTGCCCTTGGAAGCCTAAAATTGCTTTCCTTTGTCCTGTCATTTCTCTATAGATGTATTGGTCTTTGTTGAAGATGCTATACAAGCCACAGTCCTAGGCCACAGCTCTGAGTTACTTTTTGTTTTAGAGTGAAGTACACTGCGCACATTAATAAACTGATTTTCTCCTGTTGATCTTTTTTTGTTTGTTTGTTTTTTAAAGGAGTCCTAGGCAAAATCCTAAAATGGGTAGAGGTAAAATCTTGCTTCCCTTACACCACCAAAAATTCTCACTATCATGAGCATGATGGTATACAGGTAGGTGACACAGAACCATCTCTTGGCTCCAGGCCACCGAGTCCAAAACCAGCCCAGGCAAACCAGCTTGAGCCTGTGTTTTGATGATTCCCTGGAGGGAAGGAGGGGGTTCAAGGGTATGTGGAAGTACTTAGCCTTCTTTCAATGGGACTTAATTGCTTTCCAAGGTTCCCAATATCCTTAGGCCAAACACTCACATCCACAGGCATCTAGTTGCATCAACATGAACAAGTGCCCCAGTAAATTAGCACCACCCTGTACCTCCTTCCACCTGAAGGAGTTATGGGACTGGGGATCCTTGTCTGCATTAAAGTCCTAAGAGTTGAGATATTCTGTTGGAGCAATGATTTTCAAACCTGCTTGTCTCTGAGGACTTTTTTTTTTTTTAATCAACTGATTAAATAAATCTCAAGTGGAGTCCACAGGGATATTTTTAAAGATACCAGATAATGTCCCTTTCAATCAAGGTAGAAAAACCATTGGGTTTAGAATCTAGTGTTTCCTAACTTATCTGATCACAAAAGCCACCTGATGAGCACTTTAGAAATACAGATCCCCAGGTGTCCTCTGGCTACTCGTATTACATGAAGATGAATAGGTTGTTGCTGTATTTTAACAAGCACCCCAAGTGACTCTTATGCTAAGGTCAGTTAGGGGAATATTCCTCACTGATGGATACTGAGTCCCAGAAGCTCACAGAAGGCTGCCCATTTCTCTGCCAGACTTCATATAGGCTGGGACTCCATGCTTGACATGTGGTTGTCATTCAGCAACTATGTGTTAAATAAGTGGTTGACTACTTCACAAATGAAGAAAATTATGGAATGTTCTGAGTCACTAGAGATGAGTTTCTAACAACAGATGTACTTCAGACTTTCAGGAGAAGAAATATACTTGATATCTAGAATCTATCTGCTATGCTATGCTCACTACAATAGTCACTTTACATATATAATCTCACTGAACCGTAGCTCTGGAAGCAAATCTTATTGTTCCTAACTTATTGGTAAGATAAGTTGAGATTGAGTAAGGTCTCAAAGTCACATCGCTAAATTTGCTTCTTGGCCCTTCCACCTATTTACCATGTAAACTTGGGCAGGGGACATTCTCTGTGCTTCAGCATCAGTAGAATGGCTTTCATGACCTACTCCTAGCAGTGATATTGTAGGGATTAGTGTCAAGTGCCTAGAACAAAGTTTAACACTGTGTAGATGCCATGTCTTCTCCAAGGGATCTTCCCAACTCAGGAATTGAACCCAGGGTCTCATGGGTCTCCTGCATTGGCAAGCAAATTTTTCACCACTGAGCCACCAGGGAAGCCCTAATCAAATAGGAGCTATTATTATTAAGAAACTTTTCCAATCTCTCTCTTTCTCTCTCTGTCTCTCTCTCACACACACACACACACAGAGCTAGTAAGGAGCAGAGCTAGAACTTGAACACGAGACTTTATGTTTTCAAATCTGTGATCTATATTTTTAAATTTATTGTTGTTTTTTAAAAAATATTTATTTATTTGGTTGTGCCAGGTCTGAGTCGTGGTGCATGAGATCTTTAGTTGCAGCATTGGGATCTAGTTCCCTGACCAGGAATTGAAACTGGGCCTGAGCATTGGGAGAGGAGAGTCTTAGCCGCTGGACCACCATGGAAGACCCCTCAAATCTGTGACATCTAGAAGCCATTCTGCACTCTGGAGGTGTTTTCTGTAGAGGTGGATCAGTGATGAAGCCAGCACAGCTGAACAAACAAGAGGGAACCAACAATTGCAAACAGCAGTCACCTCCAACAGGGTTTTGGATTCTCTGTCCAAAGATGCTTTTAGTCATGTGGTTATCAGTCTGCCCCTTCAACAGCCCAAGGGGCAATGAGTGATCAGTGGGGGAGCATTTATCTATGATATAAATCTGAACCATTCCTGATTCCATTTCAAAACTCAGTAGCCTCTTTTTCTCTCTGTGTATGTCTTTGATCATCTATATCCTATCCTACTTCTATTTCAAGATAGAGAAACTCTGTCTAGAAAAGACAACAGATAGGGAAATACTTGTTCAGCTGTGTGAGAATGTCAGGACCCAACCAGGATTCCCCCTCTTCCCTCCACTCCCTCTTCTTCTCCTTGTCCTATTCCTTGTCCTATCCACCCTCTCCTCCTTCTAAGAGTAGCTCTCCAGCATATAGAATATCCCACAAGTATTGAGAAGCAATATGGCAAAGTTGTTAAGGGACTGGGTCCTGGCACATCCTACTTTTATGATCTCTTGGGAGAGTTCCTTTACATTTTTCTGCCTCCATTTCCTTACCTAGGGCATGTCCACATCATTGCATGATCACCAACTTTAGCCACCCCCTGCACTCCAACTTGAATAAAGTGTGGGCTGTGTGGTCATTGCCACTATCCAATAACTTGTATATAATCTGATAAACATCTGCATCTGAAAGTGTCATAGAAAAAATGAGAGGAGATAAAGCAACCATAAAGCCCGAGCATGTGGTCCCACTCTAGAAGGGCACCCTGTCCTTGGGTCCCTTCTCTCTCTTTCACACACACACACACTGAGAGAAGAAAAGGAAAAACACACAGACAAGAGAAAGAAGATTCATGAGATTTGAAGTGAAAGGAAACAGACAAATTACCAAGAATGACTATGTACAACATTCATTCATCCTAATAGTGTTTGAAGCATCATTTCATTTAATCTTTACAGAAATCTTGTGAAATACAATTAAAGTTCCTATTATAAAAAAATAGGATGTTGAAGTGTAGAAAGGTTCGGTAACTTGCTCAAGGTCATCTGACTAACAAGAGCATAACAACTGGGCCGGACACTAAGCCTTGGCCCTTTCTTTCTTCCTACCTCGAGTAAAAGAAGCCAGATTTAAATTTTTATCCATCCTTTCAGGGGAAAGAAAAGAGGGAGGGTAAAGAACTCTGTTCTTAGGAAGACAGGTTTCTATCTGATTCTTCCACTAAAGAAGCCACGAAGCACTATTCATAATAGCCAAGACATGAAAGCAACCTAGACGTTCATCAACAGAGAAGTGAATAAAGAATATGTGGTATATATAGCTATAGATATAGATATAGATATACACAATGTATATAGATAGATATAGGCAATGAAATATCACTCAGTCATAAAAAAGAACAAAATGATGCCATTTGCAGCAACATGGATGGACCTAGAGGTTGTCATGAAGGAAGCAAGTAAGAAACAAAAAGACAAATATCGTATCATTTATATGAGAAATCTTTTAAAAATGTTACAAATGAACTTATCTATAAACACACAAACAGAGTCACAGATACAGAAAACAAACTTTTGTTACCAGAGGGGGAAAGGAGATCAGTTCAGTTCAGTTCAGTTCAGTCGCTCAGTCGTGTCCGACTCTTTGCGACACCATGAATCGCAGCACGCCAGATGGGGAGGGGTAAATTGGGAGACTGAGATTGACATATACACACTACTGCATATAAAATAGTTACCTAATAATGATCTACTGGATAGCACAGAGAGCTCTACTCAGAAGTCAGTAATGATCTACATGGGAAAAGAATCTGGAAAAAAAAGTGGATATATGTATTACTGATTCACTTTGCCATATACCTGAAACTAACAGTCTTGGCGGGCTGCAGTCCATGGGGTCACAATGAGTGGGACAGAACTGAGTGACTAACACACTGAAACTAGCACACCACTGTAAATCAGCTGTATCCCAAAAATGAAAGAAGCTGTGCTGCCTGGACTGCACCCCTTCCATATTCCACCTCTCTCTCTTGCTCCCTGGGGACTGGGCTGGGTAGAAGCTCTCCAGCATTAGGACTTCCATGCTCTCTCCAGCTCAGCATTCATGCCGGCAACCACTGCTTCTCTTGCCTCCTGCGCTGAAGCATCCAGGAGGCTTCTAAACACCTAGGTCTGGTGTTTCCTCTCCTCCTCTTCTTTTATAGATGGGGGCACCATGTGTTATAGACTTTGTTTTCCTTTAAACATCCGAGCCTGAAGTGTACGGTGGGGATCAACATTCTGGTCTCCTGAGCTCCCCACAGTGCTCAGGGGGAGGTGGCAGTAAAACTCTCACTTGTTTCTAGATGTTACCATATTTTAAATATGGGTTCCTATGCTAAAATGATGGGCTTTCGAATCTGGCAAGTCAGTCCCTATGTGCTCTGGGCCTTGGGGAAGTAAAGGAGGAGGGAGTGTCCTCAGTCAGCAAAGGAAGAGTGTGATCACTGTGTTCACAAGTGTGGGGGTCCCCCTCCTTGCTCTGTGCACGATTGAGGAACTAGCTCCACACTCGGAGGGAGCTAGTAGAGGAAAGATTCCCCAGCTGGCCCAGAGGGGAGCTGGGTTTTGACTAGAGAGGAGCAGCAGCCTCCTGTGAAAGGTCAAGGAGTTGACCCTTTCTGAGAGATGCATTCACCATCAGAAACCACCCAGTTTGCCCTTTCTTTGTGTGGGAAGTGTATGGGGCTAGGTTCACTGGCTAACGCCACCCTGATGGTAAAAAGCAGACCTTCTTTGAAAGGGAGAACTGACTTAATGCCAACCACTAGTGAGCTTCAGACGAACAAATGGGGAAAATGATGTCAGGGGTCAAGGGAAAGTTACAGAGTCGGGATCCAGAGCAGTGTGGGGTGGAGTACAGGAAGCACAAGTCAAGACAGGCAGGAGAACCCAGCCAAGGTGGGGTACTGGGTGACAGGGAAATTCTTTGACATCCAGAGCCAAGACCCAGACGTGGGTTCAGATCCTCCAGAGCCTGAGACAAGCTGGCTGATACCACAGGACAGAGGGCAGGAAGCAGGTTCCTCAGGCCTGAGAATCTTACCAAATGTAGCAACAGATTCTGCCCCAAGCCCCCTATGTCAGGAGTCTGTGAGAAGGAGTTTGGGTAAAGAGAGGGACCTGGCCCAAGCCCAGAGGGGTGTTAAAGTGAGGTGAGAGGCTAGGAGCTCAGCTGTCATCATGGTGCTGGTAGCAGCCCAGAGGGAGATAGATCATTAAACCAGCTGACCATGAACACTGGGTGGAGAAGGCAGCGGAAGCTGCCCGTCCCTAAGCTTTGCTGAACCCTTACTCTCCCTTTCAACTCATTTCAAAAGAAGAGAGACTTCTCAGAAATCAGATTATGCCATTCATTCATTCACCCATTCACTGAGTCAGTCAGTCATTCTATAATTGCCAAGTCACTGAGCAGCTACTACTTACCAGGCACCATGGATGGATGTGGACCAAGCGTGATGGGCTCACGGTGGGAGGCCCATCTAGGACTCGGGGTCATAAGAGGTGACCACCTGTGGAGCCAGCATGTGCTCTGTAAACATTTAGGTATGTGTTTGGGGGTAGAGGAAGGAGGAGCTATCTATACAGCTGGGTTTAAGGGTGACTAGGATTCTCCCAAGGCCACACCTAGTAACATCTTGTGTTTTGAGGGCAGCTCTGAAGCAGTGACTTCAGTTTCATGTTGCGTACATCAGAGGAAATTTCCAGTGTAAGGACCTTCAGGGAATCCCTGCTCTTATGCCCCCAGAAAGAGAAGCCCATGGTGAGGAGACTCTCCAGGATCCGAACATCATGGAGGGAAGCTATCCCTGGGCAGATGCTCAGAAGTATCTTCTTGCTATCCTCAATGCTATTACTGTTAAGGGCACCTAAGCTCTGTCACTTTGCCCCTGGGACTTCCTCCAACGTGAAAACAACTCTGCTTCAAAACAGACATTTTAGCATTTCAGCCTTTCTCTCCCTCTCTCAGACCCAGTCCACTGAACGATGATAAACTAGATGAGCCCCTTACTTTGCCCTATGCTAACTCATGCCCCTTCTATTTTTAGAAGTGCTGGAAATACCTTCTGTTTATCCCCAGAGCCACTTTAAACATTCAGTAGCTTTTTTCCTACTTAAGAGGATTTATCTTAGCAAATATTAAGGGCTCACCCAAAAGGCAAAGCTCTTCCTGACCTCACACTGCCACTCACATGATGCTTTCCCAGGACTCTGAGTGGGCCCAGATCCAAGCCAGGAAGGCTGAGTTCCCCCTTTCCACCTTTAGTCATTTTCCTGCCTGAGCTTAATTTGCTCTGTAGGCATTAGGAGCAAGGATGGACTAGTATGAAGATGAACACAGGATTTCTGTGTGGAATTCCTTTTCTCATGGGGTCTCTTGTTTGGTCTTGGGTGAGTTATTTCACGTCCACAGCCTCAAACTGTTATCACTTGAGAAGCATGGATCTAGTGAAGATCTCAGAGTTCCATTAAACTAGTGGCTCTGAACTAGGCTGTGTCCCTCACCCTAGGGAATTCTTACTCTGAGGGGAAGGGGTTTTCATACTGGGAAAGCTCCTAGAATGAGACATAACAGGTGTATATTAAGAACTTGTTCAACGTTTGTTGAATGAATGAGGATACAGAAATTACTATGGGAACACTGTTGAATTGATGCTTTTGAACTGTGATGTTGGAGAAGACTCTTGAGGGTCCTTTGGATTGCAAAGAGATCCAACCAGTCTATCCTAAAGGAAATCAGTCCTGAATATTCATTGGAAGGACTGATGCTGAAGCTAAAGCCCCAATACTTTGGCCTCCTGACGCAAAGAGCTGACTCATTAGAAAAGACCTGATGCTGGGAAAGATTGAAGGCAGGAGGAGAAGGGGATGACAAAGGATGAAATGGTTAAATGGCATAAGCAGCTGATTGGACATGAGTTGGAGCAAGCTCCGGGAGATGGTGAAGGATAGGGAAGTCTGGTGTGCTGCAGTCCATGGGGTCGCAAAGAGTCGGATACGGCTGAGAGACTGAACAACAACAACTGTTGTTTTGAGCAGACACATTTTTGATGCACAGAAAGCACCCCCCACCCTCCACTCGCCCAAAGATACAGAGCCAGAGAGGAAGGAAACCATTGCAGCCAGCAAGATTCTCAAGATGCTGGGTCTGGAGTAGGAAGTGGGCAAGAGGTGGGGAAGTGTTCATCCTGGAGGACTCCATGAATGGGTTGTGGGTAAAGGTGGTTAGAAAAGACTTCCAGGTTTTCAGGTGGGGGTGGTATAGAGTTGTGTTAGGAAAGAGGGCAGGGCCATGTCCTGAAGGCTGGGTGGAGGGAAGAGAAAAGTTTATCCCAGAAAAGGAATTAGCTCTTGAAAATCTCTGAAATAGGAGAGGGGTGAAGGTGTGGTTGGTGAAAGCAAAGCAGGTTTACCCAGATTAGCAACCAGTCAGAGAGGGGTGAGGTTGTTGGTGGTGGGGGGGGTGATAATTAAGTAATTCCAAATGTGTGTAGTTTAATGGAGTTAGGAGAAGGGATGAACATAAGGGTGTAGGACATTTCAGACAAGGACTCTATAACCAGTCAATTCCATGCTCTCTAGCATCTAGCATTATAAGGCAGACAGCGCGTGCCCACTTCAGCTTATCTGATCCCCTTCCTTTCCCACTTGTTCATCTACTCAAATGTGCTCTATCCCACAGCACATGAGGAACAACCATCCCAAGGAAAAAGGCAGCAGGAAAGTGGCACTACCGCAAAAGGACTCAATCCTTTCTTCAGAATTAGTTCATTAAACGCTCCAGGAAGCCTGTGGGTCACCCCTCCCCCAGATAAGCCCTATTCTGGGTCTGCGGGGGAGGGGCAATTGGAATTAGGCCCAGGTGACATCACTGTCATACAGCCAGTGCCAAAGAATATCAAGTGGGTGGTTTTCATCACAAAAGCTGAGCCAACTGATAATTGAGGGGAATCAGGTGAATCGTGCTTGACAGGTAAGGAAGGAAAACAGAGGGGGCCCCCGATGATTGTATTTCCTTGAGGCAGGGCTCATTCATTGTATAAAATGCCAGCTGGCCCGTTGACTTCACAACCGACTGGAGCAACCAGACAACCTGTTCTTCTCTGTGGACCAGGTGAGTCTCTGATTAGAATCTATTTGAAATTTTTATTTTATCGTTGTTGGAAAATGGACAGAGGCAAACACGTGTAAGAGGGCTGAAGAGAGAATACTGGGGTATCTTTATTTTAAATGAAACGTGGTTTGGGTTTGAAAGGACATTAGAGCTGGTGAAGGTAGCCCCTTCAGTGGACAGCTATGGAACTGGGGGTCAAAAAGGAGGACAATCTTCGTAAGTTCTCAAGGTAAATTAGTGGTTGTGTTACCACTAGAACTCAGGACACACTCAGCAACACCATTATTCCCTGTTTCTGATAACTTATTATACAAATTTTAATTCATAAGAGGGACCTCTACTGAATATTTATTATACTTAAGGCACAGTGCTAGGCATTGTGGAGGGGATCAAATGGTCACAGAACTTCCTCACAAACTTACAACCTAGCAGGGAAGATAATGCATGTACACACATGTAGCTGAAATCTAAAGTAGATAGTGACTGGTATCAGAGAGGGGTCAGGGAAAGGCAGTGGCAGTTTGGGGGAGCTCAAGAAGAGCTGCTGGTGATGACACATGATGTGAGCTATGATGGAGGAGTATTTGGACACACAGAGATGGGAAGGGAAGCATTTCAGAGAGGCCTGTGTACACAAAGGCCAGAGTAAAGTAGGAGGAGCTTAGATTCTAGACTCATCCAATAAATCACAAGGTGTTCTGTGTGATACTAGAGGTGTGTGCAGTGCAGCTCTTTCTACATCGCTTTCTAAATGACTTAATATGTGGTTTTGGGTTTTGTCAATAAGGGACGTGACGTGTCTGGGGAAGAAATGGAGCCGAGGAATGAATCCCCCTGATATGGCACAGAAATGAGTTGCCTTTAAGCTCCTCCTCTTGCAAAACCTCAGAAATTATCAAAGCATGTTTTAACTATCAAATTTAGCTAGAAGGAACAGAGACTGTCTCCTCTAAAGGGCCCTGAAGTGAAACTGTTTGGCATTTAACCTGATTTCTTCTCTGTTTAGTCAAATCATTGAGTCAGCTTTTCTGTCTCTAAGTTCAGCCTCCTTTGAAGCATGAGTTCCCACCAGCAGAAGCAGCCCTGCATCCCACCTCCACAACTTCAGCAGCATCAGGTGAAACAGCCCTGCCAGCCTCCTCCCCAGGAAACATGCATCCCCCAAACCAAGGAGCCATGCCACACCAAGGTGCCAGAGCCCTGCCACCCTAAGGTTCCAGAGCCATGCCACCCCAAGGTTCCAGAGCCCTGCCACCCCAAGGTTCCAGAGCCCTGCCACCCCAAGGTTCCAGAGCCCTGCCACCCCAAGGTTCCGGAGCCGTGCCACCCCAAGGTTCCGGAGCCCTGCCATCCCAAGGTTCCAGAGCCCTGCCACCCCAAGGTTCCAGAGCCATGTCCTTCACCAGTCATCCCAGGGCCAGCTCAGCAGAAGACCAAGCAGAAGTAATGTGGTCCACATCCACGCCTTTGAGGAACTGAGCACCAGCTGCTGAATCTCCTCCATTTGCTTCTGTTGTCCCACTTGCAATGAGTGTGCTGTCACCCTGAATTATAACCCCTGCTTCTTTGTACCCTGTAAAAAGTTTCCCTCACATTCAGTCTGGAGGGTTCCTGAGCTTCTGAATCAGGTTGAAAAGCTCACTGGCTGAGCTAGTCTTCCTGCTGCTCAGGGCTCATCTGAAGAGGATGTTGGGGTTGGGGGAATCGAGTGAATCTTCCCTGCTCTGCCCCCATTAAATATGTTTAACTCGATAGCGGACTGTATGTGTCACTGGCTGATAGCTTCCTTCATGGTTCTTTCACGTGAAGCAGAAACTGCCCACAGTAAGGGCTGTTTGTGAGAGCTGCAGTCAGAAAGGATCTAGACATTGGGAACACGTGTGTGTGTGTCTGTGTGTGTGTGTGTGACTATACTCACAAGCATTGCTAGGCTGGCATTGGGAGAGCAGGCAAGACCACCAGAGTCTGTTACTTTGGGTAGCTAGAGTAGGACTTTCTTCTTGAAAGAGTAAATTATTCATATCTAAGTGTAGATGGTGTCTGCTTCATGCCATCTCTGACTCTACCCACACTGCCTTTATTCTTTTCTTATTTCTTTATTCCTGTTCCATCGTGATTATCTACTCTTCACTCATTCTCCCTGCCAAGCTCTTAAACACATTCACAGATGCAAACACACACACATCTTCATCCACACATATGTACCCATACACTCATACACAGACACACACACAGATCCCCCAAATTACAAAACACACACACATATACACATACACAGGGTACTTCTCAGAGTAGAACATAAGAGCAAATGCAGCAAATAAAAATGGAAAAGAAAAGTTTAGGCACGTTTAAGAAGGAAAAGAGGTTAATACATACGAGGCCAAAATTAAGATAAAGTAGAGGGAGAGCAGATAATTAAGATACAAAAGGCAACCTAGGTGTCCATTGATCAATGAGTGGATAGAGATGATGTGATATATACACACACAATGGAATATTAATAAGCCATAATAAAGAAGGGAATCTTGCCATTTGCAGCAACAGGTATGGGCACAGAGGGTATTATGCTAAGTGAGATAAGTCACATAGAGAAAGACAAATACTGTATGATTTCACTTATATGTGGAGTCTTTAAAAAACAAATACCAAAAAACAGAAACAGATTCAAAGATACAGAGAACTAACAGGAGGTCACCAAAGGGCAGGGTTTGAGGTAATGGGCTTCCCTTGTGCCTCAGCTGGTAAAGAATCCACCTGCAACAAGGGAGACCTGGGTTCGATCCCTGGGGTGGGAAGATCCCCTGGAGAAGGCAACGGCTACCCACTTCAGTATTCTGGCCTGGAGAATTCTATGGACTATATAGTCCATGGGGTCGCAAAGAGTCAGACATGTCTGAGCGACTTTCACTTTGAAGTAATGGGCCAAATAAATGAAGGGAATTAACAGGCAAAAAGTTCCAGTTATAAAGTAAATGTCACAGGGATATAATGAACAGCAAATACTGTCAATAATATTGCAATACTTAATTGTGACAGATGATTACTAGACTTATTGTGGTGATCAATTAATGTATATATAAAAGGTGAATCTTTGGCCACCTGATGAGAAGAACTGACTCATTTGAAAAGACCCTGATGCTGGGAAAGATTGAAGGCCAAAGAGAAGGGGACAACAGAGGATGATATAGTTGGATTGTATCACTGACCCAATGGACATGAGTTCAAGTAAACTGTGGGAGTTGGTGACGGACAGGGAGGCCTGGCATGCTGCAGTCCATGGGGTCACAAAGAGTCAGACATGACTGAACCGAACTGAACTGAAAAGTTGAATCACTATGTTGTACACCTGAAAGCAATATATTCTTTGTCAACTACACTTCCATAAACATATAAAAGGAAGAAGTCAATTGACAAAAAAATGTTTAAACATTTTCTACACCATACATTGAAATTACATTTATTTACAACACTTCTTTAGCATGTTTCAAAAAAGCAAAGCAGTCCAAGATATTGATGAGCTAGAGGCAAGATTTTTCAGAACCTTCCTAAAACCCTGCAGCAGTTTCCAGAACCACAGCCCCCAAAGAGAGGAAAGGCGGTACAGTCACGTCTTGTGTGCATGTGTGATCCCACACAAACCCCCTTTGCAATACTAAATCTTTCTGGGAAAGCCCTCCACTCTGTCCACCCCACTCACTACCAAGGACTGCAGTCTTGCCCACTGACTTTGAACTTACTATCATCAAGGATTAAATGAGGTTATCAGGCCGAGGTGGAGTTCTCTCCATCTCAGTTGCTGCTGCTGCTAAGCCGCTTCAGTCGTGTCTGACTCTGTGCGACCCCATAGATGGCAGCTCACTACTCCTCTTCTTTCAGCCCCTTTCCTCTCCAGGAAGTAGAATGTCAGGTCACCCAGCCAACACTAGAGGGCAGGGTCCTGCTTGTAGGTGAGAGATTTGAAACGCAAACTATGCACAGGTTGGTGGACTGCAGGTTCACAGCTTGGTTGCAGAGCTCATCAGTGCAGATAAAGAAATGGATGTTTGGCTCTCTTCATAGATGTGTCTTGGTTTCCTCACCTTCCTGTCCTAGGAGGACCATGAGTCTCCATGTGTCCTGAAGGAAAAAGAAGACAATTTGGTTTGGATGAAGACTGTTTTCTAAGGGAGTTCCCACAGGACAACAGGCTGTTTCCTCCTTTCTCTGACTTGGAAGAAACACTCTCCAACCACTTTTCCAGTGGCTTCCAGCATCTCCCCACATAGTGCACTCAATTCTCTTCAACATTGGTCATCCTGTTCCTCTATCTCTGCCTTCTGTCTCTTTTCTGTTGTATGTCCAACATTCCCGCCCCCAATCTCAGCCACCCCCACACCAACTACCTGCCAAATGATGGGAGTCTATGTGATGTCTGCTGAAATGACGAGTGGGCTATACCTCCCAGACAATGCTGTGGATTTGACAATGCTCTTTTTTGTTTTTATTTTCAATTTGAGGATAATTGCTTTACAATGTTGTGCTGGTTTCTCTGTATAACATGAATCAGCCTTAAGTATACATATGTCCCACCCTCTTGAAACTTACCCCCTCCCCATTCTACCCCTCTAGAATGTCACAGAGCACCAGCTTGAGCTCCCTGTATTATACAACAACTTCCCATTGGCTATCTAGTTTTCATATGGTAATGTATGTTTCAAGGCTACTTTCTCAATTCTTCCCACCCTCTCCTTCCCCTGCTGTGTCCAAAAGTTTATTCTCTACATCTGCATCTATATTCCTGTCATGCAAATAGGTTGATCAGTACCATTTTTCTAGATGACATACATATGTGTTAATATACAATATTTGTTTTTCTCTTTCTGACTTACTTCACTTTGTATAACAGGATCTAGGTTCATCCACCTCAGTTCAAGTGACTCAGATTTGTTCCTTTTATGGCTGAGTAATATTCCATTTATATACATAACAAAATTTCTTTACCCATTAGTCTCTCAGTGGACATCTAGGTTGCTTCCATGTCCTGGCTATTGTAAATAGTGCTGCAATGAACATTGGAGTAAATGTGTCTTTTTCAATTATGGTTTTCTTAGGATATACACCCTGTAGTGAGACTGCTGGGTCATATGGGAGTTTCATTCCTAAGTCTTTTTTTTTAAAGGAATCTCCATACTGACAAAGAATTAACCTTCAAAGTATACAATAAATTCATTCAATTCAATATCAGAAAAACAATCAGAAAATGAGCAGAAGACCTAAACAGATATCTCTCCAAAGACATACAGATGGCCAATAAACACATGAAAAGATGCTCAACATCTCTCATTTTTAAAGAAAAGCAAATAAAACTACAATGAAATATCACCTCATATTCTTCAGAATAGTCATCATCAAAAAACTACAAATAATAAATGCTGGAAAGGATGTGGAGAAAAGGGAACCCTCTTGCCATGTTGGTGAGAATGTAAATTGATACAGCCACTATGGAGAGAGGAACATTCTGAACCCCACTCTTTTAACACTGAGTTGCCACTGTCATTCAAGCTGCCAGGTGATACAGAGTGCCCGTTTTAGCAGCATGGCTGCCCAATTGTTCTAGGACTTTCAGGGGGCTTGTGTATTAGTTGGGAGATAACGTCCTGCTGCTCCACTTCTCTATTACTGGGACTGCGTGGTTGCTAAGTCGCTTCAGTCATGTCCAGCTGTTTGTGACCCTATGGACTATAGCCTGCCAGGCTCTTCTACCCATGGGATTTTCCAGGAAAGAATACAGGAGTGGGTTGCCATGCTCTCCTCCAGGGGATCTTCCTGACCCAGAGATCAAAACTGCATCTCTTGCATCTCCCGCATTGGCGGGCGGGTTATTTACCACTAATGTTGCCTGGGAAGCCCGTGACTAGGACCACTTGATCTTATAAATAACTATGCATCATAATTGCCACTCTTTTAAAATTTTAATCTCAATCCATATTAGAGGATAAAAGTCGTCTTAAAACTCAACGTTCAGAAAATGAAGATCACGGCATCTGGTCCCATCACTTCATGGGAAATAGATGGGGAAACAGTGGAAACAGTGTCAGACTTTATTTTTCTGAGCTCCAAAATCACTGCAGATGGTGACTGCAGCCATGAAATTAAAAGACGCTTACTCCTTGGAAGAAAAGTTATGGCTAACCTAGATAGCATATTGAAAAGCAGAGACATTACTTTGCCAACAAAGGTCCGTCTAGTCAAGGCTATGGTTTTTCCAGTGGTCATGTATGGATGTGAGAGTTGGACTGTGAAGAAAGCTGAGGGCCGAAGAATTGATGCTTTTGAACTGTGGTTTTAGAGAAGACTCTTGAGAGTCCCTTGGACTGCAAGGAGATCCAACCAGTCCATTCTGAAGGAGATCAGCCCTGGGTATTCTCTGGAAGGAATGATGCTAAAGCTGAAACTCCAGTACTTTGGCCATCTCATGCAAAGAATTGACTCATTGGAAAAGACTCTGATGCTGGGAGGGATTGGGGGCAGGAGGAGAAGAGGATGACAGAGCATGAGATGGCTGGATAGCATCACTGACTCGATGGACATGAGTCTGAGTGAACTCTGGGAGTTGGTGATGGACAGGGAGGCCTGACATGCTGCAATTCACGGGGTCGCAAAGAGTCGGACACGACTGAGCGACTGAACTGAACTGAACTGAGTTAGAATTCTTGATATTCATGTCTTTTTCCCAAGAAAACATATGACATAGGTTTGATCTTTTGGAACAGTATCTGCTTTATTTTCTAAACCACTTTGGTTTCACTGTACATAATAATGACAATTTCTTAACACAATTTAGAAGTTGAATCCTGGGGTTACTTATTGCTTTCAACCAACATTTGCTGTTGCACAAAAGGATTTTCTTTGAATGATGATGTAAGAATGGAGAATCTTTGCAAGACAGGGAAAATTACTGAAAGGAAAAAATTTTAAAAAAGAGAAGAAATAAAAAACCATTTATTATAATTATAGGTTTAGATGATCAAAGTATATCTTCACAGATAAGATAGAGAATCTTACCAACTCATTATATGAGCATGCATTCTCTTGTCTCTACTAACACCTTCACTTGTTTCCTCGAACTTTCCTAAGTTTGAATAAAAGTAGACATAGTGCATCCTTTTTTGCTACCATCTGTGATTGTACTATGTGTTCTCAGCCGTGTCCCCTCTAGGGCTAGAGATGTGGACCCCAAAACCATGCCTGTGACTAAATTGCACAGAACTACACACACACACAACACACACAAATGAATGCATACATGACTGGTGAAATCTTAATAAGCTCAATGTATTGTACCAATATTGATTTTGATATTGTGCTACAATTATGTGTGATGTTAACACAGGGGAGACGGGAGCAAAGATGTGTATTTCCTTGCACCTTCTTGTGAATCTACAAAAACTGCAAAATTAAAAGTTAAAAAATACGTATAGAACAGAGTGAATGCAGAAACTGATGTGAAAATCTAATCACTAAACAAATCTTCAAAAATGAAAAAAAATAAAAATCAATTACAAATTATTAAGGAGGTATTAAATGTGGAATTGATATAAAACTTCAATATAAAGGCTTTTCAAACATTTTTTAAAAAATGATTGGTCTATCTTACACTTTTACCTATCATTTATACATGATTTTCTAGCATCAAAAATTGGTCATATTGAAAATATTGGTTCATTGATTTATGCAGATCTTATAAATGTTAGCATATTTCATTATATATTATAGGAATCACATTCATTAATATCCCCACTATATTATGAGAAAAGGCATGAAGTGTTGGAAGCTGTAAAGCTCATAGTGCAATCAAGTAACCAAGAGAGCATAAGTGTTTCAAAATTATGATTTTGCTAAAAGTTCACATTTAATCATTGGCAATAAATACTATTGTTGTTTAACAAATGGCAACAAACCTAGAATCTGAAAATAATGCATATTTGTTGTCTCATAGCTACCAGGGATTAGGAGACTAAGGCACAGTTTAGCTGGGTCCTCTGCTCAGGGTCTCATAGACTGTGATCCAGATGTCCACCAGGCTGTAGCTAACTTCCAAGCTCATTCAGCTTGTTGACAACATTCATTTCCTGTGATTCCAGCTTTTTGCTGGCTGTCCAGTGGAATCCTCTCTCAGTTCTTAGAATGCACCTGCAATTCCTAGGGCTCCAATATTCCATGCCTAGTGAATTTCTCCAACACGGGCACACAGGTTCTTGCTTCATCAAGCCTGGAAGGGGAGTGTCTAGCTCTAGTCTGCCAGTCAGTCATACACATAACAAAATCACAGGAATGATAACACCATATCCTTTTCTGTAATCCCTAGGTCAGAAGCAGGTAACATCACAGGTCCACATTCAAGGGGAGGGGATTACATGAAGTATAAATACCAGGAAGGGAACTATTGGGAGCAGTACCTTAGGGTCTGAGCTGTTTTCCTTAAAATGACAGGCTCATTTAATTCATTGTTGAAGAAATGTCTGCTGAAACCCATCTAACTAACCACAGTTTGGCTATCAATTATTCTTTCAAGTAGAAATAAAACTTATGCTTCATGAAGAACAGCTAGTTCAGATCAAAATTCAGTGGCCCAAAGGCTTTTTCTTTAGATAATTATCATTTTTGAAAGGCAGGAGAAATGACATGTATATTACCCATTTTGTCACATGGAATTTCCAAATAAAGCATATACTGAAGAGTGGAGATGTATTTAAAGGACATTCTTAACTGGAACCGGCACTGCTCTCTCCAAGTGGATGATAGGTGAAGAATGCAATGATTGCTCCTTTTCAGAGAAGGCAAGTCAGAAGATAAGAGTGAGTAATTTTCACAAAGAGTAAGGAATCCCTCACCTCTGATGCTCTTGGTTCTGAGACCCAAAACTTTTTTGAAGCTGCCTTCCCTATTTAAAGATATTTGTTTTTGTTGACCCCTCCGTAGATAACAGATTTCTGCTTTAAAAAAAAAAAAAAACTTTACACATAAATAACTAATTTTCCAATTTCTGTGAGAATTGAGCATACAAATGGACAGTAGGCCGAGCTTTTTTTCTTTTAATAGTTTGATCTTATTTCTCAAATCCTTCAGAAGCTGTTTAGCCCTCCTTCAATCTGACCCTTCTTCAGCATATGACAGCCCTGAGAGGCTACTTTTATTGAGATGGTAAATTTGTGAGGTTTTGGGGTTTTTTAAAATTAATTTATTTAATTGTGAGGTTTTAAATATTCCCCATCTCATGGCTTTGTAAGTTCCCTTGCCTCAGGGACCAATGTGACTGGGCCGAGAAAGGAGTTGCCTTATTTTTGCAAATCTAGTCATGTTATGGATAGGATGTTAGACCAGAAATTCTCAAAGTATGATCTGCAGGTCCCTTGTCAGGGCGAGGGGGGGAGGTCCCTGAGATTTTATCAGGGAGTCAAGACATTGCAAAATAATAAGACTTTTTACTGAGCTATTATTACATAAATGATTCAATATCAGATCAGATCAGATCAGATTAGTCGCTCAGTCGTGTCTGACTCTTTGTGACCCCCATGAATCGCAGCACGCCAGGCCTCCCTGACCATCACCAACTCCCGGAATTCACTCAGACCCATGTCCATCGAGTCAGTGATGCCATCCAGCCATCTCATCCTCTGTTGTCCCCTTCTCCTCTTGCCCCCAGTCCCTCCCATCATCAGAGTCTTTTCCAATGAGTCAGCTCTTCACATGAGGTGGCCAAAGTACTGGAGTTTCAGCTTTAGCATCATTCCTTCCAAAGAAATTCCAGGGCTGATCTCCTTCAGAATGGACTGGTTGGATCTCCTTGTAGTCCAAGGCACTCTCAAGAGTCTTCTCCAACACCACAGTTCAAAGGCATCAATTCTTCAGCGCTAAGCCTTCTTCACAGTCCAACTCTCACATCCATACATGACCACAGGAAAAACCATAACCTTGACTAGATGAAACTTTGTTGACAAAGTAATGTCTCTGCTTTTGAATATGCTATCTAGGTTGGTCATAACTTTCCTTCCAAGGAGTAAGCATCTTTTAATTTCATGGCTGCAGTCACCATCTGCAGTGATTTTGTAGCCCAGAAAAATAAAGTCTGACACTGTTTCCACTGTTTCCCCATCTATTTCCCATGAAGTGATGGGACCGGATCCCATGATCTTTGTTTTCTGAATGTTGAGCTTTTAAGCCAACTTTTTCACTCTCCACTTTCACTTTCATCAAGAGGCTTTTTAGTTCCTCTTCACTTTCTGCCATAAGGGTGCTGTCATCTGCATATCTGAGGTTATTGATATTTCTCCTGGCAATCTTGATTCCAGCTTGTGCTTCTTCCAGACCAACATTTCTCATGATGTACTCTGCATATAAGTTAAATAAACAGGGTGACAATACACAGCCTTGACGTACTCCTTTTCCTATTTGGAACCAGTCTGTTGTTCCATGTCCAGTTCTAACTGTTGCTTCCTGACCTGCATACAAATTTCTCAAGAGGCAGATCAGGTGGTCTGGTATTCCCATCTCTTTCAGATATAAATGAAGGCAAAGAGTACAATTCCTGGTACTTTAGCAAGAATCAAGGCAGTGGCACCAAGCTGTGTTAGTAAATAAGTTATAAAGTTATTTCATCCATATCTGATTTACAAATCTTACAGAGTAAGCAGTAAGAGAAACATTCAAATGATTGATATAATCCACTAAGTCATTGCCTGCTATTCAGGATCTATTAAGCTCTGAAATGTGAAATCCTGTAGACATATCATCTCATAAAGGATGTATTATCATCTTTATGGGGCAATAATTTGCTAAGTGGAATCCTGCTAGGTGGTGGTGACCAAGTTAGCTAGAAACAGTAGCAGGATGCTGATGGTAACAAACATAGGATCTTAGAACACCAAAGTATGTTCCTGGAGTGCCAGAGCCAACACCTGACTCACTGCAACAGCCTTCATGCCTAGAATTCCCTGTGCAGCCCCTGAACCTGAGGCTGCCAGTGTTCTTTCTCCCTCTCGTATTGGGATATTAGGTTGCACTGCCTCTACGGGGCCAGTCAGAGGGTTATTCACAAAAATGAATCAGGAACAGAATCTGTGTGTAGAGAAGCAGTCATAAATATGCCAGTGTAGGGAATGCACCAGAGTTCTAATCGCTCAACCATGAGTACGTGTCTGTCTTACCATGCTTCTTTTCCATATTCTGGGTCCCAAAGGCTTACATTTAGATTTAAATAGCCAGGTATAACTAGTAGCTACTGTATTGAACAGCCTAGTTTCAGAACCAGTTCTGCTGCTGCTGCTGCTAAGTCACTTCAGTCGTGTCCGACTCTGTGCGACCCCATAGACGGCAGCCCACCAGGCTCCCCCATCCCTGGGATTCTCCAGGCAAGAACACTGGAGTGGGTTGCCATTTCCTTCTCCAATGCATGAAAGTGAAAAGTGAAAGTGAAGTCGCTCAGTCGTGTCTGACCCTCAGCAACCCCATGGACTGCAGCCTTCCAGGCTCCTCCATCCATGGGATTTTCCAGGCAAGAGTACTGGAGTTGGGTGCCACTGGGGCCTCTAAAATGGTGCTTTAGGTCAATTTCAAGTTTCCTACACTGATCCATCACATGATTTCTCTGACCTAGGCAATGATTTCCATCATGGGGCAGTCTTCTCTCTCTTTTTGCATCTCGTGATATGTCCCAGCCTGAATCCCCACAGAACAGAATCTACAATAAAGTCTTATGTGCAAGTAATTTCTTATTTGAGAATGTAGTCCTACAGAGGAGGAAGAAGGGATTAAGGAAGAGTGAAACTAGGCCAAAGAAAACACAAATTTGTTACAAAGAATATGTAACAAAGTAGACAGCCATCAAGGGCATTTCCCTGATAATTTTTTTGATTTGCATTTATCTGATAGTTAATTATGTTAAGCATCTTTTACATATCTGTTGACCATTTGTATGTCTCTGTCAGAGACATGTCTGTTCAAATCCTTTGCTTATTTTTTAAATTAGGTTATTTGTTTTTCTACTGAATTGTAAGAGTTCCTTATATATTTTGGAAATTAATCCATTATGAGATATATGGTTTCCATTCTGTAGGCTGCCTTTTCACTCTGTTGATCCTTCACTGTATAGAAGTTTTTAAATTTGGTGTAGTTTCTCATGACTATCTGCTTTTGTTGCCTGTGCTTTTGGCTTCAAATCCATGAAATCATTGTCAATACCAGTGTATTCCCCTATGTTTTCTTGTAAGTAGTGGGAAGTACGAGTCCAAAGTCCAAATTTTTATTTATTTATTATTTTGGCATGTAGATAGCCCTTTTTCCCATTACCATTTGTTGAAGAGGCTATTCTTTCCATATTATGTGTCTTTAGCACCCTTGTCAAAGATTGGTTGGCTGTATACATGTGAATTTATTTCTAGGCTTTCTATTCTATTCCATTGGTCTATAAGTCTTTATAGAAGTACAATACTGTTTTAATTATTGCTGCTTTGTAATATATTTTGAAATTGGAAAGTGTGTTGCCTCCAGCCTTGTTTTTTTTTTTTTTTGTTTGTTTGTTTGTTTCCTCAAGATCATTTCTGGCAATTCTGTGATTCCAAATAGATATTATTGAAAGAATAAAGGATAAGTGTTGAGGTTAAGGAGAAATTAGAATCCTTATACATCATTGGTGGGAATGTAAAATAAACAGCCGCAGAAAAAGTATAGACATACCTCAGAAAAACAAAAATAGAGCTACCATATGATCTGGCTTCACATTTGTGGGAATATATCCAAAGAATTTAATCAAATTTTCTGTTGATGGGCAGGGCTATGTTCCCTCCCTGTTGTTTGACCTGAGAGCAAACTACGGTGGAGGTAATGAAGATAATGCAACCTCCTTCAAAAGGCCCCATGCACACAATGCTGCACTCAGTGCCCCTGACCCTGCAGCAGGCCACCACCAACCCACACCTCTGCTGGATACTCCTGGACACTCACAGGCAAGTCTGGGTCAATATCTTGTAGGGTTACTGCTCCTTTCTCATGGGTCCTGGTGCACACAAGGTTTTGTTTGTGCCCTCCGTGAGTCTGTTTCCCCAGTCATGTGTAAGTTCTGGCAGCTGTGTGTGGTTAATGGTACCCTCCTCCAAAAGGGCTTATGCCACACCTAGGTCTGCTGCACCCAGAGCCCCTGCCCCTGTGGCAGGCCACTGTGGAGGCATACCTCTGCAAGAGACACTCAAACACTCAAAGGCAGGTCTGACTCAGTCTCTGTAGGGTCTCCTGGTGCACATAAGGTTTTGTTTGAACCCTCCAAACATCTCTAGCAGGTATGGGGTATGATTCTAAACGCAATATTGCCTCTCCTACCATCATGTTGGGGCTTCTCCTTTGCTCTTGGATGTGGGGTTTCTTTTTTGGGGGGGAGCCAACATTCTCTTGTCAGTGGTTGTTCAGCAGCGAGTTTTACTTTTGGAGTTCTTTTAGAGTTCTTGCAGGAGAAGATGAGCACATGACCTTCTACTCTGCCATCTTGTTAAAAATTGGATTAAAGATTACAGGGGCCATTAGTACATGGCCCCACCCATCAGAACAGGACCCAGTTTCCCCCACAGTCAGTTTCTCCCATCAGGAAGCTTCCATAAGCCTCTTCCATGAGGGCAGACAGAATGAAAACCACAATCACAGAAAACTAATCAAACTGATCACATGGATCACAGCCTTGTCTAACTCAGTGAAACTATGTGCCATGCTGTGTAGGGTCACCCAAGAAGGAAGGGTCATGTGGAGAGTTCTGACAAAACGTGGTCCACTGCAGAAGGGAATGGCAAACCACTTTAGTACTCTTGCCTTGAGAACCCCATGAACAGTATAAAAAGGCAAAAAGATATGATACTGAAAGATGAACTCCTCAGATCAGTAGGTGCCTAATATACTACTGGAGAAGAGTGGAAAAATAACTCCAGAAAAAATGAAGAGATGGAGCCAAGCAAAAACAACACCCAGTTGTGGACGTGACTGGTGATGGAAGTAAAGTCTGATGCTGTAAAGAACAATATTGCATATGAACCTGGAATGTTAGGTCCATGGATTAAGGTAAATTGAAAGTGGTCAAACAGCAGATGGCAAGAGTGAACATCAACATTTTAGGAATCAGTGAACTAAAATGGACTAGAATGGGTGAATTTAACTCAGATGACCATTATATCTACTATTGTGGGCAAGAATCACTTAGAAGAAATGGAGTAACCCTCATAGTCAACAAAAGAGTCTGAAATGCAGTACTTGGGTGCAATCTCAAGAATGACAGAATGATTGCTGTTCATTTCCAAGGCAAACCATTCAATATCACAGTAATCCAAGTCTATGCCCCAACCACTAATGCTAAAGAAACTGAAGTTGAATGGTTCTATGAAAACCTATAAGACCTTCTAGAAATAACCCTCAAAAAAAATGTCTTCTTCATTATAAGGGACTGGAATGCAAAAGTTGGAAGTCAAGAGATACATGGAGTAATAGGCAAATTTGGCCTTGGAGTACAAAGTGAAGCAGGGCAAGGCTAACAGAGTTTTGCCAAGAGAATGTGCTGGTCATAGCAAACACCCTCTTCCAAAAACACAAGAGAAGAGTCTACACATGGACATAACCAGATGGTCAATACTGAAATCAAATGGATTATATTCTTTGCAGCTAAAGATGGAAAAGCTCTATACAGTCAGCAAAAAAAAGACCAGGAGCTGACTGTTACTCAGATCATGAACTCGTTACTATCAAATTCAGACTTGAAGAAAGCAGGGAAAACCTCTAGACCATTCAGGTATGCCCTAAATCAAATCCCTTATGATTATAAGGGAATTGACAGATAGATTACAGGGATTAGATTATAGTGGAAGTGACAGATAGATTCCAGGGATTAGATCTGAGAGACAGAGGACCTGAAGAACTGGACAGAGGTTCATGACATTGTACAGGAGGCATGATCAAGACCATCCCCAAGAAAAAGAAATGCAAAGAGGCAAAATGGTTGTCTGAAGAGCCCTTACAAATAGCTGAGAAAAGAGAAGTGAAAGGCAAAGGAAAAAAGGAGAGATACACCAATCTGAATGTAGAGTTCCAAGGAATAGCAAATAGAGATAAGAAATCCTTCCTCAGTGATCAATGCAAAGAAATAGAGGAAAACAATAGAATGGGAAAGACTAGAGATCTTTTCAAGAAAATTAGAGATACCAAGGGAACATTTCATGCAAAGATGGACACAATAAAGGAGAGAAATGGTATGGACCTAACAGAAGCAGAAGATATTAAGAAGAGGTGGCAAGAATACACAGAAGAACTACACAAAAAAGATCTTCATGATCCAGATAACCACGATGGTGTGATCACTCACCTAGAGCCAGATATCCTGGATTGTGAAATCAAGTAAGCCTTAGGAAGCATCACTACTAACAAAGCTAGTGGAGGTTATAGAATTCCAGTTGAGCTACTTCAAATCCTAAAACATGATGCTGTGAAAGTGCTGCACTCAATATGCCAGGAAATTTGGAAAATTCAGCAGTGGCCACAGGACTGGAAAAGATCAGTTTTTGTTCCAATCCCAAAGAAAGGCAATTCCAAAGAATGTTCAAACTACTACACATTTGCATTCATCTCACACACTAGCAAAGTAATGTTCAAAATTCTCCAAGCCAGGCTTCAACAGTATATGAGCCATGAACTCCCAGATGTTCAAGCTGGATTTATAAAGGGCAAAGGAACCAGAGATCAAATTGCCAACATCCACTGGATCGTCAAGAAAGCAAGAGAGTTCCAAAAATAAAAAACATCTACTTCTGCTTTACTGACTACACCAAAGCCTTTGACTGTGTGAATCACAACAAACTGTGGAAAATTCTTAAAGAGATGGGAGTACCAGACCACCTCACCTGCCTCCTGAGAAATCTGTATGCAGGTCAAGAAGCAACTTTTAGAACTGGACATGGAACAACAGACTAGCTCCATATTGGAAAAGGAGTACATCAAGGTTGTATATTGTCACCCTGCTTATTTAACTTATATGCAGAGTACATCATGTGAAATGCCAGGCTAGATGAAGCACACGCTGGAATCAAGATTGCAGGGAGAAATATCAATAACCTCAGATACACAGATGACACCACCCTTATTATAGAAAGCAAAGAGGAACTAAAGAGCCTCTTGATGAAAGTGAAAGAGGAGAGTGAAAAAGTTGGCATAATACTCAACATTCATAAAACTAAAAGCATGGCATCTGATCCCACCATTTCATGGCAAATAGATGGGGAAACAATGGAAATAGTGATAGGCTTTTTTCTCTTGGGCATCAAAATCACTGCAGATGGTAACTGCAGCCATGAAATTAAAAGACAATTGCTCCTTGGAAGAAAAGCTATGGCCAACCTAGACAGCCTATTAAAAAGCAGAGACATTACTTTGCCAACTAAGGTCCATCTAGTGAAGGCTATGCTTTTTCCAATTGTCATGTATTGTGTGAAATTTGGATGATAAGGAAAGCTGAGCACCAAAGAGTTGATGTTTTGGAACTGTGCTGTTGGAGGAGACTCTTGAGAGTCCTATGGACTTCAAGGAGATCAAACCAGTCCATCCTAAAGGAAATCAGTCCTGACTATTCATTGGAAGGACTGATGCTGAAGCTGAAGCTCCAGTACATTGGCCACCTAATGCGAAGAACTGACTCATTGGTAAAGACCCTGATGCTGGGAAAGATTGAAGGCAGGAAGAGAAGAGGATAAGAGAAGATGAGTTGGTTGGATGGCATCACCAACTCTATGGACATGAGTTTGAGCAAGCTCTGGGAGTTAGTGAAGGACAGGGAAGCCTGGCATGCTTCATTCCATGGGACTGCAAAGAGTCGGACACAACTGAGTGACTGAACTGAACTGATCCAAAAGAATTTAGATCATCATCTCCAGGAGGTAGCTACACACCCATGTTCTTGTTAGCACTATTTATAGTAGCCAAGATATGGAAACAATACAATTGTCCATTAGCAGATTAATAGAGAAAATACGGACCTAAACAAAATGGGAGAATAGTTGCCCTTTAAAATGAAAGTAATCTTGCCATTCTCAACAACATGGATGAACCTGGAGAACATTACGCTAAGTGAAATAAGCCAGTTACATGAAGACAATACTGTATGTTTCCATTTATAGAAGGCATTTAAAATAGACTCAGAAGCAGAGAGTATAATGGTGTTTTCTATGAGCGAAGTACTAGGGCAAACGGAGCATTGTTATTCAATGGATATCAAGTTTCAGTTATGCTATATGATTAAAGTCTAGAGATCAGTTCTCCAACATAATAACTCTACTTATAATAGTGTACTTAAAATTTAAGAGAATACATAAATTTCTCACCACAAAATACTGTGAGTGGGGAACACACTTCAAAATGGTGAGTAGGGAACACATTGGAAGTGTTGGATATGTTCCTTTCTGTAGAGATGATGTTACAGGTGCTTGCACATGTCCAAACTCATATTTAGTTATGCATATTAAATATGAAAAAATGTGTTTCAGAAGGGTTTTCTCTGGGAATGAAAGGGGGAAGCGTTGTCTATCAACTCATGCTTTCCAGTGGTAAGGCGTGACTGTGAAGCATTAACTATTCCAGCCTGCATTTCTACAAATGCATTAAAAATGCCCACAGACATTTCATGTTGTGGCCTTCTGGAACCTAGGATCAAGAAAGGAAAGACATCACCCGAGGGAACGTGTAGGAATTTCATACAATCGTGGCTGGGAAAAGGCAAGACCAGAAGATTTGGAGAGTGTTTAAAGTGCCCCAAACCACGCATATAAAGGTCCCAAGCAAGACACAGGCCATTGATATGGAAGGGGTTGCAGCCTTCTGCCCCTGGAAAGTGGTCCAGTGGAAAAGATCAAGGTACCTCTGGAGGTGGAGGAGTCGAGGGGTACTGGGAAAATGAGAAATGAACACATTTTCAATAAGTTTTTTCTACATTTGCTTCTTTTTGTCCCCCTTCTCTACAAGGATGGTGTTTAAAAAAAGTAATGCACATTTAAGTGCATCACCATCAGAAGCAATGCTGTTGCAAGAAAGGGGACCCCTTCCAGGGCCTGAAAGTGGGCTCTTGTGAGGAGAAACACCAGAGATGATATTGGGGAGACAAAGCAAGAGATGTTACTGGGAGGGGGGCACCCAGGGGGAAAGAAGGAGGGTAAGGAAACCCAGGAGGATTGCTCTGCCACGTGGCTCAAAGTCTTGGGTCTTATGGTGATGGGATTAATTTCTGGGTTGTCTTTGGCCAATTACTGTGTGTTTCCCTTAACAATGTGACTCTATAGGGGTCAGTTTCCTTAATGTATATAGCACTGGTGAAGAAACCAAACTTCTCTGAAGGATAGAAAGCGCGTCAACACCAAGCCAGTGAACATGCTTGTCCAAACAGAAACAATAGTGTGGGCAAATTAGAAGGGCTGGTGGCTGATGCCAGAGAGGCTTTTGTTAAGGTGAAAAGGCATGGATTAGGACAGAGCAAAAGAGAGTCCACCAGGGAAGGGAGTCAGGAAATGAAAAAGGAATTTCTTCTAGAACCAAAGTCAATAATCAGTTTAGGACATGAGGAAGACCCAGATTCATGCAGAGGAGCAGAAAGCAGTTTCTCTGGAAATAAGAATCCCAGGGAGAGCAGCAAGATCTGGGCAAAGATTCCTATGTCAAGGGCTCTGAGAGGTGGTTTTAGGAAAGGGAGGGACATGGACAATCCTGAGAGGAGACCTGAAGTGACACCAGACACTAGAGCTTAGATGTGACAGTGACACTGGCACCACCTTAGAGGGTCATGCTGGTCAGACAGTAGCTGAGAGGGAAGGACACGGGTGGGGAAGGAAGCAGGGCAAGAGCATGACGAACCCGCACCTTTTCAACTCATACTGCTAAGCCTGTCATAAGATAGTGAATCATTTCTAAGAAGTCACCTTATTATGGTTGTTCAAGCAGTTCATGGGATTCCCAGGCAGTACTAGTGGTAAAGAACCTGCCTGCCAATGCAAGAGATGCAAGAGATGCAGTTTCGATCTCTGGGTCAGGAAGATCCCCTGGAGGAGGGAATGGCAACCCATTCCAATATTCTTGCCAAGAGAATCCCCATGGACAGCGGAGCCTGGCATGCTACAGTCCATAGGGTCTCAAAGAGTCAGACACAGGTGAAGCAATTTAGCATGCACGCAAGCACTTCATGTATATCTTTCTAAAATAATGCTTTCTTCTCTTTCTCTCTCTCTCCCCTTCCTTCCTTCTTCCTTCATTTCTCCCTTTCTTCTTTCACTCCCTTCTTCTCTCCCTCTTTCCTTCAATCTTTCCTTCCTCCCTCTCTTCTATGAACATATGCATCTATCAAGGAAAACAATAATTGCACATTGACTGAGCATCTTCCAGACAATGGATGAGGCTAAAGTGTAATTAGAGCTTTGGAGAACTAAATAAAGGAGATCCCAGTGGTGGCTTCAACTTTAACTTGCTCAACTTCTTTCGGAGAAGGCAATGGCACCCCACTCCAGTACTCTTGCCTGGAAAATCCCAGGGGTGGAGGAGCCTGGAAGGCTGCAGTCCATGGGGTCGCTAAGAGTCAGACACGACTTAGCGACTTCACTTTCACTTTTCATTTTCATGCACTGGAGAAGGAAATGGCAACCCACTCCAGTGTTCTTGCCTGGAGAATCCCAGGGACGGTGGAGCCTGGTGGGCCGCCGTCTATGGGGTCGCACAGAGTCGGACCTGACTGAAGCGACTTAGCAGCAGCAGTGGTGCTGTGCCTTGGACTCAGGTTAATGTGAGATAAGAGAGGTAAAGCAGTGGGAAGGGAGGAGCCATCCACATACCTGAATTTTAAGAATGTTTGAATTTCCTAAGGGCCACACCTAGTAAGAGATTGTGCATTGAGGTCAACCCTGGGTTAGTGACCTCTGTTTCACCTTATCCTGATCAGAGGATGTGGCTGGTTCATGAACTCAAAGAATCAGACTTTCTTATTCTTTGTTGCCCACAAAAACACAGATCCCATGAGAAGTAGAGTCTTAGGGCTTTTCCAACATGCTGGACAGATCCAGTCTTAACTGTCCATCCCCAGTGACATGCACAACATGGTCAATGTGGCATCTTAAGGCCCTTTAGAGGGAAGCATTTCCAAAGCAGACATTTTAACTTTTCCTTTCCTTTCCCAGGTTTGGATTTACTAAGAGATGGAATATCAGATGCTTCACTTATTACTACCATTCCCATGGCCTCCCAGGAGACACAGTAATGCCTATTGTTCATCTCCACATTCACTCAGGAAATTAAAATGTTCAACAAAATTAATCTGAACTAAATATTAGGGTCCTGTTAAACAGGTATGGTTATTTCTGGTCCCAGGAGCCTGGAGTTTCACTCTGATTTAACTTATCACCACCCAAGAACCCTGTTTCCCATAGCAACCACACTACAAATGGTAGACAGTGAGAACAGACCCGTCAAACAAAGTGACATCACCGTCAAACAATGAGTGCCCCACAAAATGTTAAGCCAGAGATTTTCACCACTAAAGCTGGAATGAAGACAGTTTAGCACCCCCAAATCCCACTTCCTTAAGGCAAGGCTCATATTCTATATAAAATGCCAGCTGGCCAGAGATTTCTCACCAGACCCAGGAGACCAGACAACTCAAACGTTTCTTCACATCAGGTGAGACTCTTCACATGGATTTTCTTAATATTTGCCCAATGATATTGTATTTTGATTAAAATCTCTTTGCCATGATGTGATATATTTATTTTAAATGCAAAGTAATTTATGTTTAAGGTGACTATAGATCTTTCTGACTTCTCACTTAGACTTACAGCTGTGGAATTTGGGGTCAGAAAAGGGGAATAGTTTCTGTTGACCATCTGTTCAGTTGGCAGGAGGATATAGACTGCAGCTCATGTTCAGGGCAATTTTAGTGACATTTTAATATTCTCTTTTATTAATTTTTAGACTCTGCAAAATCGAGAGGCACTGCATTGGCACTTTGGATGTACAAAAGATAACACTTTTCTTTACTCCTTGAACCTATGATCCATCAGAGAATGTAATACATAGGAGTAATTTACAAAAAAATACTGCACATAGAATAGAGAGGATGAGGCAGGTATTGTGCTGAGTCAGAATGAGAAAGATGACGGGATCCGGGAGGAGAGCCATGAGGGGTGAGCGTGTATGGACAAGCAACAACAGAATGGAAAGACTTCCAGAAACAAACACCAAGAAGACAATGTGAACAGAAGCTCATAGACAGAATTGTGTGGGCTTACGGATTTTCCTATGAGAACTGAGGCACTCTATGTGAGGGATACGAGAGGGTAGACACCAGATTTTGAACTTTACCACTTTTTCAATTGATTGTAAACTGAGGGCTTCAATCAATCACAGGAACCTGAAGTTATGTTATGTGGCTAATGTAGGTTTTCGGAAAAGAACAGGAAGAAAGGAAGCAAAGAGAAAGGCTCCACTCCCATGGGATCAAAATAAACCACCTTTAAACTTTTCCTCTTGAAAGTGTACAGGAATCCTCAGTTTCCTTTGATTCTCAAATTCAAGGAAACAAAAATAAAGAGAAGAGAAGCTTTTGTTTCTTAAGGGGCATGAAATTAAGATATTTGTCATTAGACTTGGCTTCCTCCTTGTTTTACTAAACTACTAAGTCTGCTTTTCTGTCTCTAGGTCCAGCCTTCTTTAAAGCATGAGTTCATATCAGCAGAAACAGCCTTTCACCCCACCCCCTGGGCCTGAGCAGCAGCAGGTGAAACAGCCCTGCCAGCCTCCACCTCCACCTCAGGAACCATTTGTTCCCATAATTGAGGAGCCATGCCTTCCAAAGGTTCCACAACCGGACATCAAGATTCCCGAGCAAGGCTATTCCACACTTCCGGAGCCATGTCCCATCAGAGATCCGGAGCCAGTCTACACCAACGTCCCTCAGCCTGGAAATACCAAGGTGCCTGAGGCATACCCCTCAGTGGTCATTCCAGGTCCAAACCAGCAGAAGGTCAACCAGGAGTAACGTGGTCCACTGCTATGCCCTTGAGGAACCAACCTCCGGATCTTGAACACCTTTCTCCCTTTTGTTTCTCTGTCTTCATTGTGTAGATCTTGCAATGAGTATTTTCTCTCCCTGAGTCACAGCCTCTCTTGTTTGCATCCTAAAAATATGTGCTATGAGGTTTTCCTTACTCTGAACGGTCCTCTGAGCTCTGCGTTCTGCAGAAGGCCTTAGCAGCTTTACTGGTTCTCAGTTGCTTGGGGTTCATCGGAGGGGAGAAGCTGGATTTGAAGAAATACCTCTTTCCCTTTCTACCTCTATTAAAACACCTTTAAGCACACTCCTGGATGTTGGTGTCATTGGCTGACTGTGCCCCATTCTTTGCTGTCCCATAATGAATAGGACTTGCAGTTAGAGAGGAGTTGGTATAGATAACATCTGTCTAATTCTGGTACCCTGGGCTTCTATAGGTGTGTGTGTGTGTGTGATTACATTTAGGGGGCATCCTTGGGATGGCAATAGCTACAGTGTAATAGAAATCAGAGCCTGTCATTCAGGCAGCCATACCTGGAGCAGATTTCTTCTCTGGCAGTGGACTGAGTTCTGCTTGTTCCAAGCCACCTCCAAGCCCATGTGCACTCCCTCCAAGACTCCAGTTTATTCCAAAAAACATCACTCCTAAATGTGTCTCCTTTGCTGTCTTTCAAGTAGGATCATCAGTACTATTCTAGATTCCATACATATGTGTTAATATATGATATTTGTCTTTCACAGTGGGGGAAGGAGAGGGTGGGATGGTGTGAAAGAATAGCATTGAAACATATGCATTATCATATGTAAAATAGATAGCCAGTGGGAGTTCAATGCATGATGCAGGGAACTCAAAGCCAGTGCTCTCTGACAACCTAGAGGGGTGGGGTTGGTGGGGGTGGGGTAGTGAGAGAAGGGTTCAGGAGGGAGGGGACATATGTATACCTAATGTGGATTCATGTTGGTGTATGGCAAAAACCATTACAACATTCTAAAGTAATTGTTCTGTAAAGTAAAAATAAAAAATTTTCAAAAACATCATTCCTACATTCTTGAACCTGATATTCTGGTTTTCTTCACTAGTTTTTACTTTACCCACACAAGGAGGCATTTGATTATAAGCAGCTACATGCTCATATGATCTGACACATGGGCCTCGTGTGATTAACCCTTCTACTCAAGTCCTTCTTTGTCTGCCCCCTTCTAACTATAAATAACAGTAATGATCAGAGGGGTTCTAGTTTCTTGAAGTGATTCTTCTATTTTGATACACTCTGTAAAGGCTTTCTGACTCATATTCTGTTTTTAAATTTTTATTGGAGTATAGTTGATTTGCAATCTTGTGTTTTTTTCAGGTATACAGCAAAGTGAATCATATAACTGATGTGTGTGTGTGTGTGTGTGTGTGTACACTCTTTTTCTAGATTCTTTTCCCATATAGACCATTACGGAGAGGACTGAGTAGATTTCCTTGTGCTATACAGTAGGTCCTTTTCAGTTATCTATTTCATATATAGAACGGACTTAGGGACACAACAGGGAAAGGAGAGGGTGGGACTAACTGAGCGGGTAGCACTGACATCTGTACATTACAGTGTGTAAGATAGGTAACCAAGGGGGAGCTGGTGTACAACACAGGGTGCTCAGCCTGGTGCTCTGTGACAGCCTAGAGGGATAGGACGGAGGGTGGGTGGTGGCAGGGAGGCTCAAGAGGGAGGGGATACGTGTATACTTATGACTGATTCAGCAGAAACCAATATAACATAGTAAAGCAATTATCCTCCACTTAAAAATATATATATTTTTAAAGTAATGTGTATATGTTTATTCCAATCTCCCAATTTAATTCTCCTCGCTCCTTACTCCCAGGTAACCATAAGTTTGTTTTTTACTTCTGTTTTGTAAACAAGTTCATTTGTACCCTTTTTTCAGATTCCACATATAAACAGTATCATATGATATTTGTCCTTTTTTTTTTTTTTTTGTCAGACTTCCTTCACTCAGTTTGAAAATCTCTAGGTCCATTCATGTTGTTGCAAATGACATTATTTCATTCTTTTTATGCTGAGTAATATTCCAATGCATTTATGTACCACATCTTTATCCATTCCTCTGTTGATGGACATTTATATTGCTTCTATGCCTTGGCTATAGTAAATGGTGCTGCAATGAACTTTGGCATGCATGCATCTTTTCAATTTACAGTTTTTTCCAAGTATATGCACAAGGAATGGGACTGCTGAGTCATATCGTGTTTCCATTTCTAGTTTTTTTTTAAGGAACCTCTATACTATTCTCCATAGTGGCTGTACCAATTTACTTTCCCACAAACAGTGCAAGAGGGTTCCCTTCTCTCTACACCCTGTCCAGTATTTATTGTTCGTAGATTTTCTTATGATGGCTGATTTGACCAGTGTGAGATGATAGATTTTGTAGCTTTGTGTCATTGTAGCTTTGATCTGTATTTCTTTAAGTATTAGTGATATTGAGCATCTTTTCATGTGCTCTTTGGCCATTTGTATGTTTTTTTTTTTTTTTGAGAAATATCTATTCAGATCTTCCACCCAATTTTTGATTAGGCTGTTTACTATTTTGATACTGAGTTCTATGAGCTGTTTGTATGTTTTGGAAATTAATGCCATGTTGGTTGCCTCATTTGCAAATATTTCCTCCCATTCTGAGAGTTGTCTTTTCATTTTGTTTATGGTTTCCTTTGCTGAGCAAAGGCTTTTAAGTATATCCCATATGTTTATTTTTGTTTTTATTTTATTACTCTAAGATGCGAGATGAAAAAGACCTTGCCGTGATTTATTCTGTCACATATTCTTGATACATATACATTCCAGAGGTTACAAGGTGATCTTGAACTGTCTTTTTTGTGTTTCCTTCTCCTGATGCCTCCAAAAGTTTTGGAAGGGTGATGATTTTGGCCTGCTACTTTGTTTGCTGAGTCATCTCACTAACTATTCATAAAATTCCACTGCGGCCCATGCTACTTGAACAATGGCCATTTGGATTTCACTTTCCATTAGGTCTGAAGCTTTATGAATGAGTTCAGAGAATTAGGGACACTTCGTTTATAATGATATCCAAGGCCCAATTTGGAGTATACAGGGGTCTGTAACATTTTCTGGAAGCAGCAGCATGCTTCAGGCCTGATTGCCCACAGATTCTATTTATCCCAGAAGAAACATTTGGTCCAATGTCTTAGATGAATTGTGCCTTTACCCATTTGGCAAAATTTGGCTTTAGAGTGAATGCAGCTGCATTGTGTAATGTTTGCACTAGTCCTCTGTATAAATGAGAATGGACAGAGGGGAAGGTATTGCTAGACTGGTATTTCTCTTTGAAGTCTGGACCAGCAGAGTGGCTAGACCTAATGCTCATTCCAAAGTTGGAAAAGTTTAGGTTCAAATCAACGACAAATGGAGAGAAGAAGATACAGTAGCTGAGGACAAAAGAATGAATAAATGGATTGTGCATAGAGGGAAACTCAACATTACCTGGGTTCCTTTAATGCAGCTCAAAGCAAAAAATAACATTGTTTCTTAGCCCAATTACACTAGATTCTCCAGGTAGTCAAAGCTATGGTTTTTCCAGAGTCATATATGATGTCAGAGTTGGACCATAAGAAAGGCTGAGCACCAAATAATTGATGCTTTTGAGTTGTGGTACTAGAGAAGACTCTTGAGAGTCCCTTGAACTGCAAGGAGATTAAACCAGTCAATCCTAAGGAAATAAACCCTGACTATACATTGGAAGGACTGTTGCTGAAGCTGAACTTTTGCCACTTGAAGAACTGACTCATTGGAAAAGATCCTGATGCTAGGAAAGATTGAAGGCAAAAAGAGAATGGGGTAGCAGAGGATGAGACGGTTAGATAGCATTACCAACTCAATGGACATGAGTTTGATCAAACTCTGGGAGATAGTGGAGGACAGAGGAGACTGACATGCTACAGTCCATGGGGTTGCAAAATCAGACACAACTTGCTGACTAAACAGCAACAACAATCAGATACCAAAGAAGGTGAAGCTGTATGTTGACTGAGACCACTCCTGCTTTCGGAATCTTATAAGGTTAAACAGAATTTTTAAAATCTGAGTGGCATCATCTGGAAGACCTTCTGATTCTACAATATGATGAGGAACTGTACCAATGGTTAATGACTGAGCAGAACTGTAATAAAAGGATAGTAAATTTTAACTCATCTTCCAGGATACATATACTCTAAAAATATTATTTGGGATGGAATTTCTGGGAAATACTCCCTACAGGGCAACCTAACAATGTAGCGTATGACTCCCTGCAGGCAGGTCACTATGTAACTATAAACCCTGATGATTGAATGGAAGAAAGGAGTTTTAAATGACAAAATGCAGCAGTTGGTTGGCTGAAAAAAATACAGTCATACAATTATCACCCTTTTTTGTCATGGATGGAAAACTAAGAAACAGAGTTTTTTTAAAGATGGGGTTTTGATGAGATTAAATAAGTAGGCATATTGTGGTGAATCAAATTACCCTGAGGATTGGAGCACTGAGATGAGAGAGCCTATGGAAGTCCTTAGGGCATGAAAGTGAAAGTGAAGTCGCTCAGTCGTGTCCGACTCTTTGCGACCCTGTGGATTGTAGCCCACCATGCTCCTCTGTCCATGGGATTTTACAGGCAAGAGTACTGGAGTGGGTTGCCATTTCCTTCTCCAGAGGATCTTCCTGACCCAGGGATCGAACCCAGGTCTCCTGCATTGTAAGCAAGACGCTTTACCATCTGAGCCACCAGGGAAGTCCTGGTGGGCATACTTAGGCATACTCAGATGAAATCACAGGTAGGTGTGACTACTACTGTCTAATCCTACTAGATGGGTCCCCATATATTGAGTACAAAACATGTATTCTAACTGCATTCAGATAATATATATATAGTGGCAACTGTAATAGTTTACACGAACCATCTGGTGATGATACTGCTTATAGACACCAATCCTGAAGGTGCTATAGTGATGACTGTCTCCCTGGGTGGTCCTGGCCAGTGGTAATCATGGTCAAAATCTCTTCCCTACTGACAGGAGGAATGACAGTTCAGGGAACTGTCTAACTGATGTGATGATGGGTTGATTCAGTGATACTTTATTTGCTGGAGCATAGCTGGTGACTCTGTCACAGATTTCAAGTATCTCCACTTCCTCTTCCTCCTCATTCTCCTATTCTTCCTCCTTTTCCATTTACCAAACCACATCCTTGAAAAATTCCTGATCAAGACAAGGAAAGAATATCTAGGAACATCACGTTAAACATTTAATTGGCAACAATTAGTCAGCACTTATGGAGAAGGCAATGGCACCCCACTCCAGTACTCTTGCCTGGAAAATCCCATGGATGGAGGAGCCTGGTAGGCTGCAGTCCATGGGGTCGCACAGAGTCGGACATGACTGAAGTGACTTAGCAGCAGCAGCAGTCAGCACTTAAAAAAGATAGGAAAGTTCTATTCATTAATGCATAGACAACATGTCAATGCACCAAGTTGGATAGTTAAGAGGTGTACATTGGGGAGCAAAGTGTAATATGGGTCTGGAAAAAGTGTAAAAGGGGTCTGTAAGGTTGAAGGAAAAGATAGAGAATAAACATTAAAATAATTTTTTTTAAAATAACTGTCTTTAGAGACCTAAAACATGTTTGGAAAGAGTAGAAGAAGGCAAATATATCAGATCAGTCCTAAGTTTCTATGCCACCTAGACTTCTATGCCAACTGGATTTCAGAACTTTGGTTCGCTCATCCTTTCTTCCCTCCCACACCTACTCTCAACCACTTATATGTGACAATGTGAGTCTTAAATAGTATCTTACATTTATTTCTGGTTTCGTGAAATTTAAATCTGATATTTCATTATGGAATAAAAAGATTTATTTCCTGATGAAAGAATTTTAAGTACATGACAGTAGTCTAAGGAAATGATGGGGTGACAAGAGATGGATTATCCTGATTTCATTAGAAATGTGTTTCCACATTATACAGTAACATGGACTTCCGTGGTGGCTCAAATGGTGAAGAAACTGTCTGAAAAATCCAGTTTAATCCCTGGGTCAGGAAGGCCCCCTGGAGAAGGAAATGACTCGGTTCAGTCATTCAGTTGTGTCTGACTATTTGTGACCACATGGACTGAAGCAAGCCAGGCTTCCCTGTCCATCACAAGCTCACGGAGCTTGCTCAAACTCATGTCCATTGAGTCGGTGCTTCCATCCAGCCATCTCATCCTCTGTTGTCCCCTTCTCCCTTCAATCTTTCCCAGCACCAGGGTCTTTTACAGTGAGTCAGTGGACTCGAAAGAGTCTTCTCCAACACCACAGGTCAAAAGATTCAATTCTTCAGCGCTCAGCTTTCTTTATAGTCCAACTCTCACATCCATACATGACTACTGGAAAGACCATAGCTTTGACTAGATGGACCTTTGTTGACAAAGTAATGTTTCTGCACTTTAATATGCTCTCTAGGTTGGTCATAGCTTTTCTTCCAAGGAGCAAGCATCTTTTAATTTCATGGCTGCAGTCACCATCTGCAGTGATTTTGGAGCCACCAAAAATAAAGTTTATTACTGTTTCCATTGTTTCCCCATCTATTTTCCATGAAGTGATGGACCAGATGCCATGATCTTCATTTTTTGAATGTTGAGTTTTAAGCCAACATCTTCACTCTTCTCTTTCACCTTCATCAAGAGGCTCTTTATCTCTTCTTTGCTTTCTGCCGTAAGGGTGATGTCATCTGTGTACCTGAGGTCATTGATATTTCTCCCAGCAATTTTGATTCCAGCTTGTGCTTCATCCAGCCAGGCATTTCATATGATATACTCTGCATATAAGTTAAATAAGCAGGGTGACAATATACAACCTTGACGTACTCCTTTTCCTGTTTGGAACCAGTCTGTTGTTCCATGTCCAGTTCTAACTGTTGCTTCTTGACCTGCATACAGATTTCTCAGGAGTCAGATAAGGTGGTCTGGTATTCCCATCTCTTGAAGAATTTTCCACATTTTGTTGTGATTCACACAGTCAAAGTCTTTGGTGTATTCAATAAAGCAGAAGTAGATTTTTTTTTGGAACTCTTTTGCTTTTTTGATGATCCAACGGATATTGGCAATTTGATCTTTGGTTCCTCTGCCTTTTCTAAATCCAGCTTGAACATCTGGAATTTCATGGTTCATGTACTGTTGAAGCCTGGCTTGGAGAATTTTGAGAATTATGTTGCTAGCATGTGAGATGAGTGCAATTGTATGGTAGTTTGAACATTCTCTGGCATTGTCTTTCTTTGGGATTGGAATGAAAGCTGACATTTTCCAGTCCTATGAGTTTTTCAAATTTGCTGGCATAGTGAGTGGAGCACTTTCACAGCATCATCTTTCAGGATTTGAAAAAATAGCTCAACTGGAATTCCATCATCTCCACTAGCTGTGTTTGTAGTGATGCTTCCTAAGGCCTACTTCACTTCACATTCCATGTTGTCTGGCTCTAAGTGAGTGATCACACCATTGTGGTTATCTGGGTCATGAAGATTTTTTTTTGTATAGCTCTTCTGTGTGTTCCTGCCACCTCTTCTTAATATCTTCTGCTTCTATTAGGTCCGTACCATTTCTGTCCTTTATTGTGCTCATCTTTGCATGAAATGTTCCCTTGGTATCTCTAATTTTCTTGAAGAGATCTCTAGTCTTTCCCATTCTATTGTTTTCCTCTATTTCTTTGCATTGATCACTGAGAAAGGCTTTCTTATCTCTCCTTGCTATCCCTTGGAACTCTGCATTCAAATGGATATGTCTTTCCTTTTTTTTCTTTGCCTTTCACTTCCCTCTTCTCAGCTATTTGTAAGCCCTCCTCAGACAACCATTCTGCATTTCTGCATTACTTTTTCTTGGGAATGGTCTTGGTTACTGCCTCCTGTACAATGTTACAAACCTGACCTAAATCAAATCCCTTATGATTATACAGTGGAAGTGACAAAAAGATTCAAGGGATTAGATCTGATGGACAGAGTGCCTGAAGAACTATGTATGGAGGGAATGGCTACCCACTCCAGTCTCCTTGTCTGGAGAATTCAATGGACAGAAAAGCTCTGTGGGCTACAGTCCATGGGGTTGCAAAAGAGTCATACGTGACTGGACGACTAACACTTTCACACTTTCATAGCAACAGAAAGCCAGCATTGTAACTTTATTCCTAGAACAGACAGGGTGCCTAACCAGCCATGGGTTATAATGAAAAACTTCCGTGTCTAATGGGACAATACATAAAAAGGAAAGAACAGAGAAACTATAGAATTGTTGAAAGCTAAATGTCTGAAGGAAATGGCAATCCACTCCAGTGTTCTTGCCTGGGAAATCCCATGGACAGAGGAACCTGGAGGACTATAGTCCATGGGGCCACAAAGAGTTGGACACAACTTAGTGACTAAATAACAAAAATCTCTGAAAAGGCAGAAATGAAATCTTTTGCCAAGGTTGGAAAATGTACTAGGTCATTGTTTCCAGAACTTTAGTTATCTTCTAAATGCTCATTATATTTGTCATAATTACACATCACATGTGTTATGTATTATCAATATCTTTTGCTTTAAATTCACTTTATACTAACTTTTTGAAGTTTTAATTGGATGTAGGCAATCATACACATAAACAGGCAGGTAAAATGTTCAAATTATATACTACAATATAGTAAGAAACACAGAGATAAAAATGAGAAAGAGAGAGAGAGATTATGAAGGTTGGCAAATTCAAAATCTGCAGAACCAAAACCCTAGTGGAAGGCCATCAGGCAGAGGTATTTGTTCTTACCTGGAGGACGACAGCCTTTTCTATTCAGGCTTTCAATGGATGAAATGAAGACTACCCACTTTATAGAGGGCAACCTCCTTTACTCAACCACTGATTTAAGTATTAATCTCATGCAAAACATCTTTAGAGAAATACCCAGAATAACGTTTGATCAAATATCTGGGCACCCTGTGCCAGTCAAGTCAGCCCATATTAACCACCAAATGTAGTGTCCAGCATACTGACAAACTGTGTGAAGAAAGTAGAGCAGGAAATATTTATAAGTTTATTTGACATATATTCCACTTTGACCAATATGGAAAATCTAAAAAGTGGGTTAAAAGTAGGTAAAATTAGTATTAATAATTGAGGAGTCGTGTATGAATGGCAGCTTGTGTTAATGACTAAACTATTAATAAAGTATTTTAACTTTCATATAAAATTACTTGTTTGAATCACATTGCTTATTAGATTAAGTTTCCCAATAATTTCAAAGGGGTAGGAAGCCAGAAAATTTGAACTGTTTTCTGAGCTTTCTTCAAAAGTGGAAGAATTTAAAATGTCAGTTGGGAGACATTCTGTAGAAGAAGATAGTATATCATGTTGGGAATTATGAGCAAATAGCTTACTTTCGGTTACAGGCCTAGGGTCCGAAGTGCCAGAACATCTGAATTATGGTAGGTGATACTAAGCTCCTAGTGAATTCCCTGTGGACAGAGTTGAAACAGAATTATTAAGGTCACTGGAACCTGCTTGATGTCCTTTATTCCAAGGAGAAAAACAGTGAAAGGATGATCCTAGAGGTCACCATTTTACTGAGCAGATCTAAGTGTTATGATGGGATGGCTAGTGAGATGATCTGCAACCTGCCCTCCGTCCATTTTAGAAGAAGAAAGGAGACTTAGATTAGCAGGCTGTTGATCAGGGGAGAAAGCATTATAAGAAGGGCTGGAGGTAAAGAGAAAAGTGTCACCAGGTAGCCAGGTGCTTTGCAACCTAGTATGTACAGCAAAATGGTGACCAGTTCAACTGGAACAAGACAGGAAATTTTATAATTCATGGACAGTGAAAGATAGAAAAGGGTCATATTCCCCAATCAAGAAAGGGAGCTTTTGAGTACAAATTAGAGAACTCTCCAAATCTTCCCTCTATCATAAACCCCTGAAACTGAGAACTAAGGCAGGGACTTTTGAGTCATGAGAACCTAATCCAGTGAGGAGATCCTGGAGCAGGACATTTCCTCTTTTCAGAGTCCCTGTCAAGCCAGTTATGGATGGATTTGCATTTTGGTTGGGAAATGACTGGACCAGTTTTGGCAGCTCCACCTCCCCTTGGTGGGGCAGCAAGCCCAGATAAAAAGGCCCTCTGTTGTACCAGTGCCATCCTCCTGCTACTCAAGTCTTGATAGACTTTGGAGAAACTGGTGAGTCTGATTCTTCAGTTCAAGTTTGTTCTTGGGCTCCAGAATATTGAATTTATGCTGGAGGCAGCAAATTCGGTGGGTCCAAAGTTATGATCAAGTGTTTAATGGTACTTATTGGATGGGAGGCTTTCCCTGGTGGCTCAGATGGCAAAGAATCTGCCTGCGATGTGAGAGACCTGGGTTCCATCCCTGGGTCAGGAAGATCCCCTGGAGAAGGGAACAGCACTCCAGCATTCTTGCCTGGAGAATTCCATAGACAGAGGAACCTGGCAGGCTACAGTTCATGGGGTCACAAAAAGTCAGACACTACTGAGCGAATTTCACTTTCATTGGATGGGAATTTGGGCACAGTGGTATACTGTATTTATTAAGTTTCTGGTACATACTTTGAATTACCCTATTGAACTATAAATTAATAGGAAATCTTTGACATGAAAAGGGAAACAAAAAAGTATTTTTTCTGTTTTTGCATCTTCCTGGTGTCCTTCTGCTGTAATTTCAGAAGCATTTATCTTAAAAGGTATGAGGTCCTGTGTCCCTCCTGATGACCCTTTGTGCTGTACACAAGTTATCCTGTTGGGACCTCATGAGAGATAATAAAGATAAGAATTGCTTGTGAGCTTGCCCAGGATTTTAGAACTTGTGATGCTGTTTTCCTGAAAACAAAATAAAACAAAACAAAACATCACGTGTGTTTTAAACAAAACTATTTTTTTAAAACATTGTATGATAAAGTGAAGACTTTCTCTGGGCTAATGAAGCAATTTTCTAAGGAGGGAGTAGCCAGAAATTTGTTAAAAGAAGTTGAAGAGTTTAAAGGGCATTTGAGATTGGAGAGGTTCTGTCTGATGGTATTACACAATTTTTGCCATGTCCCTCTGTAGGAGTTCCTTGTTGTGAACACTGTTATGTAATTTCTTTCAGATTCTAAGATTCCAGAAAGATGTCTTATCAGCAGCAGCAGTGCAAGCAGCCCTGCCAGCCACCTCCAGTAGTGTGCCCTCCCAAGTGCCCTGAGCCTTGCCCACCTCCAAAGTGCCCTGAGCCCTGCCCACCTCCAAAGTGCCCTGAGCCTTGCCCACCTCCAAAGTGCCAGCAGAAATGCCCTCCTGTGCCACCTTCCCAACAATGCCAGCAGAAGTGCCCACCCAAAAGCAAGTAGAAGCATCAGCTTTTATCTGGATCAGGAAAGGATGAGGACAGTTGACTCACCTAGCTCCACAGCTCCACCTTCATCTTCTCTTTAAAGCCTATCATGGATACAGAAGAAGCTTCTCCACCCTTCAGCTGGCAATATGCCTGTGATGACTCCTCACAGCCAGAGATATTGCCTTCCTGAGGCTGCTGCGCCACTTTCCTCTGGGAGGACAACTGAGAAAGCATCACAGCACTTCAGAGGGAAGAGCAACAGCTCTCCTCCTGGTCACCATCATGGGACTGTCTCCCTGTATTCTGTGTCTGTCACCTGGGGACGGGTTTCTATCAGCTGGGCAATTGTTACTTATCCTCCACTTCCTGAGTAAACTACAATTTCTTTGTGTGGCATAAAAATGTTTTCTTTCTTTTAAAGCCTGCTTTTAACAGTATCATATCATCATCTTGGTTTGTTTACACCCTTCTTTGATGCCAAGTTTTAGGCTCTCACAATCAGTGTTATCTGAATCTTGCCATGCTGTTAACAATCATTTCTATATAATTTCAATACATATTATTTTCTTAGTTATTACTTGATTGATTTTATAATCAAATCTTTTAACTTCTTAGGTTTACAGTCCCTTTGCTAAAATGTAGGGAAAATCTTATTTACATTGCAAACTTGTCTGAGGCATAAAATTAAATGAATTGTTTAGTTTAGTTGGCACAAGCCAGTCACAAAAATGCCACTTTTTTGGGTGAGGCAGTTCACCATTGTCTCCCTCATCACCACAAGCACCACCACCACCACCACCACCACGTTTGCTCCACAGGAAAGTGGCTCAGACATAACTAGTATAGCAAGCAAGGAGATTCTTAGGTTTCATTACTCTTTCCCATTCTGTTATCCCATTATTCTTCTAATTTGACCTTGGGTTTAATGTGATATTGCTGATGAAGTGTTTTTTGGAAATTAGTGGGATGTTCCACATAAGTATAGCAGTTCTTGGACTTCCTGGTGGTCCAATGGTTAAGAATCACCTGTGCCAATGCAGGGAACACGAATTCATTCCCTGCTCTGGGAAGATTCCACGTGCTGGGGGACAACTAAGCTTGTGTGCTGTTGAGGTCCTTTCATGGACCGGAACCTGGTGGTCCGGAGTCGACAATGAGAAAGTGAAAGAATGAGACAGGCTAATATTTCTTGGGTTACTGAGCCAGCTTTCGCGTTCTAGGAAATCAGCCAGAAATAGAGAGATAGAGAGAAAGAAAGAAAGAAAGACATGGGGACCCAAGCTCTGATGGAGCAAAGATGTTTTAATCAACATGGTGTGGGCATATATGCTGTAGTTATTCTCAGCAAAGATAAAGATTAAAATGCCAGACTTACAAAACATAGGCGATCCATATTAAAGAGAGAGAGAGTTGTAAACAATCACTTTTACCGTATGGTCCACAAGAAGGAAGAGGGTGCTTATCTCCGTATTGAAAAACTAACGAAGGAAATGCCTTGATCCCTCAGCCCCTGGAGAGGCTTGCCTCTCCTCTTAATTCCTGTATTCAGGAATTAATAAGGAACAGGATTCTGGACAGATCCAAAACAGCACACAGGAAGCCTCCTGTTAAATACTTCCTGACAGTGTGCCACAGCTACGAAACCTGCCCACTCTACTCTAGAGCCTGTGCTCCTGAACAAGAAAGCTGGAATGAGAAGCCTGTGCACCCCAAAAGAGAGTGACCCCTGTTGGCTGGAACCAGAGAAAGCCTGCTTGTTCTAATGAGGACCCAGTACAGCCAAAAAATAAGTGAATAAATAAATAGAATTTTTAAAAAAGAGAATAACTTTATTTTAAAAAATATAGTAGTTATTAAAACATGGGTAGTACAGAAGAAAGGGAAACTAAAGAGTCCTTACCAGGCAAAGTGTTGCCTCCTCTCCATGTATAGCCCCTGCTCTTCTTTCTCCAACAACACATCAATCCCAGGGTTTTTATTTTTTTCACTTCTGGATTTACTTTCCAGATTGTTTTGACCCCACCTTTGAAGAACATTAAGGTTAATAATATTTGTTTAAATTTACAAAGTCTCTGTTCCTATGCAGTTTGTTTGCCAAGTGCTTAACTTACTAGTGAAGTCATTGTGAAAGCAGATATGTTCTTTAAGCATAGATCTTATTTTTTTTAACATTTTATTTTATATTGGAGTACAGTTGATTAGCAATATCGTAGTTTCAGGTGGACAGCAGAGTGAATCAGTTATACATATATATGTATCCTTTATCAAATTCTTTTCCCATTAAGGTTGTTACATAATATTGAGCAGACCTACCCTATTCAGTGGGCCCTTAGGGGTTCTCTATTTTAAATATAGCAGTTTGTACATGTCAGTCTCAAACCCCTAATTTTACCTGTGCCCTACCCAACCCACCTGGTAACCAAAAGTTCATTATCTAAATCTGTGAGTCTGTTTCTGTTTTGTTCATAAGTTCATTTGTATAATTTCTTTTTAGATTCAACACATACAGTGATATCATACAATATTTCTCTTTCTCTGTCTGACTTCCTTCACACAGTGTTACAGGTTCTATGTCCATCCATGCTTCAAATGGTGTTATTTCATTCTTTTTAATGACTTAGTAATATTCCACTGCATTTTTGTACACCAATTTCTCTATTCACTCCTCTGTTGATGGACATTTAGGTTGTTCCTGTGTCCTGGCTTTTGTAAATAGTGCTGCAATGAAGACTGTGTTGTATGTATCTTTTTGAATTATGGTTTTCTCTGGGTACATGCCCAGGAGTGGGATTGCTGGGTCATAAGGTAGTTCTCTATTGAGATTTTTCCCTTCGCTGTGCAAAAACTTTTAAGTTTTATTAGATTCAATTTATTTTTGTTTCTTATTTTCTTTATTCTAAGAGTTGGACGACAAAAAGATCTTGCTGTGGTTTATTCTGACCTATATTCTTGTTACATATTCAATACATTAGAGAGGCTGCAAGGCAATCTCAGACTGTCTCCTTTGTGTTTCCTGCTTCTGGTGCTTTGAAGACCTTTGGAAGTGTGCTGATCTTGGCATGCCACCTTGTTTGCTAAGTCATCTCACAGTTTTTTCATAAAATTCAAACTTAGACCATGCTATTTGAACACTGGCCAATTGGATTTCAATTTTCATAGGCCAGAAGCTTTGTAAGTAAGTTCCAAATATTAGGGGCACTTCATTTGGATTGTTCAGTTCAGTAAGTTTAGTTGCTCAGTCATGTCTGATTCTTTGTGACCCCATGGACTGCAGCACACCAGGCTTCCCTGTCCATCACCAACTCCCAGAACTTGCTCAAACTCATGTCCATCGAGTCAGTGATGCCATCCAACCAGCTCATCCTCTGTTGCCCCCTTTTCCTGCCTTCAATCTTTCCCAGCATCAGGGGTTTTTTCCAATGAGTCACTTCTTTGCATCAGGTGGCCAAAATATTGGAACTTCAGCTTCAGCATCAGTCCTTCCAATGAATATTCAAGACTGACTTCCTGTGGGATTGACTGGTATGATCTCCTTACAGTCCAAAGGACTCTTAAGAGTCTTCTCTAGTACCACAATTTAAAAGCATCAATTCTTCAGTGCTCAGCTTTCCTTATGGTCCAACTCTCACATCCATACATGACTATTGGAAAACCATAGCTTTGACTAGATGGACCTTTGTCGGTAAAATAATGTCTCTGCTTTTTAATATGCTGTCTAGGTTGGTCATAGCTTTTCTTCCAAGGAGCAAGCATCTTTTAATTTCATGGCTGCACTCACCATCTGCAGTGATTTTGGAGACCAAGAAAATAAAGTCTGTCACTGTTTCCATTGTTTCCCCATCTATTTGCCATGAAGCAATGGGACCAGATGCCATGATCTTCATTTTTCTGAATGTTGAGTTTTAAGCCAGCTTTTTCACTCTCCTCTTTCACTTTCATCAAGAGGCTCTTTAGTTCTTCTTCACTTTCTGCCATAAGGGTGGTGTCATCTGCATATCTGAGGTTATTGATATTTCTCCTGTCAATCTTGATTCCAGCTTGTGTTTCCTCCAGCCCAGTGTTTCTCATGATGCACTCTGCATATATGTTAAATAAGTACTTACAGCTCAGTTTTATTTGGCAAGCAAAGGAAAATATATCCTCCAGGTTGAGGGCTGGCTAACCCAAATGACGTGAAGAGAAGACAGCCCCCAGGCTCAACTTTGGCTCCTCTATTTATATGGTTTTTCTCCTCCCCTATGTAAATTGGGCTAGCCAGGAGGGCTGTCTGTTTTACCTGAGGTTCTCACTCTGGTCCACAGGCCTTCCTTTGTTCTATTTTCACTGGCTTTTCCCTTCTTTATTTTTAGGCACTGCCATTCTGGACTCCTTTTTCCTATTCTAACTAGCTAACAGATGGAATCTAGGAAACACTCCCTACAGAGCTACATAATAATGTGGCATATGAATCCACAGTATTCATGTGGTGAATCAATTTGTAACTATAAACCTTGAAGACTGAATGGAGGAAAAATCTTGAGTTATAATGGACAAAATGTAGCAGTAGGTTGCCTGATGAAATGTAGGGTACTATTATCACCTTTTTTTTTTGCTATAAATGGTAAACCAATAAACAGAATAGATAAGAGCATGCTTTTTTGATGGGATTAAAGCAGTAGGCTTATCACGGTGGATCAAATTACCCTGAGGATTGGCCCCACCCTGAGATGAGAGAGGCTATGAAAGTCCTTATGGCATACTCAGGGGAAATGACATCAAAGTGTGGCTACTACTGTCTCATCTTACTATATCAGTTCAGTTCAGTTCAGTTCAGTCGCTCAGTCATGTCCGACTCTTTGCGACCCCATGAATCCCAGCACACCAGGCCTCCCTGTCCATCACCAACTCCCAGAGTTCACTCAGACTCACATCCATCGAGTCAGTGATGTCATTCAGCCATCTCATCCTCTGTCGTCCCCTTCTCCTCCTTCCCCAATCCCTCCCAGCATCAGAGTCTTTTCCAGTGAGTCAACTCTTCGCATGAGGTGGCCAAAGTACCGGAGTTTCAGCTTTAGCATGATTCCTTCCAAAGAAATCCAGGGCTGATCTCCTTCAGAATGGACTGGTTGGATCCCCTTGCAGTCCAAGGGACTCTCAAGAGTCTTCTCCAACACCACAGTTTAAAAGCATCAATTCTTTGGTGCTCAGCCTTCTTCACAGTCCAACTCTCACATCCATACATGACCACTGGAAAAACTATAGCCTTGACTAGACAGACTTTTGTTGGCAAAGTAATGTCTCTGCTTTTGAATATGCTATCTAGGTTGGTCATAACTTTCCTTCCAAGGAGTAAGCATCTTTTAATTTCATGGCTGCAGTCACCATCTGCAGTGATTTTGGAGCCCCCCAAAATAAAGTCTGACACTGTTTCCACTGTTTCCCCATCTATTTGCCATGAAGTGATGGGACCAGATGCCATGTTCTTAGTTTTCTGAATGTTGAGCTTTAAACCAACTTTTTCACTCTCCACTTTCACTTTCATCAAGAGGCTTTTTAGTTCCTCTTAACTTTCTGGGTCCCCATTATTGAGTATAAAACGTGTATTCTGACTGCACTCAGGTACTTAGTACACAGTAGCAACTTCAATAGTTTACATGAACCATTTGGTGATGACACTGCTTGTAGACACTAATCCTGAAGGTGCTATAGTGATGGCTCTGTTCCTGGATGATCATGCTCAGTGGTAATCTTGGTCAAAAGCTGTTCCTTATTGACAGGAACAGTGACAGTTCAGGGAACCTAACCTGTTTAACGGATGTGATGATGGGTTGATTCAGTAATCCTTTATTTGCTGGAGCATAGCTGGTGACTCTGTCACAGGTTTCACGTATCTCCACTTCCTCTTCTTCCTCATTCTCCTATTAACCACATTCTTGAAAAGCATCCTGATGATTTGGCCAAGACAAGGAAGGGAGATCTACCAATATTACTTTAGATGTTTAAATGGCAACAATTAGTCAGCCCTCCTGACCACAGGAAGAATTTGAAAAGATATTAAAGGACTATTCAGTAAATGTATTGACAACATGTCAGCATATCAATGTTGGAGAGTTAAGAGGTATACATTGGGGAGCAAAGTGTAATACAGCAAGCTGAGGTGTCTGGACAATTGAAGGAGAAGACAGAAAATAAACATTAACATAATTTTAAAATTATTGTCTCTTAGAAGCCCAAAACATCTTGGGAAAGAGTAGAAGAAAGCAAAGTATCAGATCAGCCCTAAGTTCATAATTACCCTAGATTTCAGATCTTTAGTGCTCTGATTCTCTCTCCCCTCACAAACCTGCTTTCAATCATTTATATGTGATGGTGTGAGTCTTACACAGTATCTTACATTTATTATTGTTTCACACAATTTAAACCTGAAGTTTAATTGGAATACAAATATTTATTTCCTGATAAAGAATTTTAAGCACTTCATAGCAGTCTAAGGAAGCGTAAGAGTGAGGAATACAGGGGACATCCTGAGTTCATTAAAAATGTGTTTCTACATTCTACAGTAACATAAACCCAGCATTATAACTTATTTCTAAACTAGACAGGAACCCTCAAAAGCCAAGGCTCACCGTAAAAAGCCTGAGTGCCCAAGGGAACAGCACAGAAAAGAGGACTGTTCAGCTCCGGGAAAGAACAGGGAACTGTGGAAGCATCATTGAGGGATAAATCTGTGAAAGGCAGAAACAAAATCTTTGGTCAGGGTTGGAAAACATACTAGGGTATTGTTCACTGAAAGTTAGTTATTCCCTAAAGGCTCATTATATTTGCCAAAATTACAGATCACATGTATCACATAATATTAATAGTTTAACTTCAATTTATACTAACTTTTTGAATTTCTAATTTAATCGGCCCCAGAAAATCATGTACATGAAATTGTATATTACAGTGCATATATTGTATACATATTTTATAAAAAAAGAGTGAGAGACACACAGAGAGACAGAGAAAAAGAGAGAAATAACTAAAGCTGGAAAATTCAAACTCTACCGAGCCAAAAACCCTGCTGAAGGTCAACAGGCAGGTGAATTATCTCTTACCAGGAGAGGGTGAGTCTTGTTCTATTCAGGTCTTCAATGCACTGTTGAGAACTACCCACCTTATAGAAGGCAACCTCTTTTATTCAGGCCACTTATTTAAACATCGCATGTGCCTGCTAAGTCACTCCAGTTGTGTCCAACTCTGTGACACTGTGGACTATAGCCTGCCAGGCTCCTCTTAGCTCATCCACAAACAGCCTTAGAGAAACACACAGGATAGTGTTTAACCAAGTATCTGGGCACCCTGTGCCAGTCAAATTCACTCATAAATGAACTATCAAACCTTCCAGCACACTGACAAATTTAATGAAGAAAGCAGAGAAAGAAATAGGATCATTTGACTTATATTCCACTGTGACTGTTATGGAAAATCTTTTAACATTTTAAGATGGATTTTTAAATGAATTGAAAGTATAATAAAATTATTATTAATGATTAAGATGTTATGAATGAATGGCAATTAGCTATACTGAATGAATTATTAATAAAGTGATTTCAACTTTCATATATAATTAGATGTTTGAATGGCATTGCTTTCTAGACTAGGTTTTCCAATCATTTCATAGGGGCAAGAAGCTAGAAATTTTGAACACTTCTCTAAACCTTATTCAAAAGTGGAAGAAATAAAGAGGGGCCACTTGGGAGAAATTATGTAGGAGCAGGTGGTATGTCAAGTTGGGCAGTTATGAGCAAAAAGCTTTGCTTTCAGTTGTAGGTCTAGGGTCTAAGCTGCTGGAACATCTGAATTACTATAGGTGATGTTACACTCGTATTGAATTCCCTGTGATCCAAGGTAAAACAGATTTATAAAGGTCAGAGGAATTTGCTTGATGTCCTGCTTTTTATGGATCATGGCAGTGAAAGGAAGATTCTAGAGGTCACCACTTCACTGAACACTAAGTATCATGACGGGAAGGCTACTGAGCTGGAAAATTCAAACTCTACCAAGCCAAAACCCTGCTGAAGGCCAACAGGCAGGGGAATTATCTCTTACCAGGAGAGGGTGAGTCTTGTTCTATTCAGGTCTTCGAGGCACTACAATTATTCCAAAATTTGTTTTTTGTTTGAAAGAACCAAGCAATCTTTTGAGTTGTTACTTTGATTTTACGAAAATAGCATCTTTAAGAAAACCCATATAAGTTCTGAAATTCTGTGTAAGCTCACAAGCAATCCCCATCATCATTATCTCTCATGAAGTCCAAACAGGACAAGAAGAAAGGAGACTTAGATTAGCAGGCCATGGATCAAGGAGGAAACCATTATAAGAAGAACCTGCGGTAAAAAGAAGGCTGTCGCCAGGTAGCCAGGCCCTTTTCAACTCAGTATGTACTGCAAAATGGCAACCAGTTCAAGTGGAACAACATAGGAAGTTTTATAACTCAAAGAAGGCGAAAGATAGAAAAGAGCCATCTTCCTCAAACAAGAAGGGGAGCCTTTGAGTACAAGTTGGAGAACCTGCCAAATCCTCCCACTGCTGAAAATCCCTGAGAGCTAAGGCAGAGACTCTGAGTCATGAGAACATAATCCAGTAGGAGATTATGTTCCATCCTGGAGCAGGATGTTTCCTCTTTTCAGAGTCCCTGTCAAGCCACTTATGGATGGATTTGCATTTTGCTTGGGAAATGACTGAACCAGGCCAGTTTTGGCAGCTCCACCTCCCCTGGGAGGGGCAGCAAGCCCTATAAAAAGACCCTCTGCTGCACCACCACCATCCTCCTGCTACTCAAGTTCCGATTGATTTTGGAGAACTGGTGAGTCTGATCCTTCGGTTCTACTTTGTTCTGGGGCTCCCAATGTTGAATTTATGCTGCAGAGAGCAAATATGCTGTGTCCAAAGTTATAATTGTGTTTAATGCTACTCTGTTGATGGTTGATAGGAACTTGAAATTTAAGCCCAATGATATATTGTATTTATTAAGTTTCTGGTACAATGTTTGAATTATCTTATTGAAAAATAAAATAAATATGAAGTTTTTGACATGAAGAGGTAAGGACAAAAGTACTTTTCCGTTTTCTGTATTTTTGGGTATCCCTCTGCTCTGGTAGAGAAGCATTTATCTTAGAAGGTGGAGAACCCTTGTATCCTTCTTGGTGAACCTTTGCTCTGTACACAAGTCATCCAGTTTGGACTTCATGAGAGATAATGATGATGGAAGTTGCTTGTGAGCTTACACAGAATTTCAGAACTTATGATGGGTTTTCTTAAAGATGCTATTTTCATAAAATCAAAGTAACAATTAAAAATATTGCTTGGTTCTTTCAAACAAAAAACAAATTTTGTAATAATTGTATGAGAGAAGGTTTTCTTCTGACTAATTAAAAACTCTCTTAATGAGGGAGAAGTCAGAAATTTGTTAAAAAGAGTAGAAGACATTAAGCACGTTAGAGACTAGAGAGATTCTATCTGATGGTATTACATAAGCTCAGATTTTCTCCTTGTAGCAGTTCCTTGTTGAACACTGTCGTGTAATTTCTTTCAGATTCTAATACTCCAGAAAGATGTCTTATCAGCAGCAGCAGTGCAAGCAGCCCTGCCAGCCACCTCCAGTAGTGTGCCCTCCCAAGTGCCCTGAGCCCTGCCCACCTCCAAAGTGTCCTGAGCCTTGCCCACCTCCAAAGTGTCCTGAGCCTTGTCCACCTCCAAAGTGCCCTGAGCCTTGCCCACCTCCAAAGTGCCAGCAGAAATGCCCTCCTGTGCCACCTCCCCAACAATGCCAGCAGAAGTGCCCACCCAAGTACAAGTAACAGCATCAGCTTTTATCTGGATCAGGAGAGGATGAGGACAACTGACTCACCTAGCTCCACAGCTCCACCTTCATCTTCTCTTTAAAGCCTACCGTGGATACAGAAGAAGCTTCTCCGCCCTTGAGCCAGCAGTATGCCTATGGTGATTCCTGACAGCCAGAGGTTTCCTTCCTGAAGCTGCTGTTCTGCTGTCCTCTGGAAGGACAGCTGAGAAAGCATCCCAGAGCTTCACATGGAACAGCAGCAACTTTTCTTCCAGGCACCATCAGAGGATTCTCTCCCTCTCTTGGGTCTGTCTATCACCTGGGCAGGGATTTCTACCAGCTGGTCAACTGTTGCTTATCCTCCTCATCTCAAATAAACTACAGTTCCTTTGTGTGATGTCAAAAATGTTTCCTTTCTTTCAAAATTGTTTTTAATAATACTATACCATCTTCAAGTTTTGTTTCTATCCTTTGATGCCAAGGTTCAAGCTCTCACGAGCAGCGCTGTCTAAATTTTGAGTCTTATAAAAGAATCAGTTCAGTTCAGTCGCTCAGTTGTGTCCGACTCTTTGCGACCTCATGAATCACAGCACTCCAGGCCTCCCTGTCCATCACCAACTCCCGGAGTTCACTCAGACTCACATCCATCGAGTCGGTGATGCCATCCCACCATCTCAGTCTCTGTTGTCCCCTTCTCCTCCTGCCCCCAATCCCTCCCAGCATCAGAGTCTTTTCCAAAGAGTCAACTCTTCACATGAGGTGGCCAAAGTACTGGAGTTTCAGCTTTAGCATCATTCCCTCTAAAGAAATCCCAGGGCTGATCTCCTTCAGAATGGACTGGTTGGATCTCCTTGCAGTCCAAGGGACTCTCAAGAGTCTTCTCCAACACCATAGTTTAAAAGCATCAATTCTTCGGTGCTCAGCCTTCTTCACAGTCCAACTCTCATATCCATACATGACCATAGGAAAAACCATAGCCTTGACTAGACAGGCCTTTGTTGACAAAGTAATGTCTCCACTTTTTAATATGCTATCTAGGTTGGTCATAACTTTCCTTCCAAGGAGTAAGCGTCTTTTAATTTCATGGCCGTAGTCACCATCTGCAGTGATTTTGTAGCCCAGAAAAATAAAGTCTGACACTGTTTCCATTGTTTCCCCATCTATTTCCCATGAAGTGATGGGACCAGATGCCATGATCTTCGTTTTCTGAATGTTGAGCTTTAAGCCAACTTTTTCATTCTCCACTTTCACTTTCATCAAGAGGCTTTTTAGTTCCTCTTCACTTTCTGCCATAAGGGTGGTGTCATCTGCATATCTGAGGTTATTGATATTTCTCCCAGCAATCTTGATTCCAGCTTGTGTTTCTTCCAGTCCAGCGTTTCTCATGATGTACTCTGCATATAAGTTAAATAAGCAGGGAATACTTCTACATAATTTTAATTCCATGTTATTTCCTTAATTATCACTTGGTGGCTTCAGGAATGAAATATTTGCCTCTCCTGGTTTTCAGTCCCTTTAGTAAAATGTAGGGAAAATTGTATTTTCATTTCAAACTTCTGAGGAATCAATATTCAATGAATGTGTATAATTCAGGTGGCACATGCCAGACTCATACATAGCACTTGGAAGACAGCAGGTCATCATTGTCTCCATCATCAACACCATCACCACCACCCCTGTTCTCATCACCATATTTGCAGTTGACTCATTTGGCTCCACAGCTCCACCTTCATCTTCTCTTCAAAGCAAGTCATGAATACAGAAGAAGCTTCTGCATCTTTCAGCCAGCAATATGCCTGTGGGGACTCCTGACAGCCAGAGGTTTCCTTCCTGAGGCTGCTACACCACTTGCCTCTGGGAAGACAGCTGAGAAAACACAGTGCTTCAGAGGGAAGAGCAGCAGCTCTCCTCCCGGGCACCATCAGAAGATTCTCTCCATCTTCTGTGACTGTCTGTCACCTGAGCAGGGGTTTCTACCAACTAGACAATCGTTACTTGTTCTCCACTTTCTGAATAAACTACAATTCTCTTTTGTGATGGTAAAAAAAAATTTTTTTTTCCCTATTAAAAGCACTTACAGCCATAGCATATTGTGTTTTGGTTTATTGTTATCCTTCTTTGATCCTAAAGTTACAGCTCCCACAATCGATGCTGTCTGAATTTTGAGTAATATCAGAGATTCTTTCTGATCTTCCGTGATGGGTCAGTGGTAAAGAATCAGCCTGCCAATGCAGGAGACATGGGTTCGATCCCTGATCCAGGAAGATCCCACGTTCCGTGGAGCAACTAAGCCCATGTGACACAACTATTGAGCCTGTGCTCTAGAGCCCAGAAACCCCAACTATGGAGCCCACATGCTGCAACTGCTGAAGTGGAAGCACCCTAGAGCCTGTGCGCCACAAGAGAAGTCAGTTCAGCTTGAAGTCCACACACCACAACCAGATAGAAGCCCTGCCTCATGGTAGCTGGAGAAAAGCCCATGTAGCAATGAAGACCCAGCATTGCCAAATTAAATTAATAAATACACTGTTTAAAACAGAAAGAAGGCTCTTTTTAAAAAAGATTATTTCTATATAACTTAGAATCATGTTAATTATTGCTTGACTAATTTGAGTAAACAATTATTTAACTCCTCAGAATAAAGTCCCTTTACTGAAATGGGGAAAACAGTGTTAACTGCAAAATATCTGAGGCATAAAAATTACATGATTGTGTGTACTTTAATTTGCACATGTTGGGGCACAGAATGGCACTGGGAAGACAGCACATCATCATTGTCTCCATCATCACCACCATCACCATCATCGCCTCACCACCATGTTGCTGCAGCAGGGAAGTGACACGGACATAACTAGCACAGCAACCAAGAAGATTCTTAGGCTCCATTGCCCCTTCACTTTCTCGTTGTTCTTTTTCTCTTCTAATGTAACCTTGTGTTTAATGTGATACTGCAGATCAAGGACTTTTGGAATGTAGTGGCATATTCTGCATGAAATTATAGCAGCTCTGAAAACATGGGTAGTGCAGAAGGATGGAAATTTAAAGGATCCTTACCACGTAAAGTTTTGCCACCTCTCCATGTGTACTACTTGGTCTTCTTACTCCAACAACTCATTAACCTCAGAGCCTTAAATGTTTTTTCACGTCTGAAATTACTTCTCTGTTTTGACACCAACCTTGAAGAACATTGAGGTTTAAAATGTTTATTTAGATTTACAAAGTCACTATAGCTAGGCAACTTTTTTCTAATGTTTAGCTTACTAGTCAAGTAAGCTGTGCAAAAGGATATATTCTTAACCAAACTATTCTTTATTTTAACTTTTTTTGTATATTGGAGTATTGTTGGTTAACAACGTGTTAATCTCAGGCATACAGCAAAGTCATTCAGTTCTACATATACATGTATCAATTCTTAAAAATCTAATAGAGTTTTCCAAGAAAATGCACTGGTCATAAAAAACACCCTCTTCCAACAACACAAGAGAAGGCTGTATACATGGACATCACCAGATGGTCAACACAGAAATCAGATTGATTATATTCTTTGCAGCCAAAGATGGAGAAGCTATATACAGTCAGCAAAAACAAGACAGGGAGCTGACTGTGGCTCAGACCATGAACTCCTTATTGCCAAATTCAGACTTAAATTGAAGAAAGTAGGGAAAACCACTAGACCATTCAGGTATGACCTAAATCAAATCCCTTATGATTATACAGTGGAAGTGAGAAATAGATTTAAGGGCTTAGATCTGATAGATAGAGTGCATGATGAACTATGGACTGAGGTTCGTGACATTGTACAGGAGACAGGGATCAAGACCATTCCAATAGAAAAGAAATGCAAAAAAGCAAAATGGCTGTCTGGGGAGGCCTTACAAATAGCTGTGAAAAGAAGAGAAGCGAAAAGCAAAAGAGAAAAGGAAAGATATAAACATCTGAATTCAGAGTTCCAAAGAATAGCAAGAAGAGATAAGAAAGCCTTCTTAAGCGATCAATGCAAAGAAATAGAGGAAAATAACAGAATAGGAAAGACTAGGGATCTCTTCAAGAAAATCAGAGATAACAAAGGAACATTTCATGCAAAGATGAGCTCAATAAAAGACAGAAATGGTATGGACCAAACAGAAGCAGAAGATATTAAGAAGAGATGGCAAGAATACACAGAAGAACTGTACAAAAAAGATCTTCACGACCCAGATAATCATGATGGGGTGATCACTCACCTAGAGCCAGACATCCTGGAATGTGAAGTCAAGTGGGCCTTAGAAAGCATCACTACGAACAAAGCTAGTGGAGGTGATGGAATTCCAGTTGAGCTATTCCAAATCCTGAAAGATGATGCTGTGAAAGTGCTGCACTCAATATGCCAGCACATTTGGAAAACTCAGCAGTGGCCACAGGACTGGAAAAGGTCAGTTTTCATTCCACTCCCAAAGAAAGGCAATGCCAAAGAATGCTCAAACTACCACACAATTGCACTCATCTCACACGCTAGTAAAGTAATGCTCAAAATTCTCCAAGCCAGGCTTCAGCAATATGTGAACCGTGAACTTCCTGATGTTCAAGCTGGTTTTAGAAAAGGCAGAGGAACCAGAGATCAAATTGCAAACATCCGCTGGATCATAGAAAAAGCAAGATAGAGTTCCAGAAAAACATCTATTTCTGCTTTCTTGGCTATGCCAAAGCCTTTGACTGTGTGGATCACAATAAACTGTGGAAAATTCTGAAAGAGATGGGAATACCAGACCACCTGACCTGCCTCTTGAGAAATTTGTATGCAGGTCAGGAAGCAACAGTTAGAACTGGACATGGAACAACAGACTAGTTCCAAACAGGAAAAGGAGTTCGTCAAGGCTGTATATTGTTACCCTGTTTATTTAACTTCTATGCAGAGTACATAAGGAGAAATGCTGGACTGGAAGAAACGCAAGCTGGAATCAAGATTGCCGGGAGAAATATCAATAACCTCAGATATGCAGATGACACCACCCTTATGGCAGAAAGTGAAGAGGAACTCAAAAGCCTCTTGATGAAGGTGAAAGTGGAGAGTGAAAAAGTTGGCTTAAAGCTCAACATTCAGAAAATGAAGATCATGGCATCTGGTCCCACCACTTCATGGGAAATAGATGGGGAAACAGTGGAAACAGTGTTAGACTTTACTGCAGATAGTGACTACAGCCATGAAATTGAACGACGCTTATTCCTTGGAAGGAAAGTTATGACCAACCTAGGTAGCATATTCAAAAGCAAAGACATTACTTTGCCAACAAAGGTCCGTCTAGTCAAGGCTATGGTTTTTCCTGTGGTCATGTATGGATGTGAGAGTTGGACTGTGAAGAAGGCTGAGTGCCAAAGAATTGATGCTTTTGAACTTGGTGTTGGAGAAGACTCTTGAGAGTCCCTTGGACTGCAAGGAGATCCAACCAGTTCATTCTGAAGGAGATCAGCCCTGGGTGTTCTTTGGAAGGAATGATGCTAAAGCTGAAACTCCAGTACTTTGGCCACCTCATGCGAAGAGTTGACTCATTGGAAAAGACTCTGATGCTGGGAGGGATTGGGGGCAAGAGGAGAAGGGGACGACAGAGGATGAGATGGCTGGATGGCATCACTGACTCGATGGACGTGAGTCTGAGTGAACTCTGGGAGTTGGTGATGGACAGAGAGGCCTGGCGTGCTGTGATTCATGAGGTCGCAAAGAGTCGGACACGACTGAGCAACTCATCTGATCTGATCTGATCTGTGTGTGTGTGTGTGTGTGTGTGCCACCCTCAGACATCTGTTCCCCACCCAGATGAGAGAGAGTGAAAATAGTGTCTGAGTGGCACACACTTACTCAGACCAGCGGCCACAATGGGAGTGTGCACAAATTGCCTGTGGTGATGTAGACCAGCAGGCAGTTGCAACAGATGGGGGCACACTTGCCCTGGAGGGATGCCCTCCCAGTGCCCAGAGAGGCAGGGGCTGGTATGTACTGTGGGGGCTGTAGTGCCCCTACCCTTTGCATGCGACTTAACAATGGTGCCTCATTTCCTAGGCAGAACACACTTCCTCCAGTTGGCATTCCCAGCCTCAGAGCCTCTCATTCCTGTCCTCTCTGTTGTATCTGTGAAGCCAACAGTGATCCTCTCCCAGGATCCACTCTTAATCCCACACTTTAGCATTCTGCCCCTGGCAGCGCAAAGGCTCTCAGAGCTAATTCCAAATGTGGTTTTAAGATGGGCAATCCTCAGGACCACTGAGTCTACTTATGTAGAAGAGGCCTTGGCTTGAGAGATGGGCAAGATGACTCAATGGGAGCCACTCCCAGTGCCTCTGAAGGCCAAAGAAGTTGGCAGGTGGGAAAGGGGTTATGATGGCTGCCCTACCCCTTCACGCCACTCAACAAAGACACCTAGCTTCTATGGTGTCCCAGGCTTTATCTGCAAACTTTCCCAGCTGTAGAGCTCCTTATTCCTGTCCCTTCAGGCTGTCTTTTCAGAACAACTGTTCCCTCCCTGAGTCTTCACTCCAAACCCCATGTTCCAGCACCCAATCCCTCTGCAACAGGAAACACATGATTCAGGCTAGGGTGAGCAGGGCTGTGGCACAGACCATGCATGCAGTTCTTAGTTTTGCCTTTCACAGACCGTCCTCTGCTTTGATCCCCTGAAGGCCCATTTCTGTCCCAGCTGATTTCCCCACTGTGATGGGCTTTTCCCCTCCATCTTCAGCTTCATGTCAGGGTTGCTAGTCCCTGTTTTGATTCCTCATTTCTGTTTTATATTTTTCATTTTGCATGATTATCAGTGGATTTTTCTTGTCCTTTTAGGTGTCCAAAGTCCTCCACTATTGTTCACCAAGTATTCTGTTGAGAATTATTCCATTTCTAGATGTATACTTTATATATATATATATACGTATGAGGAAGGACAAATTTCACAACCTCTTATTCTACCAACTTGACTTCTCTTTATTATAATATTTAAAAAATATACAGTAGTCAGTGGAGATGCTGCTGAGCTAGAGGAAAATTTTATGTCCTGACTTCTGGAACATGCATACCTGGTGACTGTTTCAAAACTTTCAGGCATTTCCTCTTTCTCTTCCTCTTCATTCTTCTCTTCTTTTTTTTTTTTTTTTTTTTTTTTTTGAAGGTAATGCATTTTATTTTTTTTTCCAACTACAATTTTATTTTATTTTTAAACTTTACAAAATTGTATTAGTTTTGTCAAATATTAAAATGAATCCGCCACAGGTATACATGTGTTCCCCATCCTGAACCCTCCTCCCTCCTCCCTCCCCATACCATCCCTCTGGGTCATCCCAGTGCACTAGCCCCAAGCATCCAGTATCGTGCATTGAACCTGGACTGGCAACTTGTTTCATACATGATGTTTTACATGTTTCAATGCCATTCTCCCAAATCTTCCCACCCTCTCCCTCTCCCACAGAGTCCATAAGACTGTTCTATACATCAGTGTCTCTTTTGCCGTCTCGTACACAGGGTTAACTGCATTCTTGAAAAGTTTCCTGATTATTTGGTCAAGACAAGTTAGTAGGTCAATTATTCACACTGATTGCAGGAAGAAATAAGAAAGATATGCAAAGACTATTACTAAATGCATTGCCAACACATCAGTGTACTAAATTGGACAGTTAGGAGATATATTGATACATTAGGAAGTGAAGAGTAATATGGCAGGATGAGAGTTCTGAAGGATTGAAGGAGAAGACAGAGAATAAACATTAAAAACTTTCAAAACTACTCTCTTTTAAAGATCTAAAACATGCTGGGATAGAGTAGAAGAAAACAAACTCATCAGATAAACTCTAAGCATGTATTTAACTTTTCAGACTTTTAGTTTTCTGATCCTCCTCCCTTCCCAAACCTACTCTCAATCACTTGTATGTGGCGGTGTGAGTCTTAAATGGAATCTTACATTCATTTTTTTTTATGAAATTTAAACCTGATATTTACTATTGGAATAAAAATGATTTATTTCCTAGTAAAGTAATCTTCAGCACGATACAGCATTCTAGGGGATTGTAGGGGTCTGGTGAAATGGGACATCCAGATTCCATTAACTGTGTTCCCACATTCTACAGTAATATAAAGCCAGCGTTGTAACTTTTCTCCTAAACCAGACATGATTCCTCACCAGCCACAGCCTATTATGAAAATCTTCAGTGCCCAAGAGGACATTACAGAAAAGAGGATAGTTCAGCTCCAGCTGAACAGAGGAAATGTAGATGAATTATTGAGAGCTAAATCTCTAAAAGGCATAATGAAATATTATGCCAGGGCTGGGGAACATGCTAGGGCATTCTCTCTTGAACTTCAGTTATTCTCTAAAAATTCATTCTATTTGTCATATTTACAGTTCACATGTGTCATGTAATATTTATATTTTTACTTTAATCGCTTTACACAAATGTCTTGAATTTTTAATTTGATTGAACATAGGAAATGATGTACATGAAATGGCAGATGAAATTTTCAAATTATAATATAATACATGTTATATATTTTTTATATGAGAGAGTGACAGACACAGAGAGAAACAGGAAAAAGAGAGAAAGAGAGATTATAAAGGCTGGAAAATTCAAAATCTGTGAAACTGAAAACCCGTGGAAGGCCATCAGGCAAGAGGATTATCTGTTACCCAAGAAAGGCTTAGACTTTTGCTCTGTTCAGGCCTTCAGTGCATGAAGGACTACCCACCTTATAGAGGGAAACCTCCTTTACCCAGACCACTGATTTATATAGTGAAAGGTGAAAGTCTGTCGCTAAGTTGTGTGCGACTCTTTGTGACGCCACAGAATGTAGCCCTCTCTCTGTGGGATTCTCCAGGCAAGAATACTTGAGTGGGTTGCCATTTCCTTATCCAGGGGATTTTCCTGATCCAGTGATACAACTGGCATCTCCTGCTTGTTAGGCTGACTTCACCAGTGAGCCACCAGGGAAGCCCATCACATTCAAAAACATCCTTAGAGAAATACATGGAATTTGACCAATTATCTGGGCACCCTGTGCCAGTCAAGATGACTCCTAAATCATCCATGCTTCCTTCCAGCACACTGACAAATTATGTGAAGAAAGTGACCAGGAAAGAGGTTTATTTAACATATATTCCATGTAACCAGTAGGGTAATCCTAAAAATTGGTTTATATTACAGTGAAATTCTTATTATTGATTGAGAATTTTATATGAATGGCAATTAACTTCAATGACTGAATTGCTCATAGTGATTTCAACTTTCAATAAAAAAATAGTTGCTTTATGGCATTACTTACCAGATTGGGCCTTTCAATATTTCAAAGGGGAAAGACATCAGAAAATTTGAACAATGCTCTGAGCTTTTATTTAACAGAGTGAAGTAGTACAAAGAGAACAGTTGGGAGAAATCATGTAGGAGTAGGTGGTGGGTTATGTGGGTAGTTATGTGCAAAAAGCTTGCTTTCTGTTGTTGGTCTAGAGTCTGAGCTGCTCAACACCTGAATTACAGTAGATGATGCTAAACTCTTAGTGAATTCCCTGTGACCCAAGGTGAAACAGATTTCTAAAGGCTGCAAGAATCAGCTTGATGTCTTTTATCTGAGGGAGAAAAGCAGTGAAAGGAGGCTCCTAGAGGTCACCACTTTACTGAACATATCTAAGTATTATGATGGGAAGGCTGGAGAGATGATCTGCAACCTGCCCTCAGTCCATTTTAGAAAAAGAAAGGAGACAGATTAGGAGGTCATGGATCAAAGGGGAAAGCATTATAAGAAGGACCTGAGGTAAAGAGAAAGGTGTCACTAGATAGCCAGGCTCTTTTCAACCCAGGATGTACAACAAAATGGCAACCAGTTCAAGTGGAACAAGGCAGGCACTTTGATAATTCATTGAAGGTGAAAGGCATCAAAGAGGAGTCTTCTCCAATCAAGAAAGGAAGCCTTTGACTCCAAGTTAAAGAACCTCACAAATCCTCCCACTGCCATAAATGCTTGAAATGAGAGCATAAGACAGGGATGCTGTGAGTCATGGGGAGATAATCCAGTGAGGAGATCCTGGAGCAGGACATTTCCTCTTTCTGGAGTCCCTGTCAAGCCACTTATGGATGGATTTGCATTTTGGTTGGGAAATGACTGAACCGGGCCTGTTTTGGCAGCTCTGCTCCCTCCTGGGTGGGGCAGCAAGTCCCTATAAAAAGGCCCTCTGCTGCATCACTGCCATCCTCCTGCTACTCAAGTCCGGATAGCTTTTGGAGAACCTGGTGAGTCTGAGTCTTCAGTTCAGCTTTATTCTTGGGCTCTCTACTTATGAATTAATTCTGGCTATAGCAAATTTGGTGTGTCCAAAGTTATTGTCATGACTTAGTGCTCCTTAATGGATGGGAGCTTGGAATTTGAACACAGTGATATACAGTATTTATTAAGTTTCTGGTACAGAGTTTGAATTCCTTTAAGGAAGAGATTAAAACAAAATCTGTGACAAGAAGAGGTAAAGAATGGAGCACTTTTCCTCTTTCTGTTTCTTTCTTCTGTCCTTCTGCTGTTATTTCAGAGGCATTTATCTTTGAAGGTGTGGGGCCCTTGTATCCTTTCTGGTGGCCATTTGCTCTATACAAATGTACAAATGTACAAAATACTTCTGGGACCTCATGAGAGATAATGATGACGAGAATCACTTGTGAGCTTACCCAGGATTTTGGAACTTATGATGGCCTTATGGAAGATGCTGTTTTCAGAAAAATAAAGAGTAGGACAACATTGATTGGTTTTCTGAAAAAATTTTTTTTGAAAAGTTGTATGTTAAAAGAAATTTTCTCTGAACCAATAATACAATTTGTTGAAGAGGGAGAGAGAGGCCAGAAGTTCATTGAAAGGGATTCAAGAGATCAAACCACATTCTTAGAGACTGGAGACATTCGATCTGATATTATTACACGAGCTCAGGCTTTTCTCCCTGTAGCAGTCCCTTCTTGTGAACACTGTATATAATTTCTTTCAGATTCTAAGACTCCAGAAAGATGTCTTATCAGCAGCAGCAGTGCAAGCAGCCCTGCCAGCCACCTCCAGTAGTGTGCCCTCCCAAGTGCCCTGAGCCTTGCCCACCTCCAAAGTGTCCTGAGCCTTGCCCACCTCCAAAGTGCCAGCAGAAATGCCCTCCTGTGCCACCTCCCCAACAATGCCAAGAGAAGTGCCCACCCAAGTGCAAGTAACAGCATCAGCTTTCATCCGGATCAGGAAAGGATGAGGACAGCTGACTCACCTAGCTCCACAGCTCCACCTTCATCTTCTCTTTAAAGCCTATAAAGGATACAGAAGAAGCTTCTCCACCCTTCAGCCGGCAGTATGCCTGTGGTGATTCCTGACTGCCAGAGGTTTCCTTCCTGAGGCTGCTGTTCTGCTCTCCTCTGGGAAGACAGCTGAGAAAACATCCCAGAGCTTCAGATGGAAGAGCAGCAGCTTTTCTCCCGGGCACCATGGGAGGATTCTCTCCCTCCCTTGGGTCTGTCTGTCACCTGGGCAGGGGTTTCTACCAGCTGGTCAACTGTTGCTTATCCTCCTCTTCTCAAATAAACTACAGTTCCTTTGTGTGATGTCAAAAATGTTTCCTTTCTTTCAAAATTGTTTTTAGTAATACTATACCATCATCAAGTTTTGTTTCTATCCTTTGATGCCAAGGTTCAAGCTTGCACAACCAGCATTGCTAAATTTTGAGTCTTACCAAAGAATACTTTTACATAATTTCAATTCCATGTTATTTCCTTAATTATCACTTGATGATTTGAGGAACAAAATATTTGCCTCTTCAGGTTTTCAGTCCTTTTAGTAAAATGTAGGGAAAATTGTATTTTCATTTCAAACTTCTGAGGAATCAATATTCAATGAATGTGTATAATTCAGGTGGCACATGCCAGACTCATACATAGCACTTGGAAGACAGCAGGTCATCATTGTCTCCATCATCACCACCATCACCACCACCCCTGTTCTCACCACCATATTTGCAGTTGACTCATTCGGCTCCACAGCTCCACCTTCATCTTCTCTTCAAAGCAAGTCATGAATACAGAAGAAGCTTCTGCATCTTTCAGCCAGCAATATGCCTGTGGGGACTCCTGACAGCCAGAGGTTTCCTTCCTGAGGCTGCTACACCACTTGCCTCTGGGAAGACAGCTGAGAAAACACAGTGCTTCAGAGGAAAGAGCAGCAGCTCTCCTCCCGGGCACCATCAGAAGATTCTCTCTGTCTTCTGTGACTGTCTGTCACCTGAGCAGGGGTTTCTACCAACTAGACAATTGTTACTTGATCTCCACTTTCTGAATAAACTACAATTCTCTTTTGTGATGGTAAAAAAAAAATTTTTCCCCATTAAAAGCACATAGCAATAGCATATTGTGTTTGGGTTTATTGTTATCCTACGTTGATCTTAAAGTTACAGCTCCCACAATCAACGTTGTCTGAATTTTGAGTAATATCAGAGATCCCTTCTGATCTTCCCTAATGCGTCAGTGGTAACGAATCAGCCTGCCAATGCAAGAGACATGGGTTCATTCCCTGGTATGGGAAGATCCCACATTCCGTGGAGCAACTAAGCCCATGTGACACAACTATTGAGCCTGTGCTCTAGAGCCCAGAAACCCCAACTACGGAGCCCACATGCTGCAACTACTGAAGTCCAAGTGCCCTAGAGCCTGTGCTCCACAAGAGAAGTCAGTTCAGCGTGAAGTCTGCACACCACAACCAGATAGAAGCCCTGACTCATGGTAGCTGGAGAAAAGCCCATGTAGCAGTGAAGACCCAGCATTGCCAAAATAAATTAATAAGTACACTGTTTAAAACAGAAAGAAAGCTCTTTTTAAAAAAGATTATTTCTATATAACTTAGAATCATGTTAATTATTGCTTGACTAATTTGAGTAAACAATTATTTAACTCCTCAGAATAAAGTCCCTTTACTGAAATGGGGAAAACAGTGTTAACTGCAAAATATCTGAGGCATAAAAATTACATGATTGTGTGTACTTTAATTTGCACATGTTGGGGCACAGAAATGGCACTGGGAAGACAGCACATCATCATTGTCTCCATCATCACCACCATCACCATCATCGCCTCACCACCATGCTTGCTGCAGCAGGGAAGTGACACGGACATAACTAGCACAGCAACCAAGATTCTTAGGCTCCATTGCCCCTTCACTTTCTCGTTGTTCTTTTTCTCTTCTAATGTAACCTTGTGTTTAATGTGATACTGCAGATCAAGGACTTTTGGAATGTAGTGGCATATTCTGCATGAAATTATAGCAGCTCTGAAAACATGGGTAGTGCAGAAGGATGGAAATTTAAAGGATCCTTACCACGTAAAGTTTTGCCACCTCTCCATGTGTACTACTTGGTCTTCTTACTCCAACAACTCATTAACCTCAGAGCCTTAAATGTTTTTTCATGTCTGAAATTACTTCTCTGTTTTGACACCAAGAATTGATGCTTTTGAACTGTGGTGTTGGAGAAGACTCTTGAGAGTCTCTTGGACTGCAAGGAGATCCAACCAGTCCATTCTGAAGGAGATCAGCCCTGGGTGTTCTTTGGAAGGAATGATGCTAAAGCTGAAAGTCCAGTATTTTGGCCACCTCATGCGAAGAGCTGACTTATTGGAAAAGACTCTGATGCTGGGAGGAATTGGGGGCAGGAGGAGAAGGGGATGACAGAGGATGAGATGGCTGGATGTCATCACTGACTCGATGGACGTGAGTCTGAGTGAACTCCGGGAGTTGGTGATGGACAGGGAGGCCTGGCGTGCTGTGATTCATGGGGTCGCAGAGAGTCGGACACGACTGAGTGACTAACTGAACTGAACTGAACTTGAAGAACATTGAGGTTTACAATGTTTTTTTAGATTTACAAAGTCACTGTATCTAGGCAACTTTTTTCTAATGTTTAGCTTACTAGTCAAGTAAGCTATGAAAAAGGATATGTTCTTAACCAACCTATTCTTTAATTTAACTTTTGTTGTGTATTGGAGTATCGTTGGTTAACAATGTGTTATTCTAAGGCGTACAGCAAAGTCATTCAGTTCTACATGTACATGTATCGATTCTTATTCAAATTCTTTTCCTATTTAGGATGTTATATGATTATTGAGCAGAATTCCATGTTCTATACAGTAGGTCTTTGTTGATTATCCATTTATTTTATTTTATTTTTTATTGGGTTGTTTTACAACACTGTATTAGTATCTTCTATAAAATGAAGTGAATCAGTTATATATATACCTATTTCCCCTCACTCTTGGATTTTCCTCTCCTCACCCTCCACCTCATTTCACCTGTACTGGTCACAACAGAGCAGTGAGCTGAGCTCCTGGGTTAGCTGGCAGGTTCCCACTAGCTATTTCACACAAGGTAGTGTATGTATGTCAATCTTAATCTCCGAAATCATCCCACCCCCTCTTACCAGCCCACTCTGTATCCACATGTCCTTTCTCTATGTCTGCATCTCTATTTCTGTGCTGCAAGTAAGTTCATCTGTTCCACTTCTCTAGATTCCACATATATGCACTAATATATGACATCAGTTTCTCTCTTTCTGACTTCACTCTCTATGATAGACTCTAGATCCATCCATGTCTCTACAAATGACTTAATTTCAATCATTTTTATAGGTGAGTAATATCTGTATGTAGGTCAAAAAGCAACAGTTAGAACCTGACATGGAAAAACAGACTGGTTCCAAATTGGGAAAGGAGTATGTCAAGGCTGTATATTGCTTATTTAACTTCTATGCAGAATACATCATGCGAAATGCCAGGCTGGATGAAGCATAAGCTGGAATCAAAATTGCCGTGAGAAATATCAATGACCTCAGATATGCAGATGACACCATCCTCATGGCAGAAAATGAAAAGGAACAAAAGAGCCTCTTGAAGAAAGTGAGAGAGGAGAGTGAAAAATCTGGCTTAAAACTCAACTTTCAGAAAACGAAGATCATGGCATCAAGTCCCATCATTTCATGGTAAATGGATGGGGAAACAAGGGAAACAGTAAGAGACTTTATTTGGGGGGGCTCTAAAATCACTGCAGTTGGTGACTGCAGCCATGAAATTGAAAGACGCTTGCTCCTTGGAAGAAAAGCTATGACCAACCTAAACAGCATATTAAAAAGCAGAGACATTATTTTGCCTACAAAGGTCCATCTAGTCAAGGATATGGTTTTTCCAGCAGTTATGTATGGATGTGAGAGTTGGCTGATAAAGTAAGCTGAGCACCAAAGAATTGATACTTTTGAACTGTGGTGTTGGAGAAGAAACTTAAGAGTCCCTTGGACTATAAGGAGATCAAACCAGTCTATCCTAAAGGAAATCAATCCTGAATATTCCTTGGAAGCACTGATGCTGAAGCTAAAACTCCAGTATTTTGGCCACCTGATGCATAGAACTGACTCATTGGAAAAGACCCTGATGCTGGGAAAGATTGAAGGCAAGAAGAGAAAGCGACAACAGAGGATGAGATGGTTGGATGGCATCACTGACTCAATGGAATGAGTTTGAGTTTGAGCAAGCTCTGGGAGTTGATGGACAGGGAAGCCTGGTGTGCTGCAGTCCATGGAGTCGATGCTGGGAAAGACAAAGGCAGGAGGAGAAGGTGATAACAGAGAATGAGATGGTTGGATGGCATCACTGACTCTATGGACATGAATTTGAACAAGCTCCAGGAGTTGATGGACAGGGAAGAGTGGCATGCTGCATGCAGTCAATGGGGTCACAAAGAGTCAGTGACGACAGTGACTAAACTGAACTGAGTATTCCATTGTTTATATGTACCATGTCTTCTTTATCCATTCACTCACTGATGAACATTTAGGCTGTATCCAGGTCCTGGCTATTGTAAATAGTGAAGCAATGACCATTATTGATTTCTCAGGGAATATGCCCAGTAGTGTGCTTTCTGGGTCATATAGTAACTCTATTTTTAGTTTTCTAAGGAACCTCCATACCATTCTCCATATTGGCTGCATCAGTTAACATTCCTACCAGCTGAGGTGGGTTGCCATTCCCTTCTCCAGACGATCTTCCCTAGACAGGGATCACACCTGGGTTTTGTGCACTGTAGGCAGGCTTTTTACCATCTAAGCCATCAGGGAAACCACAACAGTGCATGCGGATTCCTTTTTCTCCACACCCATCCAGCATTTATTGTTTGTAGCTCTTTTTGATGATGACCATCCTTACCAGTGTGAGATAATACCTCGTTGTAGTTTTAATCTTCTTTTCGCTAATAATTAGTAATGTTGAGCATGTATCCATGTTCCTCTTGGCCATCTATATGTCTTTGGAGAAATGTCTATTTATGTTTTCTACCCATTTTTTTGATTGGGTTGCTTGTTTTTTTTTTTTTTTATATCAACCTATATGAGCTGTTTGCATATATTTTGGAGATTATTCTCTTGTCAGTTGCTTTATTTAAAAATATTTTCTTGCAATCTGAAGATTCTCTTGTTGTGGTTTCCTTTGTAGTGCAAAAACTTTTAAGTTTAATGAATTCTCATTTGTTTATTTTTGTTTTTATTTTTGTTACTCTAGGAGGTGGTTCAAAAGAGATCTTGCTGTACTTTATGCCAAAGTGTGTTCTTCCTGTATTTTCCTCTAAGAGTTTTATAGTGTCTGGTCTTATATGTAGGCTTTTAATCCATTTACAAAATGGAATTAATTCCATTTATTCCATGTACAAAAAAGATCTTCACTACCCTGATAATAACAATGGTGTGCTCACTCACCTAGAGCCAGACATCCTGGAATGTGAAGTCAAGTGGGCCTTAGGAAGCATCACTACGAACAAAGCTAGTGGAGGTTATGGAATTCCAGTTGAGCTATTTCAAATCCTGAAAGATGATGCTGTGAAAGTGCTGCTCTCAATATGCCACAAATTTTGGAAAACTCAGCAGTGGCCACAGGACTGGAAAAGGTGAGATTTTATTCCAATCCCAAAGAAAGGCAATGCCAAAAAATGCTCAAATTACCGCACAATTGCACTCATCTCACACGCTAGTAAAGTGATGCTCAAAATTCTCCAAGCCAGGCTTCAGCAATACAGGAACTGTGAACTTCCAGATGTTCAAGCTGGGTTTAGAAAAAGCAGAAGAACCAGAGATCAAACTGCCAATATCTGCTGGATCATCAAAAAAGCAAGAGAGTTCCAGAAAAACATCCATTTCTGCTTTACTAACTATGCCAAAGCCTTTGACTGTGTGGATCACAATCAACTGTGGAAAATTCTGAAAGAGATGGGAATACCAGACCACCTGACCTGCCTCTTGAGAAATCTATATGCAGGTCAGGAAGCAACAGTTACAACTGGACATGGAACAACAGACTGGTTCCAAATAGGAAAAGGAGTACGTTAAGGCTGCATATTGTCACCCTGCTTATTTAACTTCCATGCAGAGTACATCATGAGAAATGCTGGCTGGAGGAAGCACAAGCTGGAATCAAGATTGCTGGGAGAAATATCAATAATCTCAGATATGCAGATGACACCACCCTTATGGCAGAAAGTGAAAAAGAACTAAAGAGCCTCTTGATGAAAGTGAAAGAGGATAGTGAAAAAGTTGGCTTAAAGCTCAACATTCAGAAAACAAAGATCATGGCATCCGGTCCCATCAGTCCATGGCAAATGGATCAGGAAACAGTGGAAACAGTGGCTGACTTTATTTTTCTGGGCTCCAAAATCACTGCAGATGGTGATTGCAGCCATGAAGTTAAAAGACACTTACTTCCTGGAAGGAAAGTTATGACCAACCTAGACAGCTTATTAAAAAGCAGAGACATTACTTTGTCAACAAAGGTCCATCTAGCCAAGGCTATGGTTTTTCCAGTGGTCATGTATGGATGTGAGAGTTGGACTATAAAGAAAGCTGAGTGCTGAAGAATTGATGCTTTTAAACTGTGGTGCTGGAGAAGACTCTTGAGAGTCCCTTGGATTGCAAGGAGATCCAACCAGTCCTTCCTAAAGGAGATCAGTCCTGGTGTTCATTGGAAGGACTGGTGCTGTAGCTGAAACTCCAATATTTTGGCCACCTGATGTGAAGTGCTGACTCATTTGAAAAGACCCTAATGCTGGGAAAGTTTGAGGGAGGAGGAGAAGGGGTTGACAGAGAAGATGGTTGGATGGCATCACTGACTCAATGGACATGGGTTTGGATGGACTCTGGTTTTGGTAATGGACAGTGAGGCCTGGAGTGCTGTGGTTTAGGGCGTCGCAAAGAGTCAGACACAACTGAGTGACTGATCTAAACTGGATCCATTTTTAGTTTATTTTTGTGTATGGTGTTAGGGAGTGTTCTAATTTCATTCTTTTACATATAACTGTCCAATTTTACAACAACAGTCATTGATGAGACTGTGTTTTCTCCATTGTATACTCTTGCCTCTTTTGTCATAGATGAGGTGACCTTAGTTGCATGGGTTTAATCTCTGCACTCTCTATCCTGTTTCATTTATCTATATTTCAATTTTATGCCAGTACCATACTGTTTTGATGACTGTAACTTCATAGCATATTCTGATGTGAGGAAGCCTGATTCCTCAAGCTCCATTTTTCTTTCTCAAGATTCCTTTGGCTGCTTGGGGTCTTTTGCATTTCCATACAAATTATAAATTTGTTCTTCTAATTCTGTGAAAAATGCCATTGATAATTTGATAAAGATTACACTGAGTATGTAGATTGCCTCAGGTACTATAGTCACTTCACAATACTGATTCTTCTAATTCATAAACATTGTATATCTCTCCATCTGGTTGTGTTGTGTTTGATTTCTTTCATTGGTTTCTTATAGTTTCTTGAGTATAGAATTTTACATCAATAGATAGGTTTGTTATTGCTATTGCTAAGTCACTTCAGTCATGTCCGACTCTGTGTGACCCCATAGATGGCAGCCCACCAGGCTTCCCCATCCCTGGGATTCTCCAGGCAAGAACACTGGAGTGGGTTGCCATTTCCTTCTCCAATGCATGAAAGTGAAAAGTGAAAGTGAAATCGCACAGTCATGTCCGACCCTCAGCGACCCCATGGACTGCAGCCTTCCAGGCTCCTCCATCCATGGGATTTGCCAGGCAAGAGTACTGGAGTGGGGTGCCATTGCCTTCTCCGAGATAGGTTTAGCCCTTGGTATTTTATTATTTTTCTTGCAGTGGTAAATGGGATTGTTTCCTCAATTTCTCTTTCTGATTTTTCATAGCTAGTATATAGGAATGCAAGGGATTTCTATGCATTAATTTTGTATCCTGAAACTTTACCACATTCATTGATTAGCCCTAGTAGTTTTCTTGTAACCTCTTTACAATTTCCTATGTATAGTATCATGTCATCTGCAACAGTGACATTTTTATTTCTTCTTTTCCAGTTTAGATTTTTTTTACTTATTTTTATACACTGATAACCAAGGCTAGCACTTCCAAAACTACATTGAATAATAGTGGTGACAGTGGATATCCATGTCTTAATCCTGATCTTAGAGGAAGTGCTCTCAGTTTTTCACTATTGAAAATTATATTTGCTTTGAGTTAGTTATATGTGACCTTTCCCTGTTGAGGTAGGTTCCCTGTACATTCCCACTTTCTGGAGAATTCTTAATCATGAATGGGTGTTGAATTTTGTCAAAAGATGTTTCTGTATCTATTGAGATGAACATATGGTCTTTTATTCTTCAGTTTTTTGGTGTGGTGTATCATACTGATTGATTCACTTCAGTTCATTTCAGTTCAGTTGCTCAATCATGTCCGACTCTTCGTCATCCCCTCAGCACACCAGGCGTCCCTGTCCATCACCAACTCCCAGAGTCCATCCAAATGCATGTCCATTGAGTCAGTGATGCCATCCAACCATCTCATCCTCTGTCGTCCCCTTCTTCTCCTGCCCTCAATCTTTCCCAGCATCAGGGTCTTTTCAAATGAGTCAGCACTTCACATCAGGTGGCCAAAGTAGTAGAGTTTCAGCTTCAACATCAGTCCTTCCAATGAACACCCAGGACTGATCTCCTTCAGGATGGACTGGTTGGATCTCCTTGCAGTCCAAGGGACTCTCAAGAGTCTTCTCCAGCACCACAGTTCAAAAGCATCAATTCTAACCCTAACCCTAACCAGTCTGTTGTTCCATGTCCGGTTCTAACTGTTGCTTCCTGACCTGCATATAGGCTTCTCAAGAGGCAGGTCAGGTGGTCTGGTATTCCCATCTCTTTCAGAATTTTCCACAGTTGATTGTGATCCACACAGTCAAAGGCTTTGGCATAGTCAATAAAGCAGAAGTAGATGTTTTTCTGGAACTCTCTTCTTTTGTTGATCCAACAGATGTTGACAATTTGAACTCTGGTTCTTCTGCCTTTTCTAAACCCAGCTTGAACATCTGGAAGTTCACAGTTCCTGTATTGCTGGAGCCTGGCTTGGAGAATTTTAAGCATCACTTTACTAGCGTGTGAGATGAGTGCAATTGTGCGGTAATTTGAGCATTTTTTGGCATTGCCTTTCTTTGGGTTTGGAATGAAAACTGGCCTTTTCCAGTCCTGTGGCCACTGCTGAGTTTTCCAAAATTTGTGGCATATTGAGAGCAGCATTTTCACAGCATCATCTTTCAGGATTTGAAATAGCTCAACTGGAATTCCATAACCTCCACTAGCTTTGTTCGTCGTGATGCTTCCTAAACGCCCGCTTGACTTCACATTCCAGGATGTCTGGCTCTAGGTGAGTGATCACACCATCGTTATTGTCTGGGTCCTGAAGATCTTTTTTGTACCGTTCTTCTATGTATTCTTGCCACTTCTTCTTAATATCTTCTGCTTCTGTTAGGTCCATACCATTTCTGTCTTTTATTGAGCCCGTCTTTGCATTAAATGTTACCTTGATATCTCTAATTTTCTTGAAGAGATCTCTAGTCTTTTCCATTCTATTGTTTTCCTCTATTTCTTTGCACTGATCACTGAGGAAGGCTTTCTTATCTCTCCTTGCTATTTTTGGAACCCTGCATTCAAGTGGGTATATCTTTCCTTTTCCCCTTTGCTTTTCACTTCCCTTTTTTAACAGTTATTTGTAAAGCCTCCTCAGACAGCCATTTTGCTTTTTTCCATTTCTTTTTCTTGGGAGTGGTCTTGCTCTCCGTCTCCTGTACAATGTCACGAACCTCCATCTACAGTTCATCAAGCACTCTGTCTATAACATTTAGTCCCTTAAGTCTATTTCTCACTTCTACTGATTGATTAGGAGATAGCAAAAAATCCTTGCACCCTGAGATAAATTTCACTTGATCATGGTGTGTGTTCCTTTTACTGTGTTGTTGGTTTCTGTCTGCCAGCATTTTGTTGAGGACTTTTGTGTCTATGTATATCAGTGACATTGACCTCTTTTTTTCTCTTTTTGGGGTCTTTAGTTTTTATATCAGAGTGATCTTGTTCTCATATAAAGAGTTTGGGAGTGTTCCTCTCTCTGCAATTTTTGGAAGAGCTCGAGAAGGATAAATGTTAGCTCTTCTCTAACTGTTTGGTAGAACTTGCCTGTGAGGTCATTTGGTCCTGGACGTTTGTTTGTTGGAAGATTTTTAATCATAGTTTCTATTTCAGTGCGTGTGAGTGGTCTGTTCATATTTTCTATTTCTTTCTGGTTCAGTCTTGAAAAGTTTGACTTTTCTAAGTATTTATCCATTTCTTCCATGTTGACCATTTTATTGACATATCATTGCTTGTAGTAGTCTCTTATAATCTTTTGTATTTCTGTGGTGTCAATTGTAACTTCTCCTTTTTCTTTTCTAATTTTATTGATTTGAGTCTTCTCCCCCTTTTTTTTTTGATGAATTGTGCTAAATATTTATCAATTGTGTTTATCTTCACAAAGAACCGCCTTTTAGTTTCATTAATCTTTGCTACTGTTTTCTTCATTTCTATCTCTGATCTCTACTATTCCTTTTCATAATGTTCAGGGGGTTCTCAAGGCAAGAATGTTGGTGGTTTACCATTCCCTTCTCCAGTGAACACATTGTGTTAGAATTCTCCACCATCTCTGTCTTGGGTGGTGCTACATGGCATGGTTCATGGTTTCATCGAGTTAGATGAGGCTGTTATCCATGTGATCAGTTTGCTTAGTTTTCTGTAGTTGTGGTTTTCATTCTGTCTACCCTTGATGGATGAGGATATGAAACTTGTGGAAGCTTCCTAATGGGAGGGACTGGCTGTGGGGAAGACTGGTTCTTGCTCTGGTGGGCAAGGCCATGCTCAGTAAATCTTTAGTCCAACTTTCTGCTGATGGATGGGGCTGTGTTCCCTCCTTGTAATTTGGCCTGAGGCCAAACTATGATAAGGGTAATGGCAGTAATTCTGACTGCTGTAGATAAAACAAGAGAATTCCAGAAAAATATTTATTTCTGTGTCGTTGACTACCCTGAAACTTTGACTGTGTGGTTCTCAACAAAGTGTGGAAAATTCTTAAAGAGATAATAATACCAGACCACCATACCTGCCTCCTGAGAAATCTGTATGCAGATCAAGAAGCAACAGTTAGAACCAGACATGGAACAACAGTTGACTTCAGTACACTTCAGTCGCTCAGCCGTGTCTGATTCTCTGTGACCCCATGGACTGTAGCACACCTGGCTTCCCGGTCAGAGGTTGCTCAAACTCATGTCCATCAAATTGGTGATGCCATCCAACCAACTCATCCTCTGTCATTCCTTCTCCTCCTGCCTTAAATCTTTCCCAGCCTCAGGGTCTTTTCAAATGAGTCACTTCTTCACCTCAGGTAGTCAAAGTATTGAAGTGTCAGCTTTAGCATAAGTCCTCCCAACGAATCCTCAGGACTGATTTCCTTTAGGATGCACTGGTTTGATCTCCTTGCAGTTTGAGGGACTCTCAATAGTCTTCTTCAACACCATAATTCAAAATCATCAATTCTTTGGTGGTCAGTATTTTTATAGTCCAACACTCACATCCAAACATGACTGTTGGAAAAACCATACCTTTGTCTGGACAGACCTTTGTTGGCAAAGTAATGTCTCTGCTTTTTAATATGCTGTCTAGGTAGGCACCCCACTCCAGTACTCTTGCCTGGAAAAATCCCATGGATGGATGAACCTGGAGGGCTGCAGTCCATGGGGTCGCTGAGGGTCGGACACGACTGAGCGACTTCATTTTCACTTTTCTCTTTCATGCATTGGAGATGGAAATGGCAACCCACTCCAATGTTCTTGCCTGGAGAATCCCAGGGACGGGGGACCCTGGTGGGCTGCCGTCTATGGGGTCGCACAGAGTCAGACACGACTGAAGTGACTTAGCAAAGGTGGGAACAACAGACCAGTTCAAAATTGGGAAAAGAGGAAGTCAAGGCTGTATATTGTTCCCCTGCTTATTTAACTTATATGCAGAGTAAATCATGCGAAATGCTGGCCTGGTTGAAACACAAGCTGGAATCAAGATTCCCGGAGAAATGTCAATAACCTCAGGTATAGAGATGATACCACCCTTCTGGAACAAAGTGAAGAGGAACTAAAGAGCCTCTTAAGAAGGAGAAAGAGGAGATTGAAAAAGCTGGCTTAAAACTCAACATTCAAAAAACTAAAATCATGGCATCTGGTCCCATCACTTCATGGCAAATAAATGGGGAAACAAATGGAAACAGAATTCTGAATACTCTGAATTCTTTATCATATAGATTACCTATTTCTACTTCATTTATTTGGTCTTCTGGCTTGATATTTTGCTTCTCCATCTGCCACATAATTCTCTGTCCTTATATTTTGGATATCTTACTGTTTTTATGGTCTTCTTTTCACAGGTGGCAGGGTTGTAGTTCCATTTGCTTCTGTTATCTGTCCTCTGGTAGGTGAGATTGGTCCAGAGGCTTGTGTAAGCTTCCTGGTGGGAGGGCTTAGTGCCTGCACTCTGGCAACTGGAACTGAGTCTTTTCCCTCTGATAAGCAGGGTGTTTGGGGATGTCTGTGAGCCTAGAATTACTAGGCAGCCTTTCTACTGGTGGGCGGGGCAGTATTTCTGTCTTGTGCTTGTTTGGCATGGAGTCTATAGGCACTGGAGTCTATAGGCAGTTGGGTGGAGTGAGGGCTTGGTGTTGAAATACACACTTCCAGGATAGCACGTGTGAATTAACATTCTATGGACCCCAGATTCTCTGGCAGTACAGCGTCCTGGACTCAGTGCTCCCACCACAGAGGTACAGAGGTCTGATTCCCACTGGGGAGCCAAGAGTCCACAAGCCACAACTGTGGCCAGAGAAAAGAAGAAAAATAAATAAAAGAAAAGGAAAAAAACAAAACAAAACAAAACCCAAGACAAACAGTAAAAATATAAAAAGACAGCAACAACAACAAAATACTGACACACACACACACAAAGAAAACAGACACACTAAACACAACACAAATGACAGCAGAAAAACCAAACTTACAGAAACAAAGAAGCAGAGAAAATAGACAAAAAAGAAACAAAACTAAGAAGATGACAAAAAAAAAAAAAAAAAAGGAACTAAAAAATGAAGCTAATAAATAAAGACTAAGGTAGCAAGAGGTAGAACTGGACATTGAACAACAGACTGATTCCAAATAGAAAAGAGGTATATCAAGGCTGTATATTGTCACCCTGCTTATTTAACTTATATGCAGAGTACATCATGAGAAATGCTGGGATGGAAGAAGCACAAGCTGGAATCAAGATTGCCAGGAGAAATATCAATAACCTCAGATATGCAGATGACACCACCCTTATGGCAGAAAGTGAAAAAGAACTAAAGAGCCTCTTGATGAAAGAGAGAGCAGAGTGAAAATGTTGGCTTAAAACTCAGTGTCCAGAAAACTAACATCACGGCATCTGATCCCATCAGTCCATGGCAAATAGATGGGGAAACAGTGGCTGACTTTAGCTTTCTGGGCTCCAAAATCACTGCAAATGGTGATTGCAGCCATGAAATTAAAAGACGCTTACTCCTTGGAAGGAAAGTTATGACCAACCTAGATAGCATATTCAAAAGCAGAGACATTACTTTGTCAACAAAGATCCATCTAGTCAAGGCTATGGTTTTTCCAGTAGGCATGTATGGATGTGAAAGTTGGACTATAAAGAAAGCTGAGTGCTGAGGAAGTGATGCTTTTGAACTGTGGTGTTGGAGAAGACTCTTGGGAGCCCCTTGGTCTGCAAGGAGATCCAACCAGTCCATCCTAAAGGAGATCAGTCCTGGGTGTTCTTTTGAAGGACTGATGTTGAAGCTGAAAGTAAGACACTAATGCTGGGAACGATTGAGGGCAGGAGGAAAAGGGGATAACAGAGGATGAGATGGCATCAAAGACTCAACGGACATGAGTTTGGGTAAACTCTGGGAATTGGTGATGGACAGGGAGGCCTGGCATGCTGCGGTTCAAGAGGTCGCAAAATTCAGACACGACTGAGTAACTGACCTGACTAAATGAAGCTTATACAAAGTGAAAAATAAAGCAAACAATAAAAGCAATCTAAAAAAATAAGTGCAAAGAAAACGTAAAGCAAACACATAAAAACAATCAAAAATAAATAATAATAAAAACAACTGAACATAATGAAACAAAGCAAAGCAGAACAATAGTAATAAAAACATTTTCCTGGAGCTTCCTCTGTCAGTGTCCTTCCTCCTACAGGGAGCCAGAGCCAACCCCTGCCTCCTCAAGAGACCTTCCAAAACTTCTAGGTAAGTCTCTGGATCTGCTGTGGGCACTGCAGAACCAGCTCAGACTCTGACCTGCCCCAGCTCCCATATGTACTTGCCCCCAACATTCACTGCTGCTAAAGCTGGACTAGTCTCAGCGGTAACACTCATTATCTATTCAGATATTCCACAGACACAGGATGTACTGAGCCAATCACAGAGAATTAACCCACAGCCTGTACAGCTGCAGGGAAGCATTTCTGTGCCTCTTCCTTAGTTGCAGTGCCTCTGGGGTTAGCTTTGGTTTGAGCCCCACTTGTGTGTGTGTGTGTGTGTGTGTGTGTGTGTGTGTGTGCCACCCTCAGACATCTGTTCCCCACCCAGATGAGAGAGAGAGAGAGAAAATAGTGTCTGAGTGGCACACACTTACTCAGACCAGTGGCCACAATGGGAGTGTGTACAAATTGCCTGTAGTGATGTAGACCAGCAGGCAGTTGCAACAGATGGGGGCACACTTGCCCTGGAGGGACGCCCTCCCAGTGCCCAGAGAGGCAGGGGCTGGTATGTGGTGTGTGGACTGTAGTGGCCCTGCCCTTTGCATGCAACTTAACAATGGTGCCTCGTTTCCTAGGCAGAACACACTTCCTCCAGTTGGCATTCCCAGCCTCAGAGCCTCTCACTCCTGTCCTCTCTGTTGTATCTGTGAAGCCAACAGTGATCCTCTCCCAGGATCCACTCTCTTAGCCCTACACTTTAATATTCAGCCCCTGGCAGTGCAAAGGCTCTCAGAGCTAATTCCAAACATGGCTTTAAGATGGGTGGCACTCAGGACCACTAAGCCTACTTGTGTAGAAGAGGCCTTGGCTGGAGGGATGGGCAAGACGACTCAATGGGAGCCACTCCCAGTGCCTCTGAAGGCCAAAGAAGTTGGCAGGTGGGAAAGGGGTTATGATGGCAGCCCTGCCCCTTGCATGTCACTCAACAATGACACCTAGCTCCTATGGTGTCCCAGGCTTTATCTGCAAACTTTCCCAGCTGTAGAACTCCTTACTCATGTCCCTTCAGGCTGTCTTTTCACAACAACTGTTCCCTCCCTGATTCTTCACTCAAAACTCCATGTTCCAGCACCCAGACCCCTCTGCAACAGGAAACACATGATTTAGGATAGGATGAGCAGGGCTGTGGCACAGACCATGCATGCAGTTCTTATCTTGCCTTTCACAGATCATCCTCTGCTTTGATCCCCTGAAGGCCCATTTCTGTCCCAGCTGATTTGCCCACTGTGATGGGCTTTTCCCCTCCATCTTCAGCTTCCTGTCAGGGTTGCTGGTCCCTGTTTTGATTGTCTGTTTTAATTTTTTCATTTTGCCTGATTATGAGTGGATTTTTCTTGTCGTTTTAGGTGTCCAAAGACTTCCACTAATGTTCACCAAGTAGTCTGTTGATAATTACTCCATTTGTAGATGTATACTTGAAATATGTATGTGAGTAAGGACGAGTTTGACATCCTCATATTATACCAACTTGACTTTTCCCCTTTATTATAATATTTTAAAATATATATAGTAGTCAGTGGAGATGCTGCTGAGCTAGACAAAAATGTTATGTCCTGACTTCTGGAACATGCATACCTGGTGACTGTATAAGAGCTTTCAAGTGCTTCCTCTTCTCTTCCTCGTCTTTCTTCTCTTCTTCTTCCCTTCCCATTTATAAAACTACATTCTTGAAAAATTTCCTGATTATTTGGCCAAGACAAGTTAGTAGGTCATTATTCACACTGATTGCAGGAAGAAATAAGAAAGATATGCAAAGACTATTACTAAATGCATTGCCAACACATCAGTGTACTAAATTGGACAGTTAGGAGATATATTGATACATTAGGAAGTGAAGAGTAATATGGCAGGATGAGAGGTCTGAAGGGTTGAAGGAGAAGACAGAGAATAAACATTAAAAACTTTCAAAACTACTCTCTTTTAAAGATCTAAAACATGTTGGGATAGAGTAGAAGAAAACAAATTCATCAGATAAACTCTAAGCATTTATTTAACTATTTCAGATGTTTAGTTTTCTGATCCTCTCTCCCTTCCCAAACCTACTCTCAATCACTTGTATGTGGCGGTGTGAGTCTTAAATGATATCTTACATTCATTTTTTTTTTATGCAATTTAAACCTGATATTTACTATTGGAATAAAAATGATTTATTTCCTGGTAAAGTAATCTTCAGCACGAGACAGCATTCTAGGGGATTGTAGGGGTCTGGTGAAATGGGACATCCAGATTCCATTAACTGTGTTCCCACATTCTACAGTAATATAAAGCCAGCGTTGTAACTTTTCTCCTAAACCAGACATGATTCCTCACCAGCCACAGCCTATTATGAAAATCTTCAGTGCCCAAGAGGACAGTACAGAAAAGAGGATAGTTCAGCTCCAGCTGAACAGAGGAACTGTAGATGAATTATTGAGAGCTAAATCTCTGAAAAGGCATAATGAAGTATTATGCCAGGGCTGGGGAACACGCTAGGGCATTCTCTCTTGAACTTCAGTTATTCTCTAAAAATGTATTCTATTTGTCATATTTACACTTCACATGTGTCATGTAATATTTATATTTTTACTTTAATCACTTTACACAAATGTCTTGAATTTTTAATTTGAAGATAGAAATGATGTACATGAAATGGCAGATGAAATTTTCAAATTATAATATACTACATATTATATATATTTTTTATATGGGAGAGTGACACACACAGAGAAAAACAGGAAAAAGAGAGAAAGAGAGATTATAAAGGCTGGAAAATTCAAAATCTGAAACTGAAAACCCGTGGAAGGCCATCAGGCAAGAGGATTATCTGTTACCCAAGAAAGGCTTAGACTTTTGCTCTGTTCAGGCCTTCAGTGGATGAAGGACTACCCACCTTATAGAGGGAAACCTCCTTTACCCAGACCACTGATTTATATAGTGAAAGGTGAAAGTCTGTCACTAAGTTGTGTGCGACTCTTTGTGACCCCACGGAATGTAGCCCTCTCTCTGTGGGATTCTCCAGGCAAGAATACTTGAGTGGGTTGCCATTTCCTTATCCAGGGGATTTTCCTGATCCAGTGATCAAACTGGCATCTCCTGCTTGTTAGGCAGACACTTGACCGCTGAGCCACCAGGGAAGCCCATCTCATTCAAAACATCCTTAGAGAAATACATGGAATAATATTTGACCAATTTTCTGGGCACCGTGTGCTAGTTTAAATGACTCATAAATCAACTATGCTTCCTTCCAGCATACTGACAAATTATATGAAGGAAGTGACCAGGAAAGAGGTTTATTTAACATATATTCCATGTAACCAGTAGGGTAAATCTAAAAAATTGGTTTAAATTACAGTGAAATTCTTCTTAATGATTGAGAAGTTGTATATGAATGGCAATTAACTTCAATGACTGAATGGCTCATAGTGATTTCAACCTTCATTAAAAAATAGTTGCTTTATGGCATAATTTACCAGATTGGGCCTTTCGATATTTCAAAGGAGAAGGATGTCAGAAAATTTGAACAATACTATAAGCTTATTTCATAGAGCAAAGTAGTACAAAGAAGACAGTTGGGAGAAATTATGTAGGAGTAGGTGGTACGTCACGTTGGGGAGTTATGTGCAAAAATCTTGCTTTCTGTTGTTGGTCTAGAGTCTGAGCTGCGCAACACCTGAATTACAGTAGATGATGCTAAACTCTTAGTGAATTCCCTGTGACCCAAGGTGAAACAGATTTCTAAAGGCTGCAAGAATCAGCTTGATGTCTTTTATCTGAGGGAGAAAAGCAGTGAAAGGAGGCTCCTAGAGGTCACCACTTTACTGAACATATCTAAGTATTATGATGGGAAGGCTGGAGAGATGATCTGCAACCTGCCCTCGGTCCATTTTAGAAGAAGAAAGGAGACAGATTAGGAGGTCATGGATCAAAGGGGAAAGCATTATAAGAAGGACCTGAGGTAAAGAGAAAGGTGTCACTAGATAGCCAGGCTCTTTTCAACCCAGGATGTACAACAAAATGGCAACCAGTTCAAGTGGAACAAGGCAGGCACTTTGATAATTCATTGAAGGTGAAAGGTATCAAAGAGGAGTCTTCTCCAATCAAGAAAGGGAGGCTTTGACTCCAAGTTAAAGAACCCTCCCAAATCCTCCCACTGCCATAAATCCCTGAAACTGAGAGCTTAAGACAGGGATTGTGTGAGTCATGGGGAGATAATCCAGTGAGGAGATCCTGGAGCAGGACATTTCCTCTTTCTGGAGTCCCTGTCAAGCCACTTATGGATGGATTTGCATTTTGGTTGGGAAATGACTGAACCGGGCCTGTTTTGGCAGCTCTGCTTCCTCCTGGGTGGGGCAGCAAGTCCCTATAAAAAGGCCCTCTGCTGCATCACTGCCATCCTCCTGCTACTCAAGTCCGGATAGCTTTTGGAGAACCTGGTGAGTCTGAGTCTTCAGTTCAGCTTTATTCTTGGGCTCTCTACTTATGAATTAATTCTGGCTGTAGCAAATTTGGTGTGTCCAAAGTTATTGTCATGACTTAGTGCTCCTTAATGGATGGGAGCTTGGAATTTGAACACAGTGATATACAGTATTTATTAAGTTTCTGGTACAGAGGAAGAGATTAAAGGAAGGAAGAGATTAAAACAAAATCCGTGACAAGAAGAGGTAAAGAACGGAGCACTTTTCCTCTTTCTGTTTCTTTCTTCTGTCCTTCTGCTGTTATTTCAGAGGCATTTCTCTTTGAAGGTGTGGGGCCCTTGTATCCTTCCTGGTGGCCATTTGCTCTGTATACAGGTCATACTTCTGGGACCTCATGAGAGCTAATGATGATGAGAATTGCTTGTGAGTTTACCCAGGATTTTGGAACTTATGATGGCCTTATTGAAGATGCTGTTTTCAGAAAGAAAAAAAAAAGAATAGAACAACACTGATTGGTTTTCTGAAAAAAAATTTTTTTAAGTTGTATGTTAAAAGATTTTCTCTGAGCCAATAATACAATTTGTTGAAGAGGGAGAGAGAGGCCAGAAGTTCATTGAAAGGGATTAAAGAGATCAAACCACATTCTTAGAGACTGGAGAGAGTCTATCTGATATTATTACACGAGCTCAGACTTCTCTCCCTGTAGCAGTCCCTTCTTGTGAACACTGTCATGTAATTTCTTTCAGATTCTAAGACTCCAGAAAGATGTCTCAGCAGCAGCAGCAGCAGCAGCAGCAGCAGCAGCAGTGCAAGCAGCCCTGCCAGCCACCTCCTGTAGTATGCCCTCCCAAGTGCCCTGAGCCCTGCCCACCTCCAAAGTGCCAGCAGAAATGCCCTCCTGTGCCACCTCCCCAACAATGCCAAGAGAAGTGCCCACCCAAGTGCAAGTAACAGCATCAGCTTTTATCTGGATCCGGAAAGGATGAGGACAACTGGCTCACCTAGCTCCACAGCTCCACCTTCATCTTCTCTTTAAAGCCTATCCTGGATACAGAAGAAGCTTCTCTACCCTTCAGCCGGCAGTATGCCTGTGGTGATTCCTGACTGCCAGAGGTTTCCTTCCTGAGGCTGCTACAACACTTGCCTCTGGGAAGACAGCTGAGAAAACACAGTGCTTCAGAGGGAAGAGCAACAGCTCTCCTCCTGGACACCATCAGAAGATTCTTTCCCTGTCTTCTGTGTCTGTCTGTCACCTGGGCAGGGGTTTCTACCAACTAAACAACTGTTACTTGTTCTCCACTTTCTGAATAAGCTACAATTCTCTTTTGTGATGGTAAAAAAAAAAATTTTTTTTTTTCCTATTAAAAGCACTTACAGCCATAGCATATTGTGTTTGGGTTTATTTTTATCCTTCTTTGATCCTAAAGTTACAGCTCCCACAATCGATGTTGTCTGAATTTTGAGTAATATCAGAGATTCTTTCTGATCTTCCTTGATGGGTCAGTGGTAAAGAATCAGCCTGCCAATGCAGGAGACATGGGTTCGATCCCTGATGCAGGAAGATCCCACGTTCCGTGGAGCAGCTAAGCCCATGTGACACAACTATTGAGCCTGTGCTCTAGAGCCCAGAAACCACAACTACGGAGCCCACATGCTGCAACTACTGAAGTCCAAGCGCCCTAGAGCCTGTGCTCCACAAGAGAAGTCAGTTCAATGTGAAATCTGTGCACCACAACCAGATAGAAGCCCTGCCCCATGGCAATTAGAGAAAAGCCCATGTAGCAATGAAGACCTAGCATTGCCAAAATAAATTAATAAATACACTGTTTAAAACAGAAAGAAAGCTCTTTTTAAAAAAGATTATTTCTGGCAGAGGAGCTAAGACGGTGGAGGAATAGGACTAGAAGACCACTCTCTCCACCACAAATTTATCAAAAGAACATTTAAACGCCGAGTAAATTCCACAAAACAACTTGTGAAAGCCAGCAGAGGACATCAGGTACCCAGAAAAGCAGCCCATTGTCTTCGAAAGGAGGTAGGAAAAAATTTAAAAGACAAAAAAAGAGACACAAGAAGGAGGGATGGAGCTCCATCCCGGGAAGGGAGACTTAAAAAGAGAGAAGTTTCCAAACACCAGGAAACACTCTGCCGAGTTTGTGCCGAGCCTTGGAAGCACAGAGGGCAACATAACAGGGAGGAAAAATAAATAAACAATTAAAACCCACAGATTAAGAGCCCAGCGGTAATTCCCCCAGCGGAGAAGCAGCGCAGACGCCTGCACCCACCACTAGCAAGCGGGGGCTGTGCAGGGAGGCGGGGGCTGCAGCGCTTAGAGTAAGGATCTGGCCTGAATGCCCTGAGCGCTATCTGAGTGAACTAACTTGGGCTAGCAAACCAGACTGTGAGATAACTACCACGCGAAAAGCCAGCCCTAACCTAAGACACCTCCAGGCTCGCGCACAGAACAAAGGACTGAACAGATAGCCGGCTGCAGACCATCCCCCTCCGGTGACAGGCAGCCAGAGCCGGAAGGGGGAAATCGCAGCCCCAGAGAGACATTATACATAAAACTGTAAGCAGGCTTCTTTGCTAACTAAGACTTCTTAGGGTTCTAGATGGTCAACATCCGCCTGAGAAGGTGCGCCGGTTGTACACCCAGAAAACCGAGTGGCAGGGACGGGGGAGGCGATAAGTCGCAGCGACCATGCTCGCCAAACACCTCATCACCTGAGCTGCTCAGACCTGGGAAGGGCACAAAAGGCAGGCCCAACCGAGTTTGCGCCTCTGAGGACTACCCGAGTGCCTGAACCTGAGTGGCTTAGACCTGGGAGGTGCATGCAGCCCAGGGCCAGCCTTGGATGGTTCCCGGTGGAGCAACCTAGAGCCTGAGCAGTGTGGGCAGGGAGGGTACACGTGCGGAGCAGGGGCAGGCCCAGTGTGGCTGAGGCACTGCGAGCACATGCCAGTGTTATTTGTTTGCAGCGTCCCTCCCTCCCCACAGCGCGACTGAACAAGTGAGCCTAAAAGAAAGTGTCCACCACCGCCCCCTTTGTGTCAGGGTGGAAACCAGACACTGAAGAGACCAGCAAACAAAAGAAGCTATAACAGAGGGAACCACCTTGGAAGCGACAGGTGCAATAGATTAAAACCCTGTTGTTAGTACCGACTACATAGGAAGGGGCCTATAGATCTTGAGAAATATAAGCAGGACCAGGGAACTATCCAAAAATGAACTGACCCCACAATACCCACAACAACAGCAGAGAAAGTCCTCGATATATTTTTACTATCTTTACGATCATTCTTTCTTTCTTCTTTTTTAAAATTAAAAAAAAAATTTAAGTCCTCTATTACTCCTTTAATTTTCACTTTTATAACCTACTATTACTTTGAAAAAAAAAAAAAAGACCCAATTTTTAAAAAAAGCAATCTTCATATATATTTTTAAAATAATTTTTGTGACTTGTTTTTTTTTCCTCTTTCTTTTTTTTTTCCCTTTTCTTTAACATTGCATTTTTGAAATTCCAAACTCTACTCTAGATTTTTAATTTTTGCTTTTTGGTATTTGTTATTAATTTTGTAGCTTTAAGAACCCAATCTTCAGTACCCATTTTTACTTGGGAGCGAGATTACTGGCTTGACTGCTCTCTCCTCCTTTGGACTCTCCTTTTTCTCCACCAGGTTGCCTCTGTCTCCTCCCTAACCCCTCTCTGCTCTACCCAACTCTGTGAATTTCTGTGTGTTCCAGATGGTGGAGAACACTTAGAGAACTGATTACTGGCTGGATCTGTCTCTCTCCTTTTCATTCCCCCCTTTTATCCTCCTGGCCACCTCTGTCTCCTTCCTCCCTCATCTCTTCTTGTATAACTCCGTGAACATCTCTGAGCAGTCCAGTTGTGGAGTGCACATAAGAAAGTGATTACTGGCTAGCCTGCTCTCTCCTCTTTTGATTCCACCTCATCTCATTCGGGTCACCTCTAACTCCCTCCTCCCTCTTCTGTTGTCCATGTAACTCTGTGAACCTCTCTGGGTGTCCCTCACTGTGGATAAACTTTTCATCTTTAACCTAGAGGTTTTATCAATGGTGCTGTATAGAAGGAGAAGATTTGAGACTACTGTAAAAATAAGACTGAAAACCGGAAGCAGGAGGCTTAAGTCTAAACTTTGACTCCAGGGAACTCCTGACTCCAGGGAACATTAATTGACAGGAGCTCATCAAACTCCTCCATACCTACACTGAAACCAAGTACCACACAAGGGCCAACAAGTTCCAGAGCAAGACATACCACGCAAATTCTCCAGAAACACAGGAACACATCCCTGAGCTCCAATATACAGGCTGCCAAAAGTTGCTACAAAACCATAGACATCTCATAACTCATTACTGGACACTTCATTGCATTCCAGAGAGAAGAAATACAGCTCCACCCACCAGAACACCGACACAAGCTTCCCTAACCAAGAAACCTTGACAAGCCACCTGTACAAACCCACACATAGTGAAGAAGCTCCACAATAAAGAGAATTTCACAAACTGCCAGAATACAGAAAGGACACCCCAAACTCAGCAATATAAACAAGATGAAGAGACAGAGGAATACCCAGCAGGTAAAGGAACAGGATAAATGCCCACCAAACCAAACCAAAGAGGAAGAGATAGGGAATCTACCTGATAAAGAATTCCAAATAATGATAGTGAAAATGATCCAAAATCTTCAAATCAAAATGGAATCACAGATAAATAGGCTGGAGACAAGGATTGAGAAGATGCAAGAAAGGTTTAACAAGGACCTAGAAGAAATAAAAGAGAGTCAATATATAATGAATAATGCAATAAATGAGATTAAAAAAAAAAAAAAACTCTGGAGGCAACAAATAGTAGAATAACAGAGGCAGAAGATAGGATTAGTGAATTAGAAGATAGGATGGTATAAATAAATGAATCAGAGAGGAAAAAAGAAAAACGAATTAAAAGAAATGAGGACAATCTCAGAGACCTCCAGGACAATATTAAATGCTACAACGTTCGAATCATAGGGGTTCCAGAAGAAGAAGACAAAAAGAAAGACCATGAGAAAATACTTGAGGAGATAATGGTTGAAAACTTTCCAAAAATGGGGAAGGAAATAATCACCCAAGTCCAAGAAACCCAGAGAGTCCCAAACAGGATAAACCCAAGGCGAAACACCCCAAAACACATATTAATCAAATTAACAAAGATCAAACACAAAGAACAAATATTAAAAGCAGCAAGGGAAAAACAACAAATATCACACAAGGGAATTCCCATAAGGATAACAGCTGATCTTTCAATAGAAACTCTTCAAGCCAGGAGGGAATGGCAAGACATACTTAAAGTGATGAAAGAAAATAACCCACAGCCCAGATTACTGTACCCAGCAAGGATCTCATTCAAATATGAAGGAGAAATCAAAAGCTTTACAGACAAGCAAAAGCTGAGAGAATTCAGTACCACCAAACCAGCTCTCCAACAAATACTAAAGGATATCCTCTAGACAGGAAACACAAAAAGGGTGTATAAACTCGAAACCAAAACAATAAAGTAAATGGCAATGTGATCATACTTATCAATAATTACCTTAAACATAAATGGGTAGAATGCCCCAACCAAAAGACAAAGACTGGCTGAATGGATACAAAAACAAGACCCCTATATATGTTGTCTACAAGAGACCCACCTCAAAACAGGGGACACATACAGACTGAAAGTGAAGGGCTGGAAAAAGATTTTCCATGCAAATAGAGACCAAAAGAAAGCAGGAGTAACGATACTCATATCAGATAAAATAGACTTTAAAACAAAGGCTGTGAAAAGAGACAAAGAAGGACACTACATAATGATCAAAGGATCAATCCAAAAAGAAGATATAACAATTATAAATACATATGCACCCAACATAGGAGCACTGCAATATGTAAGACAAATGCTAACAAGTATGAAAGGGTAAATTAACAATAACACAATAATAGTGGGAGACTTTAATACCCTACTCACACCTATGGATAGATCAACTAAACAGAAAATTAACAAGGAAACACAAACTTTAAATGATACAATAGACCAGTTAGACCTAATTGATATCTATAGGACATTTCATCCCAAAACAATGAATTTCACCTTTTTCTCAAGTGCACACGGAACCTTCTCCAGGATAGATCACAGCCTGGGCCATAAATCTAGCCTTGGTAAATTCAAAAAAATTGAAATCATTCCAAGCATCTTTTCTGACCACAATGCAATAAGATTAGATCTCAATTACAGGAGGAAAACTATTAAAAATTCCAATGCAGGGCGGCTGAACAACACGCTACTGAATAACCACAAATCAGAGAAGAAATAAAAAAAAGAAATAAAAATTTGCATAGAAACAAATGAAAATGAAAACACAACAACCCAAAACCTGTGGGACACTGTAAAAGCACTCCTAAGGGGAAAGGTCACAGCAATACAGGCATACTTCAAGAAACAAGAAAAAAGTCAAATAACCTAACTCAACACCTAAAGCAACTAGAAAAGGAAGAAGTGAAGAACCCCAGGGTTAGTAGAAGGAAAGATATCTTAAAAATTAGGACAGAAATAAATGCAAAAGAAAAAAAAGAGACCATAGCAAAAATCAACAAAGCCAAAAGCTAGTTCTTTGAAAGGATAAATAAAATTGACAAACCATTAGCCAGACTCATCAAGAAACAAAGGGAGAAAAATCAAATCAATAAAATTAGAAATGAAAATGGAGAGATCACAACAGACAACACAGAAATACAAAGGATCATAAGAGACTGCTATCAGCAATTATATGCCAATAAAATGTACAATGTGGAAGAAATGGACAAATTCTTAGAAAAGTACAACTTTCCAAAACTGGACCAGGAAGAAATAGAAAATCTTAACAGACCCATCACAAGCACAGAAATTGAAACTGTAATCAGAAATCTTCCAGCAAACAAAAGCCCAGGTCCAGATGGCTTCACAGCTGAATTCTACCAAAAATTTAGAGATGAGCTAACACCTATCCTACTCAAACTCTTCCAGAAAATTGCAGAGGAAGATAAACTTCCAAACTCATTCTATGAGGCCACCATCACCCTAATACCAAAACTTGACAAAGATGCCACAAAAAAAGAAAACTACAGACCAATATCAATGATGAATGTAGATGCAAAAATCCTTAACAAAATTCTAGCAATCAGAATCCAACAACACATTAAAAAAATCATACACGACGACCAAGTGGGCTTTATCCCAGGGATGCAAGGATTCTTCAATATCTGCAAATCAATCAATGTAATATACCACATTAACAAATTGAAAAATAAAAACCATATGATTATCTCAATAGATGCAGAGAAAGCCTTTGAAAAAATTCAACATCCATTTATGATAAAAACTCTCCAGAAAGCAGGAATAGAAGGAACATACCTCAACATAATAAAAGCTATATATGACAAACCCACAGCAAACATTATCCTCAATGGTGAAAAATTGAAAGCATTTCCCTAAAGTCAGGAACAAGACAAGGGTGCTCACCTTTACTATTCAACATAGTTTTGGAAGTTTTGGCCACAGCAATCAGAGCAGAAAAATAAAAGGAATCCAAGTTGGAAAAGAAGTTAAACTCTCACTGTTTGCAGATGACATGATCCTCTACATACAAAACTCTAAAGACTCCACCAGAAAATTACTAGAACTAATCAATGACTATAGTAAAGTTGCAGGATATAAAATCAACACACAGAAATCCCTGGCATTCCTATACACTAATAATGAGAAAATGGAAAGAGAAATTAAGGAAACAATTCCATTCACCATTGCAACAAAAAGAATAAAATACTTAGGAATATATCTACCTAAAGAAACTAAAGACCTATATATAGAAAACTATACAACACTGGTGAAAAAATCAAAGAGGACACTAATAGATGGAGAAATATACCATGTTCATGGATTGGAAGAATCAATATAGTGAAAATGAGTATACTACCCAAAGCAATTTATAGATTCAATGCAATCCTTATGAAGCTACCAATGGTATTCTTCACAGAGCTAGAACAAATAATTTCACAATTTATATGGAAATACAAAAAACCTCGAGTAGCTAAAGCTATCTTGAGAAAGAAGAATGGAACTGGAGGAATCAACCTACCTGACTTCAGGCTCTACCTCAAAGCCATGGTCATCAAGACAGTATGATACTGGCACAAAGACAGAAATATAGATCAATGGAACAAAATAGAAAGCCCAGAGATAAATGCACGCACCTATGGACACCTTATCTTTGACAAAGGAGGCAAGAATATACAATGGATTAAAGACAATCTCTTTAACAAGTGGTGCTGGGAAAACTGGTTAACCCCTTGTAAAAGAATGAAACTAGAACACTTTCTAACACCATACACAAAAATAAACTGAAAATGGATTAAAGATCTCAACGTAAGGCCAGAAACTATAAAACTCCTAGAGGAGAACATAGGCAAAACACTCCCCAACATACATCACAGCAGGATCCTCTACGACCCACCTCCCAGAATATTGGAAATAAAAGCAAAATTAAACAAATGGGACCTAATTAAACTTAAAAGCTTCTCACAACAAAGGAAACTCTAAGCAAGGTGAAAAGACAGCCTTCAGAATGGGAGAAAATAATAGCAAATGAAGCAACTGACAAACAACTAATCTCAAAAACATACAAGCAACTCCTATAGCTCAATTCCAGAAAAATAAATGACCCAATCAAAAAGTGGGCCAAAGAGCTAAATAGACATTGCTCCAAAGAAGACATATAGATGGCTAAGAAACACATGAAAAGATGCTTAACATCACTCATTATCAGAGAAATGCAAATCAAAACCACAATGAGGTACCATTTCACGCCAGTCAGAATGGCTGCGATCCAAAAGTCTACAAACAATAAATGCTGGAGAGGGTGTGGAGAAAAGGGAACCCTCTTACACTGTTGGTGGGCATGCAAACTGGTACAGCCACTATGGAGAAGAGTGTGGAGATTCCTTAAAAAACTGGAAATAGAACTGCCTTATGATCCAGCAATCCCACTGCTGGGCATACACACTGAGGAAACCAGAATTGAAAGAGACACGTGTACCCCAATGTTCACTGCAGCATTGTTTATAATAGCCAGGACATGGAAGCAACATAGATGTCCATCAGCAGATAAGAAAGCTGTGGTACATATACACATGGAGTATTACTCAGCCATTAAAAAGAATACATTTGAGTCAGTTCTAATGAGGTGGATGAAACTGGAACCTATTATACAGAGTGAAGTAAGCTAGAAAGAAAACCACCAATACAGTATACTAACGCATATATATGGAATTTAGAAAGATGGTAATGATAACCTTGTATGTGAGAGAGCAAAAGAGACACAGATGTATAGAACAGTCTTATGGACTCTGTGGGAGAGGGAGAGGGTGGGATGATTTGGGAGAATGACATTGGAACATGTATAATATCATATATGAAACAGATTGCCAGTCCAGGTTCAATGCATGATACTGGATGCTTGGGGCTGGTGCACTGGGAAGATCCAGAGGGATGTTACAGGAAGGGAGGAGGGAGGGGGTTTCAGGATGGGGAACATGTGTATACCTGTGGCAGATTCATGTTGATGTATGGCAAAACCGATACAGTATTGTAAAGTAATTAACCTTCAATTAAAACAAATAAATTTATATTCGAAAAAAAGAAAAAGAAAATCTAACTTACCTTGCCAAAAAAAAACTTAACTCACAACTCTCAAGTTATACCTCCTTTTTAGTCGACAGCTTAATTCTTAATTTTGGCCTATCACACTGGCAAAAATATAAATATCCATTGTTAGGAGGGTACAGAAAAAGTGTATGAGAGAGTATACTCTCATACACAATGGAAATGCTCACTCAAAGCCTTAAAAAGGTGTGGAAAATGAAGTATTTCCTGCTATATCAGTGGGCAAGAAATGTCATAGCTATCGTAATTCTGGCCCTCCAAATGTGAATTTCTGAGCCATGCCAACAAGAGGAACTCCCTACAAGAGGAACTTAAGGATGTCACAGTCATCAGTGGTTAGAGCTCTCCAGTGTGACCTAAGGGAATTCATGAAGAGAAGAATATATCTGTAAAAATGCAGGGTACTGGTCCTAGATAGGCAACATGCAGGTGAAAGGAATGAGTTTAATAATCCCAGATTCTTGCATCTTCCCATACAGGCAAGAACCCAAAATTTCTTAACTTGATATCTAGTTTTCCTTACTTAAAAATAATCTTTGATGTTCAGACTGCCTGCTTGCTTTGTTGCAAACTTGTATATAGCCTGACTCCCTCTCCTGCCTCTGGGAAGCAGTTCCTCAGGGCTACTGAGATGCTGTCTCCCAGGGAGTCCTAAACATTCCCACCAAATAAAGCATTTCTCAACTTTCAAAAAGCAAAAAAAGAAGAAGGTGAAAGAGGAGATTGAAAAAGCTGGCTTAAAACTCAACATTCAAAAAACTAAAATCATGGCATCTGGTCCCATCAGTTCAATTCAGTTCAGTTCAGTTCAGTCACTCAGTCGTGTCTGACTCTTTGCGACCCCATGAATCGTAGCACGCCAGGCTTCCCTGTCCATCACCAACTCCGGGAGTTCACCCAAACTCATGTCCATCGAGTCAGTGATGCCATCCAGCCATCTCATCCTCTGTCGTCCCCTTCTCCTCCTGCCCCCAATCCCTCCCAGCATCAGAGTCTTTTCCAGGGAGTCAACTCTTGGCATGAGATGGCCAAAGTATTGGAGTTTCAGCCTCAGCATCATCACTTCATGGCTAATAGATAGGGAAATATTGGAAACAGAATTCTGAATACTCTGAATTCTTTATCAGATAAATTGCCTGTTTCTTCTTCATTTATTTGGTCTTCTGGGTTTTTACTTTGCTTCTCCATCTGCAACATATTTCTCTGTCATTTCATTTTGTCTATCTTACTGTTTTTATGGTCTCCTTTTCACAGGTGGCAGGGTGTTATTTCCGTTTGCTTCTGTTGTCAGTCCCCTGGTAGGTGAGATTGGCCCAGGGGCTTGTGGAAGCTTCCTGGTGGGAGGGCTTAGTGCCTGTGCTCTGGCAATTGGAACTGAGCCTTTTCCCTCTGATAAGCAGGGTGTTTGGGGATGTCTGTGAGCATAGAATTACTAGGCAACCTATCTACTGGTGGGAGAGGCTGTATTTCTGTCTTGTGCTTTTTTGGCATGGAGTCTATAGGCACTGGAGTCTATAGGCAGTTGGGTGGAGTGAGGGCTTGGTGTTGAAATACACACTTCCAGGATAGCACATGTGAATTAATATTCTATGGACCCCAGATTCTCTGGCAGTACAGCGTCCTGGACTCAGTGCTCCCACCACAGAGGTACAGAGGTCTGATTCCTGCTGGGGAGCCAAGAGTCCACAAGCCACAACTGTGGCCAGAGAAAATAAGAAAAATAAATAAAAGGGAAAGAAAAAAAAAAAAAACAAGACAAACAGTAAAAATACAAAAAGACAGCAACAACAACAAAATACTGACACACACACACACAAAGAAAACAGACACACTAAACACAACACAAATGACAGCAGCAAAACCAAACTTACAGAAACAAAGAAGCAGAGAGAATAGACAAAAAAGAAACAAAACAAACAAGATAACAAACAATGAACTCAAAAATGAGGCTAATAAAGACTAAGCTAACAAAAAGTGAAAAGTAAATCAAACAATAGAAAGCAATCTAAAAAAATAAATGGAAAGAAAACATACAGCAAACACATAAAAATAATCAAAAGTAAAAGATGATAAAAACAACTGAACAAAATGAAACAAAGCAAGGCAGAACAATAGCAATAAAAATATTTTCCTGGAGCTTCCTCTGTCAGTGTCCTTCCTCCTACAGGGAGCCAGAGCCAACCCCTGCCTCCCCAAGAGTCCTTCCAAAACTTCTAGGTAAGTCTCTGGATCTGCTGTGGGCACTGCAGAACCAGCTCAGACCCAACTGCCCCAACTCCCATGTGTCCTTGCCCCCAAAGTTCACTGCTGCTAAAGCTGGACTAGTCTCAGCAGTAACACTTATTATCTATTCAGATATTCCACAGACACAGGATGTACTGAGCCAATCACAGAGAATTAACCCACAGCCTGTACAGGTGCAGGGAGGCATTTCTGCGCCTCTTCCTTAGTTGCAGTGCCTCTGGGGTTCAGCTTTGGTTTGAGCCCCACTTGTGTGTGTGTGTGTGTGTGTGTGCGCACGCGCGCCACCCTCAGACATCTGTTCTGCACCCAGATGAGAGACAGAGAGTGAAAATAGTGTCTGAGTGGCACACACTTACTCAGACCAGCGGCCACAATGGGAGTGTGCACAAATTGCCTGTGGTGATGTAGACCAGCAGGCAGTTGCAACAGATGGGAGCACACTTGCCTTGGAGGGACTCCCTCCCAGTGCCCAGAGAAGCAGGGGCTGGTTTGTGGTGTGGGGGCTGTAGTGGTCCTACCCTTTGCATGCGACTTAACAATGGTGCCTCGTTTCCTAGGCAGAACACACTTCCTCCAGTTGGCATTCCCAGCCTCAGAGCCTCTCACTCCTGTCCTCTCTGTTGTATCTGTGAAGCCACAATGATCCTCTCCCAGGATCCACTCTCTTAACCCCACACTTTAGCATTCAGCCCCTGGCAGCACAAAGGCTCTCAAAGCTAATTCCAAACGTCGTTTTAAGATGGGAAACCCTCAGGACCACTGAGCCTACTTGTGTAGAAGAGGCTTTGGCTTGAGAGATGGGCAAGATGACTCAATGGGAGCCACTCCCAGTGCCTCTGAAGGCCAAAGAAGTTGGCAGGTGGGAAAGGGGTTATGATGGCAGCCCTGCCCCTTGCATGCCACTCAACAATGACACCTAGCTTCTATGGTGTCCCAGGCTTTATCTGCAAACTTTCCCAGCTGTAGAACTCCTTACTCCTGTCCCTTCAGGCTGTCTTTTCACAACAACAACTGTTCCCTCCCTGAGTCTTCACTCCAAACCCCATGTTCCAGCACCCAGGCCCCTCTGCAACAGGAGACACATGATTCAGGCTAGGATGAGCAGGGATGTGGCACAGACCATGCATGAAATTCTTAGTCTTGCCTTTCACAGATCATCCTCTGCTTTGATCTCCTGAAGGCCCATTTCTGTCCCAGCTTATTTCCCCACTGTGATGGGCTTTTTCTGAGTTTTGGGGACCTCCCTCCATCTTCAGCTTCCTGTCAGTGTTGCTGGTCCCTGTTTGATTACTCTTTTCTGTTTAACGTTTTTCATTTTGCCTGATTATGAGTGGATTTTTCTTGTACTTTTAGGTGTCCAAAGACCTCCTCTATTGTTCACCAAGTATTCTGTTGAGAATTATTCCATTTCTAGATGTATACTTGGTATATACATATGTGTGTGTGTGTGTGTGAAGAAGGACAAATTTCACAACCTCCTATTCTACCAACTTGACTTCTCCTCTTTATTATAATATTTAAAAAATATACAGTAGTCAGTGGAGATGCTGCTGAGCTAGACAAAAATGTTATGTCCTGACTTCTGGAACATGCATACCTGGTGACTGTTTCAAAGCTTTCAAAGTAATACTTTTCAAGTATTTCTTCTTTCTCTTCCTCTACATTCTTCTCTTTTTCTTCCCTTCCCATTTTTAAAACTACATTCTTTAAAAGTTTGCTGATTATTTGGCCAAGACAAGTTAGTAGGTCATTATTCACAGTGATTGCAGGAAGAAATAAGAAAGATATGCAAAGACTATTACTAAATGCATTGCCAACACATCAGTGTACTAAACTGGACAGTAGGAGATATATTGATACATTAGGAAGTGAAGAGTAATATGGCAGAATGAAAGGTCTGAAGGGTTGAAGGAGAAGACAGAGAATAAACATTAAAACCTTTCAAAACTACTCTCTTTTAAAGATCTAAAACATGTTGGTATAGAGTAGAAGAAAAGAAACTCATCAGATAAACCCTAAGCATGTATTTAACTATTTCAGACATTTAGTTTTCTGATCCTCTTTCCCTTCCCAAACCTACTCTCAATCACTTGTATGTGGTGGTGTGAGTCTTAAATGATATCTTACATTCATTTTTGTTTTTATGCAATTTAAACCTGATATTTACTATTGGAATAAAAATGATTTATTTCCTGGTAAAGTAATCTTCAGCACGAGACAGCATTCTAGGGGATTGTAGGGGTCTGGTGAAATGGGACATCCAGATTCCATTAACTGTGTTCCCACATTCTACAGTAATATAAAGCCAGCATTGTAACTTTTCTCCTAAACCAGACATGATTCCTCACCAGCCACAGCCTATTATGAAAATCTTCAGTGCCCAAGAGGACAGTACAGAAAAGAGGATAGTTCAGCTCCAGCTGAACAGAGGAACTGTAGATGAATTATTGAGAGCTAAATCTCTGAAAAGGCATAATGAAGTATTATGCCAGGGCTGGGGAACACGCTAGGGCATTCTCTCTTGAACTTCAGTTATTCTCTAAAAATGTATTCTATTTGTCATATTTACACTTCACATGTGTCATGTAATATTTATAGTTTTACTTTAATTGCTTTACACAAACGTCTTGAATTTTTAATTTGATTGAACATAGGAAATGATGTACATGAAATGGCAGATGAAATTTTCAAATTATAATATAATACATGTTATATATTTTTTTATATGAGAGAGTGACAGACACAGAGAGAAACAGGAAAAAGAGAGAAAGAGAGATTATAAAGGCTGGAAAATTCAAAATCTGAAACTGAAAACCCGTGGAAGGCCATCAGGCAAGAGGATTATCTATTACCCAAGAAAGGCTTAGACTTTTGCTCTGTTCAGGCCTTCAGTGGATGAAGGACTACCCACCTTATAGAGGGAAACCTCCTTTACCCAGACCACTGATTTATATAGTGAAAGGTGAAAGTCTGTCGCTAAGTTGTGTGCGACTCTTTGTGACCCCACGGAATGTAGCCCTCTCTCTGTGGGATTCTCCAGGCAAGAATACTTGAGTGGGTTGCCATTTCCTTATCCAGGGGATTTTCCTGATCCAGTGATCAAACTGGCATCTCCTGCTTGTTAGGCAGACACTTGACCGCTGAGCCACCAGGGAAGCCCATCTCATTCAAAACATCCTTAGAGAAATACATGGAATAATATTTGACCAATTATCTGGGCACCATGTGCTAGTTTAAATGACTCATAAATTAACTATGCTTCCTTCCAGCATACTGACAAATTATATGAAGGAAGTGACCAGGAAAGAGGTTTATTTAACATATATTCCATGTAACCAGTAGGGTAAACCTAAAAAATTGGTTTATATTACAGTGAAATTCTTCTTAATGATTGAGAAGTTGTATATGAATGGCAATTAACTTCAATGACTGAATGGCTCATAGTGATTTCAACTTTAATTAAAAAATAGTTGCATTATGGCATTACTTACCAGATTGGGCCTTTCGATATTTCAAAGGAGAAGGACGTCAGAAAATTTGAACAATGGTCTGAGCTTACTTCATAGAGTGAAGTAGTACAAAGAGGACAGTTGGGAGAAATTATGTAGGAGTAGGTGGTGGGTCATGTGGGTAGTTATGTGCAAAAAGCTTGCTTTCTGTTGTTGGTCTAGAGTCTGAGCTGCGCAACACCTGAATTACAGTAGATGATGCTAAACTCTTAGTGAGTTCCCTGTGACCCAAGGTGAAACAGATTTCTAAAGGCTGCAAGAATCAGCTTGATGTCTTTTATCTGAGGGAGAAAAGCAGTGAAAGGAGGCTCCTAGAGGTCACCACTTTACTGAACATATCCAAGTATTATGATGGGAAGGCTGGAGAGATGATCTGCAACCTGCCCTCGGTCCATTTTAGAAGAAGAAAGGAGACAGATTAGGAGGCCATGGATCAAAGGGGAAAGCATTATAAGAAGGACCTGAGGTAAAGAGAAAGGTGTCACTAGATAGCCAGGCTCTTTTCAACCCAGGATGTACAACAAAATGGCAACCAGTTCAAGTGGAACAAGGCAGGCACTTTGATAATTCATTGAAGGTGAAAGGTATCAAAGAGGAGTCTTCTCCAATCAAGAAAGGGAGGCTTTGACTCCAAGTTAAAGAACCCTCCCAAATCCTCCCACTGCCATAAATCCCTGAAACTGAGAGCTTAAGACAGGGATTGTGTGAGTCATGGGGAGATAATCCAGTGAGGAGATCCTGGAGCAGGACATTTCCTCTTTCTGGAGTCCCTGTCAAGCCACTTATGGATGGATTTGCATTTTGGTTGGGAAATGACTGAACCGGGCCTGTTTTGGCAGCTCTGCTTCCTCCTGGGTGGGGCAGCAAGTCCCTATAAAAAGGCCCTCTGCTGCATCACTGCCATCCTCCTGCTACTCAAGTCCGGATAGCTTTTGGAGAACCTGGTGAGTCTGAGTCTTCAGTTCAGCTTTATTCTTGGGCTCTCTACTTATGAATTAATTCTGGCTGTAGCAAATTTGGTGTGTCCAAAGTTATTGTCATGACTTAGTGCTCCTTAATGGATGGGAGCTTGGAATTTGAACACAGTGATATACAGTATTTATTAAGTTTCTGGTACAGAGTTTGAATTCCTTTAAGGAAGAGATTAAAACAAAATCCGTGACAAGAAGAGGTAAAGAACGGAGCACTTTTCCTCTTTCTGTTTCTTTCTTCTGTCCTTCTGCTGTTATTTCAGAGGCATTTCTCTTTGAAGGTGTGGGGCCCTTGTATCCTTCCTGGTGGCCATTTGCTCTGTATACAGGTCATACTTCTGGGACCTCATGAGAGCTAATGATGATGAGAATTGCTTGTGAGTTTACCCAGGATTTTGGAACTTATGATGGCCTTATTGAAGATGCTGTTTTCAGAAAGAAAAAAAAAAGAATAGAACAACACTGATTGGTTTTCTGAAAAAAAATTTTTTTAAGTTGTATGTTAAAAGATTTTCTCTGAGCCAATAATACAATTTGTTGAAGAGGGAGAGAGAGGCCAGAAGTTCATTGAAAGGGATTAAAGAGATCAAACCACATTCTTAGAGACTGGAGAGAGTCTATCTGATATTATTACACGAGCTCAGACTTCTCTCCCTGTAGCAGTCCCTTCTTGTGAACACTGTCATGTAATTTCTTTCAGATTCTAAGACTCCAGAAAGATGTCTCAGCAGCAGCAGCAGCAGCAGCAGCAGCAGCAGCAGCAGCAGTGCAAGCAGCCCTGCCAGCCACCTCCTGTAGTATGCCCTCCCAAGTGCCCTGAGCCCTGCCCACCTCCAAAGTGCCAGCAGAAATGCCCTCCTGTGCCACCTCCCCAACAATGCCAAGAGAAGTGCCCACCTAAGTGCAAGTAACAGCATCAGCTTTCATCCGGATCCGGAAAGGATGAGGACGACTGACTCACCTAGCTCCACAGCTCCACCTTCATCTTCTCTTTAAAGCCTATCCTGGATACAGAAGAAGCTTCTCCACCCTTCAGCCGGCAGTATGCCTGTGGTGATTCCTGACTGCCAGAGGTTTCCTTCCTGAGGCTGCTGTTCTGCTCTCCTCTGGGAAGACAGCTGAGAAAACATCCCAGAGCTTCAGATGGAAGAGCAGCAGCTTTTCTCCCGGGCACCATGGGAGGATTCTCTCCCTCCCTTGGGTCTGTCTGTCACCTGGGCAGGGGTTTCTACCAGCTGGTCAACTGTTGCTTATCTTCCTCTTCACGAATAAACTACAGTTCCTTTGGGTGATGTCAAAAAGTTTCCTTTCTTTTAAAACTGTTTTTAGTAATACTATACCATCATCAGATTTTGTTTCTATCCTTTGATGCCAAGGTTCAAGCTCTCACAATCAGCATTGTCTAAATTTTGAGTCATATGAAAGAATACTTCTATGTAATTCCAATTCCACGTTATTTCCTTAATTATCACTTGATGGTTGAGGAACAAAATATTTACCTCTCCTAGTTTTCAGTCCCTTTAGTAAAATGTAGGGAAAATTGTATTTTCATTTCAAACTTCTGAGGAATCAATCTTCAATGAATGTGTATAATTTAGTTGGCACATGCCAGACTCATAATAGCACTTGGAGGACAGTTCAGCTCAGTTCAGTTCAGTCACTCATTCATGTCCGACTCTTTAGGAGCCCACGGCCTGCAGCATGCCAGGTTTCCCTCTCCAGGTCATCACTGCTCCATCATCAGCACCATTACCACCACCACTGTTAACCCTCACCACCATATTAGCTCCAGAAGGATAGTAGCCCAGAAATAATTTGTGTTTTGAACAGATTTTTTACACTGTGCTGTACTTTCATGTTTTTTTTTTCTTTTCTAATTTAGCCATATTTTTAGATGTTATTGCTGATAGAGGGCTTTTGGAAATTAATGAAATAGTGTGCATAAGATCATAGTAGTTCTTAAAAGATGGGTAGTACCAAAGAAAGGTAAATATAAAGAGTACTTACCAGGTAAGGTGCTGCCTCCTCCCCATGTGTACCACCTTATATATTTTTTCAGATCTGAAATTGCTTTCTTGATGATCTTGATTCCACCTTTGAAGAAATTTGAGGTTCACAGTGTTCACTGACATTTACAAAGTCACTATTGCTAGGCAGCTTAGTGTCTAAGTGCTTAGGTGTGAAAATGAGCTGTGCAAAAAGGTAATCTTTGTTATTTCTTCTTTTGGTCTTAAGTGTCCACAAGTCAAATAGTTAATTCAGATCAAATACACACAAGCACACACACACACTAAAAATAACATCATTGTTAAATGTAACCAAGTCTTCAAATCAAATCATGCTATACCTATACACAAGATAGATTCAATCTTTCTCTTTCTACAGTCTTCATTCACAAACCTAGAAGTAAAGGACTCTAAAAAGATAGAACTGTAGATGGAAAAAGATACCCAGATTACTGCTCAATCCTCATTTTACTATGACATGAATGAAAAATAAACACTGATATTTGGGATCTGTCTCTACTGTAGCTAGTGTTATTTGACCTAACACAAAAATTAGTTTTCTGAGGTGGGATGCTACTGTAACAGATCTTAAAAATGTAGCTTTGGCTTAGAAATCTGCCAAGATTGGTGGTTCGCAAAGAAACTGATATTGCAGACCATAAATGTGATTATACGTGTTATTCAATGGCAAAACATTTGAAAAATGACTTGCGAGGTTGAGCATATATTGGTTATTTATTGTATTGATCAGGGTATTTTGATACACATATGCTCAGGAAATAGTTGTCTGGTTTGTAAACCAGAAATGAACAAAATGGAAATAAAAAATGTAGCCCAGATATTAAAAAACTTGTTGAAGTAGAACACTCACCGGTTATAATCCCCAAAGAGGAAGAGATGTGACTTTACATGGTTTTGATGTTTGCATCCACTTGCATTTGACTGTAGCAACATAGAAAAGAGAGAAATATTGTAGTCTTTCCATCTGTGTGCCAAGGAGCCCCAGTGGTAACTCTATTGTGTTCAGAGGAAAAGGCAGCAAAATAAATCATCTTGTTTTGTTTCTATCTTTTGACACCAAGATTGAAGCTCTCACAATCAGCGTTGTCTAAATTTTGAGTCTTATCAAAGAATACTTCTACATAATTTCAATTCCATGTTATTAAATCATCAATTTCCTCAAAAACTTATTAGACATCTAATGTATTTCATTCCTCCAACCATTCTATCTTCAAGAGACCACACTCAGGTCCTTTCCTAGAATTAATTTTCTGGCTTGATTTAACCTATAAAATGAGTACTATTATTATTCCCACTTTAAAGTGAAGAAAATGAGACCTTAAAATGAGACGCAGAGATCTTAAGCAAATTACCCAAGATCATACAGCTGTTAAGCAGCAGAACCATGGAGTGAACTCAGGAAGGCTGGCTATAGGATCTGTGATCTTAGAAACATGACTGTGATCATTTCTAGTGGAGAAGATATGGGATGCAAATTAATTAGGAAACTTGGGTCTTTTGAAGGGTCGGTAATGTTCTTTTTCTTATCTTCATGTTTCTTGACAATAAAGAGATCAATCTCTAATTATCCACATCATACAGCAAAGCTTTATGAACTTTATGAATGTGTTGATCATGTTCTCCTAAAATCAAACAAAATTTTATTTTTTGTTTTCTTTTTTCTTGTTTTTCTTCAAGACAAAATTGTGGAGGGAATCATGTCAATAATATTAGGCCAGAATCCTGTCCAAGAGTACAAAGTCAACTCTCCTAAAAATAAAATCACTTCTTCTTAGTGTTGGAAGCACAACAGTAAAGATCTCTACGTATTTTGTTGCCTATACGGTGATGGAAATTAATGGAGCCAACTTCCCTGTAATATGGGAATATTGTTAATCATAGACCTACTTTTCATATAGTCACTCTCATAAAATAAATTTTTGTTTTGCAAAAGAATTAATTTGTTCCTCAGCCCTTTTAACCATTTTCAAAAAAACGTCTTTAAAAGATCATAGGTACTTTCAGTTAAAAGAAAATAGATCTAATAGTAGAGAATTACATAGAAAGTTGAGACTCTGAATAGCATAGTATGGCTGGAAAGCTGTGAATAAATTATCAAAATCTCTGATACATCTTTCAGATCCAATGTCTTCAACCCCATTTGGAGACATTGTCTCTCTGATGACTGTTCTCCCTGCAGTTACTCTGCCCTGCCTCAGCACTCGCCATCTCCTCTCACTGGTACAGTGTACCTGGGATACTCAAGGCTCACTCTTCTCTTCACTCAAGTCTTTGCCGTAAAAGCCACTTTGGAAGAGCTTTTCTACACAGTTGTCTCTAACATACCCCCTGCATCACTATTATTTGCCTTGTATGTTCACGTGTGTGAGTGTGTGTTTGTGCAAAATCCCTTTAAGAGTTTAGACGGAAAAAGGACTTTTGTCACCATCCTCATGTCCCAGGCACATAAGAGACTGCCTGGCATGTGTTAATAATTGGGAAACATTTGTGAATAAATTAATTTCTATGAGTACACTGAATTGAATAGATTCTTGAATACTGGTTTTACAAATACGGAACTGGAGACTGAGAGAATTCAACTCTTTTCAGGGTCTTCAAGATAGATAAAGATAGAAACAAGACTGAAACCGATGAAGGAATTCTTTGATGCATCCAGTACAAAAGACATATTTCAGAAAAAGCTGAACTCAATGATGGAAAAGTCTAATTCTGATAATTCAATGGGAATGAAAAGGAATACTCAGAAGAGAACTTGTAGTTGACAGAAGAGATGAAAAACACTATATGCAAAAGAAAAATTAAACAAAAGAAAGAAATAAATAATGGGCAATGAATATGCTTTATTGGAGAAGCAAAAGAATAGAAACACCAATTGCTCACAGGGTAGAGATTACAACATGGATACAGAGGGGCACATGGCACATAGAGATCAAGCGATGATCCTGCTGCTCTTCTTCCAACAACGTGTCAGCTTCAGGAGCAAGCCTTTCCTCTGTCAGCTGTTGGTTGAGGAGGGAGATTAAGGAAGATGCAGTCCATCACCATGGCCAAAGGGAGGACAATGGAAGAGCCTGGATCATGTTGTTTCTTGGTCCAGATGAAATCTGGTGCTGTTACTTCCACTTGGGTGGACACTTCTGCTCCCATGGTGGGCATGGTGGCCCAGGAGGGCATTTCTGCTGGCTCAGTGGAGGTGGGCATGGATGAGGTGGGCAAGGCTCATGACACTTTGGTTGGCACACTATTGGAGGTGGATGGCAGGGCTCCTTGCACTGATGGTGATGCTGATGCGGATGCTGGTGGTGAGACATCCTTTCTGGGTCTCAAGGAATCTGAAATACAAACAGACAACATTCTTTATAACTGAGAGTCACATTGGTAGAACATTTAGCTGTGCCAACAACCGTCCCGTCACTAAGGACTCTTCTTGATTCTTAATACAGTCTTTATGGTATTTTTATAGCTTCTTCACCATTCTTTTTAGTATCTCTTGCCCTCAGATCATCAGTCTTTTCTGGTTAGTCTCTCCTTCTACCACATTCTAAAACAAAATTACCTACATAGGTGTTATATGAATACAAACATACTCTGAAGAAGAATCTGGATAATAAACTTGTAGCCAATCCCCAAACAAATCTCTACTTATTTCTCCCATGAGGTCTTGGTTGCTGGCCAAGCTGACCTGACTGTGGGCTTCTGAGGAGAAATGCAAAGGCCCAACCTAGGCACTCAATGGGACTGAATGCTGAGAAGGGGGCATTTGGAACTAATGTGTGCTGTGCTGTAGCACAGTATCTCATCCCCCTTACTCTCTCTCAGGTTAAGACTGTGCCTCTGACTCCATTTTCTCCGCACATTTAAAATCACATTCATGACCATACCAAAAATTTACCCCTAAACCCTCTTATCTTCTTTTTCCCATTAAGAGCTCTAATTGCTTCAATTAAAGCCACTTCAATCCCCAAACTAAACCCTCCCACCCAAGTTCCATAAAGATCTCTAAGAGTTGTGCTCACCAGAGGCTCCAAAGAAGCCTCTGACCGTCACGACAATGACAGCACTGTGATGGAGACTCCTTTTATAAGGACCAGGCAGCTCCGTCCAGGGGGAATACCCCAGGACTAGCACGATGCACTTGTTTCCCACCCCAAATACCACGTGCTTGCAATCGCAAAAATAAATTGCCACACTCATGCTGATATCACAAATTTCCCTTGTCCAGACTTCTTTATCCTTCACTAAGGAAGTGCAGAGTGATTCACTGGAGACCTGGTCACATATTCCCTATGCTATTGTTATGCACCGGTTAGGAAATATGAGGAATTCTTTGACAATAGTGTTGCTCCTCCATTGTCAGACTTGGTGATTCTTCCACTCCCAAGCCCCTAAGAATTTGCTATGTAAAACTTCCTCCCTATTCCATTACAGCTGCTAGCACGCAACTTTGTTTCCCTTGATGGTTGAGACTAGGATTTACTAACCTCACATATCTTACCCCTACCCACAGTTTTTTTAAACTCACCTTCCTTACACCATGCCCCACTGGTCTCTAGCCTTTTCTTGACAATTAAATAACTTGGGACCACAAAGTTGAATCTTGTTTTTCTAACTTTCTAGTTTCTGGTGTTGGTGGTCTCATGCCAGGTGTGTTTTCACACAGCCCCATTCATGGACCCGACAGGAAAACTTGATCCTTCAGTTTTCTGGGCCATAAAGTCACAAGTTGAGATGCTTTATCTACTTTTGCAGATGTATACACTGATCTGGTCTCTGCAGCCACATGAGCATGAGCAACTTGTAGTCTACTAGAAACCCAAATTCCTCTGTCCTCATTATCTTCAAAATTGACTCAATGTCTGGGCTGTATCCATTAAGAAGCTTTTGCACTAGAAGTCCCCAAATATCCTCTGCCACTTTACCCTACAACAGTTAATTCAACTGACTATATCCTGCCATTTTTTTTTTTAATGACATTTAGTGTGTTTTCAGACATTCTTAGTATACTCAAGGAATGAAGGTCCATGAGTCATTGACCCCGCCATTCAATTCATGGATATTATTCTCTAAACAAATAAACTAAGGGTGACATAGAACCTGTCAGGAATTTATTAGTATGCTATGCTATGCTAAGTCACTTCAGTCATGTCTGACTCTGTGCGACCCCATAGACGGCAGCCCAACAGGCTCCCCTGTCCCTGGGATTCTCCAGGCAAGAACACTGGAGTGGGTTGCCATTGCCTTCTCCAATGCATGAAAATGAAAAGTGAAAGTGAAGTCGCTCAGTCGTGTCCGACCCTCAGCGACCCCACGGAATGCAGCCTACCAGGCTCCTCCATCCATGGGAATTTCCAGGCAAGAGTACTGGAGTGCGGTGCCATTGCCTTCTCCTTTATTAGTATAATTTGTTGAAATGCAGCAACCCTTCAGCTAACACTACGCACTAAGCTTTCCATGGGGGACCTTGAGTGCCCTGGATATGCAGACATCTATAGGCACAGATACTTTGTGACATTAGATGTTTCCCAACCGCTCTGAAGATCAGCTTACTAACACTGCTGTAAATTAGAGAAAAAAAGCTGTACTTGCCTCAAAATTTTGCTATGGAACAACAAAATGTCTACTATAAGGCACGTGACATAGTCTGTTACCAAGCCCAAGCTTGCTTCCCTCGCTGCAGTGAATCTGAGATGAGGTGTCTAGACTAGGAAAAGGAAAAAATGAAACAAAAAATTTCATCTTTCACCCAGGAATCAAACCCGAGTCTCCTGCATTGCAGGCCAATTCTTTACCGACTGAGCTTTGAGGGAAGCCCATCTAGACCAGAAAGGGACTTTGTTCGGGAACCCGCTGGCTGAGACAATGACAAGCTAATGCCTCTAAATAATCATCTTGCTGGGGCTTGGTTGTCAGGTTCTTTTATGGGTCAGGAATGGGGTGGAGGTAAGGAAACAAAGTAAAAGACTACTCAATCCTTGCAAATTTCCACTAGTATGGCAAGCCTCAGGCGGAGGAAGGTGTTACATTCGCTTCCTTACAGTCCCTCACAGGTGGGCAGCTCAGGTTATCTCCCAAAGGCAGTCCATTATGCACGCTTACAATAGCAAAAGTGGCAAGATGAGGGTTAAAATCACAGAAGCTGATCCAGCACAAATTCAAAATTAACTCTTCCTGGTTACAAGGCTTAAGGAAATATGAGCCCCATATATATAATAAGGGGTTAATTTCCAAAGTATGTAAGAAGCTCCTACAATATAATAGAAAAAAATTTTTTAATTTAATTTTATTTTTAAACTTTACATAATTGTATTAGTTTTCCCAAATATCAAACTGAATCCGCCACAGGTATACATGTGTTCCCCATCCTGAACCCTCCTCCCTCCTCCCTCCCCATACCATCCCTCTGGGTCGTCCCAGTGCACTAGCCCCAAGCATCCAGTATCGTGCATTGAACATGGACTGGCATCTCGTTTCATACATGATATTTTACATGTCTCAATGCCATTCTCCCAAATCTTCCCACCCTCTCCTTCTCCCACAGAGTCCATAAGACTGTTCCATACATCAGTGTCTCTTTTGCTGTCTCGTACACAGGGTTATTGTTATCATTTTTCTAAATTCCATATATATGCGTTAGTATACTGTATTGGTGTTTTTCCTTCTGGCTTACTTCACTCTGTATAATAGGTTCCAGTTTCATCCACCTCATTAGAATTGATTCAAATGAATTCTTTTTAATGGCTGAGTAATACTCCATTGTGTATATGTACCACAGCTTTCTTATCCATTCATCTGCTGATGGGCATCTAGGTTGCTTCCATGTCCTGGCTATTATAAACAGTGCTGCGATGAACATTGGGGTACACGTGTTTCTTTCCCTTCTGGTTTCCTCAGTGTGTATGCCCAGCAGAGCAATTGCTGGATCATAAGGCAGTTCTATTTCCAGTTTTTTAAGGAATCTCCACACTGTTCTCCATAGTGGCTGTACTAGTTTGCATTCCCACCAACAGTGTAAGAGGGTTCCCTTTTCTCCACACCTTCTCCAACATTTATTATTTGTAGACTTTTGGATCGCAGCCATTCTGACTGGTGTGAAATGGTACCTCATAGTGGTTTTGATTTGCATTTCTCTGATAATGAGTGATGTTGAACATCTTTTCATGTGTTTGTTAGCCATCTGTATGTCTTCTTTGGAGAAATGCCTATTTAGATCTTTGGCCCATTTTTTGATTGGGTCATTTATTTTTCTGGAGTTGAGCTGTAGGAGTTGCTTGTATATTTTTGAGATTAGTTGTTTGTCAGTCGCTTCATTTGCTATTATTTTCTCCCATTCTGAAGGCTGTCTTTTCACCTTGCTGATAGTTTCCTTTGATGTGCAGAAGCTTTTAAGGTTAATTAGGTCCCATTTGTTTATTTTTGCTTTTATTTCCGATATTCTGGGAGGTGGATCATAGAGGATCCTGCTGTGATGTATGTCAGAGAGTGTTTTGCCTATGTTCTCCTCTAGGAGTTTTATAGTTTCTGGTCTTATGTTTAGACCTTTAATCCATTTTGAGTTTATTTTTGTGTATGGTGTTACAAAGTGTTCTAGTTTCATTCTTTTACAAGTGGTTGACCAGTCTTCCAACAAACAAAAGCCCAGGTCCAGATGGCTTCACAGCTGAATTCTACCAAAAATTTAGAGAAGAGCTAACACCTATCCTGCTCAAACTCTTCCAGAAAATTGCAGAGGAAGGTAAACTTCCAAACTCATTCTATGAGGCCACCATCACCCTAATACCAAAACCTGACAAAGATCCACAAAAAAGAAAAAACTACAGGCCAATATCACTGATGAACATAGATGCAAAAATCCTTAACAAAATTCTAGCAATCAGAATCCAACAACACATTAAAAGATCATACACCATGACCAAGTGGGCTTTATCCCAGGGATGCAAGGATTCTTCAATATCCACAAATCAATCAATGTAATACACCACATTAGCAAACTGAAAAATAAAAACCATATGATTATCTCAATAGATGCAGAAAAGCCTTTGACAAAATTCAACATCCATTTATGATAAAAACTCTCCAGAAAGCAGGAATAGAAGGAACATACCTCAACATAATAAAAGCTATATATGACAAACCCACAGCAAACATTGTCCTCAATGGTGAAAAATTGAAAGCATTTCCTCTAAAGTCAGGAACAAGACAAGGGTGCCCACTTTCACCATTACTATTCAACATAGTTTTGGAAGTTTTGGCCACAGCAATCAGAGCAGAAAAAGAAATAAAAGAATCAAATTGGAAAGAAGAAGTAAAACTCTCACTGTCTGCAGATGACATGATCCTCTACATACAAAACCCTGAAGACTCCACCAGAAAATTACTAGAAGTAATCAATGACTATAGTAAAGTTGCAGGATATAAAATCAACACACAGAAATCCCTGGCATTCCTATACACTAATAATGAGAAAACAGAAAGAGAAATTAAGGAAACAATTCCATTCACCATTGCAATGAAAAAAGAATAAAATACTTAGGAATATATCTACCTAAAGAAACTAAAGACCTATATATAGAAAACTATACAACGCTGGTGAAAGAAATCAAAGAGGACACTAATAGATGGAGAAATATACCATGTTCATGGATTGGAAGAATCAATATAGTGAAAATGAGTATTCTACCCAAAGCAATTTATAGATTCAATGCAATCCCTATGAAGGTACCAACGGTATTCTTCACAGAGCTAGAACAAATAATTTCACAATTTGTATGGAAATACAAAAAATCTCGAATAGCCAAAGCGATCTTGAGAAAGAAGAATGGAACTGGAGGAATCAACTTACCTGACTTCAGGCTCTACTACAAAGCCACAGTTATCAAGACAGTATGGTACTGGCACAAAGACAGAAATATAGATCAATGGAACAAAATAGAAAGCCCAGAGATAAATCCATGCACATATGGACACCTTATCTTTGACAAAGGAGGCAAGAATATACAATGGATTAAAGAAAAAAAATTTTAACAACCTTAATTTTTTTTTTTTTTTTAGCCTTTTGGAAATTTTTTTTTTCACCCAGCATGATTTTTTTTAAATTTTATTTTATTTTTAAACTTTACAATATTGTATTAGTTTTGCCAAATATCGAAATGAATCCGCCACAGGTATACCCGCATTCCCCATCCTGAACCCTCCACCCTCCTCCCTCCCCTCCCCTCCCTCTGGGTCGTCCCAGTGCACCAGCCCCAAGCATCCAGTACCGTGCATCGAACCTGGACTGGTGACTCGTTTCATACATGATATTATACATGTTTCAATGCTATTTTCCCAAATCTCCCCACCCTCTCCCTCTCCCAGAGAGTCCATAAGACTGATCTATACATCGGTGTCTCTTTTGCTGTCTCGTACACAGGGTTATTGTTTCCATCTTTCTAAATTCCATATATATGCGTTAGTATACTGTATTGGTGTTTTTCTTTCTGGCTTACTTCACTCTGTATAATAGGTTCCAGTTTCATCCATCTCATTAGAACTGATTCAAATGTATTCTTTTTAATGGCTGAGTAATACTCCATTGTGTATATGTACCACAGCTTTCTTATCCATTCATCTGCTGATGGGCATCTAGGTTGCTTCCATGTCCTGGCTATTATAAACAGTGCTGCGATGAACATTGGGGTACACGTGTCTCTTTCCCTTCTGGTTTCCTCAGTGTGTATGCCCAGCAGTGCGATTGCTGGATCATAAGGCAGTTCTATTTCCAGTTTTTTAATGAATCTCCACACTGTTCTCCATAGTGGCTGTACTAGTTTGCATTCCCACCAACAGTGCAAGAGAGTTCCCTTCTCTCCACACCCTCTCCAGCGTTTATTGCTTGTAGACTTTGGGATTGCAGCCATTCTGACTGGCGTGAAATGGTACCTCATAGTGGTTTTGATTTGCATTTCTCTGATAACGAGTGATGTTGAGCATCTTTTCATGTGTTTGTTAGCCATCTGTATGTCTTCTTTGGAGCAATGTCTATTTAGTTCTTTGGCCCATTTTTTGATTGGGTCATTTATGTTTTCTGGAGTTCAGCTGTAGGAGTTGCTTGTATATTTTTGAGATTAGTTGTTTGTCAGTCGCTTCATTTGCTATTATTTTCTCCCATTCTGAAGGCTGTCTTTTCACCTTGCTAATAGTTTCCTTTGTTGTGCAGAAGCTTTTAAGTTTAATTAGGTCCCATTTGTTTATTTTTGCTTTTATTTCCAATATTCTGGGAGGTGGGTCATAGAGGATCCTGCTGTGATGTATGTCAGAGAGTGTTTTGCCTATGTTCTCCTCTAGGAGTTTTATAGTTTGTGGTCTTACATTTAGATCTTTAATCCATTTTGAGTTTATTTTTGTGTATGGTGTTAGAAAGTGGTCTAGTTTCATTCTTTTACAAGTGGTTGACCAGTTTTCCCAGCACCACTTGTTAAAGAGGTTGTCTTTAATCCACTGTATATTCTTTCCTCCTTTGTCAAAGATAAGGTGTCCATACATGCGTGGATTTATCTCTGGGCTTTCTATTTTTTTCCATTGATCAATATTTCTGTCTTTGTGCCAGTACCATACTGTCTTGATAACTGTGGCTTTGTAATAGAGCCTGAAGTCAGGCAGGTTGATTTCTCCAGTTCCATTCTTCTTTCTCAAGATCGCTTTGGCTATTCGAGATTTTTTGTATTTCCATACAAATTGTGAAATTATTTGTTCTAGCTCTGTGAAGAATACCGTTGGTACCTTCATAGGGATTGCATTGAATCTATAAATTGCTTTGGGTAGAATACTCATTTTCACTATATTGATTCTTCCAATCCATGAACATGGTATATTTCTCCATCTATTAGTGTCCTCTTTGATTTCTTTCACCAGCGTTGTATAGTTTTCTATATATAGGTCTTTAGTTTCTTTAGGTAGATATATTCCTAAGTATTTTATTCTTTTTGTTGCAATGGTGAATGGAATTGTTTCCTTAATTTCTCTTTCAGTTTTCTCATTATTAGTGTATAGGAATGCCAGGGATTTCTGTGTGTAGATTTTATATCCTGCAACTTTACTATAGTCATTGATTACTTCTAGTAATTTTCTGGTGGAGTCTTCAGGGTTTTGTATGTAGAGGATCATGTCATCTGCAAACAGTGAGAGTTTTACTTCTTCTTTTCCAATTTGGATTCCTTTTATTTCTTTTTCTGCTCTGATTGCTGTGGCCAAAACTTCCAAAACTATGTTGAATAGTAATGGTGAAAGTGGGCACCCTTGTCTTGTTCCTGACTTTAGAGGAAATGCTTTCAATTTTTCACCATTGAGGACAATGTTTGCTGTGGGTTTGTCATATATAGCTTTTATTATGTTGAGGTATGTTCCTTCTATTCCTGCTTTCTGGAGAGTTTTTATCATAAATGGATGTTGAATTTTGTCAAAGGCTTTCTCTGCATCTATTGAAATAATCATATGGTTTTTGTTTTTCGATTTGTTAATGTGGTGTATAACATTGATTGATTTGCGGATATTGAAGAATCCTTGCATCCCTGGGATAAAGCCCACTTGGTCATGGTGTATGATCTTTTTAATGTGTTGTTGGATTCTGATTGCTAGAATTTTGTTAAGGATTTTTGCATCTATGTTCATCAGTGATATTAGCCTGTAGTTTTCTTTTTTTGTGGGATCTTTGTCAGGTTTTGGTATTAGGGTGATGGTGGCCTCATAGAATGAGTTTGGAAGTTTACCTTCCTCTGCAATTTTCTGGAAGAGTTTGAGCAGGATAGGTGTTAGCTCTTCTCTAAATTTTTGGTAGAATTCAGCTGTGAAGCCGTCTGGACCTGCTTTTGTTTGTTGGAAGATTTTTGATTACAGTTTCAATTTCCGTGCTTGTGATGGGTCTGTTAAGATTTTCTATTTCTTCCTGGTCCAGTTTTGGAAAGTTGTACTTTTCTAAGAATTTGTCCATTTCTTCCACATTGTACATTTTATTGGCATATAATTGTTGATAGTAGTCTCTTATGATCCTTTGTATTTCTGTGTTGTCTGTTGTGATCTCTCCATTTTCATTTCTAATTTTATTGATTTGATTTTTCTCCCTTTGTTTCTTGATGAGTCTGGCTAATGGTTTGTCAATTTTATTTATCCTTTCAAAGAACCAGCTTTTGGCTTTGTTGATTTTTGCTATAGTCTCTTTTGTTTCTTTTGCATTTATTTCTGCCCTAATTTTTAAGATTTCTTTCCTTCTACTAACCCTGGGGTTCTTCATTTCTTCCTTTTCTAGTTGCTTTAGGTGTAGGGTTAGGTTATTTATTTGAGTTTTTTCTTGTTTCTTTAGGTATGCCTGTATTGCTATGAACTTTCCCCTTAGGACTGCTTTTACAGTGTCCCACAGGTTTTGAGTTGTTGTGTTTTCATTTTCATTAGTTTCTATGTAAATTTTGATTTCTTTTTTGATTTTTTCTGTGATTTGTTGGTTATTCAGCAGGGTGTTGTTCATCCTCCATATGTTGAAATTTTTAATAGTTTTTCTCCTGTAATTGAGATCTAATCTTGCTGCATTATGGTCAGAAAAGATGCTTGGAATGATTTCTATTTTTTTGAATTTACCAAGGCTAGATTTATGGCCCAGGATGTGATCTATCCTGGAGAAGGTTCCATGTGCACTTGAGAAAAAGGTGAAATTCACTGTTTTGGGATGAAATGTCCTATAGATATCAATTAGGTCTAACTGGTCTATTGTGTCGTTTAACGTTTGTGTTTCCTTGTTAATTTTCTGTTTAGTTGATCTATCCATAGATGTGAGTGGGGTATTAAAGTCTCCCACTATTATTGTGTTATTGTTAATTACTCCTTTCATACTTGTTAGCATTTGTCTTACATATTGCGGCGCTCCCGTGTTGGGTGCATATATATTTATAATTGTTATATCTTCTTCTTGGATTGATCCTTTGATCATTATGTAGTGACCGTCTTTGTCTCTTTTCACAGCCTTTGTTTTAAAGTCTATTTTATCTGATATAAGTATTGCTACTCCTGCTTTCTTTTGGTCCCTATTTGCATGAAAAATCTTTTTCCAGCCCTTCACTTTCAGTCTGTATGTGTCCCCTGTTTTGAGGTGGGTCTCTTGTAGACAACATATGTAGTGGTCTTATTTTTGTATCCATTCAGCCAGTCTTTGTCTTTTGGTTGGGGCATTCTACCCATTTACATTTAAGGTAATTACTGATAAGTATGATCCCGTTGCCATTTACTTTATTGTTTTGGGTTCAAGTTTATACACCCTTTTTGTGTTTCCTGTCTAGAGAAAATCCTTTAGTATTTGTTGGAGAGCTGGTTTGGTGGTGCTGAATTCTCTCAGCTTTTGCTTGTCTGTAAAGCTTTTGATTTCTCCTTCATATTTGAATGAGATCCTTGCTGGGTACAATAATCTGGGCTGTAGGTTATTTTCTTTCATCACTTTAAGTATGTCTTGCCATTCCCTCCTGGCTTGAAGAGTTTCTATTGAAAGATCAGCTGTTATCCTAATGGGAATTCCCTTGTGTGTTATTTGTTGTTTTTCCCTTGCTGCTTTTAATATTTGTTCTTTGTGTTTGATCTTTGTTAATTTGATTAACATGTGTCATGGGGTGTTTCACCTTGGGTTTATCCTGTTTGGGACTCTCTGGGTTTCTTGGACTTGGGTGATTATTTCCTTCCCCATTTTAGGGAAGTTTTCAACCATTATCTCCTCAAGTATTTTCTCATGGTCTTTCTTTTTGTCTTCTTCTTCTGGGACCCCTATGATTCTAATGTTGTAGTGTTTAATATTGTCCTGGAGGTCTCTGAGATTGTCCTCATTTCTTTTAATTCGTTTTTCTTTTTTCCTCTCTGATTCATTTATTTCTACCATTCTATCTTCTAATTCACTAATCCTATCTTCTGCCTCTGTTATTCTACTATTTGTTGCCTCCAGAGTGTTTTTAATTTCATTTATTGCATTATTCATTTTATATTGACTCTCTTTTATTTCTTCTAGGTCCTTGTTAAACCTTTCTTGCATCTTCTCAATCTTTGTCTCCAAGCTATTTATCTGTGATTCCATTTTGATTTCAAGATTTTGGATCAATTTCACTATCATTATTCAGAATTCTTTATCAGGTAGATTCCCTATCTCTTCCTCTTTGGTTTGGTGGGCTTTTATCCTGTTCCTTTATCTGCTGGGTATTCCTCTGTCTCTTCATCTTGTTTAAATTGCTGAGTTTGGGGTGTCCTTTCTGTATTCTGGCAGTTTGTGGAGTTCTATTTATTGTGGCATTTCCTCACTCTGTGTGGGTTTGTACAGGTGGCTTGTCAAGGTTTCTTGGTTAGGGAAGCTTGTGTTGGTGTTCTGGTGAGTGGAGCTGTATTTCTTCTCTCTGGGGTGCAATAAAATGTCCAGTAATGAGTTATGGGATGTCTATGGTTTTGGGGTGACTTTGGGCTGCCTGTATCTTGGAGCTCAGGGCTGTGTTCCTTGCTGCTGGAGAATTTTCTTTGTATGTCTTGCCCTGAAACTTGTTTTGCCCAGAGAGGTTTACAGAGTTATATGGAGAAGAGAAGCGTGAGGAGAGAGTTAGAGGTGGCCCAAATGAGATGAGGTGGAATCAATAGAGGAGAGAGTGGGCTATTCAGTAATCTCTTCCTTATGTGCACTACACAACTTGACCGCTCAGAGTTGTTCACAGAGTTATACAGAGAAGAGAAGAAGGAAGAAGGTGGCAGAGGTGGCCAGGAGGATAAATGGGGGGAATGAAAAGGAGGGAGACAGATCCAGCCAGTAATCAGTTCCCTAAGTGTTCTCCACCATCTGGAACACACAGAAATTCACAGAGTTGGGTAGAGTAGAGAGGGGTTAAGGAGGAGACACAGGTGACCTAGTGGAGAAACAGGAGAGTCCAAAGGGAGATAGAGCAGTTAAGCCAGTAATCTCACTCCCTAGTGAAAAATGGGTACTGAAGATTGGGTTCTTAAGGTACAAAATTGGTAACAAATACATAAAAACAAAAATTTTAAATGTAGAGTAGAATTTGGAATTTCAAAAATACGATGTTAAAGAAAAGAAGAAGGAAAAGAAAGAGAGAAAAAATGAACAAACAAAAACAAACAAGGTCGCAAAAATTATAAAGAAAATATAGGTACAAAATTGATAACTAATACCAAAAAGCAAAAGTTAAAAATCTAGAGTAGAGTTTGGAATTTCAAAAATACAATGTTAAAAAAAAAAAAGAAGAAGAAGAAGAAAAAGAAAGAGAGAGAAAAAAAAACAAACAAGAACAAACAAGGTTGCATAAATTATTAAAAAAAAAAAAATACAGGTACAAAATTGATAACAAATACCAAAAAGCATAAATTAAAAATCTAGAATAGCATTTGGAATTTCAGATATACAATGTTATTTAAAAGAAGAAGAGAAAGAAACAGAGAAAAAGAAAAGAAAAAAATAAAAAAGGGTCCCAGAAATTATATAAAAACAAAAACAAAAAATATAGGTACAAAATTGATAACAAATACTAAAAAGCTAAAATTAAAAATCTAGAGTAGAGTTTGGAATTTCAAAAATACAATGTTAAAGAAAAGAAGGAAAGAGAAAAAAAAAGGTCAAAAAATTATTTAAAAAATATATATATATGAAGTTTGCTTTAAAAAAATAGGGTCTTCTTTTTTTTTTTTTTTTTTTTTTGCAAAGTAATCGGTTATAAAAGTGGAAATTAAACGAATAATAGAGGACTTAATTTTTTTTTTTTTTTTTTTATAGGCTCACTTGTTCAGTCGCACTGAGGGGAGGTAGGGAGGGCTGCTGCAAACAAATAACACTGGAGTGTGCTCGCAGTGCCTCAGCCACACTGGGTCTGCCCCCTGTTCACGGTGCGTGTAGCCTCTCTGCCCACGCTGCTCAGGCTCTAGGTTGCTCCGCCGTGAACCATCCGCGGCCGGCCCTGGGGTGCCTGTACTTCCCAGGTCCAAGCCGCTCAGGTTCAGGCACTCGGGTAGTCCTCAGAGGCGCAGACTCTCGGTTGGGCCTGCGTTTTGTGCCCTTCCCAGATCCGAGCAGCTCAGGTGATGAGGTGTTTTGCGCGCACGATTGCTGCGATTTATCGCCTCCCCGCCGCTCGGTTATCTAGTTGCGCACCGGCACACCTTCTCAGGCAGATGTTGACCGTCCAGACCCCCAAGAAGTTTTAGTTAGCAAAGAAGCCTGCTTACAGTTTCATAGATAATGTCTCTCTGGGGCTGCGATTGTCCCCTTCCGGCTCTGGCTGCCTATCACCGGAGGGGGATGGTCTGCCGCCGGCTATCTCTGTTCAGTTCTTTGTTCCGTGCTCTGGCCTGGCGGTGTCATAGGTTAGGGCTGGCTTTTTGCGTGGTAGATATCCCACAGTCTGGTTTGCTAGCCCAAATTATTTCGCTCAGATAGTGCTCGGGGTATTCAGGCCAGATCCTTGCGATGCAGCCCGCGCCGTGCCTCCCTGCCCAGCCCTCGCTTGCTAATGGTGTATGCAGGCGTCTGTGCTGCTTCTCCGCTGGGGGAGTTACCATAGGGCTCGCAATGTGTGGGTTTTAATTATTTATTTTTCCTCCCTGTTATGTTGCCCTCTGTGCTTCCAAGGCTCGGCACAGATTCGGCAGTGAGAAGGTTTCCTGGTGTTTGGAAACTTCTCTCTTTTTAAGACTCCCTTCCCGGGAGGGAGCTCCATCCCTCCTCTTTTGTCCCTTTTTTTTGTCTTTTATATTTTTCCCTACCTCCTTTTGAAGACTTGGGTTGCTTTTCTGGGTGCCTGATGTCCTCTGCTGGCATTCAGAAGTGGTTTTGTGGAATTTACTCAGCGTTTAAATGTTCTTTTGATGAATTTGTGGGGGAGAAAGTGTTGTCCCCGTCCTACTCCTCCACCATCTTAGCTCCTCCAATTAACAACCTTAATTTTAAATAGGTAAGGGACATGAATAGAGCTTTCTTTAAAGAAGACATATATATGTATATCCACAGGGACATGAAAAGGAGTTTAATATCACTACTAATCACCAGGGAAATGCAAATCAAAACCACAATGATGTATCACTTCACACCTGAAGAATGACTATAATCAAAAAAGCAAACTAACAAATGTTGGTGAGATTATGGAGAAAAAAAGAACCCTTGTACCTGGTAGTGGGAAGGCAAAATGGTGTAACCATTATGAAGAATACGAAGGTCACTCAAAATGTTAAAAATAGAAAAAATAGAACTATCATAGGTTTTACCCATTCTACATCTAAATCATTGACCCAAAATAATTTAAGTCAAAGTCTCAAAAACATATTAGCACTCCCAAGTTCACTGCAGCAGTACTCACAGTAGCCAAAGTGTGGTAACAACCTAAATGTCCATCAACAGATGAGTGGATAAGTAAACTGTAGTATATACATACAAAGGATTATTATCCCTTCTTAAAAAGAAGGAAATCCTGTCTTATGAGACAACATGAACTAACCTGGAAGACATTATGCCAAGAGAAATAAGCCAGAAACAGACGGACAAGTACCACATGAATCCCCTTATATGAGGTATCGAAAACAGTCAAGCTCATGGAATAAAGAATAGAATAGTAGTTGCCAGGAACTGGGGAAGGGAGGGCATGGAGTAAAAGAGTGTTGCTAATCAATGGGTATTGTGAAATGAAAAGCTCTATTGCCAAATCAATAAACAACAAATGTCACATTGGACTCCAAATGTGAATGTGGGCTCCCAAAGCTCAATCCAGCAGTGCCGCCACCGCCATGGTGATCCACCCGCCATGGTGATTGCTGAGGAGCTGGGGGAACACAAGGAGCAGCCATCTGCCACAGCTGCCACTACTTAAGGTTAACAAGGAAACAGGACTTGGCCCACATAGCTGAGGTACATATGAAAGCAATGAATTCAATCAGCCCGGAGGCTTGAATCTTCCCATACATCCAATGCTAAATTTCTTAATTTGATATCTGATCTTTGATGTTCAGACTGCCTGCTCCCTTTGCTGTAAATTTGTATGCAGCCTGACTCCCACTCCCACTCCCACACTTTTCTCAGAGCTACTGAGATGCTGTCTCCTGGGCTTGGAGTCCTAAACTTTCCTACCAAATAAAATAAAAGTCTCCTTTCAGGTTATGACTATATTTTTTTAGTTGACAGTATAAAATTTCAGTCCTGAAAGGTATATCAATTCTAGAGATCTGCTCACACCATCAAGCCTGTGTATAACAACACTGTATTATACACTTAAAATACTGTTAAGAGAATACACCTCATATTAAGTGTTCCTAACACAATAAAACTTTTTTAAAAAAGTAAATTGATACAGCCACTATGGAGAACAATATGGAGATTCATTAAAAAACTAGGAGTAAAACTACCAAATGGCCCAGCATATGCCCTAAGAAAACCATGATTCAAAAAGTCATGTGTACCTTAGTGTTCAATGCAGCACTATTTACAATAGCCAGGACATGGAAGCAACCTAGATGTCAATCAACAGATGAATGGATAAAGATGTTGTGGCATATGTATACAATGAAATATTACTCAGCCAATAAAAAGGAACAAATCTGAGTCAGTTGGACTGAAGTGGACAAATCTAGAGCCTTTTACACACAGTGAGGTAATTCAGGAAGAGAAAAACAAATATTGTATATTAACACATATGTATGGAATCTATAAAAATAGCCCTGATGAACCTCTTTCAAGGGCAGGAATAGAAATTCTGATGTAGAAAACAAACTTGTGAGCACACTGAGGAAAGGAGAGGGTGGAACAAATTGAGAGAGTATTTCAGTGCCAGGATTTCAATGAAATACAGGCATTGCCATGTGTAGAATAGATGACAATGGAAAGTTGTTTTATAGCTCAGGGAGTTCAGCCTGAAATACAGGCATTGCCATGTGTAGAATAGATGACAATGGAAAGTTGTTTTATACCTCAGGGAGTTCAGCCTCATGCTCTGTACAGCCTAGAGGGATGAAATGGGGGGCAGTGGAGTGGAAGTGAGGCTCACGGTGGAAGAGATATATGGGTACTGAGAGCTGATCCACATTGTTGCATGGTAGAAAGCAATAGAACATAGTAAAGCAATTATCTTCCAATTAAAAATAAATTTGAAAATTATATATGTCAGCTCAAAAAGGTAGAAAAACTAATAATTATGAATAACTACTCAAAATAACTGATCAATAATGTCAAAAATGCTCCAAATCTTATAAAGAATAGCATTGTGTAGACGAAGGTCTCCATCGCTAAGACCCCTGCCTGCTCCTCTGTTTCTTCTAGCTGTTTTCACTGCTAGTTAGAAGGAGTCAGTCGGAAGGCACTTGAAGAATCCACATCTTTTTACTAGTAACAGAGGTCTTCCTTCTCCACTGCCTGAGGGAAGATTTCACAGCGTGTGCTCTTTCCTGAAAGAAGACCGTGTAGCATCTGCTGTGTTTCTATCTTGACTGGGTTGATGTGGTTCAGAAAAAGATCAGTGGCATAACCTGGGTGTTTGAAGAGGTAGGAACTTCTTTAGACGGAGTCCTGCTCCTGATCTCTTTCTCAGTCTCTCAGAGAACCAAGATGAGGACCGCTGTTCCTGCCCAGTCCTCTGTGATTCCACAATGGAGTAACCAGGATTGCCATTAGGAAACTCCTAGGTGCCCTTCAGGAATCCTGGGAGGACAGCAATGTCTGGGGATGGGTTAGGTGCTTTCACAACATTCTTTGTGTGAGAAGTCTTAGGAACTAGGTGGTACCTGCTGGAGTAAGAGAATTATCTAAGGAATATGTGACTTAGAACAGTTCTACCAACATAATGTTATACTTGCTTTTCTTTCTCCATGAATTACTAATGGATTCCAATATATTTTACCAATAAATTCTGTGGGTTGTTACTTATGTTTGGTAAGTTGAAGGAGGATGAGGGTTTCTTAAGAAAAAGGTGCTTAATGAAGTTGCTGACTTAGAAAGAGGGATAATTCTTGATAACAGAGAAAGTGACTAAAGGACAAATGGTCCTCATTTTTTTGAAATAATGGATATTTTCATTTTACAAATGGAAGAATTTGTAGCAAACCGAATCTCTGAATCTCTCTGAAAATCATGTAATATCTACATGAGAGTTTGCTAGATGTTACTTAGAAACTAGTAACAGTGGTTATCCAGGAGAGAAGCTGACTGTCTGGGGAATGAGTGGAAGAGAGGCTAAGTAAGCCATGAGGTAGAAAAGAAATCATCAGCAATTATGCATGCTCGAAGAGTTAACAGCACTGACTCTAAAATTCCAAAGGAAAATATTTTTTGAACCTACAATGTTACATGTAGCCATACTATTAGTCAAATATGAATAAAATAATGTAATTTCCACAAATATATTTTCTGATAGCTTCTTGAGGTTTTGCTCCAACAAAACAAAGGTAAAAACCCAAATTGAGAAAGAATCAAAATGCAAAAAAAGAAAAAAAACTATGGACATAATTGAGAGTAATAAGAGAATGAAAGCCCTAGGGTGACAAGTGTTGGGGAAACCTACAGATCAACAAGATTCTACTGAGACACTTTTTCAAAGATACCAGAAATTATATTTCCAATTGGAAACTGTATCTAATATAAAGATGGAAAGAATGACAGGCCAGTTAATTTAAAGATATACAGTAGTCAATACTGTGGTGGTAATTGATTATCTATCCACTCTCTGGAAAGGAAATAAATGTATGTGTAGACATTGCTATTCACAGCATAACAACTACACATACTACACACTCATTACATTGAACTTTTAAAAATTTTATTTATTTTTAATTAGAGGGTCATTGCTTTACAATGTTGTGCTGGCTTCATACAGTAACATCAATCAGCCACAGGTATACATATGTCTCCTCCCTCTTTAATCTCCCTGCCACCTCCCATGCCATCCCATGGTTGTCACAGAGCACCAGATTGCATTCCTTGTGTCATACAGCAAATTCCCACTTTCTTTCTATTTTCGGTATGGCAATGTATGTTTCCATGTTTCTCTCTCTATTCATCCCATCCTCTCCTTTCCCCACTGTGACAAGTCTGTTCTCTATGTCTTCATCTCTCTTGCTACCTTGCAACTAGGTTCATCAATGTCATTTTTCTAGATTCCATATATATGCATCAAGATATGATATTTGTTTTTCTCTTTCAGACTTGCTTCACTCTGTATAACAAGCTCTAGGTTCATCCACCTCACAGCATTGACTTAAATTTGTTCCTTTTAATGTTGAGTAATATTTCATTGTATATATGAAACTTATTTCGGAGAAGGCAGTGGCACCCCACTCCAGTACTCTTGCCTGGAAAATCCCATGGAAGGAGGAGCCTGGTAGGCTGCAGTCCATGGGGTCGTGAAAAGTCGGACACGAATGAGTGACTTCACTTTCACTTTTCACTTTCATGCATTGGAGAAGGAAATAGCAACCCAGTCCAGTGTTCTTGCCTGGAGAATCCCAGGGACGGGGGAGCCTGGTGGGCTGCCATCTATGGGGTCGCACAAAGTAGGACACGACTGAAGCGACTTAGCAGCAGCGGCAGCAACTTCTTTATCCATTCATATAGGTTGTGTCCATGTCCTGACTATTGTCAATGTTGCTACGGTGAATACTGGGATACATGTGTCCTTTTCAGTTATGGTTTCCCCAGAGTATGTGCCCAGTAGTGGGATTGCTGGGTCATTTGGTAGTTTTATTCCCTAGTTTCTTAAGGAATCTCGATGCTGTTCTCCATAATGACTGTATCAGTTTACATTCCCACCAATAGTGCAAGAAGGTTCCCTTTTCCCTTTTCTCTTTGAAGGCTGAGCTCTGAAGAATTGATGCTTTTGAACTGTGGTGTTGGAGAAGACTCTTGAGAGTCCCGTGGACTGCAAGGAGATCCAACCACTCAATCCCAAAGGAAATCAACCCTGAATATTCACTGGAAGGACTGATGCTGAAGCTGAAACTCCAATACTTTGGCCACCTGAGGCAAAGAGCCAACTCAATGGAAAAGACTGATGCTAGGAAAGTTTGAAGGCAGGAGGAGAAGGGGGCAACAGAAGATGAGATGGTTGGATAGCATCACCAATTCAATGGACATGAGTTTCTGCAAACTGCAGACAATAGTGAAGGACTGAGAAGCCCGGCCTGCTGCAGTCCACTGAATTGCAAAGTGTGGGACATCGCTTAATGACTGAACCACAACAGTGTCAAAGAGTGTTCTTTCTATGTTTTCCTCTAAGAGTTTCAGGGTTTATGGTCTTACATTTAGATCTTTAATCCATTTTGAGTTTATCTTTGTGTATGGTGTTATCTTTGTGTATAGGCTTCCCTGGTAGCTCAGACAGTAAAGTGTCTTCTGGCAATGTGGGAGACTCAGGTTCAATCCCTGGGTTGGGAAGATCCCCTGGAGAAGGAAATGGCAGCCCACTGCAGGACTCTTGCCTGGAAAATTCCATGGATGGAGGAGCCTGGTAGGCTACAGTCCATGGGATCACAAGGAGACAGAAAGGACTGAGCTACATCACTTTAACTTTTCACTTTCATGCATTGGAAAAGGAAATGGCAACCCACTCCAGTTTTCTTGCCTGGAGAATCCCAGGGATGGGGGAGCCTGGTGGGCTGCCGTCTATGGGGTCGCACAGAGTCGGACACGACTGAGTGACTTCACTTTGTATGGTGTTAGGAGTTTTCTAATTTCATTCTTTTACATATAGCTGGCCAGTTTTCCCAGCACCACTTACTGAAGAGACTATCTTTTGTCCTTTGTATATTCTTGCCCCCTTTGTCAAACATATGGTGTCCATAGGTGTATGGGTTTATCTGGGCTTCTATCTTGTTCCTTTGGTCTATATTTCTGGTTTTGTACCACCATACTGGCTTGATGACTGTAGCTTTGCGATACTACACATTTTTAAATTAATCTTAGTTATTAACATTTTAAATCACTTTCTCAAGTCCAGACAATCCACCAACAATTAATCAAATCCTGATTTGTAGCGTTGTCCAACAATTGTCCCTCATAAGCTTGAAAGAACACACAACTTTCAGTGCCAGCAGACTGTAAATTCCCAAAAGAATGAGGGAAAGAGGAACAGGAAGAAGAGACAAAGAAGACAGAGGAACAGAAGGGGAGGGTGAGGAGTGCAAAGAGGAGACAACTTAAGATGCCAAAGCAAAAATCTAATACAGGAAAGACATAGGCTAACTATGCTGCAAACTATAAGATTATCACAACCTTAATGTGAAAAGTACTGCTTATTTAAGTGGCATAGGGGCCAAGGCATTAAATTCATAGATTAAAAAGTAACCACACTGACAAGATATGCTTTCTGAGCAGTTCTGATGCACTTGCAGTAACATCTGATCCTCATTGTGCTTTCTGTGAGCTGACACAGTTCTAAATGCTTTATATATACAAGCTAACCTTTAAAATGAGTACTATTATTATTCCCACCTTTAAAGTGAAGAAAATGAAACCTTAAAATGAGACACAGAGACATTAAGCAAATTACCCAAGATCATACAGTTGAAAAGTAGCAGAACCATGGAGTGAACTCAGGAAGGCTGGCTATAGGATCTGTGATCTCTGAGACATAATCGTGGTCACTTCCAGTAGAGAAGGTATGAGATGCAAATTAATTAGGAAACTCGGGTCTTTTGAAGGGTTGGTAATGTTCTTTTTTCTTATCTTCATCTTTCTTGATAATAAAGAGATCAATCTCTAATTATCTACTTCATACAGCAAAGCTTTAAGAACTTTCTGAATGTGTTGATCATGTTCTCCTAAAATCAAACAAAATTTTATTTTTGGTTTTCTTTTTTCTTGTTTTTCTTCAAGACAAAATTGTGGAGGGAATCATGTCAATAATATTAGGCCAGAACCCTGTGCAAGAGTACAAAGTCAACCCTCCTAATAATAAAATCACTTCTTCTTAGTGTTGGAAACACAACAAGAGTAAAATTCTCTACGCATTTTGTTACCTATACGGTGATGGAAATTAATGGAGCAAACTTCCCTATAATATGGGAACATTGTTAATCATAGATCTACTTTTCATATAGTCACTCTCATAAAATAAATTTTTGTTTTGCAAAAGAATTAATTTATTATTCAGCCCTTTTAACCATTTACCAAAAAAAAAAAAAAATCTTTAAAAGATCATATGTACTTTCAGTTAAAAGAAAATAGATGTGATAGTAGAGAATTTGGAGAAGGCAATGGCACCCCACTCCAGTACTCTTGCCTGGAAAATCCCACGGATGGAGGAACCTGGTAGGCTGCAGTCCATGGGGTCGCTAGGAGTCGGACATGACTGAGCGACTTCACTTTCACTTTTCACTTTCGTGCGTTGGAGAAGGAAATGACAACCCAGTCCAGTGTTCTTGCCTGGAGAATCCCAGGGACGGGGGAGCCTGGTGGGCTGCCGTCTATGGGGTCGTACAGAGTCAGACATGACTGAAGTGACTTAGCAGCAGCAGCAGCAGCAGTAAAGAATTACATAAAGTTGAGACTCTGAACAGCATAGTATGTCTTGAAAACTGTGAATAAATTATCAAAATCTTTGATACATCTTTCAGATCCAATGTCGTCAACCCCATTTGTAGACATTGTCTCTCTGATGACTGTTCTCCCTGTAGTTACTCTGCCCTGCCTCAGCACTGGCCATGTCCTCTCACTAGTACAATATACCCCAGATATTCAAGGCTCACTCTTCTCTTCACTCAAGTCTTTGCCGTAAAAGCCACTTTGGAAGAGCTTTTCCACACAGTGTCTCCAACATACCCTCTATATCACTATCATTTGCCTTGTATGTGCGTGCGTGTGTGTGTGTGTGTGTGTGTGTGCAAAATCCCTTCAAGAGTTTAGATGGAAAAAGGACTTTAGTCACCATCCTCATGTCCCAGGCACATAAGAGACTGCCTGACATGTGTTAATAATTGGGAAACATTTGTGATTACATTAATTTCTATGAGTACACTGAGTTGAATAGAGGCTGCCTACTAGTTTTACAAATAAGGAACCAGAGACTGAGCGAATTCAACTCTTTTCAGGGTCTTCAAAATAGACAAAGATAGAAACAAGACTGAAACCGATGAAAGAATTCTTTGATGGATCCAGTCCCAAAGACATATTTCAGACAAAGCTGAACTCAGAGATGGAAAAGTCTAATTTTGATAATCCAATGGGAATGAAAAGGAACACTCAGAAGAATACTTGTAGTTGACAGAAGAGATGAAAAACACTATATGTAAAAGAAAAATTAAACGAAAGAAAGACATACATAATGGACTATGAATATGCTTTATTGGAGAAGCAAAAGAATAGACACACTAATTGCTCACGGGTTAGAGATCACAATGTGGATTACTGACGGGCACATGGCAAAGAGAGATCAAGCAATGATTCTGCTGCTCTTCTTCCAACAACGTGGTGTCAGCTTCAGGAAGCAAGCATTTCCTCTGTCAGCTTTTGGTTGAAGAGGGAGATTAAGGAAGATGCAGTCTGTCACCATGGCTGAAGGGAGGACAGTGGAAGAGCCTGGATCTTGTTTCTTGGTCCAGATGAAATCTGGTGTTGTTACTTCCACTTGAGTGGACACTTCTGATCGCATGGTGGGTGTGGTGGTCCAGGAGGGCATTTCTTCTGGCTCACTGGAGGTGGGCATGGATGAGGTGGGCAAGGCTCATGGCACTTGGGTGGGCACACTTTTGGAGGTGGATGGCAGGGCTCCTTGCACTGATGGTGATGCTGATGCTGATGCTGATGTGGATGCGGATGTGGATGCTGGTGGTGAGACATCCTTCCTGGGTCTCAAGGAATCTGAAATACAAACAGACAACTTTCTTAATAACTGTGAGTCCAATTGGTAGCACATTTAGCTGAGCTAACAACCCTCCCATCACTAAGGAGTCTTCTGGATTCCTAATACAGACTTTGTGAGTTTTTATAGCTTCTTCACCCTTCTTTTTAAGTATCTCTTGCCCTCAGATCTTCAGTCTTTTCTAGTTAGTCTCTCCTATCTTTCTAAAACAAAATTACCTACACAGGTGTTGTACAAATACAAACATACTCTGAAGAAGAATCTGGATAATAAACTTGTAGCCAATCTCCAAACAAATCTCTACTTATTTCTCCCATGAGATCTTGGTTGCTGACCAAGCTGACCTGACTGTGGGCTTCTGAGTCAAAATGCAAAGACTCAAACTAGACACTCAATGGGACTGAATGCTTAGAAGGGGGCATTTGGAACTAATGTGTGCTGTGCTGTGACACAGTATCTCATCCCCCTTACTCTCTCTCAGGTTAAGACTGTGCTTGACTCCATTTTCTCCTCACATTTAAGATCACATTCATTACCACATACCAAAAATTTACCCCTAAATCCTCATTGTCTTCTTTTTTTCCCATACAGAACACTAATTGCTTCAATTAAAGCCACTTAGATGCCCCGATTAAACCCTACCACCCAAGTTCCCAAAAGATCTCTAAGAGTTGTGCTCACCAGAGGCTCCAAAGAAGACCTATGACTGTCACGACAATGACAGCACTGTGCTGGAGACTCCTTTTATAAGGACCAGTTGGCTCCACCCAGGGGGAACATCCCAGGACTGGCACGATGCACTTGTTTCCCACCCCAAATACCACACGCTTGCAATCTCAAAAATCAATGCCCCAGTCATACAGGTATCACACACTTCCCTTGTCCGTGGACTTGCTCACCCTTCAGTGAGGAATTACAGAGTGATTCATTTGAGACTTTGTCTCATACTTCCTCTACCTGTGTTGTGCACCATTTAGGGAATATGAGGAATGCTTGAGAATGGTGCTATTCTTCCATAGTTAGAGATGTTGCTTCCCCCTCTTGCCAGCTCCCCAAGCATCTGGTACATAAAACTTACTGCCCTATTCCATTCCATCTGTCAGCACCTGGCTTTTTGTCCATTGATGACAGAGACCAGAGTTTACTAAGTGCATATATTTTAACTCCTACCTACAGTTTTCCTAAACTCTCCTTGTACCATATACTACTTCTTGACAATTAAGTGACTTAAACCTGACCACAATGTCTATCTTGATTTTTTAGAGCACACAGTCTTGCGTCAAATGTGCTGTAACATGGCATACACGGACTTGAACAGGACAACGTGATCCCTCAGTTTCTTAGGCCATAAATCACAAGCTCTGACCCCTTCCTGAAGCTCTACTTTTGCAGGTTTATGCACTGATCTGGACTCTGCAGACCCATGATCTGAGTCATTTGTGGTCTACTAGAAACCCAAATTCCTCTCCTCTCATTATCTTCAAAATGAACTCCGTGTCTGGGCTATATGCATTTAGAAGCTTTCCCACTAATACTCCCTAAATATCTTGCACTTCTTTCCCCTACAGCAGTTAATTCAATTGACTCGATCAGGTCCTTTATTTTAAGTGACACTTAGTGTGTTTTCAGACATTCTTAGTACACTCAGGGGATGAACCTCCATGAACCATTGATTCAGCCATTCAATCCATGTCTATTTGTCCTTAAATAAATTAAATATGGGTGACATAGAACCCCTTGATTATTTATTAGTGTAATTTGAAGTAACACTTCAGCTAATAATATTTACTATGCCTTTCAGGGGAAATTTTGAGTACCTTGCCTATCAGTTCAGTTCAGTACAGTACAGTCACTCAGTCATGTCTGACTGTTTGTGACCCCATGAATCTGCAGTACCCCAGGTTTACCCGTCTGTCACAGCTCTCAGAACTTGCTCAAACTCATGTCCATCAAGTTGGTGATGCCATCCAAACATCACATCCTCTGTCATCCCCTTTTCCTCCTGCCTTTGGTCTTTCCCATCATCAGGATCTTTTCCAGTGAGTCAGTTCTTCACATCAAGTGGCCAAATTATTGGCGCTTCAGCCTCAGCATCAGTCCTTCCAATGAATATTCAGGACTGATTATCTTTACTGTTGACTGGTTGGATCCCCTTGCAGTCCAAGGGACTCTCAAGGGTCTTCTCCAACACCACAGTTCAAAAGCATCAATTATCTGGTGCTCAGCTTTCTTTATGGCCCACTTCTCACACCCATACATGAATGACTACTGGAAAAAACATAGTGTTGACTAGGTGGGCCTTTGTCGGCAAAGTAATGTTTCTGCTTTTTAATATGCTGTCTAGATTGGCCATAGCTTTTCTTCTGAGGAGCAAGTGTCTTTTAATTTCATGGCTGCAGTCACCATCTGCAGTGATTTGGAGACCTAGAAAATAAAATCTCTTACTGTTTCCATTTTTTCCCTATCTGTTTGCCGTGAAGTGATGGGACCAGATGCCATGCTCTTAGTTTTCTGAATGTTGAGTTTTAAGCCAACTTTTTCACTCTCCTCTTTCACTTTCATCAAGAGGCTCTTTAGTTCTTCTTCAGTTTCTACCATAAGGGTGATGTCATCTGCATATCTGAGGTTATTGATATTTCTCCCGGAAATCTTGATTCCAGCTTGTGCTTCATCCACCCAGCATTTCTCGTGATGTACTCTGCATATATGTCAAATAAGCCTTGTGACAATATACAGGCTTGATGCACTGCTTTCCCAATTTTGAACCAGTCCATTGTTCCATGTATGGTTCTAACTGTTGTTTCTTGACCTGCATACACATTTCTCAGGAGGCAGGTAAGGGGGTCTGGTATACCCATCTTTTTAAGAATTTTCCCCAATTTGTTTTGATTACACAGTCAAAAACTTTAGCATAGTCAATGAAGCAGAAGTAGATATTTTTGGAATTCTCTTGGCCTTTATATGATCCAACAGATATTGGGAATTTGATCTCTGGTTCCTCTGCCTTTACAGTTCTTTTTTTAAATTAATTACTTTATTTTAATTGGATGATAACTTTACAACATTATGGTGATTTTTGCCGTACACTGAATCTACATGAATCAGCCAAGATTCACATGTGTCCACCTATCCTGAGCTCCCCTCCCACGTCCCTCCCTACCCCATCCATCTCGGTTGTCCCAGAGCACTGGCCTTGAGTGCCCTGCTTCATGCATTGAACCTGCACTGGTCACCTATTTTACATATGGTAATATACATGTTTCAATGCTATTCTCTCAAATCCTCCCACCCTTGCCTTCTCCCACGTAGTCAAAAGTCTATTCTTTACATATGTGTTTCTTTTGCTGCCTTGAATATAGGATCATCATTATTGTCTTTCTAAATTCCATATATATGTGTTAATATACTGTATTGGTGTTTCTCTTTCTGACTTACTTCACTCTGCATAATAGACTCCAGTTTCATCCACCTCTTTAGGACTGACTCAAATGTGTTCTTTTTTAAAGCTGAGTAATATTCCATTGTATATATGTAACACAACTTCCTTATCCATTTGTCTGCTGCTGGACATCTAGGTTGCTTCATGTCCTACCTATTGTAAATAGTGCTTCCATGAACATTGGGGTACATGTGTCTCTTTCAATTCTAGTTTCCTCAGTGTGTATGCCCAGCAGTGGGATTTCTCGGCCATATGCCAGTTCTATTTCCAGTTTTTAAAAGCATCTCCACACTGTTCTCCAGAGTTGCTGTACCAGTTTCCATTCCTATCAACAGTGTAAGAGCATTCCCTTTTCTCCACACCCTTTCCAGCGTTTATTGTTTATAGACTTTTTGATGATGGCCATTCGGACTCGCATGAGATGATACCTCATTGTGGTTTTGATTTGTATTTCTCTAGTAATGAGTGATGTTGAGCATCTTTACATGTGTTTGTTAGCCATCTGCATGTCTTCTTTGGGGAATTGTCTGTTTAGTTTTTTGCCCACTTTTTGACTGGGTTGTTTGGTTTTATGGTATTGAACTGCATGAGCTGTTTGTATGTTTTGGAGATTAATTCTTTGTGAGTTGTTTCATTTGCTATTGTTTTCTTCTATTCTGAAGGCTGCCTTTTCACCTTGTTTATCATTTCCTTCATTGTGCAAAAGCTTTTAAATTTACTAACGTCCCATTTGTTTATTTTTAAATTTTATTTCTATGTCTCTGGGAGGTCATAGAGGATCTCACTGTGATTTATGTCAGAGAGTGTTCTGCCTGTTTTCTTATAAGAGTCTTATAGTTTCTGGTCTTACATTTAGATCTTTAATCCATTTTGAGTTTATTTTTGTGTATGGTGTCAGAAAATGTTCCACTTTCATTCTTTTACACATAGTTGACCAGTTTTCCCAGCACCAGTTTTGTTTGGGAGTAAAATGCCCTTTAGATATCAATTCAGCCTAACTGGTCCATTGTATCATTTAAATCTTGTGTTCCTTGCTAATTTTCTGTTTGGTTGATCTATCCATAGGTGTGAGAACGGTATTAAAATTCCCCATTATTATTGTGTTACTGCTAATTTGCCTTTCATACTTGTTAGTATTTGCCTTATGTATTGAGGTGTTTCTTGTTGGTGCATATATATTTATAATTGTTATATTTTCTTCTTGGATTGATCCTTTGATCATTATGTAGTTTTTCTTTGTCTCTTATCATGGTGTTTGTTTTAAAGTCTGTTTTATCTGATATGAGTATTGCTACTCCTGCTTTCTTTTGGTCTCCATTTGCATGAAATATCTTTTTCCAGCCCCTCACTTTCAGTCTGTATGTGTCCCTGGGTTTGAGGCGGGCCTCTTTTAGAGAGCATATATAGGGGTCTTGTTTCTATATGCATTTGACCAGTCTTTGTCTTTTGGTTGGAGCATTTAACCCATTTACATTTAAGGTAATTATTGATAAGTATTATCCCATTACCATTTACTTTGATGTTTTGGGTTCGAGTTTATACATCCTTTCTGTTTCTCCTGTCTAGAGAAGATCCTTTAGCATTTGTTGAAGAGCTGGTTTGGTGGTGCTGAATTCTCTCAGCTTTTGCTTGTCTATAAAGCTTTTGATTTCTCCTTCATATTTCAATGAGATCCTTGCTGGGTAGAGTAATCTTGGTTGTAGGTTTTTCTCTTTCATCACTTTAAGTATGCCCTGCCACTCCCTTCTGGCCTGAAGAGTTTCTATTGAAAGATAAGCTGTTATCTTTATGGGGATCCCCTTATGTGTTATTTATTGCTTTTCTCTTGCTGCTTTTAGTATTTGCTTTTTGTGTTTGATCTTTGTTAGTTTGATTAATATGTGTTTTGGGTGTCTTGGGATGTTTAATATGTGTCTTGGGGGTGTTTCCCATTTTAGGGAAATTTTCAACTATTACCTCCTCAAGTATTTTCTCATGCCCTTTCTTTGTGTCTTCTTCTTCTGGGACTCCTATAATTTGAATGTTGGGCATTTAACATTGTCCCAGAGGTCTCTGAGTTTGTCCTCATTTCTCTTAATTATTTTTCCTGTTTTCCTCCTGTTTCATTTATTTCCACCAATCTATTTTCCACCTCACTTATCCTCTCTTCTGCCTCAGCTATTCTGCTGTTGGTTCCCTCCAGAGTGTTTTTAACCTCAGTTATAGCATTGTTCATTATTGACTGTCTCTTCTTTATTTATTATAGGTCCTTGTTAAACGTTTCTTGCATCTTCTCAATCCTTGTCTCTACACTATTTTTCTGTACCTCCATTTTGTTTTCAAGAATTTGGATCATCTTTACTATCATTATTCTGAATTCTTTTTCGGGTAGACTTCATATCTCCTCTTTTGTTAGATTTGGTGGGTTTTTATCATGTTACTCTACCTGCTGAATATTCCTCTGCCTTTCATTTTGTTTAGATTGCTATGTTTGGGGTGCCCTTTCTGCAGGCTGAAAGTTCATGGCTTCTCTTAATTGTGAAGTCCACTCCCTGTGGGTAGGGTTGGATTAGTGGCTTGTCAAGGTTTCCTGGTTGTGGGAGCTTGCATATGTGTTCTGGTGAGTGGAGCTGGGTCTCTTCTCTCTGGAATTCAATGAAGTGCCTAGTAGTGAGTTTTGGGGGTGTCTATGGGTTTGGTATGGCTTTGGGCAGCCTGTTTTTTAATGTTCAGGGTTTTGTTCTTGTTTTGCTGGAGAATTAGCATGGTATGTCTTACACCGGAACTTGTTGGCTCTTTGGTGAAGCTTGGTTTCAGTGTAGGTATGGAGACTTTTGGGTGAGCTCTTGACTTATGTGTTCCCTGGAGTCAGAATTTCTCTGATGTTCTAAAGTTCTGGAGTTGAGCCTCTTGCCTCTGGGTTTTGGTCCTTCTCTTACAGTAGCCTCAAGACTTCTCCATCCATACAGGACAGAAGCTAAAACCCCTAGGTTAATGGTGAAACAACTCTCCACATCCAGGAACACCCAGAGAGATTCACAGAGTTATATAGAGAAGAGAAGAGGGAGGAAAGAGATAGAAGTGACTCAGAGGAGAAAGGGGAGAGTCAAAAGGGGATAAAACAATCAAGCCAGTAACGAAATCCCTAAGTGACAATGTATACTGAAGATTAGATTCTTAAAGGTACACAATTGATAGCAAATATCAAAAAGCAAAATTAAAAACCTAAAATAGAATTTAGACTCTCAAAAATATAATATAAAAAATACAAAACAAAATTGATCACTAAAATTTAAAATATATATATATATGGAATTTGTTTTTTTAAAAATAAGGCTTTTTTAAATTTTAGAAAGGTGATAGTAGGCTATAGAAATGAAAGTTAATGGAGTAATAAACAACTAAAATTTAAAAATCTTTAAAAATTAAAAAGTGGTAATAGTAAAAATATACCTAGGAATTTCTCTGGAGCTGATGTGAGCAGTGTGGGGTCATTTCAGTATCAGATAGTCCTTTGTTCCAGCTTGCATTTTTTCTCAAGGTCTATAGCTGCCCCTCAAATGCACAGTCTCAGCATTAACTTCAGGGTTTTAATCTGTTGCACCTGTCACTTCTGGGGTGGCTCCTCCTTCTTTGTTTATTTGGCTTCCTCTGTTTGCAAGTCTCTTCAGTGTCTAATTTCTGCCCTGACATGAGGTGGCAAAGGTGGCCGTTTGTTTAGGCTCACTCGTTCAGTTGTGCTGGGGAGAGGGAGGAAACCTGCAAACAAACACCACTGGCATGTTGGGAAGTGTTTGCAGTGCGTGGACCATGCTGGGTTTGCCACAGCCCAAGGCAGCATGCACTTTCTGTGTCCACACTGCTCAGGCTCCAGGGTGCTCTGTAAGGGGACTGTCCCAAGTGGGCCCTGCTTTTTATGTACTTCCCAGGTTTAAACCTCTCAGGTTCTTGGGTGCACTGCAAAGGCATAGACCCAGATGGACTATGTGTTTTGTGCCTTCCCAGGTCCAAGCCACTCAGATGACTGGGTGCTTGGCCAGAAACACTCTCTCAGGTGAGCCATGCATCTTATGCACCTCCTTAGTCCCGGCCACTCAGTTTCCTGAGTGTGCTATGAAGGCACAATCCCAGGTGTACCGTGTGTTTCCTCTGGGGAGCTGATCTCAGACTGTGACACTCCTGGCAGATGTGAACCATCCAGGATCTCAGGAAGATGTGATTAGCAACTGGCAGCCTTCTCACAGTTTGGTGGAAACTGTGGTCTCTGGGACCGAGATAGTAGCGGCCACTTGCCTTCTGGCTCTGGCTGTGGCACACCTGCCTCTCTGCCTCAAGGGAGGGAGGGCCCGAAATGGCATATAGCTACTCTCCTTTGTATAGCTACTCTCCTTTGGTATTCGCTAGGGCACAATCCTTTGTTCTATGAGCACACCAGGGGTCACCATGCAGCCATGGAATCTTTCAATGGAAAGGGGCTTGGTTTGTTGTTGTTGTTTGGTCTCCCTGGCCATCCCACGATTTGGGCTGCTATGTCACCTTAGCCCCTTCAGATTTTCCTGAGGGCACTCAAGGCCAGTCCTTACCCTAAGGACCAACAATGCAGCCCACGCCTCCCTGCCCAGCCCCCAGTCGCTGCTGGTGGATGTGAGTGGCTGAGCCACTTCTCTGCTAATAGGTGTAGTTAGGCACATATTCTGTGCATTTTTTTCTATTACATTGCCAACTGACATTTCAAAGCACCCCACAGACACACCTATGAGAGGGTTTCCTATTGAGTGGAAACTTCTCCATGACTCCCTCCCCAGGACAGGTCTCCATCCCTAAATCCTTTATCTCTGTTTTCATCTTTTATAATCTGTCCTACCTCCTTTTCTGGGTGCCTGGTGTCCTCCACCAGCGTTCAGAAGTTGTTTTGTGAAAGCTGCTCAACATTCAAATGATCTTTTGATGAATTTGTGGGGGAGAAAGTGGTCTTCCCATCCTATTCCTCCACCATCTTGGGACCACCTTCCCTCTCTGCCTTTTCTAAATCCAGCCTGAACATCTGGAAGTTCTTGGTTCTTGTACTGTTGAAGCCCAGCTTGGAGAATTTTCAGTATTACTTTGCTAGCATGTGAGATGAGTGCAACTGTGTGGTAGTTTGAACGTTCTTTAGCACTGCCTTTCTTTGGGATTGGAATGAAAACTGACTTTTACCAGTCCTGTGGCCACTGTTGACTTTTCCAAATTTGCCGGCATATTGAGTGCAGCACTTTCAAAACATCATCTTTCAGGATTTGGAATAGCTCAGCTAGAATTCCATCACCTCCACTAGCTTTGTTCATAGTGATGCTTCCTAAGGCCCATTTTACTTCACATTCCAGGGTGTCTGGCTCTAGGTGAGTGATCACAGCATCGTGGTTATCTGGGTCATGAATATCTTTTTTGTATAGTTCTTCTGTGTATTCTTTCCACCTCTTCTTAATATTTTCTGCTTCTATTAGGTCCATACCATTTCTCTCCTTTATTGTGTCCATCTTTGCATGAAATGTCCCCTTGGTGTCTTTAATTTTCTTGAAGATATCTCTAGTCTTGCCCATTCTACTTTTTTTTTCTATTTATTTGCATTGATCACTGAGGAGGGCTTTCTTATCTCTCCTTGCTATTCGTTGGAATTCTGCATTCAGATGGTGTATTTTTTCTTTTCTACTTTGCCTTTCACTTCTCTTTTCTCAGCTATTTGTAAGGCCTCCTCAGATAACCATTTTGCCTTTTTGCATTTCTTTTTCTTGAGAATGGTCTTGATCATTACCTCCTGTACAATGTTACAACCCCCCTTCCATGGTTCTTCAGGCACTCTATCAGATCTAATCCCTTGAATCTATTTGTCACTTTCACTTTGTCACTGTAAAAAAGTGTCACTTTGACACTTTTTCACTGTACAATCATAAGGGATTTGATATAGATCATACTGAATGGCCTAGTGGTTTTCCCTACTTTCTTCAATTTAAGTCTGAATATAACAAAAAGGTGTTAATGATCTGAGCCACAGTCAGCTCCCAGTCTTGTTTTTGCTGACTGTTTAGAGCTTCTCCATCTTCACCTGCAAAGAATATAATCAATCTGATTTTGGTATTGACCATCTAGTGATGTCCATGTGTAGAGTCATCTGTTGTGTTGTTGGAAAAGGGTGTTTGCTATGACCAGTGCATTCTCTTGGCAAACCCTGTTAGCCTTTGCTCTGCTTCATTTTGTACATCTATAGGTGCCTGTACTTTATGACATTAAACATTTCCCAACCTCTCTGAAGATCAGTTCACTTTCACAGTTAGTAATTAGAGATAAAAACTATACCTGCCTCCAAATTTGGCTACAAAAACAATAAGATGGCTAATAAGAGGCACATTACACAGTCTGTCTTATGGACTTATGAGCACCCATATATCTGAAAGATGTTAATTTCCAAAATATATAAGAAACTTCTACAACATAATAGCAAACATTTTTAACAACTTTAGTTTTAGATAAGCAAGGGACTTGAATAAAGTTCTCTTTAAAGAAGACATATAAATAACCACAGGTACATGAAAAAGAGTTTAATATCACTACTGATCAACCAGGAAATGCAAATCAAAAACACAATAATATATCACTTCACACCTGTTAGAATGACTATAATAAAAATATATATATACTAAGAAATTTTGATGAGATTGTGAAGATATAACGAACCCTTGTACCTGTTAGTGGGATGGCAAAATGGTTCAACCATTATGAAAAATATGAAGGCTACTCAAAAATTGAAAATAGAAAACATTGAATTACCATATGATTTACCCATTTCACATTTTATATTTATCAAACATCATCTAAATCAGGGTCTCGAAAACATTAGCATTTCCAACTTCATTTCAGCAGTACTCACAGTAGCCATGATGTGATAACAACTCAAGTGTCCATCAGAAAATGAAATGATAAATAAACTGTAGTGTATATATATGTATACACACACACACACACACACACACACACCACACACACACACACACAAGGATTATTATTCCTCCTTAAAGAGAAAGAAATTCTGCCATATGAGACAACATGAAGCAATCTGGAAGATATTATGCCAAGGGAGATAAGCCAGAAAAAGGAGGACAAATACTGCATGACTCCCCCTATATGAGGTATCAAAAACAATCAAACTCATTGAAGTAAAGAACAGAATAGCAGTTGCCAGAAACTTGGAGGAAAGTAAAACAGGGTGTTGCTAATCAATAGGTATAATATTTCAGTCCTGCAAGGTGAACCAGTTTGAGACATCTGCTTACTACATAAAGCTTGTATATATAAAACACTATATGTACTTAAGATATTGTTAAGAGAATATATCTCATGTTAAGTGTTCTTAACACAATCAATTCAGTTCACTTTTCAGTCATGTTCAATTCTTTGCAGCCCCATGGACTGCAGCATGCCAGGCCTCCCTGTCCATCACCAATTCCCGAAGTTTACTCAAACTCATGTCCATTGAGTTGGTGATGCCATCCAACCATTTCGTCCTCTGTCATCCCCTTCTTCTCCTGCCTTCAATCTTTCCCAGCATCAGGGTCTTTTCCAATAAGTCATTCTTCGCATCAGGTGGTCAAAGTATTGGAGGTTCAGCTTCAACATTAGTCCTTCCAATGAGTATTCAGGACTGATTTCCTTTAGGATGGACTGGTTGGATCTCCTTGCAGTCCAACTGACTCTCAAGAGTCTTCTCCAACAACACAGTTCAAAACCATCAATTCTTCAGAGCTCAGCTTTCTTTATAGTCCAACTCTCACACCCATACATGACGACTGGAAAAACCATAGCCTTGACTAGACGGACCTTTGTTGGCAAAGTAATGTCTCTGCTATTTAATATGCTATCTAGGTTGGTCATAACTTTTCTTGCAAGGAGCAAGTGTCTTTCAATTTCATGGCTGAAGTCACCATCTGCAGTGATTTTGGAGCCCAAGAAAATAAAGTCTGTCACTGATTCCACTGTTTCCCCATCTATTTGCCATGAAGTGATCGGACCAGATGCCATGCTCTTAGTTATCTTAATGTTGAGTTTTAAGCCAACTTTGTCGTTCTCCTCTTTCACTTTCAACAAGAGGCTCTTTAGTTCTTCTTCACTTTCTGCCATAAGGATGGTATCATTTGCATATCTGAGGTTATTGATATTTCTTAGCACAATAAAACTTTTAAAAAAGGAAATTGATAAAGCCTCTATAGAGAACAGTATGAAGATTCTTTAGAAAACTAGGACTAAAACTAACATATGGCCCAGCAATCCCACTTTTGGGCATAGACTCTAAGAAAACCATAATTCAAAAAACATGTACCCAGTGTTCATTGCAGCACTATTTCCAATTGCAACCTAGATATCTATCAACACATTAATGGATAAAGAAGTTACATATATTTACAATGCAATATTACTCAGCCATAAAAAGGAACAAATCTGAGTCAGTTAAACCTAAGTGGACATATCTAGAGCCTGTTGTACAGGGTGAAGTAAGTCAGAAAAGCAAATAGCCTATATTAACACATATATATAGAATCTAGAAAAATGGAAGTGATGAACCTATTTTCAGGGAAGGAATAGAAATGCAGACTTACGGAATGGACTTGTGAACACAGCAGGAGAAACAATTTGTGGGACGAATTGAGAAAGTAAGATTAAAATATATGCATTGCCATGTATAGAATACACGACTGATGGGAAACTGCTGAATAGCATATGGGCTCAGCGTTCTGCTCTGCGACCATCAGGACAGGTGGGGGGCAGTGTGGTGGAAGTGAGGCAGAAGGAGGAGGGGTTATACTTAAAGCTGATCCACATTGTTGTATGGTAGAAACCAGCAGAATATCATATAGCAATTACCCTCCAATTAAAAATAAATTCTAAGAAAGGAAATGTGAGCTTGAAAAGGTAGGAAAACTAATAAGAATTATGAATAACTACTCACAATAACTATATAATGTTAAATGCACCTCAAAATGTGATTGCAATAGGGCAATCAGAAGGGCCCCACAAAACTCCTCTGTCTTCCACTCTCTCCCAGAGTTTGCTGAAAACCATGTCCATTGATTTGGTGATGCTACCCAACCATCTCATCCTTTCCCACCCCCTTTTCCTTTTGCTTTCCAGCTTTCCCAGATTCAGGGCCTTTACTAATGAGTCAGTCCTTCGCATTAGGTAGCCAAAGTACTGGAGCTTCAGCTTCAGCAACAGTCTTTCAATGACTATTCAGCTTGATTCCTTTAGGATTGAGGATTTGATCTTCTTGCAGTCCAAGAGACTCTCAAGAGTTTTCTCCAGCACCACAGTTCAAAAGCATCAATTCTTCAGTTTTCAGCCTTCTTTTTGGAACAATTCTCACATCTGTACATGACTACTGGAAAAACCATAGCTTTGACTATACAAATCTTTGTGGGCAAAGTGATATCTCTGGTATTTAATAACATTGTCTACGTTTGTCATTGCTTTCCTTTCAAGGAACATGCATCTTTTAATTTCATGGCTGCAGTGACAGTCTGCAGTGATTTTGGAGCACAAGGAAATAAAATCTGTTACTGCTTCCAATTTTTTCCCCTATTTACCATGAAATGTTGTCATTAGATGCTGTGATCTTAGTTTTTTTATGTTGAGTTCCAAGCCACTCTTCTCTATCACCCTCATCAAGATTACTTCCTCTTCACCTTCTACCATTATATTGGTATCACCTGCATATCCAAGGTTATTTTTCCCAGGAATCTTGGTCAAACTTGTGATTCTTCCAGCCTGGCATTTTCCACGATGTACTCTGCATGTAAGTTAAATATACAGCCTTGTCATATTCCTTTCCCAATTTTGAACCAGTCCTTTGTTCCATGTCCTGTTCTAACTCTTGTTCTTGACTTACACACAGGTTTCTCAGGAGACAAATAAGGTGGTCTGGTACTCCAGTCTCATGAAGAATTTTCCAGTTTGTTTTGATCCACACATTCAAAGGCTTTAGCGTAGTGAATGAAGCAGAAGTAGATATATTTCTGGAATTCCCTTGATCTATCCATGATTCAATGATGGTTGGCAATTTGATATCTGGTTTTTCTGACTTTTTAAACTCAGCGTGTATATTTTGAAGATTTTGCTTCACATTCTACTGAGGCCTAGTCTGAAGGATTTTGAGCATAATCTTGCTACCATGTGAAATGAGTACAATTGTATGGTAGTTTGAACATCGTTTGGGATTGGAATGAAAACTAAACTTTTCTGGTCCCGTGGCCACTGCTGTGCTTTCCAAATTTGCTGACATATTGAGTGCAGCACTTTAACAGCATTAGGGTTTTAAATAGCTCGGCTGGAATTTCATCACCTCCACTACTTTGTTTGTAATAATGCTTCCTAAGCTTCACTTGACTTCACACTCCATGATGTCTGGTGCTATGTGAATGATCACACCATTGTTGTTATCTGCACTATTATGACCTTTTGAGTATAGTTCTTCTTGCCACCTCTCCTTAATTTCTTCTGCTTCTGTTAGGTCCTTTTCATTTCTGTTCTTAACTGTGCATCCTTGCAGGAAATATTCCCTTAGTATCACCAATTTTCTTCAAGGAATCTCTGGTCTTTCCCATTCTATTGTTTACCTCTACTTTTTTTTTACATTGCTCATTGAAGAAGGGTGTTTACAATGATCAGCAGGTTCTCTTGACAAAATTCTGTTAGCCATAGCCCTGCTTCATTGTGTACTCCAAGGCCAAACTTGCCTGTTATTCTGGGTATCTCTTGACTTCCTACTTTTGCATTCCAATCCCCTATGATGAAAAGGATATCTTTCTTCAGTGCTAGCTCCAGAAGAAGTTGTATGTCTTTATCAAACTGCTCAACTTCATTCCCTGCATCAGTGGTTGGGGCACATACTTGGATTACTGTGATGTCAAATTGTTTTCCTTGGGAATGAACTGAGATTATAATGTTGTTTTTGAGGTTGCATCCAAGTACTGCCTTTGGACTCTTTTGTTAACTTATGAGGGCTACTCCATTTCTTCTATGGGTTCTTGCCCACAGTAGTAGATATAATGGTCATCTGCATGATATTCACCACTTCCCCTCCATTTTAGTTGACTAATTCCTAAGATGTTGATGCTCAATCTTCCTATCTCTGCCTTGACCACTTCCAGTTTTCCCTGATTTATGGACCTAACATTCCAGATTCTTATGCAGTATTTACAGCATCTAATAAGAAACTTGGATTTTATCCCCTGCTTCTAATTTTATTGAGAAGGGAGATGGACTGAAAATGAAGCCATCATAAAAATTCTGGGATTTTCAATGACCCCCTCCTTGGGCTAAATTACTCACCAAGAGCAGCTCACAGAACCCATGGAAAGAGTTTACATATACTCACTGCTTTATTATAAAATGATAGGATAACAGAAACAGATGAAAATGCAAACAGTTGGAGTGCAGTGAGAGTGGCACACCTGGGGAGGGCATGGAAACTCGGTGCCCGGCCGCATATTTCCTCCGTGCATTTCTTCTGTTTGGACGCTCATCTGTATCGAAGGAAGGGGTCATTGACCCTCTGGTCTGTAATTAGTTGGTCAGAAGCACAGGAGACCACCTGGACTTTGTACTGGTGTCTGAGGTGGGATAGGTGGTTAGTCTTGAAGGATTGAACATTTTATGGAATTTGGGGCTATCTGCAAATAAATAGTGCTAGCATTAAGTTGAATTGTAGGATACCCAATTAGTGTTCAAGAACTGTTTGGTAGTTTTTGGAAACCCTCCATACCTCTGGGTAGGAATTTGGTGCAGATGTTTTATCTTTACAACTAGAAATTGCTCTAAATTAGGAAACATGAAAGATTGATCTAATATTTAAGAAATATATTAATTTACTACTCTAATAAGAGATTTCATTTTCAATTTCTTAATTTTGGTAGAAAAGGAATGTCACAAATAAGAATAAATATAAACTGTTTAAAAAACTTCAATCTTTGGGGCATGTATTAAATTGTGCATTCAAAAATTAGAGCACATAAATGTTGACATGAAGGGAAAATGTCAAAGAAATTTTGTGAATTAAAGATTTCTGACAAAAGATTCAGTCTTTCACAGATGCAAATATCCTTCCAGCTTGATTCAGTGAGTGGTCAAGGAACAAAAGCATCTAAGTGGTATATGCTATCATTTCTAAGAGAAAAGTATTTCCAAATATTATTCCTAATATTATGCACTTATGATTATGCCCTATGTTTTTTGATGGAAAAAGAAAGATGCTTATTCAGAAACCCTACAACCTGGGAAGATGGTAGATTAGCACTCCCACAAACCATTTCCTAAATGCCCTATATTTTATAGCTGGCATTTCACAAAAGTGTTTTTTAAAATAATAAAAAAACAAAAAGCCTCCAAATTATAGTGTAAATATTTTTATCAAACAAATGTGGAATGCTCAGAAGATCTACTGACATACTGGGAAAAATAAAATATCAATAAATTTCAAAGAATAATGTCATGCAAACCATATTGATAATCAATGCACAGTTAAATTAGAAGTAAAATTTTAAAGTATTTATAGTCATTTATTTGAATGTTTAAATACTTTTTGTGTGTTTTTAACTGTTATTTTATTTTTATTTGGAGGATAATTACTTTTAAATACTTTGATGATCTCTGCATATTTCAACATGAATCATAGGTATACATATGTGCCCTCCCTCTTAACTTCCCTTCCCCCTCGCTCTTGATCCTACCTCTAGGTTTTCACAGAGCACTGGCTTAGGATTTCCTGTTTCATACAGCAAATGCCCATTGGACCTACTTTGCATAGGATAATGCATATGTTCCAGTGCCACTCCCCCAAGTCTTACCACCCGTCTTTCTCCTTCACTGTGTCCAAACTTCTGTTCTGTAGATCTGCATCTCCATTGTTGCTCCAGATAGGTTTATCAGTATCATCTTTCTAGATTCCATATGCATGCATTCATATTCCATGTATGTCTTTCTCTTTCTGACTTTCTCCACTTTATATAATAAGCTCTAGGTTTATCCACCTCATTAGAACTGACTCAAATACATTAGTGTTTTTATAGCTGAGTAATATTTGACAGTGTATCTTTTCATCTTTCGATGGACATCTAGGTTGCTTGCATGTCCTGGCTATTGTAAATATTGCTGCAATGAACATTGAGGTACTTGTGTCCTTTCCAATTATGATTTCCTCGGGATAGTGGGATTCCTGGGTCATATGGTAGTTTTATTCCTAGTTTTTTAAGGAATCTCCATACTTTTTCCCATAGTGGTTGTATCAATTTACATTCCTACCAACAGTGCAAGAGGGTTTCCTTTTCTCCACATCCTCTCCAGTATTCATTGTTTATAGACATTTTAATAATGATCATTCTGACTGGTGTGAGATGAGACCTTACTGCAGTTTTGATTTGCATCCCTCTAATAATGAGCAACGTTCAGCATCTTTTCCGGTGTGTATTAGCCATCTACACGTCTTCTTTGGAGAGATGTCTGTTTAGGTCTTCTGCCCACCTTTTGATTGGGTTGTGGTCCCCAAATCATTTTATGAGGCCACCATTACCCTGATACCAAAACCGGGCAAGGATACCACAAAAAAGAAAATTGCATGGTAATGTCACTGATGAATATAGATGCAAAAATCCTCAATAAACTTGTAGCAAGCAGAATCCAACAACACATTAAAAAGACCATATGTCATGACCAAGTGGTCTTTATCCCAGGGATGCAAATATTCTTTAATACAGGAAATTTAAAAGAGAAATAAAAAGAATCCTAGTTAGAAAGAAAACTTAAAACTATCACTGTTTTCAGATGACTTGATTCTTATTTAGAAAACCCTAAAGTAGCCATCAGAATATTACTATGGCTAATCAATGATTTTAGTAAATTTTCAGGTTATAAAATTAAGTCACAGAAGTCCTTTACACTTCTGTAAATTAACAATGAGAAATCATAGAGAAATTAAATAAAAAATCCAATTCACCAATGCAACAAAAGCAATAATATACCTATGAATAAAATCACCTAAAGAGACAAAAGAGCTGTATGTAGAAAACTGCAAGATGCTGATGAAAGATGTCAAAGATGACACAAACAGATGGAGAGATAAACCATTTTTTTAGATTGAAGAATCAATATTATAAAAATGACTATACTCACCAAAGTAATCAATAGATACAGTACAATCTTTGTCAAATTACCAATTGTATTATTCACAGAACTACAACAAGAAATTTCATGATTTGTATAAAAACATGAAAGAACCTGAATAGCCAAAGCAATCTTGAAAACGAAAAAAGGAGTTGGAAGAATCCAACTTGCTGACTTCAGACTTTACTACAAAGTTACATTCATCAAGACAGTATGGTACTGGCACAAAAACAGAAATATATATGGATGGAACAAAATAGAAAGCCCAGAGATAAACCCATGCACCTATAGGCACCTTATCTTTGGCAAAGGAGGTGAGACTATACAGTACAGAAAAGACAGTCTCTTCATCTTCAAAAAAGACAGCTGGGCAAACTGGACAGCTATGTGTAAAAGAACGAGATTGGAACACTTCCTAACACAATACAGAAAGATAAATTCAAAATGGATTAATGACTTAAAAGTAAAATAAGAAAGTATAAAATTCTTAAAGGAAAATTTAGGCTGAACATTGACATTAAAGATCCTCTGTGATCTAGAGTAATGGAAATAAAACAAAAAAATAAATAAAAATAAAACAAACAAACAAAAAAAAAGAAATGGGACCCAATTAAACTTAAAAGCTTTGGCACAGCAAAGGAAACCATTACAGGATGAACGGACAACCCTGAGAATGAAAGAAACTAATAGCAAATGAAGCAACTGACAAAGAGTTATACTCCAAAATATACAAGCATCTCATACAGCTCAATATTAGAAAAACAAACAACCCAATAAAAAAGTGGACAGAAGACTGAAATACATTTTTCCAAAGAAGACATACAGATGATTAGCACATGAAAAAATGTTCAACATCGCTTATCATTAGACAAATGCAAATCAAAACCACAATGAGATATCACCTCACACTGGTAAGAATGACCACTATCAAAATATCTACAAACAATAAATAATGGAGAGGATGTGGAGAAGAGGGAAGCCTCTTGGATTGTTGGTGGGGATGTAAATTCATACAGCCACTATGGAGAACTATATGGAGATTTCTTAAAACAAACAAACAAACAAACTAGGATTAAAACTATCATATGACCCAGGGATTCCACTACAGGGCATATCCCCTGAAGAAACCATAATTGAAAAAGACACATGTACCCAAATGTTCATTGCAGCAATACTGAAAATAGCCAGGACATGGAAGCAAGCTAGATGTCAATTTACAGATAAATGGGTGAAGAAGTTGTGGTACATATACACAATGAAATGTTATTCAGACATAAAAAGGAATAATGTGAATTGGTTCTGGTGAGTTGGATGAACCTACAGTCTGTTGTACAGAGTGAAGTAAGTCAGAAAGAGAGAAACAAATATCATGTTAATGCATATATAGGGTGTCTAGAAAAATGGCACTGATGAACCTATTTGCATGGCAAAAACTGAGATGCAGACATAGAGGACAGATCTGTGGACAGTGCGAGAAGGAGAGGGCAGGACAGATTGAGAAAGTAGCACAGAAACATACACATCGCCATATGTAACACAGAAAGGCAGTTGGATTTCACTGCTTGATGGCAGGGAGCTCAATCGAATGCTCTGTGACCATCTAGGGGGTGAGATAGTGTGGGGATTGGGAGAAAGGCTCAAGAGGGAGGGAACATATGTATGCCTACATCTGATTCATGTTGATATATGGCAGAAAACAACACAACAATGTTAAGCAATTATCCTTCAATTAAAAATAAGTAAAATATTTAAAGGTGAAAGTGAAAGTTGCTCAGTTGTGTCTGACTCTTTGTGACCACAATGAACTACATAGTCCATGGAATTCTCCAGGCCAGAATACTGGAATGGGTAGCTGTCCCTTCTCCAGGGGATCTTCCCAACCTAGGAATCTAACCCAGGTTTCCCACATTGCAGGTGGATTCTTTACCAGCTGACCCATAAAGGAAGCCTAAGAATACTGGAGTGGGGAGCCTATCCCTTCTCCAGCAGATCTTCTTAACTCAGGAATAGAACTGGGGTCTTCTGCTTTGCGGGCAGATTCTTTACCAACTGAACCATCAGTTCAGTTCAGTTCAGTCTCTCAGTTGTGTCCAACTCTTCGCGACCCCATGAATTGCAACACGCCAGGCCTCCCTGTCTGTCACCAACTCCCAGAGTTCACTCAAACTTACGTCCACTGAGTCAGTGATGCCATCCCGCCATCTCATCCTCTGTCGTCCCCTTCTTCTCCTGCCCCCAATCCCTCCCAGCATCAGAGTCTTTTCCAATGAGTCAACCCTTTGCATGAGGTGGCCAAAGTACTGTAGTTTCAGCTTCAGCATCACTCCCTCCAAAGAAAACTATCAGGGAAGCCCAAACAGGTGTCACCCTAGGGCTCTCATTCTCTTAATTACTCTCAATTATTTCTGTAATTTTTTGCCTTTTGGGTCTTTCTCATTTTGGGTTTTTACCTTTGTTTTGTGGTAGCAAAACCTCAGGAAGCTACAGCAGAAAGATAAACTTAGAATTTTGTATTTGTGGAATTATTCATATTTGATGAATAGTTTGTCTCCATGCAAAATGGTAGATTCAAAAAAAATTTCCCTTGGAATTTTAAAGGCATTGTTCTTTACTCTTCAAGCATGCATATTTGCTGATGATGTCTTCTTAGCCTCATGGCTTACTTAGTCTCTCTTCTACTCATCCCCCAGACAGTTTCTCTCCTAGTTAACCACTATTTCCAGTTTCTAGTAAAATCTAGCAAATTCTCAAGTAGATATTACATAAGTATCATAGATTCAATTTGCTACAATGCTTCAGTTATCAATTATTTGAAATATATGAGGGCCACCCATCCTTTAATCATTTTCTCTGTTTATCAGGAAGTAATTATCCCTCTTTCTATGTCAGCAACCTCATCAGAACTCTTTTCTTAAGAAAGCCCGATCCTCCTTTAATTTGTCAAATGTAAGTGACAACCCACAGCTGTCCTCATTTTGGTTCTCTGAGATACTGAGAAAGAGATCAGGACCAGGGCTCAATCTACACCCCCAGGTTATGCCTCTGATTCTTTTCTGTACCATAACAAACCAATGAAGATAAAAAGACTAATGACGCTACACAGCTTTCTTCCAAGAAAGAGCACAAGTCGTGAGCTCCTCTCTCAGGCAGTGGGGAGGGCCTTTCTTAATGGTAAAATGATGTGAACTCTGATGCCTTCAGATGACACATTCTAATCAACAGTGACACCAGCTAGAAGAAAGTGGAGCAGGGCAAGGATCTTAGTGAAGGAGTCCTTACTCCACATAATGATATTCTTTATCACATTTGGGGGCACATTTCACCTTATTGACTAGCTATTGTGAGTAGTTATTCATAATTCTTATTTCTTCACCTTTTAGAGCTAACATTTCTTTACTTTTTAAAGAATTTATTTATAATTGGAGGATAATTGCTTCACAACATTCTGTTGGTCTCTGCCCTACAACAACATGGATCAGCCTTAAGTGCACATTTGAGCCTTCTTCCTAGAGGCCCCCTCCACCCCGATGTTCCACTGCATCACTCTAGGGCATCACAGAGCACCAGCCTGAGCTCCCTGTGCTATACAGGAGCTCCCAATCAGCCTTCCATACAGGGCAAGGCATGTACGTTAACATGCCACTCTCAATTCATCCCAGTTTTCTCCTTCCCCTTCTGGTTCACATATTTTCTTATGTCTGAATTTCTATTCTTGCCATGCAAATACTGTTCATTGGTACTATTTTTTCTAGATTCCATATATATGTGTTAATACGTGATACTAGTTCTTTTCTGTCTTCCTTCACTCTGTGTAATAGGCTCTAGGGTTGTCCGTTTCAGTTCCAGTGACTCAGATTTGCTTCTTTTATGGCTGAGTAATATTCCACTACATACACGTGCCACTAGTTTTCATTCTTTCCTCTGTCAGTGGACATCTAGGTAGCTTCCATGTCTTGGCTATTGTAAATAGTGCTGCAGTGGACATTGGGGTACATGTGTTTTTTGAATTATGATTTTCTCAGGGCATATGCCCAGTAGTGGGATTGCTGTGTTATATGGTAGTTTTATTCTTAGTTTTTTAAGGAAGCTCCATACTGTTCTCCATAGTGGCTGTATCAGTTTATCTTTTAAAAATTTTATTGTATTAAGAACACTTAACATGAGGTGTATTTTCTTAACAGTATTTTAAGTATATAATGCAGTGTTGTTATATACAGGCATGATGTTGGAAGCAGATCTGTAGAACTGATCACCATGGAGGGCTGAAATCTTATAACTATTGATTAGCAACACTCTGTTTTCCTTTCCTCCTAGTTACTGGCAACTACTATTCTATTCTTTACTTCCACGAGCTTGTTTTTGACACCTCATATAAGGGGATTCTTGCAGTATTTATCAGTCTGTGTGGCTTATTTCTCTTGGCATAACATCTTTCAGATTGTCCCATGTTTTCTCATATGGCAGGATTTCCTTCTTTTTAATGTGAAATAATTATCCAGTCATCATATATACTGCATTTATTCATCTGTTCATCTCTAATGAACATTGAGGTTGTTTCCATATTTTGAATACTGTGAGTACTGCTGAAGTGAACTTGAAAATGCTAATACCTCTTTCAGATCTTGATTTAAGTTTTCTTAGGAAACTGTGTTGCAAATGTGGAATGGTTGAAATATATGATAGTTCTACTATTTACTTTTTGAGTAACTTTCAAATTTTTATGATGCATGCAGTTTTAAAGATAACGAAAGAAGAAGAATTTGAGCTTCTAGTAGACCACTGTGACTCATGGTCATAGGGCTATAGAGACTAGGTCAGTGTATAAATCTGAAAACTTAGAGCTTCCAAAGGGGCCAAAGCCTGCAATTTATGACCTAGAAAATGAAGGGTCATGTGGTCTGGCTCAAGTCCATGTGTGGATTCATGTCAAAACACACTCAGCGTGGGTTTGGTTGCACTGGAAAATCAAGATAGACTTTATGGCCGTGTTAAGTCATTTAATTTTCAAGAAAAGCCAGACAAAAGTAGGACTTGTGAAACTGTATTAAGAAACTATGTTAAGATATGTGTGGTTAGTAAATCCTAGTCTATCATCAGCAGAAACAAGCTGGGTACTGGCAGGTGAAACAGAATGGGGCAGTATGACTTACATACCAGATGCTTGGGGAGCTGGGCAGTGAGGGAACCATCACCTCTCATTATAGAGGAGCAACACCATTGTCAAAGAATTCCTCAATTTCCTAACTGGTGCATGACACTGGCAGGGGAGTATGAGACAAAATATTGTTTGAATAACTATACTTCCTCAGTGAAGGGTGAGGAAGATCATGGACAAGGGAGCTATGTGATATCAGCATGAGTGCGGCCAGTTACTTTTGAGTTGGAAGCACATGATATTTAGGGTGGGGAAAAAGTGCACCATGCCTGTCCTGGGCAGTTCCCCTAGGTGGAGCTGCTTGGTCCTTCTAAAAGGAATCCTCATTAAAGTGCTGTCATCTTCGTGACACTCAGTCATAGGTCTTCTTTGGAGCCTCTGGAGAGTACAACACTTAGAGGTCTTTTAGGCACTTGGCTGGCAGAGTTTCATCTGAGGGTAGAAGTGGCTGTATTTTAAGCAAGTAGTGCTCTCTGTGGGGAAGAGAAGGCAATGAGATTTAGGGGTAAGTTTGGATACTTGGTCTTGCAGTCCTGATTGTGACTTTAATGTGATGAGAGGATTCAGGGAGAGTGAGGGAGAGGAGACGCTGCGCTACAGCACGCCCCACAGTGGTTGCCGACGCACCCTCCTCCGCAGTCAGCCCCGCTGAGTGCTGAGCATGCGCCTTTGCGTTTCTCCTCACAAGCCAGCAGTTATCAGTTAGGCCAGAAACTAGGAGCCCATGGGAGAAATAAGTAGAAATTTGTTTTGTTATTTGTGATAATCTTATTATCTAGATTCTTCTTCTTCAGAGTGTGTTTGTACTCACACAACTGTGTAAGTAATTTTGTCTTTAGAAAGTGGTAGAATGAGAGATTAACAAGAAAAGCTTGAAGGTCTGAGAGTAAGAGATGCTAAAGAAAAGGGGTGAAGTACCTACAAAGAACCATAAAGACTATATTAGGGATCAATAGGAGTCCTTAGAGATGGGAGAATTGTTGGCACGACTATTTATTCTAACAATAGGACTCTCTGTTATGAAGAATGTTGTCTGTTTGTATTTCAGATTCCTTGAGACCCAGGAAGGATGTCTTACCATCTGCATCCTCATCCCCCATCAGCATCCACATCCACATTATATCAACATAACCATAAGTGAAAGCCCTGCCATCCACCTCCAATAGTGTACCCACCAAAGTGCCATGAGCCTTGCCCACCTCCAAAACGTGTGGAGCCATGTCCACCTCATCCATGCCCACCTGTGTATGGCCCACCTCCAGTGAGCCAGCAGAAATGCCCCCCGGGCCACCATGCCCACCCAGCGATCATAAGAGTTCACCCAAGTGCAAGTAACAGACCAGATTTCATCTGGACTTTGGAACAATAAGATCCAGCTCTTCCATTGTCCTCGCTTCAAGCCATGTGATGGATTGCATCCTCCTTAACCTCCCTCCTAGACTGACAGCTGACAGAGAAAAGGCTTGGTTGCTGAACCTGACACCATGCTGTTGGAAGAAGGGCAGCAGGATCATCACCTGATCACTCTTTGCATGCGCCTGTCTGTAATCCGCTTTGTGATCTCCACCCCATGAGCAATTAGTGTGTGTTCCTTTGCTTCACCAACAAAGCACGTTCATACTTGAACCCATGCTTCTTTCTTTTTGCATATAGTGTTTTTAATCTCTTCTGTCAACTACAAGTATTCTTCTGAGTGTTCCTTTTTATTCCCATTGGATTATCAGAGTTAGACTTTTCCATCACTGAGTTCAGTTTTGCCTGAAATATGTATTTGGGATTGGGTTCATCAAATAATTCTTTTATTTATTTCAAACTCATTTCTATCTTTGTTTACCTTGAAGACCCTGAAAATAATTGAATTGGCTCAGCCTCAGTTTCCTTATCTGTAAAAGTTAGAACGAATATATTCAACTCAGTTTATTCATAGAAATTAATTTATTCATGAATGTTTCCTAATTATGAACACATACCAGGCAGTCTCTTGTGTGCTAGGGGCATGAGATGGGTGACCAAATCCTTTTTCATCTAAATACTTGAGGGGATTTTTCACACAGACTTACACATAAGACAAATAATAGTCAAGCATGGCTATATGTTAGAGACAATTGTGTAGAAAAGCTCTTTTGAAGTGGCTTTGGGGCAAAGACCTTGGTAAAAAGAAGAGTGAGCTTTGAGTGTGTCTATGGTACATTGATGATGAGAGGGGATGGCGAGTGCTAAGGCAGAGGAAAGAAACCACAGAGAGAACAGTGATCAAGGAGACACTGTCTCCAATGGGGTCAGAGAAGTTAGATCTCAAAGGTTTGGTAAAAATTTTGATAATTTATACAGTTTGACAGTCATACTGTGCTGGAAATCAAAGGCTTCAAATTTTATATCTATGTAATTCTCAACTATCACATATAATTTCTTTTAACTTGGAGTACATATATCTTTTTATAAAGATATTCAAAAAAGTTGAAAAGAACTGAGGAATAAAATAAAACTCCTTTGCATAATGAAAATTTATTTTGTAGGAGTGACTATATGAAAATCGGGCCTATTAGTAGCAGTTTCCCGCCTTCAGGGAAGTCATCTACATTAATTTCCATCACCTGCTGTTACTGTTGTTCAGTCGTTCAGTCATGTCTGACTCTTTGACCCCGTGACCTGTAGCCCGCCAGGCTTCCCTGCCCTTTACCATCTACCAAAGTTTGTTCAAATTCACGTCCATTGAGCCAGTGATGTCATCCATCTATCTCATCCTCTATTGCCACTTCTCCTGCCTTTAATCTTTCCCAACATCAGGATATTTTCCAATAAGTCGACAATTCACATCAGGAAACCAAAGGATTGGAGCTTCAACCTTAGCATCAGTCCTTCCAATGAATATTCAGGGTTGATTTCCTTTAGGATTGATTGGTTTGATCTCCTTGCTGTCCAAGGGATTCTCAAGAGTCTTCTCCAACACCACAATTCTTTGATTGAAAGCATCCTTTCATCAGCACTCAGCCTTCTTTATGGTCCAATTCTCACATCTATTATATCTCACATGACTACTGGAAAAACTATAGCTTTGACTAGATGGCCCATTGTTGGCAAAGTGATGTCTCTGCTTTTCAATATACTCTCTAGGTTTGTCATAGCTTTTCTTCCAAGAAGCAAGGGTCTTTTAATTTTGTGGCTGAAGTTACTGTCTGCAGTGATTTTGGAGCTCAAGAAAATGAAATCTGACACTGTTTTCATTTTTTCTCTATCTATTTGCCATGAAGTGGTGGGGCCATATGCCATGATTTTTCTTTTTTGAATGTTGAGTTTTAAGCCAGCTTTTCCACTCTCCTCTTTCACCTTCATCAAGAGGCTCTTTAGTTACTCTTCACTTTCTGCCTTTAAAGTGGTAACATTTGTATATCTGCGGTTGTTGATATTTCTCCTGGCCATCTTGATTCCAGCCTGCGAGTCATCCAGGCCAGCATTTCATATGATGTACTCTGCATATACATTAAATAAGCAGAGTGACAATATACAGCCTTGGTGCACAATTTTGAACCAATCTGTTGTTCCATGTGCTGTTCTAACTGCTGCCTCTTGTCCTGCACACAGGTTTCTCAGGAGGCAGGTAAGGTGCTCTGGTATTCCCATCTCTTCAAGAATAGTCCACAGTTTGTTGTGATCCACACAGTCTAATACTTTAGCATAGTCAATGAGGCAGAAATAGATGTTTTTCTGGAATTCTCTTGCTTTTTGATGATCCACTGGATGTTGGCAATTTGATCTCTGGTGTCTCTGCCCTTTCTAAATCCAGCTTGTACATCTGGAAGTTCCCAGTTCACGTACTGCTGAAGCCTAGCTTGAATGTATGTATGATGTTGCTAGCATGTGAAATGAGTGCAACTGTACAGTAATTTGACCATCCTTTGGCATTTCCTTTCTTTGAGATTGGAATCAAAACGGACTTTTTCCAGTCCTGTGGCCACTGCTGGATTTTCCAAATTTGCTGGGATATTGAGTGCAGTACTTTAACAGCATCATCTTTTAGGATTTGAAACAGCTCTGCTGGAATTCCATCACCTCCATTAGTTTTGTTCACAGCAATGCTTCCTAAGGCCCACTTGACTACATGTTCCAGGGTGTCTGGCTCTAGGTGTGTGATCACACCATTGAGGTTATCTGGGTCCTTAAGGGCTTTACTGTACAGTTCTTCTGTGTATTTTTATCATCTCTTCTTAATCTCTTCTTCCATTAGATCCTTGGCATTTTTGTCCTTTATTGTGCCTATCTTGAGGTAGTGTTCCCTTGGTATCTCCAATTTTCTTAAAGAGATCTCTAGTCTTTTCCATTCTATTGCTTTCCTCTATTTCTTTGCATTGTTCACATAAGAAGACTTTCATATCTCTCCTTGCTATTCTCTGAATCCCTGCATTCAGTTTGGGGTATTGTTCCCTTTCTCCTTTTCTTTTCACTTATCTTTTCTCAGCTGTTTGTATGCACCCTCAGACAATCACTTTGATTTCTTGCATTTCTTTTTCTTGGATCTGGTTTTGGTCACCACCTACTTTTATGAACCTGCTTCCATAGTACTTCAGGCACTCTGTCTACCAGTCTGATCCTTTGAATCTATTTGTCACCTTCACTGTATAATCAAGTGATTAAATTTGTCATACCTGAATGGCTTAGTGGTTTCCCTACTTTCTTCAATTTAATTCTGAATTTTGCAATAAGGATCTGATAATCCAAGATTGCTGGGAGAAATATCAATAACCTCAGATATGCAGATGACACCACCCTTATGGCAGAAAGTGAAGAAGAACTACAGAGCTTCTTGATGAAAGTGAAAGAGGAGAATGAAAAAGCTAGCTTAGAGCTCAACATTCAGAAAACTAAGATCATGGCATCTGGTCCCGTCACTTCATGGCAAATAGATGGGGAAACAGTGGAAACAGTGGCAGACTTTATTTTGGGGGGCTCCAAAATCACTGCAGATGGTGACTGCAGCCATGAAATTAAAAGATGCTTATTCCTTGGAAGAAAAGTTATGACCAACCTAGACAGCATATTAAAAAGCAGAGACATTACTTTGTCAACAAAGATCCATGTAGTCAAGGCTATGGTTTTTCCAGTAGTCATATATGGATGTGAGAGTTGGACTATAAAGAAAGCTGAGCTCTGGAGAATTGATGCTTTTGAACTGTGATGTTGGAGAAGACTCTTGAGAGTTCTTGGACTGCAAGGAGATCCAACCAGTCCATCCTAAAGGAGACAAGTCCTAAATGTTCATTGGAAAGACTGATATTGAAGCTGAAACTCCAATAATTAGGCCACCTGACGTGAAGAGCTGACTCATTGGAAAAGACCCTGATTCTGGGAAAGATTGAAGGCAGGAGGAGAAGGGGATTACAGAGGATGAGATGGTTGGATGGCATCACCAACTCAATGGACATGAGTTTGAGTAAACTCCAGGAGTTGGTGATGGACAGGGAGGCCTGGGGTGCTGTGATTCATGGGGTCGCATAGAGTCAGACACGACTGAGCAACTGAACTGAACTGAACTGAACTGAAATATACTGTATGTCAAAACTAAAGAGACCTTGATTTTCCAATAATAGAAACAATTTTCCATCCCTCCTTTCCCCCATATCTGCACTACCCCTTTCTGATGTGGTCCATGAAGGTGACTAAAGGATAACCACTATGAAATGGATACAAGGCCCACAGAGAATAACTGATGAGGGAAGCTCTCTCAGAGAATAGCATCAGAGCCTAACAAGGCAAACAGGAGAAGGAACACAGAGATTCTCAAATTTTGTTACTCTTTTGTGTGATGGTTATTCTTTCATCTTTCCCCCTACAGCCTTAGTGAGGTATAACTGATGAATTAAAATGTATATATTTATGGTGTATAATGAGATGATTTGGTGTATAATGTATACATTATACATGGTTTGATGTATAATTGTATAATGTGATGACCTATGCATATTTTGTGCAATGAGTACCATCATTAGCTACTTAACATGTTAGTCACCACAACAGTAATCATTTAAATGTGTGTGTGAGTGCCAATGGGTGGTTGTTTGATGATAATATTTCAGATCTACTCTCTTAGCAAGTCTCAAGTGTACAACAGTGTTATTAACTAGACTCACCATCATTTACATTGTCTCCCAGAGCTCATTCATCTTATAACCGAAGGCTTGGACCCTTTATCCAGCATCTTCACTTTTGCCTCACCCCTCAGCCTCTCCTAACCACTGTTCTATTCTCTGCTTCTGTGATATATATGAGTTTGGCAACACATTCCTAAATAACTGATGGCTCAAAGAAGAAATAAGAAATAAAATTGCCAAGTCCTTTGGGATGAATGAAAATGAAGGAGCAGTATACAAGAACTTCAGTGATACATGTAATGCAGTGCATAGAGATAAATTAGTGGCTGGAGACATCTATATTAAAAAAAATCAAAGATCTCAAACCCATTTATCAGTATCCTTATAGACATGTATACACACATGTGGGTTTATGGAAAATAAAAAATCTTAACACCAAATATAGCAAAGTATTATCAATGCTTATTTCTGGCAGTTTGATATTGGTGGTCATATGATGATGATGTATAACACATATGATGTAATTTTATTTTTATAACTTCATGATAATAATTTTAAAAATACTTAATAGTGAGGATGTTGCTAAGCCAGAGGAAAATGATATATATTGGCCTTCTGGGAAATTTACGATGCTCTCTATCCAATCCCATATGAGAAGTCCAAAGCAGTCCAAGCAGTCCAAGTCCATCTGACTTCCTTATTGGAGCATCCCCTGTGTGTCTTCTCCCCATACATTCTCATCTCAATTCTCAACCTTCTGTTAGGGACCATGCATTTTACCTCTTCACTCCTCTCACACTCACAACTCAATCCTGATCACTGGACTGACAGTTGATGCCAGTTGAGGTTTAAAGGAAGACTTGTTTCTTCTTGTCTCATCTCCTTCTCTTCCCTCAGCTCCAGAAAACTTATAGAATTGTACTGGTTCTCAGGAGGAACTTGGAGTTCAAACTACGTACCACTTGGAAGACTTCAAATCCACAGCCTCCTAGCTGATATAACAAATAGAGAAATGCATATTTTGTTCAGTTTCATGGTTCTTCCCTTCTTCTGGATCGTCATTTTTTTTTTCCTTTTGTACAAGGACAATGACCTCCATGATTCCCAGAAAAATTATTCCTTCTGGTTCAGATAGTGATTGAGGGAGTTCTCTGCAGGTTCACATTTCTGACTCAGAAAAGTCTCGTGGTGTGTTTAGGGCAGCCACATCCCACATTCTTTTCCAGCCTCCAACTTAATTTTCTCAAGTTTTTCCCCTTTCTTCTGCCTGTTCTCTTTTGTGCTCTATATTCAACACTCCCACCCTATACCCTTCCACAGAACCTGGTGGCTTTTGCCCAGGCTTTGGGGTCTTGTTAGCCCCCTCTGACCCACAACACATTTGCCGGCACAGCCACTGGATGTGCTGTGTTGATGCCAAATGACCCTTCACTTCCTACACCCCTGGTTCTCTTCACATCCATGCTTGTAAGATCACCTCTGACTTCACACTGTAAGCATCATGAGGGCTGGAATCTTCTCTGCATTGCTCAAGGCTGCAACCTTCTCTCTCTTGTTCAGGGCTGTAAGCTCAGATCCCAGCCTGCTCCCTATCAAATAGTAAGAGCTTATCTAATGTCTGCTGAGTTGCTGAATGATTTATACCTTTACTGAATGATGCTATGAACTTCTCCTTTCCAGGCAGAAACCTTTCTTCACGGTCCAGCAAAGTAGGAAACACAAAGTTCAGTCTTATCCAGCCCTACCACAATCTGATTTTCAATAGTGGAGCAGGGATTGGATAGCCTCAGTAGGAACTTCCATGGGGAAAAAAGAGAGGAAGGGAGATAGATAATCAATATCTAATCCACAGTAACTCTGAAATATCTCTTAACAAGCATGATGAAGTCCACCCTCTCATTAGGAATAATGAGAATTTTTTTTTAAACTTGTTATTCTAGTATAGTTGATTTACAATGTGTTAGTTACAGGTATACAGCAAAGTGGTACATATATAACTATCTATTCTTTTCCAACTATTTTCCCATTTAGGTTATTACAGAATCCTGAGCAGAGTCCACTGTGCTATACCGTAGGTCCTTGTTGGTTATCTATTTTAAATATACTAATGTGTACATGTCAGCCTCAGGTTCACAATCTATCATTTCCCATAACCCAACCTTTCCCCCTGGTAACCATAAGTTTGTTCTCTAAGTCTGTGAATGTTTCTGTTTTGTAAATAAGTTCGTTTGAATAATTAGATTCTACATATAAGTGATATCATAGGATTTTTTTTCTTTCTCTGACTTTCTTCAGTTAATATGATAATCTCCCAGTCCATGTTGCTGCAAATGGCATTATTTCCTTCATTTTAATGGCCAAGTAATTTTCCATTGTATATGTGTATCACATCATCTTTATCCATTTATCTGTCAATGGATATTTAGATTATTTCCACATCCTAGCTAATGCGAACAGTGCTGCAATGAATGATGAAGTGCATGTATCCTTTCTAACCATGTTTTTCTCCAGATATATGCCCATGAGTGGGACTGCTGCATCATACATTAGCTCTATTTTTAGTTTTTAAAGAACCTCCATACTGTTCTCCATAGCAGCTGTACCAATTTACATTCCCATCAAAAGTGTGGGAGGGTTCCCTTTTCATCACACCCTCTCCAGCATTTATTGTTTGTAGACTTGTTGACGGTGGCCATCCTGATTGATGTGATATCACACTGTAGTTTTGATTTGCATTTCTCTAATAGTTAGCAATGCCGAGCACCTTTCCATGTGCCTCCTGGCCACCTGTATAACTTCTTTGGAGAAATATCTCTTTAGGTCTTCTGCCCATCTTTTGATTTGGTTGTTTGTTTTTTCAATATTGAGCTGCATGAGCTGCTTGTAAATTTTGGAAATTAATAATCCCTAGTAAATTGCATAGTTTTCAAATAGTTTCTCTCATTCTGTGGTTTGTCTTTTTGTTTTGTTTATGATTTTCTTTGCTGTGTGAAAACGTTTGAGTTTAATTAGATACCATTTGTTTATTTTTTATTTTTATTTTTATTACTCTAGGAGACAGATCAGAAACAAAAATTTACTGTGATTTATGTCAGAGTGTTCTGCCTAAGTTTTCCTCTCAGAATTTTATAGTACCCAGTCTTACATTTAGGTTTTTAATCCATTTTGAGCTATTTTTCTGTATGGTGTTAAAGAGTGTTAAAATTTTTTTTTTAACATGTGGCTGTCCAGTTCTCCCAGTGCCATTTATTGAAGAGAGTGTCTTTTTTTCCTTTATATCAGCTTGCCTCTTCTATTGCAGAGTAATTGACCATCAGTATGTGATGTTATTTCTGGACTTTTTATCCTGTTCCATTGATCTAAATTTCTGCTTTTGTGTCAGTAACATACTACTTTGATGACTGTAACCTTGTAGTATAGTCTGATGTCAGGGAACCTGATTCCTCCAGCTCCATTTTTCTTTCTCAAGATTGCTTTGTTTGGGGTCTCTTGTGTTTCCATATAAATTTAGGATTATTTGTTTTAGTTCTTGAAAAATGTGTTAGGTATTTTGATAAGGGTTGCATTGGATCTGTAAATTACTTTGGGCAGTTTGAACATTTTTAACAACATAAATCTTTTCATTCAATTACCCTGAATGAAAATTCTTTGATAGGACATGGGCTCCACTCTCGAAAAGGTACTCTTGTCTTCCATGGCTTCTTCCTTCATTACCTTTTCCTGAAGTGGTTTGTGTATTCTTCTCTGGGGTAGTGCTGCTTAGGCTGCTCTTTCTGCTTTGATATTGTTTTGTGTGTGTGCTCAATCACTCAGTCATGTCCAACTCTTTGTGACCCCATGGACTGTAGCCCACCAGGCCCCTCTGTCAATGGGATTTGTCTGTCAAGAATACTGGAGTGGAATCATTAGTATCATCTTTATAGATTCTATATATATGTATAAATGTAAAGTATTTATCTTTCTCTTTCTGACTTACTTCACTCTGTGTAATAGGTTCTAGGTTCACCCACCTCATTAGAACTGACTCAAATACATTCCTTTTTATAGCTGAGTAATATGGATGTGAGAGTTGGACTGTGAAGAAAGCTGAGTACTGAAGAATTGATGCTTTTGAACTGTGGTGTTGGAGAATACTCTTGAGAATCCCTTGGACTGCAGGGAGATCCAACCAGTCCATTCTAAAGGAGATCAGCCCTGGGTGTTCTTTGGAAGGTCTGATGCTAAAGCTGAAACTCCAGTACTTTGGCCACCTCATGCAAAGAGTTGACTCATTGGAAAAGACTCTGATACTGGGAGGGACTGGGGGCAGGAGGAAAAGGGGATGACAGAGGATGAGATGGCTGGATGGCATCACCGACTCAATGGACGTGAGTTTGAGTGAACTCCGGGAGTTGGTGATGGACAGGGAGGCTTGGCGTGCTGTGATTCATGGGGTCGCAAAGAGTCGGACACGACTGAGCGACTGAACTGAACTGAACTGAACTGAATATTCCATTGTGTATATGTACTGCAACATTGTGTGTGCTCAGTCATGTTAGACTCTTTATGACCCTATGGACTGTAGGCCACTAGGCTCCTCTGTCCATTGGATTCTCCAGACAAGAATACTGGAGTGGGTTGCCATACCCTCCTCCAGGGACCACAACATTACCATATGTAAAATAGATAACCAGTGTGAGTTCAATGCATGAAACAGGGAACCCAAAGCCAGTGCTCTATGACAACCTAGAGGAATAGGATGGGGAGGGAGGTGGTGGGTGGGTGGCTTCAGGATGGAGGGGACATGTGTATGCCTATGGCCAATTCACATTGATGTATAGCAAATTCACTACAATATTGTAAAGTAATTATCCTCCAATTAAAATAAATAAATAAATCAAGAATACTGAGGCTTCTGATTTTTTTCCAGTCATCTCCCCTGACTGTAACTCTATTCAAAGCTTTTTTCCCTGACCTAATACTTAAGCCAGACTCATTTCTTTGCTTCCTTGGCCTCTTTTACTTAAATGTGCTTCTACTACCCTGATGCCCTCTGGAACAGGGTGGATAGGAATATTACACCTTTAAACTCACCTTAGCTTCGAATATTCATCTTAAAGTCTTTGTTTCTTTGACCTTATCTCTTTGTGTTGAGATTTAGAAGTAGTCAACTTTTCCTATGGAATTTGTGTACTGTTTCACTTGGAAATTGGCCACTTCTTTAATCAATTTGTCAATATTTTCCCACCAGAAGCAGCCAATACTAACCAAATCTCTGCATCTTTCCAGTCATGTTTCTTTCTTGTCTGTAACTACAAGCTCATTGGGCTTGTAGTTTACTGATTCGGTGATTTAACACATTGTAACATTTAGGAAGTGCTTTGGAAGGGTGGGGCAGGAGGCATCCTGCTGCTGCTGCTGCTGCTGCTGTTGCTGCTGCTGCTGCTAAGTCGCTTCAGTCGTGTCCGACTCTGTGCGACCCCAGAGACGGCAGCCCACCAGGCTCCCCCGTCCCTGGGATTCTCCAGGCAAGAACACTGGAGTGGGTTGCCATTTCCTTCTCCAATGCATGAAAGGGTGTCTGGTAATTCAGGGAGCCCTATTCTGAATACATATAAAACCATTACTGATACATTAAAAAGAAAAAGAAAAAAAATTTTCATAGTGTGGAGATGGAGAGAGGGCAGATAGAGGGATAATTATACCATTGGCAGAATCTAAAGTAAGGGACTATGATGGTCCTGAGCCAGGATTAAAGGCAGGAAGCCACGGTGGGGCTTTTATTGTGCCCTGTATAACAAAGAAGATAAGATAGGTGCCATTTGGCTAGTAAAGGTATAGTAGAGTAGTTTTTCCCAATATTCAATTATTCTCATACCAGCACCCCTATATGACCACAGCATCGTATCCTTGTGCTATAATATTTGCTTAATATATGTTTAACATTTATTCATAGCAAAAGACCTTTTTTTTAGATTTTTACTTGTTGACTGATGTTGAGCTGTACTGGGTCTTTGTTGCTGTACACAGGCTTTTCTCTAGTTGCGGAGAGCGGGGTCTACTCTAGTTGTGGTGTGTGGGCTTGTCCTTGTGGTGGCTTCTCTTGTTGTGGAACAGGCTCTAGAGTGACAGGTTTCAGTGGTTCCAGTGTGCGGGCTTGGTTGACATGCAGCATGTGGAATCTTCCCAGACCGGGGACTGAACCCATCCCCCCTGCACTGGCAGGCAGATTAGTAACCACTGAGCACAGAAAAGTCCCAAACAATATTTTTTTCAAAAGGCACAATTATATACTTCAGTTCAGTTGCTCAGTCATGTCCGACTCTTTGCGACCCCATGAATCTCAGCACGCCAGGCCTCCCTGTGCATCACCAACTCCCAGAGTTCACCCAAACTCATGTGCATCGAGTCGGTGATGCCATCCAGTCATCTCATCCTCTGCCGTCCCCTTCTCCTCCTGCCCCCAATCCCTTAGTTACTCAGTTAAAATAATTCAGTGATATTCTTATCACACACGGCAAATTAAAGTCTACTAAAAGTACATATCCTTGGTAAGTCAACTTCCTAATTTTGAGAGGTATTTATATGTGGCTTTAACCCACTTTTATAGGTAACCCTACCTTGGAGTGGAAACTTTCCCAAAAAAAGTCCAAAAGATATGAGACATTTGGGAGCCTGAAAAAACAGTTCTCAATGCATTTTACTCTGAGTTAATTTCTTCTGAGGATGTGCCATGGAAGAGGAAAGACTTGTCGTGCCCTGATGATGGCTGATGGCAGAGACTAAAAGCAGTGGACAAACTTACTTTCTTTTGGCCCTGGTCTTTCTTCCAGTTACCATTTCCAGTCCAGCCACAGTGCCCCCAGAACTCCAGGCAGGCACTCTACCTTGGAGCATTTTCTTTGGATATTCTCTTGAATATCTCTGAAATTCTTTCAACAGATATCTTAATATCTAGCTTCTTCACCTCCCTCAAGTCTGTTCAAACCTAATCTTCTCAAAGAGGATACACAGTCCCCATCCTTACCTCTTTTATGCTGCCAATTGCTTACACTATTATTCCATTTTTTCATAGCATTTAATACATAATTTACTTAACTATCATGTTTCTTTACTGTTTATCTCCACCTTCCTCTCTCGCATGTGAACTCCACAAAGTCAGAGATCTGTGTTATTGTTCACTGACTCATCCCAAGTGTCTGGAACACACCCTGACATACTGCAACACTCAAGAATCAGTTGAATGAATGACTTGGAGGGGTTCTCCTTGGGTTTATACCTAACAGAAAAAGGCTTCTCTCCTGAACTTACTACCATGCAATATGCTAGAGGTAAGCTGAAGAAGTGATAGCTTACAGTGAATGATGTTGGATTGCTGATCTCCGAAGAAGAAAATTTAGCTTATGGATCAGGAACCAGCCTTGATCACTCAAGAGCTTTTGTGTAGCAGAGTTTTATTAAAGTGAAAAAGGGTCAGAGAAAGCTTCTGACATAGACATCAGAAGGGGGACGGAGAGTGCTCCCCTTGCTAGTCTTAGCAACGGAGTTACATAATTTTTCAGTTGGTTATTACAGTAAATCAAAAGAATGTCTCAAGGTTGTAAAGGTCTTACTAGACCCACTCCCACAATTTACATTTTAAGATGACAGGATTAGAACTGACAATAGAAAGATTTTACCAGACTCACTTCCATAATATACATTTTAAGATAGCAGGATTAGTTGGAAGGTTCTCAAGGAGAAACAGGTCCTCAAGCAGGATACATTGTTGTTATATTATCATTGGTACAGAGTTTAAGCTGACTTGTTTTGTTGTGCAATCATCAGCTCTGTCTGGGCTTAAGGGAAAAAAATTTTTGTCCTTTTCTCCTTGAGAACCCCAGACCTCTCTCTCCTCCTCGAGGACCCAGGACTTCTTATCAACCTACCTAAGAATTGACTCTCTCAGAAGTACTGTCCTCAGCCACATCAGCATTTCCTAAGTCTCAGAAGGCACCTGGGTCAAACCCAACTTTCTTACAATGATCTATCTGTCTTTATGTGCTCTGAGCATTGATTTCCATTTTCTGAATGATTGTACACCTATATATATCTGCTTTGTGAATTACAGGCCTGTTCCATAATTGTCCTAACCTGGCTTCTCCAGAAAGCTGTACCTGGTACTAAGCCTCATGGGCAGGGGTTTATTGGAAATGTGATCTCAGAAGAAAGAAATAATGGATATAGGGATAAATGAGAAAGAAGAAATTCAAGGAGACATTATGAACAGAGGAACCTGATGTGCTACAGTCTATTGGGTCACAAAGAATCAGACACAACTGAGCCACTAACACTTCTGTTTCTTATTATCTTTTTGCATATCAACAGGAATAACTGGTGTTCGAGCCCCTGGGACCTTTTGAGGATCTTTAGGAAATGATCTCAGAACTCTTTGATGATCTCACCTGGGGATGAAGGCAAGAAGTATTTATCCATAGCCTTCACTACCACCATTTGTCCAGTTTGGTTTCATGTGCATTAACTGCCCCCACACTTCTGGACACAAGGGTGCATTGTGTTCCACAGGTTCCCTGAATGGTATTATAATAGAAGCCCTGGCTCAGGAAGGGACAGGAAGTTCTATACAAAGCCCATCCAAATCTATACAGAAAGGACCATATGATAGTGTGTGGATAAGCAGTAAAATAGAGAGAATTTGTAGGGATGCCTAAGAGGTATCTAGCACAGGTAACCAGCAAAACCAAGACATAAGAAAATTAGCAGCATCCTATTATCCTGAGAAATGCATCAGTGTAAAAGTCAAGGGCATATGGGGAGAGGTTGGTTGCACTCAGAAGCCATATGGTTTCCCAGAAAATACACTGCCTAATCTAGCATTGCTAGTGAATAAAATGAGCTTCCATGTATAGTAGAAATGACCTTAATACTCAACTAGTCAGTACATTTTTGACAAAAAGCAGAAGAATAAAGAGGAAATTCCAGGAAACTGGAAAGGGGAAAGTGTTGCCGAGGGAAAGGAGGCACAAGTCAGTCAGGTTCCTCAGGTCAAAGCTTAGAGAATATTGAATGACAGTTTCCCTTTGCACCCAGGGATGTGGGTCCAGGAGAGACTCAAGAGGCAGCGGTTCAGCCGCTGAGCTGAGGTTCAGGTCAGCCAGGCCCACGAGCAGTATCTTGGAGGACCAACGAGCAGGAAGCAGTTCGCCCTAGGTCTGAGAATCCCACCAAATCAGCAGCAAGGTGTGCTTGAAACTCCTTCCACAGGGTCCTTAAGAGATATGGTGTGGGTGAGAAAATGCTTGTACCCAAGTCTAAAGAAGAACTAAGTTAGTAGAAGAGTCCTGGAACTCAGGCATGGTGGTGGCATTGGCCCTTGCCCACAGGGAAGTAACTGCAGAAACTCTAGAGAAACAGGTGTTTCTAGTAGCAGAAACATCTGTGTCTTGATGAGCCCTTACCCCTCCTCTCAGCCCATATTGTGAGGTTTGTAACAAGGGTGAAGTTCCTTTTATAAGAAATACCCTACCCATTCCCCAAGCAGCCTCTGGGTGTCTCATAGCAAATAGTGTCACTCATTCATGCATCCATTCTATGATCATCAATCCACTAAGCAGCTACCACACATGGTGCCAGATGAGGATGGAGGTAGAGGAATGGCTAAGGGGACCCAGTGGGAGGAGCTTCTGGTGGTGCCTGTCTGGTCGGCTCAAGTTCTGGGGAAGTGACACAGCTGCGGAGCCAGCAGCTACTTCACAAACATGTAGGTAAGCAGTGTAAGAAGGAAGGGACCACCCAGACACTAGGGTTTAAAGAATAATCTGGATTTGCCAAATACAGTAGCTTGATACATATTGTATGTTTGAGGTCAATCTGGGTTAGTAACCTCAGCTTCATTTCATCTTGAGCAGAATGAACTCCAGTATAAAGGCTAAGGAATCCTGTACCTCTCCTCCCTATGTAGTCTCTGGGAAGTGGTAACCATAGAAGGCAGGGTCTTCATGGCCTGCTGTCACATAAGACAGAAGAAGTGGATGCACCAAAATTTCCAGGTTGTTCTGGGGCTGCAGAAATTGTCTTCACCAGTATTTTCACTCATCATGGTCCCTATGCCCTTCTGCTATTGACTCTAAAGCCTTTCTTGGAGTAAAGGCTTTTTAGGAACCAAAGAATCATTTTAGCATTTCCTTCCCTCTTTCAGGCTACGCTGAGTGATGGATAAACAAAATTATTACTTTTTTCCAACCTGGGTAAATTCATACCACCATGACTTTGGCCTCCCAGAAGAACCAGAAACACCTGTTGTTCCTCTCCACATCCCACTTCAAATGTTAGGCAGTCCAAGTCCAGTCTATACTAAGGATTAGGGACTTCTAGAAAGCAGGCTCATTTTTAGTCAGCAGTCCTATAACTTCTTCCTTCTCTCTCCTTTCAGCCCATATCGCCCTCATCATAAACTCCAGATCAGATCAGATCAGATCAGTTACTCAGTCGTGTCCGATTCTTTGCGACCCCATGAATCACAGCACGCCAGGCCTCCCTGTCCATCACCAACTCCCAGAGTTCACTGAGACTCACGTCCATCGAGTCAGTGATGCCATCCAGCCATCTCATCCTCTGTCGTCCCCTTCTCCTCTTGCCCCCAATCCCTCCCAGCATCAGTCTTTTCCAATGAGTCAACTCTTCGCATGAGGTGGCCAAAGGACTGGAGTTTCAGCTTTAGCATCATTCCTTCCAAAGAAATCCCAGGGCTGATCTCCTTCAGAATGGACTGGTTGGATCTCCTTGCAGTCCAAGGGACTCTCAAGAGTCTTCTCCAACACCACAGTTCAAAAGCATCAATTCTTCGGCACTCAGCCTTCTTCACAGTCCAACTCTCACATCCATACATGACCACAGGAAAAACCATAGCCTTGACTAGACGAAACTTTGTTGACAAAGTAATGTCTCTGCTTTTGAATATGCTATCTAGGTTGGTCATAACTTCCTTCCAAGGAGTAAGTGTCTTTTAATTTCATGGCTGCAGTCACCATCTGCAGTGATTTTGGAGCCCAGAAAAATAAAGTCTGACACTGTTTCCACTGTTTCCCTATTTATTTCCCATGAAGTGATGGGACTGGATGCCATGATCTTCATTTTCTGAATGTTGAGCTTTAAGCCAACTTTTTCACTCTCCACTTTCACCTTCATCAAGAGGCTTTTGAGTTCCTCTTCACTTTCTGCCCTAAGGGTGGTGTCATCTGCATATCTGAGGTTATTGATATTTCTCCTGGCAATCTTGATTCCAGCTTGTGCTTCTTCCAGTCCAGCGTTTCTCATGATGTACTCTGCATGTAAGTTAAATAAACAGGGTGACAATATACAGCCTAGACGAACTCCTTTTCCTATTTGGAACCAGTCTGTTGTTCCATGTCCAGTTCTAACTGTTGCTTCCTGACCTGCATACAAATTTCTCAAGAGGCAGATCAGGTGGTCTGGTATTCCCATCTCTTTCAGAATTTTCCACAGTTTATTATGATCCACACAGTCAAGGGCTTTGGCACAGTCAATAAAGCAGAAATAGATGTTTTTCTGGAACTCTCTTGCTTTTTCCATGATCCAGCGGATGTTGGCAATTTGATCTCTGGTTCCTCTGCCTTTTCTAAAACCAGCTTGAACATCAGGAAGTTCACGGTTCACATATTGCTGAAGCCTGGCTTGGAGAATTTTGAGCATTACTTTACTAGTGTGTGAGATGAGTGCAATTGTGCAGTAGTTTGAGCATTCTTTGGCATTGCCTTTCTTTGGGATTGGAATGAAAACTGACCTTTTCCAGTCCTGTGGCCACTGCTGAGTTTTCCAAATGTGCTGGCATATTGAGTGCAGCACTTTCACAGCATCATCTTTCAGGATTTGGAATAGCTCAACTGGAATTCCATCACCTCCACTAGCTTTGTTCGTAGTGATGCTTTCTAAGGCCCACTTGACTTCACATTCCAGGATATCTGGCTCTAGGTCAGTGATCACACCATCCTGATTATCTGGGTCATGAAGATCTCTTTTGTACAGTTCTTCTGTGTATTCTTGCCATCTCTTCTTAATATCTTCTGCTTCTGTTAGGCCCATAGTTATTTCTTACCTTTCCAATTCCAGCATGAGTTTGCAAGGTCTTTGGTCTATTCAGTCATAAAGGGAACCAGGGTCCTTCCATTGTATGGTCTTACCATCACTGAGGGCCTTGTTCTCTTCTGAATTCCAGATATAAGAAAAGGACAATAGACTGAGTAAGGAAGAGATAGCCCTGTTTTTATACATTGGCTTGACTCAAAATTAGTCACATGGTCCTATCTACCTTAGAAAATCAAGAAATTTAATTTATCAGTGTGCCCAGGAAAAAGAGGAGAGTAGATACTGGTGAGCTCTTCAAGCTACTATCATAGTTTACACTTGTGGTGTTCAAAGATCTGTTTACTCCTTTTGGTTCCTATGCAGAAAATAGTCCCCAAGGAAGAAACATCATAGTTTCATCTAATTCAAAATATAAAGCCTCTGGATGGCATGTAATTGTCTCTAACATATCTTCCTATGGCTTCTATTGGTTCATCATACTATGAAGTAAGCAGATGAACCATTTCTTCCTATTACCCAGGAACCAAGGGTGAAAAGATACAGGAAAACTAAATACCATATGCAAGAGGAAATAATGGGAAGACACATAGCAGTTAGGCCTTAGTTTCCTGAAATTCAGTTCTGTGAATATTGTGAAGCCATATGACACCACCCTTGTAGCAAAAGGCGAAGAAGAACCAAAGAGCCTCTTGAGGAAAGTGAAGAAGAAGAGTGAAAAAGTTGGCTTAAAACTCAACATTCAGAAAACTAAGATCATGGCATGCTGTCCCATGACTTCAAGGCAAATAGATGGAAAAACAATGGAAACAGTAAGAGACTTTATTTTGGGGGGCTCCAAGATCACTGCAGATGGTGACCACAGCCATTAAATTGAAAGGTGCTTGCTCCTTGGAAGAAAAACTATGACCAACCTAGACAGCATGTTAAAAAGCAGAGACATCACTTTGCCAACAAAGGTCCGTCTAGTCAAAGCTATGGTTTTTCCAGTAGCCATGTATGGATGTGAGAGTTAGACTATAAAAAAAGCTGAGCACCAAAGAACTGATGCTTTTGAACTGTGGTGTTGGAGAAGACTCTTGACAGTCCCTTGGACTGCAAGGAGATCTAGCCAGTCAATCCTAAAGGAAATCAGTCCTGAGTAGTCATTGGAAGGACTGATGCTGAAACTGAAATTCCAATCCTTTGACCACCTGATGTGAAGAATTGACTCATTGGAAAAGACCCTGATCCTGGGAAAGGTTGAAGGCAGGAGGAGAAGGGGACAACTGAGGATAAGATGGTTTTATGGCATCACTGGCTCGATGGACATGAGTTTGAACAAGCTCTGGGAGTTGGTGATGGACAGGGAAGCCTGGTGTGCTGCAGTCCATGAGGTTGCAAAGAGTCGGACACGACTGAGCAACGGAACTGAACTGAGCCCCAACATGCAGAAGTGATAAAAGCTCTGTGTTAAGGTCTTGATCCTGCTCTCTGTAAGGAACTCTTTTTCCTTTGTTCTGCCATTGATAGGATTATTACTTTTGTATGATCAAATCTGAAGCATGCATCGTGGATTGTACAATCCTTATTAGGTAACTTTTGCAGCTCACTTTCTAACCAAGTGTGGTTTTAAGGATCTTGGAGGAATGTTTTGTTTTGTTTGAGCCTGTGGTTGCTTTGGTGATATGATTCCTGGCAAGTCTCCTAGGCTTCTAGGTGCTTCCAGTCAGTTCTACATGTCAATAATGATAACCAAATTTATTTTACAAAAACATTCTTATGTTATTTATTTGCTTCCTTTTCAAATGCCTTTGTCAACTTACCTTGTTTGACACTATTGGAAAAATTAACTTCAGTGAGATGGCCTTAAGCTTCAATCTTGGCTGAAAATCTGAGCTTTAATTCTCTCAAAACCATTTTGTTTTATCTCTTTATATTAATATTAAGACACTTAATATATTAACTCTTTATTAATAAAAAGAGATAAAACAGAATGGTCTAGAAGTGTATAAGGGACTTCCCTGATAGCTCAGTTGGTAAAGAATCTGCTTGCAATGCAGGAGACCCCGGTTCGTTTCCTGGGTCGGGAAGATCCCCTGGAGAAGGGTTAGGCTGCCCACTCCAGTATTCTTGGACTTTCCTTGTGGCTCAGCTGGTAAAGAATCCATCCATATGGGAGACCTGGGTTCAATCCCTGGTTTGGAAAGATCCCCTGGAGAAGGGAAAGGCTACCCAATCCAGTATTCTGGCCTGGAGTGGACTACATTCCATGGGCTTGCAAAGAATCAGACATGACTGAGCGACTTTCACAGAAGTATGTAACTTTCCAAACCTCTACTGCTGCTGCTAAGTCACTTCAGTCATGTCCGACTCTGTGCGACCCCATAGACGGCAGCCCACCAGGTTCCCTAGATTTCTGGTTTCTGTCTATTCACATGTGTGCTTTATTGTCAATTTATTCAAGTCCTTTGTCCATTTAGAACAGTTTTTTTTTTTTTTTATTGTTGTTTTAAGTATTCTTATATACTCTGGATAAAAGCCCTTATCAGATATATGACTTACAAATAAATATTCTCTTTCATTCTTTGGGTTATCTATTCATTCTCTCAAGTGTAAGTGAAAGTTAAAGTCGTTCAGTCATGTTCAACTCTTTGCGACCTCATGGACTATACAGTCCATTGAATTCTCCAGGCCAGAATACTGGAGTGAACACTTTCCCTTCTCCAGAGGATCTTCCCAACCCAGGGATCAAACCCAGGTCTCCCACATTGCAGGCAGATTCTTTACCAGCTGAGCCACAAGGGAAACCCTAGAACACTGGAGTGCGTAGCCTATCCCTTCTCCAGTGGATCTTCCCAACCCAGAAATCAAACTGGGGTCTCCTACATTGCAGGTGGATTCTTTACCAACTTTGAAAATGCAAAGGAATTTTTAAATTTTGATAAACTCAATCTATCTTTTCTTTTTTTCTTTCTAATATTGAACTTTTGGTATCATAGCTAAGAAACCATTGCCTAATTCATGGCCATGAAGATTTACATTTACATTTTTGCTAAATTTTACAGTTTTACTACTTACATTTAGTTCTATGATCCATTTTGAATTTTTATATATATTATGAGGTAATGGTCCAACTTTATCCTTTCTTTATCCAACTTTACCTTTAACCTATAGATATTGAGTTGTCCCAGTATCATTTGTTGAAAAGACTGTTCTTTCCCCAATTGAACTGTCTTGCCAGTCTTGTCAAAATCAATTGATCATAAATGTAACAATTTGTTTCTGAACTTCTTATACTAGGGTCACAAGCCTGCACTACTCTATCTTTGTGGAAAGTTTTGAAATTGAGATGTGGGAATCCTCTAACTTTGTGGGGGGGTTTCTGAGATTATTTTGCCTGTTTGGGGCCCCTTGAATTTCCATTTGAATTTTCGGATCTGCTTGTCAATTTCTGCAAAAGAGGGAGCAAGGATTCTCGTAGAAATTTTGTAAATTTGCAGATCAATTTAGGGGGTGTTACCATCTTAACAATATTAAACCTTCAAATTCATGAATGCAAAGTATCTTTTCATTTATCTTCTTGAATTTCTTTCAATTATCTTTTGTAGTTTTCAGTGTGTAAGTGTTGCATATGTTTATTTTATACCTGTTGTTTTTTAACGCTATTGTGAAAGAAATTCTACTTTCACATTCAGATTATTCGTTACTTATGTAAAGACATATAACTGATTTATGCATACTGATACTGTATCCTGAAATCTCACTGAACTTGCTTATTCATTCTAATACTATTTCATGTGTGAATTCCTTAAGATTATCTACATACAGCTCATGCAATCTACAAACAGAAAACATTTTATATCTTCCTCTCCAATCTGGGCATCTTTTCATCTTACCTAATTGCCCTAGCAAGAACTTCCTCTACAATATGTAATAATTTAGTAGACGTGGCAAGAATATACAACCATGTACTATTCCCGACGTTGGTGAGAATGCATCTAGTCTTCCACCATTAAGTATGATGTTGCCTGTGGGTTTTTCATAGATGACCTTTATGAAGTTAAGAACTTTTCTTTCTATTTCAACTTGATTGAGTGTTTTTTTTCTTCTTATCATGAAAGGACATTACATTTTGTCAAATGCCTACTGAAATGGTCGTGTGTTTTTTTGTCTTTATTTTATGAATATGCTGCATTGCATTGATTGATAGTATATGTTCAAACAACCTTGCATTCCAGGAATAAATTCCTCTTGCTCATGGTGTATAATCCTTCATACAGGGTAATGGATTTAGTTTGCTAGTATTTTATGGAGAATTTTTTAACCTATATCCTTAAGGAATATTTTTTTAAATTTTATTTTATTTTTAAACTTTACAATATTGTATTGGTTTTGCCAAATATTGAAATGAATCCGTCACAGGTATACATGTGTCCCCCATCCTGAACCCTCCTCCCTCCTCCCTCCCCATACCATCCCTCTGGGTCGTCCCAGTGCACCAGCCCCAAGCATCCAGTATCGTGCATCAAACCTGGACTGGCGACTCATTTCATATATGATATTATACATGTTTCAATACCATTCTCCCAAATCATCCCACCCTCTCCCTCTCCCACAGAGTCCAAAAGACTGTTCTATACATCAGTGTCTCTTTTGCTGTCTCGTATACAGGGTTATTGTTTCCATCTTTCTAAATTCCATATATATGCGTTAGTATACTGTATTGGTGTTTTTCTTCCTGGCTTACTTCACTCTGTATAATAGGCTCCAGTTTCATCCACCTCATTAAATCTGATTCAAATGTATTCTTTTTAATGGCTGAGTAATACTCCATTGTGTATATGTACCACAGCTTTCTTATCCATTCATCTGCTGATGGACATCTAGGTTGCTTCCATGTCCTGGCTATTATAAACAGTGCTGCGATGAACATTGGGGTACACGTGTCTCTTTCCCTTCTGGTTTCCTCAGTGTGTATGCCCAGCAGTGGGATTGCTGGATCATAAGGCAGTTCTATTTCCAGTTTTTTAAGGAATCTCCACACTGTTCTCCATAGTGGCTGTACTAGTTTGCATTCCCACCAACAGTGTAAGAGGGTTCCCTTTTCTCCACAACCTCTCCAGCATTTATTGCTTGTAGACTTTTGGATCGCAGACATTCTGACTGGTGTGAAATGATACCTCATAGTGGTTTTGATTTGCATTTCTCGATAATGAGTGATGTTGAGCATCTTTTCATGTGTTTGTTAGCCATCTGTATGTCTTCTTTGCAGAAATGCCTATTTAGTTCTTTGGCCCATTTTTTGATTGGGTCATTTATTTTTCTGGAGTTGAGCTGTAGGAGTTGCTTGTATATTTTTGAGATTAGTTGTTTGTCAGTTGCTTCATTTGCTATTATTTTCTCCCATTCTGAAGGCTGTTTTTTCACCTTGCTTAGAGTTTCCTTTGTTGTGCAGAAGCTTTTAAGTTTAATTAGGTCCCATTTGTTTATTTTTGCTTTTATTTGCAATATTCTGGGAGGTGGGTCATAGTGGATCCTGCTGTGATGTATGTCGGAGAGTGTTTTGCCTATGTTCTCCTCTAGGAGTTTTATAGTTTGTGGTCTTACATTTAGATCTTTAATCCATTTTGAGTTTATTTTTGTGTATGGTGTTAGAAAGTGTTCTAGTTTCATTCTTTTACAAGTGGTTGACCAGTTTTCCCAGCACCACTTGTTAAAGAGATTGTCTTTAATCCATTGTATATTCGTGCCTCCTTTGTCAAAGATAAGGTGTCCATATGTGCATGGATTTATCTCTGGGCTTTCTATTTTGTTCCATTGATCCATATTCTTGTCTTTGTGCCAGTACCATACTTTCTTGATGACTGTGGCTTTGTAGTAGAGCCTGAAGTCAGGTAGGTTGATTCCTCCAGTTCCATTCTTCTTTCTCAAGATAGCTTTGGCTATTTGAGGTTTTTTGTATTTCCAAACAAATTGTGAAATTATTTGTTCTAGCTCTGTGAAGGATACCGTTGGTAGTTTGATAGGGATTGCATTGAGGCCACCATCACCCTAATACCAAAACCTGACAAAGATCCCACAAAAAAAGAAAACTACAGGCCAATATCACTGATGAACATAGATGCAAAAATCCTTAACAAAATTCTAGCAATCAGAATCCAACAACATATTAAAAAGATCATACACCATGACCAAGTGGGCTTTATCCCAAGGATGCAAGGATTCTTCAATATCCACAAATCAATCAATGTAATACACCACATTAGCAAACTGAAAAATATAAACCATATGATTATCTCAATAGATGCAGAGAAAGCCTTCGACAAAATTCAACATCCATTTATGATAAAAACTCTCCAGAAATCAGGAATAGAAAGAACATACCTCAACATAATAAAAGCTATATATGACAAACCCACAGCAAACATTATCCTCAATGGTGAAAAATTGAAAGCATTTCCTCTAAAGTCAGGAACAAGACAAGGGTGCCCACTTTCACCATTACTATTCAACATAGTTTTGGAAGTTTTGGCCACAGCAATCAGAGCAGAAAAAGAAATAAAAGGAATCCAAATTGGAAAAGAAGAAGTAAAACTCTGTTTGCAGATGACATGATCCTCTACATAGAAAACCCTAAAGACTCCACCAGAAAATTACTAGAACTAATCAATGATTATAGTAAAGTTTCAGGATATAAAATCAACACACAGAAATCCCTGGCATTCCTATACACTAATAATGAGAAAACAGAAAGAGAAATTAAGGAAACAATTCCATTCACCATTGCAATGAAAAGAATAAAATACTTAGGAATATATCTACCTAAAGAAACTAAAGACCTATATATAGAAAACTATTAAACGCTGGTGAAAGAAATCAAAAAGAACACTAATAGATGGAGAAATATACCATGTTCATGGATTGGAAGAATCAATATAGTGAAAATGAGTATATTACCCAAAGCAATTTTTTTAAATTTTATTTTATTTTTAAACTTTACATAATTGTATTAGTTTTGCCAAATATCAAAATGAATCCACCACAGGTATACATGTGCTCCTCATCCTGAACCCTCCACCCTCCTCCCTCCCCATACCATCCCTCTGGGTCATCCCAGTGCACTAGCCCCAAGCATCCAGTATCGTGCATCGAACCTGGACTGGCAACTCGTTTCTTACATGGTATTTTACATGTTTCAATGCCATTCTCCCAAATCTTCCCACCCTCTCCCTCTCCCACAGAGTCCATAAGACTGTTCTATACATCAGTGTCTCTTTTGCTGTCTCGTACACCGGGTTATTGTTCCCAAAGCAATTTATAGATTCAATGCAATCCCTATCAAGGAATATTTATTTCTTCCCTTGTGATGTCATTTCTGGTAATAAGCTTCGTATAATGAGCTGGCAAATGACCATTTGTTTTCTACATTTTAAAATTATTTTTAATTATGATAAAATACATAATATCATAGAAGGCAATGGCACCCCACGCCAGTGTTCTTGCCTGGAAAATCCCATGGACAGAGGAGCCTGGTAGGCTGCCGTCCATGGGGTCACGAAGAGTCAGACACGACTGAGTGACTTCCCTTTCACTTTTCACATTCACGCATTGGAGAAGGAAATGGCAACCCACTCCAGTGTTCTTGCCTGGAGAATCCCAGGGACGGGGGAGCCTGGTGGGCTGCTGTCTACGGGGTCGCACAGAGTCGGACATGACTGAAGTGACTTAGCAGCAGCAGCACATATAACATTAAATATTTCCTCTTAAACAATTTTAAAGGTGCAATTATATGGTATTAAGTCCTTCTATTCTGTTTTTTACAAAAGTTCATGAAAGAGTTATGATAATTGTAATATAAATATTAGGTAGACTTTAACAGTGCAGCCATCTGGACCAAGGTCTTCCTCTTTGGACATTTTTTTGCATTATTAATGTTATCCCTTTATTTGCTACAGATATTCAGATTTTCTACACTTTCATGAATGTATTTCCATACTTTGCATCTTGGAATTTATCCATTTCATCTATGTTTTCTAATTTTTTAGTGTTCATGGTCAGTGCTCAGAGTATTCTCTTATAGTCCTTTTATTTCTTTAAGATCAGCAGTGTTGTCTCCTCCTCTTTGCTGATTTCAGAAACCTGATCCTTCTGTCTTTGTGTCTTGACCAGTATCCCTATGGGTTGTCAATTTTGTTGATTCTTTCAAAGAACCAATGTGTTATTTTTATTTCTTCTTTTGTTTTCCTATTTTTAAATTCATTTATTTCTGTTCTAGTGTATATTATTTTGACTTTTCTCTTTGCTGTTCTTTGCCTTAAAGTTCTATAAGGTTTGAGATTTTTCATCACTTTTAATATAGATATTTCCAGCCATAAATATCTCTTTATGTACAACATTATGTGTATTGCACAAGATTTTGTATGTTGTATTTTCATTTTCATTCCTGCCAAATCATTTTCTAATTTTACTTGTTATTTCTTCTTTGAGCAATTGATTGTTTGGAATGTGTTGCTGAACCTATGGAACTCATAGAAACAGAGTAGAACCATGGTTAACAGGGACTGAGGGATGCGACAAAAGTGGAGATGTTTGGCAAAGAGAGTAAGTCTTCAGTTATAAGATGAAGAAGCCCTGAGAGTCTAACATACAGTGTTGTGCACTTGAAACTTGCTGATAAAGAAGACCTTAAGCATTCTGACCATACACATAAACACACACGTACACACAAACACACACACACTCTTAAATGGTTATTATTGAGGTGACATAAGTAAATTGATAGTGGTAATCATTGCACAAAATATGTATAGGTCAAATCATCACATTATACACTGTAAATATATACAATTTTTTCCATTTTTTGATTTTTTATTTTAATTGGAGGCTAATTACTTTACAATATTGTGGTGGGTTTTGCCATACATTGACATGAATCAGCCATGGGTGTACATGTGTTCCCCATCCTGAACCCCCCTCCCTCATCCCTCCCCATCCCATCCCTCAGGGTCATGCCAATGCACCAGGCCTGAGAACCCTGCCTCATGCATCAAACCTGGACTGGCAATCTATTTCACATGTGATAATACACATGTTTCAATGCTATTCTCTCAAATCATCCCACCCTCGCCTTCTCCCAGAGTCCAACAGTCTGTGTCTCTTTTGCTGTCTCGCATGTAGGGTCATCGTTACCATCTTTCTAAATTCCATATATATGTGTTAGTATACTGTATTGGTGTTTTTCTTTCTGACTTACTTTCACTCTGTATAATAGGCTTCAATTTCATCCACTTCATTAGGACTGATTCAAATGCATTCTTTTTAATAGCTGAGTAATACTCCATTGTGTATATGTACCACAGAGTTCTTATCTATTTGTCTGCTGATGGACAACTAGGTTGCTTCCATGTCCTGGCTATTATAAACAGTGTTGTGACGAACATTGGGGTGCACATGTCTCTTTCAATTCCAGTTTCCTCAGTGTGTATGCCCAGCAGTGAGATTGCTGGGTTGTATGGCAGCTCTATTTCCAGTTTTTTTAAGGAATCTCCACACTGTTCTCCATAGTGGCTATACTAGTTTGCATTCCCACCAAAAGTGTAAGAGGGTTCTTTTTTCTCCACACCTTCTCCAACATTTATTGTTTATAGACTTTTGGATAGCAGCCATTCTCACCGGTGTGAAATGGTACCTCATAGTGGTTTTGATTTGAATTTCTCTGATAATGAGTGATGTTGAGCTTTTTTTCATGTGTTTGTTAGCCATTTGTATGTCTTCTTTGGAGAAATGTCTGTTTAGTTCTTTGGCCCATTTTTTTTTTTTTATTGGGTTGCGTATTTTTCTGGAATTGAGCTGCAGGAGTTGCTTATATATTTTTGAGATTAATTATTTCTCAATCGCTTCATTTGCTATTATTTGCTCCCATTCTGAAGGCTGTCTTTTCACCTTGCTTATAGTTTCCTTTGTTGTGCAAAAGCTTTTAAGTTTAATTACGTCCCATTTGTTTATTTTTACTTTTATTTCCATTACTCTGGGAGGTGGGTCATAGTGAATCCTGCTATGATTTATGTCAGAGAGAGTTATCCTCTAGGAGTTGTATATTTTATGCTCTTACATTTAGATCTTTAATCCATTTTGAGTTTATTTTTATGTGTGGTGTTAGAAAGTGTTCTAGTTTCATTCTTTTACAAGCAGTTGACCAGTTTTCCGAGCACCACTTGTTAAAGAGATTGTCTTTTCTCCATTGTATATTCTTGCCTCCTTTGTCAAAGATAAGGTGTCCATAGGTGCATGGATTTACCTCTGGGCTTTCTATTTTGTTCCATTAATCTATGTTTCTGTCTTTATGCCAGTACCATACTGTCTTGATGACTGTAGCTTTGTAGTATAGCCTGACATCAATAAATATATACAATTTAAACTGTCAATTATATCTCAATTAAGCTAGAGGGGGAAAAATGAAAGAATAACCACCATAGAGTAACAAAGTTTGAAAATTTCTGTGTTCCTTCTCCTCTTTACCTCTGTTAGGCTCTGATACTATTCTCTGAGAGAGCTTCACTCATCCGTTATTCTCTGTGGGCCTGGTGTCCATCTCACAGCAGTTGTATCCTTTTATTTATCTGTACTGACCACATCTGGAATGGGTAGTATGGAAGGTGGGGAAAGGAGGCCTGGAAAGTTATTTTTATTCTTGAAAAGTCAAAGTCATTTTAGTTTCGGTACATAGTATATTTAGCTATCAATTCCCTCAAAAACGTATTAGACACCCAATAGGTTTCACTCCTTCAGTCATTTCTATGTTTTAGGGACCACACTTAGGTCCTTTCCTAGAAGTAATTTTGTGGCTTGATTTATTTTGCTTTCTTTCCTTCTGAACATAATAGAGCTACCACGAGGCTCCCTGCACACAGATGGAAAGACTACAACTTACTTCTCTTTTCTCTCTTGTTACAGTCAACTGAAAGTGGATCTAAAGTTCACAACCACTTCTAATCTCATCTCTTCTTCTTTGGAGCTTACAAGTGGTGCATTTTTCTAATTCAACAAAGTTTTGAATTTCTGTGCTATGTTTTTTTCTTTTCATTTCTGACCTGCAAGATAAACAATTATTTTCTGAACATAAGTTCACCGAAATACCCTGGTGAACACAACAAGCTAACAACATTCAGTTTGCCTCCCAAGTTACCTATATAGCAAAGATTTTGCCATTGACTATCATGTGTCACCACATTTATATTTTTGAGTGTCAGTTTTCTTGCCAACCTACTCCAGACTCTTAAACCATGGCCACATATTTAAGACTTGTTACAATAACACCTTACCTCTAGGAACTAATTTCTGTGTCAGGTCAAATAACACTAGCTACAGAAGAGACAACTCCCAGATATTGGTGCTTCCCCCACCACACACACACAAGTCATAGTCTGATGAGGGTTGAGCAGTAACAGACTCTTTCTCCATCTTCAGTTCTATTATCATAGAATCCTTTAATTCTAGCTTTATGAGTGAAGAATGTAGATAAAGAAAAGTCCTTTTAATCTTAAGTATATTTAGGCATAGTATGATTTAACACAAAGACTTTACTTCTTTTAAAAATAGTATCCTATTCATCAGTGTGTGTGGAGTTTGTGGTCTGACTTAACTATTCTCTAAGTGGAAGCTTAGAGCCACAAAAAAGATATACTTAAAGAAAATATCCCTCATTTCCCAGCTTACTTGATAGTAGGCTAAGCACTTATGAAAGAAAGGTGCATAGCAACAGTAATTTTACAAATCTAAACATTGCAAAAACCAATGTGTTCTTCAGTAAAAAAAGTAGTCTCAGAGGTGAAAAAATATAGACAGACCATGGATTAGTTGTTGGAGAAAGAAGAGCAGGTGGTACACATGGAGAGGAGACAGCACTTTGTCTGGTAAAGATCATTTTTTTTTTCAAATTTCTCTTTCTTCTCTACTACTTATGTTTTAAAAACCACTATAATCTTATGCAAAAATATTCCAGTAATTACCCCAAATTCTATATTTGCAATATCACATTAAAAATAAGGTTAATGAAGAAGAAAAAGAACAACAAATTAGGAAAGAGTAACAGAGTTTGAGAATTTCTTTCTGTTTGCTATACTAATTATGTTTGAGCCACTGTCCTGCTGGAACAAGTATGGTGGTAATGCCGATGATAGTAGTGATGCTGGTAATGACTAAGACAATGATGATTTACTGCCTCGCTAAGTGCTAACTCTGCATCTAGCAATGTGCCAACTAAACTAAACACATTCATTTTATTTGTATGCCCCAGACGAGTGAGCAATATATCTAAGACTTTCCCCACTTTTTAGTAAAGAAGCAAAAATCTTGAGGAGTTTAAAATTTCTCAAATCAATCAATCTTCAATTAAATAAGTAATATGGACTAGAAATGATATAAATATAACCTGTTATGTCACTCAAAATTCAGGCAACAATGATTGTGAGATCCTGAACCTTGATATCAAAGAATACAAATAAACCACAACAATTATATAGTATTGTTAAAAGCAACTTTTAAAATAAAGAAAGCATTTTTAACATCACACAAAGGAATTCTACTTTATTCAGGAGGTAGAGGATAAGTAACAATTTCCCAGCCTGTAGAAACCCCTGCCCAGATGACAGACACAGAAGACAGTGAGAGAATCCTCTGATGGGACCCAGGAGAAGAGCTGCTGTTCTTCCTTCTGAAGCTTTGTGATGCTTTCTTGGGCACTTCCAAGAGCAAAGCCGTATAGCAACCTCAGAAAGGAAACCTCTAGCTGTCTGAAATCGCCACAGGCATATTGCTGGCTGAAGGGTGGAGAAGCTCCTTCTGTATCCATGATGGGATTTGAAGAGAAGGCAAAGGTAGAGCTGTGGAGCTAGGTGAGTCAACTGTCCTTATCCTTTCCTGATCCAGATAAAAGCTGATATTGTTACTTGCACTTGGGTGGGCACTTCTCTTGGCATTGTTGGGGAGGTGGCACAGGAGGGCATTTCTGCTGGCACTGAGGAGGTGGGCATGGCTCAGGGCACTTTGGAGGTGGGCATGGCTCAGGGCACTTTGGAGGTGGGCAAGGCTCAGGGCATTTCGGTGGGCACACTACTGGAGGTGGCTGGCAGGGCTGCTTGCACTGCTGCTGCTGCTGAGACATCTTTCTGGAATCTTAGAATCTGAAAGAAATTACATGATAGTGTTCACAAGAAGGAATTCCTAAATAAGGACATGGCAAAAATTATGTAATACCATCAGCTAGGAGCCAATCTCTAAGAATGTGCTTTAATTTCTTTAATTCCGTTTAATGAATTTCTGGCTTCTCTTGCTCTCTTAGGAAATGGTTTCATCAGCCTAGAGAAAACCTTCTCTTTGCTCATACAAATTTTCTAAAGAAAATATGTTTATTTGAAAGAACACAGCAGTAGGTTTTGTTTTGTTTTTTTTTTTAATTAAAACATCTTCAAAAAAAGTCCATCACAAGTTCTAAAATCTGGGGCAAGCTCATAAGCAATTCCTATCTTCATTATCTCTCATGAGGTCCCAGCAGTATGACTTGTGTACAGAGCAAAGGGCCACCAGGAAGGATACAAGGGCCTCATAGTTTCTAGGATAAATGCCTCTGAAATCACCACAGAAGGACACCAAAATGATATCAAAAAAAGGAAAAAATACTTTCTTCTTTACCTCTTAATATCAAAGATTTCCTATTAACTTCTTTTTCAGTAGGGAAATTCAAACTCTCTACCAGAAACCTAATAAATATAGCATACAAATTCCAAGTTCCCATCCACTAAGGAGCATTAAACACTTGATCATAACTTTGGACCCACCAAATTTGCTGCCTCTAGCATAAATTCAATATTCGGGAGCCCAAGAACAAAGTAGAACTGAAGAATCAGACTCACCAGGTTCTCCAAAGTCTATCAGGACTTGAGTAGCAGAAGGATGGCAGTGATGCAGCAGAGGGCCTTTTTATTGGGGCTTGCTGCCCCACCCAGGGGGAAGTTGAGCTGCCAAAATGGGCCTGGTTCAGTCATTTCCCAACCAAAATGCAAATCCATCCATAACTGGCTTGACAGGGACTCCGAAAAGAGGATATGCCCTGCTCCAGGATCTCCTCACTGGATTATGTTCTTATGACTCACAGTCTCTGCTTAGCTCTTAATTTCAGGAATTTATGACAGAAGGATTTGCAGGGATTGTGGGGGGTTGTTCTCTAACTTGTCATCAAGGGATCCTTTTCTTGATCAGAGGATATGCTCTTCTCTCTCTTTCACCTTCCTTGAATTATAAAACTGTTTGTTTTGTCCACTTGAACTGGTTGCCATTCTATCTACATACTGGGTTGCAAAGGGCCTGGTTACCTGGGACACTTTTCTCTCTACCTCAGACTCTTCTTATGATGCATTTCCCTTTGATCCCTGGCCTGCTAATCTAAAGTCTCCTTGCTTCTAAAATAAACTGAGGCAGGTTGCAGGTCATCTCACCAGCCTTCCCATCATGATAGATAGACACCTTCAGTAAAATGGTAACCCTCTAAGGTCCTCCTTTCACTGCTTTGCCACATGGAATACAGGACATCAAGATTCTTGTGACCTTTATAAATCTGTCTCACCTTGAATCACAGGAAATTCACTACAAGTGTAGCATCACCTACTGTAATTCAGATATTGTGGCAGCTCAGACCTTAGACCTATGATAGAAAGCAAGCTTTTTGCTCATAACTCCCCAACATGACCCATCACCTGCTCCTACATAACTTCTCCAACTGATCTCTTTTTATTTCTTAAACTTTTGAGAAATTTCCAAGGATTGTTCAAATTTTCCTGCCTCCTTGAAATTATTGAAAAACCCAATCTAAAATGCAATGCTATTCAAATGGCTACTTTTTAATATATTTACTATTTATTAATTATTGAAACACATGTTTCTCCATCAAATCTAGCAGTAGATTTAAGAAAAAAATTTGAAATCACTTTATTAATAATTCAGTGATTGAAGTTCATTGTCATTCATATAAAACTTTTAATTATTAATAATAATTTTATGATAATTTTAACCTTTACATTTTCCATATTGGTCACAGTGGAATATATGTGAAATAAACTTATTTTCACTCTTTCTTTTTTTGCCTGTTTATTTTTAAATTTTTTCAATTTTTTTGAATTTTTACTTTATACTAGAGTATAACCAATTAACAAGTGTTGTGACAGTTTCAGGTGGACAGCAAAGAGACCCAGCCATATGTATACATGTATCCATTCTCCCCCAAACTCACCCTTCCAGGCTGCCACATAACATTGATCTGCTCTACTTTTTTTGTACAATTTGCCAGTTTGCTGGGAAGAAAGTTTGATGGTTAATTTATAGATCTACTTGACTGGCACAGGATATCCAGATATTTGGTCAAACATTATTCTGGATTTTTCTCAAAGGATGCTTTTGATTGGGGTTAATATTTATCAGTGGCCTGAGTAAAGGAAGTTGCCTTCTAAAATGTGGGTAGTCCTCACTGAAAGCCTGAATAGAACAAGGCTGACCCTCCTTCAGGTAAGAGACAATTCCCCAGCCTAATGGACTTCCAGCAAGTTTTCAGCTCTACAAACTTCAAATTCTCCAGAATTCATAATCTCTCTCTCTACTATATCTGTGTGTGTGTGTGTGTGTGTATAAAACTTGAATATTTCATCTGCCATTTTATGTAGATGACTGACTATGGAAAATTAAATTAAAAATTCCAAAAGTTAGCATAAAAAATTTTTTAAATATTAATATTATATGATACTTGTGATGTGTAATTAGGACAAATAAAATGAGCTTTTAGGGAATGACTGAAGTTGAAAAAACAATGCCCTAGTATGTTCTCCAACCCTGGCAAAGATTTCATTTGTGCTTTTCGCAGATTTAGCAGTCAACAGTTCTTCTATAGTTCCTATCTTCTATCCTGGACATGAGTTATACTCTTTTCTGTGCCGTCCCCTTGGTCACTGAAGCTGTGTCTTGTGAGCCGTGGCTGGTGAAAGGGCCCTGTCTGATTTAGGAATAAATTTACAATGCTAGCTTTATGTTACTGTAGAATGTGGAAATATATTCTCAATGAATCAGGATGTCCCATCTCATCTGACCCAAACACTTCCTTAGACGGCTATCATGTTCTTAAAATTCTTTTGTCAGGATTTAAAACTCTTTTATTCCATAAGTATCAGGTTTGAATTCTTTGAGAGGAAAAATAAATATAAAATACCATTTAAGATATAAATAATAGAGAGGTTTGGGAGAGATAAGAGGGTCAGAGCGCTAAAGTTCTGAAATCTAGGTGAAATATGAACTTAGGACTGATCTGATACATTTGCTTTTGTCAACTCTTTCCAAACATGCTTTTGATCTTTAAAAGACAGTGATTTTAAAATTCTGTTTCAATTTGCTTATTCTCTGTCTTCTCCTTCAACCCTCTAGACCCCTTATCTGGCTATATTACCCTTCACTCCCAATGTATACCTCTTAACTGTCCAACATGGTACATTGACAGGTTGTCAATGCTTTTAAAAATAACTTTTAATATTCTTTTAAATTCTTCCTGCAATCAGTAGGAAGAATTTCTCAACCAACTTGTCTTGGTCAAATAATCAGGAAGCTTTACAAGAACGTGACTTTGTAATGTGAAAGGAGGAAGAAGTGGAGAATGAGAAAGAAGAGGAAAGACACTTGAAACAGTCACCAGAAATTATGTTCCAGAAGCTGGGACGTAGCATATTCCTCTAGCTCAGCAACATCTTCACTGACTGCTGTATACTTTTTAAATATAATGATGAATAGTTGTAAAAATGAAACTACATCACAATATATATAATCAGGAAAGCATAAAGCTGTTCAAAAAAAGAGTACCATCATTAAACTCCAAGAAATAACAACTGCTTATATTTTTGCTGTATTTAGTGTTAGAATTTTTTATTTTTCATAAACTCACACACATGCATGTATGTCTATAAAGGTTATTGATATGAAATCTTTCCTCTTTTGTAATATGGATGTTTCCAGCCATAAATTTCTCTGTTTTTATTTTGCACTACATGTATCATTAAAGTTATTGCATGCTGTTTTAATTTTTCCTAAAGTATGTTCTAATTTTATTTATTATTTCTCGTTCAACCCATTGGTTATTTAGAAATGTGTTGCCAAACTCAAAGAACTCACAGAAACAGAGGGCAAAATGGTGGTTAGCAGGCACTGAGGGGTGGGGCAGAAGTGGAGATCCTAGGGAACGGCAACACCCCTTCAGTCATAGGATGAATAAGCTCTGGAAGTCTGAGGTACAGCACAGTGACTCTAGTTAATAACACTGTTTTGTACTTGCAACTTGCTAAAACAGTAAACCTTAAGCATTCTCGCCACACACCCACATGCTTAATGGTTATTATTGAGGTGATTAATGCATTAAGTAACCCAATGGTGGTAAACGCAAAAAAATGCACATATGTCAAATCACCACATTATACACAGTGAAGTGAAGTGAAAGGTACTCAGTTGTGTCCGACTCTTTGCAACCCCAAGGACTATGGCCCACCAGGCTCCTCTGTCCTTGGAATTCTCCAGGCAAGAATACTGGCGTGAGCTGCCATGGTCTCCATACATGGTGAAGACGTACAGTGTAATATCTTAGTTATGCCTTAATAAAACTGGGGACAGGGGAGGTGAAAGAATAATGACCAGACAACAGAATAACAAAGTTTGGGAATCTCTGTGTTCCTTTTCCTCCTTGCTCTATTAGGCTCTGATACTAGCCTCTGAGAGAACTTCCCTCATCCATTCTTCTCTATGGACCTTGTAACCATCTCAGCGGTTATTTCCTTTCAGTCGCTGTACTGACCACATCTGAAATGGGTAGTGTGGCAAGTGGGGAACGGAGAGCTAGAAAGTGGTTTCTGTTCCTGAAAAATCAGTCTGTTTAGTTTGGGGCATAGTTTATTTAGTCATCAATTTCCTCAAAAAGTTATTAAACATCTGATATATTTCATTTCTCCAATCATTCTATGTTCTAGGGACCACACTCAGTTCCCTTCCTAGAAGTAACTTTGTGGCTTCATTTATTTTGCTGCCTTTTCACCTGAACATAATAGAGCTGTTAGGTAGAAAGTTAGGCATCAACAACTAGGGGTGGCCTAGGGTAAAAGGAGGAAAGCTGATCTCTAAACCCCATCCCTGCTGCTGCTGCTGCTAGGTCACTTCAGTGGTGTCCGACTCTGTGCGACCCCAGAGACGGCAGCCCACCAGGTCCCCCATCCCTGGGATTCTCCAGGCAAGAACGCTGGAGTGGGTTGCCATTTCCTTCTCCAATGCATGAAAGTGAAAAGTGAAAGTGAAGTCGCTCAGTTGTATCTGACTGGTAGCGACCCCATGAACTGTAGCCTGCCAGGCTCTTCCATCCATGGGATTTTCCAGGCAAGAGTACTGGAGTGGGTTGCCAAACCCCCATCCCAGATATGCCCAAAGGAGCTCACAGATATGCTACAAAATAACCACAGAGATTTTACCAACTCCTGCGCATGCCCTAGGCACACAGTGGATACAAACTAACCACAGGGCCTTCCTCAAGTAACCTCAGGCAGCTAGGAGCCTATTAAGGATTTATAAATATTCTATGTGGATATATATCTGATTATAATACACTGACCAGTCCATTCTGAAGGAGATCAGCCCTGGGATTTCTTTGGAAGGAATGATGCTAAAGCTGAAACTCCAGTACTTTGGCCACCTCATGCGAAGTGTTGACTCATTGGAAAAGACTCTGATGCTGGGAGGGATTGGGGGCAAGAGGAGAAGGGGACGACAGAGGATGAGATGGCTGGATGGCATCACTGACTCGATGGACGTGAGTCTCAGTGAACTCCGGGAGTTGATGATGGACAGGGAGGCCTGGCGTGCTGCGATTCACGGGGTCGCAAATAGTCGGACACGACTGAGCCACTTTACTGAACTGAACTGACTGATAACAGGCTGAATTATGGGAAGACGTACACAACAGAGCCTGTTGTTATGTAACTTGAAACTGTCTCTAGACCTTGAGTGTATGTCCATTTACATTCCCTTTCTTGATTGGTAGCAGGTATAAAGCCCACTTTGTACAGGGCACAACCAGAAAGGAAAAGATGGGAATTACAAAAAGGGGGAAGCCAAGAGGAATAGTTATGATAACTCTTTCGGAGTGGGTCTGCTCCCATGTCTTGGGAGTGTCTGTTTAATAAAAGATCTGTTTGCATAAGCTATAACTGAGCTGTAATTTGTCTGTTTTAACTCTTTAGTCTACTATTCCACAGTTCCCTGATACACAGGTAGAAAGACTACAACTTCTTCCTCTTTTCTCTGTTATTATAGTCAACTGGAGGTGGATGTAAAATTCAAAACTGCTTCTAATCTCATCTCTTTGTCTTTGGGCTTTACAAGTGGTGAGTTTTCTAATTCAACAAGCTTTTGACTATCTAAGCTATAATTTTTTTCATTTTTTTTATTCTGGCCTGCAAATCAGACAATTATTTTCTGAACATTTGTCTATCAAAATACCCTGGTAAATTCAACAAGTAACCAACGTATGCTTAACCACCTAAGTTACCATGGACAATCATTATTTCAAATGTTTTGCCATTGAATAACATGCATCACCATGTTTGTGGGTTCCAATACCAGTTACCTTGCCAACTACCCCCTGTCTCTAAGTGAATGCCATAATTTTAAGATTTATTACAGGAGCATCCCACCTCAGAGAACGGATTTCTATGTCAGGTCAAATTATACTAGCTATAGTAGAGACAGGTTCAAAATATCAGTGTTTATTTCTCACACATGTCATAGTCTGATGAGGATTGAGCAGGAATCTGGGAATCTTTTTCCATCTGCAGCTCTATTATCTTAGAGTCATTTACTTCTAGATTTGTAAGTGAAGAATGTAGGAGACAAAGATCCTCTTGATTTTGTATATGTTTAGGTACAATATGATTTAATGAGAAAACTTTTAAAAATAATACTGTTTTTAAGAATAATACTGGTGCTTGCGTGTGCCTGTTGTATGTTTGTGTGTGTGCATATGATCTGAATTAACTCTTCTGTTGCTGGACACTTACGACCAAAATGCTTAAAGAGCATATCCCTTTTCACAGCTTATTGACCCTTAAGCTAATCACTTAGAAAACAAGGTACCTAGCAGCAGTGACTTTGTAAATCTAAGTAAACATTGCGACCTCAATGTTCTTTAAAGGTGGGGTCAAAACAATCAGGAAAGTAATTTCATAGTTGAAAAAATATAAAACAACCTTGAGGGTGATAAGTTTTTCGATTAAGAGGAGCTGATTTTACACATGGAGATGAGGTGGCACCTTGTCTGGTAAGGACTGTTTTAATTTCCCATTCTCCTGTACTACCCATGTCTTCAGAGCTACTTTAATTTTATGCAGAATATTTCACTAATTTGCAAAGGATGTTTGTCTGTATTGTCACATTAAAATAAGGTTAAATTATAAAAGGAAAAGAACAGAATATGAAAGGGTAGTAGAGTTTAAGAAGCTTCTTGCTTTCTGGCTATGTGTGCACCACTTTGCTGCTGTAGTCGACCTGGTGGTGGTGGTGATGCTGGTGATGGTGGTGACGGGGTGCTGATGCACACAGTGCTGATCTGCTGCTTCACCAAGTGCTCTTTATGTGCTTGTTTAGGTGGCATTGTGCCAAGTAAATTACAACAGTCATGTAAGTTTTATGCCTCAGACAAGTTTGCAATGTAATTATGATTTTCCTCACATTTTAGCAAAGGGACTGAAATCCTGAGTAATTGCATAAATTGTACCTCAAATCAATCAAGAAGTGATCATTAAGAAAATAGGGTGGGATTTTAAATTATATAGAAATAATCTTTTCTATGACTCAAAATTTAGATAACTCTGTTTATGAGAGCCTAAACCTTGGCATCAAAGAAGGATAGGAACAAACCAAGATGATGATATGGTATTACTAAAAGCAGATTTTAAAAGAAAGAAAACATTTTTTAACATCACACAAAGGAACTGTAGTTTATTCAAGAGTGGAGGATAAGTAACAATTGCCCAGCTGGTAGAAACCCCTGCCCAGGTGACAGAGAGACACAGAAGACAGTGAGTGAATTCCCTGATGACATCTGGGAGGAGAGCTGTTGCTCTTCCGTCTGAAGAACTGTGATGCTTTCTCAGCTGTCCTCCCAGAGGGAAGTGGTGTAGCAGCCTCAGGAAGGAAACCTCTGGCTGTCAGAAATCGCCACAGGCATATTGCTGGCTGAAGGATGGAGAAGCTTCTTCTGTATTCATGATAGGCTTTGAAGAGAAGATGAAGGTGGAGCTGTGGAGCTAGGTGAGACTACTGTCCTTATCCTTTTCTGATCCAGATAAAAGCTGAAGCTTTTACTTGCACTTGGGTGGGCACTTCTGCTGGCATTGTTGGGGAGGCGGCACAGGAGGGCATTTCTCTTGGCATTTTGGAGGTGGGCATGGCTCAGGGCACTTGGGTGGGCATGGCTCAGGGCACTTGGGTGGGCACACTACTGGAGGTGGCTGGCAGGGCTGCTTGCACTGCTGCTGCTGCTGAGACATCTTTTTGGAGTCTTACAATCTGAAAGAAATTACATGACAGTGTTCACAAGAAAGAACTGCTATAGAAGGACATGGCAAAAGTTGTGTAATACCATCTGATAGTATCCAGACTCTAAGAATGTGCTTTAATCTCTTTAATCCCTTTTAATGAGTTTCTGGCTTCTCTCTCCCTTTTAGGAAATTATATCATCAGCCCAGAGAAAACCTTCCCTTTTCTCATATAATTTTTCCAAAGGAAATATCTTGGTTTTTAAAGAATAAAGCAATGGCTTTTGTGTTCGTTTTATGAAAATAACATCTTCAAAAAACGTCATCACAAGTTCTAAAATCCTGGGCAAGCTCACAAGCAATTCCTATCTTCATGATCTCTCATGAGGTCCCAGAAGTATGACTTGTGTACAGAGCAAAGGGCCACCAGGAAGGATACAGGGGCCTCATACTTTCTAGGATAAATGCCTCTGAAATCACAACAGAGGGACACCAAAACAATAACAATAAAGGAAAAAATACTTTCTTCTTTACCTCTTAATGTCAAAGACTTCTTAGTAATGTCTTTTTCAATACAAGAATTCAATCTTTGTACAAGAAACCTAATAAATACAGCATACGATTTTGCCCAAATTCCAAGTTCCCATCCAGTAAGTACTATTAAACCCATGATTATAACTTTGAACCCATGAAATTTGCTGTCTCCAGCATAAGTTCAACATCCAGAAGCCCACGAACAAAGCAGAACTGAAGAATCAGACTCACCAGGTTCTCCACAGTCTATCGGGATTTGAGTAGCAGGAGAATGGTGGTGGTACAGCAGAGGGCCTCTTTATTGGGGCTTGCTGCCCCTCCCAGGGGGGAGTGGAGCTGCCAAAACTTGCTGATCCAATCATTTCCCAACCAAAATGCAAATCCATTAATAACTGACTTGGTAGGGACTACAAAATCAGGAAATGTCCTGCCCCAGGATCTCCTCACTGGATTATGTTCTCATGACTCATAGTCCCTACCTTAGTGCTCAGTTACAGCGGTTTAGGGCAGTGGAAGGATTTGCAGAGTTCTCTAACTTGTAATCAAAGCCTCTCTTTTTTGTTTGGGGATGAAGACCCTTTGATATCTTTCATGTTCTGTGAATTATAAAACTGCTTTCCTTGTTCCACTTGAACTGGTTGCCATTTTGCAGTTCATAGTGGGTTGCAAAGAGCCTAGCTACTTGGTGACGCCTTTCTCTTTACTTCAAGTTCTTATAATGCTTTTCCCCTTGATCCATGACCTGCTAATCTAAGTTTCCTATCTTCTAAATTGACTGAGTGCAGGTTGAAGATCATCTCACCAACCTTCCCATCCTGATACTTAAACACATTCAGTAAAGTGGTGACATCTAGGGTCCTCCTTTCACTGCTTTGCTCCTTCAAATAATGAACATCAACCAAGCAGATTCCTATGCCCAGATATTTGGTCAAATATTATTCTGGGTGTTACTCTAAGAATGTTTTTGAATGAGATTAATATTCATCAGTGGACTGAGTAAAGGAGGTTGCCTCTGTAAGGTGGATAAGCCTCAAACAATCTACCGAAAGCCTAAATAGAACAACATCTGACCCTCCAGCAGGTAAGAGACAATTCCCCTGCTTGATGGACTTCCACCAGGGTTTTTGGATCTGCAGATTTTGAAGTTGCCAGTCTTCATCATCTCTCTCCCCTTTTCACTCTCTCTCTCTCTGGGAAGTATGGGCTTCCCTGGTAATGCTAGTGGTAAAGAACCCATCTGCTAATGCAGGAAACATAAGAGACACGGGTTCAACCCCTGGGTCGGGAAGATCTCCTGGAGAAGGAAATGGTTATCACTGCAGTCTAGTATCCTTACCTGGAGAATCCCATGGGAAGAGGAGCCTGGCAGGCTACAGTCCATAGGGTCACAAAGAGTCAGACCGGACGGAAGCGACTTAGCCTGCATGCACATGTGGGTGTGTGTGTGTGTATATATATATATATATATCTGCCATTTCATGCACAGTATTGCCTATGACCTATTAAATTAAAAAATTTTAAAGTTAGTTTAAAGTCAATTTAAAATAACGTTTTAATATTATGATATATGTGGTGTGTAATTATGAGAAATATAATAAGCCTTTAGAAAGTGACTAATATTTGGGAAGCAATGCCTTATTATGTTCTTAAATTCTATCAAAAGATTTCATTTCTGCCCTTTTAGTCTTGGATATAAACTATCCTCTGTCCCTTTGGGCTTGAAGATTTTGTTATGGGTCTTGGCTGCTGAGGGGCCCTGTCTGGTTTACAAAAAAAGTTACAATGCTGGCTATGGTACTGTAGAATGTGGGAGCATATTTTTAATAGAATCAGGATGTTCCATCTCACCTGACCCCAACACTCCCCTCGACTACTGTCATGTGCTGAAAATTCCTTTCTCAGGAAATAAGTCCTTTACATTCTATAAGCAGATAGCAAGTTTAAATTGTATGAAGCCAAAAGTCAATGTCTAATATCATTTAAGACTATGTCATCACAAATAAGTGACTGAGAGTAGGTTTGGGGAGGGGAGAGAGGGTCAGAGCACTAAAAGTCTGAAATCTAGGTAAAATATGAACTTAGGGCTGATCTGATATATTTACTTTATTCTGCTCTTTCCACATATGTCTTAGGTCTTTAAAAGACAGTAATTTTTACAATGTATTTTCATGCTCATTCTGCCTTTTCCTTCAGCCCTCCAGTCCCCCAGTTTGCCGTATTACCTTTTGCTCTCCAATTTGGTACCTTGACATGTTGGCAATACATTTACTGATTAGTCCTTTCATATTTAAAAAAAATTCTGCCTGCAGTCAGTAGAGCTGACTAATAGCAAATTAAGCATTTAAAGTGATGTTGCTTAAATCTCCTTCCTCCTTTTGATCAAATAATCAAGAAGCTTTTCAAGAATGTGGTTTTGTAAATGGGAAAGGAGGAAGAAGATGAGAATGAGGAGAAGAGGAAGAGAAAGAGGAATCTCTGAAATAGTCACTAGCTAAGCTCCAGAAAGTAAAGAATCACTGAATCAACACAGCATCACATCCCGTCTGTTGAACAGGTTGGGGCTCCTGAATTATTTTCCTCCTATCAGTGAGGAAGAGCTTTTAACCATTGGCCATGACCATGCAGGGACAGAGGCATTAACTACCGCACCTTCAGAATAGATCTCTACAAGCAATGCCATCACTGAATGGATCATATAGAGTATTTCAGAACACAAAGAGAAGGAACTTTACTCAACAGATCAGTTACTACTTCCCATAGTTTCATATCACATCTAAGACATAAATCCTTAAAGAAATGTCTGATTTCTGTCATCAAAAATTTTGAGAATTAACTGGTCAAATGGGATTTCAGTGCCAGGTGCTCCAGCTTTGGTCACATCCGGAGACATTCCATTGAGGACACCTCTCTTAAAAAGAGAACAAATCATTACAAAGCACGAAAGTCACAATAGACATGGTGCCCCCAACATGTCAGCCACAGTCACGTGATAGGTTACAGTGGTAAACTTGAATAGTCAAGAGTTCCTCAAGATCAACCACATGAACAGCTGCCACAAGACTACTGTCTCCATTCTCTAGCTTTCTGAGGGTTTCACTGTGAATCGTTATTATAAGAAAAATGAAAGGAAAGAACATTTTTAAAACTTTTTGCCTAATTTTCGCTTTAACATTTTATCCCACATTTTACTACTTTATGTTATTTACTAGTGAGCAAAATAATTTCTGATAATTAAGATTCTACAATAAAATAGAGAAGTAAAAATAAGTAAATGAGAATTATGGTGAAATGTTCCAAATGCTTGTAGAGAAGTAACTACAAGTATCCTTGAATTTCTCCCTTTTTGCTTTTATTTCTGAAGGTAAGGCTCACTCTTCACCATCCTTCCATAATCTTGCTGAATTGGATAAGTTACAATACATGCATATATGTATTCTTAAGATCATTAAAGTTAATACTATCAGAAATATTCAAATTATAATTTAAAAATCATTTGTAAAGCATGATGAGATTTTGATTAACATATACTTAAGAAAAGACAGGAAGTACATATAATAATTTGCTAAGAGTGTTTACCTTTAGCTGATGTAGTTACAGATAATTTTTACTTTTGTGTTTTTATTTTCAAAAGAATCTCCAAAGAATATTTGTTAACAAGTGAAGGATCTTAACATGTTACTTGAAAAGGTTACAAGGGTCAAGTTTCTCTATTCCCCAGTTAGAGGTAAAATATTCTTTCTCCTTTCCAGATCTGAGATTCTATACCAGCATTTCTGGCCAGTCATCAAAGTTGGGCCTGGAGGTGGTAGATGTTTTATTGTTATTCTCTCCGTATTTGATCACATTTCAATATAATCTTTCCTAAAGAAAAGTCACAATGATAACTCACCATCTTCCCAGCATTGACATATACACAAAAAAGCCACAAGCCCCCAATAGTCATATGTACCTATGAAATAGTTCAAATAAAAAAGGGAGATCATACTTAGCTTAAAATATAGTGAGGAGGGAGTAGGTGCGGTGACGAGAGAGTAGCATGAAAACATACATTAGCATATGTAAAACAGATAGCCAGTGGAAATTTGCTGTGTGACACAGGGAGCTCAACCCAGTGCTCTGTGATAACCTAGAGGGCTGGGATGGGGTGGGAGATTCAGATGAGCTTCAAGAGGGAGGGGTATATGTATACCTGTGGCTAATGCATGCTGATGTATGACAGAAGCCAGCACAATATTGTAAAGCAATGATATTCCAATTAGAAAAAAAGAAAAAATATATAATGAGGAAAGAGTTTGTCCAGATTGCAAATGTCAGATAGATAGAAATCCTAAAATTGGTCAGACTATGATCAGTTAGGTAAAAGTGGATGTTAGTAAAAGAGGTAGTAATGATAATAGCACAGCAATAATAACAGTACCTACTTTTAACTGTTATGAGAAATAAAATAATAAATTATATAAAGTATTTAACACAGGCTGTGGAAAGTATACAAGTAGTTAAATAATAAATTTTTAAATAAATAGAGACAAAACATCAAGTTAAAGTTGTGTCTGATGGTTGAGGAAGTTATTTGCCTCATTTTAAAAGAGTTTTTATATCATCTCAATTTCAGACAATTTAAGACAGTAAGAAAATCTGTAGTTTTAAATATCACATTGCTCCTGGTGGCATTTTATCCAAATGCCAGGCTAAGTCCTTATAAGAAAATGCTAGCCATCAGCACTAACTTTTCAATTGCAAACAGACTTTATAAATTCTAATTTTGTATTCCCTAAATGTGGGATCAGAATATTTAAGGGAGTGATTTCAAGACCTAATAAAAATATGAACTGATCTTGTGTGGTATGTGCTACTGAGATTAAGAACAATGAGGTAAAAAACTGAATGAATCAGACACTTCTTATAACAGTCTTCCAAGACAGAGAAATTACATAGGCCATTAGGTCTCTCCATAAAAAGTCATAAAGGAAAATAAAGAAACTTAGGTTAAGCTGTGGAAAATTCTGGGGAGAAAAACTCTTTAAACTTTAGCATGAAGAAGTAGATAACTGTTGCCTAGACAGAGGACTGGCAGAGCTGAAAGAACTATAAAAGGATAAGTTATAGAACAGTGACTCAAGAACTTATGGAGCTAAATATAATTTTACCATATGGTTAGTAATAGCCCTCCTAGAAATTTACCTACTTTCAAAATGTGTCCACACAAAAATTGGCAAAGCAATGTTTATAGCAGCTTTATTTTGCCAAGAACTGGCAAAAACCAAGTTGTACCACAATAGATTTACAGATAAATAAATTGTAGCAGACCTAAAGAATGGAATACTATTCAGTGACAAAAAGGAAGGAAATATCAATCCACGCAAAGATATCATCGATTCAGTTCAGTTCAGTTCAGTTGCTCAGTCGTGTCCGACTCTTTGAGACCCCATAAATTGCAGCACGCCAGGCCTCCCTGTCCATCACCAACTCCCAGAGTTCACTCAAACTCATGTCCATCGACGCTGATGTCATCCAGCCATCTCATCCTCTGTCATCCCCTTCTCCTCCTGCCCCCAAACCCTCCCAGCATCAGAGTCTTTTCCAATGAGTCAACTCTTCGCATGAGGTGGCCAAAGTACTGGAGTTTCAGCTTTAGCATCATTCCTTCCAAAGAACACCCAGGGCTGATCTCCTTTAGAATGGACTGGTTGGATCTCCTTGCAGTCCAAGGGACTCTCAAGAGTCTTCTCCAACACCACAGTTCAAAAGCATCAGTTCTTCGGTGCTCAGCTTTCTTCACAGTTCAATTCTCACATCCATATATGACCAGTGGAAAACCATAGCCTTGACTAGACGGACCTTTGTTGGCAAAGTAATGTCTCTGCTTTTGAATATGCTATCTAGGTTGGTCATGACTTTCCTTCCAAGGAGTAAGTGTCTTTTAATTTCATGGCTGCAGTCACCATCTGCAGTGATTTTGGAGCCCCCAAAATAAAGTCTGACACTGTTTCCACTGTTTCCCCATCTGTTTCCCATGAAGTGATGGGACCAGATGCCATGATCTTTGTTTTCTGAATGTTGAGCTTTAAGCCAACTTTTTCACTCTCCTCTTTCACTTTTAAGAGGCTTTTTAGTTCCTCTTCACTTTCTGCCATAAGGGTGGTGTCATCTGCATATCTGAGGTTATTGATATTTCTCCCGGCAATCTTGATTCCAGCTTGTGTTTCTTCCAGCCCAGTGAAAACCACTAGACCATTCAGGTATGACCTAAATCAAATCCCTTATGATTATACAGTGGAAGTGAGAAATAGATTTAAGGGCCTAGGTCTGATAGATAGAGTTCCTGATGAATTATGGAAGGAGGTTCATGACATTGTATAGGAGACAGGAATCAAGACCATTCCCATGGAAAAGAAATGCAAAAAAAGCAAAATGGCTGTCTGGGGATGCCTTACAAATAGCTGTGAAAAGAAGAGAAGAGAAAAACAAAGGAGAAAAGAAAAGATATAAGCATCTGAACACAGAGTTCCAAAAAATAGCAAGGAGAGATAAGAAAGTCTTCTTAAGCGATCAATGCAAAGAAATAGAGGAAAACAACAGAATGGGAAAGACTAGAGATCTCTTCAAGAAAATCAGAGATACCAAGGGAACATTTCATGTAAAGATGGGCTCGATAAAGGACAGAAATGATATGGACCTAACGGAAGCAGAAGGAAGAGGTGGCAAGAATACACAGAAGAACTGTACAAAAAAGATCTTCACGACGAAGATAATCACGATGGTGTGATCACTGACCTAGAGCCAGACATACTGGAATGTGAAGTCAAGTGGGCCTTAGAAAACATCACTACGAACAAAGCTAGTAAAGGTGATGGAATTCCAGTTGAACTATTTCAAATCCTGAAAGATGATGCTGTGAAAGTGCGGCACTCAATATGCCAGCAAATTTGGAAAATTCAGCAGTGGCCACAGGACTGGAAGAGGTCAGTTTTCATTCCAATCCCAAAGAAAGGCAATGCTAAAGAAGGCTCAAACTACCACACAATTGCACTCATCTCACACGCTAGTGAAGTAATGCTCAAAATTCTCAAAGCCAGGCTTCAGCAATATGTGAACAGTGAACTTTCAGAGGTTCAAGCTGGTTTTAGAAAAGGCAGAGGAACCAGAATTCAAACCAGAGATTAAATTGCCAACATCCGCTGGATCACGGAAAAAGGAAGAAAGTTCCAGAAAAACATCATTGATTACTAAATGCAAATTCCTAAATAAAAGAAGTCAGCCTGAAAGGTTATATTGTATATGGTTATATTTATATGACTTCTGGAAAAAAGCAAAATTACACATTCAAGAAGCTCAAAAAATCCAAGTAGGTTAACTCCAAAGAAAATCACATTATAATTAAACAGTAAAACTATAGAAACTTGAAAGCAGCAAGAATTGAAGACTCTAATGTATAAAGGAGCCTCAGTAATACTGTCAACAAATTTCTCATCAGAAGTTTAGAGGCTAGGAGGAAGTGGGGCATAATATATTTAAAACACTGAAAGAAAAACTCTATCAACCTAGAATTCTAAATCTGACAAAACTGCCCTTTAAAAATGAGGGGGAAATTATAATATTTTAGATGAACAAAACCTGAGGTAATTCATTACCACCTGATTTACCCTACAAGAAATGTTCAAGGGAGCCTTTCAGATTGATAATGAATGGATGTTAAAAAGAAACTTGAAATCATGTGAATATATAAAAATTTCCAGTAAAGGTGGGAAAATATTTGTTATTGTTCAATATCTAAGTCGTGTCCAACTCTTTACAACCCCATGGACTATGGCACACCAGGCTTCCCTGTCCTTCACTATATTACAGATCAGATCAGTCACTCAGTCGTGTCCAACTCTTGGCAACCCTATGAATCAGAGCACGCCAGGCCTCCCTGTTCATCACCAACTCCCAGAGTTCACTGAGACTCATGTCCATCGAGTCAGTGATGCCATCCAGCCATCTCATCCTCTGTCATCCCCTTCTCCTCTTGTCCCCAACCCCTCCCAGCATCAGCGTCTTTTCCAATGAGTCAACTCTTCGCATGAGGTGGCCAAAGGACTGGAGTTTCAGCTTTAGCATCATTCCTTCCAAAGAAATCTCAGGGCTGATCTCCTTCAGAATGGACTGGTTGGATCTCCTTGCAGTCCAAGGGACTCTCAAGAGTCTTCTCCAACACCACAGTTCAAAAGCATCAATTCTTCGGCGCTCAGCCTTCTTCACAGTCCAACTCTCACATCCATACATGACCACAGGAAAAACCATAGCCTTGACTAGACGAACCTTTGTTGGCAAAGTAATGTCTCTGCTTTTGAATATGCTATCTAGGTTGGTCATGACTTTCCTTCCAAGGAGTAAGTGTCTTTTAATTTCATGGCTGCAGTCACCATCTGTAGTGATTTTGGAGCCCAGAAAAATAAAGTCTGACACTGTTTCCACTGTTTCCCCATCTATTTCCCATGAAGTGGTGGGACCGGATGCCATGATCTTCGTTTTCTGAATGTTGAGCTTTAAGCCAACTTTTGCACTCTCCACTTTCACTTTCATCAAGAGGCTTTTGAGTTCCTCTTCACTTTCTGCCATAAGGGTGGTGTCATCTGCATATCTGAGGTTATTGATATTTCTCCCAGCAATCTTGATTCCAGCTTGTGTTTCTTCCAGTCCAGCGTTTCTCATGATGTACTCTGCATATAAGTTAAATAAACAGGGTGACAATATACAGCCTTGAAGTACTCCTTTTCCTATTTGGAACCAGTCTGTTGTTCCATGTCCAGTTCTAACTGTTGCTTCCTGACCTGCATACAAATTTCTCAAGAGGCAGATCAGGTGGTCTGCTATTCCCATCTCTTTCAGAATTTTCCACAGTTGATTGTGATCCACACAGTCAAAGGCTTTGGCACAGTCAATAAAGCAGAAATAGATGCTTTTCTGGAACTCTCTTGCTTTTTCCATGATCCAGCGGATGTTGGCAGTTTGATCTCTGGTTCCTCTGCCTTTTCTAAAACCAGCTTGAACATCAGGAAGTTCACAGTTCACATATTGCTGAAGCCTGGCTTTGAGAATTTTGAGCATTACTTTACTAGCGTGTGATATGAGTGCAATTGTGTGGTAGTTTGAGCATTCTTTGGCATTGCCTTTCTTTGGGATTGGAATGAAACTGACCTTTTCCAGTCCTGTGGCCACTGCTGAGTTTTCCAAATGTGCTGGCATATTGAGTGCAGCACTTTCACAGCATCATCTTTCAGGATTTGGAATAGCTCAACTGGAATTCCATCACCTCCACTAGCTTTGTTCGTAGTGATGCTTTCTAAGGCCCACTTGACTTCACATTCCAGGATGTCTGGCTCTAGGTGAGTGATCACCCCATCATGATTATCTGGGTCATGAAGATCTTTTTTGTACAGTTCTTCTGTGTATTCTTGCCATCTCTTCTTAATATCTTCTGCTTCTGTTAGGTCCATACCATTTCTGTCCTTTATCGAGCCCATCTTTACATGAAATGTTCCCTTGGTATCTCTGATTTTCTTGAAGAGATCTCTAGTCTTTCCCATTCTGTTGTTTTCCTCTATTTCTTTGCATTGATCACTGAAGAAGGCGTTCTTATCTCTTCTTGCTATTCTTTGGAACTCTGCATTCAGATGTTTATATCTTTCCTTTTCTCCTTTGCTTTTTGCTTCTCTTCTTTTCACAGCTATTTGTAAGGCCTCCCCAGACAGCCATTTGGCTTTTTTTGCATTTCTTTTCCATGGGGATGGTCTTGATCCCTGTTCCTGTACAATGTCACAAACCTCAGTCCATGGTTCATCAGGCACTTTATCTATCAGATCTAGGCCCTTAAATCTATTTCTCACTTCCACTGTATAATCATAAGGGATTTGATATAGGTCATACCTGAATGCTGTAGTGGTTTTCCCTACTTTCTTCAATTTAAGTCTGAATTTGGCAATAAGGAGTTCAATGTCTGAGCCACAGTCAGCTCCTGGTCTTGTTTTTGTTGACTGTATAGAGCTTCTCCATCTTGGCTGCAAAGAATATAATCAATCTGATTTCGGTGTTGACCATCTGGTGATATCCATGTATAGAGTCTTCTCTTGTGTTGTTGGAAGAGGGTGTTTGTTATGACCAGTGCATTTTCTTGGCAAAACTCTATTAGCCTTTGCCCTGCTTCATTGCGTATTCCAAGGCCAAATTTTCCTGTTACTCCAGGTGTTTCTTGACTTCCTACTTTTGCATTCCAGTCCCCTATAATGAAAAGGACATCTTTTTTGGGTGTTAGTTCTAAAAGGTCTTGTAGGTCTTCATAGAACCGTTCAACTTCAGCTTCTTCAGCGTTACTGGTTGGGGCATAGACTTGGATTACTGTGATATTGAATGGTTTGCCTTGGAAACGAACAGAGATCATTCTGTTATTTTTGAGATTGCATCCAAGTACTGGATTTCGGACTCTTTTGTTGACCATGATGGCCACTCCATTTCTTCTGAGGGATTCCTGCCCTCGGTAGTAGATATAATGGTCATCTGAGTTAAATTCACCCATTCCAGTCCATTTCAGTTCACTGACTCCTAGAATGTCAACATTCACTCTTGCCATCTCTTGTTTGACCACTTCCAATTTGCCTTGATTCATGGACCTGACATTCCAGGTTCCTATGCAATATTGCTCTTTACAGCATCGGACCTTGCTTCTATCACCAGTCACATCCACAGCTGGGAATTCTTTTTGCTTTGGCTCCATCCCTTCATTCTTCCTGGAGTTATTTCTCCACTGATCTCCAGTAGCATATTGGGCACCTACTGACCTGGGGAGTTTCTCTTTCAGTATCCTATCATTTTGCCTTTTCATACTGTTCATGGGGTTCTCAAAGCAAGAATACTGAAGTGGTTTGCCATTCCCTTCTCCAGTGGACCACATTCTGTCAGATCTCTCCACCATGACCTATATCCCAGAGTGTGCTTAAATTCACGTCCATTGAGTTGGTGATGCTATCCAACCATCTCAACCTCTGTCCACTCCTCTGCTCTTGCCTTCAGTCTTTCCCAGTATCAGGGTCTTTTCCAGTGAGTTGGTTCTCAGGTGTCCAAAGTATTAGACCTTCAGCATCAGTTTTTCCAATGAATATTCAAGGTTGACTTCCTTTGGGATTAACTGGTTTGATCTCCTTGCTGTCCAAGGGATTCTCAAGCGTGTTCTCCAGCACCACAGTTCGAAAGCATCAGTTCTTCAGTGCTCAGCCTTCTTTATTGTCCAACTCTCATAACTACTGGAAAAAACAAAGCTTTGACTATAGGAACCTTTGTCAGCAAAGATGTCTCTGATTTTTCATATGCTATCTAGGTTTGTCGTAGCTTTCCTTCTAAGGAACAAGCATCTTTTAATTTCATATTTGTAGTCACCGTCCACAGTGATTTTGGAAACCAAGAAAATAAATCTGACTACTTTCACCTTTTCCCCTTCTATTTGCCATGAAGTGATGGGATTGGATGCCATGATCTTAGTTTTTTGAATGTTGAATTTTAAGCCAGCTTTCTCACTTTCCTCTTTCATCCTCATTAACAGGTTCTTTAATTCCTCTTCACTCTCTGCCATTAGAGTGGTATCATCTGTATATCTGAGGTTGTTGATATTTCTCTTGGCAATCTTAATTCCAGATTGTGAGTTATCCAGCCTGGCATTTCACATAATGTGCTCTGCATATAAGTTAAATATTTGGTGTTACAATACACAGCCTTGATGCACTTCTTCCCCAATTTTGAACCAGGTTGTTATTCCATGTCTGATTCTAACTAATGCTTCTTTACCTGCATACAGGTTTCTTAGGAGACAGGTAAAGTGATTTGGTATTCCCATCTCTTTAAGAATTTTCCCATAGTTTGTTGTGATCCACAGTGTCAAAGGCTTTATCATACTCAATGAAGAAAAAGTAGATGTATTCTGGAATTCCCTTGCTTTCTCTATAATCCAATGAATGTTGGCATTTTTACCTCTGGTTTCTCAGCCTTTTCTAAACATAGATTGTACGTCTGAAAGTTCTTGGTTTGTGTACTGCTGAAGCCTAGCTTGAAGGATTTTGAGCATTACTTTGCTAGCATATGAAAAGGGTGCAATTTTACAATAGTCAAAACATTCTTAGGCATTGTCCTTCTTTGGGATTGGAATGGAAACTGACATTTTCCAGTCCTGTGGCCTCTGCTGAGTTTTCCAAATTTACTGATATACTGAGTGCAGCACTTGAATAGCACTGTATTTTAGGATTTTAAATAGCTCAGCTGGAATTTCATCACCTCCACTGGCTTTATTTGTAGTAATGTTTCCTAAGACCCACTTGACTTCACACTCCAGTGTCTGTCTCTAGGCGAGTGACCATTGTGATTATCTGCATCAAGACATTTTTGGTACAGTTCTTCTGTCTATTCTTGCCATCTCTTCTTAATCTCTTATGCATTTGTTAGATCCTTACCATTTTTGTCCTTTATCATGCCCATCCTTGCATGAAATTTTCCCTTGATATCTCCTATTCTGTTGAAGACATCTCTGGTCTTTCCCATCTTATTGCTTCCCTCTCTTTCTTTGCATTGTTCATTTAAGAAGGCTTTTTTTTTTTTTTCACTCCTTGATATTCTCTGGAACTGTGCATTCAATCGGGTATATCTTTCCCTTTCTCCCTTGCCTTTTTTTTTCTCTGTAAAGCCTCCTCAAACAATCACTTTGCCTTCTTGCATTTCTTTTCCTTTGGGATGGTTTTGGTCACTGCCTCTTGTACAATGTTATGAATGTCTAGAACAGCCAGTATTTTGGTAATTTTGTTTTGCAACTTCACTTTATAATTTCTACTATATTTAAAATACTAATTTATTTAAAATAATTTCAAAACTATATTTGTGACAACAAAAATATAAATACATAATTTGTGATATCAGTAGCATAAAAATGGGATAGAGCTTTATAGTAGTAATCTTTTAAAATGCAATTGGGTTTAAGTTGGCATCAGTCCAAACTAGGTTGTTTTAACTTTAGGATGTAATCATCATTGTAACCATAAGGTAAATACATATGGAATATGCACCAATCCTTAAAATCTTCAAAAAATTGAAAAGTGGGGAACACTTCCTAGCTTGTTTTATGAGGCCAGCATTACTCTTTTTTTAATATAAATTTATTTATTTTAAGTGGAGGCTAATTACTTTACAATATTGTATTGGTTTTGTCATACATTAAAAGCCAGACAAAGACACTACAAGAAATGAAAACCACGGGCTGAAAAAATGCAGAGAAAGCATTTGACAAAATTCAAAACCCATTCATAATAAAGATGTTCTACAAAGTAGATATGGAGAGAACATATCTCAATATAATGACAAAATCACCATTAACATCATACTCAGTGTGAAAAACTAAAGCTTTTCCTCTAAAATTAGGAACAAGGCAAGGATACCCACTCTCACCATTTCTAATTAGGGTATTTGAAGTGGTTAGCCATAGCAACTGGAAAGGCAGTAGCAAAACTGCCTACAGATGTCATGACAGTATAAAATAATATGAAAACAAATTTAAAAACCTAATATCTCCACCAAAAACTATTGAAAATAATAAATGGATTCAGTAGGGCTTCCCAGGCCGCACACCTGCCAATGCAGAAGATGCACATTCAATCCCTGAGTCAGCAAGATCCCTTGCAGAGTAAAATGGCAAGCCACTCCAGTATCTTATCTTGCTGGGATAATCCCATGGACAGAGGAGCCTGGGAGGCTATAATCCACAGGGTCACAAAGAGATGGACACAACTAAGCAACTAAGCACACATACACACAAAAGTTACAAGATTCAAGATTAATGTATAGAAATCTGCAGTTTTATATACACTGCTGCTGCTGCTAAGTCACTAATAATGGGCTATAAAAGATAAAACAAGCAAGCAATGCTGTTTAAAATCATATCAAAAAGAATAAAATGCCTCAGGATAAAACTAACCAAGGTGGTGAAAAGCATATATATATACTCTGAAAGCTATAATACATTGATGAAGGAAATTGAAATTGATACAAAGAAATGAAAAGATGTTCATGGATTAAAAGAATTCATTATCTTAAAATGTCCATACTACCCAAAGCGATCTTCAGATTTAATGATACCCCTATCAAAATACCATTGACATTTTTCACAGAACTAGAACAAATGACCCTAAACTTTGTACCAAACCATTTGTTGCTGTTCAGTCACTGAGTAATGTTTAACTTTTTGCAACCCCTTGGACTGCCTCATACCAGACTTCCCAGTCCTTCACTATATCCCAGAGTTTGCACAAATTCATGTCCACTGAGTTGGTGATACTACCTAACCATCTCATCCTCTCCTGCACTCTTCCTTTTGCCTTCAGTCTTTCCCAGCGTCAGGGTCTTTTCCAATGAGTTGGCTCTTCACCTCAGGTAGCCAAAGTATTGGAGTTTCAGTTTCAGCAAGTCCTTCCAATGAATATTCAGGGTTGATTTCCTTTAGGATTGACTGATTTGATCTGGTAGCCCAAGGGACTCTCAAGAGTCTTCTCCAGCATCATATTTCAAAATCATCAATTCTTTGGTGCTCAGTCTTCTTTATGGTCCAGCACTTACATTCATAAGTGACTACTGGCAAAACCATAGCTTTGACTATACGGACCTTTGTCTGCAAAGTGATGGCTTTGTTGCTGTATATACCGTCTACATTTGTCACAGCTTTCCTTCCAAGGAACAAGTGTCTTTTAGTTTCATGGTTGCCATCACCGTCTGAAGTTATTTTGGAGCCCAAGAAAATAAAATCTGTACCTGCTTCTACTTTGTCCCCTTCTATTTTCCCACTTCTATGAAGTGATGGGACTGGCTGCCACAATCTTCATTCTTTGAATGTTGAATTTTTGTATTGAACCATAAAAAACATCAAATAGCCAAAGAAATCTGGAGAAAAGAAGGAAAGAAAAAAAAAAAAAAAAAACCCTAGGAGTATCATACTCCCTTATTGTAGACTATACTAAAAATCTACAGCTTGATACTGGGACAAAAAGAGATACATAGATCAATGAACCAGAATAGAGGGCCCAGAAATAAGCCTATGCATGCATACTAAGTTGCTCAGTGGTGTCCAGCTCTTTGCAACCCTATAGATAGTAACTCACCAAGCTCCTCTGTCCATGGGACTCTCAAGGCAAGAATACTGGAGTGGCGCCCTCCTCCAAGGGACCTTCCCAAAACAGGGATTGAACCTGAGTCCCTTAGGTTTCCTGCATTCTTAGCACTAGCACCACCTGGGAAGCCCCAATCCCATGTACATACAGTCTACTAATCTACAACAACAACAAATGAAAACTATACAACGGGTAAAAGACACTCCCTTCAACAAGTGGTGTTGGGGAAACTGGACTGCTGCTGCTGCTGCTGCTGCTAAGTCGCTTCAGTCGTGTCCGACTCTGTGCGACCCCATAGATGGCAGCCCAACAGGCTTCCCCGTCCCTGGGATTCTCCAGGCAAGAACACCGGAGTGGGTTGCCATTTCCTTCTCCAGTGCATGAAAGTGAAAAGTGAAAGTGAAGTCACTCAGTCGTGTCCGACTCTTCGCGACCCCATGGACTGCAGCCTACCAGGCTCCTCCGTCCATGGGATTTTCCAGGCAAGAGTACTGGAGTGGGGTGCCATCGCCTTCTCTGGGACAAGTACATGCAAAAGAATGAAATTAGAACATCTCACACCATACACAAAAATTCACTCAAATGATTTAAAGACCTAAATGTAAGACCGGAAACCACAAAACTCCTATAAGAAAACATACAAAAAGTAGTGCACTCTTTGACATAGTCTGACAACATTTTGGGGGATCTGTCTGTTCAGGCAAGAGAAACAAAAGCAAAAAATAAACAAATGTGACCTAGTCAAACTTAAAAGATTCTGCATAGTGAAAGAAATCATCAACAAAAGGAAAAGAAAAACCTACTGAATGGGACAAGATATTTGCAAATGATATGGCTGATAAGGGGTTAATATCCAAAATATATTTCAAGAGCTCATATAATTTAATATAAAAAATACAATGAGAAAAAGTTATTTTATAACCTAAGTAGAGGGGAAAGAAGACATCTAGAACATTAATAATTTCTTCACTAATGATTTTTATTCCAGAAGCTTACTCTGTTTTTATAGATTTTACTTAGGCTAGAATTTTTAAATAAAATTAGACTATATTGTAAAAAAAAAAAAATGTTTCTAGATGCAATAAGACTTTATCTTTATAATTATTAAAGAAATCAATGCAGTAGTTTAAAAATATCCCAATAAGAATCATAATGGGATGTAAGTAGTAGGATATGAATTTGAAGCAATGAAGATATATTCTTTTAATCCATTGTATTAGATCCAATTTAAACAGGATTCGTAAAACTTTTATTGCAAGGGGCTAGAATTCTGGATCAATGGAAAAAAGATAAAAGATTTACACACACACAGACCACTACCATCTTCCCTACCATCACAACTAAAATACTTATCAACTATAGTTACCAAAAACAAGTTTTAAAAATGACCAAAAAATAGAGAAACAGACTAAATTTACATTTGACTATGAACTGTATCCTTTATTCTTCGTTCATGCTGAAATGACTGTGTGTTGTTGGAGGCATGGAGTCCCACTTTTATCATAGGCAGAAGGCACACAATAGGGTTTGATCTTGCTCTTCTTTCTGAGGTTTTTGAAATCAAGGGAGGTCCTTGTTCAGAGAGAACATCCACTTCAGAAAAGCCAGTTGTTTGTCACATATTTATTTCAGGCAGAGCAGAGGCAAAGGTGAGTAAGGATACAAAAAAAAAAAAAAAAAAAAAAAAGGCACCATAGTTGGATTTAGAACCCATGGATTATAATGCCACATTTGCTTTTGTTTCATGGTCCTGAAAGTCTGACAGCTGCTAATGATCTCAGTACACCTTTCTTCTAGCAGGATGAGAGTTACTGCCCGGAAGGGCCCCTCTGCTGGTACTGCACCAGTAGACATGTGCAAGTAGACATGGTTCAGGACTCGAGGAGGAAACAGGAGGTGGTTCTCATGGCTGCTGTGTCTCAGGGAAAGGGTGTGGAATCCAGATAGTCATCAAGAAGGTATTAAGAAATCAAAGCAGATCCTTGAAAACTAAAGGGATAATTATACAGTTCTTTACAGGAGCTTTGGCTTATATACTTATAGGAGTGTCCCTTTAAGTCATCTTATTATTTGGGACTGTTGCCTCTTCCTCTGCAACTGATGCAACCAGTTTTTCTTTAAGAGTTTCCATTTGAGGGAGCTTGTCTTAAGAGAAGACAACATCAGCTTCATGTGATTCCTTGAGTGCAAGAGCCACCCCAACTTGTTTTTTAAAATCATATCTCTAGATACTTTTAAAAGAATCAGGGAAAGGGGAGAGTTCTCTGCCTGTCATTCATTTTTATTTCCCATACTTTTATTTTCTCCTGTGATTTTTAATACAATTCTCATAAAAGACTTGGCAGAGGGGCAGGGGAGCGGGAGGAAGGCAGAAAAACCCATATCATCATCTGAAACTTCCAGTGACTGAATGAATGATGTTAAACACAATTTGGGATTCCATATTAAATAAAACATTTTGGTGTACCTGGAGCACATACGATCCCTCCACCGTACCCCACCAATCAGACTCTGTAGATTCCCCAAAGCTGGCGGGGACCTGAGATGTAGACTATATTGCAGAGAACCCTAACGAAAAATAGAACAGCCCAAGCCTGGGCAATGGTAAATACTGTACAGTCATCATGCTCGGTCGCTTCAGTCCTGTCTGACCCTCTGCGACCCCATGAACTGTAGCCCACCCAGGCTCCTCAGTCCATGGGATTTTCTAGGCAAGAATACTGGAGTGGATTGTCATGCTCTTCTCCAGGGGCTCTTCCCAACCCAGGGATTGAACCTGTGTCTCCTCTACCACAAGTGGATTCTTTACTGCTGAGCCAATGGGGAAGCCCTAAATACAGCATAACTGAGTTCAATTTACCTGGACCTCTAACAAGGACCTGACATGGACCCTGTTACTGGGAGCCTTCTGCACCACGATTCTGTTTCCTGGGGCATATGCTTGGTGAGAAGTTTGCTTAAACTGGAGCCCTGCCTTGCCTGGCATTTTCAGGACCTTGTCCCAGTTGGAGGGCAAATTCTCACTGACAACTAATGGAGTATCTGAATGATGGGGTTAGTACCCATGTCACAGCATCTCAGATTTTCTGCATCATAAGCCTGGCCGCTCTTCTTAGCTCTCCTTCTCCACGTAATTGAACACCTGGCCCCACCCTAGACATTTCTCCAAGTCACACTTGTAGCATATTCCTCTCCAGTCTACTCCCCTTTAGTCTACACCCCTTTAAATTCAATGCTTATTTAATGATTACTAAAGAATTTATGTGACATGGAAAATATTCTTAATTTTTTTTTTTTTTTACAATTAGAGACATATGAATATTCCTCAAGAGTGATTTCGTTGTTGTTGTTCAGTTGATAAGTCTTGTCCAGTTCTTTGTGACTCCATGGATTGTAGCTTGCCAGGCTTTCTGTCCATGGGGTTTTCCAGGCAAGAATACTAGAATGGGTTTCCATCTCCTTCTCCAGAGGATCTTCTTGACCCAGATATCAAACCCACATCTCCCATGTCTCCTGCATTAGCATGCAGATTCTTTACACTGAGCTACCAGGGAAGCCCCCAACAGTGATTACTGGGGCCGTATTTTCACATGTTATGTTACTGTAAATAGAACATAGATATGCTCTGAGCTTGCCTTTGATGATTTAATAAAGCCTGAACCACTGTGGACATTTGAAATTCACCAATAATTCCAAGACTTTTTGCATTTCAGGTCTCCAAGTCACAGCCTCTGGACTGGCACCAGGAATAAGTTCCCCTCATAGCTCATCCGTCGTGTTCCATTTGTGTGTGTTGTTGTTGTTGTTTGTCCTACAGAATTACTCCCAGATGATCTCCTTTCACGTCTTCAATATTTGAAAGGCAAACATACATTTTGACCCCCGTTCCATTTCTGAAAAACTGAATCTCCAAATATCCTCATAAGTCAGCCACTCAAAGGACAAATATATTTGTTATTTTAATTGATCTATGTATTTAAATGACAGTGTGATTGTCAGGGAAGCCAGACATAAATTCAGGAAAATGTTCATGTCAGGTTATTAAAAATTTGGTCATTATTATTAACTGTTATTTTATTTGAGAACATCTTAGCTATGAATTATTGCTAAATTATTGTTATTAATGATTGTGGCTTTTAACATTGTTCCTAGTGATCATATTCCTCAAAGAGACTTAGCACCATGAGTTTCTAGTTCCACTTTTTCATATACTCTTGCAGTGTGGTAGGAGATAAGACCCTTGGGGTGAGATCACATTGAGTTTTCCTTTGACATAGCCCAGATCCTAACTGCCTCCTGGGTCTGCTTGCCTGCTGACAGATACTGGATGCTCCTTTACGGATGCTGTTTCCAATCTCACCCCTGGAGGTTTGTGTCCCTCTAGAACTGCCTGCGTATGGTACTCCAGCTCCTCAGCTTGCTCCATCTCTACTTTCCTCCAGAAAGATTACTTAGGTCTATTCCTTTTAGTAACTTTACTGTTTATATTTAGTATAAGGACTATTTTAAATATTTATTTAATTATTATTATTTACAGAAACCTGAATGCATACCTTATTAGGAACTGAACCTGCCTTCTAACAATTACAGGCTAGTGGAGTGGCAGACAACAAGCTAGGCTGTCTTGTACAGTGTTCCTGGCATGCCCTGTGAGACCAAGACAGTAGCCAGAAGCCCTTCTCCCAGCTTCCCTTCATTTCAGTTCAGTTCAGTCATTCAGTTGTGTCCAACTCTTTGCAACCCCATGGACTGCAGCATGCCAGGCCTCCCTGTCCATCACCAACTCCTGGAGTTTACTCAAACTCAGGTCCATTGAGTCAGTGATGCCATCCAACCATCTCATCTTCTGTCTTCCCCTTCACCTCCCACCTTCAGTCTTTCCCAGCATCAGGGTCTTTTCCAATGAGTCAGTTCTTCACATCAGGTAGCCAAAGTATTGGAGCTTCAGCTTCAGCATCAGTCCTTCCAGTGGATATTCAGGACTGATTTCCTTTAAGATGGACTGGTTGGATCTCCTTGCATTCCAAGGGACTCTCAAGACTGTTCTCCAACACCACAGGTCAGAAGCATCAATTCTTCAATGCTCAGCTTTATCATCCAACTCTCACATCCATACATGACTAATGGAAAAACCATAGCTTTGACTAGATGGACCTTTGTTGGCAAAGTAATGTCTCTGCTTTTTAACATGATGTCAAGGTTGGTCATAGCTTTTCTTCCAAGGAGCAAGTTTCTTTAATTTCATGGCTTCAGTCACCATCTGCAGTTATTTTGGAGCCCCAAAAAATAAAGTCTATCACTGTTTGCATTGTTTCCCTGTCTATTTGCCATGAAGTGATGGGACTGGATGCCATGATATTAGTTTTTTGAATGTTGTTTAAAACCAATTTTTTCACTCTTGTCTTTCACTTTCATCAAGAAGCTCTTTAGTTCTTCTTTGCTTTCTGCCGTAAGGGTGGTGTCATCTGCATATCTGAGGTTATTGATATTTCTCCCGGCAATCTTGATTCCAGCTTGTGCTTCATCCAGTTCAGCATTTCGCATGATGTATACTGTACATAAGTTAAAGAAGCAGGGTGAAATATACATCCTTGACATACTCCTTTCCTGATTTGGAACCAGTCTGTTGTTCCGTGTCCAGTTCTAGCTCTTGCTTCTTGACCTGCATACAGATTTCTCAGGAGACAGGTAAAGTGGTCTGGTATTCCCTTAGCCTCCAATAACTCCTACTGTCCCTTCCTCTTTCCTACCCTCCTCATATATCTTCAGCCTGAAATTTAATCAGGGAAGAACAAGGCCCTACCCACCCCTCTTCTGGTGCCCACTTGAAATGTGCTTTTCCCTGCCTTTCATTTCTACCCTCATGAGAAACGATCAAAGAACTGAATGAAAGTTTTTTAGAAAGGGAAGGGTCTCCTATGAAGGTAATGCTTCATTTTAATTTTATTTTGTTCATATTATAGCCACCCATTTGTGAACAGGAATTCCTGTTGCAGCATTTTCCAATGTTTGCCATGGTGTAACTTGTTACAGAAGACAATCCCACATGACAAACAATGTTTTATACCTTAAGTATTATCAAGCTTCATCTGTATTGAAAAGTTCATAAGTTGAATTTCAGATTTATGTAATATATAGTACTGCCTCAAATTGGTATAAGTTTTTAAGGTCTGTTGATTTGAAGGGAATTTCAGTAAAATATGTATATAATAATATTGGCAATATGCAGAAATAAGAAAAGCAGCATGGAATTTATTGAAGTTTGGAAAATACCTTCCTAAAATATCTTCCGGTCCTCCCAGAATAACCTTATTTCTGCCTAGGCAGAGATTTACTTGCCACAAAAAATCCTGGTAGTTTCCTTTTTCCTTAACCTACTCAGAACTCACCACTGTTGCTTTTCTTCTACATGCCCTTCATCGAGGCTGCTCATTTTTTACCTGAATGCTTAAGGACCCTTTGCTCATTTATGAAGGTACAGAAAGAGGGTCACTTCTATCTCTGAATCTCAGGACAACTTCTGCATACTCCATGCCCTATATATCCTAAACTCCAGGGATAAAACAAGGTTCAACATGCACAAACCTAAGAAAAGTGTAAGATAGTGTTTTAAGTTTGCACACAAACACATACTCGACTGACTGTATAATTAAAGGAGGAGTGAATACAGAAAAATACAAGAGGCTTAAGGTCTGTAGGACTGGTATACATGTTTTCTCTTTCCAAACCTAGGCTCTAAGTCTTTCAAAGCAAGGAATTTCATGTTTGGTATTATCTGCTTGTTTAATATTGGTCTTATCTTTATACACTCCACCAATGATATACACAGACCCTCTTACACCACTTTCAAGTATAAGATTCAGAAGGACAGAACTGAGACCTCTTTAAGTATGTCCACATGATCCAAAATAGAGTCTAGCAAATAGTAGACCATGAAGAAAGGTTTAGTGAATTGATTCTATTATTCTCTTTTTTTTTTTTCTCTCCTCAATCTCAGAAGTGACCTTATTTGAATTTACTTTATCTAGTGAGATCATCAAAAATCTTTCCTATGATGTGGTCTTCCAAATGTAAAAGTATGGGCAGGACATTGCTCTCCAGATGATCTCAGGACAGGGCAGAAACACTGAACCATCTAAGCTCCCACTCAGGGAAGCAGGTATCTGACCTCATAGGAAACAGGGAGTTTTGTGTGAGGTGAGTATCGGTCATAACTACCAGGCGTAAAGCCTCCACCCTCAATAGCTTAAGAACAGGTATCTGCAAACTGAGTCATTGCCACTGTCAATAATCTTGGGATTACTGGGACATGCTCTTGGATACGCCAAGGGACTTTCCCTAACAGAAAGTGATTCCTTGTATCCAAGAAACACACCCAAAACATAATTCCTTAAAATAATGCCTGACTTCTACCATCCAGAATTTGTGAATGATTTGCTTAAATCTGGGTCACAATGACAAGAACATGAGTCTCTAAGGGCACACCTGCCAAAAGGCGGCTGCTGTCCATGATGGTAAAGACACTGGTGTTTCTTCAGCTTTAGTGTCCCTAGACCTCTCAAAGAAAAATTCTATTGCAAGCTTGGTCCCTTGGATCTACAAACTTTTCCTCAGGCACTGAGCCAGCCACAAGTTGTTGTTGTTCAGTCACTGAGTCATGTTCAACTCTTTGCAACCCTGTGGACTGCAGGGTGCCAGGCTTCCCTGTCCTTCACTATCTCCAAGAGTTCCCTCAACCTTATGTCCATTTAGTTGATGATGCCATCCAACCAACTTAGCCTCTGTCATCCCCTTCTCCTCCTGCCCTTAATTTTTCCCAGCATCAGGGTCTTTTCCAATGAGTTGGTTCTTTGCATTAGTTGGCCAAAGTGTTGAAGCTTCAGCCTCAGCATCAGTCCTTCCAAATCAATATTCAGGGTTGATTTCCTTTAGGACTTACTGGTTTGATCTTCTTTCCGTCCAAGGGACTCTCAAGAGTCTTCTCCAGCACCAATTCTTTGGCCCTCAGACTTTTTATTGTCCACCTCACACCCATACATAACTTCTGGAAAAACCATAGCTTTGACTATATGGAACTTTGACTGCAAAGTGATATTTCTGTTTTTTAATACACTGTCTAGGTTTGTCATACCTTTCCTTCCAAGGAGTAAGAATCTTTTAATTTCATGGCTACAATCACTGCAGCTGCCATTAAGTGAAGAGGGCATGACAGCTCCTCCAGCCACTCAGTCAGTGTTAACCTGTTAGGTCAGCTGGTCACCAACACCTCCTCCTTGACTAATATAGAGTCCCTGAAACCAGCTGACAGGGAGAAAAAGCCCAGATTTGATTCATGGATGACTAGCTCAGTGAGTAGGCAAAAGCCAAAAATGAACTACTACATCACTTCAGCCTCAGTTCAAGTTTGACCTAAAACACAAGAGTGATGTGAAACTCAACACTTGGAGTGGAAAAAATACAGAGCAAAGGAAATCTAGATGTCTCTTAATGTAAATAAATACAATGTGTTAATAATAATGATGTCCAAGGTTCAAAGTGTATGTATAATTAAATTGCATGACAACAATAACACATGAGCCTGGAAGTAAGCTGGCAAATTTAAAACATTCTAAGTTCCCTAGATTTTTCTGAGAAAGAGTGTAAGCACTCATATATATTAGATTATAAATCAAAGACGTATGTTATAATCTCTGGTGTGTGTGTGTGTTAAATTGCTTCAGTTGTTTCCACCTCTTTGCAATCCTTTTGACCATTGCCCACCAGGCTTCTCTGTCCATGGGATTCTCCAGGCAAGAATACTAGATTCCAGGGGAATCTTCCCAACCCAGGGATCAAATCTGATAATCTCTGGAGCACCCTCTAAAAGAAATTTTTTTAAAAAAACCTGAAAAGTGTAGGGGGAGGGAGGTATAATCCAGGGCATTTACTCAATCTAAAAGGAGGCAAGGGACTTCCATGGTGGTCCAGTGGTTAAGATTTCACCTCCCAATGCAGGGTGTGTGGGTTCGATCCCTGGTCAGGGAGTTAAGATCCCACATACTTCGTGGCTAAAAACAAAGCATAAAAAAGAGAAGTAAAACAATAAAAGGAGGCAAGAGCAGGGACATAAAGGGATGTTAAAGCAATGGGAGAAGAGTTCCAGTTCCAGTGAGGATGAAAAAAGTTGGCGAGAGCTTCACGTTCACCTCAACAAAAGGCAAACATCACATAAACTACAGAGCCAAACTTTCTCAAAGTCACCAGGGCAGACATTTCAAAATAATCAAAGATCTTGAGACTCACAAGGCGGCAGAAGGTGAGCACTGACTACCTATGTCAGACACTGGAGAAACAGAGATTAAGTGCTGTAAATCAAACAAGGTGAACACAGACAAAGTGTGTAACAAATTGCCAAAACCTGAGTGTGAGCTAGCATGCCTGGGTATCACAGAAACAGGGGACTTTGCACCACTTGAAGATTCTGCTTGATTCCCCATTTGGTGCTCATGAGAAATTCTGCTGCTGCTGCTAGGTCGCTTCAGTCGTGTCCGACTCTGTGCGACCCCAAGAAGGAGAAGGCAAATACCTTCAGTGGTGCTGACATAGAGGAGGGAGCAACCATTATTGTAAGAAAGGCACAAAGCCCCACTAAGACGTTTCCTGCCTGTTTGGAGGGGGAGGTTTCAAACTCTGTTGCCCCCACAGCACAGATAAAGATACATCGTGACTGACTAGGGGAAAAGTAGAAGCAAAGAAACTTTTTATATTCCTAGGGGGGATAGAAGGGAACGTCTTGGTCCCAAATTCATGTACAAATACCATTAGAGGTTTTTATATTAGGAGATGGCAGAAACTTTCTCTCGTATAAATCTTCCAACAATACAAAGAAGAGTTTGGTTGCTAGAGGAAGCAGACACAAGACCACTGAGAAAGCCCCATATTCAAGACACAAGCAGTGGGGTCCTGCCTAAGACTGAGGATGGACCAGGGTGATAGATAATGCCCTAGTCCCCTTACCAGGCTCATAAGCATCAAGTAATGAAAGGCTGAGGGCAGGAGGAGAAGAGGGCAGCAGCAGATGAGATGGTTGGATGGCATCACCAACTCAGTGGACATAAGTTTGAGCAAACTCTGGGAGATAGTGGAGGACAGAGGAGCCTGGTGTGCTGAGGTCCATGGGGTCTCAAAGAGTTGGACACGACTTAGGGACTGAACGACAACAAAGCAAGTCTACCAGTGGAGGGCAGGAAAGAGTGTAGAAAGAGACCAATTCTGTAGTATAAGTGTACCAGGAAAACTTGGAGCTGAGGGTGGAGTAGGAAAACTGAGAAAAATCCTCCATCACCCCAGCCTCCACCCTAAGCATGAGCTAATACTAGAAGAATTTGAAATCTGAGTTGCCCAGACATAACCATAGCAACGGAAGAATCCCAGATTCACCTCCACTCCTTAGCAGGTTTACCCAATTCCCATACTAACAGCCCTGACAGACAGGCCTGCCATTATCTAGACATAAAATTATTCACCTCCGGCATTTGAAAAAGGGCATTTCAAAAATAAGAAAAGGTCAATCAATCAGTAAGTATAGCAATTCTAAATTTTCATGACCCTAAATATGTAAATAATAACTGACAGAAATAAATGAAGAAATAGATAAATCCATAATCACAGTGAGAGAGTTTCACACACCTTTTGCAATAATTGATATGATAAATAGGCACAAATCAGTAAGTACAGAAAAGATTTGAAAAACATAATTAGTACACTTAACCTAATTGACAGGTCAAAAACATCACATACAATATCTGAAGAATGCACATTCTTCTAAAATGCATGTTTCATTTTTTAATGACCACAACTGACATAAACCAACTTTCAAAATTGTTAAAGTTTCAATCATTAAGAATATTACAAATCATGTAAAATAAAGCTAGAAATTAAAAAATAAAATGTAACAAGACAATCCTCAAGTGCTTGAAAGTGCATTACACTTCTAAATAACCCTTGAGTCAAAGAGGGAATAACAATGGAATTGCTTGTTTTAATTTTAGTTGAATCATAGTAAAATTAAAATTATCAAAATTTATTAAATATGGCTAAGAACTGATTAGAGGAAATGTATAGCAGTAAGTGCATACTTTAGACAGACATCAAAATCAATAACCTAAGCTTGGACAAACTAAGCAATAACCTAGCACTTTCTAAAGCTGGTAAAAGAACAGAAAGTTAAATCTCAAGGAAGAAGAACACAGAAAATTAACAAAGACACAAATCGGTTTTTTGAAAATGCCAACGTAATTGATAGACTTCTATGTAAGCTAGTAAGTAAAAATGGAGAAAGCACACATTGCCAATAGTAGGAATGAAATTAAAACAGGTATTAGTAATATAAAGAAGATACTATACAGCTTGTGCTGAATCCGCCTGCCACCTGTTTTTCAAATTTGTAAACAAAGTTCCAGTGAGATACAGCTGCCTCCACTCATTTATCTATTCTCTATGGTTGTTTTCTTCATAACAGAATTAAATACTTGCAACAGAGATTACATTGCACTCAAAACATACAGTATTTACTAGCCAGTTCTTTGCAGAAAATTTAACTGTGTTATAAAGAATGTTATCTGATGAAACAAAATTTATGTTTGAAGGCAAGACAAGCAAAGTTAAGCATAACATACTTCCTGCCCCTACTGAGCCCTCCCTAATGTGCAGTATACATCTGTATTATATATTAACCAGATCTCCTCAAAGGTGGGAAAGCCTGCTTGACCATAAAGATCAATGTTGTTTTTCCTTATTCTAATGCCAGCATTGTAACTCCTGAGAAGATAAATTTTTCTTTCCTAATTCTGCATGTGGTCATCATGACCTATTGCACGTCTTCCTCTTGCAGATCTGGGCTACGTATATTAGTGAACTTTACATAAAATTTCAGTGTGTTATTTTGATGTACAATCTTTTTCTCAAAACAACTAATCTCAAAAATATACAAGCAACTCCTACAGTTCAACTCCAGAAAAATAAATGACCCAATCAAAAAATGGGCCAAAGAACTAAATAGACATTTCTCCAAAGAAGACATACAGATGGCTAACAAACACACGAAAAGATGCTCAACATCACTCATTATCAGAGAAATGCAAATCAAAACCACTATGAGGTACCATTTCACACCAGTCAGAATGGCTGTGATCCAAAAGTCTACAAGCAATAAATGCTGGAGAGGGAGAAAAGGGAACTCTCTTACACTGTTGGTGGGAATGCAAACTAATACAGCCACTATGGAGAACAGTGTGGAGATTCCTTAAAAAACTGGAAATAGAACTGCCTTATGATCCAGCAATCCCACTGCTGGGCATACAGACTGAGGAAACCAGAAGGGAAAGAGACACGTGTACCCCAATGTTCATCGCAGCACTGTTTATAATAGCCAGGACATGGAAGCAACCTAGATGTCCATCAGCAGATGAATGGATAAGAAAACTATGGTACCTATACACAATGGAGTATTACTCAACCATTAAAAAGAATACATTTGAATCAGTTCTAATGAGGTGGATGAAACTGGAGCCTATTATACAGAGTGAAGTAAGCCAGAAAGAAAAACACCAATACAGTATACTAACGCATATATATGGAATTTAGAAAGATGGTAACAATAACCCTGTGTACGAGACAGCAAAAGAGACACTGATGTATAGAACAGTCTTATGGACTCTGTTGGAGAGGGAGAAGGTGGGATGATTTGGGAGAATGGCATTGAAACATGTATAATATCATGTATGAAACGAGTTGCCAGTCCAGGTTCGATGCACGATATTGGACGCTTGGGGCTGGTGCACTGGGAGGACCCAGAGGGATGGTATGGGGAGGGAGGAGGGAGGAGGGTTCAGGATGGGGAACATATGTATACCTGTGGCAGATTCATTTCGGTATTTGGCAAAACTAATACAATTATGTAAAGTTTAAAAATAAAATAAAATTAAAAAAAAAAGTGCGTATGACTATGTCTTCAGTTTCTAACAAGCAGATGAGTCCTCAGAGTATTCTGAAAGACTGTCTCCTGGTTACAATTCTCAGGTTGGCTAGAATAAAATTATCTCTCTCTCTCTCTCTCTCTCTCTATATATATATATAGGGGGCTTCCCAGGTGTTGCTAGCAGGAGACATAATAGATGCAAGTTGGATCCCTAGATCAGAAAGATCCCCTGGAGGAGGGCGTGGCAGTATTCTCAGCACACACACACACACACACACACATGCCTGTGTGTATATATATTGCTGCTGCTGCTAAGTCGCTTCAGTCGTGTCCGACTCTGTGCGACCCCATAGACGGCAGCCCACCAGGCTCCCCCGTCCCTGGGATTCTCCAGGCAAGAACACTGGAGTGGGTTGCCATTTCTTTCTCCAATGCATGGAAGTGAAAAGTGAAAGTGAAGTCGCTCAGTCATCTCCGACTCTTAGTGACCCCATGGACTGCAGCTCACCAGGCTCCTCCGTCCATGGGATTTTCCAGGCAAGAGTACTGGAGTGGGGTGCCATCGCCTTCTCGGGTATATATATTACACACACACATATATACGATACATGCAATTTATTTTCTGTTTTTTATCTTACCAGATTTCCATCATTTTTATTGCTTTTTCAAAAATCTAGTTTTTGTCTTGATTTTTCTCAAAACTGTATCTTTCTTTTCCATATTATCAATTCCTGGTCATATTTTAATTATCTCATTTCTCCCTCTTTTATGTTGTACTTTTCCAAAAAAAAAATGCTTTGATAGATATTGTCGTTGAGTTGCTGAGTCATGTCCAACTTTTTGCAACCCCATGGACTGTAGCACACCAGACTCCTCTGTTCTCCACTGTCTCTGGAAAGTGAAAAGTGAAAGTGAAAGTCGCTCAGTCTTGGACAACGCTTTGTGACCCCGGGGACTATATGTCCATGTAATTCTCCAGGCCAGAATACTGGAGTGGGTACCCTTTCCCTTCTCCAGGGGATCTTCCCAACCCAGGGATAGAACCCAGGTCTCCCACATGGCAGGTGGATTCTTTACCAGCTGAGCCACAAGGGAAGCCCCTATCTCTGGGACTTTGCTCAAATTCATGTCCATTGAATCAGTGATACTATCTAGCCATTTCATCTTCCGCTGCTACCCTTCTCCTTTTGCCTTCAATCTTTCCCAGCACCAAGGTCTCTTCCAATGTAACTGACTCTACACATTAGTTGCCAAAAGTTTTGGAGCTTCAGTTTCAGCAACAGTCTTTTCAGTGAATCAACTCAGATCAGTTGCTCAGTCGTGTCCGACTCTTTGCGACCCCATGAATCGCAGCATGCCAGGCCTCCCTGTCCATCACCAACTCCCGGAGTTCACCCAGACTCACGTCCATCGAGTCAGTGATGCCATCCAGCCATCTCATCCTCTGTCGTCCCCTTCTCCTCCTACCCCCAACCCCTCCCAGCATCAGACTCTTTTCCAATGATTCAACTCTTCGCATGAGGTGGCCAAAGGACTGGAGTTTCAGCTTTAGCATCATTCCTTCCAAAGAAATCCCAGGGCTGATCTCCTTCAGAATGGACTGGTTGGATCTCCTTGCAGTCCAAGGGGCTCACAAGAGTCTTCTCCAACACCACAGTTCAAAAGCATCAATTCTTCGGCACTCAGCCTTCTTCACAGTCCAACTCTCACATCCATACATGATCACAGGAAAAACCATAGCCTTGACTAGACGAATCTTTGTTGGCAAAGTAATGTCTCCGCTTTTGAATATGCTATCTAGGTTGGTCATAACTTTCCTTCCAAGGAGTAAGCGTCTTTTAATTTCATGGCTGCAGTCACCATCTGTAGTGATTTTGGAGCCCAGAAAAATAAAGTCTGACACTGTTTCCACTGTTTCCCCATCTATTTCCCATGAAGTGGTGGGACAGGATGCCATGATCTTCGTTTTCTGAATATTCAGGTTTAATTTCCTTTAGGATTGACTAGTTTGATCTTGTGATCAAAGGGACTCTCTTGAGTCTTCTCCAGCACCATAACTCAGAAGCTTCAATTCTTTGGTGCTAGGCTTCTTTATGCTCCAACTGTTACATATGTGCATAACTACTAGAAAAATCATAGCTTTATATAGAACTTTGTCAGCAAAGTGATGGCTCTGCTCTTTAATATGCTATCTAGGTTTGTCATAGCTTTCCTTTCAAGGAGCAAGCATATTTTAATTTCATGGCTGCAGTCACCATTTGCAGTGATTTTTGAGCCCAAGGAAGCAAAATCTGCCATGGCTTCCACTATTTCCCCTTCTATTTGCTATGAAGTAATGGAACCCAGTGCCATGATCTTAGTTTTTTTTTGATATTGAGTTTCAATCCAGCTTTTTCACTCTTTCACCCTCATCAAGAGGCACTTTAGTCCTCTTCACTTTCTGCAATTAGAGGGGTATTATCTGCATATCTGAGGTTTTTATCTTTCTCCCAGCAGTCTAGATTCTAGCTTGTGATTCATCCAGCCCAACATTTTGCATGATGTACTCTGAACATTTATAACTTTTTCTAATTTTTTATTTTATAAGAAATATATTAAATAAATATAATAAAAAAAGCATCTATTTCTACAAATTTGCCTAGAAACACAGCTTTCTCTGTATTTCTCTAATTGATAATGCTATGTTTTAAGTATTACTTGATTCTAAGGTGCTTTTCCATATAAAAAAATTATTTAAACTTTTAAGTAAATGACTTTGTGTTTAATGCTTGAATTTTACTTCTAAACTAACTGTGTTTTGATTAGTGAATATGCTTTGTATAATTTTATTCCTTGAAATTTATTGACACTTGCTTTGTGGCCTAGTAGGTCTATAGGTTTTCTGAGTATTTCATATTTGTTGAATAAAATTGTTTACACTCTAATTTGGGGCATTTTAAATTATTTTAAAAACACCTTTATGAAATTCCAACTAAAAAAATATAGAGCATATTTAATATTTAGTTTTAAACCAGCTCTTTCACGCTCTTCCTTCACTTTCATCAAGAGGCTCTTTAGTTCTTCTTCGCTTTCTGCCATTAGAGTGGTATCATCTGCATATCTGAGGTTGTTGATGTTTCTTGCACCTATCTTGGTTCCAGCTTGTAACTCATCCACCCCAGCATTTCTCATGATGTGTTCCGCATACAGGCTAAAAAACAGGGTGTCATACTCCTTTCTCAATCCTGAACCAATCAGTTGCTCCATACAGGGTTCTAACTGTTGCTTCTTGACGCATATACAGGTTTCTCAGGAGTTAGATAAGACAGTCTAGTATTTCCATTTCTTTAAGAGCTTTCCACGGTTATATTCTACACAGTCAAAGGCTTTAGGATAGTTGAGTCGGAGGCAAATGTTTTTCTGGAATTCCCTTGCTTTTTTTATGATCCAGGGAATGTTGACAATTTGATCTCTGGTTCCTCTGTCTTTTCTAAACCCACCTTGGGTGTCTAAAATTTCTTGATTCATGTAATACTGAAGCCTAGCATGCAAAGTTTTAAACATTACCTTTCTAGCTTGGGAAATGAGTGTAATTGTCTGATGTTTTTGAACATTCTTTAGTACTACCCTTCTTGGGAATTGGGATAAAGATTGACCTTTTCCAGTCCTGTGGCCACTGCAGGGTCTTCCAGATTTCCTGAAATATTGAGTACAACACTTTGATAGCATCATCTTTTAGGGTTTTGAATAACTCTACTGAAATTCCATGACACCCACTAGCTTTATTGATAGCAGTGCTTCCTAAGGCCCACTTGACTTCACACTCCAGAATATCTGGCTCTGGGTGACTGACCACACCATTGTAGTTATCCTGTTCATTAAGATCATTTTTGTATAGTTCTTCTGTGTAATCTTCCTATCTCTTCTGTGTCTACTAGGTCTCTACCATTTTTGTCTTTTATTGTGCCCATATTTGGGTGAAATATTCCCTTGTATTTCCAATTTTCTTGAAGAAGGGGGAAGAGAGAGTCTTTCCCTTTCTGCTGTTTGCCTCTCTTTTTATGCACTGTTCATTGAAGAAGGTCTTCTTGTCTCTCTTTGCTAGTCTTTGGAACTCTGCATTTAGTTGGAATGCCTTTCCCTTTTTCCTTTTGTTTTTAGCTTCTCTTCTTTATTCAGCTATTTGTAAAGCCTCCTCAGATAACTACTTTGTCGTCTTGCTTTTTTTTTTTCCCCACCTCTGGGATGATTTTGTTCTCTGCCTCCTGTACAATACTATGGGCTTCCATCAACAGTTCTTTAGGCACACTGTTTACTATATCTAATCCCTTGAATCTATTTATCACCTCCATTGAATATTCATAGGGGATTTGATTTGAGTCGTACCTGACTGGCCTAGTAGTTTTCCCTGCTTTCTTTAGTTTAAGCCTAACTTTTGCTATGAGAAGCTGAAAAATTGGCTCTAAAACATATATAGCCAACTGATTTTCAATAAAAGGGTCAAAGTAATTCAATGGACAAAAAAAATAATAATCTTGTCAACAAATGGTGGATGCTGATACAGAAATAAACAAAGTTTGGCCTGCACTTCACATCATATGAAAATTAACTCAGATATATCACACACTAAAACATAAAATCTAAGACTGTACAATTTCTGGGAGAAAACATAGGACAAAATTAGTTACCGTGGGTTAGGAAAATAGTTATTAAAAATCAGTATCCAAAATACATAAATAACTCATAAAATCAAACATTAAAAAACAGCTCAATAGAAAAATGGGCAACAGTCCCTTCATAAAAAAGGATGCCTCCAAACAGCCAATAAAAGTATTTTAGAGCTTCTGAAAGTTATTAATATTTAGTAAAGACTTTATTCAAAATGCAAGGAAAGATCACTACAACTAGTGTTCACTTCAGTCACTCAGTCGTGTCCAACTCTTTGCGACCCCATGAATCGCAGCACACCGGGCCTCCCTGTCCATCACCATCTCCTGGAGTTCACTCAAACTCACGTCCATTGAGTCGGTGATGCCATCCAGCCATCTCATCCTCTGTCGTCCCCTTCTCCTCCTGTCCCCAATCCCTCCCAGCATCAGAGTCTTTTCCAATGAGTCAACTCTTTGCATGAGGTGGCCAAAGTACTGGAGTTTCAGCTTTAGCATCATTCCTTCCAAAGAACACCCAGGGCTGATCTTTAGAATGGACTGGTTGGATCTCCTTGCAGTCCAAGGGACTCTCAAGGAAAAAAAAAAAAAGTCTTCTCCAACACCACAGTTCAAAGGCATCAATTCTTCGGTGCTCAGCTTTCTTCACAGTCCAACTCTCACATCCATACATGACCACAGGAAAAACCATAGCCTTGACTAGACAGACCTTTGTTGGCAAAATAATGTCTCTGCTTTTCAATATGTTATCTAGGTTGGTCATAATTCTTCTTCCAAGGAGTAAGCGTCTCTTAATTTCATGGCTGCAGTCACCATCTGCAGACAGATGGGCAAAACTTTCAAAAGTATGGAAATGATCAACTAATTTAAAGAGATAGAATAAGCAGGAAATACATTACACTCCTGTCAGAGGGTTTGAATTAGTGCAACAATGTTGGAAAGCAGTTGAGCATTAATTATCTATCGAAGCAGAAGATGCATGTACTTTGGGGAATATACCCTAGAGAAATGTGTGAGCATGTACAGCGGGCATGAAGAAGACATCCTAGTGTTCCTAACAGCTCCAAACAGGAAACAACTTAAAGGTCAAGATGAGTAGAACAAAGAGAGAAATGAAGTGTGATATAGCCATACAACAATATACTAAAGCAAACTAGTGAGCGAACCAAACTATATACCGTCAGTTGAAAGAAGAGAGAAAAAAAGATGGAATGCAGTATAATCCCATTTATACAAAGTGAAAAAGCTAGTAACTTAACTATAATTTTTAGAGCTATTTCTATACTGGTGGACAAAAAAACACACACACAAAAAAAAAACAGAAAGTGATTATTAGGAGTGAGGATTGTGGTTATTTCTAGTGGAGAACATATGGAATATAATCTAATAAGGAAACCTGCGTCTTTTGAAGGACTGATAAGGTTATTTTTCTTGACGTTGAGTTTCTTGACTATAAGAGAGTCATCAATTTATAATTATCCAGTTTATACAGCAAAAGTTTATGAACTTTCTGAGTGTGTCAATCCTGTTCTCCTAAAATCAAAGGGCTTATATTTTTGTTTTACTTCGAGACAAAAATGGAGAGAGAATCTGTCAACAATAATAGTAGTCCAGAGCCTTTTCCAAGAGTGCAAAGTCAACCCTCTTAAAAAGAGAATCAATTCTTTTTAGTGTTGGAGGCACAACAAGAGTAAAATTCTCTACACATTTTTGTTGTTACCTATAAGGTGATAGAAATTAATGGAGTCAATTTCACTGTAGGATGGGAAAACTACTAATAATAGATTTACTTCTCATATAGTCATGCCCACAAAATAAATTTTCATTTGGCAAAGGAGTTTTAAATTTATTCTTCAATAGTTTTGATCTTTTGGAAAATGTCTTTAAGACATTGTCTTTTAGTTAAAAGAAATTATATGGGGTAGTTGAGAATTATATAGATAAAAAAGGCTTCCCAGGTGGCACTAGTGGTAAAGAACCCATCTGCTAATGCTAGAGCCGTAAGACATGCAGGTTCAATCCCTAGGTCAGGATGATCCCCTGGAGCAGGGCACGGCAACCCACTCCAGTTGTATTCTTGCCTGGAGAATCCCGTGGACAGAAAAGCCTGGTGGGCTACAGTCCATACGGTTGCAAAGAGTCAGATATGACTAAAGTGACTTAGCATCCGACTCTTTTCAACTCTATGGACTGTAGCCCACCAGGCTCCTCTGTCCATGGAATTCTCCAGGCAAGAATACTGGAGTGGATTACCATGCCCTCCTCCAAGGGATTTCCCCAACCCCAGGGATCAAACCCACATCTCTTATGTCTCCTGCATTGTCAGGGGGGTTCTTTACCTCTAGCACCACCTGGGAAGCCCTTTAAATTTATTCTTTAATACTCTGACTTTTTTGAAAATGTCTTTAAGACCATATATACTTTCAGTTAAAAGAAATTGTATGGGATAGTTGAGAAGTATATAGATAAAAAGGGTTTCCCAGGTGGCACTAGTGGTAAAGAACCCATCTGCTAGTGCTGGAGACACAAGAGATGCAGGTTGATCCCCTGGAGCAGGGCACAGCAATCCACTACTGATTGTATTCTTGCCTGGAATATCCCATGGACAGAAAAGCCTGGTGGGCTACAGTCCATAGGGTTGCAAAGTGTCAGATATGACTGAAGCGACTTAACATGCACACATATAAATATAAAATCTGATTCCTTTGGCCATCAGTATAATATGGCTGTCAAACTGTAAACAAATTTTCAAAACTTTTATTACATCTTTGAGATCCAATGTGTCTGATCCCATTAGGGACAGCGTTTCCTTGATCGCTGTTCTGTCTATGGTTCCTTTCCTCTGCCTCAGCATCTCCTCTCAAGGTACAATGTACCCCAGATACACTCACAGCTCACTGTTCTCTTCACTCAATGTTTTGTACGTAAAACCATTTTGGAAGAGCTTTCCTAAACAACTATCTCTAACATATACCCATGCATCACTATTATTTTCTTATGTGTATGTGTGTGCTTGTAAAATCCACTCAAGAATTTAGACAAAGACTTTGGTCACCATCATCATGTCCCTAGTACATGAGAGACTGCCTGACATGTGTTAATAATTAGGAAACATTTACAAATAAATTAATTTCTATGAGTACACTAACTTGAATATATTCTTTCCTAGTTTTTTACAGATAAGGAAACTGAGGCTGAAGGAATTCAATTCTTTTCAAGGTCTTACAAGGTGGGAAGAGATAGAAATGGGCTTGAAACCAATAAAAGAATTCTTTGATGTAGCCAGTCCAAAAGACATATTTCAGGCAAAGCTGAACTCACAAATGAAAAAGTCTAACTCTGATAATCCAATGGAAATGGAAAGGAACACTCAGAATACTTGTAGTCGACATAAGAGATTAAAAACATTATACACACACAAAAAAAGAGAGAACTATGGGTTCAAGTATGAATGTGCTTTACTGGAGAAGCGAAAGAATAGACACACTAATTGCTCATGGGGTAGAGATCACAATGCAGATTACAGACGGGCACATGGCACAGAGAGATCAAGCGATGATCCTGCTGCTTTTCTTCCAACAATGTGGTGTCAGCTTCAGGAAGCAAGCCTTTTCTCTGTCAGCTGTCAGTTGAGGAGGGAGATTAAGGAAGATGCAGTCCATCACCACGGCTGAAGAGAGGACAATGGAAGAGCCTGGATCTTGTTTCTTGGTCCAGGTGAAATCTGGTGCTATTACTTCCACTTGGGTGGACACTTCTGCTCGCAAGGTGGGCATGGTGGCCCAGGAGGGCATTTCTTCTGGCCCAGTGGAGGTGGGCATGGATGAGGTGGGCAAGGCTCATGGCACTTGGGTGGGCACACTTTTGGAGGTGGATGGCAGGGCTCCTTGCACTGATGGTGATGCTGATGTGGATGCGGATGTGGATGGGGATGGGGATGCGGGTGGTGAGACATCCTTCCTGGGTCTCACAGAATCTGAAATACAAACAGGCAACATTGTTCATAACAGAGAGTCCTACTAGTAAGTAGAACAATTAGCTGAGCCAACAACCCTCCCATTTCCAAGAACCCTTTATGGTCCCTAATATAGTCCTTGTGGTTTTTTGTAGCTTCTTTACCCTTCATTTTTAGAACCTCTTGCCCTCAGACCTTCAGTCTTTTCTGGTTAATCTCTCATCCTACCACTTTCTAAAGACAAAATTTCCTACACAGGTCTACTCTCAGTACAGATATAGTCTGAAGAAGAAGAATTTGGATATTAAAATTGTAGCCAATCTCAGAATAAGTCTCTACTTATACCTCCCATGAGGTCTTGTTTGCTAGTCCAACTGACTTGCTGTTGATTTCTGAGGAGAAATGCAAAGGCCCAAATCTAGCATTCAGTGGGATTGAATGCTGAGAATGATGCATTTGGAACTAATGTAGGATATGCTACAGCACAGCATCTCGTCTCACTTACTCTCCCGCAGGGGAAGATTGTGCCTCTGATTCCAAGTCTCTCATCACATTCAAGATGGCATTCAAGACCAATTAACAAAATATACTCCTAAAACACATTATCTTCTTTTTCCCATAGAGAATACTAAATGGCTAAAGTAAAGTCACTTCTACCCTCAGATGAAACTCTGCCAGCCAAGTGCCAAAAAGACCTCTAAGAGTTGTACTCACCAGAGGCTCCAAAGAAGACCTAACTGAGTATCACGAAGCTAGCAGCACTGTGATGGAAACTCCTTTTATCAGGATCAGAGAGCTCCACCCAGGGGAACAGCCTAGCACTCTCATGATGCACTTGTTTCCCACCCCAAATACCACATGCTTCCAATCTCAAAAGTAACTTGCCACACTCATGCTGATATCACATAGCTCCCTTGTCCATGGACTTCCTTATCTTCACTGAGGAAGTATAGGTGATTCATTCAATACTTTGTCACATACTCCCTTGGCCAATGTTGTGCACCAGCCAGGAAATATGAGGAATTCTTTGACAATGGTGCTCCTCTTCCATTGTCAGACTTGGTACTTCCCCCACTCCCCAGCTCTCCAAGCATCTGGTATGTAAAATTCATCACTCCACTCCATTTCACCTGACAGCACTCGCCTTTGTTTCCTTTGATGGTAGAAACCAGGGTTTACTAAAAGGACATACCTTAACCCACGCACACATTTTTTCTAATTTCCCCTTGTACCATATCCTACTGGTCTCTGGGCTTTACTTGACAATTAAGTGACTTAAACCTGACCACAAAGTCTATCTTGATTATCCAGGGCAAACACTCTCATGCTAGGTCTTTTTCACATGGCTCCATATGTGAGTTGAAGAGGACAACGTGATCCCTCAGTTTTCTAGGCCATAAATCATAAATAAGGCTCTGGCCCCTTCGTGACGCTCTACTTTTGCAGATTTATACACTGATCTGATCTCTGCAGTCCCATGATATGTGTCACTTGTGGTCTGCTAGGAACCCAAATTCCTCTTCTCTCATTATCTTCAAAATGAACTCAGTGTCTGAGCTATATCCTTTTTAGAAGTTTTTCCACTATTGACTCCTAAATATCTTGTGCTTCTTTCCCCTACAACAGTAATTCAATTGACTCTATCAGGCCCTTTATTTTAAATAACATTTAGTGTGTTTTCAGACATTCTTTGTACACTCAGAGAATGAACCTCAATGAATCACTGATTCAGCCATTCAATCCATGAGTATTTTTTCTTAAATAAATAAAATATAGGTGACATAGAACCCGCTGATAATTTATTAGTATAATTTGTAGAACTACAGTAGCATTTCAGCTAATATTATTCACTGTGCCTTCCAGGGGAAAGCTTGAGTGCCTTGGCTATGCAGACATCCATACACACCAGTACTCTGTGGCATTAAATACTTCCCAACCGCCTTGAAGATCAGTATATTAATCAGCTGTTAATTAAGGATAAAACTACACCTGCCTCAAAATGTTCCTATAAATGCAACAAAATGCCTAATAAAAGGCACATTGCATAGTCAGTCTTAAGTAAGTATGAGCTACCATATATCTAATAATTAGATCTAATAATATCTAATAATAAGAGGTTAATTTCCAAACTACATAAGAAACTTCTACAACATAATAACAAAGAAAATTTAACAACAACTTTAATTTAAAATAGGCAATGGACTTGAATTCTCTCTTTTTTTTAAATTTTATTTTATTTTTAAACTTTACATAATTGTATTAGTTTTGCCAAATATCAAAATGAATCCACCACAGGTATACATGTGTTCCCCATCCTGAACCCTCCTCCCTCCTTCCTCCCCATACCATCCCTCTGGGTCATCCCAGTGCACTAGCCCCAAGCATCCAGTATCGTGCATCGAACCTGGACTGGCGACTCGTTTCTTACATGATATTTTACATGTTTCAATGCCATTCTCCCAAATCTTGCCACCCTCTCCCTCTCCCACAGAGTCCATAAGACTGTTCTATACATCAGTGTCTCTTTTGCTGTCTGATACACAGGGTTATTGTTACCATCTTTCTAAATTCCATATATATGTGTTAGTATACTGTATTGGTGTTTTTCCTTCTGGATTACTTCACTCTGTATAATAGGCTCCAGTTTCATCCACCTCATTAGAACTGATTCAAATGTATTTTTTTTAATGGCTGAGTAATACTCCATTGTGTATATGTACCACAGCTTTCTTATCCATTCATCTGCTGATGGACATCTAGGTTGCTTCCATGTCCTGGCTATTATAAACAGTGCTGCGATGAATTCTCTTTAAAGATGACCTATAAATAACCACAGATATACATGAAAAGGAGCTTAATATCATTACTGATCAACAGGGAAATGCAAATCAAAAGCACAATGACATGTCACTTCACACCTGTTAGAGTGACTATAATCAAACACACACACACACAAATAACAAATATTGGTGTGGTTGTGGAGAAAAAATAATCCTTGAACCTGTTGGTGGGATGGCAAAATGGTGCAACCACTGTGAAAAATATGAAGGTTAATCAAAAATTTAAAAAGAGAAAAAAGTGCTGCCATATGATTCACCCATTTCAAATCTGTGTATTTATATAGGATAATTTAAATAAGGGTCTCAAAGACATATTAGCACTTCGAAGTTCACTGCAACAGTACTCACTGTAGCCAAAATGTGGTTACAACTCAAACGTCCATCAATAGATGAATGGATAAATATCCTCTACCGTATACATTCAATGTGTCGGGAGCCGCGTTAGGCATTACTGACAAAATGAAGGCATGGCCCCAACCCCCTCTCCTCATCTCACAGGCACAGTCCCGGGATGAAGGAGTTAGGCCTTGTGATTCTGACTTGTTCTTCCCTTTCTTCAGTTGAGTTGGCTGGAAAGAATGTTAAGGTGCTTGAGAGAAGCCTGAGAAAGCACAAAGTCTTCTACAGTTGTGCCCAGAAAATAATCTATAAGGTAATCATTGACATTTGTTCAAGGATCTTTACAAAGAATGTCCCAGGATGAGCTTGCAGGCTGCAGCTTGAGGCCATGAGAAGGATTGTTGTCTGAGACCTGTTTGTGAGGGAAATATTTATGGCAAAAGAAGTTTGTTGAGTTTAGGGTTTAGGGATAATTAAGAATAGCTAGAAGCCATTTTAGGAGATAGTGATCTTAAGATGCTGGGGGAAAACAGGATTTAGAAAGATAAGAAATAAACTGAGGAATGTAGCATGAGTTACAATGTAATCACAAGTTAAGTATAGGACACATAAGAGAAAGTAGATAATAGATAGTAAAGCCAATTCTGAGAGAATCGCTGAAGCAGGAACTCTGTTTGAAAGACAACAATGATTTCTGGAGACAAAAAATCTGGGTGGGGGAAACTGAAAATGTCAAACCTCTGATATAATGCTTTGGTCAAGTATAAAAGCTTGAAATAAACATGTAGTTCCATACTATGAGTCAGAGACTACGTCATCGTCCGCCGACACTGCTCACCCCTTCAGGCTGATTCCCTGGCTGCTGGAGCTGGACTCCGGCATCAATGTATTATTATTCCTCCTTAAAAAGAAGGAAATCCTGCCATATGAGACAACATAGATCAACCTGAAAGACTGTGTGCCAAGGGAAATAAACCAGACACAGAAGAACAAATACTGCATGAATCTCCTTATATGAAGGAGATTGGAAACAGTTAAACTCACGGAAGTGAAGAATAGAATAGTAGTTGCCAGGAACTGTGGGGAAAGAAAACAAGGTGCTGCTAATCAACAGGTATAAAGTTTCAGTCCTGCAAGGTCAATCAGTTCGAGAGATCTGTTTACCACATCAAGCTTGTATACAAAAACACTGTATTATATATTTAAAATATTGTTAAGAGAATACACCTCATGGTAAGTGCTTTTAACACAATAAAAAATTTTAAGAAGGTGAATTGCCACTATGGAGAACCATATGGAGATTCCTTTAAAAACTAAGAATAAAGCTACCATATGACCCAGTAATTTCACTACTGAGCATATGCCCTGAAAGTGAAAGTGAAAATGAAGTCGCTCAGTCATGTATGACTCTTTGCTACCCCATGGACTGTAGCCTACCAGGCTCCTCCCTCCATGGGATTTTCCAGGCAAGAGGACTGGAGTGGGCTGCCATTTCCTTCTCCAGGGGATCTTCCCAACCCAGGGATCAAACTCAGGTCTCCTGCACTGCAGACAGACACTTTACTGTCTGAGCCACCAGGGAAGCCTGCATATGCCCTGAGAAAACCATAATTCAAAAAGACACATGTACCCCAATGTTCACTGCAGCACTATTTACAATAGCAGGACATGGAAGCAACCTAGATAGATATCCATTGACAGATGAATGAATAAAGGAGTTGTGGTACTTATATATAATGGAATATCACTCACCCATGTAAAGAAAAGAATCTAAGTCAGTTGAACTGAGTTGGGTAAACTTAGAGCTGTTATACATAGTGAAGTATGTCAGAAAGTGTAAAATAAAGATCACATATTAACACATATAAATGGAATCTATAAAAATGACAATGATAAACCTATTTGCATGGTACAAATAGAAATGAAAACATAGAGAACATATCTATGAACACAGCAGAGGAAGGAGAGAGTGGGGTGAACTGAGAGAGTTCCATTGAAATACATACATTGCCACATGTAGAATAGATGGTTGATGAAAAGTTGCTATATAGTACAAGGAGCTCAGCTTGGTGCTTTATGATGGCCTAGAGAGGTGAGTGGGAGGAGTGGGGTGAAAGGGAGACAGAAGGGAGAGGAAATATATGTGTACTTAAATCTGATCCACATTATTGTATGGTAGAAATCAACAGGATATGGTAAAGCAACTATCTTTCAATTAAAAATAAATTTTAAAAAAGATATGTGAACTCTAAAAGGTAGAAAAAAGTAATAAAAAACTAATAACTGTGAATAGCTACTCATAATGTCAAACATGTCCCAAAATGTGGTAAATAATAGCATTATGTAGAGTAAGGGCTCCCTTGCTAAGACTCTTGCCCTGCTCCCTGTTTTGTTCTAGCTGATGTCACTGTTAATTAGAAGGCATCAGTCTGAAGGCATTTTCAGAGTCCACATCTTCTTAACAGTAAGAAAGGTCCTCCCACAGCCTGAGGGAAGAGTTCACACTGGTGCCCGTTCTTGAAAGAATACTGTGTGGCATCTGCCATGTTTCTCTCTTGACTGGGTTGCTGTCATACAGAAAAAAAAATCAGTGACATAACCTGGGTGTTTAAAGAGGTAGGAACTTCTTTAGATTGAGCCCTGGTCCTGATCGCTTTCTCAGTATCTCAGAGAACCAAAATGAGGACAGATGTTCCTCTGAGATTCCACAGTGGAGTAACCAAGATCACTGTTAGGAAACAGACATCCTTCACCGATTCCAGAAGGAAGAGGCATGTCTTGGGATGGGTCAAGTGCTCTCGTGACATTCTTTTCATGTTGAAGTCCGAGAACTAGGTGGGGCCTGCTGGAGCAAGAGAATGATCTAAGGAACATGTGACTTAGAACAATTCTACCAACATAATTTTAAACTTGCTCTTCTTGCCTGATGAATTACTAATGGATTCCAAAGCTACTTTTTACCAATACATTTTATGGGTTGTCACTTAGGTTTGATAAATTGAAGGAGAATTGGGTTTTCTTAAGAAAAGAGTGCTTAATGAGGTTACTGACTTAGAAAGAAGAATAATTACTTCTTGATACACAGGAAAAATGACTAAAGGACTGGTGATCCTTACTGTTTTCAATGATGAATAATTGAAGCGTTTGTAGCAAATTGAATCTCTGAAAACCTTGTATATCTGCATGATCATTAGCTGGATGTTACTTAGAAACCAGTAATAGTGTTTATCCAGGAGAGAAGTTGACTGTCTTGGGGATGAGCAGAAGAGAGACTAAGTAAGCCATGAGAGAAAGAAGAAATCATCAGCAAATATGAATGCTCAAAGATTAAAGAGCAAAGCCTTTAAAATTTCAAGGGGGGAATACTTTTTGAACCTACAATTTTACATGGAGACAAACTATTCATCAAATATGAATAAAATAATATATTTTCCACAAATACAAAAGTCTAGGCTTATGTTTTCTGATGCAGCTTCTTGAGGTTTTGCTCCAACAAAAGTAATGACTCAAGATGAGAAAGATCTAAAGGCAAAAGCTTTTGAAATAATTGATGGTAATTAAGAGAATGAAACCCTGGGGTGGCATGTGAAGATGCATGTGCTTTTGGGAACATACCCTAGAAAATGTATGACTATGTTCACCAGCAGGCATGAAGAATGCCGTAGTGTTCCTATATCTCCAATAGGAAACGACATAAAGCTCAACCAAGAGTACAACAAAGAGAGAAGTTAAGTATTACATAGGATGCAATGGTATACAAAACACACCAGTGAGTAAACTAAAACTGCATAGTGTCAACTTAGAGAAGAGAGACAAGAAGATGGTATGCAGTATAATTCCTTTTATATGAAGCTTAAAAATGAGTAATTTAGCTATAATATTTTGAGATATTTCTTCATACAAAGGGAATTATACAGCATACCACCTTTTTGTTATGCTATATAACACTTTATTTCTCTCTTTGTTGTACTCTTGATTGACCTTTATCATTTCCTATTTGGAGATTTAGGAACATATGACATTTTCTTCTTGCCTGCTAGTGAACATATTCACATGTTTTCTCTTGTCTCTCTTCTATCAAATCATTCAACATCACAGTAATCCAAGTCTATGCCCCAACTACTAATGCAGAAGAAGACGAAGTTGATTATATGAAGGCAGAATGAAGATTCTATGAAGACCTACAAGACCTCCTAGAACTAACACACACACACACACACAAATGTCCTTTTCATCATAGGGGATTGGAATGCAAAAGTAGGAAGTCAAGAGATACCTGGAGTAAGAGACAAGCTTGGCCTTGAATACAAAATGGAGCAGGGCAAAGGCTAACAGAGCTTCGCCAAGAGAGCACATTGGTCATACTAAATACCCTCTTCAAACAATACAAGAGATGACTCTACACATGGACATCACCAGATGGTCAATACCGAAATCAGATTGATTATACTCTATGCAGTCAAAGATAGAGAAATCTATACAGTCAGAAAAAACTAGACCAGGAGCCCACTGTGGCTCAGCTTCAGTTCAGTTCAGTCACTCACTCATGTCCAGCTCTTTGCGATGCCATGAACCACAGCATGCCAGGCCTCCCTGTCCATCACCAACTCTCAGAGTTGACTCAAACTCACGTCCATCGAGTCAGTGATGCCATCCAGCCATCTCATCATCTGTCGTCCCTTTCTTCTCCTGCCTTCAATTTTTCCCAGCATTAGGGTCTTTTCTAAGGAGTTATTTCTTTGCATCAGGTGGCCAAAGTATTGGTGCTTCAGCTTCAACATCAGGCCTTCCAATGAACACCCAGGACTGAACTCCTTTAGAATGGACTGCTTGGATCTCCTTGCAGTCCAAGGGACTCTCAAGAGTCTTCTCCAACACCACAGTTCAAAAGCATCAATTCTTCCATGCTTTATTTCCAACTCTCACATCCATACATGATTACTGGAAAAACCATAGCCTTGACTAGATGGACCTTTGTTGGCAAAGTAATGTCTCTGCTTTTTAATATGTGGTCTAGGTTAGTCATAACTTTTTCTTTTAATTTCATGGCTGCAATCACCATCTGCAGTGATTTTGGAGCCCTAAAAAATAGTCAGCCACTGCTTCCACTGTTTCCTCATCTATTTGCCATGAAGTGATGGGACCAGATGCCATGATCTTAGTTTTCTAAATGTTGAGTTTTAAGCCAGCTTTTTCACTCTCCTCTTTCACTTTCATCAAGAGGCTCTTTAGTTCTTCAGTTTCTGCCATAAGGGTGGGGTCATCTGCATATCTGAGGTTATTGATATTTCTCCCAGCAATCTTGGATTATCAGCTCCTATTGCAAAATTCAGAATTATATTGAAGAAAGTAGGGAAACCACTAAGCCATTCGGGTATGACAAATCTAATCTATTATGATTATACAGTGGAGGTGACAAATAAATTCAAGGGACCAGATCTGGTAGACAGAGTGCCTGAAGTACTATGGAAGCAAGTTCATAACAGTAAGTGGTGACCAAAACCAGACCCAAGAAAAAGAAATGCAAGAAAGCAAAGTGACTGTCTGAGGGTGGCTTACAAACAGCTGAGAAAAGAGGAGAAGTGAAAAGAAAAGAAGAAAGCAAACAATACACCCAACTGAATGCAGAGATTCAGAGAATACCAAGGACAGATAAGGAAGTCTCCTTATGTGAACAATGCGAAGAAATAGAGGAAAGCAATAGAATAGAAAAGACTAGAGATCTCTTTAAGAAAATTGGAGATACCAAGGGAACACTACCTCAAGATAGGCACAATAAAGGACAAAAATGCCAAGGATCTAATGGAAGAAGAGATTAAGAAGAGATGATAAAAATACACAGAAGAACTGTACAGTAAAGCCCTTAAGGACCCAGATAACTTCAATGGTGTGATCACACACCTGGAGCCAGACACCCTGGAACATGTAGTCAAGTGGGCCTTAGGAAGCATTGCTATGAACAAAACTAAAGGAGGTGATGGAATTCCAGCAGAGCTGTTTCAAATCCTAAAAGATGATGCTGTTAAAGTACTGCACTCAATATGCCAGCAAATTTGGAAAATACAGCAGTGGCCACAGGACTGGAAAAAGTCTGTTTTGATTCCAATCTCAAAGAAAGGAAATGCCAAAGGATGGTCAAATTACTGTACAATTGCACTCATTTCACATGCTAGCAACATCATACATACATTCAAGCTAGGCTTCAGCAGTACGTGAACTGGGAACTTCCAGATGTACAAGCCGGATTTAGAAAGGGCAGAGACACCAGAGATCAAATTGCCAACATCCAGTGGATCATCAAAAAGCAAGAGAATTCCAGAAAAACATCTATTTCTGCTTCATTGACTATGCTAAAGGCTTACTGTGTGGATCACAACAAACTGTGGACTATTCTTGAAGAGATAGGAATACCAGAGCACCTTCCCTGCCTCCTGAGAAACCTGTGTGCAGGACAAGAAGCAACAGTTAGAACAGCACATGGAACAACAGATTGGTTCAAAATTGTGCATCAAGGCTGTGTATTGTCACTCTGCTTATTTAACGTATATGCAGAGTACATCATATGAAATGTTGGCCTGGATGATTCTCAGGCTGGAATCAAGAATGCCAGGAGAAATATCAACAACCGCAGATATACAAATGTTACCACTTTAAAGGTAGAAAGTGAAGAGGAACTAAAGAGCCTCTTGATGAAGGTGAAAGAGGAGAGTGGAAAAGCTGGCTTAAATCTCAACATTCAAAAAAGAAAAATCATGGCATATGGCCCCACCACTTCATGGCAAATAGATAGAGAAAAAATGAAAACAGAGCCAGATTTCATTTTCTTGAGCTCCAAAATCACTGCAGACAGTAACTACAGTCACAAAATTAAAAGACCCTTGCTTCTTGGAAGAAAAGCTATGACAAACCTAGACAGTATATTGAAAAGCAGAGACATCACTTTGCCAACAATGGGCCATCTAGTCAAAGCTATAGTTTTTCCAGTAGTCATGTATAGATGTGAGAGTTGGATCATGAAGAAGGCTGATTGCTGATGAAATGATACTTTCAATCAAAGAACTATGGTGTTGAAGAAGACTCCTGAGAATCCCTGGGACAGCAAAGAGATCAAACCAATCAATCCTAAAGGAAATCAACCCTGAATATTCATTGGAAGGACTGATGCTAACATCGAAGCTCCAGTCCTTTGGCTGCCTGATGTGAATTGTCGACTCATTGGAAAATATCCTGATGTTGGGAAAGACTGAAGGCAGGAGGAGAAGTGGCAATAGAGGATGAGATAGATGGATGACATCACTGGCTCAACGGACATGAATTTGAACAAACTTTGGTAGATGGTAAAGGTCAGGGAAGTCTGGCGGGCTACAGGTCATGGGGTCAAAGAGTCAGACATGACTGAACGACTGAACAACAGTAACAGCAGGTGATGGAAATTAATGTAGATGACTTCCCTGAAGGCGGGAAACTGCTACTAATAGGCCCGATTTTCATATAGTCACTCCCACAAAGTAAATTTTCATTATGCAAAGGAGTTTTAATTTATTCCTCAGTTCTTTTCAACTTTATTTGAATGTCCTTATAAAAAGACATATGTACTCCAAGTTAAAAGAAATTATTTGTGATAGTTGAGAATTACATAGATATAAAATTTGAAGCCTTTGATCTCCAGCACAGTGTGACTGTCAAACTGTATAAATTATCAAAATTTTCACTAAACCTTTGAGATCTAGCTTCTCTGACTCCATTGGAGACAGTGTCTCCTTGATCACTGTTCTCTCTGTGGTTTCTTTCCACTGCCTTAGCACTCGCCATCCCTTTTCATCATCAATGTACCACAGACACACTCAAAGCTCACTCTTCACCGAGGTCTTTGCCCCAAAAGCCACTTCAAAAGAGCTTTTCTACACAATTGTCTCTAACATATAGCCATGCTTGACTATTATTTGTCTTATGTGTAAGTGTGTGTGTACAAAATCCCCTCAAGAATTTAGATGAAGAAGGATTTGGTCACCCTCCTCATGCCCCTAGCACACAAGAGACTGCCTGGTACATGTTCATAATTAGGAAACATTCATGAATAAATTAATTTCTATGAATAAACTGAGTTGAATATATTCGTTCTAACTTTTTACAGATAAGGAAACTGAGGCTGAGCCAATTCAATTATTTTCAGGTTCTTCAAGGTAAACAAAGATAGAAATGAGTTTGAAATAAATAAAAGAATTCTTTGATGAACCCAATCCAAAATACATATTTCAGGCAAAACTGAACTCAGTGATGGAAAAGTCTAACTCTGATAATCCAATGGGAATAAAAAGGAACACTCAGAATACTTGTAGTTGACAGAAGAGATTAAAAACACTATATGAAAAAAGAAAGAAAGAAAGAAAGAAGTATGGGTTCAAGTATGAACGTTCTTTATTGGAGAATAAAGGAATAGACACACTAAGTGCTCACGGGGTGGAGATCACAACGTGGATTACAGATGGACGCATGGCAAAGAGCGATCAGGCAATGATCCTGCTTCCTTCTTCCAACAACATGGTGTCAGATTCAGCAACGAAACCTTTTCTCTGTCAGCTGTCAGTCCAGGAAGGAGGTTAGGAAGATGCAATCCATCACATGGCTTGAGCGAGGACAATGGAAGAGCCTGGATCCTATTGTTCCAAAGTCAGGATGAAATCTGGTCTGTTACTTGCTCTTGGGTGGACTCTTATGATCGCCGGGTGGGCATGGTGGCCCGGGGGGCATTTCTGCTGGCTCACTGGAGGTGGGCCATACACAGGTGGGCATGGATAAGGTGGACATGGCTCCACACATTTTGGAGGTGGGCAAGGCTCATGGCACTTTGGTGGGTACACTATTGGAAGTGGATGGCAAGGCTTTCACTTATGGTTATGTTGATATAATGTGGATGTGGATGCTGATGGGGGATGAGGATGCAGATGGTAAGACATCCTTCCTGAGTCTCAAGGAATCTGAAATACAAACAGACAACATTCTTCATAACAGAGACTTTTATTGTTAGAATAAACAGTCATGCCAACAATTCTCCCATCTCTAAGGACTCCTATTGATCCCTAATATAGTCTTTATGGTTTCTGTAAGTACTTCACCCCTTTTCTTTAGCATCTCTTACTCTCAGACCTTCAAGCTGTTCTTGTTAATCTCTCTACCACTTTCTAAAGACAAAATTACTTACACAGTTGTTGTGTGAGTACAAACATACTCTGAAGAAGAATCTAGATAATAAGATTATAACAAAACCCAAAATAAATCTCTACTTGTTTCTCCCGTGGGTTCCTAGTTTCTGGCCTAACTGATCTAACTGCTGGAGGGTGAGGAGAAACGCAAAGGCGCACGCTCAGCACTCAGCGGGGCTGACTGCGGAGGAGGGCGCGTCGGCAACCACTGTGGGGCGCGCTGCAGCGCAGCGTCTCCTCTCCCTTACTCTCCCTGAATCCTCTCATCACATTAAAGTCACAATCAGGACTGCAAGACCAAGTGTCCAAACTTACCCCTAAATCTCATTGCCTTCTCTTCCCCACAGAGAGCACTACTTGCTTAAAATACAGCCACTTCTACCCTCAGATGAAACTCTGCCAGCCAAGTGCCTAAAAGACCTCTAAGTGTTGTACTCTCCAGAGGCTCCAAAGAAGACCTATGACTGAGTGTCTCGAAGATGACAGCACTGTGATGGAGATTCCTTTTAGAAGGACCAAGCAGCTCCACCTAGGGGAACTGCCCAGGACAGGCATGGTGCACTTTTTTCCCCACCCCAAATATCACGTGCTTCCAACTCAAAAGTAACTGGCCGCACTCATGCTGATATCACATAGCTCCCTTGTCCATGATCTTCCTCACCTTTCACTGAGGAAGTATAGTTATTCAAACAATATTTTGCCCCATACTCCCCTGCCAATGTCATGCACCACTTAGGAAATTGAGGAATTCTTTGACAATGGTGTTGCTCCTCTGTAATGAGAGGTGGTGCTTCCCTCACTGCCCAGCTCCCCAAGCATCTGGTATGTAAGTCATACTGCCCCATTCTGTTTCACCTGCCAGTACCCAGCTTCTTTCTGCTGATGATAGAGACTAGGATTTACTAACCACACGTATCTTAACATAGTTTCTTAATACAGTTTCACAAGTCCTACTTGTGTCTAGCTTTTCTTGAAAATTAAATGACTTAAACACGGCCATAAAGTCTATCTTGATTTCCCAGTGCAACCTAACCCACGCTGAGTGTGTTTTGACATGGATCCATACATGGACTTGAGCCAGACCACATGACCCTTCATTTTCTAGGTCATAAATCACAGGCTTGGCCCCTTTGTGAAGCTCTAAGTTTTCAGATTTATACACTGACCTAGTCTCTATAGCCCTATGACTATGAGTCACAGTGGTCTACTAGAAACTCAAATTCTTCTCCTTTCATTATCTTTAAAATTGCATCAATCATAAAAATTTGAAAGTTACTCAAAAATTAAATAGTAGAACTATCATATATTTCAATCATTCCACATTTGCAACATAGTTTCCCAAGAAAACTTAAATCAGGATCTGAGAGAGATATTAGCATTTTCAAGTTCACTTCAGCAGTACTCACAGTATTCAAAATATGGAAACAACCTCAATGTTCATTAGAGATGAACAGATGAATAAATGCAGTATATATGATGACTGGATAATTATTTCACATTAAAAAGAAGGAAATCCTGCCATATGAGAAAACATGGGACAATCTGAAAGATGTTATGCTAAGAGAAATAAGCCACAGAGACTGATAAATACTGCAAGAATCCCCTTATATGAGGTGTCAAAAACAAGCTCGTGGAAGTAAAGAATAGAATAGTAGTTTCCAGTAACTAGGAGGAAAGGAAAACAGGGTGTTGCTAATCAATAGGTATAAGATTTCAGCCCTCCATGGTGATCAGTTCTACAGATCTGCTTCCAACATCATGCCTATATATAACAACACTGCATTATATACTTAAAATGCTGTTAAGAAAATACACCTCATGTTAAGTGTTCTTAATACAATAAAATTTTTTAAAAGATAAACTGATACAGCCACTATGGAGAACAGTATGGAGCTTCCTTAAAAAACTAAGAATAAAACTACCATATGACACAGCAATCCCATTACCGGGCATATGCCATGAAAAAACCACAATTCAAAAAACACATGTACCCCAATGTTCACTGCAGCACTATTTACAATATCCAAGACATGGAAACTACCTACATGTCCACTGACAGAGGAAAGAAGAAAACTAGTGGTACGTGTATGTAGTGGAATATTACTCAGCCGTAAAAGAAGCAAATCTGTGTCACTGGAACTGAAACGGAGAACCCTAGAGCCTATTACACAGAGTGAAGGAAGACAGAAAAAAACAAGTATCACGTATTAACGCATATATATGGAATCTAGAAAAAATAGTACCAATGAACAGTATTCGCATGGCAAGAACAGAAATTCAGACAAAGAAAAATATGTGAACCAGAAGGGGAAGGAGAAGCTGGGATGAATTGAGAGTGGCATGTTAACATATATGCCTTGCCCTGTATGGAAGGCTGATTGGGAGCTCCTGTATAGCACAGGGAGCTCAGGCTGGTGCTCTGTGATGCCCTAGAGTGATGCAGTGGAACATCGGGGTGGAGGGGGGCTCTAGGAAGAAGGTTCAAATGTGCACTTAAGGCTGATCCATGTTGTTGTAGGGCAGAGACCAACAGAATGTTATGAAGCAATTATCCTCCAATTATAAATAAATTCTTTAAAAAGTAAAGAAATGTGAGCTCTAAAAGGTGAAGAAATAAGAATTATGAATAAGTATTCACAATTGCTAGTCAATACTGTGAAACGTGCCCCAAAATGTGATAAAGAATGTCATTATGTGGAGTAAGGACTCCTTCGCTAAGATCCTTGCCCTGCTCCACTTTCTTCTAGCTGGCGTCACTGTTAATTAGAATGTGTCATCTGAAGGCATCAGAGTTCACATCATTTTACCAGTAAGAAAGGCCCTTCCCACTGCCTGAGAGAGGAGTTCACGACTTGTGCTCTTTCTTGGAAGAAAGCTGTGTAGCGTCATTAGTCTTTTTATCTTCATTGGTTTGTTATGGTACAGAAAAGAATCAGAGGCATAACCTGGGGGTGTAGATTGAGCCCTGGTCCTGATCTCTTTCTCAGTATCTCAGAGAACCAAAATGAGGGCAGCTGTGGGTTGTCACTTACATTTGACAAATTAAAGGAGGATCGGGCTTTCTTAAGAAGAGACTTCTAATAAGGTTGCTGACATAGAAAGAGGGATAATTACTTCCTGATAAACAGAGAAAATGATTAAAGGATAGGTGGCCCTTATATTTTTCAAATAATTGATAACTGAAGCATTGTAGCAAATTGAATCTATGATAATCATGTAATATCTACTTGAGAATTTGCTAGATTTTATTAGAAACTGGAAATAGTGGTTAACTAGGAAAGAAACTGACTGTCTGGGGGATGAGTAGAAGAGAGACTAAGTAAGCCAGGAGGCAAAGAAGACATCATCAGCAAATATGCATGCTTGAAGAGTAAAGAACAATGCCTATAAAATTCCAAGGGAAATTTTCTTTTAATCTACAATTTTACATGGAGACAAACTATTCATCAAATATGAATAATTCCCACAAAATCAAAATTCTAAGTTTATCTTTCTGATGTAGCTTCCTGAGGTTTTGCTACCACAAAACAAAGGTAAGAATCCAAAATGAGAAAGACCCAAAAGGCAAAAAATTACAGAAATAATTGAGAGTAATTAAGAGAATGAGAGCCCTAGGGTGACACTATCAGGCTTCCCTGATAGTTCAGGTGGTAAAGAATCTGCCTGCAAAGCAGAAGACCCCGGTTCAGTTCCTGAGTTGGGAAGATCCACTGGAGAAGGGATAGGCTACCCACTCCAGTATTCTTAGGCTTCCCTTGTGGATCAGCTGGTAAAGAATCCACCTGCAATGTGGGAAACCTGGGTTAGATTCCTGGGTTGCGAAGATCCCCTGGAGAAGGGACAGCTACCCATTCCAGTATTCTGGCCTGGAGAATTCCATGGACTATGTAGTCCATGGGGGTCACAAAGAGTCGGACACAATTGAGTGACTTTCACTTTCTTTGTTTTTTTTTTTTTGATTGAAGGATAATTGCTAAACAATGTTGTGTCATTTTCTGCCATATATCAACATGAATCAGATGTAGGCATACCTACATTCCCTCCCTCTTGAGCCTCTCTCCCAATCCCCACCCTATCTCACTCACTAGATGGTCACAGAGCATTCAATTGAGCTCCCTGCCATCAAGCAGTGAGGTCCAACTGCCTTTCTGTTTCACATATGGCCATGTGTATGTTTCTGTGCTACTTTCTCAATCCATCCTGCCCTCTCCTTCTCGCACTGTCCACAAAGCTGTCCTCTATGTCTGCATCTGAATTTTTGCCATGCAAATAGGTTCATCAGTGCCATTTTTCTAGACACCCTATATATGCATTAATATGCTATTTGTTTCTCTCTTTCTGACTTACTTCACTCTGTACAACAGACTGTAGGTTCATCCAACTCACCAGAACTAACTCACATTTATTCCTTTTTATGTATGAATAACATTTCATTGTGTGTATGTACCACAACTTCTTCACCCATTTATCTGTAAATTGACATCTAGCTTGCTTCCATGTCCTGGCTATTTTCAGTATTGCTGCAATGAACATTGGGGTACATGTGTCTTTTTCAATTACGGTTTCTTCAGGGGATATGCCCTGTAGTGGAATCCCTGGGTCATTTGATAGTTTTAATCCTAGTTTTGTTTGTTTATTTTTTTAAGAAATCTCCATATAGTTCTCCATAGTGACTGTATCAATTTACATCCCCACCAACAATCCAAGAGGCTTCACTCTTCTCCACATCCTCTCCATTATTTATTGTTTGTAGATATTTTGATAGTGGTCATTCTTACCAGTGGGAGGTAATATCTCATTGAGGTTTTGATTTGCATTTGTCTAATGATAAATGATGTTGAACATTTTTTCATGTGCTAATCATCTGTAGGTCTTCTTTGGAAAAATGTGTTACAGTCTTCTGTCCACTTTTTTATTGGGTTGTTTGTTTTTCTAATATTGAGCTGTATGAGATGCTTGTATATTTTGGAGTATAACTCTTTGTCAGTTGCTTCATTTGCAATTAGTTTCTTTCATTCTCAGGGTTGTGTTTTCATCCTGTAATGGTTTCCTTTGCTGTGCCAAAGCTTTTAAGTTTAATTAGGTCCCATTTATTTATTTTTGTTTTATTTCCATTACTCTAGGAAGTGGGTCACAGAGGATCTTGCTGTGTTTAATGTCAGAGTGTTCAGCCTAAGTTTTCCTTTAAAAGTTTTATACTTTCTTATCTTACATTTAAGTCATTAATCTGTTTTGAAGTTATCTTTCTGTATTGTGTTAGGAAGTGTTCCAATCTCGTTCTTTTACCCATAGCTGTCCGGTTTAACCAGCACCACTTATTGAAGAGACTGTCTTTTCTGTACTGTATATTCTCACCTCCTTTGCCAAAGATAAGGTGTCCATAGGTGCCGAGGACCAGCCCCGGCTGATCCAGGGTATTCGAAGGGGAGACGGCGTCGGCGACTATTTATATGCTAATTAGAGATATAGAGAACAATAGAATGAGGATAGCTCAGTAGGAAAATTCAGTGGAGAAAAGAAGCTGAGTAGTTTGGTTTACGTGGGAGACCAATAAAACTTCAAGACAAGAAGTTTGCACCACTTACGTAGGCCGCAGGCGCCCTCTCGAATAGCGGAAGGTGCCTCACCCTAGACACCTTCTCGAGTGGGTCTTAGAAGCCCAGGCATAATTAGTAAGCGTGGTGGGTTCCGCGCTCCAGATGGAGACTCAGCTGGAAGTTAAAGGGAAGAATGACATGGGGAGACCAAGCGTTGGTGAACAAGGCCCATAGCTTTATTTTTAACAGGGGCTTTTGTACCCTAAGTTACACATAGAGGATAATAGGGGATGCAAAGTCAGCAGTCTTTGGTTCTTATCAAAAACCAAGGTTTCTTTCCTGCAAATGTATCGTATACAAATGGTTTAGGTGATTTACATCATCTTCTGGCCAGAAGGCCTACTAACATTTTATGACTCTTGACAAGGACTTATCAACAAAGACTTATTTTCTCTAAGAGTAATTATTTTAAGGTTTGGCACCATCTTCCAAAGATAAAATTGCATTCCTATAGGGCGGATGTGTAATGGGCTTACAACAAAGAAAGAATTTATTACCTTAAGGGTCTAAAGTTACTAACACCAAGGCCACTACTTATTTTTTCTATATACCAACTATTAATTAATACACATTCAAGGATACAATTCAGGGGATGTGAAAACTTGGCAACAAGCATTGACTCATCAATGAAATCCTTTACTAGTTTATTCTGACAGTTTCTAACTCTCTGAGAGGCTCTAAGCTATTTGAATATCTTAAGCTTCCCATGCCTCTCGAGGCTGGGAGACTGTAAACAATCGTATGCATAGCTGCAGGAGTCCGGGTAAACTTGTCAGGCGAGTTAGAGAGCCATCTGAGGGGTTTGGATTTAAACACTCCTAATTGCCCAGGAACTTTATTAATTGGAGCTGTAAGTTAACTCTTTGACAGAGAGAGAGAGAGATGGTGGTAGGGGACAGCCCCCAGTAAAGTCAGAGGTGAGAGCACAAAGCAATAAAGTAGGCAGACTCTGGTTTTTTGGGGGAAAATGCTCGAGAATATCCGGGGGGACTCCTGAGGCTCGATCCCACCTTTGCGTATGCCGAGCCTCCTTCCTCATGACCTTTATCATGAGTGGAATGCCTCACCGGCTCCCCGCACATAGGTGCATGGGTTTATCTCTGGGCTTTCTATCTTGTTCCATTGGTATATATTTCTGTTTTTGTGCCAGTACCATACTGTCTTGATGAATGTAATTTGTAGTAAAGTCTGAAGTCAGCAAGTTGGATTCTTCCAACTCCTTTTTTCGTTCTCAAGATTGCTTTGGCTATTCAGGTTCTTTCATGTTTTTATACACATCATGAAATTATTTGTTGTAGTTCTGTGAATAATACAATTGGTAATTTGATGAGGATTGTACTGAATTTATAGATTACTTTGGTTAGTATAGTCATTTTCACAATATTGATTCTTTAATCCAAAAAAAAAAATGGTTTATCTCTCCATCTGTTTGTGTCATCTTTGACATCTTTCATCAGCATCTTGCAGTTTTCTACATACAGCTCTTTTGTCTCTTTAGGTGATTTTATTCATAGGTGTATTATTGCTTTGGTTGCATTGGTGAATTGGATTGTTTATTTAATTTCTCTTTATGATTTTTCATTGTTAATTTACAAGAGTGTGAAGGACTTCTGTGACTTAATTTTATAATCTGAAAATATACTAAAATCATTGATTAGCCATAGTAATATTCTGATGGCTACTTTAGGGTTTTCTAAATAAGAATCAAGTCATCTGAAAACAGTGATAGTTTTAAGTCTTCTTTCTAACTAGGATTCTTTTTATTTCTCTTTTAAATTTCCTGTATTAAAGAATATTTGCATCCCTGGGATAAAGACCACTTGGTCATGACATATGGTCTTTTTAATGTGTTGCTGGATTCTGCTTGCTACAATTTCATTGAGGATTTTTGCATCTATATTCATCAGTAATATTACCATGCAATTTTCTTTTTTGTGGTATCCTTGCCCAGTTTTGGTATCAGGGTAATGGTGGCCTCATAAAGTGAGTTTGGAATCATAACCCAATCAAAAGGTGGGCAGAAGACCTAAACAGACATCTCTCCAAAGAAGACATGCAGATGGCTAATAAACACCTGAAAAGATGCTGAACATTGCTCATTATTAGAGAGATGCAAATCAAAACTACAATAAGGTCTCATCTCACACCAGTTACAATGACCATTATTAAAAGGTCTATAAACAATAAATACTGGGGAGGATGTGGAGAAAAGGAAACCCTCTTGCAGTGTTGGTAGGAACATAAATTGATACAACCACTATGGAAAAAAGTATGGAGATTCCTTAAAAAACTAGGAATAAAACTACCATATGACCCAGGAATCCCACTATCCTGAGAAAATCATAATTGGAAAAGACACAAGTACCTCAATGTTCATTGCCTCAACATTCACAATAGCTAGGACATGCAAGCAACCTAGATGTCCATCGAAAGATGAATAGATGCACAGTCAAATATTACTCAACTATAAAAAGTAATGTATTTGAGTGCACCAGCTCCAAGCATCCTGTATCCTGCATCGAACCTGGACTGGAGATTCATAGAGTCAGTTCTAATGAGGTGGATAAACCTAGAGCTTATTATACAAAATGAAATAAATCAGAAAGAGAAAGACATACATGGAATATGAATGCATGCATATGGAATCTAGAAAGATGATACTGATAAACCTATCTGGAGCAGCAGTGGAGATGCAGATCCACAGAACAGAAGTTTGGAAACAGTGAAGGAGAAAGACAGGTGGTAAGACTTGGGGGAGTGGCACTGGAACATATGCATTACCACATATAAAGTAGGTGACCAGTGGGCATTTGCTGTATGAAACAGAAATCCTAAGCCAGTGCTCTGTGAAAACCTAGAGGTAGGATTAAGAGGGAGGGGGGGATATTAAGAGGGAGGGGACATATGTATACCTATGATTCATGTTGAAATATGCAGAGATCATCAAAATATTGAAAAGTAATTATCCTCCAAATAAAAATAAAATAAAATTTTTAAAAAACAAAAAAATGTATTTAAATATCAAATAAATGACTATAAATATTTAAAATTTTTACTTCTAATTTAACTGTGCATTGATTATCAATATGCTTTGCATGACATTATTCTTTGAAATTTATTGATATTGTATTTTTCCCAGTATGTCAGGATATCTTCTGAGCATTCCATATTTGTGTGATTAAAATAGTTACACTATATTTTGGAGACTTTTTGTTTTTTTATTATTTTAAAAAACACCTTTATGAAATGCCAGCTATAAAATATAGGGCATTTAGGAAATTGTTTGTGGGAGTGCTAATCTGCCATCTTTTCAGGTTGTAGGGTTTCTGAATAAGCATCTTCCTTTTTCCACCAAAAAACATAGGGCATAATAATAAGTGCATAATATTAGGGATAATATTAGGAAACAATTTTCTATTAGAAATGATAACATATACCACTTAGATGCTTTTGTTCTTTGACCAATCACTGAATCAAGCTGAAAGGATATTTGCATCTGTGAAAGACTGAATTTTCTGTCAGAAATCTTTAATTCACAAAATTTCTTTGACATTTTTCCTTCATATCAACATTTATATGTTCTAATTTTTGAATGCATAATTTAATACATGCCCCAAAGATTGAAGTTTTTAAAACAGTTTATATTTATTCTTATTTGTGACATTTCTTTTCTACCAAAATTAAGAAATTGAAAATGGAATCTCTTGTTAGAGTGGTAAATTAATATATTTCTTAAATACTAGATCAATCTTTAATGTTTCCTGCTGCGGCTAAGTCGCTTCAGTCGTGTCCGACTCTGTGCGACCCCAGAGAGGGCAGCCCACCAGGCTCCCCCGTCCCCGGGATTCTCCAGGCAAAAACACTGGAGTGGGTTGCCACTTCCTTCTCCAGTGCATGAAAGTGAAAGTCGCTCAGTCGTGTCCGACTCCTAGCGACCCCATGGACAGCAGCCTACCAGGCTCCTCCGTCCATGGGATTTTCCAGGCAAGAGAACTGGAGTGGGGTGCCATTGCCTTATCCTTATATTTCCTAATTTAGAGCAATTTCTAGTTGTAAAGGTAAAAAATCTGCACCAAATACAGAGGTATGGAGGGTTTCCAAAAACTACCAAACAATTCTTGAACACTAATTGGATATCCTACAATTCAACTTAATGCTGCCACTATTTATTTGCAGATAGCCTCAAATTCCATAGACTAAATGCTCTATCCTTCAAGATTAACCCCCTATCCCACTTAAGACACCAGTACAAAGTCCAGGTCGTCACGTGTGCTTCTGACCAACTAATTACAGACCAGAGGTTCAATGACCCCTCCCTTGGATACAGATGAGCATCCAAACAGAAGAAATGCACAGAGGAAATATGCGGCCGGGCACCGAGTTTCCATGCCCTCCCCAGGTGTGCCACTCTCACTGCACTCCAACTGTTTGCATTTTCATCTGTTTCTGTTATCCTATCATTTTATAATAAAGCAGTGAGTGTATGTAAACTCTTTCCATGGGTTCTGTGAGCTGCTCTTGGTGAGTAATTTAGCCCAAGAAGGGGGTCATTGAAAATCCCAGAATTTTTATGATGGCTTCATTTTCAGCCCATCTCCCTTCTCAATAAAATTAGAGGCAGGGGATAAAATCCCAAGTTTCTTATTAGATGTTGTAAATATTGCATAAGAATCTGGAATGTTAGGTCCATAAATCAAGGAAAATTGGAAGTCGTCAAGGCAGAGATAGGAAGATTGAGCATCAACATCTTAGGAATTAGTCAACTAAAATGGAGGGGAAGTGGTGAATATCATGCAGATGACCATTATATCTACTACTGTGGGCAAGAACCCATAGAAGAAATGGAGTAGCCCTCATAAGTTAACAGAAGAGTCCAAAAGCAGTACTTGCATGCAACCTCAAAAACAACACTATGATCTCAGTTCATTCCCAAGGAAAATAATTCAACATCACAGTAATCCAGGTATGTGCCCCAACCACTGATGCAGGGAATGAAGTTGAGCAGTTTGATGAAGACATACAACTTCTTCTGGAACTAGCACCAAAGAAAGATACCCTTTTCATCATAGGGGATTGGAATGCAAAAGTAGGAAGTTAGATACCCGGAATAACAGGCAAGTTTGGCCTTGGATTACACAATGAAGCAGGGCTATGGCTAACAGAATTTTGTCAAGAGAACCTGCTGATCATTGTAAACACCCTTCTTCAATGAGCAATGTAAAAAAAAAAAAAAAAATAGAGGTGAACAATAGAATGGGAAAGACCAGAGATTCCTTGAAGAAAATTGGTGATACTAAGGGAATATTTCCTGCAAGGATGCACACAGTTAAGAACAGAAATGAAAAGGACCTAACAGAAGCAGAAGGAGAGGTGGCAAGAAGAACTAAACACAAAAGGTCATAATAGTGCAGATAACCACAATGGTGTGATCATTCACATAGCACCAGACATCATGGAGTGTGAAGTCAAGTGAAACATAGAAAGCATTATTACAAACAAAGCTAGTGGAGGTGATAAAATTCCAGCTGAGCTATTTAAAACACTAATGCTGTTAAAGTGCTGCATTCAATATGTCAGCAAATTTGGAAAGCACAGCAGTGGCCACAGGACTAGAAAAGTTTAGTTTTCATTCCAATCCCAAACGATGTTCAAACTACCATACAATTGTACTCATTTCACATGGTAGAAAGATTATGTTCAAAATCCTTTAAGCTAGGCCTCAGTAGTATGTGAACCAAAATCTTCAAAATATACATGCTGAGTTTAAAAAGGCAGAGAAACCAGATATCAAATTGCCAACCATCATTGAATCATGGATAGATCAAGGGAATTCCAGAAATATATCTACTTTGGCTTCATTCACTATGCCTTTGAATGTGTGGATCACAACAAACTGGAAAATTCTTCATGAGACTGGAGTACCAGACCACCTTACCTGTCTTCTGATAAATCTGTGTGCCAGTCAAGAACAACAGTTAGAACAGGACATGGAACAAAGGACTGGTTCAAAATTGGCTGTATATTTAACTTACATGCAGAGTACATCGTAGAAAATGCCAGGCTGGAAGAATCACAAGTTGGACCAAGATTCCTGGGAAAAATAACAACCTTGGATATGCAGGTGATACCAATATAATGGCAGAAGGTGAAGAGGAAGTAATCTTGATGAGGGTGATAGAGGAGAGTGGCTTGGAACTCAACATAAAAAAACTAAGATCACAGCATCTAATGACAACATTTCATGGTAAATAGGGGAAAGATTGGGAGCAGTAATCGATTTTATTTCCTTGTGCTCCAAAATCACTGCAGACTGTCACTGCAGTCATGAAATTAAAGATGCTTGTTCCTTGAAAGGAAAGCAATGACAAACCTAGACAATGTTACCAAATACCAGAGATATCACTTTGCCCACAAAGATTTTTATAGTCAAAGCTTTGATTTTTCCAGTAGTCATGTAAGGATGTGAGAACTGTTCCAAAAAGAAGGCTGAGCACTGAAGAATTGATGCTTTTGAACTGTGGTGCTGGAGAAAACTCTTGAAAGTCTCTTGGACTGCAAGAAGATCAAACCCTCAATCCTAAAGGAATCAAGCTGAATAGTCTTTGGAAAGACTGTTGCTGAAGCTGAAGCTCCAATACTTTGGCTACCTAATCCGAAGAACTGACTCATTAGAAAAGGCCCTGAAGCTGGGAAACCTGGAAAGCAAAAGGAAAAGGGGGTGGGAAAGGATGAGATGGTTGTGTAGCATCACCAAATCAATGGACATGGTTTTCAGCAAACTCTGGGAGAGAGTGGAAGACAGAGGAGTTTTGGGGGCCCTTATTCTAAACAATACTATTGCAATCACATTTTGAGGTACATTTAACATTATTGTGAGTAGTTATTGTGAATAGTTATTCATAATTCTTATTAGTTTTTCTACCTTTTCAAGCTCACATTTCCTTTCTTAAAATTTATTTTTAATTGGAGGGTAATTGCTATATGATATTCTGTTGGTTTCTACCATACAACAATGTGGATATACAACAAAGTGTATAAAGTGTTTTATATATACAAGCTTGATATAGTAAGCAGACGTCTCAAACTAGTTCACTTTGCAGGACTGAAATATTATACCTATTGATTAGCAACACCCTGTTTCCCTTTCCTCAAAGTTTCTGGCAACTACTATTATACTCTTTACTTCAATGAGTTTGATTGTATTTGATACCTCATATAAGGGGATTCATACACTATATGGCCTCCTTTTTCTGGCTTATCTCCCTTGGTGTATCTTCCAGGTTGCTTCATGTTGTCTCATATGGCAGAATTTCTTTATTTTTAAGGAAGGATAATAATCCATTGTGTGTATGTGTTGTGTGTGTGTGTATATATATATACACACACACACTACAGTTTATTTACCACTTCATCTGCTGATGGACACTTGGGTTGTTATCACATCAAAGCTACTGTAAGTACTGCTGAAATGAAGTTGGAAGTGCTAATGTTTTCAAGATCCTGATTTAGATTATGTTGGATAAATACAAAATGTGAAATGGGTAAATCATATGATAATTCAATGTTTTCTATTTTCAATTTTTGTGTAGCCTTCATATTTTTCATAATGATTGAGCCATTTTGCCATCCCACTAACAGGTACAAGGGTTCTTTACATCTTCACAACCTCACCAAAGTTTGTTAGTATTTTTTCTTAACAGTCATTCTAATAGGTGTGAAGTGATATGTCATTCTGTTTTTGATTTGCATTTCCCTGTTGATCAGTAGTGATATTAAACTCCTTTTCATGTACCTGTGGTTATTTATATGTCTTCTTTAAAGAGACCTTTACTCAAGGCCCTTGTCTATCTAAAACTAAGGTTGTTAAAAATGTTTGCTATTATGTTGCAGAAATTTCCTATATATTTTGGAAATTAACATCTTTCAGATATATGGGCACTCATATGTCCTTAAGACTGACTGTGTAATGTGCCTCTTATTAGACATTTTATTGTTTTTGTAGCCAAATTTGGGGGCAGGTATAGTTTTTATCTCTAATTACAAAATGTGAAAGTGAACTGATCTTCAGGGAGGTTGGGATTATTTAATGTCATAAAGTGCGGGGAGCCGGTGAGGCATTCCACTCGTGACAAAGGTCATGAGGAAGGAGGCTCGGCATACGCAAAGGCGGGATCGAGCCTCAAGAGTCCCCCCGGATATTCTCGAGCATTTTCCCCCAAAAAACCAGAGTCTGCCTACTTTATTGCTTTGTGCTCTCACCTCTGACTTTACTGGGGGCTGTCCCCTACCACCATCTCGCTCTCTCTCTGTCAAAGAGTTAACTTACAACTCCAACTAATAAAGTTCCTGGGCAATTAGGAGTGTTTAAATCCAAACCCCTCTGATGGCTCTCTAACTCGCCTGACAAGTTTACCCGGACTCCTGCAGCTATGCATACGATTGTTTACAGTCTCCCAGCCTCGAGAGGCATGGGAAGCTTAAGATATTCAAATAGCTTAGAGCCTCTCAGAGAGTTAAAAACTGTCAGAATAAACTAGTAAAGGATTTCATTGATGAGTCAATGCTTGTTGCCAAGTTTTCATATCCCCTGAATTGTATCCTTGAATATGTATCAATTAATAGTGGGTATGTAGAAAAAATAAGTAGTGGCCTTGGTGTTAGTAACTTTAGACCCTTAAGGTAATAAATTCTTTCTTTGTTGTAAACCCATTACACATCCGCCCTATAGGAATGCAATTTTATCTTTGGAAGATGGTGCCAAACCTTGAAATAATTACTCTTAGAGAAAATAAGTCTTTGTTGATAAGTCCTTGTCAAGAGTCATAAAATGTTAGTAGGCCTTCTGGCCAGAAGATGATGTAAATCACCTAAACCATTTGTATACGATACATTTGCAGGAAAGAAACCTTGGTTTTTGATAAGAACCAAAGACTGCTGACTTTGCATCCCCTATTATCCTCTATGTGTAACTTAGGGTATAAAAGCCCCTGTTAAAAATAAAGCTATGGGCCTTGCTCACCAACGCTTGGTCTCCCCATGTCATTCTTCCCTTTAACTTCCAGCTGAGTCTCCATCTGGAGCGCGGAACCCACCACGCTTACTAATCATGCCTGGGCTTCTAAGACCCACTCGAGAAGGTGTCTAGGGTGAGACACCTTCCGCTATTCGAGAGGGCGCCTGCGGCCTACGTAAGTGGTGCAAACTTCTTGTCTTGAAGTTTTATTGGTCTCCCGCGTAAACCAAGCTACTCAGCTTCTTTTCTCCACTGAATTTTCCTACTGAGCTATCCTCATTCTATTGTTCTCTATATCTCTAATTAGCATATAAATAGTCGCCGACGCCGTCTCCCCTTCGAATACCCTGGATCAGCCGGGGCTGGTCCTCGGCAATAAAGTACAGGTACCTATATATGTACAAAATGAAGCAGGGAAAAGGCTAACAGGGTTTTGCCAAGAGAATGCACTGGTCATAGCAAACACCCTTTTCCAACAACAGAACAGACAACTCTCCACATGGACATCACCAACTGGTCAATACCAAAATCGGATTGATTATATTCTTTGCAGCTGAAAATGGAGACGCTCTATACAGTCACCAAAAACAAGACTGGGAGCTGACTGTGGCTCAGATCATTAAAACCTTATTTCCATATTCAGACTTAAATTGAAGAAAGTAGGGAAAACCACTAGGCCATAAAGTATGACTTAAATCCCTTATGATTATACAGTGAAAAAGTGTCAAAGTGACACTTTTTTACAATGACAAAGTGAAAATGACAAATAGATTCAAGGGATTAGATCTGATAGAGTGCCTGAAGAGCCATAGAAGGGGGGGTTGTAACATTGTACAGGAAGTAATGATCAAGACCATTCCCAAGAAAAAGAAATGCAAAAAGGCAAAATGGTTATCTGAGGAGGCCTTACAAATAGCTGAGAAGAGAGAAGTGAAAGGCAAAGGAGAAAAGGAAAGATACACACATCTGAGCGCAGAGTTCCAACAAATAGCAAGGAAAGGTAAGAAAGCCCTCCTCAGTGATCAATACAAAAAAAATAGAGAAAAAAATAGAATGGTTAAGACTAGAGATATCTTCAGGAAATTAAATATACCAAGGGAACATTTCATGCAAAGATGTACACAATAAAGGAGAGAAATGGTATGGACCTAATAGAAGCAGAATATATTAAGAAGAGTTGGCAAGAATACACAGAAGAACTATACAAAAAAGATATTCATGACCCAAATAACCATGATGGTGTGATCACTCAACTAGAGCTAGATATCTGGAATGTGAAGTAAAATGGGCCTTAGGAATTCTAGCTGAGCTATTCCAAATCCTGAAAGATGATGTTTTGAAAGTGCTGCACTCAATATGCCGGCAAATTTGGAAAAGTCAACAGTGGCCACAGGACTGGTAAAGGTCAGTTTTCATTCCAATCCCAAAGAAAGGCAATGCTAGAGAATGTTCAAACTACCACACAATGGCACTCATCTCACATGCTAGCAAAGTAATACTGAAAATTCTCCAAGCTGGGCTTCAACAGTACAAGAACCAAGAACTTCCAGATGTTCAGGCTGGATTTAGAAAAGGCAGAGAGGGAAGGTGGTCCCAAGATGGTGGAGGAATAGGATGGGAAGACCACTTTCTCCCCCACAAATTCATCAAAAGATCATTTGAATGTTGAGCAACTTTCACAAAACAACTTCTGAACACTGGTGGAGGACACCAGGCACCCAGGAAGGGCAGCCCAATCTCTTCAAAAGGAGGTAGGACAGATTATAAAAGATGAAAGCAGAGACAAAGGATTTAGGGATGGAGACCCGTCCTGGGGAGGGAGTCATGGAGGAGAAGTATCCACACAATTGGAAACCCTCTCACAGGTGTGTCTGTGGGGTGCTTTGAAATCTCAGAGGGCAACATAACAGAAAAAAATGCACAGAATATGTGCCTAACTGCAACTACTAACAGAGAAGTGGCTCAGCCACTCACATCCACCAGCAGAGACTGGGGGCTGGGCAGGGAGGCGTGGGCTGCATTTTTGGTCCTTAGGGTAAGGACTGGCCTTGAGTGCCCTGAGGAAAATCTGAAGGGACTAAGGTGACATAGCAACCCAAATCATGGGATGGCCAGGGAGACCAAAAAACAAAAAACAAACAAAAAAAAAACAAGCCAGGAGAAGAAGGGGATGACAGAGGATGAGATGACTGGATGGCATCATCGACTCGATGGACGTGAGTCTGAGTGAACTCCGGGAGTTGGTGATAGGCAGGGAGGCCTGGCATGCTGCAATTCATGGGGTCACAAAGAGTCGGGCACGACTGAGTGACTGGACTGAACTGAACAGAACACTTATTTGACTCAAATTCTGCCAAAAAATTGCAGAGGAAGGTAAAACTCCCAAATTCATTCTATGAGGCCACCATCACCCTAATACCAAAACCTGAAATGTTTTGCACACAAAAAGAAATGTGCAGGCCAATATCACTGATGAACATAGTTGCAAAAATCCTCAACAAAATTTTAGCAAACAGAATTCAACAACATATTTAAAAGATCATATGTCATGACCAAATGTGCTTTATTCCAGGGGTGCAAAGATTCTTCAATATTTGCAAATCAATCAATGTTATACACCATATTAACAAATTGAAAGATAAAAACCATATGATTATTTCAATAGATGTTGAGAAAGCCTTTGACAAAATTAGACACCCATTTATGATTAAAAAATAAATAAACTTTCCAGAAAGTAGGCATAGAAAGAACATACCTCAACATAATAAAAGCCATATATGACAAACCCACACCAAACATTATTCTCAATGGCAAAAAAACTGAAAGCATTTCCTCTAAAATCAGGAACAAGACAAGAGTGCCCACTCTCACCACTATCCAACATAATTTTGGAAGTCCTAGCACAGCAGTCAGAGATGAAAAAGAAATCAAAGGAATCCAGACTGGGAAAGAAGTAAAACTCATTGTTTGCAGATGACATGATCCTTTACATAGAAAACCCAAAAGATACTGCTGGAAAATTGCTAGAGCTAATCAATTAATATAGTAAAGTGGCAGGATATAAAATTAATACACAGAACTCCCTTGCATTTCTAAACACTAATGATGAAGGAACAGAAAGAGAAATTAAGGATACAATCCCACTAACCATTGCAACAAAAAGAATAAAATACTTAGGAATAAATTTACCTAAAGAAACAAAAGACCTAAGTAAAGAAAATTATAAAACACTGATGAAAGATATCAAAGAGGATACAAATAGATGGAGAAATATACCATGTTTGTGGATTGTAAGAATCAATAAAATGAAAATAAGCATACTACCCCAAACAATCTATAGATTCAGTGCAATCCCTATCAAGTTACCAATGGTATTTTTCACAGAACTAGAACAAATAATTCACACTTTGTATGGAAACACAAAAACCTCAAATAGCCAGAGCAATAATGAGAAAGAAAAATGGAACTGGAGGAATCAAGCTTCCTGACTTCAGACTATACTACAAAGCTACAGTCATCAGGACAATATGGTACTGGCACAAAGACAGAAATACAGATCAATGGAACAAAATAGAAAGACCATAGATAAATCCACGCACCCATAGACACCTTATCTTTGGCAGAGGAGGCAAAAATATACAATTTAAAAAAGACAATCTCTTTAACAACTGGTGCTGGGAATACTGGTGAACCATGTGTAAAAGAATGAAAGTGGAACATTTTTGACACCATATACAAAAATAAACTCAAAATTAATTAAAGATCTAAATGTAAGTCCAGAAACTATAAAATTCTTAGAAGAAAACATAGGAAGAACACTCTCTGATGTAAATCACAGCAAGAACCTCTATGACCCACCTCCCAGAGACATAGAAATAAAAAAATAAACAAATAAATGAGACCTAAGTAAATTTAAAAGTTTTTGCACCTTGAAGGAAACTATAAACAAGGTGAAAAGGCAGCCTTCAGAACAGGAGAAAATAATAACAAATGAAACAACTGACAAATAATTAATCTCCAAAATATACAAACAGCTCATGCAGCTCAATACCAGAAAAACAAACAACCCAGTCAAAAAGTGGGCAAAAATACTAAGTAAACAATTCCCCCAAGAAGACATGCAGATGGCTAACAAACACATGTAAAGATGCTCAACATCACTCATTACTAGAGAAATGCAAATCAAAACCACAATGAGGTATCATCTCATGTGAGTCAGAATGGCCATCATCAAAAAGTCTACAAGCAATAAATGCTGGAGAGGATGTGGAGAAAAGGGAACCCTCTTACACTATTGATGGGAATGCAAACTGGTACAGCAACTATGGAGAACAGTGTGGAGATGCCTTCAAAAACTGGAGATAGAACTGCCCTATGACCAAGCAATCCCACTGCTGGGCATGCACACCAAGGAAACTAGAATTGAAAGAAGCACATGTACCCCAATGTTCATGGCTGCACTGTTTACAATAGGTAGGACATGAAGCAACCTGATGTCCATCAGCATTCAAATAGATAAGGAAGTTGTGTTACATATATACAATGGAATATTACTTAGCTTTATAAAAGAACTCATTTGAGTCAGTTCTAATGACATGGATGAAACGAGTCTATGGCAGCAAAAGAAACACAGATGTAAAGAATAGACTTTTGAACTATGTGGGAGAAGGCAAGGGTGGGAGGATTTGACAGAATAGCATTGAAACATGTATATTACCATATGTAAAATAGATGACCAGTGCAGGTTCAATGCATGAAGTGGGGCACTCAAGGCCGTTGCTCTGGGACAACCCAGCAGGACAGGGTGGGGAGGGAGCTGGGAGGAGAGTTCACAATAGGTGGACACATGTGCCTCCTGGCTGACTGATGCCGATTCAGTGTATGGCAAAAATCACCACAATGTTGTAAAGCTATCGTCCAATTAAAATAAAGTATTCATTTAAAAAAAGAAATGAAAAGACAGAAGAACCAGAGATCAAATTACCAGTATCTGTTGGATCGTATAAAAGACAAGAGAATGCCAAAAATATCTACTTCTGCTTCATCAACTATGCTAAAGGTTTTGACTGTGTAAATCAGAACAAATTGTGGAAAATTCTTAAAAAGATGGGAATACCAGACCACCTTACCTGTCTCCTGAGAAATGCGTACGCAGGTCAAGGAACAACAATTAGAACCAGACATGGAGCAATGGACTGGTTCAAAATTGGGAAAGCAGTGCATCAAGCCTGCATATTGTCACAAGGCTTATTTAACTTATATGCAGATTACATCACGAGAAATGCTGGTCTGGATGAAGCACAAGCTGGAATCGAGATTGTTGGAAGAAATACCAATAACTTCAGATATGCAGATGACATCACCCTTATGGCAGAAAGTGAGGAACTAAACAGTCTCTTGATGAAAGTGAAAGAGGAGAGTGAAAAAGCTGGCTTAAAACTCAACATTCAGAAAACTAAGATCATGGCATCTGGTCCCATCACTTCATGGCAAAAAGATGGGGAAACAGTGGAAACAACAGTAAGAGACTTCATTTTCTTGGTCTCCAAATCACTGCAGATGGTGACTGCAGCCATGAAATTAAAAGACACTTGCTCATCAGAAGAAAAGCTATGACCAACCTAGACAGCATATTAAAAAGCAGAGACATAACTTTGCCAACAAAGGGCCATCTAGTCAAAACTATGTTTTTTCCAGTAGTCATTCATATATGGGTGTGAGAGTTGGACCATAAAGAAAGCTGAGTGCCAGATAATTGATGCTTTTGAACTGTGGTGTTGGAGAAGACCCTTTAGAGTCCCTTGGACTGCAAGGAGATCCAACCAGTCAATAGTAAAGATAATCAGTCCTGAATATTCATTGGAAGGACTGATGCTGAGGCTGAAGCGCCAATTTGGCCACTTGATGTGAAGAACTGACCCACTGGACAAGATGCTGATGATGGGAAAGATTGAAGGCAGGAGGAAAAGGGGATGACAGAGGATGTGATGTTTGGATGGCATCACCAACTTGATGGACATGAGCTTGAGTAGGTTCTGAGAGCTGGTGACAAACAGGGAAACCTAGGGTACTGCAGTTTCATGGGGTTGCAAAGAATCATGACTGAGTGACTGGACTGAACTGAACTGAACTGATAGCCAAGGTACTCAAGTACATTTTGGACTCTGTGGGAGAGGGAGAGGGTGGGATGATTTTGGAGAATGGCATTGAAACACATATAATATCATATATGAAACAAATCACCAGTCCAGGTTTGATGCAGGATACAGGATGCTTGGGGCTTGTGCACTCAGATGACCCAGAGGGATGGTACGGGGAGGGAGGTGGGAGGGGGCTTCAGCATGGGATACACGTGTACACCCGTGGCAGATTCATGTTGATGTATGGAAAAAACCAATACAGTATTTTAAAGTAATTAGCCTTCAATTAAAATAAATAAATTTAAATTTAAAAAATATATTTGTGGAAATTATATTATTTTATTCATATTTGACTAATAGTTTGGTTACATATAACATTTTAGGTTCAAAAAATATTTTCCTTTGAAATTTTAGAGGCACTGCTCTTTACTCGTCAAGCATTAATATTTACTGATGATTTCTTTTCTACTTCACGGCTTACTTAACCTCTGTTCTACTCATTCCGCAGTCAGCTTTTCTCCTAGATAACCACTGTTACTAGTTTCTAAGTAACATCTAGCAAACTTTCAGGTAGATATTACATGATTTTCAGAGAGATTCAGAGATTCAGTTTGCTACAAATGCTTCCATTTGTAAAATGGAAAATATCCATTATATGAAAATATATCCATTATTTCAAACAAATGAGGACCATTTGTCCTTGAGTCACTTTCTCTTTTATCAAGAACTAATTATCCCTCTTTCTAAGTCCGCAACCTCATTAAGCACCTTTTTCTTAAGAAAGCCAAATGTTCCTTCAACTTACCAAACATGAGAGACAACCCATAGAATTTATTGGTAAAAATATCTTGAAATCCATTAGTAATACATGGAGAAAGAAAAGCAGGTATAAAATTATGTTGGCAGAACTGTTCTATGTCATGTATTCCATAGATAATTCTCTTACTCCAGCAGGTACCACCTAGTTCCTAAGACTTCATCATGAAAAGAATGTTGTGAAAGCACCTAATCCATCCCAAGACATTGCTGTTCCTTCCAGGATTCCTGAAGGGCGTCTGTTTCCTAATGGTGATCCTGGTTACTGCATTGTGCAATCTCAGAGGACTGGGCAGGAACAGCGGTCCTCATCTTGGTTCTCTGAGAGACTGAGAAAGAGATCAGGAGCAGGACTCCATCTAAAGAAGTTCCTACCTCTTCAAACACCCAGGTTATGCCAATGATCTTTTTCTCAACTACATCAGCCCAGTCAAGATAGAAACACAGCAGATGCTTCATGGTCTTTTTTCAGGAAAGAGCACAATGCTTGAAATCTTCCCTCAGGCAGTGGAGAAGGAAGACCTCTGTTACCAGTAAAAAGATGTGGATTCTTCAAGTGACTTCTGACCTACTCCTTCTAACTAGCAGTGATAACAGCAGGAGAAAGAGAGGAGCAGGCAGGGGTCATAGCAAGGGAGACCTTAGTCTACACACTGCTATTCTTTATAAGATTTGGAGCATCTTTGACATTATTGATCAGTTATTTTGAGTAGTTATTCATAATTATTAGTTTTTCTACCTTTTAGAGCTCACACATATAATTTTTAAATTTATTTTTAATTCGAAGATAATTGCTTTACTATGTTCTGTTGGTTTCTACCATGCAACAATGTGGACCTTGAACCTCACTTCCACCCCGCTGACCCCATCCCACCCCTCTAGGTTGTCACAGAGAACCAGGCTGAACTCCCTGAGCTACAAAACAATTTTCCATCAGTCATCTATTCTACACATGGCAATGCTTGTATTTCAATGCTACTGTCTCAATAAGTTCCACCCTCTCCTTCACTCAGTGTACTCACAAGTTTGTTTTCTACATCAGCATTTCTATTCCTGCACTTGAAAGAGGTTCATCCGGGCTATTTCTCTAGATTCCATACGTATGTGTTAATATACAATATTTGTTTTTCTCTTCCTGAATTACCTCACTGTGTGTAAAAGGCTCTAGATTTGGCCACCTCAGTTCAACTGACTCGGATTTGTTCCTTTTTATTGGCTGAGTAATATTTCATTGTATACATGTGCCACAACATCTTTATCCACTCATCTGTTGATTGACATCTAGGTTGCTTCCATGTCTTGGCTATTGTAAATAGTGCTGCATTGAACACTAGGGTATACATGACCTTTTGAATCACGGTTTTCTCAGGGCATATGCTGGGCCACTTGTTAGTTTTACTCCTAGTTTTTTAATGAATCTCCAGATTGTTCTCCATCGGAGAAGGCAATGGCACCCAACTCCAGTACTCTTGCCTGGAAAATCCCATGGATGGAGGAGCCTGGTAGGTTGCAATCCATGGGGTCGCTAAGTCGGACATGACTGAGCGAATTCACTTTCGCCTTTCACTTTCATGCATTGAGGAAGGACATGGCAACCCACTCCAGTGTTCTTGCCTGGAAAATCCCAGGGACGGGGGAGCCTGGTGGGCTAACCTTTATGTGGTCGCACAGAGTCAGACATGACTGAAGTGACTTAGCAGCTTAGCAAATATTGTTCTCCATAGTGGCTGTATCAATTTACTTTTTTAAAAAAGTTTTATTGTGTTAGGAACACTAAACATGAGGTGTATTCTCTTAACATATTTTAAGTGTATAATGCAGTGTTGTTATACACAGGCTTGATGGTGTGAGCAGATCTCTAGAACTGACATACCTTTCAAGATTGTAATTTTATACCGTCAACTAAAAAATACAGTCACAACCTGAAAGGAGACTTTTGTTTTATTTGTTTGGAAAGTTTAGGACTCCAAGCCCAGGAGACAGCATCTCAGTAGCTCTGAGAAAAGTGTTCCCCTTGGAACATGGGAGTGGGAGTCAGGCTGCATAGAAATTTACAGCAAAGGGAGCAGGCAGTCTGAACATCAAAGATCAGATATCAAATTAAGGAATTTAGCATGATCTGTATGGGAAGATTCAAGCCTCTGGGCTCACTGAATTCATTGCTTTCATATGTACCTCAGCTATGTGGGCCAAATCCTGTTTCCTTGTTCACCTTAAGCAGTGGCAGCTGTGGCAGATGGCTGCTCCTTGAGTTCCCCCAGCTCCTCAGCAATCACCATGGCAGGTGACGGCATCTGCTGGATTGAGCTTTGGGAGCCCGCATTCACATTTGGAGGCCAGAAATCGCTGATGGCTGTGACATTTCTTGTTTATTGATTTGGCAGTAGAGCTTTACATTTCACAATACCTATTGATTAGCAACACCCTGTTTTAGTCCATGCCCTTGCTCCTTCAGTTCCTGGCAACTACTATTCTATTCTTTATTCCATGAGCTTGACTCTTTTCGATACCTCATATAAGGGGATTCATGTGGTACTTGTCCATCTGTTTCTGGCTTATTTCTCTTGGCATAATGTCTTCCAGGTGAGTTCATGTTGTCTCATAGGACAGGATTTTCTTCTTTTTAAGAAGGGATAATAATCCTTTGTATGTATATACTACAGTTTACTTATCCACTCATCTGTTGATGGACATTTAGGTTGTTACCACACTTTGGCTACTGTGAGTACTGCTGCAGTGAACTTGGGAGTGCTAATATGTCTTTGAGACTTTGATTTAAATTATTTTGGGTCAATGATTTAGATGTAGAATGGGTGAAACCTATGGTAGTTCTGTTTTTTCTGTTTTTAACTTTTTGAGTGACCTTCATATTCTTCATAATGGTCACACCATTGTGCCCTCCACTGCCAGGTACAAGGGTTCTTCTTTTCTCCATAATCTCACCAACATTTGTTATTTTGCTTTTTTGATTATAGTCATTCTTCAGGAGTGAAGTGATACATCATTGTGGTTTTAATTTGCATTTCCCTGGTTATTAGTAGTGATATTAAAATCCTTTTCATGTCCCTGTGGTTATATATATATATATATATATATATATATATATATCTTCTTTAAAGAAAGCTCTATTCAAGTCCTTTACCTATTTAAAATTAAGGTTGTTAAATTGTCTTCAATTATGTTGTAGGAGCTTCTTACATACTTTGGAAATTAACCCCTTATCATATATATGGGGTTCATATTTCCTTAAGCCTTATAACCAGGAAGAGTTAATTTTGAATTTATGCTGGATCAGCTTCTGGATTTTAACCCTCATCTTGCCACTTTTGTTATTGTAAGCATACATAATGGACTGTCTTTGGGAGATAACCTGAACTGCCCACCTGTGAATGACTGTAAGGAAGTGAATCTAACACATTCTCCCACCTGAGGCTTGCCATACTAGGGGAAATTTGCAAGATTGAGTAGTCTTTTACTTTGTTTCCTTACCTGCACCCCATTTCTGACCCATAAAAGAACCTGGCAAGCAGGCCCCAGCAAGATGATTTTTCAGGCACTAGCTTGTCATTGTCTCAGCCCGTGGGTTCCCTAATAAAGTCCCTTTCTAGTCTAGATGGTGCCTATAGATGTCTGCATACCCAGGAATTCCCTCATAGCTCAGTCGTTAAAGAATCGATGCTGGATGCTTGGGGCTGGTGCACTGGACGGCCCAGAGGGTTGGTATGGGGAGGGAGGAGGGAGGAGGGTTTGGGATGGGGAACACATGTATACCTGTGGCGGATTCATTTTGATATTTGGCAAAACTAATACAATTACGTAAAGATTAAAAATAAAATAAAATTAGAAAAAATAAAAAAAAATAAAAAAAAAATTACTTAAATTTGTACAGCAGATAAGACATAACTCCACTTTTTTTGCTATATGTACTAGAGAGCACTGGTAGATATACTTACATTTAAAAATATTCTTTTTATAATTAGGAGTAAACTCAATTTTGTTAATAAAATGAATGAAATTACATCCAGAAAAAAAAAAAAAAAAAAGAATCTGCCTGCAATGCAGGAGACTTGGGTTTGATTCCTGGGTGAAACATGAAATTTTTCATTTCGTTTTCTCCTTTTCCTAGTCTAGACACCTCATCTCAGATTCACGACAGCAAGCAGAGCAAGCATGGGCTTGGTACAGACTATGTCATGTGTCTTAGATTAGACATTTTGTTGTTTTCATAGCAAAAAATAGAGGCAAGTATAGCTTTTGTCTTTAATTTACAGCAGTGTTAGTAAGCTGATCTTCAGAGTGGTTGGGAAACATTTAATGTCACAAAGTACCAGTGACTATAGATGTCTGCATACCCAGGGCACTCAAGGTCCCCCATGGAAGGCTTATTGCTTAGTATTAGCTGAAGGGTTGCTGTATTTCAGCAAACTGTACTAATAAATTCCTAACGGGTTCTATGTCACCCTTAGTTTATTTGTTTAGAGGAAAATATCCATGGATTGAATGGTGGGGTCAATGACTCATGGAGCTTCATTCCATGAGTAAACTAAGAATGTCAGAAAACACACTAAATGTCATTTCAAAAAAAAAAAAAAATGGCAGGATAGAGTCAATTGAATTAACTGTTGTAGGGTAAAGTGGCAAAGGATATTTGGGGAGTATTAGTGGAAAAGCTTCTTAATGGATACAGCCTAGACATTGAGTCAATTTTGAAAATAATGAGAAGAGAGGAATTTGGGTTTCTAGTAGACTACAAGTTGCTCATGGTCATGTGGCTGCAGAGACCAGATCAGTGTATACATCTGCAGAAGTAGAGCTTCAGTAAAGCATCTCAACTTGTGACCTTATGGCCTGGAAAACTGAAGGATCAAGTTTTCCTGTCGGGTCCATGAATGGAGCAATGTGAAAACACACCTGGCATGAGACCGCCAACACCAGAAACTAGAAAGTTAGGAAAACAAGATTCAACTTTGTGGTCCCAAGTCATTTAATTGTCAAGAAAAGGCTAGAGACCAGTGGGGCATGGTGTAAGGAAGGTGAGTTTAAAAAAACTGTGCGTAGGGGTTAAGATATGTGAGGTTAGTAAATCCTAGTCTCGACCATCAAGGGAAACAAAGCTGGGTGCTGGCAGGTGAAATGGAATAGGGAGGAAGTTTTACATAGCAGTTTCTTGGGGGCTGGGGAGTGAAAGAATCACCAAGTCTGACAATGGAGGAGCAACACTATTGTCAAAGAATTCCTCATATTTCCTAACCGGTGCATAACAATGGCACAGGGAGTACGTGACCAGGTCTCCAGTGAATCACTCTGCACTTCCTTATGAAGGATAAAGAAATCCATGGACAAGGGAAATTTGTGATATCAGCATTAGTGTGGCAATTTATTTTTGAGATTGCAAGCACGTGGTATTTGGGGTGGGAAACAAGTGCATCATGCCAGTCCTGGGATGTTCCCTTTGGGTGGAGCTGCCTGGTCCTTATAAAAGGAGTCTCCATCACAGTGCTGTCATTGTCGTGACGGTCATAGGTCTTCTTTGGAGCCTCTGGTGAGCACAACTCTTAGAGATCTTGATGGAACTTGGGTGTTGGGTTTAATTTGGGGGTAGAAGTGGCTTTAACTGAAGCAATTAGTGCTCTTAATGGGAAAAAGAAGATAATGAGGGTTTAGGGGTAAATTTTTGATATTTGGTCACATATGCGATCTTAAATGTGAAGAGAAAATGGAGTCAGGTGCACAGTCTTAACCTGAGAGAGAGTAAGGGGGATGAGATACTGTGCTACAGCACAGCACACATTAGTTCCAGATGCACCCTTCTCAGCATTCAGTCCCATTGAATGCCTAGTTTGGGCCTTTGCATTTCTCCTCAGAAGCCCACAGTCAGGTCAGCTTGTCCAGCAACCAAGACCTGATGGGAGAAATAAGTAGAGATTTGTTTGGGGATTGCTACAAGCTTATTATCCAGATTCTTCTTCTGAGTTTGTTTATATTCATATAACACCTGTGTAGGTAATTCTGTTTTAGAATGTGGTAGAAGGAGAGACTAACCAGAAAAGACTGATGATCTGAGGGCAAGAGATACTAAAAAAGAATGGTGAAGAAGCTACAAAAACCATAAAGACTGTTTTAAGAATCAAGAAGAGTCCTTAGTGACAGGAGGGTTGTTGGCACAGCTAAATGTTCTACCAATTGGACTCTCTGCTATGAAGAAAGTTGTCTGTATTTCAGATTCCTTGAGACCCAGGAAGCATGTCTAACCATCCGCATCCGCATCCGCATCCGCATCAACATCAGCATCAGCATCACCATCAGTGCAAGGAGCCCTGCCATCCACCTCCAAAAGTGTGCCCACCCAAGTGCCATGAGCCTTGCCCACCTCATCCATGCCCATCTCCACCGAGCCAGAAGAAATGCCCTCCTGGGCCACCATGCCCACCATGGGAGCAGAAGTGTCCACCCAAGTGGAAGTAACAGCATCAGATTTCATCTGGACCAAGAAACAAGATCCAGGCTCTTCCATTGTCCTCCCTTTGACCATGGTGACGGATTCCATCTTCCTTAATCTCCCTCCTCAACCAACAGCTGACAGAGGAAAGGCTTGCTTCCTGAAGCTGACACCACGTTGTTGGAAGAAGAGTAGCAGAATCATTGCTTGATCTCTCTTTGCCATGTGCCTGTCTGTAATCTGTGTTGTGATATCTAACCCATGAACAATTAGTGTGTCTATTCTTTTGCTTCTCCAATAAAGCATATTCCATTGCCCATTATGTATTTCTTTCTTTTTTTTTAACTTTAATTTTATTTTATTTTTAAACTTTACATAATTGTATTAGTTTTGCCAAATATCAAAATGAATCCACCACAGGTATACATGTGTTCCCCATCCTGAACCCTCCTCCCTCCTCCCTCCCCATACCATCCCTCTGGGTCGTCCCAGTGTTCTAGCCCCAAGCATCCAGTATCGGGCTTCAAACCTGGACTGGCATCTCGTTTCATATATGATTTTTACATGTTTCAATGCCATTCTCCCAAATCTTCCCACCCTCTCCCTCTCCCAGAGTCCATAAGACTGTTCTATACATCAGTGTCTCTTTTGCTGTCTCGTACACAGGGTTAATGTTACCCTCTTTTTAAATTCCATATATATGCGTTAGTATACTGTATTGGTGTTTTTCCTTCTGGCTTACTTCACTCTGTATAATAGGCTCCAGTTTCATCCACCTCATTAGAACTGATTCAAATGTATTCTTTTTAATGGCTGAGTAATACTCCATTGTGTATATGTACCACAGCTTTCTTATCCATTCATCTGCTGATGGACATCTAGGTTGCTTCCATGTCCTGGCTATTATAAACAGTGCTGTGATGAACATTGGGGTACACGTGTCTCTTTCCCTTCTGTTTTCCTCACTGTGAATGCCCAGCAGTGGGATTGCTGGATCATAAGACAGTTCTATTTCCAGTTTTTTAAGGAATCTCCACACTGTTCTCCATAGTGGCTGTACTAGTTTGCATTCCCACCAACAGTGTAAGAGGGTTCCCTTTTCTCCACATCCTCTCCAGCATTTATTATTTGTAGACTTTTGGATCGCTACCAGTTAGACCTAATTGATATCTATAGGACATTTCATCCCAAAACAATGAATTACACCTTTTTCTCAAGCGTACATGGAACCTTCTCCAGGATAGATCACATCCTGGGCCATAAAGCTAGCCTTGGTAAATTGGTAAATTCAAAAAAATAGAAATCATTCCAAGCATCTTTTCTGACCACAATGCAGTAAGATTAGATCTCAATTACAGGAGAAAAACTATTAAAAATTCCAACATATGGAGGCTGAACAACACGCTGCTAAATAACCAACAAATCACAGAAGAAATCAAGAAAGAAATAAAAATTTGCATAGAAACGAATGAAAATGAAAACACAACAACCCAAAACCTGTGGGACACGGTAAAAGCAGTCCTAAGGGGAAAGTTCATAGCAATACAGGCACATCTCAAGAAACAAGAAAAAAGTCAAATAAATAACCTAACTCTACACCTAAAGCAACTAGAATAGGAAGAAATTAAGAACCCCAGGGTTAGTAGAAGGAAAGAAATCTTAAAAATTAGAGCAGAAATAAATGCAAAAGAAACAAAAGAGACCATACCAAAAATCAACAAAACCAAAATCTGGTTCTTTGAAAGGATAAATAAAATTGACAAACATTAGCCAGACTCATCAAGAAACAAAGGGAGAAAAATCAAATCAATAAAATTAGAAATGAAAATGGAGAGATCACAACAGACAACACAGAAATACAAAGGATCATAAGAGACTACTATCAACAATTATATGCCAATAAAATGGACAATGTGGAAGAAATGGACAAATTCTTAGAAAAGTACAACTTTCCAAAACTGGACCAGGAAGAAATAGAAAATCTTAACAGACCCATCACAAGCATGGAAATTGAAACTGTAATCAAAAATCTTCCAGCAAACAAAAGCCCAGGTCCAGACGGCTTCACAGCTGAATTCTACCAAAAATTTAGAGAAGAGCTAACACCTATCCTGCTCAAACTCTTCCAGAAAATTGCAGAGGAAGGTAAACTTCCAAACTCATTCTATGAGGCCACCATCACCCTAATACCAAAACCTGACAAAGATCCCACAAAAAAAGAAAACTACAGGCCAATATCACTGATGAACATAGATGCAAAAATCCTTAACAAAATTCTAGCAATCAGAATCCAACAACACATTAAAAAGATCATACACCATGACCAAGTGGGCTTTATCCCAGGGATGCAAGGATTCTTCAATATCCACAAATCAATCAATGTAATACACCACATTAACAAATTGAAAAATAAAAACCATATGATTATCTCAATAGATGCAGAGAAAGCCTTTGACAAAATTCAACACCCATTTATGATAAAAAAAAAACTCTCCAGAAAGCAGGAATAGAAGGAACATACCTCAACATAATAAAAGCTGTATATGACAAACCCACAGCAAACATTATCCTCAATGGTGAAAAATTGAAAGCATTTCCTCTAAAGTCAGGAACAAGACAAGGGTGCCCACTTTCACCATTACTATTCAACATAGTTTTGGAAGTTTTGGCCACAGCAATCAGAGCAGAAAAAGAAATAAAAGGAATCCAAATTGGAAAAGAAGTAAAACTCTCACTATTTGCAGATGACATGATCCTCTACATACAAAACCCTGAAGACTCCACCAGAAAATTACTAGAAGTAATCAATGACTATAGTAAAGTTGCAGGATATAAAATCAACACACAGAAATCCCTTGCATTCCTATACACTAATAATGAGAAAACAGAAAGAGAAATTAAGGAAATAATCCCATTCACCATTGCAACGGAAAGAATAAAATACTTAGGAATATATCTACCTAAAGAAACTAAAGACCTGTATATAGAAAACTATAAAACACTGGTGAAAGAAATCAAAGAGGACACTAATAGATGGACAAATATACCATGTTCATGGATTGGAAGAATCAATATAGTGAAAATGAGTATACTACCCAAAGCAATTTATAGATTCAATGCAATCCCTATCAAGCTACCAACAGTATTCTTCACAGAGCTAGAACAAATAATTTCACAATTTGTATGGAAATACAAAAAACCTCGAATAGCCAAAGCTATCTTGAGAAAGAAGAATGGAACTGGAGGAATCAACCTACCTGACTTCAGGCTCTACTACAAAGCCACAGTTATCAAGACAGTATGGTACTGGCACAAAGACAGAAATATGTATTTCTTTATTTCTTTCTTTTTCTTTTGCATATAGTGTTTTTCATCTCTTCTGTCAACTACAAGTACTCTTCTGAGTGTTCCTTTTCATTCCCATTGGATTATCAGAATTAGACTTTTCCATCATTGAGTTCAGCTTTGCCTGAAATATGTCTTTTGGACTGGATCCATCAAAGAATTCCTTCATTGGTTTCAGACTTGTTTCTTTGTCTACCTTGAAGACCATGAAAAGAATTTAATTCTCTCAGTCTCAGTTTCCTTATTTGTAAAACCAGTAGGCAGACTCTATTCAACTCAGTGTACTCATAGAAATTAATGTAATCACAAATGTTTCCCAATTATTAACACATACCAGGCAGTCTCTTATGTGCTAGGAACATGAGGATGGTGACTAAAGTCCTTTTTCCATCTAAACTCTTGAAGAGATTTTGCACAAACACACACACACACACACACACACGTGCACATACAAGGCAAATAATAGTGATGCAGGGGGTATGTTAGAGACAACTGTGTAGAAAAGCTCTTCCAAAGTGGCTTTTAGGCAAAGACTTGAGTGAAGGGAAGAGTGAGTCTTGAGTATCTGGGGTACACTGTACCAGTGAGAGCAGATGGTGAGTGCTGAGGCAGGGCAGAGTAACTGCAGGGAGAACAGTCATCAGAGAGACAATGTCTCCAAATGGGGTTGAAGACATTGGATCTGAAAGATGTATCAAAGATTTTGATAATTTATTCACAGTTTTCCATCCATACTATGCTGAAGTTCAGAGTCTCAACTTTCTATGTAATTCTCTACTATCACATCTGTTTTCTTTTAACAGAAAGTACATATGATCTTTTAAAGAAACTTTTTGGAAATGGTTAAATGGTTTTTTGTTTCTGGCACTTGCCCATCCTGATTCATGCTGTAGTCTTAAGACATTTTATATATTATCCCTAAACCAAAGGAGACCTGGGAGAGAAGATAACACTCAGGATGTGTCACAGCCACTTCCACTTGCAGTTTGCTGTTAAGGTATGGAGTCTGAGTCTCTCTTTGATGCTCTGAGAAGCCAGGGACTTACATTGTGAATTAGGCAAATAGAAGTCAGCAAATACAGAAAAAGGAACCAAGCTCTGGAGTCTGGAGAATTCTGTCTTTTTCTAAATCTAGGTATGGGATAGTTGAGAAATCAATTATGTGCTCTGGGGTTCCGTTTCATGCCTGTAATAGGATCCTTCTGTATTTGGACTAATGATCTTTGAAATTCCTCCCATTTAGAACTTACTATTTAGACTAATAATTCAATAACTGTCAATATTTAGGATCTACCTATATCTCTATCCATCCATTTATCCATCTACCTGTCTAGGCATCTTTTCCCTCTAAATCTTACCTGGAAGCCCGATTGGGTCCAGCTAAGATGGATTCACTTTTTGGTCTCAATGGGAATCCATCAAGGATGTGTGGGATGAAAACCTGTCTTGCTAGGCAGAACCATTTTCTTCATCATCCTCTTCAAGTTCCTCTATTCTCAGAGGACACAAGTGGCTTTTATCCTGGGTTAACTTGGTTGATGGAAATGGAAAGAGTTTTCCAAGCTATTTGCATCAGGGAGCAATGAAAAGTTTATATAGAAAGAGTAATCTTATCCTCCAGCTTGAGGGGAGATTATAGATCCATTAAATGTAGTTTGTCCTTAAATTATCTGTATTTTTGTTATTATTTCTTAAATATATTATTTATTAATGGAAGTATAGTTGACTTAACCATGCTTATCAGTTCAGTTGAGTTGCTCAATCATCTGAGACTTTTGCAACCCCATGGACAGCTGCACACCAGGCTTCCCTGTCCATCATCAACTCCTGGAGCTTACTCAAACTCATTTCTATCAAGTCAGTGATACTATCCAACCATCTCATTCTCTGTTGACCCCTTCTCCTCTCACATTCAATCTTTCCCAGAATCAGGGTCTTTTCCAATGAGTCAGCTCTTTGCATCAGGTGGCCAAAGTATTGGAGTTTCAGCTTCAGCATCAGTCCTTCCAATGAATATTCAGGACTGATTTCCTTTAGGATGGACTGGTTGAATCTCCTTGCGGTCCAAGGGACTTTCAAGAGTCTTCTCCAACACCACAGTTCAAAAGCATCAAATCTTCGGTGCTCGGCTTTCTTTATATTCTAACTCTCACATACATACATTATTACTGGAAAAGCCATAGCCTTGAGTAGACGGACCTTTGTCAGCAAAGTAATGTTTCTACTTTTTAATATGCTGTCTAGGTTGATCATCGGAGAAGGCAATGACACCCCACTTCATTATTTTTGCCTGGAAAATCCCATGGATGGAGGAACCTGGTAGGCTGCAGTCCATGGGGTTGCTAAGAGTCGGACACGGCTGAGTGACTTCACTTTCACTTTTCACTTTCATGCATTGGAGAAGGAAATGGCAAACCACTCCAGTGTTCTTGCCTGGAGAATCCCAGGGATGGGGCAGCCTGGTGGGTTGCTGTCTATGGGGTCGCACAGAGTCGACACGACTGAAGTGACTTAGCAGCAGCAGCAGCTAGGTTAATCATAGCTTTCCTTCCAGGGAACAGGTGCCTTTTCATTTCATGGCTGAAGTCACTATCTGTAGTGAATTTGGAGGCCCCCAAAGTAAAGTCTCTCACTGTTTCCATTGTTTCATCATCTATATGCCATGAAGTGATTGGACTGGATGCCATGATCTTAGTCTTCTAAACGTTGAGTTTTAAGCCTACTGTTTCACTCTCCTCTTTCACTCTCATCAAGAGGCTCTTTAGTTCTTCTTCGCTTTCTGCCATAAGGGTGGTATCATCTGCATATCTGAGGTTTTTGTTATTTCTCCCAGAAATCTTGATTCCAGCTTGTGCTTCATCCAGCCTGGCATTTCACATGATGTACCCTGCATACAAGTTAAATAAGCAGAGTGAAAATATACAGCCTTGACATACTCTTTTTCCTATTTGGAACCAGTCTGTTGTTTCATGGCCACTTCTAACTATTGCTTCTTGACTTGCATACAGATATATAGGGAGGCAGATAAGGTGGTCTGGTATTCCTATATCTTGAAAAATTTTCCACATTTTGTTGTGATCCACACAGTCAAAAGCTTTGCAATAGTCAATAAAGCAGAAGTAGATTATTTTTCTGGAACTTTCTTGCTTTTTTGATGATCCAACAGATGTTGGCAGTTTGATCTCTGGTTCTCTGCTTTTGCTAAATCCAGTTTGAACATCTGCAAGTTCATGGTTCATGTATTGTTGAAGCCTGGCTTGGAGAATTCTGAGCATTACTTTGCTAGTGTGTGAGATGAGTGCAATTGTGTGGTAGTTTGAGCATTCTTTGGCATTGCCTTTCTTTGGGATTGGAATGAAAACTGACATTTTCCTGTCCTGTGGCCACTGCTGAGTTTTCCAAATCTGCTGGCATATTGAGTACAGCACTATCACAGCATCGTCTTTTAGGATTTGAAATAGCTCACCTGGAATTCTGTCACCTCCACTAGCTTTGTTTGTAGTGATGTTTCCTAGGGCTCATTTGATTTCGCAATCCAGGCTGTCTGGCTCTAGGTGAGTGATCACACCATCATGGTTATATGGTTCATGAAGATCTTTTTTTTTTTTTTTTTAATATAGTTCTTCTGTGCATTGTTGTCACCTCTTCTTGATATCTTCTGCTTCTGTTAGGTCCATACCATTTCTGTCCTTTATTGGGTCCATCTTTGCATGAAATGTTCCCTTGGTATATCTAATTTTCCTGAAGAGATCTCTAGTCTCCCATTCTATTGTTTTCCTCTATTTTTTTGCACTGATCACTGAGGAAGTGTTTCTTATCTCTCCTTGCTATTCTTTGGAACTCTACATTCAAATGGGTGTATCTTTCCTTCTCTGCTTTGCCTTTCTCTTCTTTTCTCACTATTTGTAAGGTCTCTTCAGACAACCATTGCACCTTTTTTGCATTTCTTTCTCTTGGGGATGGTCTTGATCACTGCCTCTTGTACAATGTCATGAACCTCTGTCCATAGTTCTTCAGGCACTATGTCTATCAAATCTAAATGCTTGAATCTATTTGTCACTTCCACTGTAGAATCATAAGGCATTTGATTTAGGTCATACCTGAATGGTCCAGTGGTTTTCCCTATTTTCTTCCATTTAAGTCTGAATTTAGCAATAAGGAGTTCATGATCTGAGCCATGGTCAGCTCCTGGTCTTATTTTTTTCTGACTGTATAGAGCTTCTCCATCTTTGGCTGCAAAGAATATAATCAATCTGATTTTGTTATTGACCATCTGGTGATATCAATGTGTACAACCTTCTCTTGTGTTGTTGAAAGAAGATGTTTGTAATGACCAGTGTGTTCTCTTGGCAAAACTCTTGTTAGCCTTTTCCCTGCTTTATTTTGTACTCCAAGGCTAAATTTGTTGGTTACTCCAGGTATCTCTTGACTTCCTACTTTTGCATTCCAGTCCTATATAATGAAAAGGATTTCTTTTTTGGTGTTAGTTCTTGAAGGTCTTGTAGGTCTGCTTAGAACCACTCAACTTTAGCTTCTTCAGCATTGGTGGTTGGGGCATAGACTTGGATTACTGTGATATTGAATGGTTTGCCTTGGAAACAAACAGAGATCATTCTGTCATTTTTGAGACTGCAGCCAAGTACTGCATTTTTTATTCTTTTGTTGACTACGATGGCTACTCCACTTCTTCTAAGGGATTCTTGCCCACAGTAGTAGATATAATAGTCATCTGAATTAAATTCACCCATTCCAGTCCATTTACATTCACTGATTCCTAAAATGTTGATGTTCACTCGTGCCATCTCCTGTTTGACCATTTCCAATATACCTTGATTCATGGACCTAACATTCCAGGTTCCTATGCAATATTATTCTTTACAGCATCTGATTTTACTTCCATCAGGATTCACATCCACAACTGGGTGTTGTTTTTGCTTTGACTCCACCTCTTCATTCTTTCTGGAGTTATTTCTCCACTGATCTCTAGTAGCATATTGGGCACCTACCGACCTGGGGAGTTCATCTTTCAGGGTCCTATCTTTTTGCCTTTTCATACTGTTCATGGATTTCTCAAGGAAAGAATACTTAAGTGGCTTGCCATTTGCTTCTCCAGTGGACCACGTTTTGTCAGAACTCTCCACCATGACCTGTCTGTCTTGGGTGGCCCTACATGGCATGCCTCATAGTTTCACTGAGCCAGACAAGTTTCAAGATGGTGGGTTAGAAGGACGTGTGGGCCTCTTCTCCTGAAAGAACACCAAAATTACAACTTGCTGTTGAACAACCATTGATAGGAAAATGTTGGATCCAACCAAAAAAAGATACCCCAAATCCAAGGGCAAAGGAGAAGCCCCAGCAAGATGGTAGGAGGGGTGAAATCACATTCAGAATCAAACCCCATACCTGCCAGAGACACTCGGAGGGCTCAAACAAACTTTGTGCACAGCAAGACCCAATGACACCACAGAGACTGAGTCAGAACTGTGTTTGAGTGTCTCCTGTGGAAGTACAGATCAGCAGTGGCCTGCTGCAGAGGAAGGGCTCTGGGTGCAGCAGACCTTGGTATGGCATAAGCCCTCTTAGAGGAGGTCACCTTAACCCCACCACAGAGCCGCCAGAACTTACACTGGACTGGCGAAACAAACTCTTGGAGGGCACAAACAAAACCTTGTGCACACCAGAACCCAGGAGAAAGGAGCAGTGACCCCACAAGAGACTGACCCTGACTTGCCTGTGAGTGTCCAGAAGTCTCCAGCAGAGGCATGGGTCAGCAGTGGCCTGCTGCAGGGTTGGAGGCCCTGAGTGTGGCAGTGTGTGCATGGGACCTTTTGAAGGAGGTCGCCATTATCTTCATTGCTGCTGCTGCTGCTAAGTCACTTCAGTCGTGTTCGACTTGTGTGACCCTATAGACGGCAGGCAAGAACACTGGAGTGGGTTGCCATTTCCTTCTCCAATGCATGAAAGTGAAAAGTGAAAGTGAAGTCGTTCAGTCGTGTCCGACCCTCAGGGACCCCATGGACTGCAGCCTTCCAGGCTCCTCCATCCATGGGATTTTCCAGGCAAGAGTACTGGAGTGGGGTGCCATTACCTTATCTTAATTATCTCCACCATAGTTTGGCCCCAGGTCCAACAACAAGGAGGGAACACAGCCCTGCCCATCAACAGAAAATTAGATTAAAGATTTATTGAGCATGGTCCCACCCATCAGAACAAGACCCAGTTTCCCCTTCAGTCAGTCTCTCCCACCAGGAAGCTTCCATAAGCCTCTTACCCTTATCCATCAGAGGGCAGACAGAATGAAAACCACAATCACAGAAAACTAAACAAACTGATCACATGTACCACAGTCTTGTCTAACTTCAGCCATACAACACCTGAATTGGAAATTTTACAGATTACACTAGTAATAGAAATTTTATAAGCTACACTCCATACTAAGTTATTATAAAATATTGATTATATTTCCTGTGGCTAGTATTTATTGGAAATATAGTGCGAGTCACTCAGTCATGTCTGATTCTTTGTAATATAATGGACTATACAGTCCATGGAATTTTCCAGGCCAGATTACTGCAATAGGTAGCCTTTCCCTTCTCCAGGGGATCTTCCCAACCCAGGGATCAAACCCAGGCCTCCTGCATTGCAGGTGGATTCTTTACCAGCTGATCCACCAGGGAAGCCCAAGAATACTTGCGTGGGCAGCCTATCCCTTCTCAAGATCTTCCTAACCCAGAAATTGAACCAGGATCTCCTGCATTGTAGACAGATTCTTAACCAGCTGAGCTACAAGGGAAACCCTATATTCTCTGTGTTGTCCATGTACAAATGTAAAGAGCAAATTCTGTATATCTTCACTTGTGAGTGGAATCTAACAAATAAAATATTATTAAGAGGTATCAGAGATCAGATCAAATCAGTCACTCAGTCGTGTCCGACTCTTTGTGACCCCATGAATTGCAGCATGCCAGGCCTCCCTGTCCATCACCAACTCCCGGAGTTCACTCAGACTCACATCCATCTAGTCAGTGATGCCATCCAGCCATCTCATCCTCTGTCGTTCCCTTCTCCTCTTGCCCCCAATCCCTCCCAGCATCAGAGTCTTTTCCAATGAGTCAACTCTTCAAATGAGGTGGCCAAAGTACTGGAGCTTCAGCTTCAGCATCATTCCCTCCAAAGAAACCCCTTCAGAATGGACTGGTTGGATCCCCTTGCAGTCCAAGGACTTTCAAGAGTCGTCTCCAACACCACAGTTCAAAAGCATCAATTCTTCGGTGCTCAGCCTTCTTCACAGTCCAACTCTCACATCCATACAGGACCACAGGAAAAACCATAGCCTTGACTAGATGAACCTTTGTTGGCAAAGTAATGTCTCTGCTTTTCAATATGCTATCTAGGTTGGTCATAACTTTCCTTCCAAGGAGTAAGTGTCTTTTAATTTCATGGCTGCAGTCACCATCTGTAGTGATTTTGGAGCCCAGAAAAATAAAGTCTGACACTGTTTCCACTGTTTCCCCATCTATTTCCCATGAAATGATGGGACCAGATGCCATGATCTTCGTTTTCTGAATGTTGGGCTTTAAGCCAACTTTTTCACTCTCCACTTTCACTTCCATCAAGAGGCTTTTGAGTTCCTCTTCACTTTCTTCCATAAGGGTGGTGTCATCTGCATATCTGAGGTTATTGATATTTCTCCTGGCAATCTTGATTCCAGCTTGTGTTTCTTCCAGTCCAGCATTTCTCATGATGTACTCTGCATATAAGTTAAATAAACAGAGTGACAATATACAGCCTTGACAAACTCCTTTTCCTATTTGGAACCAGTCTGTTGTTCCATGTCCAGTTCTAACTGTTGCTTCCTGACCTGCATACAATAAACTACTAGGTATAAAATTGTAACTTATTTAGTAGTTTGTACCTCTTAATCCCCTTCACATACTTTGCCCCTCCATCCACACCCTACTCCTCTCTGATAACTATAAGTCTGTTCTCTATATGTCTGAGTCTGTTTCTATTCTATTTGTTTGTTTTATTTGTTACATTCCAAGTACAAATAAAAACATACAGTATTTGTTCTTCTCTAAGTCACTTTAAAATAACAGAGACGGTCTTTAATTCCCTCCCCTCTTTAGATTGCTCTCATGAGTCTCTGTCCATCCAGCAGCAGTATATCAGGACTTCCAGACTCACTGATTGTCCTCAGGAATATAGTTACTGGTTGGGCAAAACTTCCAGGTGTACTCACCTTTGGCCTAGCTCATATCTCTTTTCCTCTCCTCATGATACAGTGATTCATTGCTGAGGTCAACCTGTCAGACAGAGGCTTCTGCTTCTTCATCCCCAAGGGCACTTAAATAATCTTTATCACTGTCCTTCGGGCTGTGAATGACTTTGTTTATCAAATAGTATTTTACATGATTTTTAAATGTTACTTGAAATGTCACAAGTAATTGCTACTTGAAAACTGCAGTTGATAACTAAAATATTTCATAACCAAGAGTGTTGGATAAACAAAGAGGGATTGAATTAACTCTCTTAGTGAGGTTAGAAATTTTCCTCAAAAAACTAAAAATGAGATACCATATGATCCAACAATCCCACTCCTGGACATATCTCCTATCTCCAGATAGGAAAAAATGATAATGACATACACTCCTTTCTAATAGCTTTGATATTATCGGTACTATTTGACATCAGTATGAAATGCTATATACAGATTTGGTGAGGACAGGGAACTATGGAAGTATTTCGGTGACTCCACATTTTGGACCCGGAGAGACAGAATAGATTATGTTGACATAGAATTTTGGTCTCTCAGAAGAGTACAAGGTTATGAAGGAAGGAAATGGGTGTCATTTTGGGAACACTGTGTTAAAGCACATGAGAATTCCAGGTGGAGATGTTAACTGAGTATTTAGAAATGTTACATGGTTCTCTGGCCCCTCCTCAGGGCTGAGACACAAATACAGTGAAATGGGGTGAAAACTTAAGAAAGGAGAACAGCAAAGGGTTAAGGTGAGTAAAAATTTCTGAGGACAGAATGCCAAGGTTCGAGGGATTTGAGGGCTTCATTTTAGGTTCTAAAAGAAGGTGGGTCACTCCTTTCCATTTTTGTTTTGGAATTGATATACACTGTTACCCAATTATGATTTTGAACATCTATTGCTCTTTTCCTATGTGGCCCGTCTAGCATGAACATTTTAGAGTCTTCTCGCTTATGTCCTGCATATACAAGACATGAACCAAAGAAATCCTGCTGTGTCAGTGCCTTTAAAACTGCTTCAGACTGGTTTTTTTATCCATTAGCAAGATACAAGGAATTTACAAAAATTATTCAGCAATTATATATATGGGGAAATTTTTCCGGGGAGAATTAAATACATAAGCCTCAGACATAGTCAAGGCTCTGTCCCTTGTAATTCCAGTTGCTATAGGTCGGTGTATTTTTGAGGAAGGCTGAGGTGTTGAAAAGCAGAGACATTACTTTGCCAACAAAGGTCCATCTAGTCAAGGCTATGGTTTTCCCAGTGGTCATATATGGCTGTGAGAGTTGGACTGTGAAGAAAGCTGAGCACCGAAGAATTGATGCTTTTGAACTGTGGTGTTGGAAAAGACTCTTGAGAGTCTTCCAAGGGACTGCAAGGAGATCCAACCAGTCCATTCTGAAGGAGATTAGCCCTGGGATTTCTTTGGAAGAAATGATGCTAAAGTTGAAACTCCAGTACTTTGGCCACCTCATGTGAAGAGTTGACTCATTGGAAAAGACTCTGCTGCTGGGAGAGATTGGGGTCAGGAGGAGAAGGGGACGACAGAGGATGAGATGGCTGGATGGCATCACTGACTAGATGGATGTGAGTCTGAGTGAACTCCAGGAGTTGGTGATGGACAGGGAGGCCTGGCATGCTGCGATTCATGGGGTCGCAAAGAGTCAGACATGACTGAGCGACTGAACTGCTCTGAACTGAACTGAAGGTAGTGGAAAAGACCCTAATGCTGCGAGGAACTGGGGGCAGGAGGAGAAGGGGACGACAGAGGATGAGATGGCTGGATTGCATCAGCGACTCAATGGACATGAGTTTGGGTAAGCTCCGGGAGTTGGTGATGGACAGGGAGGCCTGGCGTGCTGCAGTTCATGGGGTCGCAAAGAGTCAGACATGACTGAGTGATCGAACTGAACTGAACGTAGTGGAAAGACTATTTGCCTTAGAAATCACATGCCTTTGGCACAGATAGTCTCCTTTTTGGAATGTACAGCAAATTACATTCTCATTTTCTGAATATAACCTCATCCATGAGAAAGACAGTTTGTCCACTAGTCCTTCAGTTACTTTTTCTTCAAATCACATGTGAGCAAAGCTGCACTCAACTCTGTGCATTGTTCTTTCCATGCTTCCATGCCCCTATGTTCTGATCTTCTGCAGGAAAGTCTGATCCCCCACTAGATAACATTCTCAAGATCAGGGGTATGATTTTTTTTTCAATCTCTGCATACAGTACTTATTACAGTAATTGTTGGTTATAATAATCAATAATCATTGATTGAATGGATAATTAAAATCCAGTTCTGACTTCCACCAATGTTTATTTACTTATTTAAAATATTTCTTTGATCTTCATTATGTTCCAAGCTCTGTGGTAGATATTGGAAGTGAAAGGTTGAAATAAGACACAATCTTTGCACTAAGTAGCTCATAGTGTTTTATGTCAAAGACACATAGAAAATTAACATGTAAGGTTGGCAAGTACAAGGATACAGTCATCAGGACAGTATGGTACTGGCACAAAGACAGAAATACAGTTCAATGGAACAAAATAGAAAGGCCAGAGCTAATCCACACACCTATAGACACCTTATCTTTGGCAGAGGAGGCAAAAATTTACAATGGAAAAAAGACAATCTCTTTAACAACTGGTGCTGGGGAAACTGGTCAACCATGTGTAAAAGAATGAAAGTGGAACATTTTCTGCCACCATACACAAAAATAAATTCAAAATGGATTAAAGATCTAAATGTAAGACAAGAAACTATAAGACTCTTAGAAGAAAATATAGGCAGAACACTCTCTGATGTAAATCACAGCAAGATCCTCTATGACCCACCTCCCAGATATATAGAAATAAAAACAAAAATAAACAAAAGGGACTTAATTAAACTTAAAAGCTTTTGCACAATGAAAGAAACTATAAGCAAGGTGAAAAGGCAGCCTTCAGAATAGGAGAAAATAATAGCAAATGAAACAACTGACAAAGAATTAATCTCCAAAATATACAAACAGCTCATGCAGCTCAATACCAGAAAAACAAACAAACAAACAAAAAAAAAAAGTCAAAAAGTGTGAAAAAGACTAAACAGACATTTCCCCAAAGAAGACATGCAGATGGCTAACAAACACATGAAAAGATACTCAACATCACTGATTACTAGAGAAATACAAATCAAAACCACAATGAGATATCATCTCATGCAAGTCAGAATGGCCATCATCAAAAAGTCTATAAACAGTAAATGCCAGAGAGGGTGTGGAGAAAAGGGAACCCTCTTACACTGTTGATGGGAATGCAAACTGGTACCACGACTATGAAGAATAGTGTGGAGATGCCTTCAAAAACTGGAGATAGAACTGCCCTATGACCAAGCAATCCCACTGCTGGGCATACACACCAAGGAAACTAGCATTGAAAGAGACACATGTATCCCAATGTTCATGGCAGCACTGTTTACAATAGGTAGGTATGAAGCAACCTAGATGTCCATCAGCAGACAAATGGATAAGGAAGTTCTGTTACATATATGCAATGGAATAGTACTCAGCTTTAAAAAAGAACACATTTGAGTCAGTTCTAATGAGGTGGATGAAACTGGAGTCTATTATGCAGAGTGAAGCAAGTCAGAAAAATACCAATACAGTATATTAATGCATATATATGGCATTTAGAAAGACAATTACGATGATCCTATATGCAAGGCAGAAAAAGAAACATAGATGTAAAGAATAGACTTTTGGACTATGTGGGAGAAGGCAAGGGTGGGAGGATTTCAGAGAAGCATTGAAACATGTATATTACCATATGTAAAATAGATGACCAGTGCAAGTTCAATGCATGAAGCAGGGCACTCAAGGCCGTTGCTCTGGGACAACCAACAGGAATGGGGTGGGGAGGGAAGTGGATGGGGAGTTCAGGATAGGTGGGCACATGTACATCCTGGCTGATTCATGCCAATTCAGTGTATGGCAAAAATCACCACAATGTTGTAAAGTTATGGTCCAATTAAAATAAAGTAATTGATTTTTTCAAAAAATGAAAAGGCAGAGGAACCAGAGATCAAATTACCAACATCTGTTGGACCATGTAAAAGCCAAGAGAATGCCAAAATATCTACTTCTGCTTCATTCGCTATGCTAAAGCTTTGACTGTGTAAATCAAAACAAACTGTGTGAAATTCTTAAAGAGATGGGAATACCAGACCACCTTACCTCCTTCCTGAGAAATGTGTATGCAGGTCAAGAAACAACAGTTAGAACCAGACATGGAACAATGGACTGGATCAAAATTGGGAAAGCAGTGCATCAAGCCTGTATATTGTCACACTGCTTATTTAACGTATATGCAGAGTACATCATGAGAAATGCTGGGCTGGATGAAGCACAAGCTGGACTCAGGATTCCCAGAAGAAATATCAATAACTTCAGATATGCAGATGAGAGCACCCTTATGGCAGAAAGTGAAGAAGAACTAAAGAGCCTCTTAATGAGAGTGAAAGAGGAGAGTGAAAATGTTGGCTTAAAACTCAACATTCGGAGAACTAAGATCATGGCATCTGGTCCCATCACTTCATGGCAAAAAGATGGGGAAACAGTGGAAACAGTAAGAGACTTTATTTTCTGGGTCTCCAAAGCACTGCAGATGGTGACTGCAGCCATGAAATTAAAAGACACTTGCTCCTCAGAAGAAAAGTTATGACCAACCTAGACAGCATATTCAAAAGCAGAGACATTACTTTGCCAACAAAGGCCCATCTAGTCAAAACTATGGTTTTTCCAGTAGTCATTCATGTATGGGTGTGAGAGTTGGACCATAAAGAAAGCTGAGTGCCAGATAATTGATGTTTTTGAACTATGGTGTTGGAGAAGTCTCATTAGAGTCCCTTGGATTGCAAGGAGATCCAACCAGTCAATAGTAAAGATAATCAGTCCTGAATATTCATTGGAAAGACTGATGTTGAGGCTGAAGCGCCAATAATTTGGCCACGTAATGTGAAGAAGTGACTCATTGAAAAAGATCTTGATGCCAGGAAAGATTCAGCAGGAGGAAAGGGAATGATAGAAGATGAGATGTTTGGATGGCATCACCAACTCGATGGACATGAGTCTAAGCAAGTTCTTGAAGGCGGTGATGGACAGGGAAGTCTGGGGTACTGCAGTTTCATGGGGTCACAAAGTGTCAGACATGACTGAGTGACTGGACTGAACTGAACTGAACTGAACTGATAGCCAAGGTACTCAAGTTTTCCCCTGAAAGGCATAGTAAATATTATGAGCTGAAGTGTTACTGTCGGTCAACAAATTACACTAATAAATTATCAGTGGGTTCTATGTCACCCCTATTTTATTCATTTAAGGAAAAATACCCATGGATTGAATGGCTGAATCGATTCATGGAGGTTCATCCCCTGAGTGTACTAAGAATGTCTGAAAACACACTAAGTGTCACTTAAAATAAAGGACCTGATCGAGTCAATTGAATTAACTGCTGTAGGGGAAAGAAGTCCAAGATATTTAGGGAGTATTAGTGGGAAAGCTTCTAAATGCATATAGCCCAGACACTGAGTTCATTTTGAAGATAATGAGAGGAGAGGAATTTGGGTTTCTAGTAGACCACAAATGACTCAGATCATGGGTCTGCAGAGTTCAGATCAGTGCATAAATCTGCAAAAGTAGAGCTTCAGGAAGGGGCCAGAGCTTGTGATTTATGGCCTAAGAAACTGAGGAATCATGTTGTCCTGTTCAAGTCCGTGTATGCCATGTTACAGCACATCTGACGCAAGACTGCATGCTCTAAAAAATCAAGATAGACATTGTGGTCAGGTTTAAGTCACTTAATTGTCAAGAAGTAGTATATGGTACAAGGCGAGTTTAACTCCCACTGTAGGTGGGAGTTAAAATATGTGCACTTAGTAAACCCTGGTCTCTGTCATCAATGGACAAAAAGCCGGGTGCTGACAGATGAAATGGAATGGCATAGTAAGTTTTAGTACCAGATGCTTGGGGAGCTGGCAAGAGGGGGAAGCAACATCTCTAACTATGGAAGAATAGCACCATTCTCAAGCATTCCTCATATTTCCTATGGCACATGACACAGGTAGAGGAAGTATGAGACAAAGTCTAAATGAATCACTCTGTTATTCCTCACTGAAGGGTGAGCAAGTCCACGGACAAGGGAACTGTGTGATACCTGTATGACTGGGGCATTGATTTTTGAGATTGCAAGCACGTGGAATTTGGGTGGGAAACAAGTGCATCATGCCAGTCCTGGGATGTTCCCCCTGGGTGGAGCTGCCTGGACCTTATAAAAGGGGTCTCCATCACAGTGTTGCCATTGTCGTGACGGTCATAGGGATCTTTGGAGCCTCTGGTGAGCACAACTCTTAGAGATCTTTTTGGATCTTGGGGTTTAATCTGGGGGTAAAAGTGGCTTTAATTGAAGCAATTAGAGATCAGTACAGGGAAAAGAAGATAATAAGGATTTAGGGGTAAATTTTTGGTATTTGGTCATGTATGCGATCATAAATGTGAGGAGAAAATGGAGTCAGAAGCACAGTCTTAACCTGAGAGAGAGTAAGGGCGATGAGATACTGTGCTACAGCACAGCACACATTAGTTCCAAATGCATCCTTCTCAGCATCCAATCCCACTGAGTGCCTAGTTTGGGCCTTTGCATTTCTCCTCAGAAGCTCACGGTCAGGTCAACTTGGCCAGCAACCAAGACCTCACAGGAGAAATAAGTAGAGATTTGTTTGGGGATTGGCTACAAGTTTATTATCCAGATTTTTTGTAAGAGTATGTTTGTGTTCATACAACACCTTGTAGGTAATTTTGTTTTAGAATGTGGTAAAAGGAGAAATTAATCAGAAAAGACTGAATATCTGAGGGCAAGAGATACTAAAAAAGAAGGGTGAAGTAGCTCTAAAAAAACATAAAGTCTGTATTAGGAATACAGAAGCATCCTTAGTGATGAGAGGGTTGTTGGCTCAGCTAAATGTTCTACCACTTGGACTCATCGTTATTAAGAAAGTTGTCTGTTTGTATTTCAGATTCCCTGAGACCCAGGAAGGATGTCTCACCATCCGCATCCATATCCGCATCCGCATCCCCATCAGCATCAGCATCAGCATCACCATCAGTGCAAGGAGCCCTGCCATCCACCTCCAATAGTGTGCCCACCCAAGTGCCATGAGCCTTGCCCACCTCATCCATGCCCACCTCCACTGAGCCAGCAGAAATGCCCTCCTGGACCACCATGCCCACCATGCAATCAGAAGTGTCCACCATCTGAGCAGAAGTGTCCACCCAAGTGGAAGTAATAGCACCAGATTTCATCTGGACCAAGAAACAACAAGATCCAGGCTCTCCCGTTGTCCACCCTTCGGCCATGGTGATGGATTTCATCTTCCTTAACCTCCCTCCTCAACCGACAGCTGACAGAGAAAAGGCTTGCTTCCTGAAGCTGACACCACCTTGTTGGATAAAGAGCAGCAGGATCATCACCTGGTCGCTCTTTGCCTTGTGCCCGTCTGTAATCCGTGTTGTGATCTCCACCCTGTGAGCACTTAGTGTGTCTATTCTTTGAATCTCCAATAAAGCCTGTGTCCTAGTTGAGTGCACATTTCTTCTGTGTTTTTCTTTTGCACTTTGTGTTTTTAATGTCTCCTGTAAACTACAAGTATTCTTCTGAGTGTTCCTTTTACTCCCATTGGATTTTCGGAGTTAGACTTTTCCTTCATTGAGTTCAGCTTTGCCTGAAATATGTCTTTTAGATTGGATCCATCAAGGAATTCTTTCACTGGTTTCAAACGTGTCTATCTCTCTACCTTGTAGGACCCTGAAAAGAACTGAATTCTCTCAGCCTCAGTTTCCTTACCTGAGAAAATGAGGAGAGAATGTATTCAACTCAGTGTACTAATAGAAATTAATATATCCACAAATGTTTTTTAATTATTGATACATGCCAGGCCATCTCTTATATGTTCGGGACATAATAATGGTGACCAACGTCCTTGTCCATCTAAATTCTTGAAGGCATTTTACACAAACACACACACATACACATGAAGAAGACAAATAATAGTCCTGTGTGTGTATATGTTAGAGAAAATTTGGAGAAGAGGTCTTCCAAAGTGGCTTTTTGGGCAATGACCTGAGTGATGAAATGAGTGAGCTTTGAGTGTATCTGGGATACATTGTAGCATGAGAGGTGAGGGCAAGTGCTAAGGCAGAGGAAATTAACCACAGAAAGGACAGTGATCAAGGAGACACTGCCTCCAAATGGGGTCAGAGAGATTCTTTGGGATCCAAAGATTTAGTAATGATTTTCATTATTTATTCATAGTTTGACAGCCATACTATGCTGATGGCCTAATGGTCTCAAATTTTATATCTATGCAATTCTCAACTATAAATTAAAGATAAATCAAAACTGCTGAATGAATTGCAGGAATGCATGATAGAGCTGCGCTAATTAAGAGAGGGTGCTATCCCATAAGAAAAGACACAGAGATAAACGCAATAATAGAACATCCAGACATAGATCCACACCATACATGGTCAACTGATTTTCAACAAGGGTGTCTCGGTAATTCAACAGATGAAAAATAACCTTGTCACTAAATGCTACTCAAACTGTTGGATACTGATACAAGAATAATTGAAGCTTGGCCTTTAGCTAACACCATATAAATATTAACTCAAATTGTATCACAGACTACAACATAAGATCTAAGATTCTACAATTTCTAGAGGAAAACAGGAGAAAATCTTAGCTGCCATGGGTTAGGCTAACTGTTATTAAAAATCAGTATCCAAAATACGTAAATAACTCATAAAGTCAGTCATAAACAGACACTGAATAGAAAACTGAACAACAGTCACTTTACAAAGAAAATGCCTTCATATGGTCAAAAAACTATTGTTAGAGCTTCTGAAAGTCACTAACATTTAAGAAAGAGTATTCAAAATGCAAACCTGATGGGTACAGCCTTCAAAAGACTGGAAATGAGAAACTAATTTAATTAAGACACAGGACAAGCAGCAAATACACAACACCTCTGGGAGGAGTCTGGAATTGTTGCCAGTAGTTTGGAAAACAGTTCGGCATTATCTGTAAAAGCAGAAGTGGGATACTTCTGGGAACATCCCCTAGAGAAATGTGTGAACATGTGCACTAACAGACATGAGGAAAACGTCCTAGTGTTCCTAACAGCTCCAAAAAGGAAACAACTTTGAGGTCAACCAACAGTACAACAAGGAGAGAAATGAAGTGCTGTATAGTCACACAATGACATACTAAACTTCACTAGTGGATAGACCAAAGCTACATAGTGTCAACTGAAGGATGAGAGACAAAAATACGGTATACAGTATAATTCCATTTATGTAGTGGAAAAGCTAGTAACTTAACAAAAAACCATAAAGAAAAATGATTATTAGAGTGGTCACTTCTAAAGAAAATGTGGAGAAGGTATGGGATGCAATTTAATAAGAAAACTTGGGTCTTTTGAAGGGTTGGTATTTTCTTTTTCTTAACTTCATGTTTCTTGACAATAAAGAGATCAGTCTATGATTATCCACTTCATACAGCAAAGCTTTATGAACTTTCTGAATGTGTAGATCATGTTCTCCTAAAATAAAAAAATTTTATTTTTTCTTTTCCTTTTTCTTGTTTTTATTCAAGACAAAATTGGGGAGGGAATAGTGTTAATAATATTAGGCCAGAGGCCTATCCATGAGGTCAAAGTCAACACCCGTAAAAATAAAATCAGGTCTTTTTAGTGTTGGAATCACAACAACAGTAAAATTCTCTACGCATTTTGTTACCTATAAGGTGATGGAATTTAATGGAGTCCACTTCCCTATAAGATGGGAACACTCTTAATAATAGAGCTTCCTTTCATATCATCACTCTCATAAAATAAATTTTTGCTTTGCAAAAGAATTAATTTTTTAAATTAATTTAATTTTTATTGATGAAGACTTGCTTTACGGGATTTTGCTGTTTTCTGACAAACCTCAACGTGAATCAGCCATCAGTTCAGTTCAGTTCAGTCACTCAGTCGTGTCCGACTCTTTGCCACCCCGTGAACTGCAGCATGCCAGGCCTCCCTGTCCATCGCAAACTCCCAGAGGTCACCCAAACTCATGTGCATAGAGTTGGTGATGCCATCCAGCCATCTCATCCTCTGTCGACCCCTTCTCCTCCTGGCCCCAATCCTTCCCAGCATCAGGGTCTTTTCCAATGAGTCAACTCTTCACATGAGGTGGCCAACGTATTGAAGTTTCAGCCTCAGTATCAGTCCTTTCAATGAACACCCAGGACTGATCTCCTTTAGAACGGACTGGTTGGATTACCTTGCAGTCCAAGGAACTCGCAAGAGTCTTCTTTAACACCAGAGTTCAAAAGCATCAATTCTTCAGCGCTCAGCCATAGGTATACGTATATTCCTTAGTCCTTTTAACCATTTTTAAAAACTGTCTTTAACAGATCATATGTACTTTCAGTTAAAAGAAAATAGATGTGATAGTAGAGAATTACCTAAAGTTGAGACTTTGAACTTCAGCCTAGTATGGCTGGAAAACTGTGAATAAATTATCAAAATCTTTGACACATCTTTCAGATCCAATGTCTTCAACCCCATTTGGAGACATTGTCTCTCTGATGACTGTTCTCCCTGCAGTTACTCTGCCCTGCCTCAGCACTCACTATCGCCTCTCACTGGTACATTGTACCCCAGATACTCAAGGCTCACTCTTCTCTTCACTCAAGTCTTTGCCCTAAAAGTCACTTTGGAAAACCTTTTCTACACAGTTGTCTCTAAAATACCCCCAGGCATCACTATTATTTGCCTTGTATCTGCACATGTGCGTGTGTATGTGTGTGTTTGTGCAAACTCATTTCAAGAGTTTAGATGGAAAAAGGACTTTAGTCACCATCCTCATGTCCCTAGCGCATAAGAGACTGCCTGGCATGTGTTAATAATTGGGAAACATTTGTGAATAAATTAACTTCTATGTGTACACTGAGTTGAATAGAGTCTGCCTACTGGTTTTACAAATAAAGAAACTGAGACTGAGAGAATTCAATTCTTTTCAGGGTCTTCAAGGTAGACAAAGATAGAAAGAAGTCTGAACCCAAAGAAGGAATTCCTTGATGGATCCATTCCAAACATACATACTTCAGGCAAAGCTGAACTCAATGAGGGAAAAGTCTAAATCTGATAATCCAATGGGAATGAAATGGAACACTCAGAAGAATACTTGTAGTTGACAGAAGAGATGAAAAACACTATATGCAAAAAAACGAAAGATAGAAATACATAATGGACTATGAATATGCTTTATTGGAGAAGCAAAGAATAGACATGCTAATTGCTCATGGGGTAGAGATCACAGTGCAGATACAGACACACAGATGGCAAAGAGAGATCAAGCGATGATCCTGCTGCTCTTCCAACAACGTGGTGTCAGCTTCAGGAAGCAAGCCTTTTCTCTGCCAGCTGTCAGTCCAGGAGGGAGATTAAGGAAGATGCAATCCATCACCATGGCCAAAGGGAGGACAATGGGAGAGCCTGGATCTTGTTTCTTGGTCCAGATGAAATCTGGTGCTGTTACTTCCACTTGGGTGGACACTTCTGCTTGCATGGTGGGCATGGTGGCCCAGGAGGGCATTTCTTCTGGCTCAGTGGATGTGGGCATGGATGAGGTGGGCAAGGCTCATGGCAGTTGGGTGGGCACACTTTTGGAGGTGGATGGCAGGGCTCCTTGCACTGATGGTGATGCTGATGCTGATGCTGATGTTGATGCGGATGCGGATGGGGATGCGGATGGTTAGACATGCTTCCTGGGTCTCAAGGAATCTGAAATACAGACAACTTTCTTCATAGCAGAGAGTCCGATTGGTAGAACATTTAGCTGTGCCAACAACCCTTCCGTCACTAAGGACACTTCTTGATTCCTAATACAGTCTTTATGGTTTTTTATAGCTTCATCACCATTCTTTTTTAGTATCTCTTGCCCTCATCTTCAGTCTTTTCTGATTAGTGTCTCCTTCTACCTTTTCTAAAACAAAATTACCTACACAGGTGTTGTACGAATACAAACATACCCTGAAGAAGAATCTGGTTAATAAACTTGTAGCCAATCCCCAAACAAATCTCTACTTATTTCTCCCATCAGGTCTTGGTTGCTGGACAAGCTGACCTGACTGTGGGCTTCTGAGGAGAAATGCAAAGGCTCAAACTAGGCACTCAATGGGATTGGATGCTGAGAAGGGGGCATTTGGAACTAATGTGTGCTGTGCTGTAGCACAGTATCTCATCCCCCCTACTCTCTCTCAGGTTAAGACTGTGCCTCTGACTCCATTTTCTCCTCACATTTAAGATCGCATACATGACCAAATACCAAAAATTTCTCCCTTAATCCTCATTATCTTCTTTTTCCCATACAGAGCACTAATTGCTTCAGTTAAAGCCACTTCTACCCCCAAATTAAACCCAACACCCAAGTTCCATCAAGATCTCTAAGAGTTGTGCTCACCAGAGGCTCCAAAGATCCCTATGACCTTCACGACAACGACAGCACTGTGATGGAGACTCCTTTTATAAGGACCAGGCAGCTCCACCCAGGGGGAACATCCCAGGACTGGCACGATGCACTTGTTTCCCACCCCCAAATACCACATGCTTGCAATCTCAAAAATAAATTGCCACACTCATGCTGATATCACAAATCTCCCTTGTCCATGGACTTCTTTATCCTTCACTAAGGAAGTGCAGAGTGATTCAATGGAGACCTGGTCACATACTCCCTGTGCCATTGTTATGCACTGATTAGGAAATATGAGGAATTCTTTGACAATAGTGTTGTTCCTCCATTGTCAGACTTGGTGATTCTTTCACTCCCCAGCCCCCAAGAATCTGCTATGTAAAACTTCCTCCCTATTCCATTTCACCTGCCAGCACCCAGCTTTGTTTCCCTTGATGGTCGAGACTGGGATTTACTAATCTCACATATCTTAAGCACTACCCACAGTTTTTTTAAACCCACCTTCCTTTCACCATGCCTCATTGGTCTCTAGCCTTTTCTTGACAATTAAATGACTTGGGGCCACAAAGTTGAATCTTGTTTTTCTAACTTTCTAGTTTCTGGTGTTGGCAGTCTCATGCCAGGTGTGTTTTCACACGGCTACATTCATGGACCCGACAGGAAAACTTGATCCTTCAGTTTTCTGGACCATAAGGTCACAAGTTGAGATGCTTTACTAAGCTCTACTTCTGCAGATGTATACACTGATCTGGTCTCTGCAGCCACATGACCATGAGCAACTTGCAGTCTACTAGAAACCCAAATTCCTCTCTTCTCATTATTTTCAAAATTGACTCAATGTCTGGGCTGTATCCATTAAGAAGCTTTTCCACTAGTACTCCCCAAATATCCTTTGCCACTTTACCCTACAACAGTTAATTCAATTGATTCTATCCTGCCATTTTTTTTTGTTTTTTGAAATGACATTTAGTGTTTTTTCAGACATTCTCAGTATACTCAAGGAATGAAGCTCCATGAGTCATTGACCCCCCCATTCAATCCATGGATATTTTTCTCTAAACAAAGAAACTAAGGATGACATAGAACCCATCAGGAATTTATTAGTATAATTTGTTGAAATGCAGCATCGCTTCAGCTAATACTAAGCACTAAGCCTTCCATGGGGGACCTTGAGTGCCCTGGGTATGCAGACATCTATAGGCACCGGTACTTTGTGACATTAAATGTTTCCCAACTGCTCTGAAGATCAGCTTACTAACACTGCTGTAAATTAGAGACAAGAGCTATACTTGCCTCAAAATTTTGCTATGGAAACAATAAAATGTCTAATATAAGGCATGTGACATAGTCTGTTACCAAGTCCAAGCTTGTTCCGCTTGCTGCAGTGAATCTGAGATGAGGTGTCTAGACTAGGAAAAGGAAAAAAAGAAACGAAAAATTTCATTTTTCACCCAGGAATCAAACCCGAGTCTCCTGCACTGAAGGCAGATTCTTATTTTTAGATGGCATATTTATTTATTTATTTATTTACTTTTGTGGCTAAATTCTTTTTTCAAATTTAAAGTTATTTATTTTAATTAGAGTCTAATTACTTTACAATATTGTATTGGTTTTGCCATACATCAACATGAATCTGCCACGGGTATACATGTGTTCCCAATCCTGAACCCCCTTCCCACCTCCCTCCCCCCATACCATCCCTCTGGGTCATCCCAGTGCACCAGCCCCAAGCTTCCTGTATCCTGCATCGAACCTGGACTGGCGATTCATTTCTTGAAGGCAGATTCTTTACTGACTGAGCTATGAGGGAAGCCCATCTAGACTAGAAAGGGACTTTGTTCAGGAACCCACTGGCTGAGATAATGACGAGTTAGTGCCACCAAATAATCATCTGGGGTCTGGTTGCCAGGTTCTTTTATGGGTCAGGAATGGGGTGGAGGTAAGGAAACAAAGTAAAAGACTACTCAGTCCTTGCAAATTTCCTCTAGTATGGAAAGCCATGAAATTAAAAGATGCTTACTCCTTGGAAGAAAAGTTATGACCAACCTAGATAGCATATTGAAAAACAGAGACATTACTTTGCCAACAAAGGTCCGTCTAGTCAAGGCTATGGTTTTTCCAGTGGTCATGTATGGATGTGAGAGTTGGACTGTGAAGAAAGCTAAGCACTGAATTATTGATGCTTTTGAACTGTGGTGTTGGAGAATGCCAGGGACCAGCCCCGGCTGATCCAGGGTATTCGAAGTGGGGATGGCGTCGGCGACCTATTTATTTAAATATGTTATCAAAGATATAAAGAGTAATAGGATGAGGATAGCTCAGCAGGAAAATTTAGTGGAGAAAAGAGGCTGAGTAGCTTGGTTTACGCGGGACATCAATAAAACTTCAAGACAAGAAGTTTGCACCACTTACGTAGGCCGCAGGTGTCCTTCCGTTCTCCCGAAGGAGAGGAGACACTGAGGCCTCCCTGGTCAGATCTTAGAAGCCCAGGCATAATTAGCAAGCATGGCGGGTTCCACGCTCCAGATGGAGACTCAGCCAGAATTTGAGAGAGAGAGTGACATGGGGAGACCAAGTTTCAGTGAACAAGGCCCGCACTTTATTTTCCAAAGTAGTTTTTATACCTTAAGTTGTGCATAGAGGATAATGGGGGAAGGGGTGGAGTCATGCAAGGACAGCAGTTCCTGGTCCTAATCGAAGCCAGGCTTTCAAACTTATCATATGCAAAAGTTCAGGTGAATTACATCATCTTCTGGCCAGGAGGCCTCTTAACATTTTAAGAAACTTCTCTTTCTCTAAAGGTGATTATTCCAAAGTCAGGCACCAGCCTCCAAAAAAGCACTGGACAAAGCTGCATTCCTATAGTGCAAAGGTGAGGTGGGCTCAATCAAGAAAAGAATTAACAAAAGGGTCTAAGGTTACAAACATTGAGGCTACTACTTACATTTCTATACACCCATTATATCAATCAATACACTGCCAAGGACACAGTAGGTAAGGAGTATGGAGACTTAGCAGCAAACATTGGCCCAATAAGTGAAAAACCCTTCACCAATACAATTTCTAATCAATCTTTTAACTACTCAAAGCAATCTGTGTTTAGACAGTTTAGAATATCTCCTGCCTCTCACAGTTGGGAGGCTCTGAACAATCACATGTGGCCGGAAAAACCTATTCAGGCAGGCTAGAGGATTTCCAAAGGAGTTTGTAGGTTGAAACACTGTCACACCCAGGAATCATTAACTGGAGCTGTAAGCTAACTCTTTTTTCAGAGAGAGGTAGTGGGGGACAGCCCCCCGTAAAGTCAGAGGTGTAGGTGAAAGCACAAAGCATAAAGTAGGCAGACTCTGGTTTTGGGGGTAGATGCTCGAGAATTTCCAGGGAGACGCCTGAGGCTTGATCCCGCCTTTGCGTATGCCAAGCCTCCTTCCTCATGACCTTTGCCACGGGCGGAGCTCGCTCCCTGCAGGAGAAGACTCTTGAGAGTCCTTGGACTGCAAGGAGATCCAACCAATCCATGCTAAAGGAGATCAGCCCTGGGTGTTCTTTGGAAGGAATGATGCTGAAGCTGAAACTCCAGTACTTTGCCCACCTCATGGGAAGAGTTGACTCATTGGAAAAGACTTTGATGCTGGGAGGGATTGGGGGCAGGAGGAAAAGGGGATGACAGAGGATGAGACGGCTGGATGACATCACCGACTCGATGGACGTGAGTCTCAGTGAACTCCGGGAGATGGTGATGGACAGGGAGGTCTGGCGTGCTGTGATTCATGGGGTTGCAAAGAGTCAGACACGACTGAGCAACTGAACTGAACTGAACTGATGGCAAGCCTCAGGCAAGGGAATATATGTTAGATTTGCTTCCTTACAGTCCCTCACAGGTAGACAACTCAGGTTATCTCCCAAAAGCAGTCCATTATGAATGCTACAATAACAAAAGTGGCAAGATGAGGGTTAAAATCACAGACGCTGATCCAGCGTAAATTCAAAATTAACTCTTTCTGGTTACAATGCCCACGGAAATATGAGCCCCATATATATGATAAAGGGTTAATTTTCAAAGTATGTAAGGACCTCGTACAACATAATAGAAACAAATTTAAGAACCTTAATTTTAAATAGGTAAGGGACTTCAATAGAGCTTTCTTTAAAGAAGACATATATATATATAAACCACAGGTACATGAAAAGGAGTTTAATATCACTGCTAATCATCAGGGAAATGCAAATCAAAACCACAATGATGTATCACTTCACACCTGAAAAATGACTATAATCAAAAAAGCAAAATAGCAAATGTTGGTGAGATTATTTATGGAGGAAAAAAGAACCCTTGTACCTGGCAGTGGAGGGCACAATGGTGTGACCATTATGAAGAATATGAAGGTCACTCAGAAAGTTAAAAACAGAAAGAACAGAACTACCATAGGTTTCACCCATTCTACATCTAAATCATTGACCCAAAATAATTTAAATCAAAGTCAAATTGATTTAAATTAAGACTCATTAGCACTCCCAAGTTCACTGCAGCAGTACTCACAGTAGCCAAAGTGTGGTAACAACCTTAATGTCCATCAACAGATGAGTGGATAAGTAAACTGTAGTATATACATACAAAGGATTATTATTCCTTCTTGAAAAGAAGGAAATCCTGTCCTATGACACAACATGAACTCACCTGGAAGACATTATGCCAAGAGAAATAAGCCAGAAACAGATGGACAAGTACCACATGAATCCCCTTATATGAGGTATCGAAAAGAGTCAAGCTCATGGAATGAAGAATAGAATAGTAGTTGTCAGGATCTGGAGGATGGAGGCATGGAGTAAAAGGGTGTTGCTTATCATTGAAAAAGACTCTGATGCTGGGAGGGATTGGGGGCAGGAGGAGAAGGGGACGGCAGAGGATGAGATGGCTGGATGGCATCACTGACTCGATGGACGTGAGTCTGAGTGAACTCCGGGAGTGGGTGATGGACAGGGAGGCCTGGCGTGCTGCGATTCATGGGGTCGCAAAGAGTCGGAGACGACTGAGCGACTGAACTGAACTGAACTGAATCAATAGGTATTGTGAAATGAAAATCTCTACTGCCAAATCAATAAACAAGAAATGTCTTACGTTGAGATCTTTAATCCATTTTGAGTTTATTTTTGTGTATAGTGTTAGAAAGTGTTCTAGTTTCATTCTTTTACAAGTGGTTGACCAGTTTTCCCAGCACCACTTGTTAAAGAGATTGTCTTTAATCCATTGTATATTCTTGCCTCCTTTGTCAAAGATAAGGTGTCCATATGTGTGTGGATTTATCTCTGGGCTTTCTATTTTGTTCCATTGATCTATATTTCTGTCTTTGTGCCAGTACCATACTGTCTTGATAACTGTGGCTTTGTAATAGAGCCAGAAGTCAGGTAGGTTGATTCCTCCAGTTCCATTCTTCTTTCTCAAGATAGCTTTGGCTATTCGAGGTTTTTTGTATTTCCATACAAATTGTGAAATTATTTGTTCTAGCTCTGTGAAGAATACTTGGTAGCTTGAATTGAATCTATAAATTGCTTTGGGTAGTATCATGCATGATACTGGATGCTTGGGCTGGTGCACTGGGACAACCCAGAGGAGGGGTGGGGAGGGAGGAGGAAGAGGAGGGTTCAGGATGGGGAACACAGGTATACCTGTGGCGGATTCATTTCGATATTTGGCAAAACTAATACAATATTGTAAAGTTTAAAAATAAAATTAAAAAAGAAAAAAGAAAAAGAAATGTCACAGCCATCAGCGATTTCTGGCCTCCAAATGTGAATGCAGGCTCCCAAAGCTCAATCCAGCACATGCCGCCACCTGCCATGGTGATTGCTGAGGAGCTGGGGGAACACAAGGAGCAGCCATCTGCCACAGCTGCCACTGCTTAAGGTGAACAAGGAAACAGGATTTGGCCCAGATAGGTGAGGTACATATGAAAACAATGAATTCAGTGAGCCCAGAGGCTTGAATCTTCCCACACATCCAATGCTAAATTGCTTATTTGATACCTGATCTTTGATGTTCAGACTGCCTGCTCCCTTTGCTGTAAATTGTATGCAGCCTGACTCCCACTCCATGTTCCAAGGGGAACACTTTTCTCAGAGCTACTGAGATGCTGTCTCCTGGGCTTGGAGTCCTAAACTTTCCCACCAGATAAAATAAAAGTCTCCTTTCAGGTTGTGACTATATTTTTTAGTTGACAGTATAAAATTTCAGTCCTGAAAGGTATCAGTTCTAGAGATCTGCTCACACCATCAAGCCTGTGTAACAACACTGTATTATACACTTAAAATACTGTTAAGAGAATACACCTCATATTAGGTGTTCCTAACACAATAAAACTTTAAAAAAAAAAAAAGTAAATTGATACAGCTACTATGGAGAACAGTACAGAGATTCATTTAAAAACTAGGAGTAAAACTACCAAATGGCCCAGTAGTTGCCCTGAGAAAACCGTGATTCAAAAGGTCATGTGTACCTAGTGTTCATTGCAGCACTATTTACAATAGCCAGGACATGGAAGCAACCTAGATGTCAATCAACAGAGGAGTGGATGAAGGTGTTGTGGCACATACATATAATGAAAAATAACTCAACCAATAAAAAGGAATAAATCTGAGTCAGTTGAATGGAGGTGGACAAATCTAGAGCCTTTTATCCACAGTGAGGTATTCAGGAAGAGAAAAACAAATATTGTATATTAACAGATATGTATGGAATCTAGAAAAATAGCCCTGATGGACCTCTTTCAAGGGCAGGAATAGAAATGCCGATGTAGAAAACAAACTTGTGTGCACATGAGGGAAGGAGAGGGTGGAACAAATTGAGAGAGTAGCACTGAAATACAGGCATTGCCGTGTGTAAAATAGATGACGATGGAAAGTTGTTTTATAGCTCAGGGAGTTCAGCCTGGTGTTCTGTGACAACCTAGAGGGGAGGATAGGGGGCAGTGGGGTGGACATAAGGCTCACAGTGGAGGAGATATATGTGTACTTAGAGCTGATCCACATTGTTGCATGGTAGAAACCAACAGAACACAGTAAAGCAATTATCTTCCAATTAAAAATAAATTTAAAAATTATATATGTCAGCTCTAAAGGCTAGAAAAACTGATAATTATGAATAACTACTCAAAATAACTGATCAATAATGTCAAAGATGCTCCAGATCTTATAAAGAATAGCATCATGTAGACTAAGGTCTCCCTCGCTAAGACCCCTGCCTGCTCCTCTCTTTCTTCTAGCTGTTATCACTGCTAGTTAGAAGGTCAGTTGGAAGGCACTTGAAGAATCCACATCTTTTTACTAGTAACAGAGGTCTTCCTTCTCCACTGCCTGAGGGAAGATTTCAAGCATGTGCTCTTGCCTGAAAGAAGACCGTGTAGCATCTGCTGTGTTTCTATCTTGACTGGGCTGATGTAGTTCAGAAAAAGATCAGTGGCATAAACTGGGTGTTTGAAGAGGTAGGAACTTCTTTAGACTGAGTCCTGCTCCTGATCTCTTTCTCAGTCTCTCAGAGAACCAAGATGAGGACCGCTGTTCCTGCCCAGTCCTCTGAGATTGCACAATGCAGTAACCAGGATCACCATTAGGAAACAGACACCCTTCAGGAATCCTGGAAGGAACAGCAATGTCTTGGGATGGATTAGGTGCTTTCACAACATTCTTTTCATGATGAAGTCTTAGGAACTAGGTGGTACCTGCTGGAGTAAGAGAATTATCTAGGGAATATGTGACTTAGTTTTACCAACATAATTTTATATTTGCTTATCTTTCTCCATGAATTACTAATGGATTTCAATATATTTTTACCAATAAATTCTGTGGGTTGTCACTTATGCTTGGTAAGTTGAAGGAGGATTAGTCTTTCTTAAGAAAAAGGTGCTTAATGAGGTTGCGGACTTAGAAAGAGGGATAATTAGTTCTTGATAACAGAGAAAGTGACTCAAGGACAAATGGTCCTCATTCTTTCCAAATAATGGATATTTTTTTCATATAATGGATATTTTCCATTTTACAAATGGACATTTGTACTAAACCGAATCTCTGAATCTCTCTGAAAATCGTGTAATATCTACATGAGAGTTTGCTAGATTTTATCTTAGAAACTAGTAACAGTGGTTATCTAGGAAAGAAGCTGACTGTTGGGGAATGAGTAGAAGAGAGGCTAAGTAAGCCATGAGGTAGAAAAGAAATCATCAGCAAATATACATGCTCAAAGAGTTAAAGAGCAGTGCCTCTAAAATTCCAAAGGAAAATATTTTTGAACCTACAATGTTACATGTAGCCAAACTATTAGTCAATTATGAATAAAATAATATAATTTCCACAAATATATTTTCTAATAGCTTCTTGAGGTTTTGCTCCAACAAAACAAAGGTAAAAACTCAAATTGAGAAAGACTCAAAATGCAAAAAAAAAAAAAAAAAAAAAAAAAGCTATGGACATAATTGAGAGTAATAAGAGAATGAAAGCCCTAGGGTGACAAGTGTTGGGGAAACCTACAGATCAACAAGATTCTACTGAGACACTTTGTCAAGGATACCAGAAATTATATTTCCAGTTGGAAACTCTATTTAATATAAGGACAGAAAGAATGACAGGCCAGTTAATTTAAAGATATACAGTAGTCAATACTGTGGTGGTAATTGATTATCACTCTACTCTCTGGAAAGGAAAAAAAAATGTATGTGTAGACATTGCTATTCACAGCATAAAACTACACAAACTACATATTCATTACATTGAACTTTTAAAAAATTTATTTTTAGTTGGAGGGTCATTGCTTTACAATGTTGTGCTGGCTTCATACAGTAACATCAATCAGCCACAGGTAAACATATGTCTCCCCCTCTTTGACCTCCCTGCCCCCTCCCACGCCGTCCCATCTCTCTAGGTTGTCACGGAGCACCAGGTTGCCTTCCTTGTGTCATACAGCAAATTCCCACTTTCTTTCTATTTTAGGTGTGGCAATGTATGTTTCCATGTTCCTCTCTCTATTCATCCCATCCTCTCCTTTCCCCACTGTGACAAGTCTGTTCTCTATGTCTGCATCTCTCTTGCTACCTTGCAACTAGGTTCATCAATGTCATTTTTCTAGATTCCATATATATGCATCAATATATGATATTTGTTTTTCTTTCAGACTTGCTTCACTCTGTATAACAGGCTCTAGGTTCATCCACCTCATAGCATTGACTTAAATTTGTTCCTTTTAATGTTGAGTAATATTTCATTGTATACATGTACCTCAACTTCCTTATCCATTCATCTAGTTTGCTTCCATGTCCTGACTATTTTCAATATTGCTGCAATGAATATTGGGATACATGTGTCCCTTTCAGTTATGGTTTCCTCAGAGTATGTGCCCAGTAGTGGGATTGCTGGGTCATTTGGTAGTTTTATTCCCTAGTTTCTTACGGAATCTCGATACTGTTCTCCATAATGACTGTATCAGGTTACTTTCCCACCAACAGTGCAAGAAGGTTCCCTTTTCCCTTTTCTCTTTTAAGGCTGAGCTCTGAAGAATTGATGCTTTTGAACTGTGGTGTTGGAGAAGACTCTTGAGAGTCCTGTGGACTGCAAGGAGATCCAACCAGTCAATCCCAAAGGAAATCAACCCTGAATATTCACTGGAAGGACTGATGCTGAAGCTGAAACTCCAATACTTTGGCCACCTGAGGCAAAGAGCCAACTCAATGGAAAACACCCTGATGCTAGGAAAAATTGAAGGCAGGAGGAGAAGGGGGCAACAGAAGATGAGATGGCATCTTGGATAGCATCACCAATTCAATGGACATGAGTTTCTGCAAACTGCAGACAATAGTGAAGGACTGAGAAGCCTGGCCTGGGGCAGTCCACTGAGTTGCAAAGTGTGGGACATCGCTTAATGACTGAACCACAACAATGTCAAAGAGTGTTCTTTCTATGTTTTCCATCTAAGAGTTTTAGGGTTTATGGTCTTACATTTAGATCTTTAATCCATTTTGAGTTTATCTTTGTGTATGGTATCTTTGTGTATCAGCTTCCTGGTAGCTCAGATGGTAAAGTGTCTGCCTGCAATGTGGGAGACCCAGGTTCAATCCTTGGGGTGGGAAGATCCCCTGGAGAAGGAAATGGCAGCCCACTCCGGTACTCTTGCCTGGAAAATTCCTTGGATGGAGGAGCCTGGTAGGCTACAGTCCATGGGGTAGCAAAGAGACAGACATGATTGAGCGACTTCACTTTCACTTTTCACTTTCATGCATTGGAAAACAAATGGCAACCCACTCAGTTTTCTTGCCTGGAGAATCCCAGCGATGGGGGAGCCTGGTGGGCTGCCGTCTATGGGGTCGCACAGAGTCGGACACGACGCGACTTCATTTTGTATGGTGTTAGGGAGTTTTCTAATTTCAATCTTTTACATATAGCTGGCTAGTTTTCCCAGCACCACTTATTGAAGAGACTATCTTTTCTCCTATGTATATTCTTGCCTCCTTTGTCAAACATAAGGTGTCCATAGGTGCATGGATTTATCTGGGCTTTCTATCTTGTTCCTTTGGTCTATATTTCCAGTTTTGTACCAGTACCATACTGGCTTGATGACTGTAGCTTTGTAATATTACACATTTTTAAATTAATCTTAGTTATGAACATTTTAAATCACTTTCTCAAGTCCAGACAATCCACCAACAATTAATCAAGTCCTGATTTGTAGTGTTGTCCAACAATTGTCCCTCATAAGCTTGAAAGAACACACAACTTGCTGTGCCAGCAGACTGTAAATTCCCAAAAGAATGAGGAAGAGGAACAGGAAGAAGAGACAAAGAAGATAGAGGAGTGGGAAGAGCAGACAACTTAAGATGCCAAAGCAAAAATCTAATACAGGAAAGATATAGGCTAAATATGCTGCAAACTATAAGATTATCACAACTGTAATGAGAAAAGTACTGCTTCTTTAAGTGGCATAGGGGCCAAGGCATTAAATTCATAGATTAAAAAGTAACCACACTGACAAGGTATGCTCATGGGCTGAGCAGTTCTGATGCACTCACAGTAACATCTGATCCTCATTGTACTTTCTGTGCGCTGACACAGTTCTAAGTGCTTTATATATACGTATAAATGTAAGGCTCCCAACTAACCTATAAAATGAGTACTATTATTATTCCCACTTTTAAAGTGAAGAAAATGAGACCTTAAAATGAGACACAGAGACCTTAAGCAAATTACCCAAGATAATTACCAGTTGTTACTTAGAGGAACCATGAAGTGAACTCAGGAAGGCTGGCTATAGGATCTGTGATCTCAGAAACATGATTGTGGTCATTTCTAGTGGAGAAGGTATGAGATGCAATTTATTTAGGAAACGTGGGTCTTTTGAAGGGTTGGTAATGTTTTTTTCTTATCTTCATGTTTCTTGACAATAAAGAGATCAATCTATAATCATCCACTTCGTAGAGCAAAGGTTTATGAACTTTCTGAATGTGTTGATTATGTTCTCCTAAAATCAAACAAAATTTTATTTTTTGTTTTCTTTTTTCTTGTTTTTCTTCAAGACAAAATTGGGGAGGGAATCATGTCAATAATATTAGGCCAGAGCCCTGTTCAAGAGTACAAAGTCAACCCTCCTAAAAATAAAATCACTTCTTCTTAGTGTTGGAAGCACAACAACAGTAAAATTCTTTGCGCATTTTTTACCTATAAGGTGATGGAAATTAATGGAGTCAACTTCCCTCTAATATGAGAACATGTTTAATAATAGACCTGCTTTTCATATAGTCACTCTCATGAAATACATTATTTTTTTGCCAAAGAATTAATATATTCCTCAGCCCTTTTAACCATTTTCAAAAAAAAAAGTCTTCAAAAGATCATATGTACTTTCAGTTAAAAAAAAACAGATGTGATAGTAGAGAATTACATAGAAAGTTGAGACTCTGAACTTCAGCATAGTATGGCTAGAAAACTGTGAATGAATTATCAAAATGTTTGATACATCTTTCAGATCCAATGTCTTCAACCCCATTTGGAGACATTGTCTCTCTGATGACTGTTCTCCCTGCAGTTACTCTGCCCTGCCTCAGCACTCACCATCTCCTCTCACTGGTACAGTGTACCCCAGATACTCAAGGCTCACTCATCTCTTCACTCAAGTCTTTGCCCTAAAAGCCACTTTGGAAGAGCTTTTCTACACAGTTGTCTCTAACATTCCCCCTGCATCACTATTATTTGCCTTGTATGTGCACGTGTGTGTGTGTGTGTGTTTGTGCAAAAATCCCTTCAAGAGTTTTGATGGAAAAAGGACTTTGGGCAGCATCCTCATGTCCCTAGCACATAAGAGACTGCCTGGCATGTGTTAATAATGGGGAAACATTTGTGAATAAATTAATTTCTATGAGTACACAGAGTTGAATAGATTCTTGCCTACTGGTTTTACAAATAAGGAACCTGAGACTGAGAGAATTCAATTCTTTTCAGGGTCTTCAAGGTAGAAAAAGATAGAAACAAATCAGAAACCAATGAAGGAATTCTTTGATGGATCCAGTGCAAAAGACATATTTCAGACAAAGCTGAACTCAATGATGGAAAATTCTAATTCTGATAATCCAAAGGGAATGAAAAGGAACACTCAGAAGAATACATGTAGCTGACAGAAGAGAGGAAATACACTATATGCAAAAAAAAAAAAAAAGAAAGAAATACATAATGGGCTATGAATATGCTTTATTGGAGAAGCAAAGGAATAGACCCACTAATTGCTCATGGGGTAGAGATCACAACAGGGATACAGACAGGCACATGGCACAGAGAGTACAATCGATGATCCTGCTGCTCTTCTTCCAACAACGTGGTGTCAGCTTCAGGCAGCAAGCCTTTTCTCTGTCTGCTGTCAGTTGAGGAGGGAGATTAAGGAAGATGCAGTCTGTCACCATGGCCAATGGGAGGAAATGGAAGAGCCTGGATCTTGTTTCTTGGTCCAGATGAAATCTGGTGCTGTTACTTCCACTTGGGTGGACACTTGTGCTCACATGGTGGGCATGGTGGCCCAGGAGGGCATTTCTTCTGGCTCAGTGGAGGTGGGCATGGATGAGGTGGGCAAGGCTCATGGCACTTGGGTGGGCACACTATTGGAGGTGGATGGCAGGGCTCCTTGCACTGATGGTGATGCTGATGCTGATGCTGATGCGGATGGGGATGCGGATGCTGGTGGTGAGACATCCTTCCTGGGTCTCAAGGAATCTGAAATACAAACAGACAACTTTCTTAATACCTATGAGTCTGATTGATAGAACATTTAGCTGTGCCAACAACCCTCCCATCACTAAGGACTCTTCTGGATTCCTGATGCAAACTTTATGTTTTTTTAGAGCTACTTCACCCTTCATTTTTAGTATCTCTTGCCCTCAGATCTTCAGTCTTTTCTGATTAACCTTTGCTTCTACCACTTTCTCAAACAAAATTACCTACAAGGTGTTGTATGAATACAAACATACTCTGAAGTATAAGCTGGATAATAAACTTGTAGCCAATCCCCAAACAAATCTCTACTTATTTCTCCCATCAGGTCTTGGTTGCTGCAGGCTGAGAAGACTGTCATTTGAGGAGAAATGGATGCTGAGAATGGTTGCATTTTGGAACTAATGTGGTGCACAACACGGCATCTCATCTCCTGACTCTCTCTCAGGTTAAGACTGTGCCTCTGACTCCATTTTCTCCTCACATTTAAGATTGCATAAAGATGACCAAATACTGAAAAATTTACCCCTAAATTCTCATTATCTTCTTTTTCCCATAGAGAGCTCTAATTTGTTCAAATACAGACACTTCTACCCTAAGATTAATCCCAACACCCAAGTTCCAAAAAGATCTAAAAGAGTGTACTCACCAGAGGCTCCAAAGAAGACCTATGAGTGAGTTACACGAAGATAGCAGTATGGTGGTAGAGACTCCTTTTATAAGGACCAGGCAGCTCCACCCAGAGGGAATATCCCAGATCTGGCATGATGCACTTGTTTCCCACCCCAAATACCATGTGCTTGCAATCTCAAAAACAAATTGTCGCACTCACGCTGATATCACAAAGCTCCATTGCCATGGACTTCCTCACCCTTCACTGAGGCAGTGCAGAGTGAGTCACTCAATACATTGTCTCAAAGCCCCAGTGCCAGTATCATGCACCAGTTAGGAAATGCATCAGTTAGAAAATATGAGGAATTTTTTGACAATGGTACTGCTCCTCCATGGTTAAGATTGTGCTTACCACATTCCCCAGCTCCCTACACATCTGGTATGGAAAACTTACTACCCCATTCCATTTCACCTTCAGCACCCAGCTTTGTCTCCCTCAATGGTCATGACTAGGGTTTACTAAATGCACATATCTTAACCCCCACCCACAGTTTTTCTAAATTCCCCTTATACCACATTCTACTGATCTCTGGGCTTTTCTTGACAATTAAAAGACTTAACCATGGCCACAAAGTCTATCATGATTTTCCAGTGCTAACAGTCTCATTTCAGTTGTGTTTTCACATGGCTCCATAATGGACTTGAACAGGACAACATGATCCCTCAGGTTTCTCAGCCATAAGCTCATAGACTGGGGCCACTTCATGAAACTCTACTTTTGCTGCCCCTTGACCATGAGTCATTTGTAGTCTCATGTTGTTTGATGCTGTGCAGTTGCTCATTCGGGTCCATCTCTTTGCGACCCCATGGACCGCAGCACGCCAGACTTCCTTGTCCTTCAGTATCTCCCAGAGTTTGCTCAAACTCATGTCCATTGACTCAGTGATGGTTGGACATTTTCATCCAACCACTTCATCCTCTGTCGTCCCCTTCTCCTCCTGCCTTCAATATTTCCCAACATCTGCTTGCTCATGGGAAGAAAAGTATACCAAACCTAGACAGTGTATCAAAAAGCAGAGACATCACTTTGCTGACAAAGGTCCCTATACTCAAAGTTCTGGTTTTTCCAGTGGTCATGTATGGATGTCAGAGTTGGACCATAAAGAAGGCTGAGCACTGAAGAACTGAGGCTTTTGAACTGTGGTGCTGGAGAAGACACATGAGAGCCCCTTGGACACCAAGGAGAGCAAACCAGTCAATCCTAAAGGAAATCAACTCTGAATATTCTTTGGAAGGACTGATATTGAAGCTCAAACTCCAATATTTTGGCCTCCTGATGTGAAGAGCCAACTCATTGGAAAAGACCTTGTTGGGATGTTGGGAAAGATTGAAGGCAGGAGGAGAAGGGGACGACAGAAGATGAGATGGTCGGATGGTGTCAATGGACAATGAGTTTGAGCAAACTCTGGGAGATAGTGAAGGACAAGGAAGTCTGGCATGCTGCAGTCCATGGGGTCGCAAAGAGTTGGACACGAATGAGCAACTGAACAGCATCAAACAACACTAGACCAGGGTGACTCATGGTCATGTGGCAGAAAAAGTAGAATTTCATGAAGGGACCCCATTCCATGAGCTTATGGCTGAGAAACCTGAGGGATCATGTTGTCCTGTTCAAGTCCACTATGGAGCCATGTGAAAACACAACTGAAATGAGACTGTTCATACTGGAAAATCATGATAGACTCTGTGGCCATGGTTAAGTCATTTAATTGTCAAGAAAAGCCCAGAGATCAGTAGAATGTGGTATAAGGGGAATGTAGAAAAACTGTGGGTGGGGGTTAAGATATGTGTGTTTAGTAAACCCTAGTCATGACCATTGAGGGAGACAAAGCTGGGTGCTGAAGCTGAAATGGAATGGGGTAGTAAGTTTTCCATACCAGATGCGTAGGGAGCTGGGGAATGTGGCAAGCACAATCTTAACCATGGAGGAGCAGTACCATTGTCAAGGAATTCCTCATATTTCCTAACTGGTGCATGATATTGGCACTGGGGCTTTGAGACAATGTATTGAGTGACTCACTCTGCACTGCCTCAGTGAAGGGTGAGGAAGTCCATGGCAATGGAGCTTTGTGATATCAGCATGAGTGTGACAATTTATTTTTGAGATTGCAAGCACATGGTATTTGGGGTGGGAAACAAGTGCATCATGCCAGATCTGGGATATTCCCTCTGGGTGGAGCTGCCTGGTCCTTATAAAAGGCGTCTCTACCACCGTGCTGCTATCTTTGTGCTACTCAGTCATAGGCCTTCTTTGGAGCCTCTGGTGAGTACAATTTTAGATGTTTTTAGCACTTGTGTGGTAGGGTATAATCTTAGGGTAGAAGTGGCTGTATTTTAACAAATTAGTGCTCTCTATGGGAATAAGAAGGTAATAAGAATTTAGGGGTAGTTTTTAGTCTTGTTCTTGACATCTTAAATGTGCTCTTAAATGAGACGAGAGGAATGGAATCAGTGGCACAATCTTAACCTAGGGAGAGTCAGGGAGATGAGATGCCGTGTTTCAGTGCACCCTGCATTCATTGCAAATGAAGTCTTCTCAGCCTGCAGTCCCACTGAGTGCTGCATGTGGGCCTTTGCATTTCTCCTTGGAAGCCAACAGTCAAGTCAGTTAGACCAGCAACCAGGACCTCAAGGGAGAAATTAGTAGAGATGTGTTTTGAGATTGGCTAGAAGTTTCACATCCTGATTATTTTTCTTCAGAGTGTGCTTGTATTCACACAGCATTTGTGTAAGTAATTTTTTCTTTGAAAAGTGGTAGAAGAGGGCTCCCTATTAATGGAAGAATAGGGCTTTCTGTTATGAACAATGCTGTTTGTATTTCAGATTCCTTGAGACCCAGGAAGGATGTCTCACCATCCGCATCCGCATCCGCATCCACATCCGCATCCAAAAGCATCAGCATCAGCATCACCATCAGTGCAAGGAGCCCTGCCATCCACCTCCAAAAGTGTGCCCACCCAAGTGCCATGAGCCTTGCCCACCTCATCCATGCCCACCTCCAGTGAGCCAGCAGAAATGCCCTCCTAGGCCACCATGCCCACCCTGTGAGCAGAAGTGTCCACCCAAGTGGAAGTAACAGCACCAGATTTCATCTGGACCAAGAAACAACAAGATCCAGGCTCTCCCGTTGTCCACCCTTCGGCCATGGTGACGGATTTCATCTTCCTTAACCTCCCTCCTCAACCGACAGCTGACAGAGAAAAAGCCTGCTTCCTGAAGCTGACACCACCTTGTTGAATAAAGAGCAGCAGGATCATCGCCTGATCGCCTTTTGCCATGTGCCCGTCTGTAATCCACGTTGTGATCTCTACCCTGTGAGAACTTAGTGTGTCTATTCTTTGATTCTCCAATAAAGCCTGTGTCCTAGTGAGTGCACATTTCTTCTTATGTTTTTCTTTTGCACTTTGTGTTTTTAATGTCTCCTGTCAACAACAAGTATTCTTCTGTGTGTTCCTTTTACTCCCATTGGATTTTCGGAGTTAGACTTTTCCTTGATTTGAGTTCAGCTTTGCCTGAAATATGTCTTTTTGGATTGGATCCATCAAGGAATTCTTTCACTGGTTTCAAACGTGTCTATCTCTCTTCCTTATAGGACCCTGAAAAGAACTGAATTCTCTCAGCCTCAGTTTCCTAACCTGAGAAAATGAGGAGAGAATGTATTCAACTCAGTGTACTCATAGAAATTAATATATTCACAAATGTTTCTTAATTATTGATACATGCCAGACCCATATGTTAAGGACATGATAATGGTGACCAACGTCCTTGTCCATCTAAATTCTTGAGGGCATTTTACACACACACACACACACATATGAAGAAGACAAATAATAGTCCTGTGTGTGTATATGTTAGAGAAAATTTGGAGAAGAGCTCTTCCAAAGTGGCTTTTTGGGCAATGACCTGAGTGATGAAATGAGTGAGCTTTGAGTGTATCTGGTTTACATTGTACCATGAGAGGTGAGGGCAAGTGCTAAGGCAGAGGAAATTAACCACAGAAAGGACAGTGATCAAGGAGACACTGCCTCCAAATGGGGTCAGAGAGGTTGGGATCCAAAGATTTAATAATGATTTTCATTATTTATTCATAGTTTGACAGTCATACTATGCTGATGGCCTAACAGTCTCAAATTTTATATCTATGCAATTCTCAACTATAAATTAAAGATAAATCAAAATTGCTGAATGAATTGTAGGACTGCATTATAGAGCTGCACTAATTAAGAGAGGATGCTATCCCATAAGAAAAGACACAGAGATCAATGCAATAATAGAACATCCAGACATAGATCCACACCATACATGGTCAACTGATTTTCAACAAGGGTGTCTCGGTAATTCAACAGATGAAAAATAACCTTGTCAATAAATGATACTCAAACTGTTGGATACTGATACACAAATAATTGAAGCTTGGCCTTTAGCTAACACCATATAAATATTAACTCAAATTGTACCATAGACTACAACATAAGATCTAAGATTCTACAATTTCTGGAGGAAAACAGGAGAAAATCTTAGCTGCCATGTGTTAGCCTAACTGTTATTAAAAATCAGTATCCAAAATATGTAAATAACTCATAAAGTCAGTCATAAACAGACACTGAATAGAAAACTGGACAACAGTCACTTTACAAAGAAAATGCCTTCATATGGCCAACAAAGTTATTTTTAGAACTTCTGAAAGTCACTAACATTAAATAAAGAGTATTCAAAATGCAAACCTGATGGGTACAGCCTTCAAAAGTCTGGAAATGACAAACTAATTTAATTAAGACACAGGACAAGCAGCAAATACACAACACCTCTGGGAGGAGTCTGGAATTGTTGCCAGTACTTTGGAAAACAGTTTGGCATCATCTGTAAAAGTAGAAGTGAGATACTTCGGGAACATGCCCTAGAGAAATGTGTGAACATGTGCACTAACAGACATGAGGAAAACGTCCTAGTGTTCCTAACAGCTCCACAAAGGAAACAACTTTGAGGTCAACCAACAGTACAACAAGGAGAGAAATGAAGTGCTGTATAGTCACACAATGACATACTAAACTTCACTAGTGGATAGGCCAAAGCCACATAGTGTCAACTGAAGGATGAGAGACAAAAATAAGGTATACAGTATAATTCCATTTATGTAGTGAAAAAGCTAGTAACTTAACTATAATTTTTGAGATATTCCTATGCTGATGCTCTTTCTGAATATGTTGGCCGTGTTCTCCTGAAATCAAACAAAATTTTATTTTTTCTTTTCCTTTTTCTTGTTTTTCTTCAAGACAAAATTGAGGAGGATATCATGTCAATAATATTAGGCCAGAGCCCTATCCAAGAGTACAAAGTCACCCCCTTAAAAATAAAATCAGTGCTTTATAGTGTTGGAAGCACAACAATAAAATTCTTTATGTATTTTGTTACTATAAGATGATAGAATTTAATGGAGTCAACTTCCCTATAAGATGGGAACACTGTTAATAATAGGCCTACCTTTCATATCATCACTCTCACAAAATGCAGTTTTGCTTTGCAAAAGGATTAATTTTTTAAATTAATTTAATTTTTATTGAAGAAGACTTGCTTTACAGGATTTTGCTGTTTTCTGTCAAACCTCAACGTGAATCAGCCATCAGTTTAGTTCAGTTCAGTCACTCAGTCGTGTCTGACTCTTTGAGACCCCATGAATCGCAGCACGCCAGGCCTCCCTGTTTATCACCAACTCCCCAAGTTCACCCAAATTCATGTCCATCGTGTCGGTGATGCCATGCAGCCATATCATCCTCTGTCATCCCCTTCTCCTCCTGCCCCAATCCCTCCCAGCATCAGAGTCTTTTCCAGTGAGTCAACTCTTTGCATGAGGTGGCCAAAGTATTGGAGTTTCAGCCTCAGCATCAGTCCTTCCAATGAACACCCAGGACTGGTCTCATTTAGGATGGACTGCTTGGATGTCCTTGCAGTCCAAGGGGTTGCAAGAGTCTTCTCCAGCACCACAGTTCAAAAGCATCAATTCTTTGGTGCTCAGCTATGTGTATACATATATTCCTTAGTGCTTTTAACCATTTTTAAAAACTATCTTTACAGGATCATATGTACTTTCAGGTAAAAGAAAATAAATGTGATGGTAGAGAATTACATACAAAGTTGGGACTTTGAACTTCAGCATAGTATGGCTGGAAAACTGTGAATGAATTATCAAAATCTTTGATACATCTTTCAGATCCACTGTCTTCAACCCCATTTGGAGACATTGTCTCTCTGATGACTGTTCTCCCTGCAGTTACTCTGCCCTGCCTCAGCACTCGCCATCTCCTCTCACTGGTACAGTGTACCCCAGATACTCAAGGCTCACTCTTTTCTTCACTCAAGTCTTTGCCCTAAAAGCCACTTTGGAAGAGCTTTTCTACACAGTTGTCTCTAACATTCCCCCTGCATCTCTATTATTTGCCTTGTATGTGCACATGTGTGTGTCTGTGTGCGTGTGCAAAATCTCTTGAAGAGTTTAGATGGAGAAAGGACTTTAGTCACCATCCTCATGTCCCTAGCACATAAGACATTTCCTGGCATGTGTTAATAATTAGGAAACATTTGTGAATATATTAATCTCTATGAGTATGAGGAGTTGAATAGATTCTTGCCTACTGGTTTTACAAATAAAGAATCTGAGACTGAGAGAATTCAACTCTTTTCAGGGTCTTCAAGATAGAGATAGAAACAAGTCTGAAGCCAATGAAGGAATTCATTGACGAATCCAGTCCAAAAGACATATTTCAGGCAAAGCTGAACTCAATGATGGAAAAATCTAATTCTGATAACCCAATGGGAATTAAAAGGAACACTCAGAAGAATACTTGTAGCTGACATAAGAGATGAAAAACACTATATGCAAAAAAAAAAAAAAAAAAAAAAAAAAAAAAAAAGAAATACATATTGGGCTATGAATATGCTTTATTGGAGAAGCAAAAGAGTAGACACACTAATTGCTCATGGGGTAGAGATCACAACGCGGATTACAGACGGGCACATGGCAAAGAGAGATCAAGCGATGATCCTGCTGCTCTTCTTCCAACAACGTGGTGTTGGCTTCAGGAAGCAAGCCTTGTCTCTGTCAGCTGTCGGTTGAGGAGGAAGATTAAGGAAGATGCAGTCCATCACCATGGTCAAAGGGAGGACAATGGAAGAGCCTGGATCATGAGTCTGTTACTTCCACTTGGGTGGACACTTCTGCTCGCATGGTGGGCATGGTGGCCCAGGAGGGCATTTCTTCTGGCCCAGTGGAGGTGGGCATGGATGAGGTGGGCAAGGCTCATGGCACTTGGGTGGGCACACTTTTGGAGGTGGATGGCAGGGCTCCTTGCACTGATGGTGATGCTGATGCTGATGCTGATGTGGATGCGGATGCTGCTGGTGAGACATCCTTCCTGGGTCTCAAGGAATCTGAAATACAAACAGACAACAGTATTCATAGCAGAGAGTCTGATTGGTAGAACATTTAGCTGCGCCAACAACCCGCCCATCCCTAAGGCTCCTCTTGATTCCTAAAAAGTCTTTATGGTTTTTTATAGCTTCTTCACCCTTTGTTTTTAGTATCTCTTGCCCTCACATCTTCAGTCTTTTCTGGTTAGTCTCTCCTTTACCTCTTTCTAAAACAAAATTACCTACACAGGTGTTGTATGAATACAAACATACTCTGAAGAAGAATCTGGATAATAAACTTGTAGCCAATCCCCAAACAAATCTCTACTTATTTCTCCCATCAGGTCTTGGTTGCTGGCCAAACTGACCTGACTGTGGGCTTCTGAGAGAAATGCAGAGGCCCAACCTAGGCACTCAATGGGACTAAATGCTGAGAAGGGTGCATCTGGAACTAATGTGTGCTGTGCTGTAGCACAGTATCTCATCCCCCCTACTCTCTCTCAGATTAAGACTGTGCCTCTGACTCCATTTTCTCCTCACATTTAAGATCGCATTCATGACCAAATACCAAAAATTTACCCCTAAACCCTCATTATCTTCTTTTTCCCATTAAGAGCACTAATTGCTTCAACTAAAGCCACTTCTACCCCCAAATTAAACCCTACCACCCAAGTTCCATAAAGATCTCTAAGAGTTGTGCTCACCAGAAGCTCCAAAGAAGACCTATGACCGTCAGGACAATGACAGCACTGTGATGGAGACTCCTTTTATAAGGACCAGGCAGCTCCACCCAGGGGGAACATCCCAGGACTGGCATGATGCACTTGTTTCCCACCCCAAATACCACATGCTTGCAATCTCAAAAATAAATTGCCACACTCATGCTGATATCACAAATCTCCCTTGTCCATGGACTTCTTTATCCTTCATAAGGAAGTGCAGAGTGATTCACTGGAGACCTGGTCACATACTCCCTGTGCCATTGTTATGCACCAGTTAGGAAATATGAGGAATTCTTTGACAATAGTGTTGCTCCTCCATTGTCAGACTTGGTGATTCTTCCTCTCCCCAGCCCCCAAGAATCTGCTATGTAAAACTTCCTCCCTATTCCATTTCACCTGCCAACACCCAGCTTTGTTTCCCTTGATGGTCGAGACTGGGATTTACTAATCTCACATATCTTAAGCACTACCCACAGTTTTTTTAAACTCACCTTCCTTACACCATGCCCCACTGGTCTCTAGCCTTTTATTGACAATTAAATGACTTGGGGCCACAAAGCTCAATCTTGTTTTCCTAATTTTCTAGTTTCTTGTGTTGGCGGTCTCATGCCAGGTGTGTTTTCACACGGCTCCATTCATGGATTTCGACAGGAAAACTTGATCCTTCAGTTTTCCAGGCCATAAGGTCACAAGTTGAGATGCTTTACTGAAGCTCTACTTTTGCAGATGTATACACTGATCTCGTCTCTGCAGCCATATGACCATGAGCAACTTGTAGTCTACTAGAAACCCGAATTCCTCTCTCCTCATTATCTTCAAAATTGACTCAATGTCTAGGCTGTATCCATTAAGAAGCTTTTCCACTAATGCTCCCCAAATATTCTTTGCCACTTTACCCTACAGCAGTTAATTCAATTGACTCTATCCGGCCATTTTTTTTAAATGACATTTAGTGTGTTTTCAGAATTCTTAGTATACTCAGGGAATGAAGCTCCATGAGTCATTGACCCCCCCATTCAATCCATGGATATTTTTCTCTAAACAAATAAACTAAAGGTGACATAGAACCCATCAGGAATTTATTAGTATAATTTGTTGAAACACAGCAACCCTTCAGCTAATACTAACCACTAAGCCTTCCATGGGGGACCTTGAGTGCCCTGGGTATGGAGACATCTATAGGCACCAGTACTTTGTGACATTAAATGTTTCCCAACCACTCTGAAGATCAGCTTACTAACACTGTTATAAATTAGAGACAAAAGCTATACTTGCCTCAAAATTTTGCTATGGAAAACACAAAATGTCTAATATAAGGCATGTGACATAGCCTGTTACCAAGTCCAAGCTTGTTCCACTCACTGCAGTGAATCTGAGATGAGGCGTCTAGACAGGAAAAGGAAAAAAATGAAATGAAAAATTTCATTTTTCACCCAGGAATCAAACCTGAGTCTCCTGCATTGCACGCAGATACTTTACCAACTGAGCTATGAGGGAAGCCCATCTAGACTAGAAAGGGACTTTGTTAGGGAACCCGCTGGCTGAGACAATGACAAGCTAGTGCCTCAAAGTAATCATCTTGCTGGGGCCTGGTTGCCAGGTTCTTTTATGGGTCAGAAATGGGGTGGAGGTAAGGAAATAAAGTAAAAGACTACTCAATCCTTGCAAATTTCCCCTAGTATGGCAAGCCTCAGGTGGGGGAATATGTTAGATTCGCTTCCTTACAGTCCCTCACAGGTGGGCAGCTCAGGTTATCTCTCAAAAGCAGTCCATTATGTATGCTTACAATAACAAGGGTGGCAAGATGAGGGTTAAAAACACAGAAGCTGATCTAGCATAAATTCAAAATTAACTCTTCCTGGTTACAAAGCTTAAGGAAATATAAGCCCCTTATATGATAAGGGGTTAATTTCCAAAGTATGTAAGAAGCTCCTACAACATAATAGAAAAAAATTTAACAATCTTAATTTTAAATAGGTAAGGGACTTGGATAGAGCTTTCTTTAAAGAAGACATATATATATATAACCACAGGGACATGAAAAGGAGTTTAATATCACTACTAATCACCAGGGAAATGCAAATCAAAACCACAATGATATATCACTTCTGAAAATCCAGTACTTTGGCCACCTCATGTGAAGAGTTGACTCATTGGAAAAGACTCTAATGCTGGGAGGGACTCGGGACAGAAGGAGAAGGGGATGACAGAGGATGAGATGGCTGGATGGCATCACTGACTTGATAGACATGATTTGAGTGAACTCCAGGAGTTGGTGATGGACAGGGTGGTCTGGCGTGCTGCAATTTGTGGAGTCGCAAAGAGTCGGACACTACTGAGTGACTGAACTCAACTGAACTGAACACAGTAAAACTTTTTTTAAAAAGTAAATTGTTAAGCCACTATGGAGAACAGTATGGAGATTCACTAAAAAACTAGGAGTAAAGCTACCAAATGGCCCAGCATATGCCCTGAGAAAACTGTGATTCAAAAAAGTCATGTGTACCCTAGTGTTCATTGCAGCACTATTTACAATAGCCAGGACACGGAAGCAACCTAGATGTCAATCAACAGATGAGTGGATAAAGATGTTGTGGCACATGTATACAATGAAATATTACTCAGCCAATAAAAAGAACAAACTGAGTCAGTTGAACTGAGATAGACAAATCTAGAGCCTTTTACACAGAGTGAGGTAAGTCAGAAAGAGAAAAACAAATATTGTATATTAACACATATGTATGGAATCTACAAAAATAGCCCTGATGAACCTCTTTCAAGGGCAGGAATAGAAATGCAGATGTAGAAAACGAACTTGTGAACACACCGAGGGAAGGAGAGGGTGGTACAAATTGAGAGAGTGGCACTGAAATACAGGCATTGCCCTGTGCAGAATAGATGATGATGGACAGTTGTTTTATAGCTCAGGGAGTTCAGCCTCGTGTTCTGTGACAGCCTAGTGGGGTGAATGGGGGGCACTGGGGTGGAAGTGAGGTTCAAGGTGGGGGGGATATATGTGTACTTAGAGCTGATCCACATTGTTGCATGGTAGAAACCCACAGAACATAGTAAAGCAATTATCTTCCAATTAAAAATAAATTTAAAAATTATTTATATCAGCTATAAAGGGTAGAAAAACTAATAATTATGAATAACTACTCAAAATAACTGATCACTAATGTCAAAAATGCTCCATTTCTTATAAAGAATAACATTGTGTAGACTAAGGCCTCTCTTGCTAAGACCCCTGCCCTGGGTCTTAGCTGTTATCTTTCTTTCTAGCTGTTATCACTGCTAATTAGAAGGAGTCAGTTTGAAGGCACTTGAAGAATCCACATCTTTTTACTAGTAACAGAGGTCTTCCTTCTCCACTGCCTGAGGGAAGATTTCACAGGTTGTGCCCTTTCCTGAAAGAAGACTGTGTAGCATCTGTTCTGTTTCTATCTTGACTGGGATGATGTAGTTGAGAAAAAGATCAGTGGCATAACCTGAGTGTTTGAAGAGGTAGGAACTTCTTTGGACGGAGTCCTGCTCCTGATCGCTTTCTCAGTCTCTCAGAGGACCAAGATGAGGACCGCTGTTCCTGCCTAGTCCTCTGAGATTGCACAATGGAGTAACCAAGATCGCCATTAGGAAACAGACACCCTTCAGGAATCCTGGGAGGAACAGCAATGTCTTGGGATGGATTAGATGCTTTCACAACATTCTTTTCATGATGAAGTCTTAGGAACTAGGTGGTACCTGCTGGAGTAAGAGAATTATCTAAGGAATATATGACTTAGAACAGTTCTGCCAACATAATTTTATACTTGCTTTTCATTCTCCATGAATTACTAATGGATTCCAATATATTTTTACCAATAAATTCTGTGGGCTGTCACTTATGTTTTGTAATTTGAAGGATTAGTCTTTCTTAAGAAAAAGGTGCTTAATGAGGTTGCTGACTTAGAAAGAGGGATAATTAGTTCTTGATAACAGAGAAAGTGACTCAAGGACAAATGGTCCTCATTTTTTTTTAATAATGCATAATTTTCCTATAATGAATATTTTCCCTTTTACAAATGGAAGCATTTGTAGCAAACCGAATCTCTGAATCTCTCTGAAAATCATGTAATATCTACCTGAGAGTTTGCTAGATTTTACTTAGAAACTAGTAACAGTGGTTATCTAGGAGAGAAGCTGACCGTCTGGGGAATGAGTAGAAGAGAGGCTAAGTAAGTCATGAGGCAGAAAAGGAATCATCAGCAAATATGCACGCTTGAAGAGTTAAAGAGCACTGCCTCTAAAATTCCAAGAGAAAATATTTTTTGAACCTACAATGTTACATGTTCTTAGTTTCAGTTCAGTTGCTCAGTCATGTCCGACTCTCTGCAACCCCATGAATCGCAGCACGCCAGCAGCTGAGATGGCTGGATGGCATCACTGACTCTATGGACATGAGTTTGAGTGAACTCCAGGAGTTGGTGATGGACAGGGAGGCCTGGCGTGCTGCGATTCATGGGGTCGCAAAGAGTCAGACACAACTGAGGGACTGGACTGAACTGAACTGAACTGAACTACTCTCTGGAAAGGAAAAAAATGTATGTGTAGAGATTGCTATTCACAGCATAGCAACTACACATACTACACATTCATTACATTGAACTTTTTAAAAATTTATTTATTTTTAGTTGGAGGGTAATTGCTTTACAATGTTGTGCTGGTTTCATACAGTAACATCAATCAGCCGCAGGTATCCATATGTCTCCTCCCTCTTTGACCTCCCTGCCCCCTCTCACGCCGTCCCATCTCTCTAGGTTGTCACGGAGCACCAGGTTGAGTTCCTTGTGTCATACCGCAAATCCCCACTTTCTCTCTATTTTCGGTGTGGCAATGTATGTTTCCATGTTCCTCTCTCTATTCATCCTATCCTCTCCTTTCCCCACTGTGACAAGTCTGTTCTCTATGTCTGCATCTCTCTTGCTACCTTGCAACTAGGTTCATCAATGTCATTTTCTAGATTCCATATATATGCATCAAGATATGATATTTGTTTTTCTCGTTCAGACTGACTTCACTCTGTGTAACAGGCTCTAACTTCATCCACCTCACAGCATTGACTTAAATTTGTTCCTTTTAATGTTGAGTAATATTTCATTGTATACATGTACCTCAACTTCTTTACCCATCCATCTAGGTTGCTTCCATGTCCTGACTATTGTCAATATTGCTGCGATGAATATTGGGATACATGTGTCCTTTTCAGTTGTGGTTTCCTCAGAGTATGTGCCCAGTAGTGGGATTGCTGGGTTATCTTGTAGTTTTATTCCCTAGTTTCTTACGGAATCTCGATACTGTTCTCCATAATGACTGTATCAGGTTACATTCCCACCAATAGTGCAAGAAGGCTCCCTTTTCCCTTTTCTCTTTGAAGGCTGAGCTCTGAAGAATTGATGCTTTTGAACTGTGGTGTTGGAGAAGACTCTTGAGAGTCCCGTGGACTCAAGGAGATCCAACCAGTCAATGCCAAAGGAAATCAACCCTGAATATTCACTGGAAGGACTGATGCTGAAGCTGAAACTCCAAACTTTGGCTACCTGAGGCAAAGAGCCAACTCAATGGAAAACACCCTGATGCTAGGAAAGATTTAAGGCAGGAGGAGAAGAGGGCAACAGAAGATGAGATGGTTGGATAGCATCACCAATTCAATGGACATGAGTTTCTGCAAACTCCAGACGATAGTGAAGGACTGAGAAGCCTGGCCTGCTGCAGTCCAGTGAGTTGCAAAGTGTGGGACATCACTTAATGACTAAACCACAACAATGTCAAAGAGTGTTCTTCCTGTGTTTTCCTCTAAGAGTTTTAGGGTTTGTGGTCTTACATTTAGATCTTTAATCCATTTTGAGTTTATCTTTGTGTATGGTGTTAACTTTGTGTATAGCCTTCCCTGGTAGATCATAAGGTAAAGTGTCTGCCTGCAATGTGGGAGACCCATTTCAATCCCTGGGTTGGGTAGATCCCCTGGAGAAGGAAATGGCAACACACTCCAGTACTCTTGCCTGGAAAATTCCATGGATGGAGAAGCCTCGTAGGCTACAGTCCATGGGATCACAAGGAGTCAGAAAGGACTGAGCAACATGACTTTCACTTTTCACTTTCATGCATTGGAAAACAAATGGCAACTCGTTCCAGTTTTCTTGCCTGGAGAATCCCAGGGATGGGGGAGCCTGGTGGGCTGCCGTCTGTGTGGTCTCACAGAGTCGGACACGAGTGAGCGACTTCACTTTGTATGGTGTTAGGGAGTTTTCTAATTTCATTCTTTTACATATAGCTGGCTAGTTTTCCCAGCACCACTTATTGAAGAGACTATCCTGTCTCCTTTGTATAATCTTGCCCCCTTGGTCAAACATGAGGTGTCCATAGGTGCATGGGTTTATCTGGGCTTTCTATCTTGTTCCATTGGTCTATATTTCTGGTTTTGTACCAGTACCATACTGGCTTGATGACTGTAGCTTTGTGATACTACACATTTTTTTTAATATAAATTTATTTATTGTAATTGGAGGCTAATTACTTTACCATATTGTATGGTTTTTGCCATACATCAACATGAATCCACCACGAGTGTTTTCGTGTTCCCCATCCTGAACCCCTCTTCCACCTCCCTCCCCATACTATCCCTCTGGGTCATCCCAATATACCAGTCCCCAGCATCCTGTATCATGCATTGAACCTGGACTGGCTATTCATTTCACATATGATATTATACATGTTTCAATGCCATACTCCGAAATCATCCCACCCTTGCCCTCTCCCACAGAGTCCAAAAGACTGTTCTATACATCTGCGTCTCTTTTGCTGTCTCACATACAGGGTTATTGTTACCATCTTTCTAAATTCCATGTATATGTGTTAGTATACTGTATTGGTGTTTTTCTTTCTGGCTAACTTTACTCTGTATAACAGGTTCCAGTTTCATCCACCTCATTAGATCTGATTCAAATGTATTCTTTTTAACAGCTGAGTAATACTCCATTGTGTATATGTACCACAGCTTTCTTATCTATTCATCTGCTGATGGACATCTAGGTTGCTTCCATGGCCTGGCTATTATAAACAGTGCTGCGATGAACATTGGGGTACACGTGTCTCTTTCAATTCTGGTTTCCTCCGTGTGTATGCCCAACAGTGGGATTGCTGGGTCGTATGGCAGTTCTATTTCCAGTTTTTTTAAGGAATCTCCACACTGTTCTCCATAGTGGCTGTATTACTTTGCATTCCCACCAATAGTGTAAGAGGGTTCCCTTTTCTCCACACCCTCTCCAGCATTTATTGCTTGTAGACTTTTGGATCACAGCCATTCTGACTGGCGTGAAATGGTACCTCACTGTGGTTTTGATTTGCATTTCTCTGATAATGAGTGATGTTGAGCATATTTTCATGCGTTTGTTAGCCATCTATATGCTTTCTTTGGAGAAATGTCTGTTTAGTTCTGACATGACTGAGCGACTCAACTGAACTGAACTAAATTGTTTAATTCTTTGGCCCGTTTTTTGATTGGGTCGTTTAATTTTCTGGAATTGAGCTGCAGGAGTTGCGTGTATATTTTTGAGATTAATTCTTTGTCATTTGCTTCATTTGCTATCATTTTCTCCCATTCTGAAGGCTGTCTTCTCACCTTGCTTATAGTTTCCTTTGCTGTGCAGAAGCTTTTAATTTTAATTAGGTCCCATTTGTTTATTTTTGCTTTTATTTCCAATATTTTCTGGGAGGTGGGTCATAGAAGATCCTGCTGTGATTTATGTCAGAGAGTGTTTTGCCTATGTTCTCCTCTAGGACTTTTATAGTTTCTGGTCTTATATTTAGATCTTTAATCCATTTTGAGTTTATTTTTGTATATGGTGTTAGAAAGTGTTCTAGTTTCATTCTTTTACAAGTGGTTGACCAGCTTTCCTAGCATCCTTTGTTAGAGAGATTGTCTTTTCTCCATTGTATATTCTTGCCTCCTTTGTCAAAGATAAGGTGCCCATAGGTGTGTGGATTTATCTCTGGGCTTTCCATTTTGTTCCATTAATCTATATTTCTGTCTTTGTGCCAGTACCATACTGTCTTGATGACTGTGGCTTTGTAGTAGAGCCTGAAGTCAGGCAGGTTGATTCCTCCAGTTCCATTCTTCTTTCTCAAGATTGCTTTGGCTTTTCGAGGTTTTTTGTATTTCCATACAAATTGTGAAATTATTTGTTCTAGCCCTGTGAAGAATACCTTTGGTAGCTTGATAAGGATTGCATTGAATCTATAAATTGCTTTGGTTAGTATACTCATTTTCACTATATTGATTCTTCTGATCCACGAACATGGTATATTTCTTCATCTATTAGTGTCTTCTTTGATTTCTTTCTCCAGTGTTTTATAGTTTTCTATATATAGGTTTTTAATTTCTTTAGGTAGATATATTCCTAGGTATTTTATTCTTTTTGTTGCAATGGTGAATGGAATTGTTTCCTTAATTTCTCTTTCTATTTTCTCATTATTAGTGTATAAGAATGCAAGGGATTTCTGTGTGTTGATTTTATATCCTGCAACTTTACTATATTCATTGATTAGCTCTAATAATTTTCTGGTGGAGTCTTTAGGGTTTTCTATGTGGAGGATCATGTCATCTGCAAACAGAGTTTTACCTCTTCTTTTCCAATTTGGATTCCTTTTATTATTTTTTTTTTCTGCTCTGATTTCTGTGGCCAAAACTTCCAGAACTATGTTAAATAGTGGCAGTGAAAGTGGGCACCCTTGTCTTGCTCCTGTCTTTAGGGGAAATGCTTTCAAATTTTCACCATTGAGGATGATGTTTTCTGTGGGTTTGTCATATATAGCTTTTATTATGTTGAAGTATGTTCCTTCTATTCCTGCTTTCTGGAGAGTTTTTATCATAAATGGATGTTGAATTTTGTCAAAGTCTTTCTCTGCGTCTATTGAGATAATCATATGGCATTTATTTTTCAATTTGTTAGTATGGTGTATTACATTGATTGATTTGTGGATAGTGAAGAATCCTTGCATCCCTGGGATAAAGCCCACTTGGTCATGATGTATGATCTTTTTAATGCGTTGTTGGATTCTGATTGCTAGAATTTTGTTAAGGATTTTTGCATTTATATTCATCAGTGATATTGACCTGTAGTTTTATTTTTTTGAAATTAATTTTAGTTATTAACATTTTTAATCACTTTCTCAAGTCCAGACAATCCACCAACAATTAATCAAGTCCTGATTTGTAGCATTGTCCAACAATTGTACCTCATAAGCTTGAAAGAACATACAACTTGTAGTTCCAGCAGACTTTAAATTCCCAAAAGAATGAGGAAGAGGAACAGGAAGAAGAGAAAAAGAAGATACAAGAACAGAAGAAGGGAGGACGAGGAATGCGAAGAGGAGACAACTTAAGATAACGAAGCAAAAATCTAATACAGGAAGGATTAGGAAATATAGGCTAAATATGGTACAAAGTATAAGATTATCACAACCTTAATGCAAAAAGTACTGCTTCTTTAAGTGGCATAGGGGCCAAGGCATTAAATTCATAGATTAAAAAGTAACCACATTGACAAGGTATGCTTATGGGCTGAGCAGTTCTGATGCACTCTCAGTAACATCTGATCCTCATTGTGCTTTCTGTGAGCTGACACAGTTCTAAGTGCTTTATATATACATATAAATGTAAGGCTCACAACTAACCTATAAAATGAGTACTATTATTATTCCCACTTTTAAAGTGAAGAAAATGAGACCTTAAAATGAGACACAGAGACCTTAAGCAAATTACCCAAGATCATACAGTTGTTAAGCAGCCGAACCATGGAGTGAACTCAGGAAGGCTGGCTATAGGATCTGTGATCTCAGAAACATGACTGTGGTCACCTCTAGTGGAGAAGGTATGAGATGCAATTTATTTAGGAAACTTGGGTCTTTTTTTTTTTTTTTTTTTTTTATATACTGCAATTTTATTTCAATCACACAAACGAAGTTAGCGTGTAGGAAATTTAAATGGAACAGTATGGTAAAAATAGCAGAGAAACAAAAATTCTACAAAGGAAGTACACCTAGAGCATGAGGATTCAACATTCATTAGTGTTTCATCTTCAGTTCTGATTGACACTTGATGCTTGCAAATTCTGAACCAAACTTTGAGATCATGATGACTATTCTGAAGAGACTTCAGCACCAGCACTAAGGTTGTACATTCAGTTGGTTTGCAGTTGACTTGTTAGCCATTTACATAGTGTGTAGTACAGATTTGTCACAGGTCAGATCACAGTGTTAAAGGAAAGAAGTACCTTCCTGTAATTAGAAAGGATCCCCTAAACTGCACTCAGCTTAAGACATCCAATGTACAAGAGCACGAAAACCATCATAATAACGTGGCTCCAAGGAACATAGTTTTGATAAGGAAAATAACCTAAGCTTCTGTTTCCCGTTTTAATTACTGAAATCTCTAACAATGACAAAACTGTCACACAGGACAGTAAATGTGTACAGTAATTCAATCAAACTTCTTGAAAAGAACACATTTAGCAGTCTGGGATAAAGCAGAATGACAGGAAATAAAATGTGATTCAACACTGGTTCTTTTTGTCATTTTACATAGACATGTTAATATTTAGACCAAGGCACAAAACGTTTAGTGCATAAACCAGTTTCTTCTTCAAGATCTAGCATTTTTAGCGTAGTCTTTTATCTTACTTTGGACCACTTATACCCAGTACTCTATCCTACTGTTTAACTTAATCAACAAAATCAAAAATGATTTCTGACCAGATTTATGGGGGACATAAACATTTATATCTCCAAAGTGTTTGCATAACCAAAAGTACGGTAATAAAGATGGGAATGCCTCCTATTTCTTTAAGAAAGTAGTACTTTATAAGCTTGCTGCATCTTTAATGTCTTTACTGGTGGATGACAATATCTGATAGAAAAAGAACCGCATATTAGAATTATGATAGCTCATCCATCACAGATTAATCTAAAAATGAAGTTTCTACAGAAACAAGAACTGTTTTAATGCGGGAAAAAAAAAATTTCCTCATTCAAACCTCTTTGAAGTGGTGATGGCCGCAAACCTGCATTTAGAAAACTACGCTATCAACAAGCTCTGTCTTATGAAGGAAGATTAAGAAATCCAGAAAGCAGACAACAGTGGATTATTTCTTCAAAATTTTAGTAAAACTACAGATAATCAAAGATTTCAAAGCAAATATGGCACATAACAACTCAAGCATAAACCAAGATGGAGAGCCTGGAGAATTTTTGATTTCCTAGATTTTCAAAAAATGCTATCATTGTAACATACAGGATTGCTCCCCTATTTTAATCTCAGAAGTTTCAAAGAAAAGGGAGTGCATTGCACACACACACACACACACACACACACGTGAGTGCCCACACAAACACGCACACGTACATGATGGTAAGTAGGGCATCTAGTTCCTTCTTCCTACCACCTAACTCTCTATTTATTAAAAGAAAATTATGCAGGACCCCTCGTCGTTTTTCCCTTCCTATCATATTTGATATTCCATGGATAATTGAGATCAGCCCTGTGTAGGTTAAGATCATAAAATGTGGAACAAATGTAATTGTATGTGCTTTCAAAAGGTGACATTTATAAGAAAGTGTCCTAAAAATGATTTGTCCAGAGAGGAATTTTAGAATGATAGGAGGTCTCTCGAGTTTAGCCTTCATGCAATTTTGTAGATTCAAACATAAAATTCATCCAGAATTTAAAGATTTAGATGCCTTCCTAAATTGTTACAATGCTTTACCAAATCTATGACTCCTACATAACACAAACCAGTGGTCAAATGTAAAACAATATATTGTAGATTTACTGTAGGTTTTCAACCTTTTTTAGATTTATGCATGTGGACATTTTTATAACGTAATTACAACCACCACAAAAATTAGCTTTTTTAATTGCAGACAGTAATGCATGTTAAACTAATATGTAGTGGCCTTTTCAAGGCCTAGTCCCAGGGAAAACATTTTGTAGAGTATAGGGAGTGGGAGGCGGGGAAGGAATAACTTTTTATTTAAAGTTAATTTCTGCACTATCTTTTTTCTCAGTTATCTGCATGAATAATGATGAGGAATATTTTGTGACTTTAATTGGTAAATATGTTAACAGAACCGAGTACTTAATCTTTTACATCATGTCTTCAGCTATTTGTATTTTAATTCAGTAACTTAAATGGTCTGAAACATGATTCTGAGCTTCACGTGAATTCTATCTTACTGTGGAATTCAAACGTTCGTCCCTGAATCTGACAGTTGTTATTACCTAGGTGCCCTGTAGTTATCCAGGTGTCAGGTACACATTCCTGACTTCAGAGCTGCTTTCAGACTTTTACGTTGGAATACTAGAAAAGTAACAACGATGGCAGCAATTAAGGTCACAGAAACTTGGGTCTTTTAAAGTGTTGGTACATGTAAAATATCATGTATGAAACGAGATGCCAGTCCAGGTTCGATGTACGATACTGGATGCTTGGGGCTAGTGCACTGGGACGACCCAGAGGGATGGTATGGGGAGGGAGGTGGGAGGAGGGTTCAGGATGGGGAAGACATGTGTACCTGTGGCGGATTCATTTTGATATTTGGCAAAACTAATACAATTATGTAAAGTTTAAAAATAAAATAAAAAAATAAAGTGTTGGTAATGTTGTTTTTCTTATCTTAATGTTTCTTGACAAAAAAGATATCAATCTATAATTGTCCACTTCATAAAGCTAAGTTTTATGAACTTCCTGAATGTCTTGATCATGTTCTCCTAAAATCAAACAAAATTTTATTTTTTGTTTTCCTTTTTCTTGTTTCTCTTCAAGACAAAATTGGATAGGAATCGTGTCAATAATATTAGGCCAGAACCCTGTCCAAGAGTACAAAGTCAACCCTCCTAAAAATAAAATCACTTCTTCTTAGTGTTGGAAGCACAACAAGAGTAAAATTCTCTGTGCATTTTGTTACCTATATGGTGATGGAAATTAATGGAGTCAACTTCCCTATAATATGGGAGCATTGTTAATAATAGACCTACTTTTCATATAGTCACTCTCATAAATAAATTTTTGTTTTGCAAAAGAATTAATTTATTCCTCGGCCCTTTTAAACATTTACCAAAAAAAATGTCTTTAAAAGATCATATGTACTTTCAGTTTAAAGAAAATAGATGTGATAGTAGAGAATTACATGGAAAGTTGAGACTCTGAACAGCATAGTACGGATGGAAAACTGTGAATAAATTATCAAAATCTTTGATACATCTTTCAGATCCAGTGTCTTCAGCCACATTTGGAGACATTGTCTCTTTGATGACTGTTCTCCCTGCAGTTACTCTGCCCTGCCTCAGCACTCACCATCCCCTCTCACTGGTACAGTGTACCCCAGATACTCAAGGCTCATTCTTCTCTTCACTCAAGTCTTTGCCCTAAAAGTCACTTTGGAAGAGCTTTTCTACACAGTGTCTCTAACATTCCCCCTGCATCACTATTATTTGCCTTGTATGTGCACGTGTGTGTGTGTATGTTTGTGCAAAATCCCTTCAAGAGTTTAAATGGAAAAAGGACTTTAGTCACCATCCTCATGTCCCAGGCACATAAGAGACTGCCTGGTATGTGTTAATAATTGGGAAACATTTTTGAATAAATTAGTTTCTATGAGTACACTGAGTTGAATAGAGTCTGCCTACTGATTTTACAAATAATGAACCTGAGACTGAGAGGTTTCAATTCTTTTCAGGGTCTTCAAGGTAGACAAAGAAACAAGTCTGAAACTAATGAAGGAATTCTTTAGTGGATCCAGTCCAAAAGGCATATTTCAGACAAAGCTGAACTCAATGATGGAAAAGTCTAATTCTGATAATCCAATGGGAATGAAAAGGAACACTCAGAAGAAATCTTGCAGTTAACAGAAGAGATGAAAAAAAACTTTTTTTTTGCACTAAATGCAAAACAAACAAACAAAAAAAAAAAAAAAACAGAAAAACGAAAGAAAGAACTATATAATGGGCTATGAATATGCTTTATTGGAGAATCAAAAGAATAGACACACTAATTGCACACGGGGTAGAGATCACAATGCAGATTACAGACGGGCAAATGGCAAAGAGATCAAGCGATGATCCTGCTGCTCTTCTTCCAACAACATGGTGTCAGCTTCAGGAAGCAAGCCTTTTCTCTGTCAGCTGTTTTTGAGGAGGGAGATTAAGGAAGATGCAGTCCATCATCCTGGCCAAAGGGAGGACGATGGAAGAGCCCGGATCTTGTTTCTTCGTCCAGATGAAATCTAGTGCATTACTTAGACTTGGGTGGACACTTCTGCTTGCATGGTGGGTATGGTGGCCCAGGAGGGCATTTCTGCTGGCTCAGTGAAGGTGGGCATGAATGAGGTGGGCAAGGCTCATGGCACTTGGGTGGGCACACTATTGGAGGTGGATGGCAGGGCTCCTTGCACTGATGGTGATGTTGATGCTGATGCAGATGTGGATGCTGATGGTGAGACATCCCTTCTGAATCTCAAGGAATCTGAAATACAAACAGTATTCTTCATAATGGAGAGTCCGATTGGTAGAACATTTAGCTGTGACAACAACCCTCCCATCACTAAAGACTCTTCTTGATTCCTAATACAGACTTTACGTTTTTCTAGAGCTTCCTCGCCCTTCTTTTTAAGTATCTCTTGCCCTCAGATCTTCAGTCTTTTTGGTTAGTCTCTCCTTCACAACTTTCTAAAACAAAATTATCTACACAGGTGTTGTACAAATACAAACATACCCTGAATAAGAATCTGGATAAAAAACTTGTAGCCAGTCCCCAAACAAATCTCTATTTATTTCTCCCATGAGGTCTTGGTTGCTGGCCAAGCTGACCTGACTGTGGGCTTCTGAGGAGAAATGCAATGGCTCAAACTAGGCACTCAATGGCATTGAATCCTGAGAAGGGTGTAATTGGAACTAATGTGTGCTGTGCTGTGACACAGTATCTCATCCCCCTTACTTTCTCTCAGGTTAAGACTGTGCCTCTGACTCCATTTTCTCCTCACTTTTAAGATCACATACATGACCAAATACCAAAAATTTTCCCCTAAATCCTCATTATCTTCTTTTTCCCATTAAGAGCACTAATTGCTTCAACTAAAGCCATTTCTACCCCCATATTAAACCCAACACCCAAGTTCCAAAAAGATCTCTAAGAGTTGTGCTCACCAGAGGCTCCAAGAACAACTATGACCGTCACGACAATGACAGCTTGTAGACTACTGCTTGTAGACTTTTGGATCGCAGCCATTCTGACTGGCATGAAATGGTACCTCACTGTGGTTTTGATTTGCATTTCTCTGATAATGAGTGATGTTGGGCATCTTTTCATGTGTTGTTAGCCATCTGTATGTCTTCTTTGCTCACCTTGTACCATATACTACTTCTTGACATTTAAGTGACTTAAACCTTGCCACAAAGTCTACCTTGAATTTTTAGTGCAAGCAGTCTCATGTCAGATGTGCTTTCACATGGCTACATACACGGACTTGAAAAGGACAACATGATCCCTCACTTTTTTAGTGATGGAGACTCCTTTGATAAGGACCAGGCAGCTCCACCCAGGGGGAACATCCCAGGACTGGCACGATGCACTTGTTTCCCACCCCAAATTCCACGTGCTTGCAATCTCAAAAATCAATGCCCCAGTTATACTGATATCACACACTTTCCTTGTCCTTGGATTTGCTCATCCTTAAGTGAGGAATTACAGAGTGATTCATTTGAGACTTTGTCTCATACTTCCTCTACCAGTGTCATGCACCATAGGGAATATGAGGAATGCCTGAGAATGGTGCTATTCTTCCATAGTTAGAGATGTTGCTTTCCCCTCTTGCCAGCTCCCCAAGCATCTGGTACATAAAACTTACTACCCCATTCCATTTCATCTGTCATTACCCGGCTTTTTTTCCATTAATGACAAGACTAGAGTTTTCCTAACTGCACATATTTTAACTCCTACCTGCAGTTTTTCTTTTTTATTTTAATTTAAATTTATTTATTTTAATTAGAGGCTAATTACTTTAAAATATTGTATTGGTTTGCCATACATCAACATGAATCTGCCACAATTGTACATGTGTTCCCAATCCTGAACCCCCTCCCACCTCCCTCCCCATACCATCCCTCTGGGTCACCCCAGTGCACCAGCCCCAAGCATGCTGTATCCTGCATCAAACCTGGACTGGCAATTCATTTCTTATATGATATTATACATGTTTCAATGCCATTCTCCCAAATCATCCCCCCCTCACAGAGTCCAAAAGACTGTTCTTTACATCTGTGTCTCTTTTGCTGTCTCACATACAGGGTTATCGTTACCATCTTTCTAAATTCCATATATATGCGTTAGTATACTGTATTGGTGTTTTTCTTTCTGGCTTACTTCACTCTGTATAATTGGCTCCAGTTTCATCCACCTGATTAGAACTGATTCAAATGTATTCTTTTTAATGGCTGAGTAATACTCCATTGTGTACATGTACCGCCGCTTTCTTATCCATTCTTTTGCTGATGGACATCTAGGTTGCTTCCATGACCTGGCTATTATAAACAGTGCTGTGATGAACATTGGGGTACACATGTCTCTTTCAATTCTGGTTTCCTCAGTGTGTATGCCCAACAGTGGGATTGCTGGGTCGTATGGCAGTTCTATTTCCAGCTTTTTAAAGGAATCTCCACACTGTTCTCCATAGTGGCTGTATTAGTTTGCATTCCCACCAACAGTGTAAGAGGGTTCCCTTTTTTACACATCCTCTCCAGCATTTACTGCTTGTAGACTTTTGGATCGCAGCCATTCTGACTGGCATGAAATGGTACCTCACTGTGGTTTTGATTTGCATTTCTCTGATAATGAGTGATGTTGGGCATCTTTTCATGTGTTTGTTAGCCATCTGTATGTCTTCTTTGCTCACCTTGTACCATATACTACTTCTTGACATTAAGTGACTTAAACCTGGCCACAAAGTCTACCTTGAATTTTTAGTGCAAGCAGTCTTGCGTCAGATGTGCTTTCACATGGCTACATACACAGACTTGAACAGGACAACATGATCCCTCACTTTTTTAGGCAATAAATCACAAGCGCTGGTCCCTTCCTGAAGCTCTACTTTTGCAGGTTATACACAGATCTGAACTCTGTAGACCAATGATCTGAGTCATTTGTGGTCTACTAGAAACCCAAATTCCTCTCCTCTCATTATCTTCAAGATGAACTCAGTGTCTGGGCTATATCCATTTAGAAGCTTTCCCACTAATACTCCCTAAATATCTTGCACTTCTTTCCCCTACAATAGTTAATTCAATTGACTCGATCAGGTCCTTTATTTTAAATGACACAGTGTGTTTTCAAACATTCTTAATACACTCAGGGGATGAACCTCCATGAATCATTGATTCAGCCATTCAATCCATGGGTATTTTTCCTTAAATGAATAAAAGAAGGGTGACATAGAACCCATTCTAATTTATTAGTGTAATTTGGTGACCGACAGTAACACTTCAGCTAATAATATTTACTATGCCTTTCAGGGGGAAACTTGAGTACCTTGGCTATCAGTTCAGTTAGTTCCGTCCAGTCACTCAGTCATGTCTGACTCTTTGCGACCCCATGAAACTGCAGTACTCCAGACTTCCCTGTCCATCACCACCTCCAAGAACTTGCTCAAACTCATGTCCATCGAGTTGGTGATGCCATCCAAACATCTCATCTTCTATCATTCCCTTTCCTCCTGCTTCAATCTTTCCCAGCATCAAGATCTTTTCCAATGAGTCAGTTCTTCACATTAAGTAGCCAAATTATTATCGCTTCACCTTCAGCATCAGTCCTTCCAATGAATATTCAAGACTGATTATCTTTACTATTGACTGGTTGGATCTCCTTGCAATCCAAGGGACTCTCAAGAGTCTTCTCCAACACCACAGTTCAAAAGCATCAATTATCTGGCACTCAGATTTCTTTATGGTCCAACTCTCACACCCATACATGAATGACTACTGGAAAAACCATAGCTTCGACTAGATGGACCATTGTCTGCAAAGTAAAGTCTTTTTAATATGCTGTCTAGGTTGGTCATAGCTTTTCTTCCGAGGAGCAAGTGTCTTTTAATTTCATGGCTGTAGTCACCATCTGCAGTGATTTGGAGACCAAGAAAATAAAGTCTCTTACTTTTTCCATTGTTTCTCCATCTTTTTGCCATGAAGTGATTGGACCAGATGCCATGATCTTAGTTTTCTGAATGCTGAGTTTTAAGCCAACTTTTTCACTCTCCTCTTTCACTTTCATCAAGAGGCTCTTTAGTTCTTCTTCACTTTCTGCTGTAAGGGTGGTGTCATCTGCATATCTGAAGTTATTGATATTTCTTCTGGGAATCCTGAGTCCAGCTTGTGCTTCATCCAGCCCAGCATTTCTCATGATGTACTCTGCATATACGTTAAATAATCAGTGTGACAATATACAGGCTTGATGCACTGCTTTCCCAATCTTGAACCAGTCCATTGTTCTATGTCTGGTTCTAACTGTTGCTTCTTTTCCTGCACACAGGTTTCTCAGGAAGCAGGTAAGGTGGTCTGGTATTCCCATCTCTTTAAGAATATTCCACAGTTTGTTCTGATTTACACAGTCAAAAGCTTTAGCATAGTCAATGAAGCAAAAGTAGATATTTTTGGAATTCTCTTGGCCTTTATATGATCCAACAGATGGTAATTTGATCTCTGGTTCCTCTGCCTTTTCATTTCTTTTTTTAAATTAATTTCTTTATTTTAATTGGATGTAACTTTACAACATTGTGGTGATTTTTGCCGTACACTGAGTTGGCATGAATCAGCCAGCATGCACATGTGCCCACCTATCCTCAACTCTCCTTCCACCTCCCTCCCTACCCCATCCTGCTGGGTTGTCCCAAAGCAACGGCCTTGAGTGCCCTGCTTCATGCATTGAACTTGCTCTGGTCATCTATTTTACATATGGTAGTATACATGTTTCAATGCTATCCTCTCAAAACCTCCCACCCTTGCCTTCTCCCACATAGTCCAAAATCTATTCTTTAAATCTGTGTTTCTTTTGCTGCCTTGCATATGGGATCATCATTATTGTCTTTCTAAATTCCATATACATGTGTGAATATACTGTATTGGTGTTTTTCTGACTTATTTCATTCTGCATAATAGACTCCAGTTTCATCCACCTCATTAGAACTGACTCAAATGTGTTCTTTTTTAAAGCTGAGTAATATTCCATTGTATATGTGTAACACAACTTCGTTATCCATTTGTCTGCTGATAGACATCTAGGTTGCTTCATACCTACCTATTGTAAACAGTGCTGCCATGAACATTGGGGTACACGTGTCTCTTTTGATTCTAGTTTCCTCAGTGTGTATGCCCAACAGTGGGATTGCTCGGTCATAGGGCAGTTCTATTTCCAGTTTTTGAAGGCATCTCCACATTGTTCTTCATAGTAGCAGTACCAGTTTGCATTCCCATCAATAGTGTAAGAGGGTTCCCTTTTCTCCACACCCTCTTCAGCATTTATTGTTTATAGACTTTATGATGATGGCCATTCTGACTCACATGAGATGATACCTCATTGTGGTTTTGATTTGTGTTTCTCTTCAGACTTAAATTGAAGAAAGTAGGGAAAACCACTAGACCATTCAGGTATGTATGACCTAAGTAGGCAAAACCACTAGACCATTCAGGTATGACCTAAATCAATCCCTTATGATTATACAATGGAAGTGAGAAATAGATTTAAGGGCCTAGATCTGATAGATAGAGTGCCTGATGAACTATGGAATGAGGTTCGTGACATTGGACAGGAGACAGGGATCAAGACCATTCCCATAGAAAAGAAATGCAAAAAATCAAAATGGTTGTCTGGGGAGGGCTTACAAATAGCTGTGAAAAGAAGAGAAGTGAAAAGCAAAGGAGAAAAGGAAAGATATAAACATCTGAATGCAGAGTTCCAAAGAATAGCAAGAAGAGATAAGAAAGTCTTCTTCAGTGATCAACGCAAAGAAATAGAGGAAAACAACAGAATGGGAAAGACTAGGGATCTCTTCAAGAAAATCAGAGATACCAAAGGAACATTTCATGCAAAGATGAGCTCGATAAAGGACAGAAATGGTATGGACCTAACAGAAGCAGAAGATATTAAGAAGAGATGGCAAGAATACACAGAAGAACTGTACAAAAAAGATCTTCATGACCCAGATAATCACGATGGTGTGATCACTGACCTAGAGCCAGACATCCTGGAATGTGAAGTCAAGTGGGCCTTAGAAAGCATCACTACGAACAAAGCTAGTGGAGGTGATGGAATTCCAGTTGAGCTATTTCAAATCCTGAAAGATGATGCGGTGAAAGTGCTGCACTCAATATGTCAGCACATTTGGAAAACTCAGCAGTGGCCACAGTAAGTTTGAATAGGTCAGTTTTCATTCCAATCCCAAAGAAAGGCAATGCCAAAGAATGCTCAAACTACCGCACAATTGCACTCACCTCACACACTAGTAAAGTAATGCTCAAAATTCTCCAAGCCAGGCTTCAGCAATATGTGAACCGTGAACTTCCTGATGTTCAAGCTGGTTTTAGAAAAGGCACAGGAACCAGAGATCAAATTGCCAACATCTGCTGGATCATAGAAAAAGCAAGAGAGTTCCAGAAACACATCTATTTCTGCTTTATTGACTATGCCAAAGCCTTTGACTGTGTGGATCACAATAAACTGTGGGAAATTCTGAAAGAGATGGGAATACCAGACCATCTGACCTGCCTCTTGAGAAATTTGTATGCAGGTCAGGAAGCAACAGTTAGAACTGGACATGGAACAACAGACTGGTTCCAAATAGGAAAAGGAGTTTGTCAAGGCTGTATATTGTCACCCTGTTTATTTAACTTCTATGTAGAGTACATCATGAGAAACGCTGGACTGGAAGAAACACAAGCTGGAATCGAGTCCCAGGGGAAATATCAATAACCTCAGATATGCAGATGACACCACCCTTATGGCAGAAAGTGAAGAGGAACTAAAAAGCCTCTTGATGAAAGTGAAAGAGGAGAGTAAGAAAGTTGGCTTAAAACTCAACATTCAGAAAACGAAGATCATGGCATCCAGTCCCACCACTTAATGGGAAATAGATGGGGAAACAGTGGAAACAGTGTCAGGCTTTACTTTTCTGGGCTCCAAAATCACTACAGATGGTGACTGCAGCCATGAAATTAAAAGACGCTTACTCCTTGGAAGGAAAGTTATGACCAACCTAGATAGCATATTCAAAAGCAGAGACATTACATTGCCAACAAAGGTTCGTCCAGTCAAGGCTATGGTTTTTCCTGTGGTCATGTATGGATGTGAGAGTTGGACTGTGAAGAAGGCTGAGCACCGAAGAATTGATGCTTTTGAACATGTGGTGTTGGAGAAGACTCTTGAGAGTCCCTTGGACTGCAAGGAGATCCAACCAGTCCATTCTAAAGGAGATCAGCCCTGGGATTTCTTTGGAAGGAATGATGCTAAAGCTGAAACTCCAGTACTTTGGCCACCTCATGCGAAGAGTTGACTCATTGGAAAAGACTGATGCTGGGAGGGATTGGGGGCAGGAGGAGAAGGGGACGACAGAGGATGAGATGGCTGGATGGCATCACTGACTCGATGGACATGAGTTTGAGTGAACTCCGGGAGTTGGTGTTGGACAGGGAGGCCTGGCGTGCTGCGATTCATGGGGTCACAAAGAGATGGACACGACTGAGCGACTGATCTGATCTGATCTGAGTAATGAGTGATGCTGAGTATCTTCATGTGTTTGTTAGCCATCTGCATGTCTTCCTTGAGGAAATGTCTGTTTAGTCTTTTTCCCCACTTTTTGAATGGGTTTTTTTTTTGTTTTTCTGGTATTGAGCTGCATGAGCTGTTTGTATATTTTGGAGATTAATTCTTTGTCAGTTGTTTTATTTGCTATTATTTTCTCCTATTCTGAAAGCTGCCTTTTTACCTGCTTATAGTATCTTTCATTGTGCAAAAGCTTCTAAGTTCAATTAGGTCCCATTTGTTTATTTTTGTTTTTATTTCTATATATCTGGGAGGTGCAGTCATAAAGGATCTTGCTGTGATTTACTTCAGAGAGTGTTCTGCCTATATTTTCTTCTAAGAGACTTATAGTTCCTGGTCTTACATTTAGATCTTTAATCCATTTTGAGTTTATTTTTGTGTATGGTGGCAGAAAAATGTTCCACTTTCATTTCTTACAAATGGTTGACCAGTTTTCCCAGCACAAGTTGTTAAAGAGATTGTCTTTTTTCCATTGTAAATTTTTGCCTCCTCTGCCAAAGATAAGGTGTCTATAGATGCATGGATTTATCTCTGGCCTTTCTATTTTGTTCCATTGAACTGTATTTCTGTCTTTGTGCCAGCACCATACTGTCCTGATGACTGTATCCTTGTACTTACCAACCTTACATGTTAATTTTCTATGTGTCTTTGACATAAAATACTATGAACTTTTTTTTTTCTGATGTTAATACATTTTTTTTCAATTTTAATTAAAAAAAAATTATACATGTGTTCCCCATCCTGAACCCTCCTCCCTCCTCCCTCCCCATACCATCCCTCTGGGTCACACAGAAATCCCTTGCATTCCTATACACTAATAATGAGAAAACAGAAAGAGAAATTAAGGAAACAATTCCATTCACCATTGCAACGGAAAGAATAAAATACTTAGGAATATATCTACCTAAAGAAACTAAAGACCTATATATAGAAAACTATAAAACACTGGTGAAAGAAATCAAAGAGGACACTAATAGATGGAGAAATATACCATGTTCATGGATTGGAAGAATCAATATAGTGAAAATGAGTATACTACCCAAAGCAATTTATAGATTCAACGCAATCCCTATCAAGCTACCAACAGTATTCTTCACAGAGCTAGAACAAATAATTTCACAATTTGTATGGAAATACAAAAAACCTCGAATAGCCAAAGCGATCTTGAGAAAGAAGAATGGAACTGGAGGAATCAACCTACCTGACTTCAGGCTCTACTACAAAGCCACAGTTATCAAGACAGTATGGTACTGGCACAAAGACAGAAATATTGATCAATGGAATAAAATAGAAAGCCCAGAGATAAATCCACACACATATAGACACCTTATCTTCGACAAAGGAGGCAAGAGTATACAATGGATTAAAGACAATCTCTTTAACAAGTGGTGCTGGGAAATCTGGTCAACCACTTGTAAAAGAATGAAACTGGACCACTTTCTAACACCATACACAAAAATAAACTCAAAATGGATTAAAGATCTAAATGTAAGACCAGAAACTATAAAACTCCTAGAGGAGAACATAGGCAAAACACTCTCCGACATACATCACAGCAGGATCCTCTATGACCCACCTCCCAGAATATTGGAAATAAAAGCAAAAATAAACAAATGGGACCTAATTAACCTTAAAAGCTTCTGCACATCAAAGGAAACTATTAGCAAGGTGAAAAGACAGCCTTCAGAATGGGAGAAAATAATAGCAAATGAAGCAACTGACAAACAACTAAACAACAAAATATACAAGCAACTCCTACAGCTCAACTCCAGAAAAATAACGACCCAATCAAAAAATGGGCCAAAGAACTAAATAGACATTTCTCCAAAAAAGACATACAGATGGCTAACAAACACATGAAAAGATGCTCAACATCACTCATTATCAGAGAAATGCAAATCAAAACCACTATGAGGTACCATTTCACACCAGTCAGAATGGCTGCAATCCAAAAGTCTACAAATAATAAATGCTGGAGAGGGTGTGGAGAAAAGGGAACCCTCCTACACTGTTGGTGGGAATGCAAACTAGTACAGCCACTATGGAGAACAGTGTGGAGATTCCTTAAAAACTATGAACTCTTTAGTGCAAGGATTGTGTCTTATTTCAACCTTGTACTGCCAATATCTACCACAGAGCTTGGAACATAATAAGGATCAAAGAAATATTTTTAAAAAGTAAATAAACATTGGTGGGAGTCAGAACTGGATTTTAATTATCCATTCAATCAATAATTATTGATTATTATAATCAACAATTACTGTAATAAATACTGTATAATGTTCAGGATGCAAAGATGAAAAAAAAATCATACCCCTGATCTTGAGAATGTTATCTAGTGGGGAACAGACTTGCCTGCAAAATCAGAACATAGGGGCATGGAAGCACGGAAAGAACAATGCACAGAGTTGAGTGCAGCTTTGCTCACATGTGATTTGAAGAAAAAGTAACTGAAGGACTAGTGGACAAACTGTCTTTCTCATGGATGAGGTTATATTCAGAAATGAGAATGTAATTGGCTATACACTCCAAAAAGGAGACTATCTGTGCCAAAGGCATGTGATTTCTAAGGCAAATAGTCTTTCCAATACCTTCAGTTCAGTTCAGTCGCTCAGTCGTGTCTGACTCTTGGCGACCCCATGAATCACAGCACACCAGGCCTCCTTGTCCATCACCAACTCCCGGAGTTTACCCAAACTCATGTGCATCGAGTCGATGATGCTATCCAGCCATCTCATCTTTGTCGTCCACTTCTCCTCCTGCCCCCAATCCCTCCCAGCATCAGGGTCTTTTCCACTACCTTAGCCTTCCTCAAAAATACACCGACCTATAGCAACTGGAATTACAAGGGACAGAGCCTTGACTATGTCTGAGGCTCATGTATTTAATTCTCCATGGAAAAATTTCCCCATATATGTGATTGCTGAATAATTTTGTTAATTCGATGTATCTTGCCAATGGATAAAGAAACACAGTCTGAAGTTTTAAAGGCACTGACAGAGCAGGATTTCTTTGGTTCATGTCTTGTATACACAAAACATAAGTGAGAAGACTCTCTAAAATGTTCATACTAGAAGGGCCACACAGGAAAAGAGCAATAGATGTCCAAAATCATAATTGGGTAACAGTGTATATCAATTCCAAAACAAAAAAATGGAAAGGAGTGACCCACCTTCTTTTAGAACCTAAAATGAAGCCCTCAAATCCCTCGAACGTTGCCATTCTGTCCTCAGAATTTTCTACTCACCTTAACCCTTTGCTGTTCTCCTTTCTTAAGTTTTCACCCCATCTCACTGTATTTGTGTCTCAGCCCTGAGGAGGGGCCAGAGAACCATGTAGCATTTCTAAATACTCAGTTAACATCTCCACCTGGAATTCTCATGTGCTTTAACACAGTGTACCCAAAATGAAACCCATTTTCTTCCTTCATAACCTGTACTTTTCTGAGAGACCAAAATTCTATGTCAACATCATCTATTCTGTCTCTCAGGGTCCAAAATGTGGAGTCACTGAAATACTTCCATAGTTCCCTGTCCTCACCAGATTGTATCTGTATATAGCATTTCATACTAATGTCAAATAGTACCGATAATATCAAAGCTATTAGAAAGGGGTATATGTATCTTTTCTCATTATCGTTTTTTCCTATCTGGAGATAGGAGATATGTCCAGGAGTGGGATTGTTGGATCATACGGTATCTCATTTTTAGTTTTTTGAGGAAATTTTCTAACCTCACTAAGAGAGTTAATTCAACCCCTCTTTGTTTATCCAACACTCTTGGTTATGAAATATTTTAGTTATCAACTGCAGTTTTTAAGTAGCAATTACTTGTAACATTTCAAGTAACATTTAAAAATCATGTAAAATACTATTTGATAAACAAAATCATTCACAGTCCAAAGGACAGTGATAAAGATTATTTAAGCATCCTCAGGAATGAAGAAGCAGAAGCCCCTGTCTGACAGGTTGACCTCAGCAATGAATCACTGTATCATGAGGAGAGGAAAAGAGGTGGCCAAAGGTGAGTACACCTGGAAATTTTGCCCAACCAGTGACTACATCCCTGAGGGCAATCAGTGAGTCTGGAAGTCCTGATCTATTGCTGCTGGATGGACAGAAACTCTGAGAGCAATCTGAAGAGGGGAGGGAATTAAAGACTGAGTCTCTGTTATTTTAAAGTGACTTGCTGCTGCTGCTAAGTCGCTTCAGTCGTGTCGGACTCCTGCAACCCCATAGATGGCAGCCCACCAGGCTCCCCCGTCCCTGGGGTTCTCCAGGCAAGAACACCGGAGTGGGTTGCCATTTCCTTCTCCAATGCATGAAAGTGAAAAGTCAAAGTGAAGTCGCTCAGTCGAGTCCGACTCCCAGCGACCCCATGGACTGCAGCCCACCAGGCTCCTCCGTCCATGGGATTACTGGAGTGGAGTGCCATTGCCTTCTCCAAAGTGACTTAGAGAAGAACAAATACTGTATGTCTTTATTTGTACTTGGAATCTAACAAACAACACAAACAAACAAATAGAATAGAAACAGAAATATAGAGAACAAACTTGTGGTTATCAGAGAGGAGTGGGGTGTGGATGGAGGGGCAAAATATGTGAAGAGGATTAAGAGATACAAACTACTGAATAAGTTACAATTTTATAACTAGTAGTTTATACCTCTTAATAATGTTTTATTTGTTAGATTCCACTCACAAGTGAAGATATACAGAATTTGCTCTTTACATTTGTACGTGGACAACACAAGGAATATAGGGCTTCCCTTGTAGCTCAGCTGGTAAAGGATCTGCCTACAATGAAGGAGATCCCGGTTCAATTCCTGGGTTAGGAAGATCTAGAGAAGGGATAGGCTACCCACGCAAGTATTCTTGGGCTTCCCTGGTGGCTCAGCTGGGAAAAAATCCACCTGCAATGCAGGAGACCTGGATTCGATCCTTGGGTTGGGAAGATCTCCTGGAGAAGGGAAAGGCTACCCATTCCAGTATTCTGGCATGGATAATTCAATGGACCATATAGTCCATGGGATTACAAAGAATCAGACATGACTGAGTGACTTTCACTAGATCTCCAATAAATACTAGCCACAGGGAATATAATCAATATTTTATAATAACTTAGTATAGAGTGTAGCTTATAAAATTTCTATTACTAGTGTAATCTGTAAAATTTCCAATTCTGGTGTTGTATGGCTGAAGTTAGACAAGACTGTGGTCCATGTGATCTGTTTGGTTAGTTTTCTGTGATTGTGGTTTTCATTCTGTCTACCCTCTAATGGATAAGGGTAAGAGGCATATGGAAGCTTCCTGGTGGGAGAGACTGACTGAGGGGGAAACTGGGTCTTGTTCTGATGGGTGGGACCATGATCAATAAATCTTTAATCTAATTTTCTGTTGATGCACAGGGCTGTGTTCCCTCCCTATTGTTGGACCTGAGGCCAAACTATGGTGGAGGTAATGAAGATAATGACGACCTCCTTTAAAGGTCCCATGTACACACTGCCACACTCAGTGCCTCCAGCCCTGCAGCAGGCCACTGCTGACCCATGCCTCTGCTGGAGACTTCTGGAAAATCACAGGCAAGTCTGGGTCAGTCTCTTGTGGGGTCACTGCTCCTTTCTCCTGGGTTCTGGTGTGCACAAGGTTTTGTTTGTGCCCTCTGAGAGTTTGTTTCGCCAGTCCAGTGTAAGTTCTGGCGGCTCTGTGGTGGGGTTAAGGTAACCTCCTCTAAGAGGGCTTATGCCATACCAAGGTCTGCTGCACCCAGAGCATTACCCTGCAGCAGGCCACTGCTGATCCATACCTCCACAGGATACACTCAAACACAGTTCTGACTCAGTCTCTGTGGTGTCATTGGGTCTTGCTGTGCACAAAGTTTGTTTGAGCCCTCCGAGTGTCTCTGGCGGTTATGGGGTTTGATTCTGAATGCGATTTCACCCCTCCTACCATCTTGCTCGGGCTTCTCCTTTGCCCTTGGACGTGGGGTATCTTTTTTGGTTGGATCCAACATTTTCATGTCAATGGTTGTTCAGCAGAGAGTTGTAATTTTGGAGTTCTTGTGCTCAAAAGCAATTTTGGAGTTCATGCAGGAGGAAATGAGCCTATGTCCTTCTAATCCACCATCTTGAAACTTGTCTGGCTCAATGAAACTATGAGCCATGTTGTGTACGGCCACCCAAGACAAAAATGTCATAGTGGAGAGTTCTGACAAAATGTGGTCCGCTGGAGAAGCAAATGGCAAGCCACTTCAGTATTCTTTCCTTGAAGCTGCCATGAACAGTATTAAAAGGCAAAAAGATAGGACCCTGAAAGATGAACTCCCCAGGTCGGTAGATGCCCAATATGCTACTAGAGATCAGTGGAGAAATAACTCCAGAAAGAATGATGAGGTGGAGTCAAAGCAAAAACAACACCCAATTGTGGATGTGACTGCTGATGAAAGTAAAGTCAGATGCTGTAAAGAACAATACTGCATAGGAACCTGGAATATTAGGTCCATGAATCAAGGTATATTGGAAGTGGTCAAACAGGAGATGGTGAGAATGAATATCCACATTTTAGGAATCAGTGAACTAAAATGAACTGGAATGGGTGAATGTAACTCAGATGACTATTCTATCTACTACTGTGGGCAAGAATCCCTTAGAAAAAAATGGAGTACCAATCATAGTCAACAAAAGAGTCCAAAATGCAGTACTTGGCTGCAATCTCAAAAATGACAGAATGATCTCTGTTCATTTCCAAGGCAAACCATTCAATATGACAGTAATCCAAGTCTATGCCCCAACCACTAATGCTGAAGAAGCTAAAGTTGAGTGGTTCTATGAAGACCTAGAAGACCTTCAAGAACTAACACCGAAAAGAAAAGTCCTTTTCATTATATAGGACTGGAATGCAAAAGTAGGAAGTCAAGAGATATCTGGAGTAACCAACAAATTTAGCCTTGGAGTACAGAATAAAGCATGGCAAAAGCTAACAAGAGTTTTGCCAAGAGAACACACTGGTCATTACAAACACCTTCTTTCAACAACACAAGAGAAAGCTCTACACATTAACATCACCAGATGGTCAATAACAAAATCAGATTGATTATATTCTTTGCAGCCAAAAATGGAGAAGCTCTATACAGTCAGAAATAAACAAGACCAGGAGCTGACCATGGCTCAGATCATGAACTCCTTATTGCCAAACTCAGACTTAAATTGAAGAAAGTAGGGAAAACCACTGGATTATTCAGGTTTGACCTAAATCAAATTCTTTATGATTCTACAGTGGAAGTGACAAATAGATTCAAGGGATTAGATTTGATAGACACAGTGCCTGAAGAACTATGGACAGAGGTTCGTGACATTGTACAGGAGGCAGTGATCAAGACCATCCCCAAGAGAAAGAAATGCAAAAAGGCAAAACGGTTGTCTGAAGAAGACTTACAAATAGTGAGAAAAGAAGAGAAAGCAAAGGAGAGAAGGAAAGATACACCCATTTGAATGCACAGTTCCAAAGTATAGCAAGGAGAGATAAGAAACACTGCCTCTGTGATCAGTGCAAAGAAATAGAGGAAAACAATAGAATGGGAAAGACTAGAGATCTCTTCAGGAAAATTAGATATACCAAGGGAACATTTCATGCAAAGATGGGCCCAATAAAGGACAGAAATGGTATGGACCTAAGAAGCAGAAGATATTAAGAAGAGGTGACAAGAATACACAAAAGAACTATATTTTTAAAAAGATCTTCATGAGCCAGATAACCACGATGGTGTGGTCACTCACCTAGAGCCAGACAGCCTGGAAGGCAAAATCAAATGAGCCTTAGGAAACTTCATTACAAAAAAAGCTAGTGGAGGTGATGGAATTCCAGTTGAGCTATTTCAAATCCTAAAAATGACGCTGTGAAAGTGCTGTACTCAATATGCCAGCAATTTTGGAAAATTCAGCAGTGGCCACAGGACTGGAAAAGGTCAGTTTTCACTCCAATCCCAAAGAAAGGCAAAGCCAAAGAATGCTCAAACTACCGCACAATTGCACTCATCTCACACGCTAGCAAAGTAATGCTCAGAATTCTCCAAGCCAGGCTTCAACAGTACATGAACCATGAACTTGCAGATGTTCAAGCTGGATTTAGAAAAAGCAGAGAACCAGAGATCAAATTGCCAAAATTTGTTGGATCATCAAAAAAGCAAGAGAGTTCCAGAAAAACATCTACCTCTGCTTTATTGACTATGCAAAAGCCTTTGACTGTGTGGATCACAACAAAATGTAGGAAATCCTTAAAGATATGGGAATACCAGACCACCTTACCTGCCTCCCTAGATATCTGTATGCAAGTCAAGAAGCAACAGTTAGAACTGGCCATGGAACAACAGACTGGTTCCAAATAGGAAAAAGAGTATGTCAAGGCTGTATATTTTCACCCTGCTTATTTAACTTGTATGCAGAGTACATCATGCGAAATGCCAGGCTAGATGAAGCACAAGCTGGAATCAAGATTGCTGGGAGAAATATCAATAACCTCAGATATGCAGATGACACCACCCTTATGGCAGAAAGCAAAGAGGAACTAAAGAGCCTCTTGATGAAAGTCAAAGAGGAAAGTGAAAAAGTTGGCTTAAAACATTTAGAAGACTAAGATCATGGTATCCAGTCCAATCACTTCATGGCATATAGATGATGAAAAAATGGAAACAGTGAGAGACTTTATTTTGGGGGGCTCCAAAATCACTGCAAATGGTGACTTCAGCCATGAAATTAAAAGACACTGTTCCTTGAAAGGAAACCTTTGATCAACCTAGCTTCTGCTGCTGAGGTCGCTTCAGTCGACTCTTTGCGACCCCATAGACGGCAGCCCACCAGGCTCCCCCGTCCCTGGGATTCTCCAGGCAAGAAGACTGGAGTGGGTTGCCATTTCCTTCCCCAATGCATGAGAGTAAAAAGTGAAAGTGAAGTCGCTCAGCCATGTCCGACTCTTAGCGATCACATGGACTTCAGCCTACCAGGCTTCTCCGACCATGGGATTTTCCAGGCAAGAGTACTGGAGTGGGGTGCCATCGTCTTCTCCAATGATCAATCTAGACAGCATATTAAAAAGTAGAGACATTACTTTGCTGACAACGGTCCGTCTAGTGAAGGCTATGGTTTTTCCAGTAGTCATGTATGCATGTGAGAGTTAGACTATAAAGAAAGCTGAGCACCAAAGAATTGATGCTTTTGAACTGTGGTGTTGGGGAAGACTCTTGAGAGTCCCTTGGACTGCAGGTAGATCCAACCAGTCCATCCTAAAGGAAATCAGTCCTGAATATTCATTGGAAGGACTGATGCTGAAACTGAAACTCCAATATTTTGGCCACCTGATGCAAAGAGCTGACTCACTGGAAAAGACCCTGATGCTGGGAAAGATTGAAGGTGAGAGGAGAAGGGGCCAACAGAGGATGAGATGGTTGGATGGCATCACTGATTTGATGGACATGAGTTTGAGTAAGCTCCAGGAGTTGATGATGGACAAGGAAGCCTGGTGTACTGCAGTCCATGGGGTTGCAAAAGTCTGAGATGATTGAGTGACTGAACTGAACTGATGCCTGAAGTTAATAAAGCGTTGTAAGTCAACTATACTTCCATTAATAAATAATATATTTAAGAAATAATAATAAAAATACAAATAATTTAAGGACAAAGTACATATAGTGGATCTATAATCTCCCCTCAAGCTAGTGGATAAGATTACTCTTTCTATATACCCTCTTCATTGCTCTCTGATGCAAATATCTTGGAAAATTCTTTTCATTTCCATCAATCAAGTTAACCCAGGATAAAAGCCACTTGTGTCCTCTGAGAATAGAGGAACTTGAAGAGGATGATGAAGAAAATGGTTCTGCCTAGCAAGACAGGTTTTCATCCCATGCATCCTTGATGGATTCCCATTGAGACCAAAAAGCAAATCCATCTTAGCTGGACCCAATTGGGTTTCCAGATAAGATTTAGAGGGAAAAGATGGCAAGATAGGTTGATGGATAAATGGATGGCTAGAGATATTGGTAGATCCTAAATATTGATAGTTATTGAATTAATGGTCTAAATAGTAAACTCTAAATGGAAGGAATTTCAAAGATCATTGGTCCAAATACAGAAGGATCCTATTACAGGCATGAAACTGAACCCCAGAGCACATAATTGATTTCTCATCTATCCCATACCTAGATGTAGAAAAATACAGAAATCTCCAGACTCCAGAGCTTGGTTCCTTTTTCTGTATTTGCTGACTGCTACTTGCCTAATTCACAATGTAAGTCCCTGGCTTCTCAGAAGCATCAAAGAGACTCAGACTCCATATCCTAACACCAAACTGCAAGTGGAAGTGGCTGAGACACATCCCAAGTGTTATCTTCTCTCCCAGGGCTCCTTTGGTTCAGGAATAATATATAAAATGTCTTAAGAATACAGCATGAATCAGGATGTGCATGTGTCAGAAACAAACAAAAAAATCTAAGGCAAGATATATCTGGTAGAGTTCTGGAAATATGTGGGAAGGGAAGGAGTCAAGGACAATTCTCACTTACTTGGTAAAATAATTGGATTAGATGGTGATGAGATAGAAAGAAAAGCATTGGGGGGGGGGCGGGGAATCAAGGTTGAAATTTTAGGCTAGTTGAATTTAGATACCTAAGAAACCAGCAAGTGAAAATATAAACAGTTTTTATATATAAAAATTTACATCATAGCCATTTCCCCATGTCAGCATATACTTGTTATTGATATCACTACTGGTTGCATAACATTAAGTTGAAAGAATTAACCAAAATTTACCCAACTATTCAACTATTATAGATTTATGTGTGCGTGCATGTTCAGTTGCTCAGTCATATCCAACTCTTTTCAACCCCTATTGACTGCAGCTTGCCAGACTCCTCTGTCCATGGGATTATCCCAGAAAGAATACTTGAACATGTTGCCATTTTCTCCTCCAGGGGATCCTCCTGACCCAGGGGTTGAACCCACTTCTCCTGTGACTCCTACATTGGCAGGCAGATTCTTTATTACTGAGCCACATGGAAATCCCCAGACTTATGTGGATACTTCATTATTTAAATAGAATTTGTGCGGACTTCCCTGGTGGTCCAGCAGATGCAGTGGGGCTGAGTTCCATCCCTGGTCAGGCAACTAGATCCCACATGCCATAATGAAGATCGAAGGTCCTGAGTGCTGCAACTAAGACCCAGTGCAGCCAAACAAATACATTTTTTAAAAAACATCACTTGTGGTAGGCAAAATATTGCCCCCGCACAAAAGATGCCCACATCCTAACCCCTGGACCCTATGAATATATTAGGTTACTTGGCAAAGGGGAATTAAGATGACAGATGAAATTAAGATGCCAATCAGCTGAGTCTGAGATGGGGAAATTAGCCTGAATTATCCAGGTGGGCATGGCAAATAGATGGGGAAACAGTGAAAACAGTGGCTGACTTTATTTTTCTGGGCTCCAAAATCACTGCAGATGGTGATTGTAGCCATGAAATTAAAAGACGCTTACTCTTTGGAAGGAAAGTTATGACCAACCTAGACAGCATATTAAGAAGTAGAGACAGTATTCTGTCAACGAAGGTTCATCTAGTCAAGGCTATGGTTTTTCCAGTGGTCATGTATGGATGTGAGAGTTGGACTGTGAAGAAAGCTGAGCACTGAAGAATTGATGCTTTTGAACTGTGGTGTTGGAGAAGACTCTTGAGAGTCCCTTGGACTGCAAGGAGATCCAACCAGTCCATCCTAAAGGAGATCAGTCCTGGATGTTCATTGGAAGGACCGATGCTGAAGCTGAAACTCCAATACTTTGGCCACCTGATGCGAAGAGCTGACTCATTTGTAAAGACCCTGATGCTGAGAAAGATTGAGGGCAGGAGGATAAAGGGATGACAGAGGATGAGATGGTTGGACGACATCACCGACTCAATGGACATGGGTTTGGGTGGACTCTGGGAGTTGGTGATGGACAGGGAGGCCTGGCATGCTGTGGTTCATGGGGTCGCAAAGAGTTGGACATGACTGAGTGACTGAACTGAACTGAACTGCATCCAGGTGGGACAGGTGTAATCACAGAGTCCTTCTAAGTGGTACCGGGAGGCAAAAGAGACAGAACCAGGGAGATAACATCATGAGAAGGATGGGCCCAAGCTTGCTGGCTTTGATGATGATGAAGTAATGGGCCCTGAGCCAGTGAATGTGGGCAGGGCAGCCTCTAGAAGCCCTAAGAGATAAGAAAACTGGTTCTTCCCTGGAGCCATTGGAGGAAATACAGGCCTACTGACATCCTGACTTTAGCCCAGTGAGACCTACTTCAAACTCTGAGCTCCAGAACGGAAGACAATAAAATTTGTTTTAGAAAGTGTTCTAGTTTCATTCTTTTACAAGTGGTTGACCAGATTTCCCAGCACCACTTGTTAAAGAGATTGTCTTTAATCCATTGTATATTCTTGCCTCCTTTGTCAACTTTCTAACACCATACACAAAAATAAACTCAAAATGGATTAAAGATCTAAACATAAGACCAGAAACTATAAAACTCCTAGAGGACAACATAGGCAAAACACTCTCTGACATACATCACAGCAGGATCCTCTATGACCCACCTCCCAGAATATTGGAAATAAAAGCAAAAATAAACAAATGGGACCTAATTAACCTTAAAAGCTTCTGCACATCAAAGGAAACTATTAGCAAGGTGAAAAGACAGCCTTCAGAATGGGAGAAAATAATAGCAAATGAAGCAACTGACAAACAACTAATCTCAAAAATATACAAGCAACTCCTACAGCTCAACTCCAGAAAAATAAATGACACAATCAAAAAATGGGCCAAAGAACTAAATAGACATTTCTCCAAAGAAGACATACAGATGGCTAACAAACACATGAAAAGATGCTCAACATCACTCATTATCAGAGAAATGCAAATCAAGACCACTATGAGGTACCATTTCACACCAGTCAGAATGGCTGCGATCTAAAAGTCTACAAATAATAAATGCTGGAGAGGGTGTGGAGAAAAGGGAACCCTCTTACACTGTTGGTGGGAATGCAAACTAGTACAGCCACTATGGAAAACAGTGTGGAGATTCCTTAAAAAACTGGAAATAGAACTGCCTTATGACCCAGCAATCCCACTGCTGGGCATACACACTGAGGAAACCAGAAGGGAAAGAGACACGTGTACCCCAATGTTCATCGCAGCACTGTTTATAATAGTCAGGACATGGAAGCAACCTAGATGTCCATCAGCAGATGAATGGATAAGAAAGCTATGGTACATATACACAATGGAGTATTACTCAGCCATTAAAAAGAATTCATTTGAATCAGTTCTAATGAGGTGGATGAAACTGGAGCCTATTATACAGAGTGAAGTAAGCCAGAAGGAAAAACACCAATACAGTATACTAACACATATATATGGAATTTAGAAAGATGATAACAATAACCCTGTGTACAAGATAGCAAAAGAGACACTGATGTATGGAACAGTCGTATGGACTCTGTGGGAGAGGGAGAGGGTGGGAAGATTTGGGAGAATGGCATTGAAACGTGTAAAATATCATGTATGAAACGAGATGCCAGTCCAGGTTCGATGCATGATACTGGATGCTTGGGGCTGGTGCACTGGGAAGACCCAGAGGGATGGTTTGGGTAGGGAGGAGGGAGGCGGGTTCAGGATGGGGAGCACATGTATACCTGTGATGGATTCATTTTGATATTTGGCAAAGCTAATACAATTATGTAAAGTTTAAAAATAAAATAAAATTTAAAAAAAAGACATTTAAAAAAAATAAAATAAAATTTGTTTTGTTTTAAGCTGATGAGTTTATAGAATTTGTTACAGCAGCAGTAGGAAATGAATACAAAACTGTACCATTCCTTTTTTGTCTAAGTCTTTATCATTTCAGAGTGTTTAAATACTATGCAAATTAAGAAATAGGATTATTGAGTCAGAAACAGAAGTATATTTAAAATATATGGCATTAATTTACAGAATTTTTTAATCTAATGACTGCCAGTAGTATATGATAGTGCCTTGTTCACTTTCTTTTTTTAATTAATTAATTTAATTTGAGGCTAATTACTTTACAATATTGTAGTGGTTTTTGCCACACATTGACATGAAGTAGTATATGATAGTGCCTTGTTCACTTTCTGTTTAATAAACTTTGAGTGTGATTCTACCAATCCAATAGTTTACATATAGTTAGCAAGCAATGTTCAGTCTGGCTGTCCTTGGTGACTGCTTCTCTTCCTATCACATCTTGGAAAAGTCTGATACAAACACTCCAGGACTGCCAGCAGCTCCTATTTAGCCTTTCAGTCACAGTTGAAAGTGAAAGCATTGGTCACTCAGTGGTGTCAGACTCTTTGTAGCCCTCCAGACTCCTCATGCATGGGATTCTCCAGGCAAGAATACTGTAGTGGGTTGCCATCCTTCTCTAGGAGATCTTCCTGACCCAGGGATCAAAACTGGGTCTTCCGCATTGCAGGCAGATTCTTTACCATAGTGTTAGGAACAAGGAATGACAAGAGTTTTGGCTTCAAGTAAAGACTTCTGGTATTTTTGACTAAGAAAATCTGCACTGACACTTCTTTAAGGGTCAGCATGTTCAGAATAATGTTCATGAGTGAAAGATTCATGAGTGAAAGATTGTGTTTAGAAAAAAAACCTTCCCAACCCTTTTTTAGCTATATCTAAAATATTTGAAATTCCTCTAAAATGAACTCGATATGCATGCATGCTAAGTCGTGTCTGACTCTTTGGGACCTGCCAGGTTCCTCTATCCATGAGATTCTCCAGGCAAGAATACTGGAGTGGGTTGCCAAGCCCTCCTCCAGGCACATTCCCAACCCAGGGGTGGAACCTGGGTCTCCTGCATCCCCTGCATTGGCAGGTGAGTTCTTTATAACTAGCGCCACCTGGGAAGCCCAGGCTGGATGTACGTCTCCATATAAATGTTCACCCACACAGTAAAGGTATGTTTGTATAAACAGACACAAATAGATGCCCCAGTAGATGGTGATGGTATCTGGCTCACTACTAACTCTACAAAAATCTTTTTAAAGTCCCTGACATGCACTCTCTCCAATTCAGTTGGCTTAAATTGTATTATTCCATATATCAAGATGCTTACTAATGATCTGGAGTCTATTTTGCTTGCCAAAGTAGCCTACACTTCAAAAACTCCAAAACATCTTGCTACCAATTTCTCTCAGGAAGAATATTTCAAGGAGTTCTGCTTACAGTCAGATGGAAGCATTGCTCTGCTATTATCATGGCTAGACAATTGAGGGATTAGTGTCTACCTTGAAAACTACTAAATCATGTCTAAAATCATGTCTGCTGTGCTTTACAGAGTGAGCTCCTCAGGTGCTCCATGACAACCTAGAGAGATGGGATTGGGTAGGAGGTTACAGGGAGGTTCAAGAGGGAGGAGACATATGTATAACCTATGGCTGATTCATGTTGTTGTATGGCAGAAACCAGCACAATATTGTAAAGCAATTATCCTTTAGTTAAAAATAAATAAATTTTCAAAAATTTAAAAAATATGTAGAAAGAGAATTCCAGAGAGTACAATTTCAAAATGGTTGATAGCTGTCTGATTTCTAGTCCCTGCCAAAGGTGTATAAGAGTTGTATCAAGGAAAGTTTGTCTAAGCTAGAACATGCAATCAATCGACTTCCTAAATGCTCTAAATATCTGATTTAGGTTATACCACAAGAAACCTGCTAGGTTGGGTGGCACTAACTACACATATAGCCATCTTCACTATGTTGTTGTCTTGTTTAATTCTTTTACCTTGTTTTACACATAAGCCACTAGACAGATTAAGCACATGAAAATTGTCCTTAAATGCACTATAACAAAGTTGTTAGCAATGCCCTTGAAAATTCGTGATCAGCTTTTCAATCTAAATCTAAATAATCACACTGCTCTGTTTCGGATTCACTTCCAGGAAGCTAAAGAGGCAACTTTATAGCCTGAAAAAAATAGTTTTGGGGACTTTTTACCAAAATATTTATTTTCTTCTTTTTCAAGATGCTGATTCTCAGCTTTTTATTGTATCATTGTATATGTCCTGTGAGTTGCCTTACACCTTTCAGGAATGGCAGGCTGTAAAATGGTTAATATAGAAACTCTAGCCTTTTTTCTCTTCAGTTCATCCTCCTCGCTAACACACATTGAATCACATCTCTGGTCTCACAGATTCTCCCATGGCACTCCAACACATAAATAATTAAAAGGTAGTTTCTGAGTCTTGCACCTGCCATTCAGGTTTTGAATTAGCTGTCTTTCCAGTTCACCCAGTAATTGCTCCTCTGGCAGCACAAGCTTACTGGCAATGCCTTTGTCTGCACATGCCCCTTCCCTAGAAAGTCCAGCCTCTCTGCAAGCCTTACCATCTTTTAAGACACAGCTTGAAGAATACTTAACAAATGAAGTCTTACTGGATACAACAATGGAAACTAATTTTTCACACATTCCCACATCATCTACACCTATACTTTGCCACTGATAACAGACTGATTTTATAATATAAACAGACTAATTTCTATAATAACAGAATCATAATTGTTACTTGGTGATATAATTAATAATGTATATAATTAAATGCTTTTTCTATCTAGTAGACACTATACTAAATGTTTTCACTTTGTATTCTCTTATCTAAAATCCTAACATTTCAAAAAGATTTTGAAGGAATTACATAAGAATATGAAGGATCTTATAATGCAGAATTGCTATGTCCTTTTAGCCAGGGAAGAGAACATTAAAACACACTAAAAGACCCCAAAACATGCAAAATCCTAATAAATAATGAAAAGATTTAGATAGAGCCTGGGAAGGAAGAGGACGATATTAACAATAAATAGATAGATATAAATATATAGGATATATAAATTCCACTATACTTTGCAACTTAAAATCACATCTAAATAAATTAATGTTACACATTTTAATAAAAACAATGAGGCTAATCTAATATTCCCAAATTCCATAAATATTTTTAATACCAAAGATACACAAAAATACATACAGAGAGAAAGAAATTGAGGGAGATGTATATACATATAAAATTTACTTATTTAGAACTAATTTTAAGATGCAAGGTATAATGGTATTTGGTTAGATTTCTAAACAGTATTGACATATTTAAGAAACATAAAAATCAAGACATGTATAAATTTTCTTCAAGTATGTATCAGGATTGTATTTGCCAGAAGGTTAATGTACTTGGAAATTGGTTATATCAACTTTGCAACTTCTGTACCAGAGATTAATTAAATAAAGTTGTTCAATGGAGCAAGTATGGCTCCAAAGACCCCTTTTAAAAACTATTAACGTTTCTAGAATTTTAATCAGATCAGTAATCCTAAGTTATTAGAACTTAAAGCTCACAAAAGCAGTATTGTAGTTTGTAACAAATAAATTGAATATTAATTTTGTAAACCAATGTAGCCCTTCAATCATCTTTGCTATACACAAAAACCAACTTCAAAGACACAAAAATAGCCTACGTTGATGAAAAGTGAGCAGAAAAATAGTTCTATGTGACACAAGAATGGGTAGAAAAGATGGGAAAATGTCTAGGAATCAACTCCAGAAGACTACTGAGCTTTTGCGGGGGGGTGGAGGGGGGGGGTGGGTGGAGAAGAGAGACATGGAGATTGAAGGGCACTGATGAAGAGATAAAGAAAAGAGTGCTCTCATATTCTCCGCAGAAAATTGCTTTTAATTTTCCAAGTTAACCAGGATGTGGTGATTCACACATCACACTGAGGACTATACAAAGCAGCCGTATCATTGGCTGGTCAGTGACTCAAAGGAGCCAGTCAGGCGGGGAGAAAGGCTATTGTGGACAACTGTACAGAAATAACAAGGCTTAGGAGATCCAGCACCCACAATAAGCTCAACCCACCCCTTTGGTTCTTGGCAGTCACATCACACCCTTCATCCTTTCAAAGACAAGAACAATCCCAGGCAAAAGTACTGTTGCTGCTAGAGGTTACCGGTCACACCTGCTTTAAATGCCAATGTGAATGAAGTGTTGACACTTCCCCTATCTACATTTTAACCTGAGTTTCTCCAGAAAATTAATTTCCCAGAAAATTAGCAGGTAAACACCCTTCCCCCACCCTTTTCTCAGCACTCCTGGGACTACTTGAAATACAAATAGGTATTTACATGAACTCTACACTCGAGAAAAGAGTAAATATTAGATTGGTGCAAAAGTAATTGCAGTTTTTGCATTGCTGAAATTTGCTGTTTGATATTAGAATATGTTCTTAAATGTAGTTGTGTTATCATTTTAATGCACGTTTCTTGCTTTATGTTTTTTGCTAATGACTTGTTGCTTGCTGTTTATTTTGTATTTATTTTAGACTATAAAATAATGTTAGACAAAAAGCAAATAAGAGCAATTTTTTGCAACTTTATTTTTTTAATTGAAGGATAATTGCTTTTACAGAATTTTGTGGTTTTCTGTTATACATCAACAGAATCAGCCATAGGCACACCCATGTCCCCTCCCTCCTGAACCTCCCTCCCACCTCCCTCCCCATTCCGCCCCTCTAGATTGTCACAGAGCCCCGGTTTAAGTTCCCTGAGTCACACAGCCAATTCCCATTGGCTATCTATTTTACATAAGGTATTGTAAATTTCCATGTTACTCTCTCCATACAATTCTCCCTCTCCCTCCTCCTCTCCCCCTGTGTCCTTGTGTCCCCCTGTTTTCTATGTCTGTTTCACCATTGCTGCCCTGAAAATAAATTCATCAGTACCATATTTCTAGATTCAATATATATGTGTCAGTATATGATATTTATATTTATATTTCTGACTTACTTCACTCTGTGTAATGGGCTCTAGTTTCATCCACCTCATTAGAACAGATTCAAATGCGTTCCTTTTTATGAATGAGTAGTATTCCATTGTATAAATGTACCACAGCTTCTTTATCCATTCATCTGTTGATAGACATCTAGATTTCTTCCATGTTCTAGCTATTGTAGATAGTGCTGCAATGAACATTGGCATACATGTGTCTTTTTCAATTTTGATTTCCTCAGGATATATCCCTAGGAGTGGGATTTCTGGGTCATATGGTGGTTTTATTACTAGTTTTTAAAGAAATCTCCATACCATCTTCCACAGTAGCTGTATCAATTTACATTTCCACCACCAATGCAAGAGGGTTCCCTTTTCTCCACACTCTCTCCAGCATTCATTGTTTGTAGACTTTTTGAAGATGGCTGTTCTTACCGGTGTGAGGTGGTATTTCATTGTAGTTTTGATTTGCATTTCTCTAATAATTAGCAATGTTGAGCATCTTTTCATGTGTTTGTTAGCCATCTGTATGTCTTCTTTGGAGAAATGTCTGTTTAGGTCTTTTCCCCACATTTTGATGAGGTTGTTTGTTTTTCTGGTATTAAGTTGTATGAGCTGCTTGTATATTTTGGAAATTAATTCTTTCAGTTGTTTCCTTTGCTATTATTCTCTCCCATCCTGAGGGTTGTCCTTTCACCTTGTTTGTAGTTTCCTTTGCCATGCGAAAGCTTTTAAGTTTAATTAGGTCCCACTTGTTTATTTTTGTTTTTATGTCCATTACTCTAGTAGGTGGGTCATGGGAGAAGGCAATGGCACCCCACTCCTGCCGGAGGAGCCTGGTGGGCTGCAGTCCACGGGGTCACCAGGAGTCAGAGACGACTGAGCGACTTCACTTTCTCTTTTCACTTTCATGCATTGGAGAAGGAAATGGCAACCCACTCCAGTGTTCTTGCCTGGAGAATCCCAGGGACGGGGGAGCCTAGTGGGCTGCCGTCTATGGGGTCGCACAGAGTCAGACACGACTGAAATGACTTAGCAGCAGGAGGTGGGTCATAGAAGATCTTGCTTTGATTTATGTCATCGAGTGTTCTGCCTATGTTTTCCTCTGAGTTTGATAGCTTCTGGTCTTACATGTAGGTCTTTAATCCATTTTGAGTTTATGTTGTGTATGGCATTAGGAAGTGCTCTAATTTCATTCTTTTGCATGTAACTATCCAGTTTTCCCGGCACCACTTATTGAAGAGGTTATCTTTGCCTCATCGCATTTTTTTGCCTCCTTTGACAAAAATAAGGTACCCATAGGTGTGTGAGTTTATCTCTGGGTGCTCTATCTTGTTCCGTTGGTCCATAGTTCTGTTTTTGTGCCAGTACCATACTGTGTTGATGACTGTAGCTTTGTAGTCTAAAGTAGGGAAGGTTGATACATCCAGTTCCATTCTTCTTCCTCAAGATTGCTTTGGTTATTTAGGGTCTTTTGTGTTTCCAAATGAATTGTGAGATTTTTTGTTCTAGTTATGTGAAAAATGCCATTGGTAATTTGATAGTGATCACATTGAATCTGTAGATTGCATTTGGTAGTATAGTCATTTGCAACAAAAATGACTATAAAATATCTAAGAATAAGCCTACCTAAGGAGACAGATGAACTTTATATGGAAAATTATAGGACACTGAAGAAAGAAATAAGCATATGACATAAACATATAGAGAGATATTCCATGCTCCTGGGTAGGTGGAGCAATTTTCTCAGTTGAGTTCTAAATGAGTCATCAAGCAGCAGAGACAGACTGCAACATCAACAACACATTTGGCCCAGGAATTGCTAATGAACATACAGAGCAGTGGTGATTCAAGAAGTTTTGCAAAGGAGACAAGAGCCTTGAAGATGAGGAACGTAGTGGCCAGTCATCAGAAGCTGATAATGACCAACTGAGAGCAATCATCAAAGCTGATCCTCTTACAATATGAGAAACTGGTGAAGAACTCAATGTGAACCATTCTATAGTCATTGGACATTTGAAGCAAATTGTAAAGGTGAAAAAGCTTGATAAGTGGGTACCTCATGAGCTGACCAAAAAAAAAATTTTTTTAATCATCATTTTTAAAGTGTCATCTTCCCTTATTCTACACAACAAGAAGCCATTTCTCAATATGATTATGATATGTGACAAAAAGTGGATTTTATACGGCAACAAGTGATGGACCAAGAAGAAGCACCAAAGCACTTCCCAAAGCCAAACTTTCATCAAAAGAAAAAAAAAAGTTACGGTCAGTGTTTGGCAGTCTGCTGCCCACCTGATCCACTACAGCTTTCTGAATCCCAGCAAAACCATTACATCTGAGAAGTATGCTCAGCAAATCAATGAGATGCGCTGAAAACTGCAACACCCGCAGCCAGCATAGGTCAACAGAAAGGACCCAATTCATCTCCACATGCCCAACCATATATCACCCATCAGTGCTTCAAAAGTTGAACAAATTGAGCTACAAAGTTTTGCCTCATCTGCTGTATTCACACGAACTCTTGCCATTTGACTACCACTTCTTCAAGAATCTTGACAACTTTTTGCAAGGAAAATGCTTCCACAGCCAGCAGGAGGCAGAAAATGCTTTCCAAGAGTTCATTGACTCCTTAAGCATGGACTTTTACACTACAATATAAACAAATTTATTTCTCATTGGCAAAAATGTGTTGACTGTAATGGTTCCTATTGTGATTAATAAAGATGTGTTTGAGCCTAGTTATAATGCTTTAAAATTTACAGTACAAAACCACAATTACTTTTTTATCAATCTAATAATAACTTTAGTAACTATTGAGTTGATAGATTGTGTGCAAGCATTGACGATTTGGGGATTGAAGGTGCCTTTAGAACTCATTCATCTTCCCATGATAACTCAGGCTGACATTGGAGAACTTGGGGTGCACAGACTTTAGTGATCACACTACTCTCCTGTTCAGTGCCTGAAACTCCACTGCGTGTGCTCACTTCCATCCTGACTGCCACTCCCATCCTGCTTAGCCCACCATCACTCTGAACACTTCTTCAGCAGGTGATTGCTCACTTTTATACCAGCTAGGACTCAAGTGTCATGCCCCAAAATATTGGATATTAACTGGAAATTCTTTTGTATTGATCTCTGATGGATAGCCACTTCTCAACTTCACAGCTACCCAGAGATGAGCATCCCTTCTTCCTGGTACATACAGTGAAATATTTCTTTCTCTCCACCCATGTATAGTCTTTAAGTGTAGTTTCCCCTATCAACCAACACAAGGCAAACACATCACACAACGGATAGTAGTGGTCTGAGAAATACCCAAAGTCCATCACTCCCCTCTCTACCTCTGCCTGTTACTGAGTCCAAGCTTGTACTGCTCGCCATATGACAGGACTATAAATGAAGAGATGTGTTATTGGGACAAGGAATAGCAACTTTATTCAGAAAATCAGCAGACCAAGAAGATAGTGGAGTAATGTCCCAAAGAACCATCTTGCCTGGGTTGGGATGCTAGTTTCTCTTATGGAACAAATAGGGGCAGTTGAGGACATAGTAAAACAGGTAATAAGTTGTTGCTAATATTTCCTGGTTCTGGCCAGACTTGGAAGGAGATGTGTTCATTTCTTTCTTTCTTGCAGCTATTGACAGGTGGACCTATTCAGAATATTTTCTGTGAGCTGAACAAAGGAATTTTTGCCTAATTGTCAGGCATGGGAGGCAGGGATCCTGGAGAGGGCCATTATGTATACTTGAATCTATCAGCAGCATCCTTTTACTAATTAACTTATAACAAAAGCAATAGAGTACAAAGATTAAAGTAAAGGAAACGGATCCAAGATGGAATCAGACTTGTTTCCCGATTACATTTCCAGTGCCATCTTCTCTCCCTTGCCAGGCCTCTCAACTCTCCAGCCCTGTATTCCAACTATCAATATCTACATCCATCCCATGACTGTGTGCCACAGCTTCAGATAACAGGCTACACTCCAATATCTTCTTGAATCCTGAGTCCACTAAACAACTGACAGCCAACCAATGCTCCATGAGAGAAGACTAGGAATTATTCCTCACTGTGCTTTACTTTCCACCTTCCAGAGTCTATCAAGATTCCTTGACTTACAAAATTATGCTCAAATCATAAATGTAGAAGCTATGATCTACCTCTCCAAGTGACCTCACTTTACTCTTTTCCAGTAGCCATTTTTTAAATTTATTGTATTTATTTTTGACTGCACTGGGTCTTCTTTGCTGCATGTGGGCTTTCTTTAGTTGTGGCAAACAGGGACTACTCTTTAGCTGTAGCTGAAGCTGCAGGCTTCTCACTGTGGTGGCTTCTGTTGTTGGGAAGCCTGGACTCTAAAGTGTGGGCTCAGTGATTGTGGTACATGGGCTTAATTGCCCTGCAGCATGTGGGATCCTCCCAGACTAGGGATCAAACCTGTGTCTCCTGCATTGGCAGGCAGATTCTCAACCACTGGACCACCAGGGAAGTTCCTCTAGTATCCCTTTTTATCCTTCAAAATCCGTATAATTCCTTTCTGACTATACCAGCAAAGTACAGGGATCTGGATTCATGGGGCTTACTTTTGCAAAAGCATTAAAACATAAGTTAAACTGGAAATAAAAATTGTTTGGGTGGGGAAAAAAATGTAAGTTAACATCTTCCACTTACTTATGAGGCCCCTCATGTGCTCCTCCCCCTCCTCAAAGGTCCTGCCTCCCTTGGCCCATTCATCACACCTTCCCATGGTTACTCATCACCCACTGAGAGCCCAGCCCCTGTGTTCCATTCCTCCCAATTGCCCTTCCCAAGGCGATGGAAGCATTGTTAGTCACTCAGTACCTGCCAAACTGGAGATTTCTAAACAAAGAAGTAGTTTCACAAGTCATTTTAGGACCTGAAGGGAGACACCTAAGAAACAGGAAACTGGGAGAAACGCTTTTGTTTTCCTTAAGTCTGACTGAGCTTGGTATCAGAGGTACAAGATTAAGGCTCTCCTCAATGCCTCTCGAATCCTCTGAGGCAGGAAGCAGACTGGAGAGGTAGGTGATAAAGTCTCTCTCTCTGCAAAGAGGAAGAGTCCCCTTAGGGACTGGTATGCTGCTGCTGCTAAGTCACTTCAGCTGTGTCCGACTCTGTGTGACCCCATAGACAGCTGCCCACCAGTTTTCCCCATCCCTGGGATTCTCCAGGCAAGAGCACTGGAATGGGTTGCCATTTCCTTCTTCAATGCATGAAAGTGAAAAGTAAAAGTGAAGTCGCTCGGTCATGTCTGACTCTTAGCGACCCCACGGACTACAGCCTACCAGGCTCCTCCGCCGTGGGATTTTCCAGGCAAGAGTACTGGAGTGGGTTGCCATTGCCTTCTCCGTAGGGACTGGTATAGCCCCTTCCTTACCTGGATGATCCTGTGGTTGAACCTAGAGTGAAGTTTCCTTTGAGGTAGAGTTTTAAAGGAATAGGATAGCTAGGTATATAGACAGACAGGCAGACATAATGTTAATTCTAGGATTAACTTTGGAAATCTTCATATCCAAATCTTTCATTTTAGAGACGAAGAAATCAAGTTATGAAGATATTGAGTGTTTTGAGTAAGATCACACAGCTGGTTAATGTCAAAGTAAAGCTAACATCCAGATCTCCTTGTTTATATCTCATGTTCTTTCTATAATATCAAGAAGCTTTTTTTTCACTCAGATTTGAGGCCAAAGTCCAGCTGTTGGGAAACAACAAAAAAACAGTCTTCAAGTGAGGACACAGATCTGACAATTTGAACTCAGGCCTTGGGATAGAGGATAAATATTCTGGAAATCCTACATTTGTGATACTATATCACTACCTGACTCCTCTTTCAGGGCTTGTAATTTGGTAAATGAAATGGAAGAGAGAATTTATAAAATATCCTTAGGGTGAGTAATTATAGGTTGTCCTACTGAAAGAGGAATTAATAGAAGAAGATGGAGGCCCTAGAAGGAAGTCAAAAACAGAAACTAAGTCTCAGGAAAGACAAGGCATCACAGAACCAGAAGTACATTTTGCACAAATATCTGCTCCAAAGTACCTCCTAAGAAATAGTCTTTCCTCCTTTGCTCAAACCTTGCCAGCAGCAGGGGGTTCGGTGTGTTGTAAGCTGCTGGTTTTACTGCAAATAAAAAACTCAGGAGCTATGTTCTCAATTGGACTGAAATGTGCTTCGCAGTCGCTTCTGTTTCTTTAGAAGACTTCTGCTCTGAAATACACAACAGATTTACTTTCTATTCCTGTTATTTACACATAGCTCTCAGTTCAGTTCAGTCGCTCAGTTGTGTCCAACCATTTGTGACCCCATGAATTGCAGCACGCCAGGCCTCCCTGTCCATCACCAACTCCCGGAGTTCACTCAAACTCATGTCCATCGAGTAGAGTCAGTGATGCCATCCAGCTATCTCATCCTCTGTCGTCCCCTTCTCCTCCTACCCCTAATCCCTCCCAGCTTCAGAGTCTTTTCCAATGAGTCAGCTCTTCGCATCAGGTGGCCAAAGTATTGGCGTTTCAGCTTTAGCATCAGTCCTTCCAGTGAACATCCAGGACTGGTCTCCTTTAGAATGGATTGGTTGGATCTCCTTGCAGTCCAAGGGACTCTCAAGAGTCTTCTCCAACACCACAGTTCAAAAGTATCAATTCTTCGGCACTCAGCATTCTTCACAGTCCAACTCTCACATCCATACATGACCACTGGAAAAACCATAGCCTTGCCTAGATGGACCTTTGTTGGCAAAATAATGTCTCTGCTTTTGAATATGCTATCTAGGTTGGTCATAACTTTCCTTCCAAGGAGTAAGCGTCTTTTAATTTCATGGCTGCAATCACCATCTGTAGTGATTTTGGAGCCCCCCAAAATAAAGTCTGACACTGTTTCCCCATCTATTTCCCATGAAGTGATGGGACCAGATGCCATGATCTTCGTTTTCTGAATGTTGAGTTTTAAGCCAACTTTTTCACTCTCCTCTTTCACTTTCATCAAGAGGCTTTTGAGTTCCTCTTCACTTTCTGCCATAAGGGTGGTGTCATGCGCATATCTGAGGTTATTGATATTTCTCCCGACAATCTTGATTCCAGCTTGTGCTTCTTCCAGCTCAGTGTTTCTCATGATGTACTCTGCATAGAAGTTAAATAAGCAGGGTGACAATACACAGCCTTGACGTACTCCTCTTCCTATTTGCAACCAGCTGTTGTTCCATGTCCAGGTCTAACTGTTGCTTCCTGACATGCAGATAGGTTTCTCAAGAGGCAGGTCAGGTGCTCTGGTATTCCCATCTCTTTCAGAATTGCCCACAGTTTATTGTGATCCACACAGTCAAAGGCTTTGGCATAGTCAGTAAAGCAGAAATAGATGTTTTTCTGGAACCCTCTTCCTTTTCCATGATCCAGCAGATGTTGGCAATTTGATCTCTGGTTCCTCTGCCTTTTCTAAAACCAGCTTGAACATCTGGAAGTTCACGGTTCATGTATTGCTGAAGCCTGGCTTGGAGAATTTTGAGCATCACTTTACTAGTGTGTGAGATGAGTGCAACTGTGTGGTAGTTTGAGCATTCTTTGGCATTGCCTTTCTTTGGGATTGGAATGAAAACTGACATTTTCCAGTGCTGTGGCCACTGCTGAGTTTTCCAAATGTGCTGGCATATTGAGTGCAGCACTTTCACAGCATCATCTTTCAGAATTTGAAATAGCTCAACTGGAATTCCATCACCTCCACTAACTTTATTCTTAGTGATGCTTTCTAAGGCCCACTTGACTTCACATTCCAGGATGTCTGGCTCTAGGTCAGTGATCACACCATCGTGATTATCTTGGTCACGAAGATCTTTTTTGTACAGGTCTTCTGTGTATTCTTGCCACGTCTTCTTAATATCTTCTGCTTCTGTTAGGTCCATACCATTTCTGTCCTTTATTGAGCCCATCTTTGCATGAAATGGCCCCTTGGTATCTCTAATTTTCTTGGAGAGATCTCTAGTCTTTCCCATTCTATTGTTTTCCTCTATTCCTTTGCATTGATCATGAAGAAAGGCTTTCTTATTTCTCCTTGCTCTTCTTTGGAACTCTGCATTCAGATGCTTATATCTTTCCTTTTCTCCTTTGCTTTTCACTTCTCTTCTTTTCACAGCTATTTGTAAGGCCTCCTCAGACAGCCATTTTTCTCTTTTGCATTTCTTTTCTATGGGAATGGTCTTGATCCCTGTCTCCTGTACAATGTCACGAACCTCCATCCATAAGGGACTAGACCTGATAGATAGAGTACTTGATGAACATAGCTCTCATATCAGCTCAAATTTTGATTCCCTAAGTTAAACATCTTCATTTTATTTTCTCAGTCTAAGAGCTGCAGCACTCAGGAAGCTCTAGTCAATGCTGGCTAAACAAAAATGGCACAATTTCTGGAACTTTTCCATCCTACCCCAAGGACTAGTCTTGACCCAGGAGTCAATGTTCTCCTGAGAGTGAGGGGCAAGATCAGAACACCAGCAATCTGAATGGGTCTGATGTAATCAGACAAAGGAACACCCCCAACCCCAAGCTATGTAAAGAGTCACATTTGAGCAGCCTAAAGAAAATCTTTCTCCTGACAGCCCCTCAGGACAGTCCTGAGAGGCTGCTGCTGCTGCTGCTAAGTCGATAGAGGCTAGGGGTTGACATTTGCTAGAAAAGTCTAGTGGATATGTGAATGTTAAGAGTGCTGGCTCTGAGGTAAGGGAATTCAAACTTGGTTCCTGGTTCCACAAGTTACTAGTTATTACTCTTCAGGTAGGTCAGTTAACCTTTCTGTAACTTTTTTTCACTATGTATAAAATGGAGGCAGTGGCTCGTCTCATCTCATAGGATTATAATAGGGTTAAATTAGAAAATCATGCAGCATGCTTAGCATAACACTAACTATATAAACACTCAGTAAATGTTAGAAATTATTGCTATTATCATTATATTAAACTGGGAAAATCTGAATCATAGAATATGATAATGGAAACTATAGGTCAAGGGGGTTTTGTCTACTCTCAAAGTTAGAATTTTGGGGGTAATTGCTCTACTTTAAACTATCTGAATGCCAAACGTGAAAATAGTTCTCTCTTGTTTCTTTCAGTTTCCCTTAAACTTGGGTATGATGTCCCATCTGTAGGGGCAACAATGCAAGCCTCCTCCCCATGGCCCTCTAACCTGCCCTTCTCCTGGGCAACAGAAGTGCTCTCTGCTCAGTGCCGCCCATGCCAGCAAGAATACCTGGAAAAGCAGAAGTCACATCTGAAACAGGCTTCTTTTCCCAACTGGAACAAGGATTGTCTCCCAACCACCCAACAGACACTGCCACCATGCACACCATCTCCTCTTCTTCACCACTTCTACAGACTTCTCCCTCCAAAGGCTGGGAGTCACCAAGGCTTGAAGACAAAGGTTTTACTACCCCTTATTTTGCAGAAGCTCCAGTTCTTAAGGAACAAACTAAGGATGGTTGACAAAGGTTCTTTTCAAATGACTTAGAACTACCTAGACTCTACAGATACCTCTTCTTCTAACATATATGTCCTTGGTGAAACCATTGAAGTTGGACCTGACACATCGGTCCTTCTCCTACCCTTCTCCTCAACCCTTCTCCCTTATCAATGTGAAGAAGAGCTGATCCCTCCCTCTGAACTTTTCCTCTCTATTCCTTTGATGAAAACATGTATTGCTGAGAGACCCTAGACAGTCCTCACTTGCTAGAGGTGAGGGATGCTATGTCCAGAAGGAGTAAGGTGGTACCCAGTATGGGGAATGGATAAATCCTTGGAGGGGTAACTCTAAGGGCAGAACAGGAGCCACAAGGAGTAGGAGTGTGTTTGAGGATGAGAGACTGAGTGGTGTTGAATTCCTGTCCAAGAGCATCTGTCCCGACTGCCTGCTTTCCATACCCCACCCAGTCCATCATTGCCACGCTTGCCATTCGAGGGGTACACTGCAGATGAAAGAAGTGAGTGTCACCAGGAAAGCAGTAGCACCAGGGCTGCAAAGAGGGCTAACAGGGAGGGACTTGTGCTTTCCTTCTGGGGCCACTTAGGCCATAGCAGACGTTAGAGAGAGGCTTGTGCTGTGCTGTGTGTTGTGTGAAGTTGCTTCAGTCATGTCTGACTCTGCGACCCTATGGACTGTGGCCCGCCAGGCTCCTCTGTCCATGGGATTCTCCAGGCAAGAATACTGGAATGGGTTGCCATGACTTCCTCCAGGGGATTTTCCCTACCCAGGGATCAAACCCACATCTCTCACACCTCCTGCATTGCCAGGCAGGTTCTTTATCACTACCAATACCTGAAAGACCCCCAGAGAGAGGCTCACTGATAGCTTTTTAGTCACTTATGTGAGCAGTCCTTCTGAGCATCAGTTTAGTTTGATACTTACTAAGTTCTTATTATATGCCAGATTCAGTGTTCCCTTCTGAAACATCAAAGTATTTCTGCATAATTCTAACAATAGCAGGGATAGCCTTGGCACTAGAAGAGCCGTTCATTTATTGCACTGTCACGTGTTAGGCTTTTGAGAAGCAGACATTGTAATGGAATTTGGTGTGCACGATATTGATTGGAGATCAGGGCCTGTGAAGGCAGGAAGAGAAACCAGGACTGGGCAGAGGGAGAAGTCAAACTGCCATAGAAGCCTGATAAAGATTCAGCTAAATGCAAAGGAAACCTGAGAGCCTATACAGCTTAATCATTGTCCTGGCCTAGATGGCCAGGCTGCTATATCTACATCCTGAGCAGTCACTGGGTGTGGCCCAGCCTGGACTGGAATGTTCTTGAAAGAGGCAGCTCTCTGAAGCTGAAGCCAACCCTGAAGAAGCTGATGGCTCCCAATAGTTGGAACAACAAATCATTTCTTTAAGGGAAATCTGGATAGTACATTTTTGTTTTACCACATTCATCTCTCCTAGTAAAGATTTTTGTGATTAAATTGTGATAAAGATTTCACAATTTTATGAGACAGATAATCATGTAATGGTTGATCAAGTAATCCTCATGCTTCATATGGTATGAACTGGAACTCCTTGGTGGTATTCACCTGTTAGCTGATCAGCTCTGCAAGGTTCAAGATAGATTCATCCACATTCACCCTGCCTGATGCCTTGATACAAGAAAGGCTAGACTCACCTAGCCTCCTCTTTTTCCCTAGGTAATTTCAAGGTCTCTCCAGGAGAGTGGTCAGATCCTTGCACTTTGACTCAAGACATCAAAAGAAAGAAAATGGAAATTGGCCTAGTGTCATTTCCGTCAAAGCAATCATAAAACTGCCCATATTCAAGAATTGGAAACATAGACTTCCTCCCTTAATACACACACATATCTAAATAGAGAAATATTTAATAAACTGTGTCCATCTTTAATGTCAAAGATTTTCACCCTACAACTCCAAACCGTGCTATCTTTGTCCCCAATATGCTGAGCCCTCTCCCCCATAACCTGATTTTTGGCTTCCACAGAACTTTCAGCCCAGTCCCTTACAGATCCCACATTCCTGACTCTTGTCTTCCCCATACCACAAAACTCTGCCCTCAACATAACCCTCTCCCCACTGCTCTCCCAACAGTTTCAGACACTACACTCCCTGAAACCCAAATTTTGCCATCCACGTATTCCTGAGCTGTAGCCTCCCAAAGAATTTCTCTCTTCTCCAAAATCATCCTTCTTTGCCTGTACCATGATAAGGCGTCTGGGCTTTACAAATATTCCTCTTTTACCAGTTGTCAGCTATTCAGTTTTGTCAGTAGAAGGCACTGGAGGGACATTGCAAGAAAGTTTCTCTCTTTCTGGTTTTAATGTGTCTCACTTACAAAATGGGAAAGGAGGAATAACAATTTGACACTACAGTCTACTCATCTGTTAAGGTCAAAAAACCATATGTGTCATGAATTTCAGACTTTTTACACCCTGCCATATAATCAACAATAAGACTATAGGTTCTAACCCTGTTGCTGTGCTTTTTCCCTTTTAATTTCCTTTTAATATTTCAACTAAAATCTTACATAGAACTGCAACATACTGAAAGGTTGCTGCTGCGAGCCATGAATGATGCCAGGATTTGTGGCCTCCAAGGAGGAATTCGATCTGGGGCTAGAGACAAGGCTTGATCACTTGGAGCTTTTTATGTGAAAGAAACTTGGACTTCCCTGATATCTCAGCTGGTAAAGAATTCATGTGCAATGCAGGAGACCCTGGTTTGATTCCTGGGTCAGGAAGATCCCACGGAGAAGGGATAGGCTACCCACTCCAGTATTCTGGCCTGGAGAATTCCATGCATTGTACAGTCCATGGGGTCACAAAGAGTCAGACACGACTGAGTGACACTGGGATTTGTGGCCTCCAGAGGAGAGGAATTCTATCTGGGGCCAGAGATGAGGCTTGATCACTCAGAGTTTTTTGTGTAGCAAAGTTTTATTAAAGTATGAAAAGAGATAGGGAAAACTTCTGACATAGACATCAGAAAGGGGCAGAAAGAGCATCCCATTGCTAGTTTTTAGCAAGAAGTTATATACCTGTTAGCAAGCTGCTAATCAAATAAAGCAAACACCTCAAAACTGAGCGAGTTGCACCAGCCACTCACCCACAACATGCATTTTGAGATAGCATTGGCCCAAGGTGAGTCATCCCCAGCCATATAACAATTGACATGAATTTTGAAGAAAGGCAGATTTCCAAGCAAATACATAGTTCATTAACATAGCTTAAGAAATACATTTCCACGAGAAAAAATGCATTGGTTAGCGCAAGGTTTGAGATAAAGTTAAGTTCAGGTGGAATGAAGTGTTGCTATGACAACACAGGATCAGAAGAGGAAAGAAAAAATAAGTCTGCCACTTGCTGTTTATTTCCTCCTGCCATTTAGGGACCTCTGGTCTCCCTACCAAGGTTGTTAACACTCTCCATACAAAAGGGTAAACTTGGGCTACTCAAGCTGAAATTCATAGAAGGGTGATGTAGACCTGCTCTGTTAGCCTGTGAAATATTTCTTAAAATCTCGTTTCCTTAGAACTTGGATTGGAGGCAAATACTCTAAAATATAACCTTATTTTGTCTACTTTCCTCCATTTTCACTGACAAAACCCTAAGGCAAGCCAACATCATCTCTTATTTGAACTAATGAAATGGCCTCTTAACTAATCCTGCAGCTTTCTTGTCTGTCTCCAAATATATTATTCTTATTCAGAATTCAAAGAGATTATCTATGATAATCTCTTTAAGTATAATTATATGATGTCACTTAAATTATCTAAAAGGCCCTACATAATCTGTTCCTGCCACTTCTTCCATCTTGTCTTCACCCAACCCATCCATCCAACTCATTATATTACACCAGGCTGCCTCATTCCCACTTCTCCAACAGGACAAGTTCATTTTCTTTGCATTTCCCTCTGCCTGGAATATTCTTCCCTTGAAGGATACTCCGCATCACTCAGGTTTTGGCTCAGATGTATTTTTAAGGATATTATACCAGGAAACATTTCATGCAAAGATGGACTCAATAAAGGACAGAAATGGTATGGACCTAACAGAAGCAGAAGATATTAAGAAGAGATGGCAAGAATACACAGAAGAACTGTACAAAAAAGATCTTCATGACCAAGATAATCATGATCATGTGATCACTCAAATAGAGCCAGACATCCTGGAATGTGAAGTCAAGTGGGCCTTAGAAAACATCGCTACGAACAAAGCTAGTAGAGGTGATGGAATTCCAGTTGAACTATTTCAAATCCTGAAAGATGATGCTGTGAAAGTGCTGCACTCAATATGCCAGCACATTTGGAAAACTCAGCAGTGGCCACAGGACTGGAAAAGGTCAGTTTTCATTCCAATCCCAAAGAAAGGCAATGCCAAAGAATGCTCAAACTACCGCACAGATGCACTCATCTCACACACTAGTAAAGTGATGCTCAAAATTCTCCAAGCCAGGCTTCAGCAATACATGAACCGTGAACTTCCAGATGTTCAAGCTGGTTTTAGAAAAGGCAGAGGAACCAGAGATCAAATTGCCAACGTCTGCTGGATCATCGAGAAAGCAATAGAGTTCCAGAAAAACATCTATTTCTGCTTTACTGACTATGCCAAAGCCTTTGACTGTGTGGATCACAATCAACTGTGGGAAATGCTGAAAGAGATGGGAATACCAGAGCACCTGACCTGCCTCTTGAGAAACCTATCTGCATGTCAGGAAGCAACAGTTAGAACTGGACATGGAACAACAGACTGGTTCCAAATAGGAAGAGGAGTATGTCAAGGCTGTGTATTGTCACCCTGCTTATTTAACTTCTATGCAGAGTACATCATGAGAAACACTGAGCTGGAAGAAGCACAAGCTGGAATCAAGATTGCCAGGAGAAATATCAATAACCTCAGATATGCAGATGACACCACCCTTATGGCAGAAAGTGAAGAGGAACTCAAAAGCCTCTTGATGAAAGTGAAAGAGGAGAGTAAGAAAGTTGGCTTAAAACTCAACATTCAGAAAACTAAGATCATGGCATCCAGTCCCACCACTTAATGGCAAATAGATGGGGAAACAGTGGAAACAGTGTCAGACTTTATTTTGGGGGGCTCCAAAATCACTGCAGATGGTGACTGCAGCCATGAAATTAAAAAACGCTTACTCCTTGGAAGAAAAGTTATGACCAACCTAGATAGCATATTCAAAAGCAGAGACATTACTTTGCCAACAAAGGTCCATCTAGTCAAGGCTATGGTTTTTCCAGTGGTCATGTATGGATGTGAGAGTTGGACTGTGAAGAAAGCTGAGCGCCGAAGTATTGATGCTTTTGAACTGTGGTGTTGGAGAAGACTCTTGAGAGTCCGTGGTACTGCAAGGAGATCCAACCAGTCCATCATAAAGGAGACCAGTCCTGGGAGTTCTTTGGAAGGACTGATGCTAAAACTGGAACTCCAATACTTTAACCACCTCATGAGAAGAGTTGACTCATTGGAAAAGACCCTGATGCTGGGAGGGATTGGGGGCAAGAGGAGAAGGGGACGACAGAGGATGAGATGGCTGGATGGCATCATCAACTCAATGGACATGAGTTTGGGTAAACTCTGGGAGTTGGTGATGGACAGGGAGGCCTGGCATGCTGCGATTCATGGGGTCGCAAAGAGTCAGACAAGACTGAGCGAGTGAACTGGACTGAACTGAAGTACATATAATAGAATAAAACCTGAAAGTCAGTTATTTAAACTTCCATCTCAAGAAACTAAAAATAGAACAAATTTAACTCAAAAAAGTAGAAGAAAAAAAATAATATAAATAAGGAAACTATAAAACAAACAGAAAACAGAAAAATCAATAAAGCAAGAAGATGGTTTTAAAAGGTGTTAGTAACAATAATAATTTCTGAGACAACTGACAAAAGGAAAAACATAAGTAACTAATATTAGGAATGGAAAAAGTGGTATCACTACAAACATTCAAAAAATAGCAATAGAACATTATGAGTAACTTTATTCAAATAAATTTTAAAAATTGAATTAAAACAGACAGATCATAAAATACAAAAAACTAGTACAAAGATAAACTTAAAAACTGAAGAGTCCATAAGTAGGTGAATCAGTTATTAAAATTTTTTCCACAAAGAATACTGACCCAGTAGTCTTCACTATGAATGCCTCCAAAATTTATTTTTAAAATTTGTATTATAAAAATGTATCATACATTTAGGAAAGTATATAAGTGTATATATGGAGGAAAAGTATACACATTCTTTTTTTAAAAGTATACACATTCTTTTTAAAAACAAATGAACATTCCTATATCCAGGTTAAGAACATGGTTCCCTAAGACGCCCAGTCTCCTATTCATTTGGCATCCATCCACAGCATGATGTCTTACAGAAAAGCAAAATTTAAGGCCAAGAAGGGCAGATAGTAGTGAGGAACGAGTGCTTAGTCAGGGAAGAGAGATGGAGAAATGACAAAGGAGCGACCATAAGGGACTCCAGAGATCCAGTTTAAAAAGAAAGAAAGAAAAAGGAGGAAGAAGTGCAGTCGTGGAGATAGAATTGAGAGCTTGATGGAAGCACTTCTGCTGACTGCAAGGTAGGGCAAGTGCCAAGTCTTGATGGACAGATTCGAGAACGTGGTGAGGATTGTGGCAACTCACTTTGTATTGCTCCTGCTACTGCTACCGATAAAGAAACTTCCCCCACGATAAACAAAGAAATTATTAAACCCTTTTTTATTTCAATTAACATGTTATCATTTAAACTGTATTAAGCTTAAATATAAAGAGCACTCTGTTCTTCCACCTCCTTTTTCAGTCTCAGAGACTTAAAACCTCTCTGTCGTGACCATTAACCACCTAGGAGCTACCACATTCTGGGAGCAATAATGATATTCTGACTATTGTTTTTGGAGCTCTTACTCTGAGCTAGGTCTTTACTCATGTTAAATAATTTAATCTTCACAGTCACTAATGATTGATCTTTTCAATAATTTATGGCTTTGCATTAAATAATTTAAGATAAATTACACATGTAGAAAAGGTAAGCTTAAGATATGAATCAAGTCACGGGCTGGGAGCATATTGCCTTTCTAATAAATGCAATTATCTTGAAGATTAGGTAATTTGACCTAGGTTATGTATCTAATAATATACAGTGTCTGACTCCAACTCTGTCAATACTCTCTGGGAGGAGAGAAAGGTCATCAGATTGGGTCATATGTGGAAATGCAAAGGCAACAGAATTGCTTAACCTGAAGAAAAGAAGATTTTGATAGGAAAGAGAAGAGAGTCTGATGCCTAAAGTAACTGTAGGGAGATGCACAAGTTCTTGATGAGGTGCAAGTGGTAGACGTAGGAAGAGTGAGTAGAAGTTAGAGGACGCAGGTTTCAGTTCTGTACAAAACAGACATTTCTCAAAGCAGACCTTCTCACAGTGGAGCTGCTGCTAAGTTACTTCAGTCGTGTCCGACTCTGTGCGACCCCATAGACGGCAGCCCACCAGGCTCCCCATCTCTGGGATTCTCCAGGCAAGAACACTGGAGTGGGTTGCCATTTCCTTCTCCAGTGCATGAAAGTGAAAAGTGAAAGTGAAGTTGCTCAGTCCTTTCCGACTCTTAGCGACCCCACGGACTGCAGCCTACCAGGCTCCTCTATCCATGGGATATTCCGGGCAAGAGTAGTGGAGTGGGGTGCCATTGCCTTCTCTACACAGTGGAGCAGCTTCCTTAAAAAGCAGTTACCCCTTGTCACTAGAGGTGTTTTAGCAAAGACTTGTAGTCCTGAGTCTGAGATGCTCCAGAGGGCTCCTGGGGCTGACGGACCTGATCTGAAGTCTCTCCTTGGCTTCTAGAATTCTTCATGGATCTTCCCCACTGGGGCCACTCTCTCACTTGCTCATGAGTTCCTCAGGAAATGTCATAGTACCTTCCTCACCATACACACACACATCCACACACACTTGGCAAGAAAGATTCACTTTGTAATTCAGAGATATGTACATTTTTTGTTTTGCTTTATTTTTATTTTTAGCAGACAGGTTCAGGAATTTATGTGATGGCCCTTTGAAATAGTTTCTTTGGACTCATTCAGAGATGTGCGTTTCTCTTATTTGTTATAAATGTTTGCCATAACCTTAATGTGAGCCAAATATGAACAGAAGCTGTGATCAGACCTACTTTTCTTGTTCAGTCATATCTCTGAGGACCTCAATCTCATGATTTCATTTCAGGGAATGACTTCATACTGTGTGATTAATAACGTCTAGTTTTATATCAGTTGGGGATATTAATTATAAGCAACAGAAGCTCACTCTGGCTGAGTAAGCAGGAAAAAGAGAGCTTATTAAAAGGCTATTGGGTGGATTACCAAACTACTGGGAGGGCTTAACGACGAAGTTTGAGGCTGAGTATCAAAAAATTATGCCCAAAACCACACCTGGTGAGGAAGCTGCTGCCGACACCACCTCCACTCCACCAGTGCAACATTTGTGCCAGGAACACACCCTTGCATCCTCAGCCAACAGCAAAAGGGAGCCACCACCCTTGTCAGAAAAATACGTTCTACAAGGAGACCCCCTTCCCACTGCTCCTGTCTAGAGCAAATTCTAATTTGTAGAGCCCAGATTGTAAAAGGCCCTGTGAGACTGGTTTTCTGGGTTTTACTTGGGGAGAAGAGATGCATATGTCTATAACATAGACCATACGTAGTAAGACATTCAAAGGATATTGGAAAATGAAGAGAGGGATTACATATATTTGCCACAAGCTCAAATTGGTACTGGGTTTATATCCAGACCACTTGCAATGACACCTGGCAAAGTCAGATATTTGAAACATCTGTCAGGGAGTTCAGTTTTGCTAGGTGGAAATCACCCTGATAAGCATTTGAAAACAAAAATGGAACCCTGAATATCTCAGGCAGGCTGCACCCACGTAGGACAGTGAGTGAGTGAAAGCCGTAAAGTCATGTCCAACTCTTTGTGACCCCATGGACTGTACAGGCCAGAACACTGGAGTGGGTAGCCTTTCCCCTCTCCAGGGCATCTTCCCAATCCAGGGATCGAACCCAGGTCTCCCACATTGCAGGCGGATTCTTTACCAGCTGAGCCACAAGTGAAGCTCAAGAATACTGGTGAGTAGCCTATCCCTTCTCCAGAGGATCTTCCTGACTCAGGAATCCAACTGGGGTCTCCTGCACTGAAAGCAGATTCTTTACCAACTGAGCTACCAGGGAAGCCCATATAGGACAGATTTAACTATATTTATCAGTCGTGTACTGGAGAAGAGAATGGCAAACTACTTCAGTATTCTTGCCTTGAGAACCCCATGAACAGTATGAAAAGGCAAAAAGATAGGATACTGAAAGATGAACTCCCCAGGTCGGTAGGTGCCCAATATGCTACTAGAGATCACTGGAGAAATAACTCCAAAAAGAATGAAGGGATGGAGCCAAAGCAAAAACAGCACCCAGTTGTGAATGTGACTGATGATCTGAAGTAAAATCTGATGCTGTAAAGGGCAATATTGCATAGGAACCTGAAATGTTAGATCTATGAATCAAGGTCAATTGGAAGTAGTCAAACAGGAGATGGCAAGAGTGAACATTGGCATTTTAGGAATCAGTGAACTAAAATGGACTGAAATGGGTGAATTTAACTTAGATGACCATTATATCTACTACTGTGGGCAAGAATCTCTTAGAAGAAATGGAGTAGCCATCATAGTCAACAAAAGAGTCCGAAATGCAGTACTTGGATGCAATCTCAAAAACGACAGAACCATTCAGGTATGACCTAAGTCAAATCCCTTACGATTATACAGTGGAAGTGACAAATAGATTCAAGGGATTAGATTTGATAGAGTGCCTGAAGAACTATGGACAGAGGTTCGTGCCATTGTACAGGAGGCAGTGATCAAGACCATCCCCAAGAAAAAGAAATGCAAAAAGGCAAAATGGTTGTCTGAGGAGGCCTTACAAATAGCTATGAAAAGAGAACTGAAAGGCAAAGGAGAAACATAGACCCATTTGAATGCAGAGTTCCGAAGAATAGCAAGGAGAAATAAGAAAGTCTTCCTCTGTGATCAATGCAAAGAAATAGAGGAAAACAATAGAATGGCAAAGACTAGAGATCTTTTCAAGAAAATTAGAGATACAAAGGGAACATTTCATGCAAAGATGGGCTCGATAAAGGACAGAAATGGTATGGACCTAACAGAAGCAGAAGATATTAAGAAGAGGTGGCAAGAATACACAGAAGAACTATACAAAAAAGATCTTCATGACCCAGATAACCATGATGGTGTGATCACTCACCCAAAGCCAGACAGCCTGGAATGTGAAGTCAAATGGGCCTTAGGAAGCATCACTATGAACAAAGCTAGTGGAGGTGATGGAATTCCAGTTGAGCTATTTCAGTCCTAACAGATAATGTTGTGAAAGTGCTGCACTCAATATGTCAGCAAATTTGAAAAACTCAGCAGTGGCCACAGGACTGGAAAAGGTCAGTTTTCATTCCAGTCCCAAAGAAAGGCAATGCCAAAGAATGCTCAAACTGCTGCACAATTGCACTCATCTCACACGCTAATAAAGTAAGGCTCAAAATTCTCCAAGCCAGGCTTCAACAGTATGTGAACTGTGAACTTCCAGATGTTCAAGCTGGCTTTAGAAAAGGCAGGAGGAACCAGAGATCAAATTGCCAACATCTGCTGGATCATTGAGAAAGCAAGAGAGTTCCAGAAAAACTTCTACTTCTGCTTTATTGACTATGCCAAAGCCTTTAACTGTGTGGATCACAACAAAATGTGGAAAATTCTTCAAGATATGGGAATACCAGACCACCTGACCTGCCTCCTGAGAAATCTATATGCAAGTCAAGAAGTAACAGTTAGAACTGGACATGGAACAACAGAGTAGTTACAAATTAGGAAAGGAGTATGTCAAGGCTGTATATTGTCACCCTGCTTATTTAACTTCTATGCAGAGTACATCATGAGAAATGCTGGACTGGATGAAAAACAAGCTAGAATCAAGATTTCCGGGAGAAATATCAATAACTTCAGATATGCAGATGACACCACCCTTTTGGCAGAAAGCAAAGAAGAACTGAGGAGCCTCTTGATAAAAATGAAAGAGGAGAGTGAAAATTCTGACTTAAAATTCAACAGTTAGAAAACTAAGATCATGGCATCTGGTCCCATCACTTCATGGCAAATAGATGGAGAAATAGCAGAGACAGTGTCAGACTTTATTTTCTTGGACTCCAAAATCACTGCAGATAGTGACTGCAGCCATGAAATTAAAAGATGCTTGCTCCTTGGAAGAAATCCATGACCTACCTAGATAGCATATTAAGAAGCAGGGAGACATTACTTTGCCAACAAAGGTCCGTCTAGTCAAGGCTATGGTTTTTCCTGTGGTCATGTATGGATGTGAGAGTTGGACTATAAAGAAAGCTGAGTGCCCAAAAATTGATGCTTTTGAACTGTAGTGTTGGAGAAGGCTCTTGAGAGTCCCTTAGACTGCAAGAAGATCCAACCAGTCCATCCTAAAGGAGATCAGTCGTGGGTGTTCATTGGAAGGACTGATGCTGAAGCTGAAACTCCAATACTTTGGCCACCTCATGTGAAGAGTTGACTCATTGGAAAAGACTCTGATGCTGGGAGGGATTGGGGGCAGGCGGAGAAGGGGACGACAGAGGATGAGATGGTTGGATGGCATCACCAACTCAATGGACATGAGTTTGGATAGACTATGGGAGTTGGTGATGGACAGGGAGGCCTGGATTGCTGCAGTCCATGGGGTCACAAAGCGTCAGACATGACTGAGCAACTAAACTGAACTGAACTGACTGATCAGTTGTGTTATAATTTTGACTGTGTAGATGTTATCACAGGTTTCAGACTCAGGGAATTATTAGAATAGTTAGAGTTAATATTTTTATCTTAACAGTTCTACCTGATATTGCCTCTATTTCTCCCATCCATCTTTCTCCATCTCACTCATGTTGCTGCTTCTGTTGCTGCTGCTAAGTCACTTCAGTCGTATCCGACTCTGTGCGACCCCATAGACGACCACCCACCAGGCTCCCCTGTCCCTGGGATTCTCCAGGCAAGAACACTGTTGCTAAGTCACTTCAGTCGTGTCCGACTCTGTGCGACCCCATAGATGGCAGCCCACCAGGCTCCCCATCCCTGGGATTCTCCAGGCAAGAACACTGGAGTGGGTTGCCATTTCCTTTTCCAATGCATGAAAGTGAAAACTGAAAGTGAAGTCGCTCAGTCGTGTCCAACCCTCAGCGACTCCATGGACTGCAGCCTTCCAGGCTCCTCCATTGATGGGATTTTCCAGGCAAGAGTACTGGAGTGGGGTGCCATTGCTTTCTCCGAAGAACACTGTTATGTTCATCCAAATACCCTCACTTCTTGCCTGGCCTAACTGTAAGAGCATCTCAAATGGTCTTCTTCAACCCCTGATGCCCTATAAACCATTCACCACACTGCAGCCAAACTACACGTGAGACTACATTATTTGCTTGATATCCTTCTGTGGCTTCCTTTTAGACTTAAAAACATTCTTGACCTCCCTAACATTGACCCATAAGGCTCTGATTGTTTGACTATCTCCTCATATTTAATTCCATGAAGCATGAGTCACAACATGCTCCCCTGGCCTGGCTTAGGAGCTCTGGTCACATTGGCCTCTCTGCTCCTCATGTGATCCAGGTTCCTTCCCTCTGACCTCTTCCCTCCTCTCAGCCAGGAGCTGTCTTTCCCTGATTGACTTTCATGCCCTATACAGCGTTCAGGCTAACTCTGATGGATTATTCTGTTTGGGCAAGGTTAGTTCCTCCTGTTTTATGCTCTTTTTACCCTGAATCACTCTTTCATGACACATGTAGAATTATTAAAGAATTATTCATGTTACCACTTGTTCAATGTCTATTGACTTTGATGAATTTAAGTTTCATGAGTTAGTCACTGCTTTATGTCCAACACCTAACAGTTTCCAGGACAAGCGAGGTCCTTAATTAATATCTGTGGAATCACTCTTTTCCTCTTCTCTCCCCTCTGGAAGCTAAGACTAGGCCAAGCATGAGATGAAAACTGATAATACCTCAGAAAGAATAGGGTTCTGTCAACCAGGATAGTGCAACTAGAGTGTGCATGCATGCTCAGTCATGTCCAACTCTTTGCAACCCCATGGACTGCAGCCCACCAGGCTCCTCTGTCCATGATTTCCCAGGCAAGAATACTGGAGTGTGTTGCCATGCCCTCCTCCAGGGGATCTTTCTGACTCAGGGATCAAACCCACATCTCTTTTGTCTCGTGCATTGCAGGAAGATTCTTTACCACTGAGCCACCTGAGAAGCTCCCAGCCAGGATACTGGGTTCCAATATTCACTGTGCAGCCCTAGACACATTACTTCATATTTCTAGACTTTGATTCAATGATTGGAACATAGAAAAAGCAAACTTTGACTTCTTGATTGAACTTCCTCTATAGTCTATTAATTCATTGCCTACACATAATAATACATTTATCCATCCATCCATCCATGTCTGCTTATCTGTCTTAATTACCCCCCAGTCCCATACCTGGCCAGAAAGAATCACTCCATCCATTGTTCTGTCTAAACTCCCCTTGTCCTCAGAAGATCCCAGTACATGAAGAGGACTGACTTGATGCCTCTCAGCCCACGTGTAGCCGGGGTCTGGAGCAAATAGCTAGTATTTTCACAGCAGTTCTGATTCATGTCAGTTCCTGAAAACTAACTCCTGATTTTCAAAGGAAACTCCACTTTGGTGGCTGAATAGACGCTAACATTTTCCTCTCACCAGAAGAGCACCCATGAAGGAGAAATAAAATAATAAGACTCCTTTTTCCAGAACCTCTGGAGCTTTCCAAGAAAGCACTCATTGATGGTCAACAAAGCTGATTCCAATTTTATACAACCAGTTTTTGCAGCCACTGGGAGTAAATGTGAAAGAATAAAGCAATAATACCAATACATCTTTTCATTATGACTAATGTGGATAATTGGAGAAGGAGATGGCACCCCACTCCAGTGTTCTTGCCTGGAAAATCCCATGGACGAAGGGGCCTGGTAGGCTGCAGTCCATGGGGTTGCAAAGAGTCGGATACAACTGAGCGACTTCACTTTCACTTTTCACTTTTCACTTTCATGCATTGGAGGAGGAAATGACAACCCACTCCAGTGTTCTTGCCTGGAGAATCCCAGGGACAGAGGAGCCTGGTGGGCTGCGGTCTATGGGGTCGCACAGAGTCGGACACGACTGAAGTGACTTAGAAGCAGCAATGTGGATAATATAATTCAAGAATGTAGATATCTAGGGAAATAATTTTAGAACTTAGCACAATGTGTTAAGTGGATAGATAACCTGATCTTATCATAACAGTCCCTGTAATATCCAAGAGTGAGGAGAATATAGAATACTTGCAATACTCCTTTCTACTTACTTCTTCCCAAAGGCATCTCCTGTTCAGATTCCTATCACCACGGGTGAGTTTTGCTTACTCTAGAACTTCATGCACACTGAATCACACAAAACTCACTCTGCTCTGTTTGACTTCTTTTGCTGAACCTGTTTTGATATTTGTCATGTTATTGTTTAATCAGTAGTTTTTTTAGGTATTTTTTAATTGCTTGGCATATTCTGCTGTGTGAATTATCTACAATTTGTTCATCTATTTATATGTTGACAAACATTTATTTGCATTGTTTCGGTTTGGTGTTATGCAAACAAAGCTATTATGAATATTTATGTATAAGTCTTTTATGAATGTATGTTTTTATTTCTCTTAAATAAGTATTTAGAAACGAAGCTTCATGGTCATAGCAGAGAAGTATGGTTAACATTGTAAGAAACTGCCAAATTGTTTCCTAAATTGACTGTGTCATTTGCATTCCCACCAGCATTGTGTGAGGCTTCCAATTGTTCCACATCCTTATCATGCTTGTTTTAGTCACTTACTTATCTTTAGCCATTTTCATGATCTGAAATGGTACCTCATGGGGCTTTTTAACTTCATTTCCCTGATTAGTAATGTTGTTAAGCATGCTTTTTGGTATTTATACATTTTACTTGACAATAAATGTTGAGTCCATCTCTGGATTCTTTATACAGTTCCATTGATCTATATGTCTATTACATGACAAAGCCATGCATTTTGATGGATGGACATTTGTAGTCTATGTCTTGAAATCAGATAATGTGGGGCCCTCAATTTTGTTCTTTTCCAAGATTGTTTGGTTTAGTTTATGTTCTTTGTATTTCCATATAAATGTTAAATTTGGCCTGTTGATTTCTCCCCAAAAAGTTAACCAGGATTTTTATTGGGATTATAAGAACTCAATAGCTTAACTTAAGGGGACTGATATGTTTTAAAGAATGTGTTATCCAATGTATAAATCCTGTATATCTCTTCATTTATTTACATCTTTTTGAAAATTTCTCTGGATTATTCTATAGTTTTCAGTATAGACATCTTGAACATTTTTGTTAAATATATTTCTAATACTTTATGACTTATATGCTATTATGAGTTTATTTTTTACTTTATTTCCAATTGTTTGGTGATGGTATACAGAAATAAATTGATTGGCCTTATATTCTGTGGCATTGCTAAAATCACTTAATTCCAATATATTTTTGTGTAAATTCCTTAGATATTTCTACATAGGGACACTGAAACTATCTGTCATGGTCTGAGTGATTGTTCATGCATAGAATTTCTTCAGGGAGGCTTCAATTCTACTCTTAAGGTCTTTCAACTATTGCATCAGACCCACCCAGCTTATCTAGGATATTCTCCCCTATACAAAGTCATTTAATTAGGAACATTAGTCACATCTACCTCTATGCAACACCTAGATTAATGTTTGAATAACTAGGGATTGTGGCCTAGCCAAGCTGACACGTCAGAAGATCATTCCAGACCTATTCAAATTTTCTTCATGTGTTAGTTTTTGTCACTTGATTTCCAAGGAGTTTGTCCTTTTACTATAAGTTGTAGAATTTATTGTTATGAAGTTGTTTATGATAACTGCTGATTATCTTTTTTGTAATAATCTAATACCTATCATATGTGGAACATTTTCTATCCATCTTCAGTATACACAGCAATGTCACCATGTGTATAAAGATGCTCAAGACACAACTAAATAATAACGATATTTTTTAAACCCTAGGATTCATCTCTGATTTCTTGTGTTATCTCACACAGATAATTCCTTCCAAAGTCCTCAAGTTCTGTACTAAGAATGAAATCACTTCTCATTTTTTCATTACCTCCAGTGTTCTTATCCTAGTTGGAGTCAGCATTATTATTCCTCTGAGCCACCGCAAAAGTCACCTGTCTTGTCTCTTTCTTCTTATCTCGTGCCACAACCCCTTATCAGAACTGCAGCAATCATATCAAGACATAAATAACATTATGCTCTCTCTTTACTGAAATTATCAAATCTCATCCCATTTCAGAATAAAATCCAAAGTCCTTACTGTCCTAAAAATATTCCATGCTATGGTTCTTAATATTTTGCTATTCTCAACATCTCTCACTCTCTTTTTCACTACATTGCAGGAATATTGACTTTAAAATTAACATTTAATTGGACTAAATTTGAAATATAAATAAATAAAATTACAACTTAAGTACACAGCTCAATAAACTTTCACTAGCTAAATAGCCATCTAACCAATACACAGATGAAGAAATAGCTTGTTACCAGCATCCCAGTGGTCCATCCTATCGTGCCCCCTCCCAGTCACTAGCTACCCATAAATAGAACCACTCTCCTGACATCTAACACCACAGATTAGCTTTCCTTATTTTGAAATCCATAAAAAGGAAATCATACAGTAGAAATTCTTTATTGCCTGAATTTTTTTTCCTTCAAGATTGTGTTAGTGAGCTTCACTCATTTCCCAGTGTATAATTGTGGATCATAGTTTAGTTCGTTCTCATTGTATAGTTTTTCACTTCCAGAATATACCATTATTTATGTATTTTTATTTACTGTTGACAGCCGTTTTACTAGTTTCCAGTTTAAAAAAAAAATTTAAGTGGTGCTACTGTGAACATTCGTGTTCATATATTTTTGTTACAATATGCATATACCTCTGTTGGGTGCTCTGCTCTAGTAGATACTGCTAATTTTTCCAAAATTTTAATACAACTTTTATTCCTGTCAACAGTATATAAAAGTTTTAACTGTTCTACACACTAAGCAATCTTGATGGTGTCTTTTTCACATTAGTCATTTAAGTGGTGATATGGAGATAATACGATTTCAACTTTCAATTCTCTTGTGATTGATGAGATTGAGCACGTTATTATACATTTATTGGAAATTTGAAAATACCCTTCCATCAACTGCCTGTTCAAGTTGTTTGGACAGTTTTCTATTTCTGCTTCTTGTTTTTGTTGATCTGTAGGAGTGTGTGTTTGAGTGTGTTGGGTTGGGGGGGCGCTGGTTCTAGACACAAGTTCTTTGTGAGATATATGTATTATAAGTAGCTTCTCCATCTCTGTGGCTTGCGTTTTTACAATCATAATGGTGTATTTTAAAAACCAGAACTCTTATAATTATGCTTTTTATGCCTTGTTTGTGGACTCTTTGCTGTTGACAGGATCATGAAGATTTTCTTTCCCTTTTTTTAGACTCTGTCATTTTACCACTCAAATGTAGATCCATCATCAAAAGACAGCAGCATTCTAGACTTGAGCACTACTTCCCATCATGTATCTGAAAGTATGACTTTTCAAACCTTGAAATAGGTAGAAAGATAGCTGAAAGTGTCACTTTTATTGTTGGGTTTCTATTTTTTAAACTAAATATTAATTTCACTTACTTTAAAATAAAATGATTTTTAAATTTAATCCCTTGAACAGGTAATAAAATCATCTTTCAAAAAGAAAAAAATGTAGATCTATAATCTACCCAGAACTAATTTTCATTTAAGATATAAGGTAGAGGTCAAGATATATACAAACCCAAATTCTGCTGAAAGACCAAGAATATTTGAAGAAAGTACATTAATCCCTATATCCCCCTGCCTCACTCATCACACACACATATTAAATCCTTTCAGAGGAAACAGAATTGTGGTTATTCACCCTAAAGCTGCCAAACTAGAGTTTTTAGTGCAAAGAGAGGATCTAGCAAGTGTTTTCAAGAACCGAGTGAGACATCAGATTACCACGAAATGGTGGACAAGCCCCTTTGATCTCCTGCCAGGCTGAGCCCAGAATAAAAGGACCCTGCTCCAAGCTTCTTCACTGCATTTGAATTCCACAAGCCTGGAACAACCCAGAGAGGCAGGTGAGCAGTGAGACTCTGCTCTGTGGGAAAGGAAGCCCTCCAGGATGCCATCGATAGGTTCTGGTAGGAGGGAATGAGAAGGTTGTATAGAGCCATGGGTTGGGATGGAATACAGAAAAAGAAAGACAGATGACAGAAACAGCAATCAGTTCAGTTCAGTTGCTCAGTCGTGTCCGACTCTTTGCCACCCCATGAACTGCAGCATGCTAGCCCTCCCTGTCTATCAACAACTCCCAGAGTTCACTCAGACTCACGTCCATCAAGTCAGTGATGCCATCCAGCCATCTCATCCTCTGTCGTCCCCTTCTCCTCCTGCCCCTAATCCCTCCCAGCATCAGGGTCTTTTCCAATGAGTCAATAGGAACAGATAAATAAAACAAACCAGAAAACAAAAACCAGCTGGGAGAGACCTCGAGCAGGGAGAAGTGTGATACAGAAAGTTGGGGTCTGAATCAGGTGTCAGTAAACTACAGCTCACCTATTTTGGGAAATAACATTTCATTGGAATACTCTCACGCTCATCTGTTTACATATTACCTATGCTTGCTTTTAGTTTTAGTATTTTTTATTGATGTATAGTTGTTTTACAATGTTGTGTTAATTTCTGCTCTAGAGCAAACAAATTCAGTTATACATATGTATATATTCTTTTTTTATATCCTTCTCCATTAAGGTTTGTCATAGAATATTGAATATAGTTCTGTGTTATACACTAGGACCTTGTTATTTATCCATTCTATAAATAGAAGCGTTTATTTGCTAATCCCAACATCCCACTCCCTCCTTCCCGCAAGCCTCTCCCCCTTCACAACAACCAATCGGTTCTCTATGTCTTTGATTTTCTGTTTCACACATATGTTCATTTGTATCATATTTTACATTCCTCATATAAGTGATGTCACATGGCATTTGTCTTTTTCTATCTGACTTTCTTCACTTAGTATGAAGTGAAGTTGCATCAGTCTAGTTGCATCAGTGATTCTTACCTATGCCTGCTTTTATGTCACAATGGCAGAGTTGGAGAGTTGTGACAAAGCCTGGTCAGAAAAGCCTAAAATTTTTATTACCTGGCCCTTAAGAGGAAAAGTTTGCTGACTGCTGTTCTAAAACAGAAAATAATTTGAGATGAATGTGATTAAAGTTACAGATGAGAAAGCTCCAGATCAGCCTACAGAAAGCTGGTAAAGCTGAGGCCAGAACTTAGCTTACATAGCCCCCAGGCTTTATTCTTTCTTATGCTCCACCTTGAATCTTCCTATTGTTTCAAGGTCAAGCTTTCGACTCCAGGCCAGAGCATGGTGAGTTATCTAGTGAGGACCTGGGCCAGATGCCTGCCTAGGGTTTCCTACTGACTCTGACTCTGCTCTGGATTCTGATTTTAAGACAGCCAATGCAAAGGGGCAGTAATTATCCTTGAAGAAGCAGTGATCAAGTTTAAAGTAGTCAGGAATAATACAAAGGACTAGAGATGCTGCCAAAAATGGCAAACTAAGGGGAAAAAAATGCCTCAGCAACAGATAGGGGCACAGTCTCCGAGAAAGAAACTACTCCATGGTATCTGGGAACAATATAAGCTAAACTCTCCAAATTCATCTCTCTGCTTCAACACGTCTTATAAACTTTAGCAAGCACTCTCGTGTCCTCCCAAGCTTCTTTTCTTCAAACTGACTAAAGACATTTTGTCTTTTATTTTCAAGCACATTTCCCAAACCCATTCTTTTCCCTGGCTCTTTGCAGAGTGAACATGCTCCTTTTAAAGGAAAGAGTACACAGTCCAAATACCAGTGCTCAGGTGCAGCAGAGTAGGCACTGGCAACTGCAGGCCAGCCCCCAAGAAAAGTCCTTTTTTGGCCACTGCGATCTGTGGAGGCTCCTGTAGGGTGGGAAAAATAGGGAGGAAGTACAATAGGGTGGTCATAGCGTTGATCTTAAAGACAAAAGTAATAAGTGACAGTACTTCTCTCTTGTGCTAGTTTGGAAATAATCTCCACTGATGTTGTCTCATTCTCAGTTCAGTTCAGTTCAGTCATGTCCGACTCTTTGCGACCCCATGAATCGCAGCACGCCTGGCCTCCCTGTCCATCACTAACTCCCGGAGTTCACTCAGACTCACGTCCATCGAGTTGGTGATGCCATCCAGGCATCTCATCCTCTGTCGTCCCCTTCTCCTCCTGCCCCCAATCCTTCCCAGCATCAGAGTCTTTTCCAATGAGTCAATTCTTCGCATGAAGTGGCCAAAGTACTGGAGTTTCAGCTTTAGCATCATTCCTTCCAAAGAAATCCCAGGGCTGATCTCCTTTAGAATGGACTGGTTGGATCTCCTTGCAGTCCAAGGGACTCTCAAGAGTCTTCTCCAACACCACAGTTCAAAAGCATCAGTTCTTTGTCTCATTCTAAAGGGCTTTTTTTTCTTTCTTTCAATTTATCTTCGGTCAAAGAAAAATGTCCTGTCAGCAGCAGCAATAGTACAAAGTCCCCTTCCAGCCTTCTACCCAGGTTCCTGTGAACTGCCCTCCCCAGGTTCCTTCATGTGGTTCTCCCAGGTTCCTGCGCCCTGCATTCCCCAAGTCACTGTCACCTGCCCTCCCCGGGTATGCTGCCCTCCCCAGGTTTCTTGGTACTGCCCTCCCTGAGCTCCTGAACCCTGCCCTCCCAAGCCATGTCCCCCTTCCCCGCCAGCAGGAATACCTGCCAAAGCAGAAGTGACACCTCTGAAGCCACCCTCCACCACCTGATCATGAAGACACCGCATCCAGCACCATCCCCTCACTTCCAATAAAATGAGAAGACACTGCCTCTCTTCAGACTCAAGGAGAAAGGTATCATTACAGTGTATTGGATTTTCCTCTCCAATACCCTCCTCCCAGCTCTTCCACCAGGAGATTGCATGGTGTGGCCAGAAGTGCCATGCTCTCCAACTCTTCCCTAGAGGCCAGACCTGTTCCTGCCCTTCTCCTCCACTCCTTCCACTCCTTCTCCACCTTGTCCAGGTCAGGACAAGGCCTTGGTCAGGACAAGGCCACACTTTCTACCTGCTGTCTCCTCTACCATGCTGCCCCCGGCTGGTCACATGAGGTACCTACAAGGACACAGACATTCTTGTCCACCAGTTGGCCTCACTAGGAGTTGTAGTTGCAAACGGTAAAGTTTTCCAGGAGCAAACAGAGCTGAAAAATTAACAACAACAAAATCTGCTTAAGCCAATCAGAAACTCTCCAGACTTCTTCAGAGCGGACTCCACACTCCTCAGTGAAGACAATGAACTTTTCTGTTTGTCTTTCCTTCCTACACTCCCCACAACCCCTAACAAAGCTCACCCTGCCTGCTAGACTCCGAGTCCATTAAAAATTTTCCAAACTATTTGATGGTCTTTCCTTCATGCTTCTCAAAAAAATATCTTATTCCCTTATTTGCCCTGTCTCTGTGTTATCGAAAGTCAGGGTATGGCTGCTCTCTCCTCAAAGCCAATAAAGAGGCCAGGTTTGTGCAAAACAAAGTTTGCTTTATTTTGGATGCTGGCAACTGGGAGTGGGGGCGGTGAGGGACATAAAGGCCCATTCTCCCCATCCGCTGACTGCCCCCTTTCTACTCGAACAACGGGGGGTGGGGTGATGAAAGGTTTTATAGACAGAGGGAGGGGCTGCTTGCAGAAACAGCAGTCAGCCTTGACAGTCATCTTGAAATTGGTCATCAGTGGTCTGACCAGCATCAGCTTTGCTGTTTTAGGTGCAGTTAACCTTCAGTTCCAGGGTCAGTTTGTTTCCAGTTCTTTGAGGCCAATTCTCAGAATTATGACAGCTTATGTTGGTTGGAGAAGGCAATGGCACCCCACTCCAGTACTCTTGCTTGGAAAATCCCACGGATGGAGGAGCCTGGTAGGCTGCAGTCCATGGGGTCGTGAAGAGTCAGACACGACTGAGCGACTTCACTTTCACTTTTCACTTTCATGCATTGGAGAAGGAAATGGCAACCCACTCCAGTGTTCTTACCTGGAGAATCCCAGGGACGGGGGAGCCTGGTGGGCTGCCATCTATGGGGTCGCACTGAGTCGGACACGACTGAAGCGACTTAGCAGCAGCATGTTGGTGGGTACAGTCTGGTCATCATGTAGTTAACTTATTTCGCCTGGTAGGGGCTTCAGTATCTATAAAACAGCTCACCAGATATGGCTCAGAATATTACTGATAGCCCTTGAGGAGGAACTAAGGGTCCTTAACTATGGATCAATGATTACATTATTATTATTTGGTCTCCTTTGACTGTTTTCCTTTGTTTCTGCATTTTCTACCTCTTGTGATTAAACTTATTCTTTGGCTAAAGTTTCTCCACAGAAAAAAGGCAGGCTGAGGACACAGCGGGGAGAAGGCCAAGCCGTAGGATCCTGCTCCATTTCTCTACTCTCTTACTGGGGTTGGGAGAAGGACACAGAGGGACAAGTCTGGGCCTGAGAAAAGAAGCTTCTGAGACTGAGTGGAAAATCACTGGGACCTCCAGAGAGCCACTAGGGGGCAGGCATGCGAGGTCCCTGAGTCAGAGACAGCACAGTAACACAGGTGAGGAAACATGAAGGAAGTTCTCCTCGGGGTTTAGCCTCAGCTTGCTGGGAGGTTACTCTATCAATCAACTACTTCACTAGTCAGTCTCTGTACTTCTCTCAATAAACATTGATTCGTGTCAGTAAAGTGTCTTGCACTGCTAAGACCTAGAGGAAAAAAAGAAGGAGATAGAAGCTTTCTGGAGAAGACTGCTCAGTGGTCTGCTGGGAAGGCACGGATGTACCACATGGACCATTAGATTGCATCTGACAAAGGCACATCAGTGGGGATGTACACTCTCTCACCCAGGGCTGAGGGAATGTATGAAACCCACAGAAGACGAGGAACCAAGTACATCGGGGATGACTCCTTGATTTCTTAACCGGGCTCCATCACTGGCTGCTTATGTAACCCAGGCAAGACCTTCTTTGAAGCCAATCACATTCCGTGATTATGGATTTTTTAATCTAATCATAGTCCATGAATATCCCAATTTTCATTTTCCCACCAATTGCACCACGCTGCTGGATCACAAGGTGAGTGCTTTTTGTGAAGCAGACTAGGGTGAGGTTTCCACTTCTTTATGTTGAGTTATTGGGCATAAGAAACCTTCTCCTGGTCCCCTGTCCAGTCCAGGAATACTTCATGGTGAAATGAAAGAAAAAGGATGCACTGTCCCTGTGTGAAGCCAGGAGGAGAACAAAAGACAGGGTAAACTTGCATGAGAGGGTAAACACATTCAAAAGTTTTAGAGACATAATCCCCTCTCTATCATCCCTGGATGATTTCTGTGACTACCTACGCACCCTAGCTGGGCTTGTGAAGCCACTCAGTCGTGTCCGACTCTTTGCGACCCCACGGACAGTAGCCTGCACCAGGCTCCTCCGTCCATGGGATTTTCTAAGCAAGAGTACTGGAGTGGGTTGCCATTTCCTTCTCCAGGGAATCTTCCTGACCTAGGGATCGAACCCAGGTCTCCCGCACTGTAGACAGACGCTTTACCATCTGAGCCACCAGGGCATGTTAATCATAGTCTTTGAAGAAAACGATCCTGCATTATGTAAGTGGACCTCATTCTATGAGTTGAAAGCCTAAATACAAAAGAAGCCCCTGGAGTTGAAGAGGTTTAAAAAAAAATTAAGAGGTTTTTAAAAAAACAAAACCCATGGACTATACATTCCACGGAATTCTCCAGGCCAGATAGAATACTGGAGTAGGTAGACTTTCCCTTCTCCAGGGGATATTCCCAACCCAGGGATTGAACCTAGGTCTCCTGCTTTGCAGGAGGATTCTTTACCAGCTGAGCTTTGAGGGAAGCCCAAAGGTTGGCCTGCTGCATTGGCCAGGAATCGAACCTGGGTCAGCTGCTTGAAGGCAGCTATGCTCACCACTATATCACCAATGCTGAAGAAAACATGATCCTACATCATGTAAGTAGAGCTCATCCTATGAGTTGAAAGCCTGAATACAAAAAAAGATTGACCTGTCCCAAGGGAATTCTATGACCAGGCTGCAAGTGTGCTCAAACTGCAAACTTCCCTGGGTTTCCAGCCAGCCTGCCTGCTCTGCAGGTTTTGGACTTGCCGCCTCCATGATCACATGAGCCAACTTCTTAAAAATATACATATTCACTTCCTACTCATTCTATTTCTCTGGACACTCCTGACATACGCTTATTCAAACTGCAGGATGCAGAGACAGGGGCTTGGCTAGAGGTTTAAAGAGAACCGTTGGACATGGCACAGAAGCAGAAGCACAGGGGGTGTGGAGGGTTGAAGAGACTGAATGGCGTGACCCAGCCTCCCAGAACCCATTGCTGTGCCGCCCCTCCACATTGGGTTTTCACACTCAGTCCACTGCTTTGTTGGAGCACGAGGAGACGACAGTGGACTGACGTGCACGTGAAACACCGGTCTCATACCGGCTGTCCTTTCTGCACAGAAGGAAATGCCATTGCACACCACCTGCTGACAAAGGAGGATCTTCTATACAAAGAAGGGGTTTGACAGGTGTTTCAGGAAGTGGAGAGCTATACCTGGAGCTGGCAAGTCACGGTGGATTCCAGGTATTGTCCCAGCCTGGGCTGAATCCATCATGAAAGGGCTAGGGCTGGAGTCTCTTCAGCCCACTTGGCTTTATCCTCACAGGTCAGGTGTGCTTGGAATTTCAGGTTAAGTGAAATAGCTCCAATGGATGTGAAGAGCCTGATATGCCAACCCGGGCTCCCTCTAGAGTTACAGACAGGGGATGCCCAAGAGTGACTTTCTCAGGGCAGAGAGAGGGGCCATTTATAGGAAAAAAAAAAAATACTCCTACAATCCTTCCTCAGCAGCTGCTGCAAGTGCAGGGTCCTGGGATGCAGCAGATTTGCCAGAACCCCTGATGGGAAGGTTGCCCCTGAGGGTAATGGTAGAGCTGTGGTGGTTTAATTAAGAAGGTGTCAATATCAACAACAGAAGATCTTCTCTTGCTTATAGATTATTTTCAAACAAGAAAGATGTCTTAAACAGAGTGAAAAAGTCAGAAAGAGAAAAATAAATGTCTCAAATTAACGCATGTATGTGGAATCTAGAAAAATGGTACTGATGAAGCTATATGCAAAGCAGAAATGGAGACACAGATGTGGAGAACAAACATATGGACACCAAGGGGAGATGGGGGTGAGGTGAGATGAATTGGGAGATTGGGATTAGCATATATTCACTATTACATATAAAACAGGTAACTAATGAAAAGCTACCATATAGCACAGGGAACTCTACTCATTGCTCTGTGGTGACTTAATGGGAAGGAAATCCAAAAAGTACACACACACACACACACACACACATATGGGTATCCCAGGTGGCACTGGTGGCAAACAGTCCTCCTGCCAGTGCAGGAGATGCTAGAGACCACCAGTTCAATCCCTGGTTGAGAAGATCCCCAGGGAGAAGGAAATGCATCCCATTCCAATATTCTTGCCTGAGAAATCCCATGGGCAGAGGAGCCTGGCGGGTTATAGTCCATTGGGTCGCAAGAATCAGACACAACTTAGCGACTGAACAACAACAAAATATATGCATACATTTATTCCTTCTTTTTGGATTGTTTTTGGATTCACGAAGCTGATTCACTTTGCTGTACAGCAGAAATTAACACAAAATTTTAAAGCAACTATACTCCAATAAAAATTTTCAGAAGAATAGAAAGATGTCTTAGCAGCAGCAACAATGCAAAATCCCATGCTGGCCCCCTCCCCAGGACCTTAAGCCTTGCCCTCCCAAGCTGTATCCCCCACCCCCAGCCAGCAGAACTGTCCCCCTATGCAGTGCCCCTCCCCCAGTCAGCAGGAATCCTGCCAAAGTAGAAGCGACACCTCTGAAGCCACCCTCCACCCTCTGATCATAAAGACACTGCACCCCCCTGCCCAGCATCGTCCCCTGACTTCCAGCCAAAGCACGGAACACGAACAACTGAGAAGGCATGGCCTCTCTTCAGACTCAAGGAGAAAGATATCATCACAGTGTATTGGATTTTCCTCTCCAAACCCACTCCTCCCAGCTCTTCTACCAGGAAACTGCATGGTGAATACAGAAGTGCCATGCTCTCAAACTCTTCCCTAGAGATCAGACCTGTTCCTTCTCTGCTGTGGTCAGGATAAGGCCAGACTTTCCACTTGTAGTCTCCTCTACCATGCTGCCCCCTGCTGGTAATATTAGATTCCTACAAGAACACAGATTTTTTTTTTTTTTTTTTTTTTTCTCAATTGGCCTCCCTGGTGAAGCAACAACTTTGTAAGAATTTCCAGGAGGGGCATTGGTGGTTCAGTGGTAGAATTCTCATCTCCTACAAGGGAGATCTGGGATTGATTCCTGGCCGATGCACTGTGCTCAAGTTTGTTTTGGAGAAGAGCATGGCAACCCAGTCCAGTATTCTTGCCTGGAGAATCCCACGGACAGAGGAGTCTGGCCGGCTACAATCCATAGGGTTGCAAAGAGTCAGACAGGATTGAACTGACTTAGAACACATGCACCAGGAACAAACACAGCTGAAAAATTAAAAAAAAAAAAAAAAGCACCATCTGCTTAAACCAATCAAGATTTCCCCAGAGTTCAGAGCACAACTTCTCCCAGCTCCTCTGCCAGGAGACTGCATGGTATAGACAAAACTGCCATGTTCTTAAACTCTTCCTTATCCCCAGCCCACAGGAGCGCCCCACTGTGCAGCACTCCCTGTTCCATCAAGGCTCACACACTGAAGCTGCCCTCCCTGACTTGTTCATAAAGCACCTGAATTCTGTTCCCTATTACCATACACTCTATTTTAATCCAAAAACTTGAATTACATTCAGCCCCAGAAGAAACTACTTCCCCCAGGCTGAAAGTGGATCATGAAAGTCCACAGTTAATCCAAACAGAGATCGTGAAAGTCCACAGTTAATCCAAACAGAGAGCGGAGGGTGGTCAGATGTGTTCTCAGGGAGCTCCTGGGAACCTGGGCAGGAGTGTGCTTCTCTAGGACCATCACCTTAGCAGGCAGAATACTGCCACTCTCCTGTTGCTACACCCTCTTCCCACAGTGCTCTCAGTCTCTTACCAGCAGCTTTCACCTCTGGAGGCCAAAGAAAAGTCCCACAAAGAGAAGGAAACATGAGCTTTCCTTCAAATTTCCTACAGAGAAAAAAAACAGGATTATTATTAAAAATAATATCACTGAAGAACATTGAAGCCGCCTGTCTTCCCCACTGTGCACACCCCATCTCTTATTGCTAGTTAGGCTCTTTCCAGGACCGACCCTGCAGCCTCCACCCCCAATCCTGCTGACTCATGACCCAGCCTCTCTGTTTGAGCTATTAAAAATAATATCACTGAAGAACATTGACTTTTGCTCAGTTAATGCCCAGACCACTGTGGCTAAGTTTAGAGGGGTGGGGAATGGCAAAAGTTACAAGAAAGAGATAGTGTCTTATCCAGGGAAAACAGACACAGGGAAATGACTTGGAATGCCTTCCTCCTGGGGGCCCCCATCTGGTGAATCTCCAAAATGAGTTCTACCCTCAGCTCCTCAGCCTCCTTCCTAGAGAAAGACCCATTGAGTTGAGATGGTGAAGCTCATTGGCAAGGGTGCTACTGAACAACTGAGGATGTGCAGGCTTCCTTTTATTTAGATTTAGATTATTATACAACACTGAACAGAAGAGATTTGAGTTGGGCACTTTGCACACCTGTGACAGTGACAACTTCAATGAAGGCAGCAACAGTGAGAGAGGTGTTCGCTGGGCTCCCAAACACCAGCCTGGGTCAAGGACCTGTGATTTGGGAAATAGAACTGGCAGATCCCAGCGGCACATTTGGTGCAGTTGAGTGAGAGGCAGGAGGCTAGGATGATCTCAGGTTTCAGGTCTTGGTGAAGAGAGATGCTATTCACAGAGTTGGAGCACACAAGAGAAGCATGTTAAAAAGATGCAGAGGGTGATGAATTCTGTTTGAGGAACCAAAGTATATCTAATGGAAAGAGGCGGGTAGAAGAGGCCAGAGAAATGGGACACCATCTAGGTAACAGAGGAACCCACGGGGTGTTGTTATCATTTAGTCGCTAAGTGATGTCCAATAGTTTTGCTACGCCAAGGACTGTAGCCTGCCAGGCTCCTCTGTCCATGGGGTTTCCCAGGCAAGAATACTGGAGTGAGTAACCATTTCCTCTTCCAGGGCATCTCCCCGGCCCAGGAATCAAACCCAAACCTCCTACACTGATAGGCAGATTCTTTACCACTAAGCCACCTGGGAAGACCAACTCAAGGGGATATGGGGTTTTAAAAAGAGAGAGAGAGAGAAAAGACACAACAGTGTCAAATACTGCAGTAAAGTCAAATTGGGTAAAGAGCAAACTATGTCCATGAAGATGTCGTGGAACTAATATACACCTAATACACAACATATAAGCAAAAATACGTAAAAATCACCATTGGGAATTGATGCACAATGAAAGGGGAAGATTGTGTTTCCCGCGGGCCACAGGAGAGGAAGAACTGGCTCTCTGGGCTGTGTAAAATCCAATCCAAGAGGGCCACCTACAGGTGAAATCCCAGCGGAAAGAACCTGGAGGAGAACTGCTCAACCCTTGGGTGTGTAGGAGTGGGAGGCAGGTATGCTTGCCAATACTGAATAATGCTGCAGTTAAAACCTCAACAAGGTGGGTGACAGAAGTGGCTGAAGAACATATTCAAGTTTCCCACCCGAGAAAAGGTCACTTAACCACCTGCCAAATACAGAGAGCCTCTATGTCAGTGCAGAGCAGTATCAATCAGATAAGAACCATCCTGCCCCTCGTCTCTTCTCCCTTTTCAAACCCTCCCCCAGAAACCAGAGGTGGCCAGGTGAGTGAGGAAGGGGAAGGGAAATTCTGAATACAGAAATAGAGAAGATGCTCTCCTTTCTGGTCCCAAGTGGGAAAGAGAAGGAAATATAATGTTCTGGGAAGTGCACCTTCCGATTACTGAAATAAGATTGTTTAGGGACTTCCCTGGTGGCCCAGCGGTTAAGAATCCGCCTCCCAGTGCAGGGGGCACAGGTTCAATCCCTGTTCAGGGAAATAAGGGCCCACATGCCACAGGCAACTAAGCCCATCAGCCTTGACTACTGAACCCATGCCCCACAACTAGAGAGAAGCCTCATGCTGCGACTAAGAACTGCTGCAGCCAAATAAATAAATAAGTAAATTTTTGTTTACTAAAATAGGAACCAAATAATTCCTTATTGTCTAAGCAGGATCCTAAAAGTTAATGGCATCTGCTAGAGATTCCATCCCAAGAGGAAGGAAAGAGACAATCCCACAGAGAGAATTTGAAGAGGCACCAAGGGAAGGAGTAGAGCTCTTTTCTGACTTTATCCTATGAGTCCTGCTTATTCAGTAAGAATCCCATGAGAGACAGGGAAAGAGAGAGAAGAAAAGAGTGACTTCACCTAGAAAGCAGAAAAGGGGGAACCAAGTGAATTTAAAAATTCGGACACACAGCAACACGGGTGGGCCTAGACTGTGTCACACTGAGTGATGTAAGCCAGACAGAGAAGGAGAAATACTGTGTGATATCCCTTACATGTGGAATCTAAAAAGAAATGATGCAAATGAACTTACCTACAAAACAGAAAGATACTCACAGGCTTAGAAAACAAACCTAGGGTTGCTGGAGGGGGGATAGAGAAAGGGATAGTTAGGGAGTTGGGAAGGTCATGTACACACTGCTGTATTTAAAATGGATAATCAACAAAGACCTATTGTATAAGCGCATGGAACTCTGCTTAATGTTATGTGCCAGCCTGGATGGGAGGGGTTTTGTGGGAGAATGGATACATGTTTATGTATGATGGAGCCCCTTTGCTGTTCACCTGAAACCACCACAGCATTGTTAACCGGCTATTCTTCAGTCACTAGCCCATATCTGACTCTGCGATCCCATGAACTACAGCACTCCAGGCTTCCCTGTTCTTCACCATCTCCTGGAGTTCACTCAAACTCACCTCCATTGAGTCAGTGATGCCATCCAACCATCTCATCCTCTGTCTTCCCCTTCCCCTCCTTGATCTCAACCTTTCCCAGCATCAAGGTCTTTGCCGATGAGTCAGCTCTTCATATCAGGTGGCCAAAGTATTGGAGCTTCAGCTTCAGTCTCAGTCCTTCCAATGAATATTTAGTGTTGATTTCCTTTAGGATTTTGGTTTGATTGCCTTGCTGTGCAAGGGACTCTCAAGAGTCTTCTCCAGCACCACAGTTCAAAAGCATCAATTCTTTGGGTTTACCACAATACAAAATAAGAAGTTTAAAGTTTGGGGAAAAGAAAAGATTTCCCCGGCCTGGTACAATATCCAGAGCTATGGGGCCTGCAGGCTCACAAGGAGAAATCATTGAATGGTCCCCTGACTTTTCTGGCCTTAGTGAATGTTTACAGTACTAACTTTTATCACTAACATTTATATCAACTCTCCTTCCTCAAAACTGAAATCATCCATTAACAGCTAATATTGAAATACCTAATCTTCCTAGATTAGACGACCAGGAACTCTGGCTGGAAGACAGGAAAAAATAATATGGAGAAGGAATTTCAGAGTCAAAATCAGGAGGTGAGAGAGAGGGAGAGATCAGAGACAGAGGCAAAGAGAGATCTAACAAGCCAAGTGATGACAAAGCCAGGAATGCACTGAAAAAATAATAACCCATATGTAAAGAAGACTTTTACTGGGGGCTCTTCATACGTAGAGGCTTACTGAATTTTCACAACCTACAAGTATTATGAGGCAGGATGACGGATGGCAGTGCAGGCTTTGCACTTGGAAATATGCCTGGTATGTTATAAGCTCTCAGTATAAATCACATATTATCCTAAGATGGGTGCTATTATTTTCACACTTTATTGTTGAGAGAATTGGAACTTAAAAAGTTTAAACCAGTTACTAAATGTCATTTCTGCTCCCCAGATGTCTCAGCAGTAAAGAATTCGCCTGCAGTGCAGAAGACTCAGGAGATGCAGGCTCAGTCCCTGGGTTGGAAAGATCCCCAGGAGGAGGGCATGGCTACCCACTCCAGTATTCCTGCCTGGAGAATCCCATGGACAGAGGAGCGTGGCAGGCTGCAGTCCACAGGGTTGCAATGGAAGTGACTGAGTACACACATATAAGGGTCGTTTATTAAGTACGAAAGCAGGACTTGAACCCAAGGCTCTGGATCCAAGGTCCTCGTTCTTAACCTGGGGGCTTTGATGCCCCTCATTTCCCCTTCCAGCCACTTTCCTTCTGAGATCCAGCCCCTCAACAAGTCTGTTCTCTCTCTGATGACCTAGAGGTATGGGTTTGGGGTGGAGGTGGGAGGGAGGCTCAAGAGAGAGGGGACATATGTATACTTATAGCTAATTCACATTGTTGTACAACAGAAATAACACAACGTTGCAAGGCAATTATCCTCCAATTAAAATTTTAAAAAAATTTTAAAAAGAAACCTGTTTTGTGTTTCATCTCAGGAGTGCCTTGCTGCTAGCTAGCTGCCAACCAAACTCTAACCCAAACATAAGCAGATACCTATTAGTAAATGTAACCCTTTAAAGAAGGGGTTTAAAGACTAAAAAGATGATGGACAAATGTCCAGCTGACAATCCAATGAGTGATAGACTTTTATTTAGTGGTAATTTCTTAAGCAAGAAATAGGAGAGAGGAGAAAGGAGAGAGCGGAAGATGACAACAGCCGGTAGAAATCATTACGTCTTCTCTCATCACTGTCACAAATGACTGGCTCCTCCATATCCACTTGCTAGCTCTGGTCCAGAGCTGAACAGCAGGTGGAGCTGGGATTCTTGAGATGGGTGTAAGAGCTGCTTTTCAATGGCTTTGAAGAGACAGAGCTCTTGAACAAACTGAAGGAGGTAAGAAAATGAAGATTGGGCTACACCAAGACAATGCATCCAACACCAATTATCCCAGGGGCAGGGGGCTCAATTCTGGTCCACCCTGGACTTTCATTTAGGTTCATTTGGGTTTTATGACATTCTTTATCCACTGTGAATACCAAGTAAACCCTGCACTGGGACTCCCCATCCTCCCTAGTATCTTTACTCTTCTCTTCCCCAGTCCTCTCTTTCTGGACCAGCTCACTCTCATCCACTCAGTAAACATATATTGGGCTGAAGTGAACTCAAGCTCTCAGGTCTGCCCAGCAGCACAAGAGTCAGAGCCATCTTTCCAATAACCACTCAAGATGCTCTACTGCAAACACAAAACTCTTAGATTCAAACTCATTTTCTTCCAACACAAACCTCTTATGTTTCCTCACTGCCCATTAACAATAGAACTTCCCCAGTGGCTCAGTGGTAAAGAAACCGTCTGCAATGCAGGAGACCCAGGTTTGATCCCTGAGTTGGGAAAGTCCCCTGAAGAAGGGTATGGCAGCCCACTCCAGCTTTCATGCCATGGAGAATCCCATCGACAGAGGAGCCTGGTGGGCTACAGTCCATGGAATCACAAAGAGTCAAACATGACTGAGCATGCACTGCACACATTAACAATGGGAGCACCGGGGAGTCCTCTTTCTTAATTTTCTTAACTTTCCACTAACAAATCCCATAAATTTGCCTCTCTGATGATGTTTGTCTCATTGGCACCCTCTTTCTTCCACACCGCCACTGCCTTCCTTCAGAGTTGGTAATTTTTCTGATTTCTTTGAAACAACCTAGTTCAACTTTCATTCCACCACTCCATTCCCCAATATACCCTACACTGCTGTCAAAAATATCTTTCAACACCTTAGGCATGATCATATCACAATTTTAGCCAAAAATCACTCATGATTCATCAGTGAATGATGATGTCCATTCATCAGTAAATGCCAAGATGAATTTCCTGGACCAGGGTTCAAGGCATCATGTGTGTCTGAGCCCTAGTTGCCTTTATTAATCCTATTACTACCCTAGACACATCCCTATTGCAACCACAAAGACCCCCTGGCCAGGTCTTTGAAAAACCAAGGAAAGAATTTCTTAGAGGCAACCTTTTCCACTCTAGTATTGGAACGGGGCTTAACCCAACAGGTCAGAACTGGTCAGGGGCATCAGACTCAATTTCTTTAGAATAGGCAAGATTTACCTTAGATTTCAAGGGATGGCCACTCCTTGATTAAAAAAAAAAAAATCATAGAATCCAGAAAACTGTGAATTTCAGGAAGAGATACTGAGAAAAAGTGCTAAGGTAATCCTTGAATTTGAACCAGGGAGTATGGAGCTTTAAAAATAGATTTTGGAATCTCATGCTAAAAACACAGGGAGGACAGGAGAGTCAAAACAGCTGTGCTAGGTCCTAGGAAACTCTCCTAGAAAGATAAACAACAGCCAAGTTCAAAGGAGTTAAGATTTAGGAGGCTAGGAGAGGAGAGAGAGACCAGGTGCCAACAGAGCTTTTCTGCCACCAGCAACAATAAGGTTCCCTGGCCTTAGAGTTCAGTACCCTTCACCATAGCCTGATTTCACCAGCATGAATTTTGAGGGTTGGGGAGAGGACGAGAGAGTGAAGGAGGTATTGATCATAGCCTATTCTCATGTTCAAAGACTTGAGTTGAGCTGGGAGCTCTGGAGCCATACAACAATTGCTACTTGATGATGTAGCAATGAGGTCACAAGTGGCTGTCTCCTTCTCTCCTCTTCCGGCTTCCTCAGAGCTGGGCAGAGGAACCAGAGGGGAAAATACACCTTCCCAGGCACAGCCATAATATCCACCTCACTCGACTACTTGTCAGCTTCAGTAACAACACAAAGGGGTGAGTTGCATGTCAACAACTAGAAATGCCCCATCTTTTACCTCTCCTTTCTGGGGAATGACCCACCACAGCCCAGGCACTGAACAAGGTTGAAATGACAGCTATGTGTGGGTGAAAGTTTCCTCTCATTCTCAGTAGCAAGAGCTAGCTACAATTCATTTGCAAGAGTGATTCTTAACCATTTTGGAGTTCAATGTAATTATCTGTCTCTTCAGAAAGTCATACTGACTTTAAAACAAAAGTAGATTTAAACATTTATTTTTATACTGTTAAAGGAAATCCAAGATGTGCCAAGTTTATCCAACTTGCAAGTATTATTAGAGACATAAGGGCTCTGTCCATATCCAGAAGTCAAACAGTCTATAGAGGAAGACTTAGCTCAGGGCAAAATTGAACAGAGGGGGAAAAGGAATTCCTCCTGAAAATCACGTTTTGTGGCTCTGACATTCATATTTTCAGAGAAACTAGAATTTCCCCGTTTATCTCCTCTTAACTTCTTCCCTCATCCTAATCAACTAGGAGAGGAGTTTCCAGAGTGGTCCATGGGAGCCCACTCATGGTGGGGATTCAACTCTTTCCATCCTCATCCCTCAAATTAAAAAAAAAATCAATTCTTAAGGTTTTGAGAGCTTAGACAGGACATAGAATTGAAATAAGTGTCCTGGGTCACTAAGCCCACTAATATATCCTCCCATTCAATTTCCAGAGGGATGGGGAGGTGTTCTTACAAGAGTTCTTTAACATGGTTGTCATGTCATGGATGCCTTTAGAAATGTGGACTTCCAAACTTATGGACTCCTCGGAATAATGTTTTGTTTTGTTTTATTTTATTTTTAAACTTTACAAAATTGTATTAGTTTTGCCAAATATCAAAATGAATCTGCCACAAGTATACATGTGTTCCCTATCCTGAACCCTCCTCCCTCCTCCCTCCCCATACAATCCCTCTGGGTCATCCCAGTGCACCAGCCCCAAGCATCCAGTATCGTGCATCGAACCTGGACTGGCGACTCGTTTCATACATGATATTATACATGTTTCAATGCCATTCTCCCAAATCTTCCCACCCTCTCCCTCTCCCACAGAGTCCGTAAGACTGTTCTATACATCAGTGTCTCTTTTGCTGTCTTGTACACAGGGTTATTGTTACCATCTTTCTAAATTCCATATTTATGCGTTAGTATACTGTATTGGTGTTTTTCTTTCTGGCTTACTTCACTCTGTATAATAGGCTCCAGTTTCATCCACCTCATTAGAACTGATTCAAATGTATTCTTTTTAATGGCTGAGTAATACTCCATTGTGTATATGTACTACAGTTTTCTTATCCATTCATTTACTGATGGACATCTAGGTTGCTTCCATGTCCTGGAATAATGTTTTTAAATGAATGAAACAAAATACCTGGGGTTATGGAAGATACTGATTACACTGGTAAATATATGGTTAAGTATGGTTCTTATGTTGAGTTTGGGCAAGGTCCCAGGACCCTAGGTTAAGAACTCCTGCTCTAGGAGCTATGGAACAGAGACAAGGATAAATGCAGAGAAAGCAAAGTAAGGGTGATGAGATCAAGAAATGTTGTCAGTAATGCACTGCAAGGACAAGAAGACAGCCCTTAGATAAGAATTTGGTCTAGATCCTGAACGTGTCCCAGGAAAGGCTTTCTTAAGAATAAGGCTGGGCACAGGGCAGGACGTGTGAGGAGCAGGAGGCCCCCCTCCCACCCTGCAATATGGTCTCCCACAAACAACCTGTCATGTATCTCTTTACAGGGCTCAGAGAATCAAGAAGGAATGTCGAGTGATGATAAAAATAAACCTGGTGAGCCCAAGAATGAGCCCAAGCAATGTGATCCCGGGTGTGAACAAAAGTGCGAAACGAAATGCCAGCCCAGCTGTTTAAAGAGACTGCTGCAGCGGTGCTCTGAAAAGTGCCAGCCACCAAAGTGCCCACCACCAAAGTGCACCCCGTGTCCCCCATGTCCCCCATCGTGCCCCCCACCCCCAAAGTGCCCTCCACCATGCCCATCGCCCTGCCCACCGCCCTGCCCACCACCCTGCCCTCCTAAGCCATGTGTCAAGTCCTGTCCTCCTAAATGCCCACCACCCTGCCCACCCCCAGAATGAGGCACCAAGGGTGCCACCCAGCCCACTACCTCCACCATCTCATCACGTTCACCACCGAGGGGCTGAGAGCTGAAGCCATGAGCTGACAAGTAAACGTGTTCCTCTGCTGTGCAAGACTTCCTTCTCCTGGTTTCTTGGCAGTTGGGGGTTTGTTGTCTTCCAGCTTTAATACCAGTAAGAAGCAATCCCCTGGGGCGTGAGGCTAGGACCCAGGCCCTCCACACTCAACAACCTTGGAAGATGGCCATGCATCTGACCCCACCTGCTGCATGGAGGGGTGCGGCATCTTCTGAGGGGTGCACCCGGGGAACATGCCCTGTTAGAGCACCACCTGAGAAAGCTATAAACATGGCTATCGAAGTGGCATCCCCGGGGGACACACTGAGCACAAGGCAGGAAGCGGGCATGAGGGGGAAAGGGAGTGGACATTGGGGAAAGATCCAGCAAAGTCAAGGAAAGAAGTCTGCCATGGCTTTTAGTCCCACTGCCTGATGCTGGGCCGGAACATTCTGAAAACAGGCTGCATGTGTTTAAACTCTAGCTCTGCTTCCCTCTGGCTTCCCTGCTGGCTCAGACGGTAAAGAATTTGCCTGCAATACAGGAGACCTGGGTTCAATTCCTGGGTCAGGAAGATCCCCTGGAGAAGGGCATGGCAGCCCACTCCAGTATTCTTGCCTGGAGAATCCCCATGGACAGAGGAGACTGGTAGGCTACAGTCCATAGGGTCGCAAAGAGTCAGACATGACTGAGGTGACTTAGCACACACACAGCTACAAGGAGTGCACATCCAAAGTGGCTCAGTTCACCAAAGGGAAGTTTTCATTTGTATTGCCGGGAAGGATATTAGGATGAGGAGAGGGCATGTAAAATTAAAGAGAGAACTGTAGGAACCAGGACTTCAGGACCCAGGAATGTGGACTCACCGCCACCATTTCAATTTCCCTCAACTCCACCAGTCTCCGCTCCTCTTCAGGATGGGTCTCCTCACCCCTTAGAGCCCCCTGCATGCGCCATGGTCCTTGACCAGGAGGACTCAGCTTGTTGATGGATATGCTATGAGGCACTCCTGTTATTTCCAGAAAAGAAATCTGATTGCTTCTTTCCAAAAACAACGCCCAAGCTCACAACATCTGAGCAGAAGTAGGTTTAGGATTCTCTACTATCACAGAGGTAATGAAAGAGGCCAAATCTGTGGTACTTCCTGTAGAATCATGGCCCATAAACATCTTTCTATCCCTTTGAATCTGGAAAATGGTTCAGGACAGCAAAGGGTACAGTAAGTACAAATAGTTCAAAATGTGCCCAAGAAAAGACATCTGGGGCCCCCACTAGGCCAAGGTCATATAATCAGCTGGTTGCAGAAGCACTTTTAGGGCACAAGAGCTAGACAAGGCCTTTAGGGTACAATCCCCTCATTTCTTCAGATGTCAAAATGACTAGTTGTCTTCTCTGACATGCAGAGCCCTGAGGGTCTCAGGGTCTCCTAGCAAGAATGGGAGCTTGGCACCCACACTGTAGGGTCCTGCAGAGAGGTTCCTCCTGGACGCAGGAACCTCTGAAAGTCTGATGTAGGGAATCAGGGGAGGTGGGGCACGTTCAACTGTTGGTAACAGGTGGGAAACTCTTCCACCCACTAGCAATCCAAAAGAAAAGAGGGAGGAGAGAGAAGGAAAATAGAACAATAAGGTATCATTCTTATTCACATATTTAATGGCCACTTTTTGATGCTAGAATAATTTTTATTTAAAAATTTAAGTTAATCTTTTCCCTCTCACCAAAACAAATCTCTGGAATAAACACATCAAAAAGACAAAACATAAAAGCACCAGAAGAAAACTATTCAAATAATCTGGGTATGTGATGGGTCTTTGCAGGCATAACCCCAAGGCGGAAACCATATTTATGTATCTAAACTTATGTAAATACATAAATATGAAATTATACATAAAATTTATAATGATCATTTTTAAATAATAAACCCCAGAACCCCAATGCTAAACACTGTGCCACTATTGGTGAAAGTGTAAATAGACAAAATTCTTTTAGAAAATAATTTGAAGAATATGATATGTATCAAAAGCATAAAGTGATTCAACTCTTGGACCCAATTGTTCCTTGTCTTGGAATTCATGCAAAGAAAAATAATTCCAAAATGAAAAAAAAAGTCTATATAAAGCAAATTATCACAGTGTGACTTAGAGACAATTCAATCTAACAGAGATTTGGATAAATTTTAATGAAACATTAACTTATATGCAGAGTACATCATGAGAAACGCTGGACTGGAAGAAGCACAAGCTGGAATCAAGATTGCCGGGAGAAATAGCAATAACCTCAGATATGCAGATGACACCACCCTTATGGCAGAAAGCGAAGAGGAACTAAAGAGCCTCTTGATGAAAGTGAAAGAGAGTGAAAAAGTTGGCTTAAAGCTCAACATTCAGAAAACAAAGATCATGGCATCTGGTCCCATCACTTCATGGCAAATAGATGGGGAAACAGTGGAAACAGTGTCAGACTTTATTTTGGGGGGCTCCAAAATCACTGCAGAGGGTGACTGCAGCCATGAAATTAAAAAATGCTTACTCCTTGGAATAAAAGTTATGACCAACCTAGATAGCATATTCAAAAGCAGAGACATTACTTTGCCAACAAAGGTCCATCTAGTCAAGGCTATGGTTTTTCCAGTGGTCATGTATGGATGTGAGAGTTGGACTGTGAAGAAAGCTGAGCACCAAAGTATTGATGCTTTTGAACTGTGGCGTTGGAGAAGACTCTTGAGAGTCCCTTGGACTGCAAGGAGATCCAACCAGTCCATTCTAAAGGAGATCAGCCCTGGGTGTTCTTTGGAAGGAATGATGCTAAAGCTGAAGCTCCAGTACTTTGGCCACTTCATGCAAAGAGTTGACTCATTGGGAAAGACTCTGATGCTGGGAGGGATTGGGGGCAGGAGGAAAAGGAGACGACAGAGGATGAGATGGCTAGATGGCATCACCGACTCGATGGACGTGAGTATCAGTGAACTCCGGGAGATGGTGATGGACAGGGAGGCCTGGCATGCTGCGATTCATGGGGTCGCAAAGAGTAGGACACGACTAAGCGACTGAACTGAACTGATATAAACATTAATGGAATGTATGGCATAAACAGTTATGTTTAATCCAAAATTTCTATAATAATGATAATAATAGAAGGAAATTTGTCAGCATTCTAGTCACTTTAGGACAATGGAGTTATGGGTAACCGGTGAAGTAGTTTTATTTTCTGCCTTTTTATCAATAGGCTTCTATTTCTTTTGTAATAGGAAAAAGTGATATAATCATGAATGCCTCAGAGACCCTCAAGCTCCTCTCATTTGCTCAAATGAACAAAAAAAGAAAAGGAAAAGAAGGAAGAACGTCTTTCTCCACCTCTCCTCTCCTGAGCACGCCTCTGCTCTGGTGCCTGCCTCCAAGGCATAGGATCACAGTCCCACAGCCAAGCGGCTCCATGGCAGTGTGGGTCAGGGACTGGGGCTCTCCTGGGGGCCCTGAGGATATGGCACAGACTGGATGGAGGCCAGCTCTGAGAACATGAAACCATCCATCTGCCAATTTAGTTCTCTTTTCTACTATGTAAATGAAACAAAAGATAGACATCTCTTAATGACTACTTTCCCAGCGGGGGAGGGGAAAAAAAAAAAACCTGGATCAAAGGCAATTCAGCTGGAAGATGGCTGGAACATGATGAGTGTGCCACCTCCCAGCAGAATGCCGTAATTACTTCCAGCCCCAGCAGCAGTCACCTGCTCCAAAAGGTAGAGGGTTGTGTAAATAAGCAACACATGAAGAGTGGCACCCTGAGAATCTGTGCAGTGCCAGGCTGATGGCTCTCAGATAATGTGAGGGGGCAGGACCAAGCCTTCTCCTTTCCTGGGAAAGCCATTCTGAGGGTCCTTCAGAAGGGCAGAAAGAAGATACTCTACCCTAGACTCCCTTGCATCACGTTTTCTCTAGAACCAGGGTGTGTACCGTCAGTCTTGGAAAAGCACTTCTAAGTCTTCCAATGAGGCCAGCTGGGGACAACAGGCAAGGTGAGCCAATGCTATGAAAAGATGTGCACGGAATACAAGGATGTCTTACTTTGAAGCTGAAAGGAACCTTAGCGATCATGTTCACTAATCCCCCACCTCTACACACATGGAACTGGGGAGATGGCAGGAAGTAACCAGTTACCAAACCTGTGTTATTTTCCCATTCTACTTCTATGTGACCAGATATTCCAGCCAGGTACACATACAGGCTCACCCTGGGAGGCTTTATTGATGATGACAAGTCATAACTGCTTCTATGTCACAGCTGTTAATGGTCAGCAAACAGATCAGTAAATACAGAAAGTCAAATGCCAAATATTAATATAGGGATTCTAAGATACAAACGGATCATAAAATGCATACTGGGGTATTTTTAGTTGCACCTGTCTTCCAGGTACAGGAAACCTCAAATAGCTCACCTAAAGAGCTCCATGCTCTCTCCCAGGCTAGGAGGAAGTGATGCTCAGCCTGAAAGCTATTTCCCAGCTGGGACCCGGGAGATCACGAATCACAGTAGGAGTCAGAAGGGGACTTTGTCATCACTGGATATGAGAGTTGGATGCGGCATTTAACAGGCCCTCAGTGTCCAGGTGAGGAAACAAAATTCCAGAGAGGAAAACAATGTACCCGAAGTCACAGTGGCTTGGTTGTTGGAAGAGTACAGGATTTCTGACTCTATTTTATGCCAAGATTATCCTGAACCCAGACTCAGAGGGAAAAGGACTGAAGACCAACATCAAGCCCAAACAACTTGGGAACACTATTTCCCCCATTTTCTGTTAGTGGTCTTTAACCCAGAGGTCATGAACCCCCTGAAAGTGAAGGTTTGTATATATAGATACATCTTCATGCATGAGTTGAATGCTCAGTTGTTCAGTCATGTCTGACTCTTTGTGACCCATGGACTGTAGCCCACCAGTCCATGCGATTCTCTGTCCATAGAATTCTCCAGGCAAGAATACTGGCGTGGGTCGCCATTTTCTTTTCCAGGGCATCTTCCTGACCCAGAGATGGAACCTGCGTCTCCTGTGTCTCCTGCATTGGCAGGAGGATTCTTTACCATTGAGCCACCTGGGAATGTCTTCATCACTCCCAAACTGTTAAGAACTACTTACTGGTCTGTGTCTTTGTTGCCTCCTTAAAGTTATAAAGAATCCCCAGTACAGTAGTTTCCTAAATGTTTTTACATGGACAGGTCCCTAGCCCAGACACGAGCTCACCATATAACCTCGAACAAGGCCCTACACAATTTTGCACCTCGGTTTCCTCATCTTAAAAAAATGCAGCCAGTAAATGATTCCTTGTCTCCTGTTTAAAGCACATGCTTGGCTAAAACAAGCAGGTGGAATCCATGGGCCCCTCTGGGCCCGTGGCCTGTGATCCAGAGCCCCTCCCATGACCTCTGAGTCAGACTCCCTGTGTGGTGACACAGGAGGAAAGGAAGTGAGAAGAGAAGTGGACTCAGCTCCGGGAATCCACAAGCTCCTTAAGCTCTCCAGAAGCACCTGCTCCCCAGGAAACGGGACGAGATACATTCAGCTTTATCAGAGCCGCTGTCCTATGATAGGCTGATGGGATCAGCCGAGTGATTCAGAGGAGTCTGGGAACTTTTACGATATGAACAAAGGAGGTAGTTATTTGATGGGAAAGGGGAAAAAGCAATGTCCTGCACATACCTGACTCTCTTCTGCTGACCCTATTTAATTACACCCTTGTTCCCAATAATGACAGTTACAGAAATCTAAAATCTTAAATCTCAGGTGGCATTGAATCAGACTGTCCCCAGTCTTGCTGGAGGGCTAGGGATGATTAGAGAAACTACTTAGTCACCATATCTTAAGATGTGGGCTGGGACAATCTCCCCAAAGGTGTCCCAGCCCCGATCCAAATACTGGGCCACTAAGGCTGATTTTTGAGTGTTCAGACTCCAAATACTCCATCTCTGTACCAAGGAAAAGACAGGTCACCTAAGGTCACCCAGCCACCTGGCTAGATCACTGCCACGTGCACAAGATAGAAGACTGGGCCTTCCTGTGGGTGGCTTGCAACCCAGTTGAGGAGGAAGAGCCCACAACACACATGTACACTTCAAAGTCATGTAGCTATGAGGCTAACCATTCATGATCACATGTATGGTATCACCGAATGTCAGAATTGGAATGGACTCGACTGATTTCTAATCTAACTTTCTATTTTAAATATGATGAACATGAAGCCAGAAAGGGCCAGGGACTTGCCTGAAGTCACACATCTTGCTGGGGACAGAGCCAGGTCTCTGGAGTCTCTGTACAGAAGTCTGTCTACCGCAACTCAATGCATAGAAAAGTACAAGTCAAAGACCAGGTGCTGGGGGGACTCGGAAAGGAAATAGGACAAGGAGGACTGGGGGGAGTCAAGAAGGCTTCATGGAGGAGGTGAGTCCTGGACAGATTCAGATTGCTCTACAATTCTGTAAGTAGCTTGATGGCCCTAAGTGTTGGTACCTATGTTTTCTAATTTATTTGTTACAAGAAATCTGTGAAACAGTATTATCCCTTTTCAACAAAAGGAAACTGAGGCTCTAAGAAGCTAAATAGCTTATCCAATATTACACACACTGTATGTAACAGAGTCACCCCTAAGTCAATGGGATCCCGAGTCCATTCTTTCTCCATGCATTATTGAAAGCAAGTCTTTGTCTGATATGCTTAAAAAAAGGAGTATTAAGCTGGGAATTTAGTTCTTCATTTGAGATTTCCCTCCCCAGAGTCTCCAAGAGCCTCAGACACTGGGAAGGCATGTTAATTTTCTGTTACTGCTATAATAACTCAACACAACTTTAGTGGCTTAAAACATCAGAAATTTATTATCATCCAGTTCTGGAAGTCATAAGTCTGACATAGGTCTCTCTGGGCTAAAATCAAAATGCCAGCAGTTCTACATGTCTTTCTAGAAGCTCTAGGGGAGAATCTCAGATCTAGAGGCTGTCCACATTCCTGGGCCAGGGTCTCCTTCAACATCTACACAACCTGCAGTGGCCAAATCTTTCTCACATCACATCACTCTGACACTGACTCTTCTGCCTGTTTGCACTGAAGTACCCTTGTGATTGCACTGGACCCACTTCAATGTGATCGGCTCAGAGTCGGTCCTTTTCAAGGAGTTGAAATCTGGGCTCCTCCTAACTGCCTTCACCCTCCTCCATGAGAAGTTTCTCCATTGTTCTGCACATCTATTTGGTCTTCTTCTCCCTCAGCTCAGCCAAAGACACAGAAATCCATTCTGCATGAGCAAGGTCTTCTGGGGGATCCTGCTGCAGAAAACTTGGAGAATTCAACCAAGCAGGCTTCCTCCCCTAATCTCCCACCCATCTCTTTTCTGCATCAGCCTTGGCCTCTCCTCTCAAAAAGCTCCTAATGAAGATGCCTTCCTCCAAGTTCCCTAGCAGGTCCCTGCCCACCCTCCTTGCCTGGTTAATTCCTACTGTCCAGTAAAACATGGCACAGACATCTCCTCTGGAAGCCTTCTAGAACCTTCCACTCAGGGCTAGTGTAGCGGCCTTCTTCTGGGATGTGGGGGCTTAACTCTGTCCATCTTTCCCATGAGACTGTGAGCCGCTTGAAAGCAAGGCCACAAATGACTGAAATAAAGAATGAAACAATGAATAAACTCAACAACAGAGAATGCCTTGCTTCCTAGGCCTCCCAAGGAGTTGCTTTGTCTCTTAGACCAATGGCCCTCAACCTTTTTGGCACCAGGGACCGGATTCTTGGAAGACAATCTTCCCCTGGAGGGGGATGAGTTAGGTGGGGGGTGGTTCAGGTGATAATGCGAATAAGGGGGAGGCAGCAGATGAAGCTTCGCTAGCCCGTCACTCACCTCCTGCTGTGTGGCCTGGTTCCTAACGGCTACAGACCAGGGACCCCTGTCTTAGACAGCATTCCACAGAAAAGATAAAGGAGATGAAGAGGGAAAGGAGAAATGGAAGGAGGAGATGAAAAACGAAGAGAAGAGAAAGGAAGAGGAGAGCCCCCCATTCTACACCTGATCATCCAGTTCCCAGATTCCCCAAATGACCTATCTCTTCAGATACTCCCATAGGTCTTCCAAATCCTCTCCTGGTCCCCCGCACCCCACGCCCACTGCAGCCTAGAGGATTATGTCCTCACAGGAACGTCAGCACCACTCCCCTGGCTGGCCTCTGTCCCCTCCCCACTCCAGCATCTGTCCCTCCCCAGGACACTGAGGGGGCCAGGCTAGTGCTACATCAATTCTCCATGTACCAGTCCTGAAGGCCAAAACATCACCTGGTCTCCCCCAGTTCACCTTTTGAAAACTTTTTCAGGAACAAGCATCCAAAAACTGTATAAATCTTTGAAGCTTTTCTGATTTTAGCCTCTTTTAGGAAATGACCTAAACCTATCTCTTCAAGCTTTACAGTCCCTAAAAATTGGTCAACTTTAGCAAACAAGCACAGGTCACCACATTGTGATTACAGGGCTTCTTGTACAATGAATGTTTTCCCATTTTCCAAATCCTTCTCTGCCTCCCTTTGTCTCCCATTCACCTTCTTCCTTCTTTAATTAATGTGTTTACTCCATCAATAATCATTTCTCTTTCACTTACTCAGTCATACAGCCCCCACCACCTAATAACCTACAACCCAAGATAGAAATAAGATCTTGTACACAAACAACTGGAATTCCTAAATAACAATCCATGCTAAGTCACTTTAGTCATGTCCAATCCTTTGCGACCCCATGAACTGCAATGCGCCAGGCTTCCCTGTCCTCCACCATCTCCCAGAGTTTGCTCAAACTTATGTACATTGAGTCAGTGATGCCATCCAACCATCTCATCCCTTGTTGTCCCCTTCTCCTGCCTTCAATCTTTCCCAGCATCAGGGTCTTTTCCAATGAGTCAGCTCTTTGCATCAGGTGGCCAAAGTATTGGAGCTTCAGCTTCAGCCTGCCAGGTTCCTCTGTCCAAGGGATTCTCCAGGCAAGAATACTGAAGTGGGTTGTCATTTCCTTCTCCAGGGGATCTTCCCAACCCAGGAATTGAACCTGAGTCTCTTATGTCTCCTGAGTTGGCAGATGGGTTCTTTACCACTAGTGCCACCTGGGAAGCCAATGACAATGGTAAATGTCATATGAATAACACAAACAAGATACTGTGAGGGTTCAGAAAGAGACAAAAGTGTTTCTAGTTTAACCAGGAAAGGCTCCTTGGAAGACGGAAGACTAGAGTGGAGCCTTGACAAACGCTTAGGATTTCAAAAGGCCCAGGAGAGGAAGGCACACAAGATGGAAGTGACAACTCAAACAGAGATTTAAAGTAGAGCAAACTGGGTGTGCTTGCTTTGCAACTTTTCCTTTCATCCCTCTAACTTTTATTAACCTGAGTTCTAATAAAAGTTTTTCCAGAAGGCAAAGTGACAGATCCTTGGTCCATCCTGTTTTCTTGGTCACTATGAAAACTCTGAGTAGCTAACTCCACTCTTAGAAGTGTCATAAATCAAGGTTGAGAAGATGAAGATTATCTGCCTTCTCCCTTCTTTTTCTTCCCCTCCACCCTACTTTACAACCCGAGTGACAAATGACTCCAATTTCCCTCCAGATCTCCTTTCAAAAAATCACTCTCTGCAGGAGGCCGTAGGTTGTCTGTCAATTTGGGCCCTATCTTCCTCGTGTCCAAAGGAGTGTGACTTTGAAGAAGGATCTAGTAGAAAGGACTGAAAGGGTCCATATGTCCCTTGACCTAGACAGACTTCAGACTTTAGGCATAAATTTTTACATGGCTGAAGATGAGATGAGCAAGGCGGATCTTATCTCACCACATCCTGAACCAGTTTGGGCAGACAAGGGACCCAGTCCTAGTTCTGAGGCTGAGATAACGTTTTATGAACATTCTTTCGCGGCTGCCTCTAATGAGAGAGATCTGACGGGAGCCCCTCCCTGCTGAGGTATGGTGAGGACCCAGAGGCCAAAAGAGAGGCTGATTAACAGGCATCCCAAGCAATGACTCAAACCATGGGCAATTTCAGACGAAGCTCGTTATGGTGACTCCACAATTAAGACCTCAGCCCACGTGGCCAGTCAGTCTTGCAGGAGGCTGGACCAAGCACTGTATAAAAGTCCTGCCAGACTGGGCTCCTCCATCCACATCCTTTGTAGGAGCTTCTAGAAGATCAGGTAAGTGGGGACATCTGTGCCCTCTCTCTCACTTTCAGTTCTGTCTCTGGGAGACTACTATTCTCTTCCTCCACTGGACTGTACTTTCTATTGATTTTTTGAAGTGATTTGCCACTTCTTAGGGCTTCCCGGGTGGCTCATTGAAGAATCTGCCTGCCAGTGTAGGAGATGCAGGAATCATGGGTTCAGTCCCTGGGTGGGGAAGATCCACTGGAGGATGAAATGGCAACCCACTCCAGTATTCTTTGCCTGGAGAATCCTATGGACAGAGGATCCTGGTGGGCTACAGTCCATGGGGGTCACAAAGAGTCAGACACAACTGAGGATGCACACACCACACCATTTCTCGGGCTTCTCAAACCATTCTGTGTATTCCACCTAGTTTCTTGCAACTCAATTTCAAAAGGATTAGTCAAATAGAATAGAAAGAAAAGATCTATAGGGGGACTGGAGTTTGGGGGTTGGGGGCTATAGATATTGACAAAAGCTGTGAGAATATCCTCAACCAGGAGATGGGCGTCAGAAAGAGCTGAAGAAGGGATAGAAAGAGAAAGGAATAAAAACCAGCAGAGAAATGAATTCTTAGGGTTAATAACCATTTATTCCCCATTCCCCTCTCTCAGACCTTCATTTTCAGCCTTTTATGGTTAATGCATATATTTTCAAAGCGTATGTTTGTTTCAGGTCCTGCCAATCATCCTAGGATGTCCTTCAATGAGCAGCAGTGCAAACAGCCATGTGTGCCTCCTCCATGTCTTCAAAAGACCCAAGAGCAGTGCCAGGCAAAGGCTGAGGAGGTGTGCCTCCCCCCATGCCAGGACCCCTGCCAAGAGAAGTGCCCAACGAAAGTTCAAGAGGTGTGTGTCCCTCAGTGTCAGGCATTAAGCCAAGACAACTGCCCACAACAAAGCCAAGACCCATGTCTCCCTCTGTGTCCAGACCAATGTCCATCTCAGTGCACGGAGCCCTGCCAGGAGTTATCTCAGACAAAATGTGTGGAGGTTTGCCCACAGAAAATCCAGGAGAAGTGCTTACCCCCTGGCAAGGGGAAGTAGGTGCTCGTAAGGCTATGTGGGGGTCCAGAAGATGATCCCAACCCCAGCCCACATCATGGTGACCTTTTCTTATGGGTACCTCTGTGTGCACCCTGCTATCGCCTCCTGGCTTCCTCAGGACTTGGTCTGTGTCTCTGAAGACAGTTCTCTCCGTATTTCCTCAACCTCTGTGAATACATATGGTTGTCAACAATCTATTAGAAGGTCTTAGCTGTCGGAATGGTGTGGTTATCAAGGAAGACCACAGAAGCCCAGCTCAGCTCCCTTGGGGCAAAAATTCACCCTACCCTGGGTGTGTAACAGCCAAGGATGCCTCCATTCATCTTTCAGAATGTCAACCTCTCACTTGAGTCTCAAAACAAACTGAATTTTGATGGACTTTGCACCAATCACCACCACCACCACCAGAAGTGAGGAGAAGAAGTTGGTGGTGTTGCAAAACTAAAAAACGGGATAATTTTGTATCTGTATCCCAAAACAATGACAGAAAGTGATTAGATGTTGAAATGTTGGCTTTGTTTTAAAAAATAAAACTAAATGAAATGTAAATGGTTGATTCCAAATAGCGAATAAGGAAAGATGTGATTAGATGTTTGGGGTCCTGGTGATTGATCTTTGTGCCTCATTGTTGACCTGCTTTAGGCCCTTAATTTCTGCCATGTACACTCTTTAGAGATGGATTTGTGACTGTGTGGTGCAGGCTGCTGTCCTCCAGATTCTTTGCCTTCTTCTCCCTGGTGAAGGTAAAATGCAGAATAAAGCTGATTGTAAAACATTCCTGACTTGATGTGTGCTCATTCCTGCTGTTCTTGTGATGATCATTTTCTCCTTTTTTGACAAATCTCAAATAGGAATAAAAAACAGCCCTCCAAGATGTACAGAACAGCCATGCTGAAAGAGGCCTCCTTAAGGGGTACCCAGACCATCCCACTCCCATCCACAACATATCATAGGTCCACCCATGCCCATATTTCATGCCTGAGAAAATCCAGCTGAGACTGGGACTTCAACACTTCAGGTCCAGGATTCTTTCCACAACAGCATCTTTCCTCTCTGACCCTTGCTTTCCAGAGGAAAGGACTAATATGGGAGGAGGGGCCTTCAATGGAAGAGCCATGATACCCACAAGCATAGCATCCCTCTCTGAAGGAAAACCCAGGTGTGCTTCTAAGATGAACACAAACTTGAGGACCAGAACTGTGTGCCGTATCATCTGGCCAGGTTTCAGAAAAGCCAGACAGCCTGGTTCACCTCCCTGCACCCTGTTACTGCCCCCATCTTGTGGAGGAAACACAAGGCTGTGAGCTCTGGGTTTGCACCAAAGGGCTGAGGAGACTCCAGACTTATAGGCGAGAATCAATGGTGGCTTCTCAGCTGTGCCTGGAGGTCTGACCTGGGCCCTGAGACTTGAGTCAAGGGCCAGGCTCCTGAGGGCTAAAGGGACTCCTCCTTCATCCTCAGGGACCCCCTCCTCCTCAGCCTGTATGGCTATGCCCCCATGGACAGCCTGGCCAGCCCCTCCCTATAGGCTGTGTCCTCAGCCGTTTGGCTGAACTGGGGTCTTCCAGCAGCTGGGATCACCGAAGGTCTCAGTCTGAGATTTTTCTAAGGTGAGAAAGAACTGGAGGGTGACCCGAGGGAGATTTCAAGTGGCAACATGGAGCCCTCAGACACTCACTGAGTCTACAGGTGGCAAGTGCCAGGACCTGCAATCTACGCACATTCTCTACAGGAATCCTGACAGCAGGTGGAGTATATTGCCCCTTTGTTAAGGAACCAGTCTGGCTTCACAAAGCTAGCAAGTGGTGAAGTCAGCATTCTAACCAGAGTTTCTCTTGACTTCAGAACAGACTCTTACTTGCATGAGGAAATTGTGCATGGCACACAGACAAGATTTCCAGAAGCTGTGTTATTCTCATTCATGCATTCATCCGCCTATCATTTGCTCACTGATCACCTACCAAGTGCTGAAGATCCAAGCAGGCAGCATGCCCACATAGGGCTAGAGAGCTGTCTTTCCACAAGGCACATGTGCCAAGGGACACGTTACAAAACCTCCCGCACATATCAAGCCCCTGAACATCTCCAGAGGTCTGAATCAGTTCTCTTGCCTCTTTGCCTGCTTGGACTAAGTTTTCTCTTCCATTTTCCAACTGTGGAATAAGCCAGCTGCTCCACAGTGACCAGATGACTCAGCAGATAAAGAATCCACCTGCAGTGCAGGAGACACAGGAGACACAGTTTCAATCCCTGTGTCAGGAAGATCCTCTGGAGCAGACAACGGCAGCCCACTTCAGTATTCTCGCCTGGGAAATCCCGTGGGCAGAGGAGCTTGACAGGCTACAGTCCATCCAGTAGCAAAGAGTCAGACACGCTTGACACGATTGAGAGACAAACACTTTCCGCAACACTTTCCCCAGGGCCCCAGCTTGCAAGGAGAGCCTTGCCAGTAGTGCAGCTTCTGACTGGGCTGAGGAGGCTCAGGGACATTCCTCTAACCTGGCTCAAGCCCAGGGAATGTCTTTGATCTCTGGCACTAAAAGTGTGTACAGAATCGAGTCCAAGATCAGATGCTCAGGTGCTGAGCGGAAGCATGAGGCGGATGAGCAGGGAGAGTCCAGCAATATCAGAGAGAGGACAACCCGCTGATTACAGGGGAGGCCTCAGCAGATGGGGGAGACAAACCTGCAGATGGCAGATAGGGGAGCAGACATCAGGGAGCCAGCAGGCCCTCATCAAGCTCTGTCATGGGAACTGCCACACCAGGCTCCTGCTCATAGAACTCTGCCCAGCCCTCCCTGCACTGCTGCGATGCGGGCTGAGGCCCCAGTGACACAGACCCAGGCCATGGAGACAGCCAGGACCAAGCCCCACAGCAACCACACTTCCCCAGCTGTTTGCATCTGAGGTGAAGCCTTTCAGAAAGGGGTGGGGGGAGGGGATCACCAGGGAGATTCCCAGATGCTACAAGTCCTAGTTGACAGTTGTTAAAGAACCAAACATGAATGCCGTAGGCTTTTTGTTTTTGTTAAGTTCTTACTGAATTTGTTACAATACTGCTTCTTGGCTGTATTTTTTGGCCATGAGACATGTGGGATCTTATCTCTCCTACCAGGGATTGAACCCACACCCACTGCGTTGGAAGGTGAAGTCCAAACCACTGGCCAGCCACAGAAGTCCCTGAGTGCCATGGTTTTAATATATCCCCACCAAACACCCACAGCCACATAACCAGAACTAAAGCTACCCTGATTTCCCCCAAAGTGTTGACTTCTGACCATTAGCAAACTTAAGCTTTCCTCCTGTCAGCATGATCTCATAGTTTCCCAGCCAATCAGCTACAGAAGAGTAGTCTGGGGTGGTACTATTACCCAAAGAGAGTAATTCCACATAGCACTGTTACCACCGCAGGCTTCTGGTAGCCAATCATGATAAACAGTAATGTACTTCCTTACTTTAGAAACTGAGCTGTAACCCTCAATTTCTCAGAGTCTTGCCATTTTCAGCTTGAAGCCTTTCCAGTTCTATAAACTGTTCTTCTGTACAATTAATAATCTTTTACGTTTTCCCCCAACTTGGTTTTCATTTTTGACTTAGTTAACTCAGTATGTGGCACGTGTGGCCCCATGGGCTCCGGGTACCAAGAGAAGAAGCTGCAAAGTGTCAGGAGCACACAGGAGGTTGGTGGGGTTCACCCACCCCTCAGGTAACTGTTTGTGGAGAACCGCCCTGTGCAGGATGGAGGGGGACGGAGCAGCAGCCTGAAGACTCTCACTTCAGTGAATATTGAAATCTATTTAGTCCAGAGAAGACACTGCCCAGAGGAGCAGGATTGTGGTGCTCAAGTATTTTAAGTGACTTTGTGAGGAAGGAAATGGATTTCTATGAGGTTACAAAGGATGGAGTTGGAACCAATGGACAGAAATTACAAATTTGGGTTCAGTTTAATTATTTAGTTACTTTCTGCCACTGTGAAAGTGAAGTCGCTCAGTCGTGTCCGACTCCTTGCGATCCCATGGACTGTAGCCTACGAGGCTCCTCCATCTATGGGATTTTTCAGGCAAGAATACTGGAGTGGGTTGCCATTTCCTTCTCCAGGAGATCCTCCCAACCCAGAGATTGAACCCAGGTGTCCCATATTATAGGCAGATGCTTTACCCAGCTTTCATATAATGAGATCTGCTTGCTGGCAAGAGGAGCTGCCTTTGGACTTGCCATGCTTCCACAAATTGGAGGTGTGCAACTAGGGAGGGATAACTACTGTGAGAGCCATGCTTCCTTCCACCTGTCCAGTGCTGAGACTCACCTCACTCATCTAACTGTCCTGGGCAAAGTGGGGATCAGCGGGCAGAGGAGCCTAAGGGGACAGGGAGACTCAGGAGATCTGACCCTGAGGTCAGGAGACAGAGGAAATTACTCTGGCCTCTAATATACCCCCAGAGGCCCTTTGGGGACCCAAACTTCTGGGGAACAGCAGAGTGTGGACCACAACTTGAAGAAAGAGGAAAGGAGAACAGGTAAGTGATAGGAGGTGGCTCCCCCAAATTTAGGACTTTTAAAATATGGATTGGGGCCCAAACACTTCAGCCCTGAGTGGCACCTCACAGTAATTCCTGACTGCCTTCCAAATCCAGTCTCCCCAGCCAGGGTTTAGCACACCTCTCTTCCCTTTATTCCTTACTATTTGGCTTTCTGGAGCTTCTTTCTCTCCCAGGCCAGCATGGTGCATCTGTTCCAGGCATACGTGCACCTAACAACCATCGAAGCCTCCTTTCCACTCGTACCTGCCTCTCTCCAACCCAGGATTCCCCCACGGCTTGTGTCTGTAAACCTATGCATTTCAAGCTCACCTCCTCCAGGAAGCCTTCCATGATGTCAAGTCTACTTCCTAAATGTACAGGGAGACTTCTGCAACACTTCAGCCTGGGCACCATGCGCCCACACTGGTCCCTAGGGCTCTGTGGCCCCTTGCAGCTGCCTGGCATGTGACTGGCCTCTATCTCCTGTCAGTGTGAGAGCCCTGGATGATGGCCAATGAGCCTAGCTGTGTTCTTTGCCTCTCTTCACTGGACCAACCACACAGAGGTCTTAGGCACTGTCAGAGTCATCCAACCACCATGTCCTTTGAGGCAGAGATGAAAGAGGCTTCTTTTATTGTTAGGGTGACCAAAATCATCCTGGCTGTCCTGGAACTGAGGAGGTTGCCAAGATGCAGGACTTTGGTGTTAACATTAGGAAAGTCTCCCAGGAACCAAGACAAGCTGATCACCCTAACCAGGTACCTGCATGTACAAGACACACTGTCTAATGATACAGGAGTGTAGATGCAGAGCAGATAGGACTCCCTGTGTTGGAGAAGTTCACAGACAAAGCTGGGAATAGGAAAACCTCCCAGAAAAACTGCAAGCCCAGACAACTTAGTGTCTACTGCCTGCCCACCCCTCTCTCTGGCCCTACGGGGTGTGTGTATGTGTTGGATAGGGGACACTACACCAACAGGCAGGTGCCCAGGCCAGGCCTGGATAAACACAAACTGGCAGGTCCTGGCTCAGAGAAGTAGTACAGTTAGGGGGTATCCCATATCTTCCCACTCCATCCCCACTACCATCATTACCCCAGGACATCTCAGTCAATGTAAAACAGGTCTGGACTTGCCCACTCCTCTTCCTTCTCTCCCACAGACACTGACCTCACACCTGAAAATGGCTAGAAGTAAAGGCAGGCAGGCTGGCAGGGCCATCTAACCTGAAGTTCCCCATCTCTCCTCCTCTCCAGCAGTCTCGGCCCTCCTTTAGAAGTCCCTTTCTCTTCCCAACAGCACCATCTACTGGCCATACAGGCACTGCGCCTGAGTCAGAGATGGGTACTCACTCTGGGGCCCAGCCAGCCAGTCTGTGGAGCAGAGTCAAGAGCACAGAGATGGGAGGAAGGCTAAATGTGCAAGACAAAAGTTAAATAATGTATGGGGTTAAAGTGCATAACGGTTCAGAACATAAGCTCAGGACTCAGATTGCAGGGATTTAAATTTGAACCCCACCACTTCTTTTCCTTTAAGAAAATTTTCTGAGAACCTTGTATGGGCCAGTCCTGTTCCAAGCACTGGATATACTGTGATGAATTAGAGATTCTGCTTCCCAGAGCTGATGTGAATGGAAGAAGACAGACAAAAGGCAACTAAGCAAATGTATAAATAAGAAAATATAGAAAACAAAATAGGGTGAGGAGACAATAACTGTCGAGGAGGTCTTTGTAGCCAGGTCATCTGGAAAAGCCTGCCTTAGCAGGTGAGGTCTGAATGGCAATGTGAATGATCTGAAGGAGCCAGCTGTGTGGAGGATGGGAATGAGTGTTAGCACAGAGAGAGCAGCATCTGCAAGGGAGCTGGGTAGCCTCTGGAGTCCCCTCTGGACACTGCAGTTGAAGGTGAACACTGACCAAATTTTAGTCCATCCAAGTGAATGTGAGCAGAAGGGTAAGGCCTCTTGTCACAGGAGCTCTGAGTGAGAAATAGGAGTATTTCACACAAAGATGAGAAGTCTTAGGGGACACAGGATGGCTGTTTCAGACCTTCAAAAGTGATCCCAGAGGAAAGAGCATGGGTGAATTCAGGGTACAGGAAGGCAGATTTCTGCTCGTTTCAGGAATAAAATGTCCCAGCAATGAAAATGACTGCCCATGCCTTAGTGAGTTTGCCATCACTGAAAGTATGCAAGAAGAGGCCAATGACTAGCCCAGAAGGTTATAGACGTTTGGACTCAATATTTTATTAGTCTTTTAACTTACACTCAAATTCTTAACAGGTTGCTCTGAATGTAGGGAAAACAGCCTTGGTCAGCAGCCAGTCACTGAAGACATCTGCCCCGTCCCCAGGACGGCGAACACACCACATCAAGGAAGAGAACAGGCTACAGAACAAGTTTCTCACACCCAGCACCGACCCTGGTGTGCGAGGAGGAGGACAAGCCCTTGTGTTCCCTCATGGTCTATGCCTGCTCCCTCTCCCCGCCACAGCACCCGAAGATGGGCACTTCCTCCCCTGCAGCAGCCCGAGAAAAAGGCAGTCCAGGTTCTCAGAGAAAATATCCCACTACCTCTTTTTGTTGCATTACAAAATATTTGCACATAATAACCAATTCATACATGAAAAACACATGTTCACCTCATTATTCGTCAGAGAAATACAAATTAAAACCTCAAGAGCACACCCACTGGAAGGGCTAAAATTAAAAAGACAGAATGTGCAGAGATGAGAGGCTGTGAGAGCGCACACCAGTGCAGCCAGTTCGGAAAACTCTTTGACTCCAATTTACTGAAGCCAAATGTCTGGAGAGCCAGTGACTGAGCAGCTCCTCTCGTAGGCATATTCTCTGCATGTGGTCACTAAAACTCAAATATTAAAATGTTCACTCTAGTATGATTCATAATAGCCAGATATCAGAAACTTCCAAAATGCCCATCAATGAATACAAATTTTGAATATAAACAAAATGCCCACCAATGAATATAAACAATAATCACATGATATGATACAGTGATGTGTTCGAATGCTGTGCAGCTACACACCTCAACATAGCTAATTCTCACAAATATAAATTAAGTGAGCAGGAAAGGAAACACACACAAAATATTAAGGTGAACCATGTAAAATTGGCTTTACAGAGACGAAAAACTTAAATATTGACAATTCTGACAATGTCCTTTTATGTCATTCAGATAACACAAGAATTGGCAAAGCAAATCTGGGTTGCAGAGACCAGGACAGAGGTTACAGGAGTTGGGGGCAGCATAATAATAAATGGAAGGGAGCAGAAGGGAATATTCATTTTCTTGATCTGGCAGCTGCTTACCTTGGTGTATTTAGTTTGTGAAGATTCACTGAACTGTGCACTCACGATATTTACATATTTTCAGATGTATACTTTAATGAAAAGTCTGTTCGTCTTATTTGAATTCATCATGTAATACATACATATCATTTATAAGCAATCAATATGTACTATCATCTTAACATCATATAAGTTAGAAAACAAACACAAAATGTAGACTATTTAAAGGATGAGATAAATATGGGGAAAAAGAAAAATATTTTTTTTCTGGCCCCAATGGACGGTTTTATGCAGCCTCAGTGGACCAGCATGCTCTCTGGAGATTTTTGTATAATGGAGCCTTGGTTTACTCAGTAGCTGCATGACCTTGGGCAAATCTCCCAGCCTCAGTTTCTACATCTGTAAAATTGAAATGTCAATCATTCACCCATACTTCCAGACAGCTACCCTCGTAATCAAATGAGATATTTGTGAAAATACTAGACTGTGCGTATGTTCTTCCCTCTGCTGGGTTGGTCTTTTCTCTACTTGTCTGCCAGGCAAACGCCTTCACGGCTCAGCCTAGTGTCATATCCTCTGTGCAACCACTTCTCCTGACACCCTGTGCCCCTCTCACCCACGCTCTGCTCCCGGTTCGCCGGTTCACACACATGCTGTCCCTTGGAGGTGACCCCACTGGATGCAGTGCATTTCTTGGCATGGCTGTCTCCCCTATCAGGCTGTGCACCCAGAGAGCAGGGCCTATTGTTTTCTTCCCTGCATCCCAGAGGTCAGAATGGAGCCCGGCACAGTGATGCCAAATGTATGGCCTCTGGACTTGACTGCATTGGTTTGCAGTTCAGAGAAAGCCCCAGACCAGAACTCCCCTGGGACAACAGAGACCTTAATGAAGGAGGTCTGGCTGCAGGTGTCATGTGTGGGCAAGTCACTGGGAAGAAGCAGGGCTGGGCATCTGCTTGCCCAAACCAGGGACAAGCCAACACTGAAGCCTGGGTTGCCATTTATAGGGCTTCCAGGGGTGGACTTGGCACTTGTATGAACGCTGCACGCCAGTTATGGAGGCAGCCCCGCCTGGGCCTTTCACACCGCAGAAGCTGAAGCAGGTCCAAATGGCATTCACGCTTCAGGCCACAATCAGACTCCATGTGGGACTGCACTGCAGAGTCCACCCAGCTCACACCCTCCTCTTTGCCTCTAGCATGTCCTCCTAGAATAGGGGGCTCCTCCTCCTTACTCTCCAGAGCTTCACGAGCTCAGAGGTTGCACGCTGTACCCCTCACACCATATCACACACACACACACATATGCCCTCCACAACACACACCACACAACATATATGTAACATATATGCACACACGTGCATACATACAAAATACACACACAGAGGCCCTCCAATCCTGAGCCAGTGCAGTGACTCTGGGTGCTGGGACCATGTCTGCTCCCTTTGCCTTTTGGATAAAGCACAGCTCTGTTGGCCACAGAGGCAGAAGAAAAGTGATAGTTCTGCAGCTGGAAAATGGATCCGCATTTGTGTCCATCACAGGTCCTTCACCTGAGGCCTGAGCGGCCCTAGATTTCAGCTGGTGTTGGAGAAATATCCCATCTGATGATCCAGCCTTGATGGTCAAGGACCCCAATCTGAAGATAGGACACAGCTAATCTTGGGGACTACTGCACAATTGCACTCATCTCACACGCTAGCAAACTAATGCTCAAAATTCTCCAAGTGAGGCTTCAACAGTACATGAACCAAGAACTTCCAGATGTTCAAGCTGGATTTAGAAAAGGCAGAGGAACCAGAGATCAAATTGCCAACATCTATTGGATCATAGAAAAAGCATTCCAGAAAAGCATCTATTTCTGCTTAGTTGACTATGCCAAAGCCTTCGACTGTGTGGATCACAACAAACTGTAGAAAATTCTTCAAGAGACGGGAATACTAGATCACGTTACCTGCCTCCTGAAAAATCTATATGGAGATCATGAAGGAACAGTTAGAACCAGACATGGAACAACGGACTGATTCCAAATCGGGAAAGGAATATGTCAAGGCTGTATATTGTCACCCTGCTTATTTAACTTATATGCAGAATAAATCATGAAAAATGCCGGGCTGGATGAAGCACAAGTTGGAATCAAGTTTGGCGGGAGAAATATCAATAACCCCAGATATGCAGATGACACTACCCTTATGGCAGAAAGCAAAGAGGAACTGAGGAGCCTCTTGATGAAAGTGAAAGAAGAGAGTGAAAAATCTTCCTTAAAACTCAACATTCAGAAAACTAAGATCATGGCATCCAGTCCCATCACTTCATGGCAAATAGATAGGGAAACAATGGAAACAGTGACCAACCTAGACAGCATATTAAAAAGCAAAGACATTACTTTGCCAACAAAGGTCCATCTAGTCAAAGCTATGTTTTTTTCAGTAGTCATGTATGGATGTGAGAGTTGGACTAGAAAGAAAGTTGAGCTTTTAAGAATCAGCTCAAAAGATTTAATGCTTTTGAACTGTGGTGTTGGAGAAGACTCTTGAGAGTCCCTTGGACTGCAACAAGATCCAACCAGTCAATCCTAAAGGAAATCAGTCCTGAATATTCATTGGAAGGACTAATGCTGAAGCTGAAGCTGCAATACTTGGGGCACCTGATTCGAAGAACTGACTCACTGGAAAAGACCTTGATGCTGGGAAAGATTGAAGGGCTTCCAGGGGTGGACTTGGCACTTGTATGAATGATGCACACCAGTTATGGAGGATTGAAGGTGGGAGGAGAAGGGGATGACAGAGGATGAGATGGTTGGATGGCATCACCGACTCAATGGACATGAGTTTGAGCAGGCTCTGGGAGTTGGTGATAGACAGGGAAGCCTGATGTGCTACAGTCCATGGGGTCACAAAGAATCAGACACGACTGAGCAACTAAACTGAACTGAGCTGAATCTTGGGGACAACCCCCCAGCCCTTCCCTCTGGACCCTCCCTAAAGATTGGAGACACATAGTCTTGGCCTTCAGGCCACACCCAGTTTGAGGAGAAAGGCAAAGTCCCTGGCCTCAGAAGACCCCCACGTGCTCATGTCCCTACAAATTTTGAGAAGACTCATCTCACACACCTTTATCTTCACACTTTCCAAATTTTGGTCATTAGAAGATATGGTATAAAAAAATAAATGAAAAAAAAACTGTATAATTTCTTTTCACATTTAAAGATCCCTGTCCAAAATATGAGTAATGTTTTCCCATCCATGTATTAGATATTCCACTGTGTTCGAGCCCAGTCTGTGGTTGAAACATTGATTCTGACACTTTAGCCTTATATCACTGCAGTTTAATAAGTCTATCATCAACACCATCACCCATATTTTAAATCTGACCCAATTTTAAATGCAAAAATTTTTGTATCAAAGATGGAGCAGTGGTCAAGAACCAAGGATGGTGTCAAGCTGCCCAGAATGGGGACCTATCTGTGGTCACACACCCCAGCAAAGTCTTCATCAGGGCCACCATGCTTCTATTCTCCACACTGCCCCAGCTCTCTAGATTCCAGGTGACTCTCTTGAGGCCACATCTGCTTGAGTGATGACACTACTCAGTGGAGCTGACTCACAGAATGAGTCACCCCAAGTGAATTTGAAAGAAGAGGACAATTGTGCAAGGTGTGTTTTGACAGGCTCTGAGGAGGGGCTGGATGTGAGGCAGCAAGAAGAAGGACCAGCTGATAATTATCACTGCTCCTACTAGAACCTCCAGATGACAAATCCACCTTGGTGTCCACAACCCCACAGATTGCTAAAGCTTAAAGTAGGTGAGTCTCATTGACTATTCCACCCACATCCTCAAATAGTATAAAGGAATCACTCTGTTTCAAGAAATCGGATCATCAGCCCCATCTACTAGCCCTCTGGTTTCAGCTCTGGGGCAGGTTGCTAGAAGAGCTAGGGATATAAAGCCTGTCCAGCCCCCTTACCTGATGTCTTTTCAGGTTCTTTCTACCCTGGACATTCAGCAGCTCTAAGCAGGAGTCAGGGAGCACCCTGGAGAGGGAAATCACCATGCATATAAGAAACAATGTGAGAATCCAGAGTACCTAATTCCCCAGAGCACAAGGTCCCATCTACTGTATGGCCCTGGGGACTCTGCTCAATGTTATGTGGCAGCCTGGATTGAAGGGTAGCCTGGGGGAAACTGGATACATATATATGTGTGGCTAAGTCCCTTTACTGTCCGCCTGAAACTATCACAACATTGTTAATTGGCTACACTCTAATATAAAATAAAAAGTTTTAAAAAACTTTTTAAATCCCCCTTCCCCTTCTTGTGCTAAAGAGCATAAGATCCCAAGAGAAAAGATCAAATCTCCAGCTCCACACACTGCAGACTAGTGGTATATCCCTGGTATAAAGAATGCTTGGCAGCCAACTGTGAATACAAAGATAACTCATGAAATTGACATGGCGTGCCCATTCATCTGTTCATTGATTCAGTGGGCATCTAATGGGAGCCTTCTGTGACTGGTGATGAGCCAGGCCCTAGGAATTTATTTTAAAAATTCGACATAGTTGACACCCTCAAAGGCTCAAAGTCTACTGGGTAAGGCAAACATGAAAACAGAAAAAGTTGAAATAGGACGAAAGAAGTTCAATGTTAGAAAAATACCTAGCTTAAAAGATGGCCATGGGTGGGAGGGAGCAACCCAGCCCAGGTGAGTGAGGAAGTTAAATCACAAAAGTAGAGATAGTTGAGCTATAACTTTTTTAAAAAAAACTGGACCTGAGACCCTAGCTTCAGCTTGATCTCTTAACTCCTGGTCCTTCTTACCTATGTGGAAGTCGCTTGTGCTCTCAGTGCCTTGGTTTATAAAATAAAGGTACTGAAGTATGTGCCCACAAAGCTTCTGTCCAGCTCATAGAGTCTGAATATCAATGAATCAAGACAATGACTCCAAGCCCAGGAATGGACCCAGAAACCCAAATATGATTCAGTTTCTACAGGTCAAAATCAGCCATAAGCTCAGACACTAAATAAGTTTAAAGGAAGTGGTGGCAGTGGTCGTTTAGTCGCTAAGTCGTGTCCAATTCTTGCGACCCCATGGACTGTAGCCTTCCAGGTTCCTCTGTCCATGGGATTCTCCAGACAAGAATACTGGAGTTGGTTGCCATTTTCTTCTCCAATTAAAGTAAATGCTCAGTCCTTAATGTTTGGCAACACTCAAATCTCAATATGAGTGCAATTTTTTAGGTGTATGACACATCCAAGTGTTAATAAATATGGCCATGTTTTTGCACCCCCTTCAAACTACACTAATAGTGTAATAACACTTTTGGATGTAATGAACCTGGGCCATAAGGCCACAGAAAACTGGAAGATGGGTTATGTAGCTCTATATCTTGGTTCAGGTAAAGCCAGAAGACACTAGGTCCTAGAATGTAGCTGTTGCCAGAGAATATGCATGTGTGCATGGTCAGTCGCTCAGCAGTGTCTAACTCTACGATCCCATGGACAGTAGTCTACCAGACACCTCTCTCCATGAATTTTCCAGGTAAGAATACTGAAGTGAGTTGACATTTCCTACTCCAGGGGATCTTCCCAACCCAAAGATTGAACCTGCATCTCTTATGTCTCCTGCATTGGCAGGCAGATTCTTTACCACTGTGCCACCTGGGAAGCCCACCAGGGAATATAGATCAATATTAATTGAACATTACTGAAAATGGTCCTCTTTCAGTTGACTCAACAACGCCTTGAAACCAGTTTGTACATTGTCCTCAAAGGGCTGGCAGTGAAGATGTTGATGGGAGACCATTTGCAGCTAATTCAGAACAAAGGGATCTCGAGAGAAACCAGTCAGCTCAGAATCAGCTCAATACCTTGCTAAGGTATTTCTGCAATCAAACTTTCTGTTTTCAGGGCAAATAATTCTGCCTGAACTGTGAGACAAAAGACCAGAGACTCAGTCAAGGACCTCTGGAAGGGTAAAAGATGACCCAAGCTGCTTCCTAGACAAAATCTCACCTGTAGGTGGCCCCAAAGCCTGGCTCCACACAGAAGCAGGCACCCTTCCACTTAGCCTCCTGCTCCAGTTTGGACTTCTCAGTTTTCATGAGATGATCAAGCTTGCTTCCTACTCTTCCAGTTTCTAAATCCAGAAGTACAGTCACCAGCATCACAGGTGTGTATCTGAACGTGTATCTTCTAAGCTCAGGGTCCAGAACCCAACTGGGGAGAACAGTAATGATGACCATAACCAGCATTGTTGCCCAGTTGTGGTGGGCTGTCGTCCCATCTGATCCATCCCACAGCTCCCTACTGTGGGATCTGGCATTTCTTCCCTCTGAGATCAGGACTCCCCAAAGAAGTCACGTCAGCACTCTAGGGAAGAGGTGGAGCCAGCACTGGCACCCAGACAGCCTGACTTTGAGTCCTTACTCCTAAACCCTGCAAAGGTAGTCTGAGGAAGTTCCTACCTAACTCCTCCCCTCTAGGTTCTATCTGGGGCACAAGTTAGACAAGTATAAGCTAAATGTGTTCGTACTCAGTCCAACTGTTTGCAATCCCACGGACTGTAGTCCGCCAGGCTCATCTGTCCATGGAATTTTCCAGGCAAGAATACTGGAGTGGGTTGCCATTTCCTTCTCCTAAGGCTAAACAGTCCAATGCATTAAAAAAAAAAAAAATTGACCTTCCTTGGAATGAACTTTCATGTGCTGACCTGGGATTTTATGCAGATCTTAATGAATGGAGGCCATGAGAAACTATTTCTGTTTGTGTCCACCCTCTTGATAAAGACTGAGTGCTTCATGTCACCCAATGCCTTTTCTGTAAGGTCCTACTGAGAGACATTTCTTTTTTAAAAAAGTCTCCTTTGAGGAAGACAAGAGCTCCGTAACTATCTGACTTTCTGCTCTAACTACCATGACCTAGAAAACAATATTTAATGTGATCATGGTAAAAAATCAGACAAAACCAAATTGAAGAATGCCCTAGAAAATACCTCTGACTCTTCAAACTATTGAAATCCTCAAAAGAAAGCAAACTTTGAGATACTGTGACAACTTAAAGTAGCCTAAGGAGATATGACAACTAATGTGGTGTCCTGGATGGGATGTCAGGACAGAAAAAGTACATTGGGAGGAAACTAATGACATTCAAATAAAGGATAGATGTTAGTTAATAATAACACATTGATATTAGTAACATTAGAGATGACAAATGTACGATGATAAAGTAAGATGTTAACAACAGAAAAAACTGGCTGCTGAATACACAAGAATGTTATACCATCTTTGCAGCTGTCCTGTAACTCTTTTTTTATATATATACAATTTTTAAAGGTTACACCCAGGGATTTCCCTGGAGATCCAGTGGTTAAGATTCCAGGCACCCAATGTAGGGGGCCCACCTTCAATCCCTGGTCAGGGAAAAAAGATCCTGCAAGCTGTGGGCATGGCCTAATAAAATAAATACAGCAGTGGGTGCTGGTGGTTTAGTAGCTAAGTAGTGTCTGACTCTTGGGATTCCAAGGACTTAACCTGCCAGGCTACTCTGTCCATGGGATTTTCCAGTCAAGAATACTGGAGTGGGTTGCCATTTCCTCTTCCAGGGGATCTTTCCTGGCCCAGGGACAGAACTCAGTGTCTCCTGAAATGCATCTGATCTCTTGCATTGCAAGCAGACTCTTTACTGCTGAGCCACCAGGGAAGCCCAAATACAGTAGTAGAACATGTTTTAATTTCTTTTTTACACTCTGTTTACTGTTATTATAAAATATTGGCTATATTCCCTGTGCTGTTTTGTACAATACACTCTTGTAGCCTATCTTACACGTTCTGTAACTCTAAAACTATTCTAAAATTAAGTTCATTTTTAAAATATCTTGTTTAATCAGAAACAACTTCTATGTTTCTAGGTAAGAAAGTGAAAAAGCAGTAAAAATATCAATTCTCCCCAGATAAATTTATAAAATGAGTGTAATTCTAATCAAAATTGACATTATCCTTGGAAATGACAAAATTATTCCAGAGTTTGTTTATAGAAATAATAGCCAAGAAAATATTCCTCAAAAATTAGTGAAAGTGGAGTTGTATTAATAGATACTAAACAATTTAATAAAACTACAAAAAAATGAAAAACAAGCATACGAAAAGACATACAGATTATTGGAATAGAGGAGATAGCCAAAACACAAACCAAGAATGTATAATTTGGTTTATAATAATTAATTGATAAACAATTAAACAAAAAGTGGGAAAGTTAACTATTAAAATTACAAATTAATTTCATTTGAATTCAAAAGTTAAAAGTAAAAAAGCCATAAAAAATTTTAAATTGGGAAAATATAGGTAATATATCTCATGGTGGTCTTTTCGGTCTAAAAGTACAGGCAAAGACAATGAGGGAAAATACAACTTCTGTGCCCACAAAAGAAACAAAATTAAATAACACAAGAAAAATTGGGAAAAGATACGTTTATAACATACATGACCAGCAAAAGATTAATATTCTTAGTATATTAAAGAAATCCATAAGAAAAAGATGTACAAACTACCCAAAACAGGAATAAAATCATGAATAGAAAATTCGCTCATGAATAAATAAATGCCAATAAAGACATCAAAAAAATTCTCAACACTAGTAAACAAAAAAATAAAATTAAAGCAACAAATTTGCCTACCAGGCTGGCAAACAATAAAATAAAAAGAATGAGAACATGCAGTGTTGACAAAGGTATGTGGAAATGAACATTCTCATACAGTGTTCGTGGGCATTAAAATTGGGACACTTTCAGGAGGACACATTGGCAATGATAACAGCAATAATAATAGTAATAAGAGCCAGGAGTTCTGTGCTCAGCATGGGCCAGGCCATGATCTAAGGGCTTATCCTTACATGTGTCTTGAGACACATGTATCTCCTAATAACTCAATAAAGGAAGTCCTGTTATTATCTACATTCATCAGAAGGAAACTATTTTCTGTGAGATCATCTAAGGCCATTCAGTTAGCAGGTGGTAGAACTGAGAGTCAGTCCCAAGTGGTCTAACATCCAAGCCTGTATCCTCACCTGTGATGGATGTGCTATACCCTAGGGATTCTGCTTCTAGGAATTCATCCTAAGGAATCAACTGGCAGTATTTCCAAACTTAGATGTGCAAGGATGTTTACTGCAACAATCTTATTTTTATAAAAGGAAAAGGCAATAATGTGAATCATCAGCAATAGAGAACCAATTAGAGTTTTACCTATTAATATACATAGGATATTTATTATTTAGTCATTAAAATGCTGTGGAAAAATAATGGCATATTATTGTTAGGTGGAAAAAAGTAGGCTTAAAAATAACAAATATGCAATTATATACTGTAAAGTCATGACAATGTAATTTAGGCCTATAGATTGCTTTTATTATTGATGTTTTCTACATTTTACAAATGCTCTAAGTAAACATGCATTGCTTTTGCAACAGCAAGCTGCATACTCTGTTCCTTGGTTTAAAATGATAAAGAAAAACTATTCTTTCTGATTCTCATCTTTGATGCGTGTTCCTTTCCTTCATTCTGATTTCTATTTCTATGTCTCAAAACTTGTAAGAAAGGTACCTCCTTGCTGTGGGTTGGAGAACAGTATGTTAACAAACAAACAAACAAAATACAATACAATAAACAATTCATGACTGAGGCATTTGAGGGAACAGCAGATGACAAGTCATCACAATTTGTAAAGTTCATTTGTGAAGCCCCTCTAGCTTTCTCCACGTGCTTGTACTTCTCAGACCTTTGAGCACATGTCCACATGTCCAGGGAACAGGAATTCAGGACAGAGTAGTCGGGAGCAGGTCCCAGAGCCACACCAGGATGAGCACCAGGCCTTTCTCTGCTGAGTGTCCTCCCAGCCCCAGGTAGACATGGTGGGGGAGCTCGAATATGGCCGAGAGGGCTTCCCCTCACAGCCTGTGAAAATTGAGCAACCAGTAATAGTGCTCTGTCTGATCCATAGAACCTTGCAGGCCAAGATCTCATCAGCCTGGCTGAAGTGCTATGGTGGGGCAGTCATGAGTGATGGGTTTCTGAGGTTTTCTAATCCACAGGGTTATCTAACTTTAACAGTGTGCTGGGCCTTTATTCCTGCCAGGATGTCCCTGGAGGCTGGCAGCACTTTGTGGTTTCTCAAACAAATGCAAGCCTACTGTCTCTTTCCTTCCTGGGAGCAGCCTGCACCATACCACTGTGACCAGGTCCGGGTGGCTGTGTTCTCTGCTGTCTCCCCAGCAACCAGAACAGCTCCTGGTCTGTGTGCAGTGAACAGCAATGGACAGTAAGGATCGTGTGCATCACATATTCTTATCTGTTAGAGGGAGGTATCAGAATCCACTTCTCAGGATTATTGTGGAGATCAAATCAGGTCCTACTTGTGAAACCCTTGTCCAGATGGCTGCCATGCTGTGTGAGGTACATGAAAGTATCTGAAGAACTAAAGAATTACAGTGTGGAAGCCATTCCCCCCTTTTCTCAACTCAGAGGTGTGGCTGCCTGTCAAGTTACAGAAACCCAGGGTCTTGATGTGCCGGAAATCTTGCAGGGTGGGGCAGGGCTGTACCCCGGTTCACCACTGCCCCTCCACCACCCACTCATTATGACAGCTGAGCAGTTAAGAAATCTCTCTCTTTTTTTCTTTTTTTTTTTTTTTGTCTCCAAAATTTTGTAGAGAAAAAGGCAGCACCTGAGGGGCCACGATTGACGCTGATCTAGCCCTTCCCTTGTGATGAAAGAAACAGGCCCCTCCTTCCCTGCAAACCCTGGAGGTCTCCCACCTGCTGCCTCTGCCCTGGAAGGAGGGGAACCGCCTGGAGGACACGCGGGGGCTCTGAGCCTCCCCGCCCCACCTTAGCAGAACATCTGGTCATCACCTCAGACCCCAGGCTGAGCCTCATGGGACTGCTTTACCGCAGAACCAATCATCCCTGGGCATAACTGCCTTCTGCAACTACACAAAGTTATGCTCCATCAGAGCTCGTGCACAACAGACTCTGCACTCACTTTTCCTGGCCGGTGCAGGGCTCCAAATGAATACTCTAGCACTCACACGCTGTGTGGTTTGAAGGAACTCCCTCAGCCTCCGAGTCTTCATTTACTCAGCTGCTCCATGGGAGTAATAACAATGCCAAAATCACAAGTTAAATATTAAATGAAACAACTCTGTGACAACTGATCAAGGCAAAGGTATTCACTGATTTATTTGTTCCACATGACAAGGAAGCCAGTCAAAGCAATCATCATTGCAAGGTCCACCTTCTAACATTTTCTGGGGCCGCTGCCAAGCCCCTGCCTGGAACTTTGCCCACGGTGTTTTTCTCCAAGTCCTCTCCCACCTCCCGGTAGCTCAGCTTTTCCTCTCGGTGCCAATATTTGAAGAAACAACTTTGCTAATAAAATTAAGATACAATCAAACCGCTTTCCTTTCTAAAATTCCTTTGGTGCTCGCCCATATCCTTTAAGATAAAAGTCAATAAATAGTCCTCAACAAGGCTTTCAGGTCCCTCGGTGATACAACCCCGTGGTGCTTCGCCCTCCACTCTACGCATGCGCCATCCACGCCGTCCTCCCAAATCCGTGACAGCTTGCACGTGCTCCGCCGTGTTACACCCAGACGTTCGCACACGTCCTTCCCTCTGTCTTGAATCCTCCTCTGCCCTTTCGTCCCTCTGACATATTCTGAAGGATACGAGCTCTGAGCCCCGCCACTCTGCGCCGCTAGAAAGTGTGCCCGTGTGTCACCATGAAGCGTAATCACTCATCCGCGTGTCTGTCTCCCGCACTTCCTGATGCGCTCCTGGAGGGTCTATGTCTTCCTCATCTCTATATCTCCAGCTTCTACCCGAGAATAAATGTTCAGTGAGTGAGTGAATGTCATTTCTTTTTGCTCTGGCATGATCTTCTGGATCAGGAGGAAATTTCTTTTCTAGTCCACCTCCTTCCAACATCTCAAACCAGCTGAGCTTAAGTCCCAGGTACAGGGTTCCTCTCATTCACTTCTTCCCTGGGCATCTACTCTGCATCCACCAGCTTCTGCTCCATCACAAATTAATATTTATATGCACCCACATTTGCATCTAACTATATTTGCAATTATCTTCTTTGTGGTCAAACGCAGTGTGTGTGTGTGGGGAGCGGGGGGGTGGTGGTTAATCTCAGCAAGTGCTTTCAAAGGTTAATAACGTGGTCTGTGACTATAGAGTAGAATCACCCAAAGCTTGAAACCACAATTTCATATCATTTTGTTAAGACAAATGAAAGAAGAGTCCCCAGAGATGAGTGCAATCACAGTCTGAGGACAGTGAAGTTAATGGTGAGAACAACAATTCTGAGCCTTAATAATAAACCAGTCAACCTTAGAATAATGCTAACACTTGCTGAGTATTTTCTATATGCTGAGCAGAATACTAAGAAGTGGACTGAGGACTCAGCATTCATAACTGTATAAAGGATCTACCACTTGTAGTTGTGTGACCCAGAATAATGGGGTTGCACTTCTCTTTTGACTCCATTTCTGCAGGAGTAAAATGGAGATAGTCACTGCTGTTGTTATTGTTTAATCACTAAGTCATGTCCAACTCTTTTTCGACCCCATGGGCTGGAGCCTGCCAGGCTCCTCTGTCCATGATATTTCCCAGACAAGAATACTGGAGTGGGTTGCCATTTCCTTCACTCAGAGATCTTCCCAACCCAGGGATCGAACCCTTTCCTCCTGCCTTGGCAGGCAGATTCTTTACGCTGAGCCACCAGGGAAGTCCCAAGAGTCAGCATACTTATATCATAATGATTAAATGAGTTATTACACATAAATACTTAGTAAGCCTCCCCAAAATGTGCTGCCACCCTAACCCCAAAGTTCAGATTAACTGAGATTATTAGTTCTAACCACTGGAGTCTACTACTTCAGAATTGCTATGTGGCTCAGGCTGCTCAAGAAAGTAGAACTAAAAACCAACAGGTGGGAGGAACAAGAGGCAGCTATCTACTCATTATAATTATGTTTTTCTAATAAAGCCTTTAATATTATAAATACAGCAAATTTACTTCTCTCCCTTTGAAAAACTATCATTCGTGTGTATAAGTGGCATATATTAAAATATACATGAAAGCCTTATTTGCATTAATGAAAATTGGGGCAATCTCTATGTCCATCCATTTAGGAATGGTTAAATAGACTGTGCTTACATAATAGTTGCTTACATTAAATTAACTCATTTAATCCTCACAAGAACTCTATGGCTTTCAGTATGCCATAATCCCAATTAACAAAGGAGGAAACTGGAGACTAAGGGAGTGTAATAATTTAGATAGTGCACATAGCAAGTGACAAAGCTATGATGTAAATCCAGGCAGTCTGGCACCTTCCTCTTAGTTAAGTCCACTAATTTATTGTTGAGTGAAAAAAAAAAAAAGCAAGGCGCGGAAAGACACATAAAGTATGCTATTCATGTAAAATGTACATACAACCCTATATTGTTTCTAAATATGTATATAATGGCAAGAAAATGACCTACCAAAAAAATCATACCAAATTAGAACTCTGGTTGCCTGTGCAAAGGCAACAAAGATTTAGGAACAAGGACTGGGAAGGATCACCAGAAAGAATATCATCCTGATCTAAAATGTCCTAAATTTTTCAAAGATAATATATTTCAGTATTGTAGAGTGATCAGAAACTTATAAAAATAGGCAGAAGGAACCAGATGATTCAGGATTAAATGCGTCCCCCAATACTGTAAGGATTGAAGATACATAGCTTACACTGCAACTCTTAAGGGATTCTATAGCAGGGATTCAAGTATCAGTGAGTATTCATTGTTACCTTAGGCAAGCAAACTCAATGGGCTCCACATTACTGCAGATTTTATCATAAAACTTCTCACCTGTATGTCACTCCTGTGCGCATGCATACTAAGTCTCTTCAGTTGTGTCCAACTCTTTGTGACCCTATGGACTGTCACCAGGTTTCTCTGTCCATGGGGATTCTCCAGGCAAGAATATTGGAGTGGGTTGCCATGCCTTCTTCCAGAGGATCTTCCCAACCCATGGATCAAACCCAAGTTCCTTATATCTTTTGCATTGACAGACTGGTTCTTTACCACTAGTGCCACCTGGGAAGCCCCCTTGTCTCCTCTCAGTTCAGTTCAGTTCAGTTCAGTCGCTCAGTCGTGTCTGACTCTTTGTGACCCCATGGACCACAGCACACCAGGCCTCCCTGTCCATCACCAACTCCCGGAGTTTACTCAAACTCATGTCCATTGAGTTGGTGATGCCACCCAACCATCTCATCCTCTGTCATCCCCTTCTCCTCCTGCCTTCAATCTTTCCCAGCATCAGGGTCTTTTCCAATGAGTCAGCTCTTCATATGAGGTGGCCCAAGTACTGGAATTTCAGCTTCAACATCAGTCCTTCCAATGAAAACTCAGGACTGATCTCCTTTAGGATGAACTGGTTGTATCTCCTTGCAGTCCAAGGGACTCTCAAGAGTCTTCTCCAACACCACAGTTCAAAAGCATCAATTCTTCAGGCAACCCACTCCAGTACTCTTGCCTGGAAAATCCCATGGACGGAGGAGCCTGGTAGGCTACAGTCCATGAGGTCGCAAAGAGTCAGACACGACCAAGCGACTTCACTTTCACTTTTCACTTTCATGCATTGGAGAAGGAAATGGCAACCCATTCCAGTGTTCTTGCCTGGAGAATCCCAGGGACGGGGGAGACTGGTAGGCTCCCGTCTATGGGGTCACACAGAGTTGGACACAACTGAAGTGACTTAGCAGCAGCAACAGCAGCTTTCTGTACAGTCCAACTCTCACATCCATACATGACTACTAGAAAAACCATAGCCTTGACGAGACAGACCTTTGTTGGCACAGTAATGTCTCTGCTTTTTAAATATGCTGTCTAGGTTGGTCATAACTTTCCTTCCAAGCAGTAACCATCTTTAATTTCATGGCTGCAGTCACCATCTGCAGTGATTTTGGAACCCAAAAAGTCAGCCACTGTTTCCACTGTTTCCCCATCTATTTCTCATGAAGTGATGGGACCAGATGCCATGATCTTAGTTTTCTGAATGTTGAGCTTTAAGCCAACTTTTTCATTCTCCTTTTTCACTTTCATCAAGAGGCTCTTTAGTTCTTCACTTTCTGCCATAAGGGTGATGTTATCTGCATATCTGAGGTTATTGATATTTCTCCCAGCAATCTTGATTCCAGCTTGTGCTTCATCCAGCACAGCATTTCTCATGATGTACTCTGCTGCTGCTGCTAAGTCATTTTAGTCATGTCCAACTCTGTGTGACCCCATAGACGGCAGCCCAACAGGCTCCCCCATGCCTGGGATTCTCCAGGCAAAAACACTGGAATGGGTTGCCATTTCCTTGTCCAATGTATGAAAGTGAAAAGTGAAAGGGAAGTCACTCAGTCATGTCTGACTCTTCGTGACCCCATGGGCTGCAGCCTACCAGGTTCTTCCGTCCATGGGATTTTCCAGGCGAGAGTACTGGAGTGGGGTACCATCGCCTTCTCCAGATGTCCTCTGCATATAAGTTAAATAAGCAGGGTGACAATATACAGCCTTGACGAACTCCTTTCCCGATTTGGAACCAGTCTGTTGTTCCATGTCCAGTTCTAACTGTTGCTTCCTGACCTGCATGCAGATTTCTCAACAGGCAGGTCAGGTGGTCTGGTATTCCCATCTGTTGAAGAATTTCCCACAGTTTGTTGTGATCCGCACAGTCAAAGGCTTTCTCTCCCCTAGGTCCATGAAAAACATTGCTGACATTGACCCAACTGTCATTATAATTCCTTTTAATTCCATCCATTTTTCTAACTCTAGCTTCTTTACCCATACTTAGTAACTTTATTCTCCTCTTTTAATTGTTTGAACATGGCTCTTCAGCAACCCTTAAATCTCCTCTTGTCCGTACTGGCTGTAGTGGTGGTGAGAATGAGAAGCAGTAGTGACGGCAGCGGCAGCGGTGATAAGAAGGGAATGGATGGTGTAGCAGGGGCTGTGGCAATGCTCGTGGTGGAACTGTGGTTGGGGGGCCAGGGGGATGGCAGTGGTAGTAGTGGCAAAGCTGCTGAATATGATCTAGGCCGTGGCAGTGGAGGTAGTGACGGTGGGGACGGTGAAGGTGACAGAGGCGGTGGAAAGGGTGGTGATGGTGAGAATCGGTGGAGCTGGCAGTGGCAGTGCTTACAGTTGTGGTGGTGTTGGTGGAAGAGGTGAAGGTGATCGGAGTGACAGAGCTAATGGAGGTAGCAGTGGTGATGGTGAGAATGAGCGGAGGTGCCAGTGATAGTACTGGGGATGTGGCAACATGATGCTTTTGTAACAGATGGTAACATATAGTATTTGGCGTTTGATGTCCTATGGAAAAGAACGGCGCTATATACATGGTGGCAGTGGGGCTGGAGATAATGAAAATAGAGGTGTTAGGTTAAAACTAGGCACATTGCAAAAAGCAATCTAGATCTAGGGCTGATTACCCTAGATCCAAAATCCCTCCCCTATTTTTGCTGCAGCCTTTGGGTTAGGACAAGCAGAAGGAAGGGTATGTGAACTGGAATGAGGGCAGCGATTAGGATGATACTTCCCAGACAGGTCTATAGGACTCTATTCATCCCTCCCCAATCACAGCTGTCTGTTCTGGATCTCAGCCTCCCTTGTCTATTGTATTTCTGGTTTGTCCACTATGACAATTTCCCATACGCCTCTGAAAGAAAGAAGAATGGGAAGAAAAATAAAGTAAGTCTGCCAAGGTAGGCCCTTAGAGTCTCTTAGCCCACCCTAGGCAAGCCTTGAACAGACCTATGAGAGCCTGGCCCTGCTAGCTGTTATTTCCTACCTGGAGACGTCAACAAATAGGAGTGTGAGGCCACATTCCAGTGATGGCAGCCAGGCCCCAACAGCCACACCTGTTCAACACCCCCACAGACACTGAGCCCTGCAGAGGGATACTCAGCCTGTTCTGCCACAGATAGCAAGGTGCACAATTAGGGTTGGGAATCAGAAACAATATATTTTAAAGAATAACAAATCACTGTGCCTATAACAGAGTATCTAAACAGAGCCACCATAGCAGCCATGGAATCTCTGGAACTCACTAGCATTTCTGACACTCATTCCAGCAAGACAACAATTACGTTGAACTTGAACCAGTTAATTCCATCTGAAGCATCTCTGTTGTCTCACATTTGAGTCACTGGGAGTTTAGGCATTAGAAAAGCATTTTTTTTTCTAACAATTTTTATTTATTGTATTTTTGGCTGCACTGGATCTTCGTTGCTTTGCTCGGGCTTTCTCTAGTTGCGGGTAGTGGAGGCTACTCTTGACTGCTTTGCAAGGGCTTCTCATTGTGGTGGCTTCTCGTTGCAGAGCACAGTCTCTAGGTGTGCAGCTCTAGAGCTCGGGCTCAGTAGTTGTGGCACACAGGCTTCATTGCTTAAGCAAGGCTCAGGATGAAGTGTGGCTTCCCTATGTTTTTCTGTAGCCAACTCTTAAGTGGTGATGATAATGACGCTGAAGTTAGTGGTGCCCCTAAAGGCTCCCAACCAGCACTGGATGACCTACTCACCAGGACAAGCTCATCTTCTGATGAAATAACATCCTCCTCAGGCCACAAATTGCAAGAATCTCCTAAAATTATTACTCTTTCCTTTTATACTTTATTCTCTCCAAATTCTAATTACCTGCTCCCTGTTGGGTTCAATCACCTTGGTTATGATGTTTCCCTCATTTTATCAACCCCCCTCTACAGGGCACCACTATATGACAGACACTGGGCTAAGTACTGGAGGTTCAAGGATCAAGTTTCAGTTCTACCCTCAAGGAGACCTTAGTCCAACAAGGGAGACAGATATTAACATATAGTGTAAACACAATACAGAAAATGATTTTTTAAATAATAATCATAAGCTCAGAATATTCTAGGGGTTCAGAAAAGGGGCACCTAGTGTTAGAAGAGGCTTTATGGGATGGGTAATATCTGACTTGGCTGAGAACTTCTTTTCCATCCAACCCAAAGCCAGGTTGACTTGGGGTCCGAAGTTCTGGACATCCCCTGCTGGAGGGAGCCACAGTGGTTTCCGTTATCTTATCATGGAAGCTTAATAAGTCAGCCTGAATTCCAGCTTCGAAAGATACTTGTTTTCTGGGATGCTCAGACATCTTGGCCTGAAAGGAGATTTGTGTATGTGTATTTTGTCCCTGTTCAGAGAAATATGAGACAACTGGTCAGCTCTCAGGAAATACTAGCTGATGCTAGATGTTGATGCAGAATTGTGTCACACAGGATGGAAGAGTTTGAAAAACTTGAGTTTTGGAGTCAGACAGACCTGCCTACAATCCTGCTCAGTTACTTTGGAGTGTATGACCTTGAGCAAGGCCTTTATGCTCCTCAGACCTCACTTTTGTCATCAGTAGAATGTGGGTAATAGTCTGTCAGGGTGTGGTGAGGTTTAGATTAATAAACACTAGAGTATTTAACATAGTGTTTGTCACGCAGTATGTGCTCAACAAACAGTAGTTGCTATGATTGCTAATAATAGTGTTCAGTACTAAATGAGTGACTCAGAGAAGAACATGGGAGAGAAGTGGACAAAGGGACCAGCTAGTCAAACCTCCAACCCTAAGGAAGGTAAACCCATGGAGAAAATCTGCCAGGAAAAATTTCCCCAGATCTCTTTTCCACTGTCATCCTCTCAAGGACTCCTGACATTTCACCATAAGAGCTTCATCCTTTCCACTATAATTCTGATCCTAATAAACTGTGTGCCCCAGTGAAGACCCATTTGAACTATCAGATGTCTATACTTTGATTTAAATTAATTGTACAATCTTTTCTTGAATTCAACAAGCATCAAATCAAACACTATTTTCTAATAGATTTCCAGAATAATAGATATTTTTTAATCCTCACAACATCCACAAAACACAGGCAGAGCAAAACCAGGTTACCCATGAGGAGATAGACTCGGAGAGATTCAGTCACACTATGTGTGGTCCCACAGCTGGCTAGTGACGACACTGGGAGGCTGCCTCACATTTCCTGACACTGATTCAGTCCCCAGGGTCTCATCACAACCCACTTTTGAGAATGAATTGAAGGCAGAACAGAAGAAGCTGAGGCACAAGACTTAGGACTAGGGTCCCAGAGGATATGCAGCCTGCTTCACGGTGTGTCTGTGTGAAGTGTGTCTTCTCTGGCCTGCCTCCAAAAACAGATGCTCCTGAATCTGCATCTCCCTCAGGTCGAGGAGAGAGAGAGGTGGACTTGCCCTCACACTTCTGACCCTTCCCTCTGTCCTTAACTAAACATGGAGACCAGACTTCTACAGCACAGTCTGCATAACCCAGCACAGTCTGCATAACCCAGGAGGATGTCTGGAACCCTCCAAATGGAGACAGTAGGGTCCACATAGTAGTCTAGGGTTTCTGAAACCTCAGTAATTCACATACCTCCTTCATAGGTTTTCCCATATCCATGCATCATCTGTATTATTAATACTTTTCTCTAGGTTGACTCATTGTGTTTACTTAGCCAAATTTATTGGAAAAGGTATATGGTTGCATATTACTTTCTCTTTCCTCATTCTAAGCAATAATACCCATTGTTGTTGTTCAGTCGCTCAGTTGTGTCCTACTCCTTGTGACCCCATGGACTGCAGCACACCAGGCTACCCTGTCCTTCACCATCTCCCAGAGCATGCTCAAACTCATGTCCACTGAGTCAGTGATCAGTGATACTATCTAACAATCTCATCTTTTGCCACTTACTTCTCCTTTTGCATTCAATCTTTTCTTGGGGCACGTGAGATCTAGTTACCTGTCAGTTCAGCTCAGTTGCTCAGTCGTGTCCAACTCTTTGTGACCCCATGGAATGCAGCACGCCAGGCTTCCCTGTCCCTCACCAACTCCCGGAGTTTACTCAAACTCATGTCCATCAAGTCAGTGATGCCATTGAACCACTTCATCCTCTGTTGTCCCCTTCTTATCCTGCCCTCAATCTTTCCCAGTATCAGGGTCTTTTCCAATGAGTCAGTTCTTCTCATCAGGTGGCCAAAGTATTGGAGTTTCAGCTTCAGCATCAGTCCTTCCAATGAATATTCAGGACTGATTTCCTTTAGGATGGACTGGTTGGATCTCATTGCAGTCCAAGGGACTCTCAAGAGTCTTCTCCAACAACACAGTTCAAAAGCACCAATTCTTTGGTGCTCAGTTTTCTTTTTGGTCCAACTCTTACATCCATACATGACTACTGGAAAAAACATAGTTTTGACTATATGGATATCCATAATAATATCCACAAAAGTCATAAATCTGTAGTGCTTGTTCTAATACACATTAAAAGTAGTACATAGCTATAAACATTTCTGAAAAATATATCAAGTGTTATAAAATATCACCTTCATGCATTCTATTCATGGCATGAAGAAATGATTAAAATAAAATTTTAGTTTGACAATCTATCCATATTAGCAAATAAGTGAAAATATTAAGCTCAGTAAGATCTTTTTGAAGGTCAGAAATAACATTTAAATGGCATTTTCTTCATTCTCTGCAAATTATCACTCAGTTATATATTTACACCTGTATAGTAAATATTTCCTACCTCTTCCCACAATCTTCAAACATAAGTCACTTTTCCAAGAGAGGGATGGGGATAGGGAGGGAAAGTACCTCTTCTCTTGCTTCTCCTTTGCAAGCACTCAGTTGAGTGGTTTATATTCCCAGATTGAATTTCCTAATCCTCCTCCCAATTAAGAATGTTCATTCTCATATTTCCTGGAGGAAGATAATTCCAAGTGAAATGTACCATTGACCTCAGGGACTCTGAAATTCAGAAACTGGAGGTAAACGTCCAACTGTGAATGAAAAACTCTCCTATAGACTTGCATAAGGTACTAGGTATTATATAAAGATCTAAAGGAAAATGTTTATAATTTTAAAAAATAAAAATGCACACAGAATTCTACTCAATACTCTGTAATGGCATACATGGGGAAAGCATCTAAAAAAGAGTGGTTTAGTCACCAAGTCATATCCGACTCTTGTGACACCATGGACTATAGCCCACCAGACTCCTTTGTCCATGGGATTTTTCCAGGCAAGAATACTGGAATTCGTTGCTATTTCCTTCTCCACTAAAAGACAGTGGATATATGTATATGTGTAACTGGTTTGCTTTGCTGTAAACCTGAAACAGAACAATGTAAATCAATTAAGTGTATGTATGTATGCTCAGTCATGTTTGACTTTACAACCCTATGAACTGTGGCCCGCCAGGCTCCTCTATCCATGGGATTTTACCAAGCAAGAATATTGGAGTGGGTTGCCATTTCCTCCTCCAGAGGAGCTTCCCGACCCAGGGATCCAATCCATGTCTCCTGTGTCTGCTGAATTGCAGGCAGATTCTCTACCACTGAGCCACTGAAGAAGGCTAAGTCGATTATATTCCAATAAAAAGTTTAAAAAATAAAATTCACTCATGGTCTAAGGTTGGAATTTGGCTTTCTCATATGCTAATCCAATAACTGTGAGGTTGAAATTATTTTACATCTTGTTTTAAGGTAAAGTCAAGTGACTTACCTCAAATTCCAAGATTAGTAAGAAAAGAACTCAGTCTCCAAACACACAGTCTAGCACAAACTTCAGTGTTTTCCTAAAAGAAAAAAACTAGTGCATAGCTACTAAAATAAGGAGGACACGTGATTCAGCAGTGGCAAGCACACCTCACTGTATGTAACTCTTCAGTAATCCACACAGGATCCAGTGGGGATTATGAGGAGTAAAACATCATAATGAATCATAGAGAACAAGTAAATACATGAATAATTTAATCATATATTAATCAGTCACTTCAGTCACTCAGTCGTGTCTGAATCTTTGCGACCCCATGAATTGCAGCACACCAGGCCTCCCTGTCCATCACCATCTCCCGGAGTTCACTCCATCTCATCCTCTGTCGTCCCCTTTTCCTCCTGCCCCCAAATCCTCCCAGCATCAGAGTCTTTTCCGATGAGTCAACTCTTCACATGAGGTGGCCAAAGTACTGGAGTTTCAGCTTTAGCATCATTCCTTCCAAAGAACACCCAGGGCTGATCTCCTTTAGAATGGACTGGTTGGATCTCCTTGCAGTCCAAGGGACTCTCAAGAGTCTTCTCCAACACCACAGTTCAAAAGCATCAATACTTTGGTGCTCAGCTTTCTTCAGAGTCCAACTCTCGCATCCATACATGACCACTGGAAAAACCATACCTTGACTAGACGGACCTTTGTTGGCAAAGTAATGCCTCTGCTTTTGAATACACTATCTAGGTTGGTCATAAACTGTCTTCCAAGGAGTACACATCTTTTAATTTCATGGCTGCAATCACCATCTGCAGTGATTTTGGAGCCCAAAAAATAAAGCCTGACACTGTTTCCACTATTTCCCCATCTATTTGCCATGAAGTGATGGGACCAGGTGCCATGATCTTCGTTTTCCGAATGTTGAGCTTTAAGCCAACTTTTTCACTCTCCACTTTCACTTTCATCAAGAGGCTTTTGAGTTCCTCTTCACTTTCTGCCATAAGGGTGGTGTCATCTGCATGTCTGAGGTTATTGATATTTCTCCTGGCCATCTTGATTCCAGCTTGTGCTTCTTCCAGCCCAGCATTTCTCATGATGTACTCTGCATAGAAGTAAAATAAGCAGGGTGACAATATACAGCCTTGATGTACTCCTCTTCCTATTTGGAACCAGTCTGTTGTTCCATGTCCAGTTCTATCTGTTGCTTCCTGACCTGCATACAGACTTCTCAAGAAGCAGGTCAGGTGGTCTGGTATTCCCATCTCTTTCAGAATTTTCCACAGTTGATTGTGATCCACACAGGTAAAGGTTTTGGCATAGTCAACAAAGCAGAAATAGATGTTTTTCTGGAACTCTCTTGCTTTTTCGATGATCCAGCGGATGTTGGAAATTTGATCTCTGGTTCCTCTGCCTTTTCTAAAACCAGCTTGAACATCTGGAAGTTCACAGTTCACATATTGCTGAAGTCTGGCTTGGAGAATTTTGAGCATTTCTTTACTAGCATGAGAGATGACTACAACTGTGCGGTAGTTTGAGCATTCTTTGGCATTGCCTTTCTTTGGGATTGAAATGAAAACTGCCCTTTTCCAGTCCTGTGGCCACTGCTGAGTTTTCCCAATTTGCTGGCATATTGAGTGCAGCACTTTCACAGCATCATCTTTCAGGATTTGAAATAGCTCAACTGGAATTCCATCACCTCCACTAGCTTTGTTCATAGTGATGCTTTCTAAGGCCCACTTGACTTCACATTCCAGGATGTCTGGCTCTAGGCCAGTGATCACACCATCGGGATTATCTGGGTCGTGAAGATCTTTTTTGTACAGTTCTTCTGTGTATTCTTTCCATCTCTTCTTAATATCTTCTGCTTCTGTTAGGTCCATACCATTTCTGTCCTTTATCGAGCCCATCTTTGCATGAAATGTTCCCTTGGTATCTCTAATTTTCTTGAAGAGATCTCTAATCTTTCCCATTCTGTTGTTTTCACCTATTTCTTTGCATTGATCACTGAGGAAGCCTTTCTTATCTTTTCTTGCTATTCTTTGGAACTCTGCATTCAGATGTTTATATCTTTTCTTTTCTCCTTTGTTTTCACTTCTCTTCTTTTCACAGCTATTTGTAAGGCCTCCCCAGACAGCCATTTTGCTTTTTTGCATTTCTTTTCCATGGGGATGGTCTTGATCCCTGTCTCCTGTACAATGTCATGAACCTCCATCCATAGTTCATCAGGCACTCTATCTATCAGATCTAGTCCCTTAAATCTATTTCTCATTTCCACTGTATAATCATAAGGAATTTGATTTAGGTCATACCTGAATGGTCTAGTGGTTTTCCCTACTTTCTTCAATTTAAGTCTGAATTTGGCAATAAGGAGCTCATGATCTGAGCCACAGTCAGCTCCCAGTCTTGTTTTTGCTGACTGTATAAAGCTTCTCCATCTTTGGCTGCAAAGAATATAATCAATCTGATTTCGGTGTTGACCATCTGGTGATGTCCATGTGTAGAGTCTTCTCTTGTGTTGTTGGAAGAGGGTGTTTGCTATGACCAGTGCGTTCTCTTGGCAAAATTCTATTAGCCTTTGCTCTCTTCATTCCATATTTCAAGGCCAAATTTGCCTGTTATTCCAGGTGTTTCTTGACTTCCTACTTTTGCATTCCAGTCCCCTATAATGAAAAGGACATCTTTTTTGGGTGTTAGTTCTAAAAGGTCTTGTAGGTCTTCATAGAACCATTCAACTTCAGTTTCTTCAGCATTACTGGTTGGGGCATAGACTTGGATTACTATGATATTGAATGGTTTGCCTTAGAAATGAACAGCAATCATTCTGTCATTTTTGAGATTGCATCCAAGTACTGCATTTCAGACTCTTTTGTTGACCATGACGGCTACTCCATTTCTTCTAAGGGATACCTGCCCAGAGTAGTCGATAATGGTCATCTGAGTTAAATTCACCCATTCCAGTCCATTTTAGTTTGCTGATTCCTAGAATGTCGACATTCACTCTTGCCATCTCATGTTTGACCACTTCCAATTTGCCTTGATTCATGGACTTGACATTCCAGGTTCCTATGCAATATTGCTCTTTACAGCATCAGACCTTGCTTCTATCACCAGTCACATCCACAGCTGGGTATTGTTTTTGCTTTGGCTCCATCCCTTCATTCTTTCTGGAGTTATTTCTCTACTGATCTCCAGTAACATACTGGGCACCTACCAACCCGGGGAGTTGCCCTTTCAGTATCCTATCATTCTGCCTTTTTATACTGTTCATGGGGTTCTCAAGGCAGGAATACTGAAGTGGTTTGCCATTCCCTTCTCCAGTGGACCACATTCTCTCAGACCTCTCCACCATGACCCGCCCGTCTTGGGTTGCCCCACAGGGCATGGCTCAGGAGCGCTTCGCTGACAGCTCCGCTGGGAACTGGCAGGGGGCTGAGCTGAAACCCCACGTCCAAGGAGCGGTGGCTGTGTGGGCACAGGAGGGCCTAGAGGAGCTACTCCACGTTCAAGGTCAGGAGGGGCAGCGGTGAGGAGATACCCCTCGTCCAAGGTAAGGAGCAGCGGCTGCGCTTTTCTGGAGTAGCCATGAAGAGATACCCCTCGTCCAAGCCAAGAAAAATCCAAGTAAGTCGGTAGGTGTTGCAAGAGGGCCTCAGAGGGCAGACACACTGAAACCATACTCACAGATATTAATATATATATATATATATTTTGACAGTCAAATTTTATATCATTGATTTTATTTTTTTAATTATTAGTATTTTTTTACTTTACAATATTGTATTGGTTTTGCCATACATCAACATGCATCTGCCACGGGTGTACACGTGTTCCCCATCCTGAACCCCCCTCCCACCTCCTTCCCCATACCATCCCTCTGGGTCATCCCAGTGCACCAGCCCCAAGCTTCCTGTATCTTGCATCGAACCTGGACTGGCGATTCGTTTCTTATATGATATTATACATTTTTTAATGCCATTCTCCCAAATCATCACCCCTTCCTCCCCCCCGCCGACAGAGTCCAAAAGACTGTTCTATACATCAGTGTCTCTTTTGCTGTCTCGCATACAGGGTTGTCGTTACCATCTTTCTAAATTCCATATATATGCGTTAGTTTACTGTATTGGTGTTTTTCTTTCTGGCTTACTTCACTCTGTATAATAGGCTCCAGTTTCATCCACCTCATTAGAACTGATTCAAATGTATTCTTTTTAATGGCTGAGTAATACTCCATTGTGTATATGTACCACAGCTTTCTTATCCATTCATCTGCTGATGGGCATCTAGGTTGCTTCCATGTCCTGGCTATTATAAACAGTGCTGCGATGAACATTGGGGTACACGTGTCTCTTTCAATTCTGGTTTCCTTGGTGTGTGTGCCCAGCAATGGGATTGCTGGGTTGTATGGCAGTTCTATTTCCAGTTTTTTAAGGAATCTCCACACTGTTCTCCATAGTGGCTGTACTAGTTTGCATTCCCACCAACAGTGTAAGAGGGTTCCCTTTTCTCCACATCCTCTCCAGCATTTATTGCTTGTAGAATTTTATTTTTAATACACTCAGTACAAGGTTAATGTATTTACATAAAAGTATGTAACTCTTAACTGTAAAACTTAATGAATTATCACAGCATGAACATATTTTTGTAATGTAGCCTATAGATCAAAAAGTAAAATATTACCAACATAACAAAAGCTGCTCTCAGGTTTCCATATCACTATCTCCACCCTATCCATCAAAGAGAAAAACTTTTCTTGCAACATCTTAGTTTAGTCATGCCATGAAAACATACAGAATAGACTTTGGTGTCTGGCTTTGTGAATTCCAATGTTTGTCCCTCAAACTCTGTGATAAAGCTCAAAGACTGTTCATCTTCTCAGTCTCCTAGCCACCACTTTCTGATCATATTCTCAGCTGGTGCTTTAATTTCTAAAGTTCCCAGTGGAAAAGTGGCACAGCATGCAGGACTGACTTTGCTTTCTTTCTCTCCATGATCTTGGCTCTAAAATCTTCACTGTCTTGGAAACTCTCCAGTGCCTTCAAACACAAGCCTTTTTATATTTTGGCCACTTTTTCTAGTTGTTCTCAGCTGATTTCAGTCAGGCTAGTTGTTCAGGCCAATCTCAACATTTTATCCTATTGACTAACAATAAGCTAATCTTTTCATCAATATAAGCAGAAATCAAGCAAGTTTTTTCACATTCTTGAATTATTCTTTTAATTCTATTGGCAAATTTTATGGCACAGAAATTGAGCATTCTTGCTTTGACTCATAATCCTGTTAGAATCTCTTTCTTGTTGGTCTATCTCTCCTTCCCCAGGACTCACCTACTTACCACCTCACCTCTTCCCATAGGAAAAATACTACTTTCTTCCACAAAAAGAGATTTTCTTCTGGTGTCTATCTTGCATCCATAGTGCCTTCTGTAATCTTGAGTAACATCTCATACTTCAATCAGATGCTCATTATTCTCTCAACCTTGTTTGGAAAGAGGAAGGGAAGAGAAGGAGAAAGAATTTTAACTCTAAGAGATAAGATGAGTGCTGGTGTTATTGTTCAGTAGCTAAGTGGTGTCCAACTTTTTGCAAAATCATGTCCATTGAGTCAGTGACCCCCTCTAACCATCTCATCCTCTGCTGCCCTCTTCTCCTTTTCCTTCAATCTTTCCCAGCATCAGAATTTTTCCAGTGAGTCGGTTCTTCACATCAAGTGGCCAAAGTATTGGAACTTCAACTTCAGCAACAGCCTTTCCAATAAATATTCAGGGTTGATTTATTTCTTTTAGGATTAAAGATTTGATTTCCTTGCAGTCCAAGGGACTTCCAAGAGTCTTCTCCAACACCACAATTTGAAAGCATCAATTGTTCAGTTCTCAGCCTTCTTTATAGACCAACTCTAACATTCGTACTTATCTCACATCCACACTTGAGTATATTAACCTCTAAGGATGGGTACTTGTAGGTTAATATATATTAACTATATTGACAATGAAATCACATCAGTAATTCAAAAGCCTATCCTGACATTCACTTTAAAACTTCTAAAACTATCTAATCTCAATTATCTCCCCCTTTAGGGGCCTTATGTAATTTCTTGGAGTTGCCAGAATTAGATCAGAGAACTCAAATTTGGATAGAGAGAGAAAGACATTCAGACCAGATACAAACCAGCATTGTTATAAATCCTGAAACAATCCTGTGGTCCCTTCTTTCTCTCTTTTCCTCCATTCTCTACCTCATTCTTTTTCTTTTTTCTCTTCTCTTTTCAATAAACACTGACTCAGAGCCTAGTGCGTCTACAAGCTCCAGGTTTACTAAGAGCTACAATGCCATCCCTGACCTGCAGGAGCAAGCAGTCCTGTTGGAGAGATGAAAATAGGACAAAGAGTTAATATCCACCCCACCTAGGCTGAAACAGCTACTATCTAGGTCACTGACAATTCCAGGAGTGGGCAGATGAAGAGCAATTCATTCATTCACCCATCCATTCTACACACATTTCCCTGTGGACTGTGCCAAACACTGTGCTGAATGCTTGATGTGCAGGATAGTGATCAAGATCTGGTAGCCCTTTCAAGAAGACCTCAGTCTAGTGGGAGACAGGGTCCTGTCCTGCAAGGCGAAGTGTTCTCGCCATCAGACTGGGGTGCTGGGGAATGTTTCCTGGAGGAGTGATATGTAATAGGATGTTGAAAGGAAAATAGAAGCTTGGCACATTGAGGAAAAGGGGCATTCACAGGTGCAAGGAAAATCTCTGGAAAAAACACAAACCTAGCATGGCTCAGCGGAGGAAAGGGCCTGAATCTCTCTGGAGCAAAATGCTTCTCTAGGGGAATAGTCCCCTGGAGGGGAACATGGCAACCCACTCCAGTATTCTTGCAGGGAAAATCCCATGGTCAAGGAGCCTGGAAGGCTACAGTCCATGGGGTTGCAAAGAGTCGGATACGACTGAAGCGACTGAGTTATGAGTATAAGGGGAACAGTCAGAGTTGAGCAGAAACTGAACCACAAAAGGCCCTTTGAACTAAGAACCCCAGGCTTCATCCTGATGTGGGGACACTGAAGATTTTGAGCAGAAGAATGACATAATAGAGCAAATCCACTGCCATGGCTAGAGAAACAGGTCGTGATGCAAGGTGTGGGTCAGCCACACACACACAACACTGTTGTCACGGACACTGAGAGCAGGTTAACAAGTGAGGGTCGAGAGCAATCTCAGGGCCAAGAAGGAGTGCCCACAATCCTGTCCAAGGAGAGAGGGAACAGGTTCTACCAGAAAGAGTCGGGCACAGGGAGAGGAGACAGACACGAAACAGACTTATGCACACATATCACACGTACACACATACACATGAAGGCAATACGAGACCCGAAGCCTAAATCTGGGGAAACCTATCTATGGTTTTCACTGTTTTCCAATCCTAACACAAAACTCACCTCTTCCAAGAAGAATTTTCCAGCTGCTTCCTTTCTCTGCCTCCCTTGGCCCCCTCAGGCACTCAGCTCCCATTACACTGGTGACTTTTTATCCAAATGCATATCCAAGGGCATATCCTCTGCCCTCCCCACAGCCTCCCCTCCCATATCCTCTCACACACACATTAAAAGACGTTGCTTCCGATCACATGTTCCCAAGGGAATGGTGACCCAGAAGCCTGTGAAGAGAAGATGACATTGAAGGAGACAAGATGAAAACCTCTGGAGGGAAACAATGATATTGTGGAGCTAGACAGAGTCTAGGAAAACTGAGGCACTGGTTCCTGCACAAGGAGAGTCAGGGGAGATGAGAAGTAGAGGGGGAGGATGGCACTCACACAACAAACCTTTCTTCTCCTCAGCTACTGGGCAGCCATCCTACATATAAAGTCCCACCAGCAGCCCATCAGGGAGATAACCAAGACCCAACAAAATTCAGTAATGAGGTCTCAAGGGTTCAGAGGTTCCCCGATAGCTGGAAGGTCTAAGCAGTAAGACTCAGAATGAGCAGTGGAACACAGCCACTAAAACTAGTGGTTAAGAGGCCGTGGAAAAGAGCATAGAAACTCTCCCATCTCCCTGGGTGCCAGCCCCGGGCTCAGATCAGAGGTGTTTTAGGAACACGATGGTATGCGCATGATAACAAAGTCACATGGAAAATCAGCACCCCAAACTGCGAGTTTATATAAAAGGGAAGGATAAATGAAAAAAGAGCAAGATAAAAATAATCACCAAAACCTTAACACCAGTTCTATCTGAATACTGGAATTATAGGTGACTGTTTTTCTTTGCTTTGTTTTCAAATTATTTGTAGTGAGGCTTTTTTCTTTCTTTTTTTTTTTTTTTTTTTGTATTTTACAGCAGAATAACTCACTACTAGAGGGTAAGAAGGCCAGTTCTACCACCAAGGGATTCACTGCAAAGGAACATTCAGGAGCCAAATTAATCCTTCCTCTGAGACCTAAAAGAATAGATGTTAATTTCAGGAGGTTCTAAAGCATCGCAGTGTTCACATGCCTTTCTTAATCCAGTGTAATTACATCCACCTTGGGTAATGATACACTGCAAATGTGACTCATAACACAGGCCAACTCTCCTCACCCAGCCCTCCTGCTGTCCCCCTTCCTCCTCCTCCATAATTAGCTCAGGGGCCGAAATGCTCTTGGGGGACAAAAGCTCCCAAAATGCCTCTGATTTGAGCCTGAGGCTGGCATCCAGGGAGATATGAGAGTTTCTATGACCAACCTAGATAGTATATTGAAAAGCAGAGACATTACTTTGCCAACAAAGGTCCGTCTAGTCAAGGCTATGGTTTTTCCAGTGGTCATGTATGGATATGAGAGTTGGACTGTGAAGAAAGCTGAGCACCAAAGAATTGATGCTTTTGAACTGTGGTGTTGGAGAAGACTCTTGAGAGTCCCTTGGACTACAAGGAGGTTCAATCAGTCCATTCTAAAGGAGATCAGTCCTGGGTGTTCTTTGGAAGGAATGATGCTAAAGCTGAAACTCCAGTACTTTGGCCACCTCATGTGAAGAGTTGACTCATTGGAAAAGACTCTGATGCTGGGAGGAATTGGGGGCAGGAGGAAAAGGGGACGACAGAGGATGATATGGCTGGATGGCATCACCGACTCGATGGACGTGAGTTTGAGTGAACTCTGGGAGTTGGTGATGGACAGGGAGGCCTGGCGTGCTGCGATTCATGGAGTCACAAAGAGTCAGACATGACTGAGCAACTGAACTGAACTGAACTGATGCTCTTTTCCAAGAGGCCTGTGTTCTTGTCATTCCATCTAGTTTTTTCCCTATCACTACCTCTGACCCTCCTCATCGTCCCCTCCTCTCTGTCCAAAGAGTGGACTTGGCCAGGGGTGGGGGAAGGAGAGGCTACCCAAAAGGAAACCAGTACAGGACTAAGTCAGATTGACCTTATGGATGAAGAAACAGGTTTGGGGGATAGTGCATGGCCCAGACTCACAAGTCACTGGTGGTTGGTCCAGGTTTAGAGCACAGGTTCTCCCTGACCCCAAGTCAAGTCAGTGGTGGTTGGTCCAGTTTAGAGCACAGGTCCTCCCTGACCCCAAGTCAAGTCACTGGTGGTTGGTCCAGGTTTAGAGCACAGGTCCTCCCTGATCCCAAGTCCTCAGAAAAGTTTCTGATCCCTACCCTTCAGAACAGAGCAGAGACTGCAAACCTCACAGGTCACCTGGCGTTGCTTCAGATCCAGCCAGAAAGCTGACCACTGGATCTCAGGTGGTCAGGATCTCTGGAAGTCATAATCCAAGGGAGATTCTGAAAATAAGAAGCAGGAGACAATGAGGGCAATGAGGTGCCTTAGATGGAAGATGGGGGATGGGAAGGGAGAGGCATTTGCCATGGCCAATTTATATAAGCTACTTTCCATAGAAAAATAAATCAGATTATAATAGCCCTGGGATCATCTTCTTGGTTGATCAAATATTTATCAAATATTCACACTGAGGCCCAGCCTTGTGGAGATTTGGAGATTTAGGAGGATCTGATCTTGCCTGGACGGTGCTCATAGCGCAGAAGGAAAGACCCTGGGAACCTACACAGATGTGAACAATGGTCCTATAGTCTCTCACCTTGGGATTCTCTGAGCACATGGATGAAACAAAAGAAAAAGTCACTAGAGACTCTGCAACCAAACTGATCATTTTCTACTCTGTAGGCAGTGAGAAGATTTGCCCCAAGTCATCCACCGAATTTCAACAGGTTCAGCTTTTGAAATTAAGAGTATCATTGGAAGGATGAACAAAAATTAAGAATAGCCAGAAAGTCTGAGGAACAAGCTTTCCTGGCCAAGACAGGGACTGGATCTAGATTCTGATCTTCAGTAGTAAATCCTATGAACAGTCTGTGAGTAAGAGAGAAGTTACACCCAAAGCCCAGGGCAGACGAGGCAATTTCTGAAAGCAGCACATAAGTACCAAAGAGGATTCAAAACCAAAGTGGAGGGAGCACTCACCTTGCCCTGCTTTTCAATGACCCCCAGAAAAGAAGTGCCTTGGCATGGTCACCTAAAGCAGCACATGCCTGAAAAACTGGGATTAAATGAGCAAAGAAGATGTGGTCCGAATATACAAAGGAATATTTCTCAGCCACAAAAAGGAACAAAACTGGGTCATTTGTAGAGACATGGATGGACCTAGAGACCATTATACAGAGTGAAGTAAGTCAGAAAGAGAAAAACATATATCATATATTAACATATGTATGTAGAATCTAGAAAAATGGCATAGACAATTTTATCTGCAAAGCAGAAACAGAGACACAGACGTAGAGAATAAATATATGGATACCAAAGGGTTGGGGGGATGAACTGGAAGATTGGGATTGACTTATATACACTACTGTGCATAAGATAGGTAACTAATGAGAACCTACTGTATAGAAGAGGGAACTCTACTCAGTGTTCTGTGTTGACCTAAAAGGGAAGAAAATCCCAAAAAAAGAGGAGATATATATATCTGATTCACTTTGCTGTACAGTAAGACACTAACACAACATTGTAAAGCAGCTATATTTCAATTAAAAATAATTTAAACAAAGGGAAAAAAAACTAGGATTAAACCTTTAGGCCAAAAAGCCTTTAAGGCTATGGATTTGAAATGCTTTTGCTTTTCCCTCTGCGTCATATTGATTTCCAAGATTCCATTTGACTTGGGATTCAGTTAAAACAACCTGGATTATCCACCCACAGACACCAGTGGAGAAGGTGGTCAAAGAGCCAGCGTGCTTGGACCTGCTATCACCACCATGTGTGAAAGTCCTTAGAGGGGTCAAGCGACATTGCCGATTTCAGGGCAGGAGATCAGGCCCGCAGATGCTGCTCACTGCTGCCGTCCATGGGGTTGCGAAGAGTTGGACACGACTGAGCGACTGCACTTTCACTTTTCACTTTCATGCATTGGAGAAGGAAATGGCAACCCACTCCAGTGTTCTTGCCTGGAAAATCCCAGGGACAGCGGAGCCTCGTGGGCTGCCATCTATGGGGTCGCACAGAGTCGGACACAACTGAAGTGACGCAGCAGCAGCAGCTGCTCCTCCCTTCTATAAACTTTATGTGTAAGCCCGGGAAGTAGGCCCTGAGCCCTCAGGCTACAGAGCAGCTGCCCACCTGTGAAAGGGCTTCTAGACATCAGCAGTTAACTTCCAGGCCCAGAGGCTAGAGCACGCAGGTCCAGCAGCTTCCTTGAGCGAGTCTGCTCAGCTCTGAAAGACTTTTACTGTCATTCTAACAACTCTCTGGTCTGACTGCCGACACCTGGAGGTACTCTTGTCAGGAGAAAGCAGACTGTCACCTCTTGGGTCTGCAGTAGGAGTACTGAGCGGGGAGGAGAGACCCAGGTTCTGCTCTTGGCCCTTCTGTGTGGCCTTGGGAAGTGTGTTAGCCTCTCTGGGCTTTGGGTTTGTCGTCTACCTCTACAAATGACAGAAACTGATTGGGTGACCTCCACTGTCCTTCCAGCTGCTGCCATCCACCAATGCATACAAGAGTCCCTGGGGAGCTAGGAGAGCCCATATAAGGTTCCTCTGTCCCCTACTTCCCAGAGGGCACAAGCCTGGGCCTGACTTGAAAGGAGAGGGGGTGCAATCCCTTTGTTCTGCCTACATCAATCCAAAAGAAGAGGTATGCAGTGCTTACAAAGAACACAAGGTTTAGAATCAAAAGAACTGAGTCCAAATCCTGGCTTTGGGAATTTGAGCAATTGCATTGGCCTCCATGAGGCACTTCCTCAGCTGGGGAATGAAGATAAGATATCCCCGAGCACACAGGACCATTGTGAGACATGAATAAGACACGTGACAGCAGTCCATAAACCCAAGCGTCTGTCCAGACAGGAAGTCCGTAGGTACATGGCTCACCCCACATGCTACAAGCTCCCTGGGAATGCAGAACATCTCAGCCACCGTCCTCCTCCTCCCTGCAAGTATGCGCTCCAGGAGCACCTGAGAGAGATACATCTCAAGAGTAAACACATCCTGAGAAGGTCCCAGTGGGCCGTCAAGAACTAAAGGAGACCCTGATCTCAAGGTTTGTCAGTTGTAACTTGACAAAGAGGACAAGGCTTCTGGTTGTGCCGCTAGCAGGCTGTAAAGGTACAATCATTCCTTAAGACCTTTGAAAAGGAAAGTGGCAAGAGAGATGGAAACAATGGTTGGGATGAACCCAGGGAAGCTTCCTGGAGAAGGAATTCCAGCAGCTAGGAGCTGCTATAGTGCTGTCCTTCTGCCTGATCTCTAAGTAACAGAACCTGCTGACCAGGAGGGCTGGAGAGAGGAGACAAATGGCAACCCAGGGGGGTGTCTGGGCCTCTGAGATGCCTCCTGGTCTGTGACTAACAGAAAACTTTTCCCAGTGAATATAAACAACACCAAGGGCTTGCAAGTTCTATGCCTGACCTTCCAGTGCTCCTGAACCCCTGCCCTGTGTCCATTTTATTCTTTACAAGCCATCCATTGCCCTTTTTTCCTCAGGTAGGTTGTCAACACTAGTCATGAGAATGCAAATATGAAGATTTAGGTACTTAAAGATGGTGATGAGCAGGCTTCTATCAGATTGAGGGTTCCTCAGTTCAAGAGCTGTGATGTCCCCTCACACTGGGGCTTGCCTGGGGACAGGGACCAGGTCCTGCCTCCTACAGGGCTGTAAGTCAATGAGTCTCAATAATTCCCTTCAATTTACCATCAGTATTTACTGAGCACCTGCTAATGCCTAGCTATGAAAGATTTGCTGTAAGGGCCATCCCCTCTAAGGACACAGTTATAGGCAGGATTAATGACTTCATTTGTGAGGCTACAGAACCCAGATGTACTAGCAAGCACATATGCAGATTCAAGTGTCTAAAAGCTACAAATTTTAGAAATCTGAATGCCAAGTCTTGCAAAACTCCAAATACTTAAGTGTTATAATTCTACAAACTTTCATCATTTCCTCCTTGATAAAGACAATATGTAATCATCAACCACTTCCACACAGATATCCCCCCTACTTCTGGTTGAAAGGGATAAAATGGAGAATCAGATTCATATCTCACACTTGAGGCAAGGTTAACTCAGAGCCACGAGATCGAGCACAGCTGTCAATACCATGTTGCCTCAGCCTCCTCCTCATGTTAACAAAATCCAGTTAGAAAATTTTCCTTACTAAACCTCATGCAGAGTAGCAGAGGCAGGCATGGAGTGCCCCTCCCCCAAATCTACCAAGGGGATCCATGCACAGCTCTAAAAAACTCCTCTGTACTCCTTAGCACACTGCCCAGTACACTGGTGTTGGTATTAGAGAAATTAAATGGAAGTAGTCTTGTTCAGGCTTCAGAGACAAAAAAGCAGAGCAGACCTCTGACCTTGCTTCTGACCTGCCTGGTCAGTGCCATGACTATGTGCCTGCTCATGAGTGCCCCGATTTTTTCTAGTAAAACCAGCAGCAATATAGAAAAGACAGGGAGCAGGTTTTAGAATTCTTGAGCCCCTGGAGGAAGTCTAGCCAACCACACCTGGGGCTTAACAAAACCCTCTGACTCACAAGATAAAACAAACAGTATTGTAAAAAAAAAGATTAATGTGAAACCAGAGCTGCAATTTGTTCACAAACTGATGACGGTATCAGTTTGTGGCCTGGAATTATAAGCAGGACCCCCCAAAACTGCAATTTTGAAGTCTCACCTGTAGGGTGGATGCGTCGTCCAGTATCTTTTTCCAACTGAGACTCCAGATTGCTGTTACTGGTGGGGTTGGTGGGGCTTTCCAGCACAGTTTGAATCTGGATGCTACTTGGTCCCAGTTGGGTGATGTATGTGCTATTACATTCCTCTACTGTTTCTATTTCTCTCTTCTTTTAATGATTGCATATTGAAAGTAAGTTAGATAATTCTCTATTAAATATTGAAATTATTTATTTGTGTTTAACAAGTAGTTTCTTTTGTTAACAAATCTTTCAAACCTGAAACGAAAGTTGAAGCTTTCGGCAAAACAGTTGGCTGGATTAATGAATAAAGCATTAGGATATTAAATCTGATAGAAAGAAAATATCATATCTTTCTTATAAGAACATAAATGCTCCAAACTAATACAGGCAATTTCAAGATTATTAGCTCTTTGGAGTCCCCTGCACTTGAGGTTCCCAAACTTTAGAATTTCATAAAGAAGTAACATCGCCCTCATAAAAACTGTGATAGCTGAATAATATGATAGCCAAATTCTCATTTTGACAAATAAGGACATGAAAGAAACAACTTGGACCTCTTGTCAACATCACTTTTAAAAGGAACGAAGCCTTAATATACGCCCAAAAAAGGTAAGAGGCTCATGATTTCTGAATTAGACTTTCCTTCTCACAAACCGTCTGCTGGCATCTTTTTACTTACATTTTCCTGAGGACTAGGGTACACACAGGAAGGGGCCAACATGGGTCCACAGATCAGTGTGGGAACCTGGTCCACATCTTTTCGTCTCCAGTGAACCCAACAAAATAAAGCGGTCCTTTATTATGTGTCTTTTATTATACCCACAGCTAGTTGGAGCCTTTTTTTTTTCCCCCTCCAAAACCTCCACGATGCTTCAGCTTCAAGTTGAAACATGCTTTCTCCAGCAGATCCGGACTTCTCCCTCCTGGGTATTCTCTCAGGAGGGGAGCACCTGGGCTCCTCCTGGGCTCACCTGGGTTCATGCTCTCCAAACTGAACTAGTGCCACCAGTTTCTGAAGGCCACAGTCTAATCAGATCGTGCAGATCATTAAAACGCCACCATAATTAACCGTCAGTGTATTATTGGAGCTGTCATTTCAACACGTATCTGGGTGGAACTAACTTCAAATGTGATATCTGAAACAACAGCAGTTGAGCTCCAATGATGAAAGAAGAGGACAAAATGCTGTTTCTCATACACAGAGTTGATGCTACTGGTCCAGGGTCAGCCAGGAATTTCCAAGTTATTTTCCTAGATAAGAGCTTGCCTCACGCCATCTGTGGACTCCCTCACGGCTTCAGTAAAACAACAGTTACCATTCTTATTTGATAGTCAAGGTAACTGAGTATCAGAAAGTTTGTTCAATAATCAACAAATGCTTACCAAGTGCCCCCGGTGTGTAGGCACTGCATAAGGTACTGTGACTTTACCCAAGGTGATACAGCTGGCAAGTAGCACAGGGAGCACCCAAATCCAGCCACCTAATCTCAAGTCCATTCCATTCCATGGCTGCCTCTTACACTGAGGTCAGTGTTACCACACAAGACAAGACCCCAGAGCTGAATGGCTTTGGTGGGAAGAACCACATGGTCTATCTCTTTAGCTTGTTCTTCTACAAGGAAAGTCAATAGTAAAGATCAGTAGTTTTAGACATTCATTGTCTTCAGGAGTAAATCAAAACTGCGACCAGTGCCCCATTACTTATGGCGCTGTCCATGCTGTGCAACCCAGAAGTGGGTGCTAGGTGCTTACACACTCTCTCTAGACAGGAAGCAAGACAGGAACATCCCAGTGAGGCTCATGTGAAACCCCGGGGGAGAAACTTGGCAAAGAAGAAAGAGCACCTCTCTAAAATTCTAAGAGGTTCCAAGCAATAGGACCAGGAGCCAAAGAGTGGGATGTGAAAATTCCTACTTCTTGGACCAAAGACTAAGAACTCCAGTGGGACTCTCTCAGGTTGCTTGAAGAGTCTGAGACCTATTCCTGAAGCACAGCCCTCTGGTGATGGCATGTGCCCCATGCCAGGAGTTTTACAAACAATGTCTAACATCCACTCTGGCTGACCATCCCTGCTAGCCAGCCTGCTTCACATTTGCATCAGAGAAGGGGCTAGTCATACAGGAGGCTGCCCATCTCAAGAATGCCAAAATCTTCATGAATGGGTCACCCCATGACTACAATCACAGGGAGGTGGGGTGACAGCCAAAGGTCACGTAACTGAGGCCAAACATGAAAGGCTGGTCCAGATCGATAGCTGATGAGTCAGAACTTACAGAGAGTATAAAACCTCAGAAGCTCCAGTGCTCCTCACACAGCCAGCAAGCATCTCCTCTCCTCACTCATCCTTCCTGGTGCTTTGGGTAAGTGTGAGTTCTACTGGCTCTCATCTTCCAAGTCGGTCTCGCCCAGGCTTGCATGGGCTAGGTGGACCAGGGGACAGGTGGGCAAGGCCTCTCTCCCCTTTAGGACCTACAGGACCTCTGCTCTTCCAACTGCATCCATGTTCAGAGGGGCTTCAGGCAGGAAAGAGAGCTGAGCTACTGCTGTACAGATGGTGTTTCTGATCTGGCCAAAATGTAAATGCCACAAAGACAAGACTATCTTCCTGTCTCTCTGGCACCCCTATAAGAGACATGGCCTGTCCCTGGCATAGAAGTGCATTCTGCAGAGACTGTCCCAGCAGCCTGTGGATGGGCTGGATGGACTTTGTGGATTTGTAAGGAAGAGAGGTTGAGTGTACTTTCAGAGAACAGGAAGAATGATTCAGAGGATGCTGCAGATGGGGAGATGTTAGCAGTCATAAGAACCCATTGCTTGTTTTACACAAGATGTTCTGAGAGGGAAATGACTTGTGAGATGCTGGACACAATTCCTGCTAGTTTGGTCCCCTCAACCCAGCTTGCCTCCTTGGCAAGCATTGCTTGATATCTCCTAGTCAGAGATGTTGGTCCAAAGGATCACTGGGATCCTTTCTCCTGTTTCCAGACAGGAAAATGGGGAAGACTGCCTTTTCTGGTAACTGGTGGGTGATCCTGGCTGAGGTCAGTGGAACAGACCAAGAGTTTAAACTAATTCTGTTTTGCAAAGAATGGGGTGCAACAGCCCTCTAGCATTGGAACAAACCTCCCTCTGTTGTCCCAGGAGTGGATAAAATCCCCTACCCTAGGTGAGGTTTGTGGTAATTTTCCATTTGCACTCAGTGTTGGGATCAGAGAACAAGGAGTGAAATACTCGACCCATCTCATTTTACAGGAAATGAGGAAACAGAAAATGTGTGGGTCATTTGCCGGGAGATCACACAGCAGAGGCCTGAAGCAAAGCTGGGAAAGAAAGAGAAATGGGTACCACTAAGTGGGCTATTTAAAACTTGGTAAAGACTTTCTCAAGAGAAACACAACCCTTTTCTAAAAGCACTAATCCAGGAGTCCCAGCTGAATGCTCTTCCCAATCCGATCAGAAAGAGCATCAAGCCTGGCGGAGGCAGTGCTGCTCAGAGGATGATGGACGTTTCCATGGATGCAGCTGCCTCTGCCGCCGCATCCTTTTGCAGCTGGCCCACTGATGCTCTCTGCTCTCCTTCCAGGGTTCTGTTCCTCCTTAGACAAGATGTCTCACCAGAAAAAGCAGCCCACCCCTCAGCCCCCAGTGGGCTGTGGGAAAACCTCTGGCGGCAGCGGCGGCGTCTTCTATAGCGGCGGCGGCGGTGGCTCTGGTAGCTGCGGCAGCTCCGGGGGTGGTGGCGGCGGCGGCTGCTCAGGTGGAAGTATCAAGTATTCCGGGGGCGGCGGCAGCTCCGGCTGCGAAGGCTACTCCTCCGGCGGCGGCTCCTCCGGTACCGTCTGCTACCCCAGCGGCGGCGGCTCCTCCGGTACCGTCTGCCACTCCAGCGGCGGCGGCTCCTCCGGTACCGTCTGCTACCCCAGCGGCGGCGTCTCCTCCGGTACCGTCTGCCACTCCAGCGGCGGCGGCTCCTCCGGTACCGTCTGCTACTCCAGCGGCGGCGGTGGCTCCTCCGGCCAGCAGGTCCAGTGCCAGAGCTACGGAGGCGTCTCTAGTGGGGGCGGCTCCGGCTGCGGCGGAGTCTCCTCCGGGGGCGGCTCTGCCTGCGGCGGCATCTCCTCCGGGGGCGGCTGCGGGGCCATCTCCTCTGGGGGCGGCTCCGGCTGCGGCGGGATCTCCTCCGGGGGTGGCTCCGGATACTTCTCGTCCTCCCAGACCTCCCAGACCCCGTGCTTGCCCCAGCAGAGCTACGGAGGAGGCTCATCCGGCGCCGGCTGCGGCGGCGGTTCCTCCGGGGGCAGCGGCTGCTTTTCCAGCGGTGGCGGCGGCAGTGGATCCGTCTGCCTGGGAGGCTCCTCCGGGGGCGGCGGCGGCTGCATCTCTAGCGGTGGGGGCGGCAGCGGTTCCGGCTGCGGCGGCGGCTCCTCCGGGGGTGCTTCCGGGGGCGGCAAGGGCGTCCCAGTCTGCCATCAGACCCAGCAGAAGCAGGCGCCTACCTGGCCAGGCAAGTAAGGCCCCCCCGGACTCCACGGAGACGAAGAGGCTGGAGGTGTTCTCCGTGGGCGTCGATGGGCTTACCGCTCTCATGATATTGCCCTGAGGTTTCTCAGCCCTTCACATCTGAATCCACCATAAGAAGCCACTGAGCTCTGGAGCTGCGTCTTGTTCTGCAGTTTTCCCTCCCTAGTTTCTGTACAACTACCTCCTAATTCCAGTACCTTCTCAGTCAATAAATTTGCAATTCATGAGAATTTCTGCGTTTCCAGGCATCTTTGCAGCTTCTAAGTTCATTCATTCCATCCCATTCTCCTTTTATCCACTCCATTCATCCATAGGGACGTTCACGCAATATTTATTCTGTTGGGGGAGAGTGGGTGGTTAGATGGGAGTCAGCAGGAGAGGGGAGAATGGCTGGCAACCAAGGACCAAAGGCATGAATTATCTGATTTATGGTGTAAAATCATGAGGTGATCCCAAAGCACAAAAATCCTGGGAAGAGACTTCAGTAAACGGTACCCGGTAGGTTCGGTAGCAATCATGGGTCTCTTCTTTGAGCTCAGTGATTTTTTTTTTTTTTTTTAAGACAAGGCTGCCCTATTCCCAAAGCAACTAGAAAAAGAAGAACAACGAAAATCCTAAAATGGTAGAAGGAAAGAAATTATACAGATCAGAGCAGAAATAAATGAAATAAAAATTTTAAAAAAGAGAGAAAAGATCAATGAAACTAAAAGCTGGTTCTTTGAAAAGAACAAAATTCATAAACCTTTAACCAAACTCACCAAGAAAAAAAAAGAGAGAGAGAGCCCAAGTCAATAAAATCAGAAATGAAAAAGGAGAAGTTACAACTGACACCACAGAAATACACGACATCACAGGAGGGACTCCCTAGTGGTCCAGTGGTTAAGACTCTGCCTTGCAATGCGAGGGACTCAGGTCCCATCCCTGGTAGATCCCTCATGCCACATGTGCCACGGCTGAAGACCGAATGCAGCCAAATAAATATATATTTTTTTTAAGTAAGGAAAATTTGGGGGCAAAAAGATCATAAGAGACTACTATGGGCAATGATATGCCAATAAAATGGACAACCTCCAGGAAACTGGACAAAGATATAATTTCTGAAGACTGAACCAAGAAGAAGTAGAAAATATCAACAGACCAATTACCAGTACTGAAATTGAATCAGCAATTTTAAAACTCCCAACAAACAGAAGTCCAGGACCAGATATCTTCACAGGTAAATTCTATAAAACATTCAAAGAGTTAACACCTATTCCTCTGAAAAGTGAAAGTCACTCAGTTGTGTCTGACTTTATGTGACCCCATGGTCTATACAATCCATAGAATTCTCCAGGCCAGAATACTGGAGTGGGTAGCCGTTCCCTTCTCCAGGGGATCTTTCCAACCCAGGGGTCGAACCCAGGTCTCCCACATTGCAGGCAGATTCTTTACCAGCTGAGCCACAAGGGAAGCCCATCTATTCCAAAATATTGCAGAGGAAAGAATACTTCCGAACTAATTCTCTGAGGCCACCATCACCTTAATATGAAAACCAAACAAAGATATCACCAAAAAAAAATTGTAGATCAGTATCACTAATGAACATAGATGCAAAATTCCTCAACAAAATACTACCAAAACAACTCCAACAATATATTAAAAGGATCATATGCCACAATCAAGTGGGATTTATCTCAGGAATGCAAGAATTTTTCAACATCTATAAGTCAAACAATGTGATACACCACATTAACAAATTGAAGAATAAAAACCATATGATCATCTCAATAGATATAGAAAAAGGCTTCTGATAAAATTTAACACGAAAAATCCCATGGACAGAAGAGGCTGGCAGGCCACAGTCCAAAGGGTTGCAAAGAGTTGGCACTATTTACAATAGCTAAGATTTGGAAGCAACCTAAGTGTCCATTGACAGAACAATGGATAAAGAAGATGTAATATATATATATCTCATACACACACACACACACACATATATATATATATATGTGTGTGTGATGGACTATTACTCAGCCATAGAAAAGAATAATTCCATTTACAATGAGCATGCACACAATCTACAACAATGGAGGGAAGAATATACAGTGGAGAAGAGACAGTCTCTTCAACAAGTGTGGTGCTGGGAAAACTGGACAGCTACATGTGAAATAATGAAACCAGAACATTCTCTAACATCATATGCAAAAATAAACTCAAAACTGATTAAAGATCTAAATGTAAGACTGAGTACTCTAAAACTCCTGGGAAAATATAGGCAGAACCCTCTTTGACATAAGTCACAATGATCTTTTTTTGGAACCGTCTCCTCAGTTCAGTTCAGTTGCTCAGTTGTGTCCGACTCTTTGTGACCCCCATGGACTGCAGCATACCAGGCTTCCCTGTCCATCACCAACTCCCAGAGCTTGCTGAAACTCATGTCCATCAAATCAGTGATGCCATCCAACCATCTCATCCTCTGTCATCTCCTTCTCATCCTGCCTTCAGTCTTTTCCAGCATCAGGGTCTTTTCCAGTGAGTCAGTTCTTCACATCAGGTAGCCAAAGTATTGGAGTTTCAGCTTCAGCATCAGTCCTTCCAATGAATATTCAGGACTTACTTCCTTGAGGATTGACTGGTTGGATCTCCTTGCAGTCCAAGAGACTCTCCAACACCACAGTTCAAAGGTATCAATTCTTTGGCACTCAGCTTTCTTTATGGTCCAACTCTCACATTCATACATGACTATTGGAAAAACCATAGTTTTGACTAGACAGACCTTTGTCGGCAAAGTAATGTCTCTGCTTTTTAATATGCTGTCTAGGTTGGTCATAACTTTTCTCCCAAAGAGCAAGCATCTTTTAATTTCATGGCTGCAGTCACCATCTGCAGTGATTTTTAGAGCCCAAGAAAATAGTCTGTCACTGTTTCCATTGTTTTTCCATCTATTTGCCATGAAGTGATGGGACTGGATGCCATGATCTTAGTTTTTTGAATGTTGAGTTTTAACCATCTCCTAGAGTAATGGAAATAAAAACAAATGTAAACAAATGGGACCTAATTGAACTTAAAAGCTTTTGCACAGCAAAGGAAAGCATAAACAAAACAAAAAATAACCTACAGACTGTGAGGAAGTATTTGTAAACTATGCGACCAACAAGGAATTAATTTCCAAAATGTACAAACAGCTCATACAGCTCAATATCAAAAAAAAAAAAAGCCCAATCAAAAATGGACAGAAGATCTAATCAGACATTTCTCCCAAGCAGGCATACTGATGGTCAACAGGCACATGAAAAGGTGCTCAGCATCATTAATTAGTAAAGAAATACAAATCAAAACTACCAGGAGGTAACACCTCATACAGTCAGAAGGGCCATCATCAAAAATTCTACAAATAAATGCTGGGGTCAGTGCAGAAAAATGAACCTTTTTACAGTGTGTGTGGGAATGTAAATTGGTACAGCCACTATGGAGAACAGTATGGAAGCTCCTTTAAAAAGTAAAATTGGAATTACTGCATGATCCAATGATCCCATTCTTGGGACTATATCCAGAGAAAACTATAATTTGAAAAGATACATGCATCCCAGTGTTCATAGCAGCACTATTTACAATAGCTAAAACTTGGAAGAAACCTAAGTATCCCTTGACAGATGAATCCATAAAGAAGATGTGATATATGTACTTGTCAGAATATTACTGTCATAAAAAAGAATGAAATAATTCCATTTACAGCAACATGAATGGACCTAGAGATTATCATACTAACTGAAATAAGCCGGAAAGAGAAAGACAAATATCATATGATATCACCTATATATGGAATCTTTAAAAACGATACAAATGAACTTATTTACAAAACAGAAATAGACTCACAGACATAGAAAACAAACTTATGGTTACCACAGGGGAAAGAGGGAGATAAATCAGGAATTTTGGATTAAAATATATATACACTACAATATATGGAGTAGACAACCAACAAGGACCTACTGTATAGCACAGGGAATAGATTCAATAGCTTGTAATAACCTATAATGGAAAATAATCTAAACATGAATGTATATATATATACATATAACTGAATCACTTTGCTATACACCTGAAACTAATACAACATTGTATACAAACTATATCTCAATTTAAAAAATTTTTACAGACAGGACTGCCCTGAGAAGATGCCGTCTCTCATAATCTGTAGCCTAGTCTTCAAGGTCTAAAAGTAGGTGTCTGCACATTAGAAGCAACTCAAGTCACCCCGACTCACAGCAGAAAAAGCAGTCCTATCAGATATTTATGAGCCTCTACAGTGTGTAAGACCATTTACTAAGTACGTGTAGGGGCCGCAGGAAGTAGAGGAGCTATTTCTTGCTCTCATAGAGCTTTAGCCAACTTAAGAAAATATAACGTAAGCATGTGTTACATTATATTAAAATGTTAAATACCAGCACCAGAGAGATCATGAGGAAGCACAGGATGCATTCCCATTAACAAGGAAGAAGCTACTGTTGCTCTGTTGATTGTATAGCCCTCAAAAGAGATGTAAAACATCAGTCTGGTCAGGAACTCTGCAGGCCCTATTTCGTATCCTAAGTCTACCAGCTCAAGGCAAAAGCTAACACTGATTTACTCAAAGCAACATATCTGCTGCCTCAAGAAGCCAAGGTATCCTCCCTACCCAGTCACTGCTAGGGACAAAAAGACAGATTATCCCTCTTCAGCTCTTCTATTTATAGAGTCACTGTCATGGTCTTTATAGACCAGGACCTGGGGACTGGAGTTGACAAGAAGAGGGATGCAGGGGACTCAAGTCTCGAGTGAAACAAAGGTGCTTTATTTGCAGAAATGCATGTTTATATATCTTCATACAAGGCAGCTTTAGGCAGTAAAAAAAAAAAAAAACAGCAAAAACAAAGCCAAGCAAATAACAGTCTTCAAAGGGCCGGAAAGCATTCCATGTCCTGAGTAAGAGGGGCATAACTGAATAGATTACATTTAAGTAAGGTCACTGAAGGGAGTCATTGAAAGGAATCCAAGCATGTGCCCTCTCTCATGACCTCAGTCCTGAGAATTCCACACAACTCTGCTCGTTCCTGTTTTCAAGGAACTGACAAGGAATAGAGAATCCTTGAGAAACAGCACACAAAAGAAAAGAATAACATATTGGATCCCTTAAAGCTGAACATCCCCTGACAATTCCCTGTTTTTTATTTTTTCACAATTGGGGGTGACTGTAGATACTTTTGTGAAGAAGGCCCTCACCAATTTTAGTTTGAACAATTTTAGTTGAAAGGCATCGGATCAGATCAGATCAGATTAGTTGCTCAGTCGTGTCCGACTCTTTGCAACCCCATGAATCGCAGCACACCAGGCCTCCCTGTCCATCACCAACTCCCGGAGTTCACCCAGACTCACGTCCATCGAGTCAGTGATGCCATCCAGCCATCTCATCCTCTGTCGTCCCCTTCTCCTCCTGCCCCCAATCCCTCCCAGCATCAGAGTCTTTTCCAATGAGTCAACTCTTCACATGAGGTGGCCAAAGTACTGGAGTTTCAGCTTTAGCATCATTCCTTCCAAAGAAATCCCAGGGCTGATCTCCTTCACAATGGACTGGTTGGATGTCCTGGCAGTCCAAGGGACGCTCAAGAGTCTTCTCAACACCACACTTCAAAAGCATCAATTCTTGGCGCTCAGCCTTCTTCACAGTCCAACTCTCACATCCATACATGATCACAGGAAAAACCATAGCCTTGACTAGACGGACCTTTATTGGCAAAGTAATGTCTCTGCTTTTGAATATGCTATCTAGGTTGGTCATAACTTTCCTTCCAAGGAGTAAGCGTCTTTTAATTTCATGGCTGCAGTCACCATCTGCAGTGATTTTGGAGCCCAGAAAAATAAAGTCTGACACTGTTTCCACTGTTTCCCCATCTATTTGCCATGAAGTGATGGGACCAGATGCCATGATCTTCGTTTTCTGAATGTTGAGCTTTAAGCCAACTTTTTCACTCTCCACTTTCACTTTCATCAAGAGGCTTTTGAGTTCCTCTTCACTTTCTGCCATAAGGGTGGTGTCATCTGCATATCTGAGGTTACTGATATTTCTCCCGGCAATCTTGATTCCAGCTTGTGTTTCTTCCAGTCCAGCGTTTCTCATGATGTACTCTGCATATAAGTTAAATAAGCAGGGTGACAATATACAGCCTTGACGAACACCTTTTCCTATTTGGAACCAGTCTGTTGTTCCATGTCCAGTTCTAACTGTTGCTTCCTGACCTGCATACAAATTTCTCAAGAGGTCTGGTATTCCCATCTCTTTCAGAATTTTCCACAGTTGATTGTGATCCACACAGTCAAAGGTTTTGGCATAGTCAATAAAGCAGAAATAGATGCTTTTATGGAACTCTCTTGCTTTTTCCATGATCCAGTGGATGTTGGCAATTTGATCTCTGGTTCCTCTGCCTTTTCTAAAACCAGCTTGAACATCTGGAAGTTCACGGTTCACGTATTGCTGAAGCCTGGCTTGGAGAATTTTGAGCGTTTCTTTACTAGCATGAGAGATGACTGCAACTGTGCGGTAGTTTGAGCATTCTTTGGCATTGCCTTTCTTTGGGATTGGAATGAAAACTGCCCTTTTCCAGTCCTGTGGCCACTGCTGAGTTTTCCCAATTTGCTGGCATATTGAGTGCAGCACTTTCACAGCATCATTTTTCAGGATTTGGAATAGCTCAACTGGAATTCCATCACCTCCACTAGCTTTGTTTGTAGTGATGCTTTCTAAGGCCCACTTGACTTCACATTCCAGGATGTCTGGCTCTAGGTGAGTGATCACACCATCGTGATTATCTGGGTCATGAAGATCTTTTTTGTAAAGTTCTTCTGTGTATTCTTTCCATCTCTTCTTAATATCTTCTGCTTCTATTAGGTCCATACCATTTCTGTCCTTTATTGAGCCCATCTTTGCATGAAATATTCCTTTGGTATCTCTGATTTTCTTGAAAGGCATCAGTATACTACAAATATAATCACCGGGACAATTGTCAGCATTATAGTTCCAGATCCAATACTATGTGTAATGCTTTGAAACCATCCTTGAGGGTCCAGCCCAGATAATTGATCACTTAGCTGTTCAGCTAAGATTTCCAAATAGTTGGAAGAGGGTAGAGTCTTAGAAAAGGTTTCAAAACTTTCCTTTTGCAACAATTGTACATTTAAGGAAGTTTTATTATGTATATCTTGCAGATGAAATATGATTTGTTCCCAATTGTAAGCACTATGGTTGAATCGAACAGGAGTGATACAAAATTGAGTAGAATTCCAATCACAATTTAATAATATTTGTTTTTGTAAATCTATTAATTGGTCTCCAACCCAATGGATATTTTTAATTTCTGAATTTTATCCTGAACTTTATCTATCTGAGCCTGAGTGGCCCACATACTATGAGCATCTGTAGTCCAATTTTGAATAAAGTTTTGTGTTTGAATTGAAGTTTATAAAGCAATGCCTTTGACAGCAGCAGTGGTGCAAATGGCTATTAACCCCAAATGCCAAGAATTAACCATCCAATGAATCGTTTAGATCGTCAGAGTAATTTAGTGAGTAACCGGGAAGCAAGTCCTGCCATGGGACCCTCTTCCCAGGGTCGTTGGAGATCTACTGGTAACCACAGACTACGTCGAGATCAAAGGATCAAAAGGAATTTGTTTTTTAGAGAAATAGAGGAATTAAGACAAGTATACAATATGCAATCTATACAGGTCACACAACGTAAAGTTTATTAAATTGTAAGTTTCCTATGGCTATAACAAAAGGAAGGGGAACACAAGCTTGTATAAAGTATATGACTATAACGGAAGGAATAATTACTATGACTACGACTGGTCTCTCTGAAATATCTAGTCCAAGTTCCAAGTTTTTCAGTACTTGCAGCAAGTTTTCAGATGTCCCGTTGTTCAGGCCCAATTTGTTTACTGAGAATGATTTGAGGGCGAGAAGGTGCCATTTCACCATCAAGCCAGCCAAGGAGTCTTTTGTCATGGAAGTGTTTCATTGAACTGTTGGTAATCTTCTATGCTACTTGAGTAACATAATCACATATAGTACTATTAATGTCATCTGAGCAGTTAGATAGCCATATACCATGTGGTCCCCAATCAACAATGGTGTAATTGGCTACAAACATTTATTTCCCTGATTTAGACTGACATCTATCCCAATAAAGAGGAGTATATTTAAAGTCCTTGTAAGTAAACCCCTTACATTCCAACTTTTGTTCTTTTCCTAGAGTTTTGGTAGTATTGACATGGTTCTTATAAATGGACAAGGCAGTAAACAGTCCAAGCAATGTGCAGAAGTTCTTTTTTGGAGGCAGGACGAAAGCCCATGATTGTCGACTAACATTAATACATAATTCTACTGGGCCCATGCATAAAGGAAGGATTTCATAGCCTGCTGCTCCTGCTGCTCAGTCGCTTCAGTCGTGTCCAACTCTGTGTGACCACATAGACTACAGCCCACCAGGCTCCCCCGTCCCTGGGATTCTCCAGGCAAGAACATTAGAGAAATGTTAGTCTTCCTTCTTCCTCAGGATGAGAGGGCCCCTCCAAGCTCCAAAGAGGGAGCATATGTGTTCAGTCATTAATGGATACGAACAGTCCTATATCTGTCCATTCTGCAACCTGCAATAAAGCGGGGGGGGGTAGGTATATAAGCCCAATAAGTGTGATTAATCAAGTCAGCCTGAGTGGAGTAAGCAAAAGCAAGCAAAGCAAGCATAGCGACAAAAATATTTTCAGGATTCCGAGGTATTCCCTATTGAGAAACCAGATTTTCAGCTTGATTAGTAAGGGTTTTTATCTGTCCCCAAGTAGGGAGATCATAAGGTTGATGACGTCGAGTGTGGCGTTTCTTGGAAATTTTTAAAGCCGCCATGGCTTGTACTGGAAACTCCTCCTCCTGGGGATTTTGCTGTTTCTTCTCTATCTTGAATGTCGCTGGCTCCCCTGGGGCGGATTTTCCGAAGAGGGAGCCAACTGATTTCGTTGGATCCATCTGGAGAAATACAAGCATACCCTTTTCCCTGTAATGTTAATTTTCCAGATTTCCATTGTTTGGTCAACCCATCTTGATACCAAATGGGCAGAGGAAGGGAGGTGTCCTTCAGTGCCTCAAAATATTTTTCTGCTTTTGTCAAAATATCTCCTTGTGGTAAGTTTAAAAAAATTAAAGCGAATAAAGCTGTATTAACAATAGTTAAAGGCTTAAATGGTGAATGCAGCCATGAAATTAAAAGACACTCCTTGGAAGGAAAGTTATGACCAACCTAGATAGCATATTCAAAAGCAGAGACATTACTTTGCCAACAAAGGTCCTTCTAGTCAAGGCTATGGTTTTCCCTGTGGTCATGTATGGATGTGAGAGCTGGACTGTGAAGAAAGCTGAATGCCGAAGAATTGATGCTTTTGAATTGTGGTGTTGGAGAAGACTCTTGAGAGTCCCTTGGACTGCAAGGAGATCCAACCAGTCCATTCTAAAGGAGATCAGCCCTGGGTGTTCTTTGGAAGGAATGATGCTAAAGCTGAAACTCCAGTACTTTGGCCACCTCATGCGAAGAGTTGATTCATTGGAAAAGACTCTGATGCTGGGAGGGATTGGGGGCAGGAGGAAAAGGGGACAACAGAAGATGAGATGGCTGGATGGCATCACCGACTCGATGGACATGAGTTTGAGTGAACTCTGGGAGTTGGTGACGGACAGGGAGGCCTGGCGTGCTGTGATTCATGGGGTTGCAAAGAGTCGGACACGACTGAGCGACTGAACTGAACTGAATTGAACTGATAGGCTTAAAGAATATATTGCGTTGGAATCTAGTAAAGTCTGCTCTGGATAAGGAAGATAGAAGTGTTCCTGTGTATTCCCCCTTTTTTAAATTTTTTTTATTTGTAGTTTCAGTGTGTGATGTGCTTGTTTAACTATGTCTTGTATTTGTGGATTATAAGGAATGTCTGTAATCTGTCTAATAGAGAATGAATGTAAAATTGTTTGAATTGCCTAGAAATATAGGCAAGGCCATTGTCTTTTGATAGAATTAGGTGTTCCCATTACTGCAAAGCAAGCGAACAGGTGGGTTATAAAATGTCGTGTAGCTTCTTCACCTCAGAGAGGTGTGGCCCATATAAAAGAAGAATTTGTATCAATCGAGACATGTAAGAAGGAAGAGAAAGAAAGTTCAGAGCAATGAGTTACATCCATTTGCCATAGTTCATTGGGGGGGTTGTAATCTTTGAGGATTGATATCTTGTGTAATGGGTCGAAGATGTATGGGCCTATAAGTAGAGCAATTATTAATGATTGTTTTAGCATGTCGGTGTGGAATTTTCTAAATTTTATGTAATGAGCCAACATTATTGTTTAATAGAGCATGTTGGTCTTTAGGAGTAGCGAAAGAGACAACTTTATCAGCTTGTTCATTGCCATGGGCCATAGGGCCAGGAAGACAAGAATGTGCTCGAATATGGGTAATATAAATTGGGGAAGTACAGTTCCTAATAATAGATTGTCGTTCAAGAAAAAGGTGTTGGATAATAGATTGATTAGAATTTATGGTAGAAGTTTCTATATTTCTTAATACAAAACTGAATATAAGGAGTCAGAAACTATATCAATAGGATAAGAACGTAAGTGAATAACATGAATGAGAGGATATAATTCATTTTGTTGAGCAGAGTGAAATTTAGTATAAAAGACTTTGTATTCTTTGAGAGACCAGAATGAGGCTTTGGAGTTTTTAGTCCCATCTATATAGAAAATATCAGCTTGAGGTAATGGAGATTGCAGCTATGAAATTAAAAGATGCTTACTCCTTGGAAGGAACGTTATGACCAACCTAGATAGCATATTCAAAAGCAGAGACATTACTTTGCCAACAAAGGTCCGTCTAGTCAAGGCTATGGTTTTTCCAGTGGTCATGTATGGATGTGAGAGTTGGACTGTGAAGAAAGCTGAGTGCCGAAGAATTGATGCTTTTGAACTGTGGTGTTGGAGAAGGCTCTTGAGGGTCCCTTGGACTGCAAGGAGATCCAACCAGTCCATTCTAAAGGAGATCAGCCCTGGGATTTCTTTGGAAGGAATGATGCTAAAGCTGAAACTCCAGTACTTTGGCCACCTCATGTGAAGAGTTGACTCATTGGAAAAGACTCTGATGCTGGGAGGGATTGGGGGTAGGAGGAGAAGGGGACAGCAGAGGATGAGATGGCTGGATGGCATCACCGACTGGATGCACATGAGTTTGGGTGAACTTCAGGAGTTGGTGATGGACAGGGAGGCCGGGCGTGCTGCAATTCATGGGGTCGAAAAGAGTTGGACATGACTGAGTGACTGAACTGAACTGAACTGAACTGAGGTATAGGTCGTGATGTGACAATGTGAGAGATAATAAATTCAGTATTTTTAAGAAATTCCAGAGTTTGTTAGAAGGATAGTGAAATGAAATTTCTCTAAAATATTCCAGAGAGGCTATTTGGAAATCGCTATAAGTTTGTAATGCATTCTCGAATTGAAATTTATTAATAGATATTACAATTTTATGAGGATAGGAGCCTGTTAGAGTCTTAGCTCTATTTCTTCCATTGATAATGATTAGAGTGATCAAATCAAGATAGGATGTAAGTGATCTTGTCTCTCTAAAATGGGTATAGATCCATTCTATCGGGTATTCTTGTTGGGTAAGAAGTCCTGTGGGAGAATGGAGAGAGGGGAGTATAAATAACTCTAGAGGTAAATCAAGACTAATACGAGTAAGAAACTGCTTTTGCAATTTATTTTGCACCAGAGTTCTTCTCGTGTCTCTTGTGAAAGTGAACAAGGGCTATTTAAATCGGGATCTCCTTTTAAAGTGTTAAATAAATTAGTTGATAATTTGCAATGTCTAAAGAGGGTCTAATCCAATTTATGTCATCTAAAAGTTTTTGAAAATCATTTAAGGTTGATAATTTATCAACACGAATCTGTGTTAGTTGGGGAGTGATATGTTGTCTATTAACAATAAATCTCAAGTAATGGTAAGGTGTAGAGGTTTGAAACTTTTCAGGGGCAATGATTAATCTAGAATCTCTTAAGCATTTTTGAGCTACGTCAAACATTTGTTGAGTTTCTAAAACAGATGGAGCCGAAAACAATATATCATCCATGTAATGAATAACAAGAAAGTCAGGAAATTGTTTTCTCACAGGTTCAAGGGCTTTGGCTATATAATATTGACATATGGTGGGAGAATTCATCACTTTTTGAGGCAACACAGTCTGTTGATACCGTTTATGAGGCCCGACTGATTAGGATAAAGAAGAGAGAACGAAAATCTCTCTCACTCTAGAGGGTGTAAAGGTATAGTAAACAGCACTCTTTTAAATCTATAATAATAATATGTCAGTTTTGAGGAATAGTGGTAGGTGATGGAATTTCTGGTTGTAATGTACCCATAGGTTTCATAGATGTATTAACTTTTTGAAGATCTGTTAAAAGACACCATTTGCTAGATTTCCTTTTTTTTTAATTACAAAAATGGGAGAATTTCAAGGGGAATAAGATTCCTCAATATGTTTTAATTTCAATTGTTTATCTATAAGTTCTTTAGTAGCCTCTAATTTCTCTTTTGTAAGTTATTTTAATAGTTGTATCATTTGTTAAATGAGCAGTGGCCCCTAGGGAAAATGTGGAGTATATATTTGAGTTTGCCATTGCATAAGTAAATCTCTTCCTATTAAATTAAAGGATGCATCTATCACATAGGTCATAATGTTGTAGGCTGGCCTTCTGGTCCCTCACGTGGATATATCTGGACACTTTGATAAACCTCTTGTACTTTGGTTTGAAAAACTCCTGCAATTCGGCAATAAATTCTCTATATAGGCCAACATTTGGGCCATAAATGTTTGGAAATAATAGTAAGATCAGATCCAGTATCAAGAAGACCAGAAAATCTTTTGTCATTAATTTTGATATTTATATTTGGTCGTACATATTTAGATACTATTGATGTCCATAAGGATTGTTTTTTATTCTGCTGCTGCTAAGTCGCTTCAGTTGTGTCCGACTCTGTGCGACCCCATAAACGCAGCCCACCAGGCTCCCCCGTCCCTGGGATTCTCCAGGCAAGAACACTGGAGTGGGTTGCCATTTCCTTCTCCAATGCATGAAAGTGAAAAGTGAAAGTGAAGTCGCTCAGTCGTGTCCGACTCTTAGCGACTCCATGGACTGCAGCCCACCAGGCTCCTCAGTCCATGGGATTTTCCAGGCAAGAGTACTGGAGTGGGGTGCCATTGCCTTCTCCGTGTTTTTTTATTAGTATTACCAAATCCATCTATCTGTATATCATTAGAGGAGTTAATAGAAATGTAAGGTAAAAGAAGTAATTGGGCAATCCTTTTTTAAATGGCTCTTATCCCTACAAACAAAATATCTTTCATTTTTCTTTTTAAAGATAGCAGCCATTGCTTCAGTAACATTTGCATTTTCTAAGTTTTTGATCCTAAATTGTGACAAGCCTTTAAATAATCAATAACATTTCTGGTCTCATGCATTGGAGCGATGGCTCTCTGACATTCCTGATTCGCATTTTCATATGTAAGCAGTTTTTCTAATTGTACTTTTGCTTCCTCTCCGACAACATTATGGGAGATAATAACTCCCAGTCTAGCTAAAAAATCAGCACAGGCTTCATTAGGCCCTTGTAATATCTTTGTGTAGCTATCTTCAGGTTTTCTTTGAGGAGTAATTTGATCCCATGCTTCAAGGGCAATTTCTTTCAATTGTTCACGTAACAAAGGAGGGCACTGTATCTGAGCTTCCATTGAATTAAATTGCCCTGTATCGGTTAACATTTTAAAAGTAATTCAGTTTGGGGGAGTGCCAGCTTGAGCATTAGAACTGGCATGATCTCGGGCTACATCATGAAACCACATTATCTATTGAAGATATTCTCTTGGTTTAAGAAGAGCTTTTATCAAAATTTGCCAATCATAAGGAATAAAATTTTTAATAGAAGATGTCATAGCATTTAGAAGTTCTTTAGTGAAAGGTGACTGAGGGCCATACATAGTTACAGACTTTTTCATTTATTGTATGTGAGAAAAATCAATGTCTCCATATTGAGGTATTAGTTATCTTTGAGCATTAACATTTTTTAACATAGGAAAGGCAAAAAGATCATCTGCCTCAGAGACTTGAGATTGCAAATGCAGTAAATCAGAAAGCTTTTGTCGTGAAGTGGATCATCTGTATTCACAAATATGAGTGTGTGTTAGTGGCTTATCATTGTCATCAAAAAAAGTATTCCTGGCTTTAGTGTCAAAGAGAGCATCAGAAGAATCATCATCAGATTTATCTTGTCCTCAAATCGAGGGTGCCTTTGATTTCATGCCCATTATAAGAGGAGGAGAAGCGCTTGGGACAGCCGGAGCAGGGATGGTGGGAAAGTTTTGAAACATTTTATGTTGCTCTAATTGGGCTTTTTGTAAAGTCTTATCATTTAATTTATGTTTGTATAATGAGCATTCTGCTTATTGACAAATATCAGGGGGGGCTAGAATTGCCTTGAAATAGCAAGATCATGGCTTTAATGAGGGCCCACAAGGGCCAGAAATCTATTGGAATATTTTTTCCCCGTCTGTGGCTCTTTTTTTTTTTTTTAAACCCGGTTCCAAATTTTTAAATCGAAACTGTCTTCATCAGGGAACCAGGAATTATATTCAACCACTGTTTGGAGACAAGCCCTTATCCATTGACGTGAAACCAAAAGTCCTTGAACCTTAAATAAATGATGAAGTAAAGTAGAAAAGTGGTGGGGCTTTCCAGCCATTTGTCCCATAACCCCGCACTTACCAAACTCCGTAGGTCCTAACAGTCACTCCATCCGCTTGCCAAGGGCTTCCACCAGGTCCCTGTTTTGGGTGCCACTTGTCACAGTCTTTGTAGACTGGGACCTGGGGACTAGAGTCAACGAGAAGAGGGACGCAGGGGACCCAAGTCTCGAGTGAAACAAGGGTGCTTTATTTGTAGAAACGCATGTTTACATATCTTCATACACGGCAGCTTTAGGCAGCAAAAAAAACTGAGCAAAAACAAAGCCAAGCAGATAACAATCTTCAAAAGGCCAGAAAGCATTCCATATCCTGAGTAAGAGGGGCATAACTGGATAGATTACATTTAAGTAAGGTCACTGAAGGGAGTCACTGAAAGGAATCCAAGCAGGTGCCCCTTCTCATGATCTCAGTCCCGAGAACTTCATGCAGCTCTGCTTGTTCCTGTTTTCCATGAACTGATAAGGAATAGAGAATCCCTGAGAAATGGCAACAAAAGAAAAGAATATCATATTGGATCCCTTAAAGCTGAACGTCCCCTGACAAGTCACCATCACCTTTACCATTTAAAACAATAACTTACAGAAATCCAAAGAGGGAGCAATTTTCAAGGTTTTATTCTAATGGCACTCCACTCCAGTACTCTTTTTTTTTTTTTATTTTTAAACTTTACAATATTGTATTAGTTTTGCCAAATATCGAAATGAATCCGCCACAGGTATACCCGCGTTCCCCATCCTGAACCCTCCTCCCTCCTCCCTCCCCTACCCTCCCTCTGGGTCGTCCCAGTGCACCAGCCCCAAGCATCCAGTACCGTGCATCGAACCTGGACTGGCGACTCGTTTCCTACATGATATTTTACATGTTTCAATGCCATTCTCCCAAATCTCCCCACCTCTCCCTCTCCCACAGAGTCCATAAGACTGTTCTATACATCGGTGTCTCTTTTGCTGTCTCGTACACAGGGTTATTGTTACCATCTTTCTAAATTCCATATATATGCGTTAGTATACTGTATTGGTGTTTTTCTTTCTGGCTTACTTCACTCTGTATAATAGGTTCCAGTTTCATCCACCTCATTAGAACTGATTCAAATGTATTCTTTTTAATGGCTGAGTAATACTCCATTGTGTATATGTACCATGGCTTTCTTATCCATTCATCTGCTGATGGACATCTAGGTTGCTTCCATGTCCTGGCTATTATAAACAGTGCTGCGATGAACATTGGGGTACACGTGTCTCTTTCCCTTCTGGTTTCCTCAGTGTGTATGCCCAGCAGTGGGATTGCTGGATCATAAGGCAGTTCTATTTCCAGTTTTTTAAGGAATCTCCACACTGTTCTCCATAGTGGCTGTACTAGTTTGCATTCCCACCAACAGTGTAAGAGAGTTTCTCTTCTCCACACCCTCTCCAGCATTTATTGCTTGTAGACTCTTGGATCGCAGCCATTCTGACTGGCGTGAAATGGTACCTCACTGTGGTTTTGATTTGCATTTCTCTGATAATGAGTGATGTTGAGCATCTTTTCATGTGTTTGTTAGCCATCTGTATGTCTTCTTTGGAGAAATGTCTATTTAGTTCTTTGGCCCATTTTTTGATTGGGTCATTTATTTTTCTGGAGTTGAGCTGTAGGAGTTGCTTGTATATTTTTGAGATTAGTTGTTTGTCAGTTGCTTCATTTGCTATTATTTTCTCCCATTCTGAAGGCTGCCTTTTCACCTTGCTAATAGTTTCCTTTGTTGTGCAGAAGCTCCACTCCAGCACTCTTGCCTGGAAAATCCCATGGATGGAGGAGCCTGGTAGGCTGCAGTCCATGGGGTCGCTAGGAGTCGGACACGACTAAGCGACTTCAATTTCACTTCTCACTTTCATGCATTGGAGAAGGAAATGGCAACCCACTCCAGTGTTCTTGCCTGGAGAATCCCAAGGATGGGGGAGCCTGGTGGGCTGCTGTCTCTGGGGTCGCACACAGTCGGACACGACTGAAGCGACTTAGCAGCAACAGCAGCATAGTCCGTCTACTATATTATTTTTGTTTCTTGTCATGAAAGTAGGACTTTTAGTTTTGTACAGATAGAATAGATGCATTTCACCCTATTGCTCCTGCTTAGCATAACTAAAATATCTAGGCACAATATAGAACCCAAATATAAGCAGAGTCTGAAAGGTGGGGAGAAGAAAGCAGAGTAGCTAGAGTCCTCAGAACTTTAGGACTCGTACTGTGGTAAGTTCCTGACTGGGGAGGTGGGGAGTGGTCTAGAAAGTCTGCAACCAAGAAATGCCAATAGATGCAGGCAGAAAATAACCCCAAGAAAATCTGATTTCTCCATTCAAAGGACTGAATTAGAGGTGACCTCTCACAAAGCAAAAATCTTTTTTGACAATATCCACCCTACTTTAACCAACAATCTCAAAAAAAAAAAAAAAAGATTGGAAATATTAGACTTTAAACTATACCTAGTAGCAAGGAAATAACACTCCCCCATAACTCACTGGTACAGTATTAGCAGAGGAAGGCATGCTATAACAGAAGATTTGAATAAGATCCAGAGTCGTATAGCACAATGCCAAAAATGTCTAGCACACAATAAAAACTGACTCATCATACCAAGAACTAGGAAAAGCTCAACTTGAACAAGAAAAGATACTATTGATACTAACACTGAAATGGTACCAATTGAGGGATTATCTGACAGGGATTTTTTAAAGACATTATGAAAATACTTCAATGGGAAGTTACAAGCACACTTGAAACAAATGAAAAAAATGGAAAGTCTTGCCAAAGAAATAGATAATACCCAATGGCTCAGTGGTAAAGAATTTACCTGCAATGCAGGAGACCCGGGTTTGATCCCTGGGTCAGAAAGACCCTTTGGAGGAGGACAAAGCTACCCACTCCAGTATTCTTGCCTGGAAAATCCTATGGACAGAGGAGCCTGGCGGGCTACAGTCCATAGGGTCGCAAAGAGTTGGACACGAGTGAGCATGCATGCATACGCATACACAGAAATTTTTAGAACTAAAAAAACATAATAACCAATTGTAGAATGAATTTTAGAATTGAAAAATATAAACCTCACTGGATAGGCTCAATAACAAAATGAGATGACAAAGTAAAAGAATCAGTGATTGTTCTCCCTGAGTGTAATGCCTTTCTTTTCTCTGACTGACTTTTGAAAATATGTTCTTTTCATCTTTGGTTTTCAGTACTTTTGACTAAAATAGGCTAAATGCCATCTCTTTTGTATTTGTCCTGATTGGCATTCTCTGAGTTTCTTTGGTCTGTGGTTTGATGTGTTTCATTAACTTTTAAATATTTATTAGCCCATCTATCACCTGAAAGGTTTATTCTTCCCCTTATCCTCTGCCTCTTTTCCCTTCTTTCTGGGCCTCGACATATTTGTTGGCTAATCCCACAGGTCTTAAGCACTCTGTTATGTTTTATTCATTCTCTCTCCTTCATCTATTTCAGTTTGAGGAATTTCTATTGATTTTTTTTTTTTTTTTTTTTTTAGTCGCTCAGTCGTGATTACTTTTTGAGACCCTGTGGACTATAGCCTGCCAGGCTCCTCTGCCCATGGAATTTCCAAGGCAAGAATACTGGAGTGGGTAGCCATTTCCTTCTCCTTCTATTGATCTTTAAGTTCCCTGATTCTCCTGCTGAATTCAGTAAAGCTGATCTGCTGGATTTTTTCATTTAAATATTGTACTTTTTATTTTAGAATGTCCATTTGTTTCTTTTGTAAGAAGTCCATCTTACTGCTGAGAATTTACATCTAATTACCTATTTTGACCATTTTTTCCTATCAATTCTTTATCATATTGTTAACTTGTTTTAAAGTCTGCTAACTCTACCTGCTGGTTAATTCTTGATATACTTTTTTAGGGGGCTGTGCATGGAGCTACGTCTAGTAATGTTGGGACTTTTGGTTTTACTTTCTTTCTCTAGAAGACTGTTAATTTTTGCTCTGGCAGGCAATTACATTATTAGCAGATCACCTAAATTTTATGAAGCTGTTTTCCTTGCATTATAGTTATTTTTATGGGGAAAATATGTATTTTTGTTTTCTTTTATAAGAATTGTTAAATGCCTCACATATTTGAGGGGCAGTATTGTGTAGTTACAGTCTTAAAATAATAATGAAACAAATAGCTCAACAATTAAAATCTACTCAACACACATCTTAAGAAATAGATAATAACCAGTAGTTTGGAAACCTGTTGGGTACCTCTTTCCAGTAGCAACCTCTATTTCCACTTCACTTTGAATTTATGAAAATCATTTCAGTAAATATTGACAATATGTGTGATAGCATGTTCAAAAGCAGACACATTACTTTGCCAACAAAGATCCATCTAGTCAAGGCTATGGTTTCTCCAGTGGTCATGTATGGATGTGAGAGTTGGACTGTGAAGAAGGCTGAGCGCTGAAGAATTGATGCTTTTGAACTGTGGTGTTGGAGAAGACTCTTGAGAGTCCCTTGGACTGCAAGGAGATCCAACCAGCCCATTCTGAAGGAGATCAGCCCTGGGATTTCTTTGGAAGGAATGATGCTAAAGCTGAAACTCCAGTACTTTGGCCACCTCATGTGAAGTGTTGACTCATTGGAAAAGACTCTGATGCTGGGAGGGATTGGGGGCAGGAGGAGAAGGGGACGACAGAGGATGAGATGGTTGGATGGCATCACTGGCTCGATGGACGTGAGTCTGAGTGAACTCCAGGAGTTGGTGATGGACAGGGAGGCCTGGCGTGCTGCGATTCATGGGGTCGCAAAGAGTCGGACACGACTGAGTGACTGATCTGATCTGATCTGATGTGTAACATATACCTAAATCATATGTTTCATTTTGACCACATTTTTATGTTTACATAAATGGATTCATACTTTCTTATCTTCTATGATATGCTTATTTCACTCAATATTAAGTTTTGAGATACACCAATTTTAAAGCATAAAACTAATTTTCATTGATTTTCACTGCTGTATAGTATTCTGTGTTGTGCTGTGCTTAGTCACTCAGTCACTCTGCGACCCCATGGACTGTAGCCTGTTAGGCTCCTCTGTCCATGGGGATTCTCCAGGCAAGAACACTGGAGTGAGCTGCCATGCCCTCCTCCAGGGGTTTAATAGTCTACATTTGGCTATAGCACAGTATATTTTATTTATTCACGGTACTGTTGATGATATTGAATTATTTTCAAGTTTTAGAATGCTACTGTAACATTTTATTATATATTTATTTGTTACATGTGTAAGAGTTTTTCTAGAATTGGCAGAATTGCCAGATTTTAGACTACATACCTCTTCAACTTTATTCTTACCAATGCCATTTGTTCTTCAAAGTGGTTGTTACAATTTAAATCTCCATTAGGAGAAGGAAATGGCAACCCACTCCAGGACTCTTGCCTGGAAAATCTCATGGACGGAGGAGCCTGGTAGGCTACAGTCCATGGGATCATGAAGAGTTGGACACGACTGAGCGACTTCACTTTCACTTTTCACTTTCATGCATTGGAGAAGGAAATGGCAACCCACTCCAGTGTTCTTGCCTGGAGAATCCCGGGGACGGGGAAGCCTGGTGGGCTGCCGTCTATGTGGTTGCACAGAGTCAGACACGACTGAAGCAACTTAGCAGCAGCAGCAGCAGTGCTACATAAGAGTTCCAGTTCTTCCACGTCCTTATCAGTCCTTGATATTGTCAGATATTTTAACTGTTACTAATTTAGGCATGCGTGCTAAGTCACTTTAGTCATGTCTGACTCTTTGTAATCCTGTGGACCATGGCCTGCCAAGCTCCTTTGTCCATGGGATTCTCCAGGCAAGAATACTGGAGTGGGTATCTGTGTCCTCCTCCAGGGGATCTTCCCGACCCAGGGATCAAACCTGAGTCTCTTGCAGCTCTTATCTTGGCAGGCAGGCTTCTTTACCACAAGGGCCACCTGGGAAGTCCAATTTATGCATATCTTAAGGTTTTAACTTTAGGTTAATTCTGCTGTTGCTTTTTAAATGTCTCAAATTATATAGTTAGCTGATTATCAGCATAATAACTAATAAGACTAAGTTTCTTCATATATTTATTGGCCAGTGACATTTTCTGTTACAAAATGCCTACTCATATATTTTGCCCATTTTTCTACTAGGTTGACTGCTTTTTCTAGTTGAATCATAAGAGTTCTCTATATTCATGAACAGGGAGTTGTATTCCTGGAGTGAAAGTCAGGTTATTGCATATGATTTTTGTGCACTTAGAATACTAATAATTATCTTTAGGATTTTTGTATCTGTATACAATAAAGAAACTGGCTTTCAATTTTGTTTTATTGCCTATCTCTGGTTTTGATGTCAAGAATAACCTGGCTTTACAAAATGCATTCACATAAATGCATCACAATAAACTATAAGCATTTTTATACATCTAGAAATTTCTGGAACACCAGTAGAACATGCTAATACTAATACCATACATCTCTTCTGAGGCAATGACCTCTGACTCCATCTATTTTGCCCCCATTCTCTGCTGAAAGGAAAATCTGACTTAATTGACTACAATTAAAAGAGGGTCATGCACACATTCATAATGCTAAAGATTAGCCTTTCTGGTCAGTTTCTTGTCTTTTCTGGATTTATCTATTATGAATGCTTTTACTTCTTTGGCTACTCTTCTCCTGGTCTTTTGCTCCATATTCAGAGCTCTGATTTCATATGCACAACAATGCAATAACAAAGACAAAATGTACAAAGCACTTTCACAGCTATATCCCTCTTTGACTCCTGTGATGTACACAGAGTGGAAACTGTTGCCATTTTATAAATGACACTGAAGTCCAAAGTAGTCTAACTCATTTATCTAAGGTTACTCCTCAAGGCTGCATTTGGACCTAGAGCACTGGCTTGGATGACTTAAGATCCAAATCCCAATGCAAATTCAAGAGAAAGCTGTGTGTGCTTATACAAGTTACTCAGTATCATCTCTGAACCTAAATTTCTCAAGTGTAAAAAAGAAGCGATGAACTAGATCTGCACTTCTAACTCTTTGTGTGCACATAAAACTTTGTTGTTCAGTCACTCAGCCATGTCCTACTCTTTGTGACCCCGTAGATTACAGCATGCCAGGCTTCTCTGTCCATCACCATCTCCCATAGTATGCTCAGACTAATGTCCACTGAGTTGGTGATGCCGTCCAACTGTCTTCATCCTCTGTCATCTCCTTCTCCTCCTGCCTTCAGTCTTTCTCAGCATCAAGGTCTTTTCTAATGAATCAACTCTTTGCATCATGTGGCCAAAGTATAGGTGCTTCAGTTTCAGAATCAGTCCTTCCAATGAATTGTTGATTTCATTTAGGACTGATTGGTTGGATCTCCTTGCAGTCCAAGGGACTCTCAAGAGCTTTCTCCAACACCACAGTTCAAAAGCATCCATTCTTTGGCACTCAGCTTTCTTTATGATCCAATTCTCATGTCCATACATGACTACTGGAAAAATCATAGCTTTGACTATAAGGACTTTTGTCGGCAAAGTAATGTTTCTGCTTCCTAATATGCTGTCTAGGTTTGTCACAGCTTTTCTTCCAAGGAGCAAGCATCTTTTGATTTCATGGTTGCAGTTGATTTCACTAGCTGCAGTGATTTTGGAGCCCAAGAAAGTAAAGTCTATCACTGTTTGCATTGTTTCAAAGTCTGTCATCTATTTGCCATGGAGTGATGGTACCAGATGCCATGATCTTTGTTTTTTGAATGTTGAGTTTTAAGCCAGCTTTTTCCACTCTCCTCTTTCACTTTCATCAAAACTTAACCAAAGTGATAATAATAAACACAGATTTTCAACCTTTACCTCTCAGAGAGTCTGGAGTGGAACTTAGGAATTTAAATTTTAAAGATTACCCACAGTATTGTTGATATGTATTGACTTAAAACAAATAGAAAGCCAATTATTTGTCCAGGAAAAATGGGTTTATTCAGGATCAGCAAAGAATTGTCATTTGGAGGTTGCAACCACAGCAAGTTACGTGCATGTCCCCACATGAAGAAGAGGAAAATGCTTTTCTAGAGGGGGAAAAGGAATTTGGGAGGGCTGTAGTAGAAAAGAATCCACTGGAGAAACTGAGAGTTAAAAATATAGTGACTTTTCATTGGCTAAGTTATGACAGTCTCTCATTGGCTGAACTCTTGCCAGGCAAGAAGAGGAAGTTTTTCTTTTTCCAGTGGGGTGCCACTGTTGTTGTAAGGCCTAGGAGCTCCCCGTTCTGGTCTCATAACTTTATTTTAAGTTTCTCTTTATTAATTTTCACACTCAGATGATCCAAGGTGCGTTCTTTAAAAAACACAGTTGATTTTACCTCAGAGTGCCTCCATCTCTGACAATGGCTTGTTCTAAGATTTGACCTTCATAGGGCAGGGATGTTGGTTAATCTAGTGTTTTGTATCTTGGTGGCCAGGGGGTGAGACACAGCAAAAAGTTTTCTCAATGTGGTGTGAGAGAACTGCACTTAATTTCCCCAAAGGTCCTTTTCAATCACAAAATGCAGATAATCACTCAAATATAAAGGAAAATATGATATGAAATAATGTAGGTACAAGTACCCAGCTCATTGTTGGTGCTCAAAAAATATTAATTTATCAAAAGAGTTTAAACGTGTGTTTTCACTTCTATTGTGAGCTATCCCTTCCTTTAATCCCAAGTCTTCAGCTTCTCTCAGAAGGCCATCCACACCTTTCACCTGCTTGCCCCATCTCACACTAATCCCACTCACACTCTTTGCTCCCCAATCATGTCAAATGCTACCCATTCCAAGATACTCAATGGTTTTTCTTGATGGTTTCATATGAACCCTTCTCATCCTTCACCTGGTTACTTCCTGTTCTTCTAGGTTGACTTTCTCAATGTCCCAATCCCTCACCTATGTTACCTTAGGGCTTCATATACCTCCATGGTAGCACTTACCAGTCTGCATTGCTTGCCTATTGATATGTTTGCTGTATTCAACAGTCACATATTAGTGTTGGATTATCACTTAGAATAACCCTGACTGACAGATTAGTAAGAGTCCACACTGACCGATACCAGACTTGCCAGGAGTGACAAGCCAATCTTTGTTGCATTAAGACTCTGTAATTTGGAGGGCTTTGTTAGCTAGTGATGGAGAAGGCAATGGCACCCCACTCCAGTACTCTTGCCTGGAAAATCCCATGGACAGAGGAGCCTGGTAGGCTGCAGACCATGGGGTCGTGAAGAGTCGGACATGATGGGGCAACTTCACTTTCACTTTTCCCTTTCAACATTGGAGAAGGAAATGGCAACCCACTCCAGTGTTCTTGCCTGGAGAATCCCAGGGATGGGGGAGCCTGATGCGCTGCCGTCTATGGGGTTGCACAGAGTCAGACATGACTGAAGCGACTTAGCAGCAGTAGCAGCAGTTAGCTAGTGAAGTCTATCCTGACTAATTCAATTTCCAACCAACAGCATAGCAGAAAATGTCCAAACATATATGGTGGAAAGTTCAAATTCATACAAAGAAGAGAAGGGAGTTAATATCTGACATCAATTCTGATGTGTGAGTTTTCCAACACCACCAAGTGATTATCTGACACCAGAGCGTCCTAACAATTCAACTCAATTCTGACACTGATTGTGTGAAAGTCACTCAATTGTGTCCGACTCTTTGTGACCCAGGCCAGAATACTGGAGTGGGTAGCCATTCCCTTCTCCAGGGGAATCTTTCCAACCCAGGGATTGTACCCAGATATTCCACATTGCAGGCAGATTCTTTACCATCTGAGCCACCAGGGAAGCTTCTGACACCATCTATCTGGAAATGGCATCAGAGCTCACTGGTTAAGAGTCAGTCCTACAAGACTGCCATACTACCACCACTTCAGATGCCAATCACACATGCAGATTGTTGCCTACGCTATAGATTGGAGGTTCCAATGACCTCCAGTTGGATTCAATTACTAATATCTTGCTAGAGTGGCTCCCAGAACTCAGAGAAGCATTTTATTTACTAGATTACAGGTTGATTCAAAAAGGTGTAACTCAGAAGAGCCAGATAGAGGAGATGCACAGGGCAAGGTATGGGGAAAGGGTACAGAGCTCCCGTGCCCTCTCCAGGGTGCCACTCTCTGAAATCCCCACATGTTCACCCATCCAGAAGTTCTCCAAAGCCCAGTACTTCTGGGGATTTTATTTTATTGGAGTATAGTTGATTTACTTCCCTGATGGCTCAATGATAAAGAATCCACCTGGCAATGCAGGAGAGATGGGTTCAACCCCGGGTCAGAAAGATGACCTTGAGAAGGAAATGGCAACCCACTCCAGTATTCTTAGAATGAGAAAGACTAGAAATCTCTTCAAGAAAATTAGAGATACCCAGGGAACATTTCATGCAAAGATTGGCACAATAAAGGACAGAAATGGTATGGACCTAACAGAGGCAGAAGATATAAAGAAGAGGTGGCAAGAATACACAGAAGAACTACACAAAAGGATCTTAATGACTCAAATAACCACGATGGTGCAATCACTCACCTAGAGCCAGACATCTCGGAGTGCGAAGGCAAGTGGACTTCAGGAAACATCATTATGAACAAAGATAGTGGAGGTGATGGAATTTCAGTTGAGTATTTAAAATCTTAAAAGATGATGCTGTTAAAGTGCTGCAGTAAATATGTCAGCAAATTTGAAAAACTCAGCAGGAACCACAGGACTAGAAAAGGTCAGTTTTCATTCCATCCCAAAGAAGAGCAATGCCAAAAACTGTTTAAACTACCACACAATTGCACTCATTTCACATGCTAGCAAAGTAATGCTCAAAATTCTCCAAGCCAGGCTTCAACAGTATGTGAATGGAAAACTCCTAGATGTTCAAGCTGGATTTATAAAAGGAAAATGGAACCAGAGATCAAATTCCCAACATCTGTTGGATCATAGAAAAAGCAAGGGAATTCCAGAAAAACATCTACTTCTGCTTCATTGATTATGCCAAAGCCCTTGACTGTGTGGACCACAACAAACTATGGAAAATTCTCCAAGAGATGGGAATACCAGACCACCTTACCTGGCTCTTGAGAAACCTGTGTGCAGGTCAAGAAACAACAGTTAGAACCAGACATGGAACAACAGACTGGTTCCAAATTGGGTAAGAAGTACATCAGGGTGGTATATTGTCACCCTGCTTATTTAATTCATATGCAGAGTACATCATGTGAAATTCTGGGCTGGATGAAGCATAAGCTGGAATCAAGATTGCCAGGAGAAATACGAATAACCTCAGATATGCAGATAACACCACCCTTATGGCAGAAAGTGAAGAGGAATTAAATATCCTCTTGATGAAGGTGAAAGAGGAAATTGAAAAAGCTGGTTTAAAACTCAACATTCAAAAAAACAAAGATCATGGTACCTGGTCCTATCACTTCATGGTCAATAGATGGGGAAACAATGGAAACAGTGACAGACTTTATTTTCTTGGACTCCCAAATCGCTGCAGATGGTGACTGCAGCTATGAAATTAAAAGATGCTTGCTTCTTGGAAGAAAAGCTGTGACAAACCTAGATAGTGTATTAAAAAGCAGAGACGTTACTTTGCTGATGATGGTCCACATAGTCAAAGCAATGGTTTTTCCAGTAGTCATGTATGGATGTGAGAGTTGTACCATAAAGAAGGCTGAGCACCAAAAAATTAATGCTTTTGAACTACGGTGTTGGAGAAGACTCTTGAGAGTACCTTGAACTGCAAGGAGATCCTAAAGGAAATCAACCCTAAATGTTCTTTGGAAGGACTGATGCTGATGCTGAACCTCCAATACTCTGGCCACCTGATGCAAAGAGCCGACTCATTAGAAAAGACCCTGATGCTGAGAAAGATTGAAGGTTATAGAAAAAGGGGACAACAGAGGATGAGGTGGTTGGGTGGCACCACGAACTCAATAGACATGAGTTTGAGCAAGCTCCAAGAGATGGTGAAGGACAGGGAAACCTGGCATGCTGCAGTCCATAGGGTCGTAAAGAGTCGGACACAACTGAGCAACTGAACAACAACAACCAATATACTTCCTAGGAAATCCCATGGACAAAGGAGCCTGCTGGGCTATATAGTACATGGGGTTGCAAAAGAGTCAGACGGGACTTAGCAACTTAAGAACAACAATAGGATTGATTTATAGTGCTGTGGTGGTTTTTAGGTGTTCAACAAAGTGATTCAGTTATACATATAGTCATTATTTTTCAGACTCTTTAGCCATGTAGGTTATTATAGAATACTGAGGAGAGTTACCTGTGCTATATAATATGCCCTGGGAGGTTATCTATTTTGTATATAGTGGTGTATGTATGTTAATCTCAAGCTCCTCATTTATTCTTCCCTCTCATGTTTCCCCTTTAGTTCAATTCAGTTCAGTTCAGTCGCTCAGTCGTGTCTGACTCTTTGCGACCCCATGAATCACAGCAGGCCAGGCCTCCCTGTCCATCACCATCTTCCGGAGTTCACTCAGACTCACGTCCATCGAGTCAGTGATGCCATCCAGCCATCTCATCCTCTGTCGTCCCCTTCTCCTCCTGCCCCCAATCCCTCCCAGCATCAGTCTTTTCCAATGAGTCAACACTTCACATGAGGTGGCCAAAGTACTGGAGTTTCAGCTTTAGCATCATTCCTTCCAAAGAAATCCCAGGGCTGATCTTCAGAACGGACTGGTTGGATCTCCTTGCAGTCCAAGGGACTCTCAAGAGTCTTCTCCAACACCATAGTTCAAAAGCATCAATTCTTCGGCGCTCAGCCTTCTTCACAGTCCAACTCTCACATCCATACATGACTACTGGAAAAACCATAGCCTTGACTAGATGGACCTTTGTTGGCAAAGTAATGTCTCTGCTTTCAATATGCTATCTAGTTTGGTCATAACTTTCCTTCCAAGGAGTAAGCGTCTTTTTTCCCCTTTATTAACCATAAATCTCTTTTTGTAATCCGTAAGTCTGTTTCTGTTTTGTAAATAAGTCCATCTGTATAATTTTTATTAGATTTCACTCATAAATGATAGCATATATTTGTCTTTGACATGTCACTTAGTATGATAATCTCTAATTCTATCCATGTTGCTGAAAATGACATCATTTCATACTATTTTATGGCTAAGTAATATTATATTATATATATGTACCACATCTTTATCCATTTCTCTGTCAATGGACACTTAGGTTACTTCCATATCTTGGCTATTGTAAATAGTGATGTGTATGTATCAGAGTGCATGTATCTTTCTTAATTATGTTTTCTCTGGATATATACTCAGAAGTGAGATCGGTGGATCTTATGGTAGTTCTATTTTTAGAAATATCAAATGTGTAATGGACACTTTATTACACAGGCTTGGTTGGTTAAACATTAGCCATTGGTGACTGAACTCATTTTCCAGCCCCTCTACCCTCCCTAGAGATGGGGGCAGCACTGAAAGTTTGTTGGTTTTTTTTTTTTTTATGGGGGGGCCTGGGCCCGCCCTCGACCCCGCCCCCTCCTGCTTTAGGTCCCTGTAAAAGGCCAGCACTGAAAGTTTTAACTCTTTAATTACATGGTTTGCTCCACTGGCAAGCAAACCCCAACCTTAGGTGCTTTCTGCAAGTCCCCTAATTAATATAGCAAAAACACTTTTAAAGCTCTCATCACAGGAAATTCTGAAGCTTTTAGGAGCTCTGTGTCAGAATCAGAGATGAAGAACAAACACATATCTTATAAATCACAATGTTACAGAATATAACTTTATACTAATTGGTATCTGAACAGCTGTGGACTTAATTAAGTCCTCCTCTCCAAATTCAAATGTCGAAACCCTAACTCCCAATGTGACAGTATTTGGAGATGGGACCTTTGGGAAATAATTAAGTTTAGATGAGGTCATGAGGATGGGGCCTTTGTGATGGGATTAGTGCCCTTATAAGAAGAGGTGGGCTCTCTCTTCCTCTCTCTACCATGAGAGGACAAAGCAAGAAGGTAGCTGTCTGAAAGCCAGGAAGAGAGTTCTCCCCAGAACCTGATCGTGGTGGCACTGTTAGGGGAAGCACACTGACTGAAACCCACCCACCTTGCCCAGGCACAGTAGTAACCATTTGTGTGAGTTATTCTATTACAGGAGGTCCTGGTAAGGAACACAGAACTAATAAGTCGTCACTAACCAGGAGAGTTCAGGAAAGGTCAAAAGGAGACAGCATGTGTCCAACCACCTCCCAGAATCCTTCTCGCTGGCATCCATCTTGGCTGAGCAATCTGTGCACCACCAGGAAGAACTCTGAATCAGAATGATTGGTCAAAGATAACCCAGAAACTAATCCCGTTACCATAAAACCCAAGACTGTGAGCCATGTGGCAGAACAGTCCTTCTGGGTTCCTTTACCCTAATGCTCTCCACCTGGGCACCCCTTCCCAATAAAGTCTGTCTCCTTGGACAATTCATTTTTGAGTGTTAGCCCACTCTTGAGCCCTGGAAGGGGTCCCGCCTCCTGCAACAGCACCATTACTTCAGACTTCCAGCCTCCAAAACTGTGAGAAAAAAAAAAAATCTGTTGGCTAAGTCACCCAGTCTGTGGTATTTTGTTATGGCAGCCCAAATTGACTAAGACATGGACTTTGTAACTACTTAATAAATATCTCATATTATTTGATAAATGAATAAATAAAACCTTCCCTAAATTCTACAACTATCAGGAGAAGCAACACCAGAAAGTTCCCTACAAAACTGTTCCATCCGCTACTGAAGAAAGCATTTGGAGGTAATAAGCTCCTGATCACTGGGGATGTCAAATAAGGCCACTTCTGTGGTGGATTGTACAGGTAAATGAGTAAGTTGTGTCCAACTCTTTGTGACCCCATGGACTGTAGCCCACCAGACTCCTCTGTCCATGGGATTTCCCAGGCAAGAATACTGGAGTGGGTTGCTATTTCCTACTTCAGGGGATCTTCCTAACCCAGGGATCAAACCCATAACTCTTTACGTCTCCTACATTAGCAGACCAGTTCTTTACCACCAGCACCACTTGTATGTGGAAATGTCATATACACATTTGTAAAATTGTCAGATGTACCAAAGAGCCAGTATGATGTGCCAGAAACAGCCCAAGATGTGCAGCAAAAATTATTCTATTTGGGGACTCAGGATATGCAAGGCTATGTGACCTATGTGACCTATGCAAGGACAGATCACTCAACCTATCTCAGTCTCTGTAACATAGAGCAACAAAGTCCACCTCACATGGCCACTGTGGATCTCGCCTGACCCCTGCTGGTGAATGGCGGTACTGCACATTATTTTCCTCTTGGAGCCTCTGGCGGGCTACACAGTCCATGGGGGTCACAAAAGAGCTAGGTCACTGAAGAAGACCTAGCGACCAAACAACAACCCCAAGTTTGAGGTCTCCTTCCCACTCTAGCAAGTATTTGCCTCATTCAGTCTCAGGGTTGCACAGGCAGCCTCATGGGTGATTAGCATTCTCTGACAAAGGCTCAGTGGGATCAGTCACATTTTCCACACACATAAAAAAAGGGGCTGGGGGGTACAGTGTCCCCTGTGTCCGTAAGACTAGAGGATATTATACTAAGGAAAGTGCACTGGCTTTGAAGTCAGCCAGGCTTGAGTCTGCAGAGCTGTGCCTTTTCCAGCTGAGCCACTTTGGGTTCTTCATTGGCACTTATTGAGAGCCACTTGGTTACCTACTTTCTGAGGCCACTTGGTCTTTTAAGAAAATATCAAAATATTAAGAGAAATAGAAATTCATTAGCTGAGACTTTTGAGTTCAGTGGGAGAAGGAAAGGGTGGGATGATTTGAGAGAATAGCATTGAAAGATAGGTTCAGTTCAGTTCCGTCGCTCAGTAGTGTCCGACTCTTTGCGACCCCATGAATCGTAGCACGCCAGGCCTCCCTGTCCATCACCAACTCCCGGAGTTTACTCAAATTCACGTCCATCGAGTCAGTGATGCCATCCAGCCATCTCATCCTCTGTCGTCCCCTTTTCCTCCTGCCCCCAATCCCTCCCAGCATCAGAGTCTTTTCCAATGAGTCAACTCTTCGCATGAGGTGGCCAAAGTACTGGAGTTTCAGCTTTAGCATCATTCCTTCCAAAGAATACCTAGGACTGATCTTCAGAATGGACTGGTTGGATCTCCTTGCAGTCCAAGGGACTCTCAAGAGTCTTCTCCAACACCACAGTTCAAAAGCATCAATTCTTCAGCGCTCAGCTTTCTTCACAGTCCAACTCTCGCATCCATACATGACCACTGGAAAAACCATAGCCTTGACTAAACGGACCTTTGTTAAAATAGATAACCAGGGGTAGTTTGATGTATGAGCCAGAGCATCCAAAGCTGGTGCTCTGTGACAGCCTAGAGGGAGGGAGGTGGGAGGAGGGTTACAGGATGGAGGGGAACCATGTATGCCTATGACTGATTCATACTGATATATGGCAAAAACCATCACAATATTGTAAAGTAATTATCCTCCAATTAAAATAAATAAATTTTAAATAAATTATGTGTGTGTGTGTGTGTGTGTGTGTGTGTACTAAGACCAAAAAACAATTTCCTTTTGCTAAGAAGGTTGTCACTCCATCATTGTGGAAAACAGAGCAAATTTCTCACAGCCATGTTATAGACACAAATGAAGTTAAGGCCTGGAGAGACTAGCTAAACTATCCGAAATCACCAGGTTTACTTTTATTTCTATTGTTATTGTTGTTAAACTGTGGGCATCACCTTAAACTCAAGGAAAAACCCATAATGTTAGAGGAGGGGATGGTAGGTGCAGAAACAGGAAGCCGAAGGAAAAGCCAGGAAGCTGTTTCCCATAGAAGAAGATAATTCTATTCCAAGGAACCCCCATGAGAGTCTCTAGTTAGGGACTAACACAGACTGAGCCCCCACCCACAAAGTATCAGCCAAGCAGTTTTAGTCTGAGGGTAGCCCTGTGTCTTTATCCATGGTGACATTCAGCTCTCATTTTCCCACTCACTCACACAAGCTAATAAGCAACTATGACATTCAGGAACTCAGCTAGACACGGAAGACACAGAAATGAATGGCGCACAGGTCTTAGCCCTTTCTAAGTTCAGCTTCCAGTGGGAATACAATCAAGTCGACCAACAATGCTTTTAGTTCATTAATCATGCGGCAAATGTTTATTGATCCCTTAAAAATTGAGGCTGTATTATGAAATATAACAGAATGTAGTCTGTCCTCAAAAGCTCACAGGGAAATTAGAGAAATAAGTCAAAATCCAACACAACTCAAAAAACAATAGCTCCCAGGGTGTCAGATGAGGGAATTTCTGTCTTGGATGACTGAGGAGGGATGAACAGAAGACGTGATGTTTGTGCTGGATTTTTAAGAACATTTATGTTACCAGGCAGAAGAGCAACGGGAAGAACGCCCAAAGAGACAGAACAGCACATGCAAAGCACAATTAAAGGCACTGACCTGAAGGGTCTGGTAAGTTCAGGGAACAGCTATGTTGGCTGAGTCAGGAGAGAAACAAGGGAATGAGGAAGGGAGTAGATAGGACTAGGGGAGCTGAGCATGCAGAGAGAAGGGCCTGGTGTGCCAGAACAAGAAGTTTCGACTGTATCCTGTGGGTAGAAGGAAACAGCAAGGCCTGACAGAGAGTTTTTTGTTCCTTTGCTTTCCTTTTGTTTTTAAGAAAGGTTATATCATCCGTAGGATGAGAAATGAATAGCCAATAATATGACTCATGAAGTACTTGGGTGAGCAATGATGACATTAACTCAGGCCTTGGCATGAGAAAGAAAGGGAGTAGAATGAGGGGATGTTTCTGAGCTCAAAACCAGAAGACTTCCAGCTCATTGCTTGTAAATAATAGTTCATATTTGCTGAGGCTTCTTATGCTCTTGGTTGATATTAGCACTCCATCTGCATTATCCCATTCAGTCCTCACAGTAGCTTAGACGTCGTGCACTAGTATATTCTATTTTGCAGATCTGAGAACAGAGGCTTAGATTTGGCTCTGTCCAGCGTATAAGTATTGAACCAGTAACAATACTGCCTTCCACAGTGGATGTGGGTGGAAAAGAGGAGGGAAAAGGGATAAGGAGTTTTCCAGCTTGTAAAAGGCTTTTGGGAAGGAAGGTGCATTCACTGTTGGGCATAGGCACCGGGACAGCGGCCACACCGGCCACTGCATGTGTGACATAGGCGCCGGGACAGCAGCCACACCGGCCACTGCATGTGTGCACCTGGGGCTCAGCAAAGAATCGTGGCTGGACCCACAGAATTAGGCTTTCTCAATAGACAAGAGAGTAAAACTATGACAACAGGTGAGCTGGTCTGTGCACCAAGAGAGGAGACCGACAAGAAGGACAAGGACAGAACTCTGGAGAGTGCTGACACTCCAAGCAGCGAGAGGAAAGGGCCCTGTGGGGGAGGATGATCAGAGGCAGTCAGCGAAGCAAGAGGACAGCAGCAGAAGCGCGCCCCCTCACTGGGGCGCCTGTCCCTTTGGGTTTTCTCTGCCAAGGAAGTTTGTTATAATCTGCAAACCTGGATTTCAGAATACAATTCCAACTATCAATCAAGTGAACAAAAAAACACCCATGGCCTGTAAGCCCCTTGATGTTTCTCTGTTACTCCCAAGGTAAAATTTCAATGAAAACATTGAAATTACACCATTGTAGGGCTGATCTCTCAGAAATGCCACCTTTCATACCTCCCCTTTCATAAGAGCTTTGATTTCTGTTCTTAGGACCAACCCCAGCAAATGACAAAAAATAAGTCTCCCCTGATGCCACATTGAGCCGTTGGTGTAGAATGCTGTCAATATGTGCTTCAAAATCAGAAATACAATGTTTTCTTCAAACACAGGAAAAAAAAAAAGGTCTGTGTTCACAAATGGTGGGACTGTCTATGTAGAAAATCCCAAAGAATTGACCCAAGAAAATAAATAAATAAATAAGCATAGCATAGTCACAGAATATAAGGTTAATATACAAAAGTTAATTGTTTTCCTATATACCAGAAATGAAATGAAAATTGAATTATACAATTTACAATAGCAGCAAAACTGATAAATCATTTAAATATAAATCTAACTACATAGGCATAGGATGTACATGCAGAAAACTGCACAATTCTGATGAAATAAATCAAAAAATGACCTCAGTAAATGGAGAGATATTCTGTGTTTGTAGATTAAAATTTTGTTAAGATGTCCATTCTTCCCAACTTGATCTATAGATTTAATGCAATCCCAGTCAATATTCAGCAAGCTAATTTAGAAGTATTGCCAAACTGATTCTAAGGTTTAAACAGAAAGGCAGAAGACCCAGAATAGCCAACATAATAGTGAAGACTGTGTGGTACTTGCAAAAGAATGGATACATAGATCAATAGAACAGAAGAGGGAGCCTGGAAATAGACCCACGCAGGTAAAGTCAGCTTACTTTTAACAAAAGAATAAAGACAATTCAATTAACAAGAGATTGTCTTTTAAAGAAATTGGGCTGGAACCATTAGATAGTCTATATGCAAAAAAAAAAAAACCTAACCTAAATACAGACTTTACACCTTTCACAAAAATAACTCAATATGAATCCTTGACCTAAATGTAAAATGCAAAGCTATAAACCATCTGGAATAAGATAAAGAAAACAATCTATGTGACCTTGGGTTTAGCAATTTATTTAGGCATGACATCCAAAGCACAATTCACAGAAAAAAACTTAAAAACTGGACTACATTAAAATTAAAAATTTCTACTCTAAGAAATGGGCTTCCCAGGTGGCGTTAGTGGTAAAGAACCTGCTTGTCAGTGCAGGAGACCTAAGAGACGAAGGTTCAATCCCTGGGTTGGGAAGATCCCCTGGAGAAGGGCATGGCAACCCACTCCAGTATTCTTGCCTGGAGAATCCCGTGGACAGAGAAGCCTGGGGAGCTACAGTCCATACAAAGAGTTGAAAAGACGCTTACTCCTTGGAAGGAAAGTTATGACCAATCTAGATAGCATATTCAAAAGCAGAGACATTACTTTGCCAACAAAGTTTCATCTAGTCAAGGCTATGGTTTTTCCTGTGGTCATGTACGGATGTGAGAGTTGGACTGTGAAGAAGGCTGAGCGCCGAAGAATTGATGCTTTTGAACTGTGGTGTTGGAGAAGACTCTTGAGAGTCCCTTGGACTGCAAGGAGATCCAACCAGTCCATTCGGAAGGAGATCAGCCCTGGGATTTCTTTGGAAGGAATGATACTAAAGCTGAAACTCCAGTACTTTGGCCACCTCATGCGAAGAGTTGACTCATTGGAAAAGACTCTGATGCTGGGAGGGATTGGGGGCAGGAGGAGAAGGGGACGACAGAGGATGAGATGGCTGGATGGCATCACTGACTCGATGGACGTGAGTCTGAGTGAACTCCGGGAGTTGGCGATGGACAGGGAGGCCTGGCGTGCTGCGATTCATGGGGTTGCAAAGAGTCGGACATGACTGAGCGACTGAACTGAACTGAACTGAACTGAGTGTCTTAGCACTCTGTGAATGACAATGATAAGAGAATGAAAAGACAAATCCCACACTGGGAGAAAACATTTGCAAACCATGTATCTAATAAAGGACTTGTACCCAAAATAAGCAAAGAACTCTTAAAACTCAACAAGAAAACAAACAATCCAATTTTCAAATGGACAAAGTACCTAAACAGACATTGCATGCACTAAAAAAGAGATACAGATGATGAATAAGCATATGAAAAGATGCTATCATTTGTCACTAGGGAATGACAAGCTAAAATAATAACAAGATACCATTACACATCTAATGGAATGCCTAGAATCCAAAAAACTAAACTGATGAGGATGTGGAGCAATGGAAACTTTCACTCATTGTTCAATGTATCGGGAACACAAAATGATACAGCTCTTCCGTCACAAAGTCAGGGCTTCCCTTGTGGCTCAGCTGGTAAAGAATCTGCCTGTAATGCGGGAGACTTGGGTTTGATCCCTGGGTTGGGAAGATCCCCTGGAGGAGGAAAAGGCTACCCACTCCAGTATTCTGGCTTGGAGAATTCCATGGACTCTGTAGTCCATGGGGTCGCAAAGAGTTGGACATGACTGAGTGACTTTCACTCACTCACTCACTCACAAAATTAAGCTTGGGCTTACCATATTATCTGGCACTCATTCATCTAGGGATCCAACTGATTTGAAAACATATCCAAACAAAAACTTTCATGGAAATATTTATAGCAGTTTTGCTCGTAATCAGCAAAAACTAGAAGAAACCAAGATATCCTTCAATAGGTGAATAGTTAAACAAAATGTGGTATGTCCATACAATGGAATATTATTCAGCAATTAAAAAGAAATGAGCTATCAAGCCAGGAGAAAACATGAGTGACCCTTAAATGTATATTAATAAGGGAAAGAAGCCAGTCTGCAAGAGCTATATCCTATATGCTCATATGACATTCTGAAAAAGGCAAAACTACAGAGACAGTAAAAAGATCGGTGGCTGCCCTGGGTCCAGGGTTTTGGAAGAGAAGTTGAATAAGTTAACTACAAAGGATTTTCAGGGAAGTGAAACAATTCTGCATGATCTGCATTTATAAATTATGACTGTGCATTTGGCAAAATTCATTGTATTGTTCAGCACAACGAATGCTCCTAAATGCATGCAAACCTTTTTTTTTTTTTAATCATTTAGGCACAATTCCAAGATAGAACACATGTATTTTCTTTAACCTAACGGTGTCCTTTGGAAGGACTGATGCTAAAGCTGAAGCTCCATTACTTTGGCCACCTCATGCAAAGAGTTGACTCATTGGAAAAGACTCTGATGCTGGGAGGGATTGGGGGCAGGAGGAGAAGGGGATGACAGAGGATGAGATGGCTGGATGGCACCACTGACTCGATGGACATGAGTCTGAGTGAACTCCGGGAGTTGGTGATGGACAGGGAGGCCCGGTGTGCTGCGATTCATGGGGTCGCAAAGAGTCAGACACGACTGAGTGACTGAACTGAGTTGAACTGAACTGTATCACAAATGTATGAAACAGCCTAAAGTTGGAGTATGAAACACTCCTGAAGGGAGTGTCTGCTGGGTGCAAAAGCAGGTGAGCGAGGCTGGAGTGCAGTGAGAAAGGGGAGAAAGAGTAGGAGATGTGGTCAGAGGCAAAACTAGGAGTGAGGTTAAGTAGGACCTTTCAGGTCATAGTAAAAGGACATTGGCTCTTACTTTGAGTGACATGGGAGAGAAACCATCAGGGGGTCTTGAGTAGAGGAGAGACAGATCTGACCTGGTTGTATCTTAACAGGTTCTCTCTGGCTCCTGTGTTGAGAATAGACTCCAGGGCTAGGGGACGGGCTTCCCCAGTGGCTCAGCAGTAAAGAATCTGCCTGAAGTGCAGGAGACACAGGTTCAATCCCTGGGTCAGGAAGATCCCCTGGAGGAGGGCACAGCAACCCACTCCAGTATTATTGCCTGGAGAATCCCATGGACAGGACAGCCTAGCAGGCTACAGTCCATAAGTGTCACAAAGAGTCAGATACAACTGAAGCGACTGAGTATGCATACTGGGGGGCAGCAGGGTCAGGGAAACCAATTAGAAAGTGGAGAGTGAAAAAGTTGGCTTAAAGCTCAACATTCAGAAAACGAAGATCATGGCATCTGGTCCCATCACTTCATGAGAAATAGATGGGGAAACAGTGGAAACAGTGTCAGACTTTATTTTTCTGGGCTCCAAAATCACTGCAGATGGTGACTGAAGCCATGAAATTAAAAGACACTTACTCCTTGGAAGGAAAGTTATGACCAACCTAGATAGCATATTCAAAAGCAGAGACATTACTTTGCCAATAAAGGTCCATCTAGTCAAGGCTATGGTTTTTCCAGTGGTCATGTATGGATGTGAGAGTTGGACTGTGAAGAAGGCTGAGCACCGAAGAATTGATGCTTTTAAACTGTGGTGTTGGAGAAGACTCTTGAGAGTCCCTTGGACTACAAGGAGATCCAACCAGTCCATTCTGAAGGAAATCAGCCCTGGGATTTCTTTGGAGGGAATGATGCTAAAGCTGAAACTCCAGTACTTTGGCCACCTCATGCGAAGAGTTGACTCATTGGAAAAGACTCTGATGCTGGGAGGGATTGGGGGCAGGAGGAGAAGGGGACGACAGAGGATGAGATGGCTGGATGGCATCACTGACTCAATGGAGGTGAGTCTGGGTGAACTCTGGGAGTTGGTGATGGACAGGGAGGCCTGGCGTGCTGCGATTCATGGGGTTGCAAAGAGTCGGACACAACTGATCGACTGATCTGATCTGATCTGATAGCATTTCGAGTGATAGGGGATGCTGACTAGAACCAGAGTGTAAACCAGGGAGGTGCTGAGAAGTGGCTGAATTTAGAATTGTAATCCTAAATATATTTTGAAGGGAGAACCAATCAGATGAGGGAAATGAGAGAAAGAAAGGAGTCAGTGATGGCCCCGAGAATCTTCAGCCGTGGCAGCTAGAAACAGGACATTGACTTGCTGAGCTGGGGGAGATAGCAGTGGGAACAGTTTCAGAGGAAAGAGCAGAGAGTTCAGATTTAGACATCAAAGTTGTCGATGCTACTAGAGATTCAAGTGGAGATACACGCAGTTAGAATTTGAACCTAGTCTTAAGGAAAGGTGTTTAGTCTATAAATTATAAATTCAGCAGGTATAGGTGATGAGTTAAAAGAAGGATTCCAAAAGAGCATTAACAGGAGGAGACAGAGGAGAAGCAGAGAGCTGGATTTTGATAGCAGAGGGGACTCAGCACCTTCTGAGGCTGATGTGAAGGAAGAAAAAATGTGAAGAACAGCGGGTGGGAATGTGGCTGCAATTTCGAGGTCACAGGAAGTTGAAAGATGTCTTGCAGGATGGGTCCCAGTTTTCTCTGCTGAGAGTAAGAGGGGATGGAAGCCTGGGGAAGGAAGTGAAACATGGGAGCATTTGTGACGACAGTGGGAGCAGAAGCTGACCAAGAGCAAGTAGGAAATTTGTCTCAGGACAGTGCTGGAAACCCCTCCAGGAGCTTGGGTGGGGCTCCTCTCCGACCTCCAAGTCTCAGGACGCGCTGTCTTGCCACTCCACACCCTGATGTGCTGATTGGTCTTAAAACCAGAAGTACCAGGACTCCAACACCCAACACACCTCTGCAGCCAGCACTTGCATTTCTAGCCCTTTTCCCTTCCTTCCTGCACCTGTGCCAGCTGGGCAACCTGCCTCCTCACCCAGCAGGTCCAGACATTCAGCCCTGGCCAAAATGCACCAACTACACACACACCAGGGACTTCCCATGCCCCGGCCCCAACCAGGAAGTCACCTACTGGCCCAACCAGAGCAGAACTCCAGTTTCCTTCTGTTGCTGTTTCCTCATGTACCTTCCTCCACCAAGAGCCTCTGGAATTAGAGCCCTTACTGGGACCCTTAGACCCCAAAATATCTCAGATCTGGAAAATGCCCAGGTCACCTGATTTAACCCCACAGTCACAAAAAAAGATACTGAGGACATTCATTCAGTCCCCAAGTATTTATTAGGCTACTATTATGTGTCAGGGGTACACCAGGGAGGTCCCTGTCCTCATAAAGCTAACATCCATTGAGGAAGATGGGTACAAATCAAATAACAATAGAATTAAAGATTCAGTTCTGAATCGTGCAGTGCTGGGAAAAGGCAAGTTTCTGAATGAGTCTATAGCTCACGGGAACAGGGGTGGAGGAGGGTTTCTCTCTGAAGGCATGATATTTAGACTGGGAACTGAAGGATGAATAGAACTTGATGGAGGGGTGGAATGGAGAGGGCAGGGAGGGCATTTCAGACAGGGTTAAGCCCTGAGGTCCATACCCCATGACCACCTGACATCAGTTCCCTGGTGGGTGTCCTCCCTTACCTTGTTCCCACCTATCCCCTGATGAAGACCTCCCTAAGCTGAGGGTGGGGGTGGCAGGAAGGCAATATTGGTTGCCTTTAGCTTGCTCAGTGTGAGAGATGAGATTAGTCACTAAGTCGTGTCTGACTCTTTTGCAACCCTGTGGACTGTAGCCCACCAGGCTCCTCTGTCCATGGGATTTTCCAGGCAAGAATACTGGAGTGGGTTGCCATTTCCTTCTCCAGGGGATCTTCCTGATCCAGGGATCAAACCTGCATTTCCTGCATTGCAGGTGGATTCTTTACCACTGGTAAAGAATGGGTATTTTATACTTCAGCTTATGTGTAACATTGCAACTTCTCCCTCTCATTTTCCTTTAAATACTAATCTAGAAAATTTCATTATTACCTAAACTTGACAGAGTAGAAAACCAAGATGATTAAATAAGTATTGTTGGATTCACAGGAACTAGAATCTAAGCCAAGATTTCCTGTGATTTTTAAGCAACAGCCTGCCTTTAACTTCCTCAAACACTAGAAGCATACAGATCATGAAGCTCCATCAACCCTCTACATGCCATGCATTCATCAGAAAAGTCCTTGTACATGTCATATTTAGCTTATTATATAAATAAATGCTATGCCCATGTGCCTGCTTCAGTAACAGGCGAGTGTGCCCATAGTTAACTTGAAGAATTAAGGAGCCATGGTACTTACAATGTGAACCCCATCACATGCACACGAAAGCACTAACAGAGGGAAGCTAATTAAGAATGGAGTTAAGGCATATGCTTGCCTTTAGTGAAAAACAAAAATAAAAATTCCAAATTTGGGATGCATGAGAATATTGGTGGTTTTTGAAATGATGCCTGTGGGTGCTCAAAAATGAAAATAGGCTAATGATAGCAATGAACAATAGTATCTGCACACCACACATACACACACACCCCCCCCCACATACACACACATTCACACATTTCAGCCATAATTCCTCTCTCCCTCCAGCAGAGATTGAACGAGAGTATCTGTCACCGTGTTTGTGGTTGTCGTAATGAACAGCAGAGACTTGTAGCCAGTGGAGGTGGATTCCTGGAAAGACCATACAAGGCAGTAGTGTGCATGCAAGTGGGCACTCAGTTTAGTTCTGTTGCAGGAAAGGGGACCCCTTCCAAGGCCCGAAACTGGGCTCTTGTCTAACACTCAGAAAAGAATTGTCCAAGGAGACACATGCTGACAAAGCAAGAGATTTTATTGGGAAGGGCACCCGGGTGGAGAGCAGTAGGGTAAGGGGACCCAGGAGAACTGCTCTGCCGCATGGCTCGCAGTCTCAGGTTTTATGGTGATGGGATTAGGTTTTGGGTGGTCTTTGGCCAATCACTCTAATTCAGAGTCTTTCCTCGTGGTGCATGCATCGTTCTTGGGGCGAGGGGCAGAGTTGTTAGGGGAAGCACACTGATTGAAACCTCCCACCCTGGCCAGGCACCATAGTAACCATTTGCATGAGTTGTTTTATGACAGGAGATCCTGATAAGGAATGTGGAACTAATAAGCCACCACCAACCGGAAGAGTTCCAGAAAGGTCGAAAGGAGACACCATGTGTCCGTCCACTTCCCAGAATCCCTCTCGCTAGCATCCATCTTGGCTGAGCGATGCGTGCGCCACCAGGAAAGACTCTGAATTAGAATGATTGGCCAAAGACCACCCGGAAACTAATCCCATCACCATAAAACCCGAGACTGCGAGCCACACGGCAGAGCAGTTCTCCTGGGTTCCCTTACCCTACTGCTCTCCACCCGGGTGCCCTTTCCCAATAAAATCTCTTGCTTTGTCAGCACATGTGTCTCCTCGGACAATTCATTTCCGAGTCTTAGACAAGAGCCCAGTTTCGGGCCCTGGAAGGGGTCCCCTTTCCCGCAACAGTTCTGGAGCATGTCTTCTCAGTCACTCATCTATGAAATGGGGATCACAGTGCCCCCCTCACAGGTTCGAATGGGGCACTGTATGTAGGAGGGCCTGGGGCTCATTGCCCAATATATGTGGATGTTTGGGGAATGATACTGAAGGATTTGAATAAAAATGCTGATGATGAAGAAGTAAATGATGACTCACAGAGGATGATAACATTAAAATTCAAAAAGATTTCAACAGAATTTTACTATGAAGAAACACTATTAAGAGCACACTAAATCAAAACACACTAGAGTCCTGCATTTAGGTTGAAAAAATGTGCCTGCTGAGGGAATAATGGGGTGAGAGATGGGTTAACAGCAGTTACGATGGAACAACCCACTGGGTCAGTGGGGCTGTCAATGTGACCGAAAGGTAATACAATCTTGGACTGCAATGCTATTATTATTGATGTTGCTACAACATGAATTCAGAACTACATCATTTATATAGTTTTACATGTATCACCTTATTAATTGAAGAATATTGTTAGATCAAGGGAAGTAACTTCTCCAGTGAACCCTGAGTCAAGGGATCCTTGGGTGTTCTGTCCACTTCTAGTCACTAGCTGTAAAAATAGTATGAGTAACCAGAGGATAGCCTGATTTGTGCAGACAAAGGAACAGAAACTCAGCTCAGCAGCACCATGCATTAGCCTTGTAATCTTAAGAAAGTGACAGTCTCTCCAAGCTAAGCCTCAGCTCCTTCAGCTGTCAAATAGGAATGACGGCTCCTATCCTACTAACCTGTCTTGGGGATTAAATGAAATCACGTGTATCAGGTACCTAGCAGAGTCCAGAGAAAGGACCACTGAATGTTATTGGGAACCCAGCCCTCTCTATCAGCCATGTTTGGGTATCTGTTTCCAGGGTCTACTGCAATCTGGTTTGATTCCAGGCAAGTTGCCTCCTGGTCCCTCCATCTTCACACTCTGCATCCCCACCCCAATGTGATGAACCAGTGAGAGCTCAGTGGGGCCTGCAGAGAAACCAGCTACACTGGCCACCTGCTGTAAGACAAGTCAATAGACAACCACACCTCCTGTCCCCCCAGACCTTGGGATTCCACGTGTCTGGATGTTTCCTGAGCATCTGTTGCAGGGATAAAGTCAATTCTGACTCCATGTTGGAAACTGTTTCTTTGACTTGCTTTTATTGTTATAATTATACTCAATGGCTTGCCTGGAGGACCCTGCCCCTCTGCTTGACTGTAAACTAAAGCCTTTGTCAGGCTTATGGAGAGATAGTTTGTCCCTGCCCACCTGTGAATAGAAGAGACTAACACACCGCTTCTGAAGGCTGGACATCCCTTGGAGATGTTTTGCAAGACTGAAGACCCTTTCACTTTATTTCCCCACTGCATCTCCCTCTCTATTCTGCCTTTTGACTTTAGTTCCTCATTGTTTCTATCTCTCTGATCGATAAAAGAAGCTGGCATTCAGATCCCAATAAGATGGTTATTTTGAGGTGCTAGCCTGCCATCTTCTCAGTCTGCCAGCTCCCCAATGAAAGTCCCTTCTTTGCCGCAACACGTCGTCTCTCAGATTCATTGGCCTATCGTGCGGCAAGCAGAAAGAGCATGGACGCGATAAAACTACTATGCACCAGGAGCAGACAGACATGAACGCAGTGAGCATGATCTCCACTCTCGCGGCCCTTGTAATCTGGTGGGGAAGAAAGACAGATAATAAGATATGCACCTACACAAAGAGAAACACATGAAATAAATAAGGACAGAGTGCCAAAGAAGAAGAGAAGAGATTACTAATTTGGGGGCCTCGAGAGATGGACTCTCAGAAGAAGGGACATGTGAGCAGAGTGCTGAGGGTGCGTAAGAGATGCCCCAGCTCCCCTCTGTTGACTAAAAAAAATATAGTCACAACCTGAAAGTAGAGAGTTATTTTATTTTGTGGGATGTTTAGGACTCCAAGCCAGGGAGACAGCATCTCTGTAGCTCTGAGAAAACTGCTCCAAGGAGGCAGGGGGGGACGTCTGGCTATATATAAAAGTTGGCTACAATGGGAGCAGGCAGTCTGAACATCAAATATCAGGTATCAAGTTAAGGAATTTAGCATTCTATATGGAAAGATGCAGTCCTCTGGGCTCACAGAATCCATTCCTTTCATATGCTTCTCAGCTATCTGGGGCCAAATCCTGTTTCCTTGTTTACCTTGCTTCTTGAAATCAGGGTGGAAGAGATGGGAGTGGGCAGGGTGGCAGCATCCACTGGATCACAGTTTGGGGAGCTCTCATTCACATTTGAAGGCCAGAAATCGCTAATGGCTATGCCATTTCTTGTTTATTAATATGGCAAGAGATATTTTCATTTCACACCTCTCAGCAGGCAGCTTCATCAACCTTGGGTGCAAAGGCTCTTGGCCACCCTGAGAGAGAACCCCCAGCTTCCCACCTTGGGGATGCACTTCTTAATCCAGCCCACTGCAGAAAGTCCCCCCAGAGTCCCTGCCACCCCTCTCAGGGTCTCACACCCCTGCCCACCACTCCTCCCAGCTAATCACACCTTCCTCACCGAGCTGGCTCCTCTAATTAAAGCCCTGTCCTAAATCAGCTGCCCCAGCAGAACCTGCTGGGCCAGAAACACACCTGTCCATTCTTTGTGGCTCTAAGCTTCCAAAAAATGTGTGCCTTCCCCAGAGCCACCCCACCCCGGCCTTCCACCCCGACTTCCTCCTTTCCAGCAGGCCTGGCAGCCCTGGGACAGAGCAGAGCTTGGTGGAGGGCAGGGTCTACAGTACTCCAGCACCGAGCCCATCATCTCCTCCACGCCACCGCAGCCTAGAGGTTGATGAGAGCAAAAGAGAAAGGGCGAAGGCAGAGAGATACAGCAGTAGAAGGGTGTCAGAGAGAAAATGAGAGGTGTTGAGAGATGAAGAGGAAGGCAGCATTTGAAAAAGAGAGAGGGGGGAGGCAGGAGGGAGACAGCGGGACACTAGTGAGACACACAAGTGTGGGAAGAAAGAAGCCAGCGAGACGGAGGAAGAGCCAGGGAGCACAGGAGAGGCTGGGCAGAGACCTCGGGGAGGGAGCCTTTCCTGAAGGGCCAGCTCGTGGGGAGCAGCCTCAAGGCCCCACAGCGAAAAGGTTACAGAAGCCTCCAAGGGCTGGGGGAGCACTGGGGCTGGAGAAACTCTTCCCCCCAATCTCACACCAGTGGAGAGGCCACGAGAGTGCGGAAGCCACAGAGGTTGGGAATTAAGATGGAATTAATCTGTGGCCTCTGATGTGTTACAAAAGTGGGTGGTTCCTGGCAGCAGGCAGACACTGGAATTTTCCACTCTGTGACAAACATCCCAAGACCAGCCCGGGGATGGGCTGCCGCCCTTCTGGGCTGGGAACGCTGCCTCTGCTTGCCCTGCCCTGTACAGATGGGGCTCTTCCCTTTCCATTCCACAGACAGGCAGGTGCCACACCCCCACCCCAGTGCACCAGCTCTGGGCCAGGGAGGTGCAGGCACAGGTTCAGAAATCCAGGTCAGAAGGGAGAAGAGAGGGGAACAGCAATGAGCCACCAAGAGGAACATGCAAACGCCCCGGGCACCCAGTGGAGGGAGATGTCATCTCTGGTCTGGAGAAACAGGAAGCATCTGGAAAACTGGTGGAACTGGGGGAGTCACAAGGAGTGCAGGGACAGGTGGGCAAAGGCCCCAAGGTGGGCAATTGCGGGAGGAGAATCTGCAAATTGCCACCTAAGTCTCATTCTGTGCAAAAGGGTAGGTTGGAGTGATTGTGGAAAGCCCTAAATGCTGTGCATGCTAAGATGCTTTACTTTATTCTGTCGGAAAGGAGGGGTCATATGTGATTTCAACCAGAGAGGTGCAAGAATGGGGCTGTGCTCAGAATCTGAGGATTCCTAGGAATTCCCTGGTGGTACTGTTGTAGCCACACTTCCAGGAAACAAACTCAATCAGAAAGACAATGCAGATAGTGGAGTGCACTTTATTACACCGGAGGGCCCAAGGCAGAGTCTCTCTTAGCCAAGGACGCTGATCAGTCTTTGTAAAAACCTTGTATACCCTAAGTGTATAAGGTTCACTGAAACTAGTCTGAACAAAGGAAAAAGAAAGATACAATCAAAGTTAACCCTGATTCATATGCCTTAAGCCTAGGTAGTTAACAAGACAATTATCAATAGGCTTGTGGTCATACCCCAATAAGCATAATAGAATGTATGATTTATTCGGTTACACAGATAATTAGGGTATTCTTTTAGGCGATGGAGAGCCCTGGGGCTCTTCCTTCCGGGGGCCTGGTTTTCCAGTTGGTATGTTTTTTCCATAGATACTGGGCATATAGCTCAAAGTCCACAGTCTGGCCCAAGATGGAGTCCTGCTTTCAAGATAGAGCCTGTTCTGTTTCCTCCTTCAGTACAGGGATTAAGACTCTGTAATCCCAGTGCAAGGGGCCCAGATTCAATCCCTGGTCAGGCAACTAGATCCCACATGCTCTAACCAAAGATTCTGCATGATGCAGCTAAGACCTGGCACAGCCAAACAAATAATCTCATCCCTTAAAGAAAGATCAACAAAGTTAAAAAAAAAAAGAAGAAGAAGAAGAATCTGAGGGTTCCTCTTTTATTTAACTCACTGAATGAACTTAAGTCATCTGCCCTCTTTGGTTTCAGTTTTCTGGAAAATAGGCTTAAATCGAATTAGTATCCCAGAATCAGATAAAAGTTTTTGTGGCTTTTTTTTTTCTTTCTGAGCTTACAGTTGTGGAAAACAACTAACAGATGGGCTTAGAGGCCCTCCAGCCCTGAAAGTCCAGGGTCGTGAAGCCACTGTGTCCTTCCCGTACCAAGGGCTCCTTCACCTGTGCCCGACCTGTGGGGCTCCTCCCTGCTCTCACCAGCCTTTGCCAACTCCCCAGGAGGCTGAGACTGATGCCCACAAGGGTGTATCCCTCCTGCCAGAGTCAAACAGCAGTAACAGATTGCAACCACCACAACAGCAGCAACAAGAATACCATGATACAACCACTCAACTTTGGCAGGATCACATTATATCCAACCATGAGTCATAGGACTCTAAATTCACTTAATCCTCACAGCTAACCTCTGAGGAGGGATGTTAGTATGAACTCCACTTTTTTTTGGCCACCCCTCATGGTTTGCAGGATCTTAGTTCCCTCACCAGGGATCAAACCTGGGTCCCAGTAGTGAGAGCTAAACATCAGACTACCGGGGAGTTCTCTGAATCCCACTTTAAATAATTAAAGGGGAGCTGGAAAGAATTTCTGCACACAAAGGACTCTGAAGAGGCAACTGAGTGGAATTGGCTGCCTCAGGATTGACCTTGAAAAAGCATTTTCCTACTGAGTGCTCTGGTTTCACCTAGATTATGTGTATTTAAGACTAATAAAAGTAAATAATCCTGAAAAGACAATAATTCAGACCCTGCAATAATGCTGATTTGAGGAGGCCTTGATGAGCACTGATGGAGATGGGGGTGTCTGCAACCCACCACCACTCCCACCCCCAGGAAAGCCTGCCTGGGGCAGGGGCTGGGGAGGCTAGTGAGACCCTCAGGCCAGGAATGTGCTTTGAATCAAAGGCCAGAGACCTTTGGAGGGTGGTAAGAAAGGCAGAGAAAGCTGGAGGGCAGCTCTTTTCTTGGGATCATTTCTCATCACACATCCACCTTTTTGGCCACTCCCTGTAGGAAGGGCTCTGAAACTCACCCTGGAAGTTGTAAGAGAAGGGGAGACACACTTCCTGGCAAGTTGGGGAGGTTTCACCCCTAAGAAAGGACTGGGTTGACCAGAGCTTCTGGTCCAGTGACTCCCATCCCAAGGGGGTCTCCTCCTAGAGCAGCCTTCCCTCTCCCCCTGGCTCTGTAAATCAGAAAGGGGCATTGAGACCCCCCAGGCCTACTTGACTCTCTAGATAAACAATTCCTTCCCCTGCTTCTGTGCCCAGGTGGCCTGAGGATAAAGTGAATCCAGTGAGATTGGGGGACAGTCTTTGAAAAGCATGAACAGCTGTGAAAATGCAAGGTTGAACCTGCTTTGTTCTAAGAGCTGTGAAACACTCTAAAAGCAAAGACTCGTGTGAATACCGAAGGAGGGGGTGGGGAGTCCATGTTTCTCCCCTTCTTCCTCCTTTCCTTGTTTCCAGATCAGGAAAAACTAACCACTAGCAGGGAGTTTCCAGTTCCTGTGCTTCTAGTAAAGAGCAGTCAGTGTTTCCCCCACCTGAAAGGATGAGGCTTCACTTGGGGCAGAAGGAGCCCAGGGAGGGAGGCTGCAGAGCCCCCAAGCTCTGAGTCCCCACTCAGCTTGATGCCTAGCGGACCCGACCAGGGAAGGACAGAGAGCAGCGCTGTGTGGACACAGCCTCTGCCCTCAGGGAGCTCTGGGAGGATGGGGACACGGGACTCTGGAGACACAATAACCACTGCAGTTGAGCAACCAGAGCAGCTCTGAGTCTCAGACTGGGAGGCAACAGAACAGAGAGAATGCTGGTGGGATGAGGTATCATCCAGCAAGTCTTCCCCAAAAGGGGGATGATAAGCACATTGGAAAGGGGAGCAAGGACTTGGTCCACTCATTCATTTATTCATCCATTTCTCCAATAAATACTTGTAGCACCTTCCCTGAGAGCTCAGTTGGTAAAGAATCCACCTGCAATGCAGGAGACCCCGGTTCGATCCCTGGGTTGGGAAGATCCCCTGGAGAAGGGAAAGGCTACTCACTCCAATATTCTGGCCTGGAGAATTCCATGAACTGTGTAGTTCTTGGGGTCACTAAGAGCAGGACATGACTGAGTGACTTTCACTTTTCAGACACTGCTGAAGAACTGAGGACACAGACACAAATGAAACTGGACAAACTCACAACCCAGTGGAGAGAATTTCTATAAACAATCACTGCCCTGAAATAAGGGCTGCATCCGAATATGGACAAGGTCGTGTGTGAACAGAGAGGAGGGGCTGGGATGTTGACCTGGGTCACGTGTGAGGCTGGGAGCTGCCAGGCAGACGGTGAGCGAGGAAAGGAACAGGCCGAGCTGACTCCATCTTGAAAAAACAGGAACCTCCATCTTGCATTTTCAGTGAGCTTTGGACTATGTGCCTGGTAGCCATGGGGCTAACATACCTATGGCCGAACTGGCCTCCTGGACTGATAAACACCAGATTCCATACCAAGATTTCCCGTCACCAAAAAGAATGTAATAATCCCCTATGTAGTCAATCACCTTAATCTTTATGGAATCCATTGGTGTAGGCTTTAATGCATAACCAGCTGACCCTTCTGATGGTGAATCATGGCTGTAACCTGATTGTATCTCCCTTTAACAGTTTACAGGCTAGGTTTAAGGAATCTGGGGGTGTGGACTTGAGTAGTAGACTTAAGGTATATAAGGTTTTCACAAAAGTCGGTCAGCATCCTTGGCTAAGAGGAGACTTTGCCTTGAGCCGGCTGGTGTAATGAAACAGCACTCCACTATCTGCATTGTCATTCTGAGTGAGTTTGTTTCCCGGAATGCATGGCTACAACATCGGCAGGGGAAGGCACACCAGGAGAGGGGTGTGTACAAAGGGACAAGAAGGCTCAGCTGGGTGAGGAGGTGGGTACTGGGGAGAGGAAGGTGAGGAGGGAAGGAGGCTGGGTGCAGACTCAGAGGGCCGGAATGCCCCACTATGGAGTTTGATCATATGGAACTGACCCTACTAGTTAGGAAATGATCATACTAACCTGAAGCAGAAGAAACAGGATGGGGCTGGCAGGGAGGGGTTGCAGGTATTGAGCCAGGATGGAAGGTGAAGAAGGGGAGGCTCAGAAGCCAGGGTTGGGGAGGGGGTGGTATTGGAAGGAACTGGGGTTCCCTCATTGTCTGAAATGAGGCCAAGTCTTAATGATGTTGTACAAAGCCCGTCCAGGAGACAGAATATCGGTCACATCGCTGTGCCCCACCAACAGGTAGTTGGGGACCAGATACCCCTTGACCACGGAACAGTGGATCAGGCTCTGAGCTGCCTCCAGCGCTGCAGCATTCGGTGGTTTTTCTGCAAAACACATTTAGCCAAGCAATCACTAGGGTCTCAAGGTTACTTGCTTTGGGCAGGGACAAGCACCTAGCCCAGTCTCCCTCTATCCCCGACAACACCATAGCCAACAAATTCCTGTAAGTTTCTGCAGCCAGGCACATTGGGAAAGCAAGGTCATTGTGCTCCCTGATTCTGCCTTCTAGCAAGTTCAAAACCTCTCTGAAAAATAACTGCAGCTCAACACACCACTTCTCAACAGTCACCACAGGGCAGACATGGCAGCACCAGACCGTCCATTGCTTGTCCATAAGAGATAGTGGTGCTCCCCAATGCTGTGCCATGGCTACCAAGGAAGAAGCTACATTTGCCACCAGTGCTATGAAAACACCAAAGTTTGCAAAAGATTTTTTTTTCTCTCTTGCTCCATGCTTGCATTGGGCATGGCTCTAAAGACAGATAGAACCGGGTATTGGTACAGGTGAATTTGGAGGAAATGTTCTGCCTGAGAGGGACTCCTGGGGACCTGCCTCTTGCACTGAGAGTCCCACTGACACTGTCGGGCACCACAATGCATCTTATCCCCATTGCTTCCCAGATATTTCACATAATACTTCATCATCCAGAGTCCCTCTGCTCCATGTTGACCCCTTACCTACAAAGTTGCCTATGAAGGCAATTCCTAGGCCAATATCGTTGTATCCGTATGTGTGTGAGCCTTCCGTATGCCAGCCAACTCCTTCATACACACCACCATCCTGGCCCACCAGGAAGCTAAGGTCAGGGAAAGGAAAAGGAGAAAATTACTCTGGGGAGAACTGGCTTCATTCACTCCTTGAATCATCAATTCATCCTTTCATCCACTTACTATTATTACTATTACCATTTCTATACTCTTACCGTGTGTGCCAATGTGAACAGAGACAAAAAGGCAAAAGAAAAAAAAATAAATAGTCCCTGAACCTAAGAAATGAAGACAGACAGTGTCAAGCAATGATGAGAGCAGCATCAGTCCACTGCCACATGGTTACACTAGTAATGAAAACTGATTTTTATTCTGATCCTGTTGGCCACTAATTTCTTGATGTTTTCTCTTCCCTGGTTCTCCTCCCCTGGGACTCTGGTCTCATCCCTTCTCTCTTCTCACTCAACATATTCTCCCTGGACAACCATCCAGTCTGATAATTCCAATTGTTGTTGTTTTTTAGTCACTTAAGTTATGTCCAACACTTTTGACTGCTTTTGACTCATATCCGCTCATGGCCTGTAGCCCCCCAGGCTCCTCTGTCCTTGGGATTCCCCAGCCAAGAATACTGGAGTAGGTTTCCGTTTCCTTCTCCAGGGGATCTTCCCAACTCAGGGACTGAACCTGCGTCTCCTGTGTCTCCTGTTTGGCTGGCAGATTCTTTACCACTGAGCCAGATGGGAACCCATAGTTCAATTACAAGCTCTAAAAGCCAACATGTCCAAACAGACCCATCTTCTTCCACAACTTCCTTAGCCAGAAAATTGGGCATCAGACTGAATGCCTCACTCTCCCTCTCCCAGCCCCATCCAATCAACACTCAACTATTTCTCCTGTTTTAAATTTCTCCACTTACCTCTATGCCGACAGCTGGTATGCTGTTCCAGGTCACCATCACCTGTTGTCTGAATTACTGCAAAAGCTGTCTGCCCAGAGTTTTACCTCCTGGCAATCCATGCTTAAAACAGCCCCCAGAGTGGTTTTGCTAAATACAGATACCATCATAGGGCATGGATTTCCAGTTGCCTTTCAAGTAGAGTCAGCCTGTCAGGATCAATGCCCAGGCCCCTGTGCTGTGGCTCCTGTCAGCCCCTCCAGCCTTCCCTCTCACCAGTCCCCTCTTTGTAGTCTGTTTTAGGTAGGAGTTAAGCTTCTTTGTGGGCATCCCAGGGGGTGCTAATGGTAAAGAACACGCCTGTCAACGCAAGAGATATAAGAGACACGGGTTTGATCCCTGGATCAGGAAGATCCCTTAGAGGAGGCCATGGCAACCCACTCCAGGATCCTTGCCCGGAGAATCCCACGGACACAGGAGCCTGGTAGGCTACAGTCCATAGAGTCGCAAAGAGTCGGACGCGACTGGAGCAACTTAGCACGCAAGCTTCTTTCATTTGTGCTCTGTCTGGACTCCAGGCCCTTGTATATGCTGCTCCCTCTTGCCTGGAACACTCCGTATCCTTCTTTGCCTGACTGACCCCCACTCTGTACCCATGTCCCAGGGTGGATGCCTCTCCCTGCTGAAGCCCTGCTGTGATACCGTTCAGTCCTCCAAAGTCTTGCTAGAGGTCCATCCTGGGCACATTCTGTTACTCATGCATCCCAGTGCCAACACTCACAATGTCATGACCTGTTTATCCTCTCTCCTCCACAAGGGAAGGAGCCAATTCACCTCGCTGAGCACCAAGCACATAGCGTGCGTACATGCTCAGTTGCTTCAGTTCTGTCTGACTCTTTGAGAACCCATGGACTGTAGCCCACCAGTCTCCTCTATCCATGGGTTTTTTCAGGCAGGAATACTGGAGTGGGCTGCCATTTCCTTCTCCAGGGATTGTACCTGCATCTTCTGCATTGCAGGCAGATTCTTTATTGCTGAGCCACCAGGGATACCCCAATAAATATTGGTGAAAAAGTAAGAAATGATGAATGGGAGGGCCCTTTGTCCATTCTGAGCACAGTTGGTGCCAGAGCAACAGATGCTGTATCCTGAGGCTGCAGTGGGAGTGAGCATCAAAACAGGCTTCCAAAGTCAAGGGACAGGAATCAAGCCAGTCCCCAAAGGATGAATGTGAAAGGAAACTAACATTCCCTCAGATCCTGGCATTTTCCATTTGGAATTTCCACATTTAATTTTTTGTTAACTAAGCTTAATAACCATAGCAAGGCTGTGGAAAACCCTGTAAAATGCAGCCATAGTTTTCTCCTATTTACAAAGGCTGTTTTTAAAATGGGAGTTCAGAGGAGAAAGGCAGCCAGCCCAGAATGAGACATGTGCTTACTCAGTCATGTCCAACTCTTTGCAACCCCAAGGACTAGAGCCCACCAGGCTCCTCTGTCCATGGGGATTCTCAGGCAAGAATATTGGAGTAGGTTCCCATGCCCTCCTCCAGGGGATCTTCCCAACCCAGGGATCGAAGCCAAGTCTCCTTCATTGCAGGTGGGTTCTTTACCATCTGAGCCACCAGGATATATACAAAAGTAAACCCACCTGAGACTTCATAAAATTTGTTGTGATTAACTCACAGCTTCCCTATAGCTCAGTGGTAAAGAATCCACCTGCCAATGCAGGAGACACAGGTTTGACCTTGATTCGGGAAGATCTCACACACTGTGGAGAAACTAAGCCCATGAGCCATAACCATTGAGGCTGTGCCCCACAGCAAGAGAAGCCACCACAAAGAGAAGCCTGCATTGCAACTAGAGAATAGGCACCCCCCTGCCCCCCACAACTAGAGAAAACCAGCACAGCAAGGAAGACCCAGAAAGTGAAGTCACTCAGTCATGTCCGACTCTTTGCGACCCCATGGACTGTAGCCTACCAGGCTCCTCAGTCCATGGAATTTTCCAGGCAAGAGTACTGAAGTGGGTTGCCATTTCCTTCTCCAGGGGATCTTCCCAACCCAGGGCTCTAACCCGGGTCTCCTGCACTGCAGGCAGACGCTTTACCATCTGAGCCACCAGGGAAGCCCATGAAGACCCAGACCAGCCAGTAAATGAATCAATAAATTTTTTTAAATTTATTCTTTTATAGGTTATCACTGAATCACTTTGCTGTATACCTGAAACTAACACAACATTGTAAATCAACTAGATGCCAATAAAATTAAAATTAGTACTAATAATTAAAAGTTATCAGACTTTTATCTAACCCTAAACTTCTTCAAGAAAATTCCAAGGGAATGCCTAAGAAGCTTCCCACTGTTCTACTAGCTTACTGTGTTTCTTAATTATAGACTTGGCATTAAAGGAACCGAAAGAGAACATTTTTTTTCACTTTGTATTATCAAACAGATAAGGTATTGTTGCCCTACTGCAGAGAGGAGGCAAAAGAAGTCCAGAGAAGTTAAAGTTTCCTGTGTCTATAAATGGAGTAAGCAATACCAGAGGTATTGCAGGATTCTAACATCAGAGAGAGCAAGTTTGGGGTTTGGCTCAAGGGCAGCAGGGGGTGAACAGGGTCTGGGTTTCTGGCTGGTTGGAAGGGATTTCATTTAAAAGGCATGGTCCATTGACAGCCTCCCATAAGGGTCTCACAGTCTTGGTTTATCGTTATTGTTTTAACATCTTCCTTTCAGAGTCTTCCCAACCACTCATGGAGAACATGCCCAGGGGAGATAACTAAACCTTGGCTAGGCTCTGAAGAATGCTCAGGCCAGAATCCTGCACAAATAAAAAGATGATGTCTAATGTAAAGCGCCTGGCACAAAGGAAGAGCTTGGTAAACACCAGCTCCCTCCCCAAGCCTTCCTTCCAATAGCCCTGAAGAAAAGGAGGGTCAAGTGTGTACCAGTCGCACTTACTGATATCCGATGTCACAGAAGTCCTTTGCGTCAATGTGGTAAGATTGTATATCTCGGACGCGGATCCGACAGTCCATGGATACATTGCAGGTTGCCCCAGCGGTGTGGATGATGACAACATATTTGGCTGGGAGGCTCATTGTAGGGCAGTGTGTCTGTCTGGCTTCCCAAGCTGACCTTGTGATGATGTTGGGGCAAGCTGTGGTGAGGGGAAAAAACAATGAGATGCGAATTTGCCTGTTCCCACATGTGGACAATCTCACAACTGCAGGCTGGTAACTCCTCAGAATCCCCAACCTGTGTTAGTGGCACCCACTAACACAGCTTAACATGTGAGATTTTGTGGGATTCTGGGAAAGTCTAGATAGGGATTGTCTGGGTCAGGCAGCTGGAGCCAAGGGACAGAGGCAAAAGTCAGGTTCTGATAACAACTATGGAAATCAGCATGTGAGCAGAAGGGAAAAGACTACTGATATCTACATGCTTGAATATGCACTGCAGATAAATGCAGATATGTGTACTTATATGACAAGACCAGTGTGCAGAAATCAGCTGACTTTCTGAACTGATCACATGCATATGGTAATTTAAAATCTCTAAAGAATTCTACACACGTAAAACTGTTATTAATGAAGACAACACCAGTCTGAAAGCAAGACAAATTTTAAAGATTTGCAACTTGAAAAGCTTAATGAAAAACATTCTTGAGTCCTAGGCAAGACCCACTCTAGCAGAGAGTGTTAAACTATTGAAAGTGCTTGTAATTGTACTGGGTTTAGGTTGCTGCTTGTCTTTCCAAAATAGTGCATGATTTTTATTATCCAACTTCTTGGACTATTCACACTCATGGCAGTGTAATCTGTGAACCCAAGTTTTTCTCAGTGTGTTGTGGTCATGTGGAAGGTTGGCTTGTTTTGCTTTTAAAAGGTGCGTGTGAGCGAGGGAGAGTATGAGACAGAGATTGTGTGTGTATGTGTATTCATGTAATATACACAAATATATATATTTTACCCCACTCCATTTCCATGCTTTATTCTTCTCCATAACCCTGATGTTACATCTAACATCATATACCTTTTACTTATTGATTCTTCATTTTCTATCTTTCTCTACTTAAATGTGCAGTTTCATCGGTTTTGTTCACAGCTGCATCCTCAGTACCTAGAAGAGTGCCTGGTATTCAGTAAACATTCGTTGAGTGAAAACATGTGTACATATATATTTATGTCAAGAATGGTTCCATGGCTATATGGTTCCAGTGGAAAGGAGAGGCCAGAAAGGTGCCCTCTTAGAATTTTCCAGATCTCAGCAAGAGATGTTCTTGGTCTGAGAAACCAATGAATATCAATAAGAAAAGGCATTCCCTACTGTTGCTGGGTGGTAACTGGGAGGAGGATGAGGCAGAACGGAGAGGCTTTACCTTTCCTGGGCATCAGTGGCTGATGAGGGACCAGGCAGCTCTCTGCTTTCAAGAGAAGTGGCTGAATGTACCTGGGGGATAGGTGACCATTTTTTATGGCATAGAAGATCAGGTCCTCTGCGGCTGATAAGGCAGTGGGGCTGGGACTGCTGCCTGAGAGAGGACGACATGGAGCACAGAACTATTAGCAGAAAGTTCCAACCTGGTCTAGATGTAGAGGGAGGATAAGTTGACCCCTTGAGCCTAAATGACTGATGGATGAGAAGAGAAAAAACCAGTCCAGTAGCCAGGACAAAGAGGCTAAGAGACAAAGAAGTACTTACACACAGCTCTTAGAAACCAAGTTGGTGACTTCTTCCAAGTGCCTTATTTATCCACTCTATCACTATGTGGAGTCACTCGGAGACAGTGAAAGCTACATGTAGGAGGCCCACCTGACCAAGTCAGGAATGCCCTCGCTTGGAGGAAAAGGTGACTGTATTTATTTAATAGCTTCCACAATCAGACATGAGGCCAAGTGCTCTTCACATCCATTAACTCATGTAATCCTCACAGAAAACCTCTGATATAAATGCTATTACTAGCCCTACTACTTGGAAGATGAGGATCCTGGCAGATGCCAGTTAGTTGTTGTTGGCTCCTTTTTTTTTTTAATTGATTTGTTTTAATTAGAGGCTAATTACAATATTGTAGTGGCTTTTGCCATACATTAACATGAATCAGCCATGGCCTACTCTGTGCTCTCCTGTGCTTTGCAGAGGACTAGAAACCTGCAATGGCACCCCACTCCAGTACTCTTACCTGGAAAATCCCATGGATGGAGGAGCCTGGTGGGCTGCAGTCCATGGGATTGCTAAGAGTCAGACACGACTGAGCGACTTCACTTTCACTTTTCACTTTCAGGCATTGGAGAAGGAAATGGCAACCCACTCCAGTATTCTTGCCTGGAGAATCCCAGGGACAGGGGAGCCTAGTAGGCTGCCATCTATGGGGTCGCACAGAGTCGGACACGACTGAAGCGACTTAGCAGCAGCAGCAGCAGCAGCAGAAACCTGCAAACTACATTTCCCAGACTTCCTTGCTTGCTGGCCACTGGTTGGGCTCTACCAATGGGAGACACTGGAGGCAGAGAGAAGCCATGTTTTTCTGCCTCTGCCAGTTCCTAATTATCAACTTCAAGGCTTCCCTGATAGCTCAGTTGGTAAAGAATCCGCCTGCAATGCAGGAGACCCTGGCTCAATTCCTGGGTCGAGAAGATCCCCTGGAGAAAGGAAGTATTCTGGCCTGGAGACAAAGAGCCGAAGACGACTGAGCGACTTCCACTTTTTTCAGACTCTCAGAGTGATGGCAGTAACTATGAGCTCAAGCAGTATCAGTGGTGGCTTCAGCAGCCTCATGGGAGTACAGACCAGAGAGGAGAAAGAGAACTCCAAAAATGCCCCATCATAGAATCCAAGGGAGAAAAGAACTTCAAGAGAGGGGCCATCATCAGAGAGAACAACATGATGTAGGCTGAAAAGACAAGAGTCGGTGATGGAAGACAGTGTAGACAACTCTTGGTAGAGGGCCAGAGGGGTGACCATTACCTAGATTATTCCCAAAGAATGCGAGGCCCAGGGAGATGTTGTTGTAGCCCTGGGTGTGCATGCCTTGGATGTTCCAGCCAACACCTTCATACACCCTGCCATCGTTCCCAACCAGGAAGCTGCCAGGCAAGGAAACATGATTAAATGGAAAATTTCTGTAACAGAAAACTTCTCACCCATCGTCAGAATGCAAAAAGTTCTAGAGGCTCATATGTTACAGTGACCTAACAGTGAGACCGAGTGGAATAATGCATTTTAAACTTCCAAGAGATGCAGGAATATGTCTTTAATTTTCTTGTGACTTAGTTTACCTGTGTTTCCCAGAATCTCAATTTAAAAAGACTCATTTGGTTCAAAGTAGAATTTCAATGTGTGACTCTCAAGAACCTGAGAACTTTAGTTCAACATTTTTCAAGGGCATGAGAATCCATTCGTCATGTTTTTAAATTATAGGACCAAGCACTTGTACATTGAAAACAGTTGACCAGAATTTAGGGATTCCTTTAAGTTAACGTTTTCTTCAGTTTCTCCTTAGGAATCCCTAAGCTCTTTTTTATCACAGAAATTTGGTTAGGATGTTCCTTTTCCCAGTTTAGTTTTTGAGGCCAAAGTATTTTTTTTTCCTTCTACCTCCTCTTCTCTTTATAACTTTCTTGTCTTCCACATTCCAGTTGCAGTCTTAAAAACTTTATTTTCACAACTCTTACGTGTTCAGCTTTTAACAGGTCATGAATTTCCACAGCAAACTGAGCACAGAAAGAACATTTCCCCGAAGTCACCAAAGACCCCGAATGGAGTGGAACAGACCTCCTAGCCTGCAGTGACATCAGCCTGAGAACCAGGTGGGGGCCTCACTGTGTCCACTGTGTCCCTGGCTTTGCCACAGTACTTTCAGCTACTAAGGTACTCTGTCCCTGCAGCCTTTGGTCAGCCCAAAGTGAATAGTCCCTATGGCTACAGCAACTGCAAATCGTACAAACTAGAGACTGCTGCACTGTCACCCCAGAAACCTGGCTGCGAGATGTAGTGGCTGAAGCAGGCAACCCAGCAGTGCCACACCGGCAGAGTTGCGGGGGCACTCGTGGTAGGCTCAGCAGCTGAGCTGTAGTGAACACGGCACCCACAGAGGGCAGACGGGAAGACTCCAACCCTGGCCCTCGGGGGCTCTGGTGACCACAGTGGGGCTTCCAGCTGCTCTTACTTATTTGCAATCTCAATAAATCAAGGATAGGATGTGGGTTACCCTTTCCAAAGTGGATAATTCAGAAAGCATTTATACTTGTCCTTAGAATTCAGGCAAGAAGAGAAGGGGATGATAGAAGATGAGATGGTTGGATGGCATCACCAACTCAATGGACATGGGTTTGGGTGGACTCCAGGAGTTGGTGATGGACAGGGAGGCCTGGCGTGCTGGGGTTCGTGGGGTCGCAAAGAGTCGGACATGACTGAGCAACTGAACTGAACTGAACTTAGAATCAGGGAGGAGAGCACCATTCCCTCTCTCTCTCTCCTTCTATAAAGAAAAAGGGGAAAAGAGGAGGTTGTGGGCATCCACTCCACTGATAATCCTCAGAGAGCATACTCAGTACACAACACAAGCCTCTCCTCGCCTCACACACTTGCAGGCCCTCCTCCCTGCATCCCCAGTGGTACATCTCCTGTGGGATCCCAGTCTCACTGTGAGGGGGCCCTTCAGGGTACCTGGTGGAGAAAGCCCTGTCTGTGAGCAGAAGTGGAACAAGGCAGGACTAGCAGGCAGCCTGGGAAGAGTTCTGAGTTCACACTCCTTCTCTGAGTGACTTTCAGCAAATTCTCTAACTTCTCCAGACAGCATCCTCACCTACGACACAGGGGTGGTAATATTTCTCCAGCCCATTCCTCAGTGTGGCAGGGAGAGCCTACTTGAGTAATACCTGTAAAGACCTTCGTAAATTGAAATGTTCTTCGAGCGTCAAGAGGGAGACTGTACTTATCACACAACCTCCCTCGCTTCTTTCCTGGAACTCCTAGCAGCCAAGACCACATCTGAATATGTGGCTCACGGCGGTCCTCCTCATGACCCCTGGGAGACTTGGATTCTGTTTATATTATCATTTTTTATTCATTAGAAAAGCAACATGAATGGGAAATTAAGAAATGCAGAGAAGGGGGAACAGGAGACCCCCTCAAAGGGAGAACTCAAACGTGAGCTCCAGGGACCCCCCCAGCCTCTTACTTGTAGGCCACATCACACCAGCCTTTGGTGTAGACGGAACGGGACTGCAGGCCCCTCAGCTTTTGACTGCACGCGTTTTGCTCCTCACATTCCATCCCTGTGATCTGGTCCGTGATGACATAGGCCACGGGCCGGGTCAGCTGGGCCCTGCAGGTCAGGGATCTCGCTCCCCACTCCTTGCGGGAGACAATGGTGGGCACACCTGGGGGGAGGGGAGAGGGGAAATAGGCTGGCATGCTGAGGCCCTGCCATGCCCTCCATAGGCTGTCCAGGCCATCCTGAATCCTCTGTGATGGGAGAGGCCCCAGAAGGAGGCCTGCACCACCTCAGCCTCCCCTTCCCTTCTCCATCTCTTGTTTGAAAGTGAAAGTAAAAGTGTTAGTTACTCAGTCCTGTCCAGCTCTTTGCGACCCATGGACTGTAGACCACCAGACCAGGCTCCTGAGGAAAGTTCTGCCACTCTCCTCAAACCAGCAGCTCCCCAGCCAGTGCCTGCAGGAAGCCCCATGAACACTGGGGTGGGGGCTTCCCTCTTCCAGATGAACATGCACTGTGGGCAAGGCTGTGAGAGCCCCACCCAGGACCCCAGGACCCCCGAGGGTGCCCTCAGTATCCTTACTTGGGAGCTCCTGGGAACTGCCTGAGCGAAGTGGTATCTCTACCCTGAGAGCTAGAGACTGGGATCCTTGTCTTTTTTCCCTGGCTTTCCTCCCCCTTCTGGAACTCACCTTTGCCCAAGGACTCAGGACAATCCATGGGAGGAGTTGTGGTTCTACCCTACCCCATCCACCCCACCCAGCCATAGTGATGTTCTAAGAAACACTTCTGTCTCCCTAAAAAGCCTCAGGCAGCCCCTCCAAATGCCTCACCATTGCGACCTGTGTGAATGAGCTGTGAGATGCCAATAAACAGGTCCAGAAGCTCCTGTGACAGCCCCCTGGCTTGGGTCTCATTCCAGGACAACTCCAGGGAATCCCCTGCAAAGGAACACTGCGCTTGGTGCTGGTCCTTGGAAAATACCTGGACCAGCTCAGAAGCACAGGCTCCATGTTCCTCCTGTGACCCCACAGCCCACAGCCTCTCGGTCTCCCCAGATAACTTCCCACCTGACCCACCTGACTTCCTCTAGGAGACAAGAAAGAGGAAAACCACAGATGCATCTGGCCTCATCCTGCCTCTCACATCTGCCCCAGTGAGGCCTTTCCCTCTCCCACCCTCCCCAGCCTCCCCAAGCCTCCCTTCATTTCCAGTTCAATGCAGTCTCTCTTGTCTTCTCAGCTGGCCAGCTCATTCCCAGTTCACCTGTATATGTATTAATAGACCAGAGGGTCACATACCAAGACGGTCATCTTGGTATGTATTCATATGTTAAGCACCTAGTGATCCAGGCAAGGTTCTTGAAATACAGAAATTTACAGATCATTGTGACTGCCCTACCAACTTAATTTTTTTTTAAGATAGGATTAATGGAGGATTAATCACCACAAATGGGCTTCCCAGATGCCTCAGTGAGTAAAGAATTCCCCTGCAATCCAGGAGCCTCAGGTTCGATCCCTGGGTCTGGAAGATCCCTGGAGGAGGGCACGGCAACCCCCTCCAGTATTCTTGCCTGGAGAATCCCATGGACAGAGGAGCCTGGTAGGCTACAGTCCATGGGGCAGCAAAGAGTTAGTGCACAACTGAAGCGACTGAGTGCACACACACACACACACACTCATCACAAACATGCCTCATTCCCCTCTGTCTGTTCAGTACCCGAGGTCATGGGGGCACTGTCACTGGGACAACAGTGTCGCCCACAGACCAGTCTGTAGTTAACAAAGCATGTTCAAGGGCTCTATCACATTTGTGGCTTAAAAAATCTTTGTGAAATAAACAAAGCAAATTAACTACTCCCTCTATACAAATGAGAAACTGAGGCTCAGAGAGGTTATTTGTCTAAAATGCTATGGGTTTTAAGCTGTGGACTTGGATTCCAAGCCAGGCTGTCTGACCCCAGACCCATGTTCATAACCACTGGACTCTGCATCCACCCCCAAATTGTCAGATGACCAAGAGCAAGTCACTGCCACAATGGGGCCTGTTGCCCTGTCTACAAGACTAAGTTGTTAAGGGTCTCCATCGTGGTTCTGAGATTCTGTCCTTCTGTGAAATCATCAGGAGCAAATGCCTGACCATGACGCTGATACCAAGCTGTACCGGGCAGGCTGGAGAGGCTGCTGAGGACTGGAGCCCGTCTCAGCTGGGGTGGGGGCACCTGAGCTGGGCTCCGATAGGGAACACAGCTGATGGGGAGGACTTACCCTGGAGAGGATAGTTTACAAACAAAACCAGGCTGGAGCTGATGCCAAAAGCACTTGTGACCTAGTAAAAGAAAACTCACCCCAGGCTGCGAGATCCAAAGCAGACAAGACAAGAAACCATAGCAGCATCCTCATGAGGTCCTAGGTCACCAACAGGGAGAGTATGGATCACAGCCCTGGGAGAGACACCGATAGTCAGACTAATCATCCTCACCCTTCAAACAAAGCACCTACCAGTTGCATGGCCCCCGTCTGCCTCCTTGCCAAACTGAGAACCTCCTAAGGACCAGCACCTGGTGAGGCTTCTTAAGGTCCTCAGGACAAGGCTGACCCTTAGCAGATGCTCAGCAAAGGTGAGCTAACACCTCTGTCTAGCCACCAGCCTACTATTACCCTGAGAAGTCATGGTCCCTCCTAGGAGCCCGGTGCCTCATCTACAGATTTCCAGCACAGATAATAACAATTTCTAAAACTCTTGAGTAGCTATTTGAATAAACTCTGTGTGGACATTTTTACATCTTAGTGCTGCTATTTTATATTTAATTCTTATAAAATTCCCGTAAGATATTAGTAATCCTATTTTTAAATTTTTTTTAATTACGAAAGTATGATAACAGATTTACAGGAGGCTTGGAAAATACAGAACAAGGTTACATATAGTTCCACTATATATTAAATTATTTTTTAAGTAAATAAATTAAGACTTTTAGTTGGAGTTTCAATATCAAACTCTCAAAAATTAACAGACTGAATATACAGAGACAGAGAAGGTTATAATAGGCCTGAAAAGCCCTGTGAATCAACTGAACATAATTGAAATTTATACAATTTTCACACAACAGTAGGACACAAATTATATTCAAGTTCTCTTAGACTGTAAGCTAGGAGAAATACCCAGGGACATAAACAAGGTGCAAAAATTTCATGGTCTTGAAATCATATGGAGTCTGTTCTCTTATTACTGTGAAATTATCATAATCTCATTTTCACATGTGAGAACACTGAGGCTCAGAAAAAGCAAACTACAGTAGAGGCAGGGGGCTTCATTCGCAAAGATTCCTGACAGACGCTCACCTAACTTCTTCTCAAGAGAGAACGATACTAATAGCAGCATTTGCCAATTACTGATCACATCCTATATTCCAAGTATTTGCTGAGGTAGTGGTGGTAGTTTAATCACTAATTCATGTCCAACTCATGACCCCATGGACTGTACAGCCTGCCAGACTCCTCTGTCCATGGGCTTTTCCAGGCAGGAATATGGAGTGGGTTTCCATTTCCTTCTCCAGGAGGACTTCACAGTTATTCATTAAGTGACTTCACAGTTATTCATTAAGTATCTTCACAATGACTTATGAGACCTGTACTTATCATCAGGAAACTGGACTTCAGAGAGGTTAAGTCACTAGCCCAAAGTTACCCAGTTAGAAAGGGCAGATCTGTCTGATTTGAAAGCCTCTGCCTGGAATTTCTCCACAATCTACTTGAGTTTCTGATGATGGAGATTCACAACAAGGGCCCAGGAGGTTAACCTCCAGGATTATTATGTCCTTTCCATTGCAGAAATATTTTCTGCTGTGTCAGGCAGAAATGAACTGCTTGCTTAAACTCAATCCAAATAAAATATCGACTCCCAGTGATGTCAACCAAAACATCAACAGTTCTCCCAATTATCCTACTAAGAAACTGTAGAGGGAGGTTTGAGATCAAATGGGGTAGATGACTGCCCTCAAGAGATTTTATGTTATCATCAGTAATTCCCAGATGGAAAATGTTTAGAACCCCAGTTTAAAATGAGCATCCAAGAGCTTCCTGGATCAGGACAAGCAACCTCTCAGCCATTAACACCCAGGAATCCATTCATTCAAGAAAACTGTGTCCTGAAGACAAATGAGCCCTCCACAAAGGAAGGCAGTCACCTAATGTGGGAAAGTGTTGAGATTTCCTCTTTGGTCAAACAAGAGGCATGGATTCACTTGCCCAAAATGGAAGCCCCATAGGCTGGCCTCCCAGGAAAGAAGCTGGCATCTTGCAAAACTGCCTAGACACCAGCAATCAATTCTGGTCAACAGGAGGTCTAGACTCTGGTCATTTGATCATGGTGCTTCCCCAGCCATGAATGATAATGTAGTGAATGCTGTCCCGAGCTTGTCACATCACACAGCCGAAGTAGAAAGGCTTGAGCCCAACCCCTGATCATGCCAAGGCAGGAATTTCTGGTGTCTCCCACCCCTACCTCTAATTGCAAACATGGAGCCAGCAGGACAGGCTGCAGCCACAATTCGCCCACCATGGCTCACATTGCTATGTATTCTCTGTACTTAAAATGAAGATGAAATATTAGAACAGGAGACAAGTGAGATATAATAGATAAGGATTCCAGGCTAGTCAGAAAGGAAAGAAATTGGGTAGAGGTGATCCCAGGATCCACAGCCTGGGCAAGAAAGATCCAGGCATGGTGGAACCAAACCCATTTAGAACAATTTAGGTAGAGAGTTTTCTTATTTGGAGGAAGAGTTCAAGAGTAGAGATCAGGGGAACTTTCTCCACCATGTTAACTTTGTAACCTGACAGAGTCCAATCCCTCGGATAATAGAGGGGGTTCTCAAGAAGACACACACACACACACACTCAGAAATACCTGTGGATCCCTTGCTGTCCCAGTCCCACAGTCAAGCTGCAGCCGGCTCACCCCTCATTGGCTGGCAGGGCCTCCTTTCAGACTTGGCCTCTGGCCCTGCCCTCCTCCTTGGCCTTCACCCTCCCAGGCACTAGAGGGCACTCTCTCCCTGGGAACAGGGGATGGGCCCTAGCTTTCCAGAGAGAAGAGAAAGACCAGGAGCCCTAACAAAAGGGGGGTGGGGGGGTAGGAAGAGGAGGGCCAGGCTCTGCTCAGTCCACAGTCTACAGCAGGGAGAGGGAATCAGTGAGACCAGACAGGTGCTGACAGCAGGGGCCCGCCCTGTGAATAATCCCAGGTACCTCCTCCCTGGGAAAGGGTGCGGCTGCCCGAGGCTCCCCAGCTGCTTCCTCAGCCCCAGCCTCCAGGAAGCCCTGCCAGTCGGCTATCCCTTGCACGGGCTAGGTGTGTGGAATCCAGAGAGGAAGAAGACAGGGTCCCCACCCTCAAGGACCTCAAAGTCACAAGTGGGAGGCTAGGCCAGCACACCAACAACCACCCTACAAGCAGAGGCTGCACCTGACTGCTTGGAGACATGCTTTATTGGGTTTGCATATTATTTTTAGTTTCGTATTTCAATTAAGATAGACACTATTATTTTAAAATCTAGAGATTTAAAATAAAATATTGAGATATATAGGAGTCTTAGCTTGGGGTGCCATAAAATACCCTAGACTGAATGACTTAGACAGAAATTTATTTTCTCACAATTTTGGAGTCTAGAGTCCACAATCAAGACTCCAGCATGGTCAGTTTGGGGTGAGGGCTCTCTTCCTGGCTTGGAACTGTTAGGGGGAAAACTGGTTGAAACCACCCACCCTAGCCAGGCACCATAGCAACCCATTTGCGTGAGTTATTTTATGACAGGAGGTCCTGGTAAGAAACACAGAACTAACAAGTCATCACCAACCAGAAGAATTTGGGAAAGGTCAAAAGGAGACGCCACGTGTCCTACCAACCTCCCAGAATCCTACTTGCTAGAATCCATCTTGGCTGAGCAATGTGTGAGCCACCAGGAAGGACCCTGAGTCAGAATAATTGGCCAGAGACAGCCTGGAAACTAATCCCATCACCATAAAACCTGAGACTGTGAGCCACATGGCAGAGCAGTCCTCCTGGCTTCCCTTACCCTCCCACTCTCTGCCCAGGCACCCCTTCCCAATAGAGTCTTTTGCTTTGTCAGTACATGTGTCTCTTCGGACAATTCATTTCCAACTGTTAGACAAGAGAGCACTCTCGGGCCCTGGGATCTTCTCACTGTGTCCTGACCTAGTCAGGGGAAAGAGAGAGTGAGAAAGCTTGCTGATGTCTTTTCTTATAAGGACCCTAATCTCTTCATGAGGGCCCCACCCTCATGATCTCATCTAGCTCTACCTCCCAAAGGTCCTATCTCCAAATACCATCACCTTGGAGGTTAAGGCTTCAACACATGAATTTTCAGGGAGACACAATTCAATCTATTTTGTTGTTCAATTGCTCAGTCGTGCCTGACTCTTTGTGACCCCATGGACTGCAGCACGCCAGGCTTCCCTGTCCTTCTCCATCTCCTGGAGCTTGCTCAAACTCACATCCATTGAGTCACTGATGCATTACAACCATCTTATCCTCTGTCGTCCCCTTCTCCTCCTGCCTTCAATCTTTCCCAGCATCAGGGTCTTTTTCAATGAGTCCGTTCTACACATCAGGTGGCCAAAGTATTGGAGTTTCAGCTTCAGCATCAGGCCTTCCAGTGAATATTCAGGACTGATTTCCTTTAGGATTGACTGGTTGAATCTCCTTGCAGTCCGAGGGACACTCAAGAGTCTTCTCCAACACCACAGTTCAAAAGCACCAATTCTTTGGCTTTCAGCCTTCCTTATAGTCCAGCTCTCACATTCATACAGACTACTAGAAAAACCAGTCTATAGCAAAATTCAATCTATGGTAACTGGAATATGAGGAGATCCTTCTCACAATCCAGAAATCGAGAACATATATACATTGATTGATGAAACAAACATTGAGCTACCAGGGTGACCCAGTGCTCCTGACACCGTATTAGGAACTGGGGATATGCCAGGGAGAGAAACACACCCTGTGTCTGCCCCATGAGGTCTATATCCTAGGGGGAAAGAGAGACACAAAGCAATCGAATGAACACATCTCTAATGATGATGGCGCTGTGCTGAAAAAGCAGGGCACTGAGCACGTTTGTGAGAAAGTGATGCTGGATTGGGACATAAAAGATGAACAGATGTCTCCCAAAACTAGAGGGGAAGAGTGAGTGCATATGAGCAGACCCTGAGGTTCACAGCTCCATGACTCTTAGAGCACAAACCACCTCCCTCCAGCCCTCTTCTTCTCGCAAGGAAGGGTCTCTCCTCTTGAGGAAGGGAGGAACTTGGTGAATCCGTATATCAGTTCCCTGGCAAGTTCTCCCCACTCCAGAGCACCTACAGATGAAACAACCATGTACTATGTGAAAGCAAGAGCTTCACCTTTAGTCTAAACAGCCTAAAGATATGTGGACATTTGATTCTTTATCTTATTATATCCACAGTCTTCTAAGTTCTTACAATGTAAGTTCCCATCCCTTCTCAACTAGCCTTGCCCAAGGTATTTCAATATCATCATCATTTGATGTGAAAGTAAAAATAGAATGTATAAATTTGGCCTCACAGTAACTAAGATCTAAGCCGAGCTTCCCCAACATTTCTGCAGTGATAGGCACACTCTGAACTGTCCATAGATCACATATGTATCTTGTATATTTCTTATCCCAGACTTGGAATCAATTATTTCTCCAAGAACCTCTGTCCTCCCATCACAAGTAATGATCACCCGACAGTATCCTTTACAAGCGTCATGTTATAAGGGTAATACTAAAGGAAACACACACGGCTCAGGAACTGGTTAGTGTCTGACATTACTTTGAGGGCCTTTTCACCAACCACCAGGAAATTCACACTTGACATGTGAACATCTGGTGAAGTTTGGTGAAGTTTCTCTACCATTTGGTTATTCACTTGTGTTCTTTGTATAGGAAGAGCAGAATGGGGGCTTTTTTCTTTCCCCTTTTTACAGCTTTTCAAATAAATAAGTGGATTCAGGTTTTCCAAAGGTGATCGGTTAGGCATTTTGTATCATTATGAACTTATGAATTTAAATTTAATGAGCTCAGACCCATAGAAATTATTGTTGCTCTCAAAGCTCAGTTTGTCCCATTGGGTAGATAGTAGACATTGGAATTCTCCCATTAGGCAGCAATCTCCCAAGACCTTTTGACCCAAACTGAGAAAATGTTTTTTGGCTTCATTGTTATCTGATATGAGAAAATGTTTCACACTTATCTTGCACATTTTCTATCCCCAGACACAAAATCAGTTGTTTCTCCAAGAACTTTTGATTTCTTTTATTGGGATATTGTAATTTCAGCTCACAATCTGGTGCTAACTTATTGCTACTGGATTGATCATAGTTTCCAGACCTTTCACCAGACAGTGGTTAAAAACGTTAAGATGAAACACTTCATGAGTTCATAAGTACCTCGTGAGTTTATCCTTATATTTCAATTCAAATCCAGGGCTCTGGTATATTACTTAACCTCTTCTTTTTCCACCCTGAGAATCTTACTTTCAAAAACACTGGGGATGATGGAATTAGAATATCACATATTTACTCATTTGTTTGATCCCACATCTCACAGTAAACTTTCATGCAAAAACAATACAAAGATTAGCACCAACAATATAATTACTAAAATAGCTTAAAAGCAAATTTTCAGACACTCTTCTCATTCCCTCCACATTTTTTTTCAGTTCTATAATCTGCTGCATTGTTAGCACTCACAACCATTACATACTATACTCTCACTTTGATAATCTTCATTTAGTCTTAATTTACAAATACACATACATTAATATTTATCTCTGGTCATTATGTTAATGTCTTATTTTGGTTGTTTGAGGTCATTATCTTGTAGATTCCTAAGGAAGGGCTCATGAGACTATATTCCCAGAGTTCTTACATGTTGATGAGACTGTATCTGTGACCTTTGTATTTGAAGCTCAATTTTATTGACTATAAAACCCTTGGATCACATTATCACATTTTTTCCTTACATTTTAAATATATTCTTCCATTTTTTCCCTAGCTGAAAATGTTGTCATAAGTCTGATGACATTTTTCTCTTATTTGTCACATTTTTGGTTTTTATCCTGAATGCCCAAAGGAAATCTTTTATTGAAAACCCGTTAGTTTAATACACCCTGTAATTCATCTTTTTAATACATTCTTTTTAAATCATTTTTTTTAAATACAAAGCAAAGTAAAAACAAATTTTCAAAACTTTTTTTTCAGGAAGGTTTTCTAGAATTACAGTTTTTGTATTTGTCCTATTCCCTTATTTTCATTTTCTTGTTTAGGGACTTCAATTATACATACCTTGTAACTTCTTTGCTTATCAACTATATTGGTTACTTTCCATCTAGTTGTTTTACTCTCGTTTTTTATTTCTTTTGGATTTTTAATTTTTTTCCTTTATTTGATTTTCGTTTTCTTCTAAGGTATTATCTGTTATGTGCATTTACTTTTTATTTTCCTTATTTTGCCTGGTCATTTCTGAAATGGTTATTATATTTCTTACTCTCTCATGAGTTCTATTACCCAATTTCTCATATTTTACACTTGTAGTTAATTTTTCTTTCCTATCTTACATGATTTTCTTGATATTTTTAGCTGGATCTGAAATGCTAGTTTATAAATTTTTATCTCTGAGCATCTCCTGTGTGGGGAGGTGCTGGGTGGCCTGTGTGGACACAGCCTAGGCCTGGGTCTGGAGTAGTGCATGGTCCTGTCCTCACAGGGGTATGGGAGGATGGGGACATGGGACCCTAGAGACAAGCAACCAGAGCCGATTCTGAGCCTCAGATTGGAAAAGAATGGAACAGAGAGAGTGCTGGCAGGATGAGGGACTGCCCAAGGTCCAGCAAATGTTGCCCAAAGAGGGTATGTCCAGCAAATTGGAAAGGGGAGCAGGGACTTGGCCCACTCCCCTTTATTCATCCATTTCTCCAAAAAATATCTGTCTCATCTTCTGAATTCTAGACACTGCTGAAGAACTGAAGACACAGACATGAATGAAACTGGACAACCTCACAGCCCATTGGAGAGAATATCTATAAACAATTACTGCCCTGAAATAAGGGCTGCATTCAGATTCGGGCAAGGCAGCGTGTGAACAGAGAGGAGGGGCTGGGACATTGACCTGGGTCACACTTCATGAAGCTGGGGGCTGCCAGGCAGACGGCAGGGGAAGGCACACCAGGAGAGGGGTGTGCACCAGGGCACAAGAAAGCTCACCTGGCTGAAGACACAGGTGGCAGGGAGAGGAAGGTGAGAAAAGAGGAAGACTGGCCCAGGCTCAGAGGGCTGGGAACATCCAACCACAGGGTTTAAGGGGCTCTGGGAGATGCTGGCAGGAAATGATCATACTAACCTGAGGCAGGAGGGACAGGATGCGGCTGGCAAGGAGAGGATACAGGTGTTGAATCAGAATGGAGAGGAAGGGGAGGACCAGCAGGTGGGGTTGGGGAAGGGGATGGGGGTGGGGACGGGAATGGTCTTGGGCAGAAAAGGGGCTCCCTAGTGTCTGAAATGAGGCCAAGTCTTAATGATGTTGTACAAAGCCCGCCCAGGAGACAGAACGTTGGTCACATCACTGTGCCCCACCAGCAGGTAGTCGGGGACCAGGTGCCCCTTGACCACGGAACACCGGATCAGGTTCTGGGCTGCCTCCAGCGCTGCGGCATTGGGCGGGGAACCTGCAAAACACAGCAGACTCATCAGTTATAGGATTCCCAAGCTTGTTCCAGGGCAGGACACACTCCCAGATCCCCTAACCCACCTTTACCACCAAACTGGTACATTTCACCTTGCAGACAGATAGAAACCAAGTCAAGACTTTAGATTCCTCAGCATCAAAGTTCTTCCTGAGCCTCAAGAGCAGAGCCTGAGATACAATATGCAATCATTCTGGGGCTGTACAAAGCCTTTAGCCTGGTAGTTCTACAGGGGACAGTCTAACCCCCCAGGGGACCTTTGGCAATTTCTAGAAACACTTTTGGTTGTCACAGTGAGGGGGATGTTGTAGGTATCCAGTAGTTAGAGGCCAGGGATGTTGCTAAGTACGCTACAGTGCACAGGGCAGCCCCAATGAATTATCTGACCTGAAATGTTGATAATGCTGTGGTTGAGCAACCCTGCATTAGCCATGGAGTGTTTTCTTCACCTTCACATTCCCAGCATCATCCCCAGGCATATTCCTGGCTCACCCCTTCCCCTATCCAACGCCCGATTTAGTATTAGCCCCCAGGGACATAGCCTTCTCTTCCCAGAGATTCCACAAAAGGCCCCTGAGCTTAAACAGACTCTGATCAAATCTCTGAGCAATGGCAATTCTCAGCGTGCACTCTGGATGCAGATACGGGGCTCGTCTGTGTGTTTGGCAAATAAGGCAAGTGTCCACATGTGGATGTCATGGTAAAAATTTATCAGAAACATACACAAAAATCTTCTTTCCTTGTCTAATGTGTCTTGGATATCAGAAGAGAGAGGCATTTACTTGGGTGTGAAAGATGTAAATTTAGGGTGGAATTCTGTCTCAGAGGCCACCTCTCACACTGAACTTAGTTCAACATCAGATCTGAGGCGGGCAAGTCCAGCACTGCTTGCTGCTGCTGCTACTGCTAAGTCGCTTCAGTCGTGTCCGACTCTGTGCGACCCCAGAGATGGTAGCCCACCAGGCTCCTCCGTCCCTGGGATTCTCCAGGCAAGAACACTGGAGTGGGTTGCCATTTAAATCCAGCACACACAGCCACTAAAATGATACCTGTGTCTGACACCACTGTCTTTCATGCCAGATGCTTTCCCTCAAATACCACACAATGACCACTACTGCCATAAGCATCCACTTACCAGAGAAGGTGCCCATAAAGGCGAGGCCCAGGGCAATGTCATTGTAGCCAGAGGTGTGGGAACCTTGGACACTCCAGCCTACTCCTTCATAGATGATGCCATCCTGGCCCACAAGGAAGCTAGAGGACAGCCAGGGGAGATGGAGAAGGGCATGAAAGAGAGGCACTCTGAGACTGTTCCATTCATTCATTCATTCTTGTCTACTCATCAGACATTGATTAGCTTATCAAGTTTTAAACACTGTAACAAAAAAGGAGTCCTTGCCAGTGTCATGCTGGTCAGCCAGCTCTCATGGGCATTGATCTCCCACCATGGTTGATCTCAGCCTACCAATGATTTGACAAAAGTCTTAACAACAATCCTCTCTCATGAGCCCATGGGCCTCAGCACAGCACCACTGTCGCAGGTAGCTCACAGACTAGGAAGAGTGACAGCTTTCAACCCCTGCAGCCCTACCTCACCAGTGAAACTGCTGCCCCCAGATGACCTACACCTCCCCTCGACTAAGGTCACACAAAGAACACTTCCCCAACCTTGCCTTCCCTGGCCTCTCTGTTCAGGAGGTCCTGCCAATCCCTGCCTCTTCAAACACTCTTAGTTTCCATCACACCACACTCTCCCAGTTGCTTCTTCTCTGGCTGCTCCTCATCATCTCATCTTCCTGTGTCCTTCCCTGCACCTAGGGGGTTCCTTGGGATGCAGCCTTAACCCCCCTCTTCTCACTTGACACACTGTCCCAGGACTAACCCATCTACTTCCTTGGCTTCAGCTGCCATCCGGAAAGACCATGAACCCACACCTGGACCCACCTACTCCCCTTGCTGGGCTCCTGATCTTGGTGAGAAATCCCACCATTCCCTCCTCCTACTGGGAATAATTCTGCATAGCAGGGCCCAGCAAAACACATCCTGATGGGCAACAGATGTTGGAGGAAAAGTTTCCTCCTGTCTTGAAAACGGTGTTACTACCAGGGATTGGAGAGAGGAGAGGCAGTCAGCCCAGGAGTACATATCAAGCAGTGGTAAACCCATCTAAGGCAGGGTCCCTGCACATAGCTGTTCTGGGCTTGGGGACAAGTAAGGACTAAAATCCAGCTCCACTAGGGCTCCTTTGATTCACATGCACAAATATGCCATCTGGGTTACTAGAGACCCACCCTAAGATTTAAAATTCTGTGCAGTTGTTTCTGATAGGACTTGTTGTTGTTTTTCAGATGCTAAGTCCAAGATATTAGATAGTATCTAACCCCAAACATCTTATCTTCAGTCTCTGAAAGCATCCTTCAAAAAGTCTCCACTCTTCTGTTAGGTCAGTGTGTTCTTTATAAAAGGATTATAGACTTTGCCGTTAGAGAAATCCAAAGGTACTGTCTGGACAGGAGAACACTTCCCCGACCTTGCCTTCCCTCACCTTTCTGTTCCAGAAAGAAACAAAATGGAGTCACTCAGTCGTGTCCGACTCTTTGTGACCCCATGGACTGTAGCCTACCACGCTACTCCATCCATGGGATTTTCCAGGCAATAGTACTGGAGTGGGCTGCCATTTCCTTCTCCAGGGATCTTCCCGACCCAGGGATTGAACCTGGGTCTCCCACATTGTAGACAGATGCTTTACCATCTGAGCCACCAGGGAAGCAGCTATGCTATGCTATGCTAAGTCACTTCAGTCGTGTCTGACTCTGTGCGACCCCATAGACGGCAGCCAACCAGGCTCCCCCGTCCCTGGGATTCTCCAGGCAAGAACACTGGAGTGGGTTGCCATTTCCTTCTCCAATGCATGAAAGTGAAAAGTGAAAGTGAAGTTGCTCAGTCGTGTTCGACTCTTAGCAACCCCATGGATTGCAGCCCACCAGGCTCCTCCATCCATGGGATTTTCCAGGCAAGAGTACTGGAGTGGGGTGCCATTGCCTTCTCCGACCAGGGAAGCAGAGGTCCTGCCAATTCCCACCTCTTCAAACATTCTTAGCTTCCATTGCACCACACTCTCCCAGTTGCTTCTTCTCTGGCTGCTCCCCGTCACCTCATCTTCCTGTGTAAGGAAAGATGTCCTCCCCAAGGAGGCTGATACTTTCCAGATGCAAAGGAGAGTCTAACATGAGGGAGACAAACTTCAGGTTGGTGCTGAACTGAGAGACAGAGCCTAAGCTGAGGAGTGGGAGGTGATTATGTGAAAAAGGCATAATCTTTAGATGCTCCTTTCTACGGGTTTTACAATCTTCCCTGCATTTGATGTTCTATAGTACCTTTTCAGCAGAGCCTTGGTCTCCATCATGTCAATATCTGACCTTTCAAAAGGACACACAGTCACACTACTGTCCATAAAGGAGATAACCAACAACGACCTACTGTATAGCACAGGGAACTATACTTAATATTGTGTGGTCATAACAGACATCCTCTCCAACAACACAAGTGATGACTCTACACATGGACATCACCAGATGGTCAATACCAAAATCAGATTGATTATAGTCTTTGTAGCCAAAGACGGAAAAGCTCTATACAGTCAGCAAAAACAAGACCAGGAGCTGACTGTGGCTCACACTATGAACTCCTATTGCCAAATTCAGACTTAAATTGAAGAAAGTAGGGAAAACCACTAGAACATTCAGACATGACCTAAATCAAATCCCTTACGATTATACAGTGGAAGTGACAAATAGATTCAAGGGATTAGATTTGCTAGATAGAGTGCCTGAAGAACTATGGATGGAGGTTTGTGACACTATACAGGAGGTGGTGATCAAGACCATCCCCAAGAGAAAGAAATACAAAAAAGGTGGAATGGTTGTCTGAGGAGGCCTTACAAATAGCTGGAAAAGAAAAGAGGCTAAAGTCAAAGGAGAAAAGGAAAAATATACTCATCCAAATGCAGAGTTCCAACGAATAGCAAGGAGAGATAAGAAAGCCTTCCTCAGTGATCAGTGCAAAGAAATAGAGGAAAACAATAGAATGGGAAAGACTAGAGATCTCTTCAAGAAAATTAGAGATACCAAGGGAACAATTCATGCAAATATGGGCATAATAAAGGACAGAAATCATATGGACCTAATAGATAGCATAAGCAGAAGATATTAAGAAGAGGTGGCAAGAATACACAGAAGAACTATACCAAAAAAAAGATCTTCATGACCCAAATAACCACGATGGTGTGATCACTCACATACAGCCAGACATCCTGGAGTCAAAAATCAAGTGGGCCTTCAGTTCAGTTCAGTTCAGTCACTCAGTTATGTCCGACTCTTTGCAACCCCATGAATCACAGCACACCAGGCCTCCCTGTCCATCACCAACTCCTGGAGTTCACTCAGACTCACATCCGTCGCGTCGGTGATGCCATACAGCCATCTCATCCTCTGTCATCCCCTTCTCCTCCTGCCCCCAATCCCTCCCAGCATCAGAGTCTTTTCCAATGAGTCAACTCTTCACATGAGGTGGCCAAAGTACTGGAGTTTCAGCTTTAGCATCATTCCTTCCAAAGAACACCCAGGACTGATCTCCTTTAGAATGGACTGGTTGGATCTCCTTGCAGTCCAAGGGACTCTCAAGAGTCTTCTCCAACACCACAGTTCAAAAGCATCAATTCTTCGGCACTCAGCTTTCTTCACAGTCCAACTCTCACATCCATACATGACCACTGGAAAAAACCACAGCCTTGACTAGATGGACCTTTTTTGGCAAAGTAATGTCTCTGCTTTTGAATATGCTATCTAGGTTGGTCATAACTTTCCTTCCAAGGAGTAAGCGTCTTTTAATTTCATGGCTGCAGTCACCATCTGCAGTGATTTTGGAGCCCAAAAAAATAAAGTCTGACACTGTTTCCACTGTTTCCCCATCTATTTCCCATGAAGTGATGGGACCAGATGCCATGATTTTCATTTTCTGAATGTTGAGCTTTAAGCCAACTTTTTCCACTCTCCTCTTTCACTCTCATCAAGAGGCTTTTTATTTCCTCTTCACTTTTTGCCATAAGGGTGGTGTCATCTGCATATCTGAGGTTATTGATATGTCTCCCAGCAATCTTGATTCCAGCTTGTGCTTCCTCCAGCCCAGAGTTTCTCATGATGTACTCTGCATATAAGTTAAATAGGAAGCATCAATACGAACAAAGCCAGTGGAGGTGATGGAATTCCTGTAGAGCTATTTCAAATCTTAAAAGATGATGCTGTTAAAGTGCTGCAGTAAATATGTCAGCAAATTTGAAAAACTCAGCAGTGGCCACAGGACTGGAAAAGGTCAGTTTTCATTCCAATCCAAAAAAAGGCAATGCCAAAGAATGCTCAGACTACCACACAATTGCACACATCTCATACATTAGCAAACTGATGCTCAAAATTCCCCAAGCGAGGCTTCAACAATATGTGAACTGAGAACTTCCAGATGTTCAAGCTGGATTTATAAAAATCAGAGGAACCAGAGATCAAATTGCCAACATCTGTTGAATCACAGAAAAAGCAAGAGAGTTCCAGAAAAATATCTACTTCTGCTTCATTGACTATGCTAAAGCTTTTGACTGTGTGGATTACAACAAACTGGAAAATTCTTACAGAGATGGGAATACCAGACCACGTTGCCTGCCTCCTGAGAAATCTGTATGCAGGTCAAGAAGCAACAGTTAGAACCGGACATGAAAAAATTGACTGGTTCCAAATTGGGAAAGGAGTATATCAAGGCTGCATATTGTCGCCCTGCTTATTTAACTTAAATGCAGAGTACATCATGAAAAATGCCAGGCTGGATGAAGTATAAGCTGGAATCAAGATTGCTGGGAGAAATATCAATAGCCTCAGATATGCAGATGACACTACCATTTTGGCAGAAAGCAAACAGGAACTAAAGGGCCTCTTGATGAAAGTGAAAGAGGAGAGTGAAAAAGCTGGCTTAAAACCCAACTTTAAAAAAGCTAAGATCATGGCATCTGGTCCCATCACTTCATGGCAAATAAATGGGGAAACAATGCAAACAGTAGAGACTTTCATCAAAGCCATAGTTTTCCCAGTAGTCACGTATATTTGGGTTGGACCATAAAGAAAGCTGAGCACTGAAGAATTGATGCTTTTGAACTGTGGTGTTGGAGAAGACTCTTGAGAGTCCCTTGGACTGCAGGGAGACCAAACCAGTCAATCTTAAAGGAAATCAGTTCTGAATATTCATTGGAAGGACTGATGCTAAAGCTGAAGCTCCAATCCTTTGGCCACCCAATGTGAAGAACTGACTCATCTGAAAAGACCCTAAAGTTGGGAAAGATTGAAGGCAGGATGAGAAGGGGATGACAGAGGATAGGATGGTTGGATGACATCACCGACTCAATGGACATGAGTTTGACCAAGCTCTGGGAGTTGGTTATGGACAGGGAAGTCTGGCATGCTGCAGTCCATGGAGTCTCAAAGTGTCAGACACAACTGAGTGACTGAACTGAACTGAATAACTTATAAGGGAAAAGAATCTGAAAAAGAATATATATGTATGTATAAAACTGAATCACTTAGCTGTACACCTGAAACTAACAAAACATTATAAACAGCTATACTTCAATTAAAATAATAAAGACACACATTTTGAGAATGTGCTCAAGGGAGATGACCACCCCTTAGCTACATCCTAAATAAGGCCTACCCAGGGCTTGGTGAGGAATCCTTGAGTGAGAAGGACCACCTCTCCTATGCTGCTGCTACTGCTGCTGCTGCTAAGTCGCTTCAGTTGTGTCCGACTCTCTGCGACCCCATAGACGGCAGCCTACCAGGCTCCTCTGTCCATGGGATTTTCCAGACAAGAGTACTGGAGTGGGTTGCAATTGCCTTTTCCGCTCCTATGCTGGGCTCTCAGTAAATATTAGCTCCTCTTCTCACTCCTTTCACAGGCTCAGTATCCACCCCCATGGGAAGAGAAGCCTTCACAGCCTCAGGCACACTTACTTGTACCCAATATCACACGACTCCCATCTATCCATGAAGGAGGACTGGATATCTTGGACCAGCACATGGCATTCATCAGACTTGTTGCAGGTTCGCCCCGCGGTGTGGATAATGATGACATACTGAGCTGGCTGGTTCATCTTGGGGCAGTGGGCCTCCCTGGCATCCCAAGCAGACCGCTGGACAATAAGTGGGCAAGCTGTAGTGGGGCAAAAAATGGATGTGAGGATTTATTGTGCCTGCTCAGGTCACCCACCTCACTACTGAACATCCTGCCCACCCTCTTGGCATCCTGCCCTGACCATGACTACGGACCTGGAGAGCCCAGCAGCTCCTGGTGGCCTATCTGGGAACAGGAATTGTGTTCAAGATGCAGGAGCTAAGAATCACCAGTTACAACCCCAAAAATCAGAACCCAAAGGACAATGGGAATGTTGATCTTGAGGGGACATGGATGCTTTATCCCAAGTGCAAAGTATACTTATTTATCTGAACAACTGTCGTCTGTGTGTGTGTGTGTGTATGTGTGTGTAACAAGGTCTTTTTGGAGAAATCAATTGAATTTTCATCTGAAAACATGTCTTTAAGAATCACTTGTAACCTGTGGCGGATTCATTTTGATATTTGGCAAGACTAATACAATTATGTAAAGTTTCAAAATAAAATAAAATTAAAAAAAAAAAAAAGAATCACTTGTAGTCCACAAAACTCTGTCAGTGTAAGCAATTATTAACACTGACAGATGACACCATCCAAAGGCAGAGACCGAACTCACTCCAAGGTCTAATACAAAATTCCAATTTTCTTTAAAATTCTATTTAAGTCCAAGAAAAGGTGAATAGTGCCTATTAACTATACTGTTTGTTTAGGCCACACCATGTGGCTTGTGGGATCTAAGTTCCCTAACCAGGGATCAAACCGGGACCCCCAGGAGTGAAAGCACAGAGCCCTAACCACTGGACCACCAGGAAACGCCCTTCTAACTGTCCTGGTTTTGATGTTGCTGCTTGTTAAACTCCAAATCTGCTTTTAATCTTCCTTGAATTATGTTAAACTCTTCCTTTAAGTCAATACAAGTAATACCTTAAGCTCTTTGGTCTATTAATGCAGCTCTATTGATAATTTTTGTATTCAGAAAGGTGTGCATTTGTGCCTTGTGTTTGTATACCCTATCCCTCGCCAGGCTTTTTCCCCCTCATAGCACTTTCACCACTTCACCATGGAGCACACCAACTATCTCACTTGTTTGTGTTCTTATTGTGTTTCTCTACCATCTTGATGGAAACTTCACGAGGGCACTGCTGTTGCACGTTTGCTCTCTTGATACATCCTCAGTGACGCGCAGGTGCTCAGTAAGTAACTGATGTAGAAATGAGTGAATACACGGCGGACTATGCAGAGTGCCGTGCCTCTATCACTCTAGGAATCTGAGGGGCAAGTAGGTGACCTGGAGGGTCCCTCTCAAGGTTTGCCAGCCCTAATGTTTCAGAGAGTTGGGTGACCAGTTGCCTATCAGAGGACTCCAGTGAAAAAGACAGCTTCTTCAATAAGTGGTGCTGGGAAAACTGGACAGCTACGTGTAAAAGAATGAAATTAGAACACTTCCTAACATCATACACAAAAATAAACTCAAAATGGATTAAAGGCGTAAATGCAAGGCCAGAAGCTATAATGTTCTTAGAGGAAAACATAGACAGTACACTCTTTGACATAAATTGCAGCAAGATTCTCTCTGACCCACCTCCTAAATTAATGGAAATAAAAACAAAAACAAACAAGTGGAAACTAATAAAACTTAAAAGCTTTTGCACAACAAAGGAAACTAGACAACATGAAAAGATAAACAGCAGAATGGGAGAAAACAATTGCAAACGAAGCAACTGACAAAGGGTTCAGTTCAGTTCAGTTCAGTCGCTCACTCGTGTCTGACTCTTTGTGACCCCATGGACTGCAGCACTCCAGGCCTCCCTGTCTGTCATCAACTCCTGGAGTTTACTCAAACTCATGTCCATTGAGTTGGTGATGCCATCCAACCATCTCATCCTCTGTTGCCCCCTTCTCCTTCCGCCTTCAATCTTTCCCAGCATCAGGGTCTTTTCAAATGAGTCAGCCCTTCGCATCAGGTAGCCAAAGTATTGGAGTTTCAGCTTCAACATCAGTCCTTCCAATGAATATTTATTTCCTTTAGGATGGACTAGTTGGATTTCCTTGTAGTCCAAGGGACTCTCAAGAGTCTTTTCCAACACCACAGTTCAAAAGCATCAATTCTTCAGTGCTCAGCTTTCTTTATAGTCCAACTCTCACATCCATACATGACTGCTGGAAAAACCATAGCCTTGACTAGATGGACCTTTGTTGGCAAAGTAATGTCTCTGTTTTTTAATATGCTATCTAGGTTGGTCATAAATTTCCTTCCAAGGAGCAAGTTTCTTTTAATTTCATGGCTGCAGTCACCATCTGCAGTGATTTTGGAGCTCCAAAAAATAAAGTCTGACACTGTTTCCACTGTTTCCCCAGACAAAGGGTTAACCTCAAAAATACATAAGCAGCTCATACAGCTCAACATCAGAAAAACAAGCAACCCAATTAAAAAAAAAATGGCAGACATTTCTCCAAAGAAGACATACAGATGGGAAATAAACACATGAAAAGATGCTCACATCACTAGTTATGAGAAAAATACAAACCAAAACTCCTGTGATGTATCACTCATATCAGTCAGAATAGCCATCATCAAAGAATCTACAAACAGTAAATGCTGGAGAAGGTATGGAGAAAAGGGAACCCTGCTGCACTGTTGGTGGGAATGTAAATAGATACAGCCATTATGGAAGACAAATGGAATAGTATGCAGACTCCTTAAAAATCTAGGAATAAATCTACCATATGACCCAGAAATTCCACTACTGGGCATATACCCCAAGAAAACCACAGTTATAAAAGACACAAGTACCCTAATGTTCACTGAAGCAATATTTACAACAGCCAAGACATGGAAGCAACCTAGATGTCCATCAACAGATGAGTTTGTATTAAAAAAAAAAAAAAAGGTTGTGGTACATTTACACAATGGAATATTATTCAGCCATAACAAGGAATGAATCTGAGTCAGTAGCAGGGAGATAGATAAAGCTAGAGCTTCTTATACAGAGTGAAGTAAGTCAGAAAGACAAAAATGGGTATCATATAGTAACATATATATATGGAATCTAGAGGAATGGTACTGATGAACCTAGTAGAGAACAGACTTGTACACACAGCAGAGGACGATGAGGGTGGGACAAATTGAGAGAGTAGCATTGATATATATACACCATCATCGGTAAAACAGACAGTGGGAAGTTGCTAAATAACTCAGAGAGCCCAGCCCGGCACATTGTGATGACCTAGAGGGCTGGGGGGTGGGGAGGGATATATATAATTATGACTGATTCACATCGTCTTATGGCAGAAACCAACACAAAATTGTAAAGCAATTTTCCACCAATTAAAAAATAATTTTAAAAAAAAGAACAACTCCAGTGAGAGCCTGACTGAAAAAGTCACATCCAATGACATTTGGAAGTGAGTGGGAGTGAATGGGAGGGAGGTCCAGTAAGACTCAAGGTCTTAGGGACTTCCCTGGGGGTTCAGTGATTAACACTCTGTACTTCCAAGGAAGGCAACCTGAGTTTGATCCGTGGTCAGGGAACTAAGATCTCATATGCCTTGCAGCACTGCCAAAAAAAAAATTTTTTTTAAGACTGAAAGTCTTACCTTCCTTGAGACTTGCATTCTGCTGAGGGGACAGGCAGCTCTCGCCTTTCACAAGGAGTGGCTGAACATACACGGGTGACAGGTGGCCCTTGCAGACAGCAGAGGAGATCAAACCTTCCATGGCTGACAGGGCGGCAGGGCTAGGGCTGTGGCCTGGAAGAGAGTGATCCTTAGGAAGCCTCGATCTGGCCTGAGTTGCAGAGTTCTGTGGGGGAGGACGAGATGTCTTGCTAGCCCCCACATAGCTGATGAAGGGGGAGGAAGGGAAACAGGCTCATCCTGAGCGTCGGACAGCTTGGAACTCAAGGGTCTGTCTGGACAGAGCTTTGGTGATGAGAAAGACCTTTCCCAAAGACCCACTGAGACTTCATTCATCTGTCTCCCTGGGAAAGAGCTGGATGGCAGCCCCATGTTCACGAATGCCCCCTGGCTGCATTAGGGTTCCCATCACTAGGGCCCTTCCAGGCATGTGCCAGCCTCTCTGTCTGCCGTGACCACTGTAATCCTCACATCAAGCCTGTGAGGCAGATGCTATGATGAACCCCACTATTCACAAAGAGGAACTTGAGGTTGCCAAGAAGTACTGAGCTCAAGATCCCACAGCTCACAAGGTAACACCCAGGGGCAAAGAGTGGTCACAGAAACCAGCCAAGTTGAACATCGAGACTCCTCTGGCAAACCAGAAGCTGCCCTGGAGCAGAAATGGAAGGGATGAGCTTGTGTTCCTCTCCTTATGGCTATGTCACCTGGGTTACTTACCTCTCTGAAACTTAGGCTGTACCTACTGTAATTGTCAGAGAAAGCAATGGCACCCCACTCCAGTACTCTTGCCTGGAAAATCCATGGATGGAGGAGCCTGGTAGGCTGCAGTCCATGGGGTCACTAAGAGTCGGACATGACTGAGTGACTTCACTTTCACTTTTCACTTTCACGCATTGGAGAAGGAAATGGCAACCCACTCCAGTGTTCTTGCCTGGAGAATCCCAGGGACGGGGAAGCCTGGTGGGCTGCCGTCTCTGGGGTCGCACAGAGTCAGACACGACTGAAGCGACTTAGCAGTAGCGGCACTGTAATTGTAGTCATGAAACTTATCTGGGCCATCTCAAAAGATATTGAGAGGGGGCCATGAGAAACTAGACGTGCAGAGGCTTTGCTAAACTGTTGTTATTTAGTCGCAAAATCATGTCTGACTCTTTTGAGACCCCATGGACTGTAGCCTGCCAGGCTCCTCTGTCCATGGGATTTCCCAGGCAAGAATACTGAAATGGGCTGTCATTCCCTTCTCCAGGAGATATTCCCAACCCAGGAATTGAACCCTCATCTCCTGCATTGCAGGTGAGTTCTTTATCACTGAGTCAGCAGGGAAGCCCACTTATTAACTGAAAACATTCAGAAATTCAATGGATGTATGTTGGGATGCAGGTGGGCAGGGTGGCAGTAAGACTAGAGGACTGTGAAGGGGACTTGGGTTTGGAATCCCAACATGGCTTTTAAAAATTGCACAGAAAATCTCAGAGAGAGAGAGAGAGAGATGGAAGGAGGAAGTGGCTGGCCAGAAGCCAGGCCTGATGCTACAGAAGCATCTGAGCTAGAGAGAAGGTGTTCTAGTCTTTGATGCAAGAGTGAGAGTTGGAGCCCGGATCCTCCCAAGACCAGAGCGGGAGCAGAACTAGGGTGTGGGAGGAAGGATGGAGAGCCTTCCCTGAGGGGTGGCCAGAGGGCGAGGAGGCGGGGAGGAAGCCAGAGCAGGGGGAGGAAGACCGTTCACCAAAGTCAGGGGAGAAAATTCCAGGAGAGGGTGTGAGGAGGGTGGAGAGACAGTGTGAGACAAAGAACTAGCTAACTCTATGGAGAAGGACAGCTGGGGTGACCATTACCTTTGCTGGTGCCAAAGAAGGCGAGGCCCAGGGAAATATTGTTGTAGCCCTGGGTGTGCACACCTTGGACATTCCAGCCAACACCTTCATACACCCTGCCATCATCCCCAACCAGGAAGCTGTGGAGAGGGAAATCCAGGCTTGGTGGCTGGCCCCAGGCACACCCCTGCAAGAGGAACCCCAACCTAGCCTCCTAAGGGAGAAGGGCCAAACCAAGTTCATTAGAGGGAATTTGCATGGATTCATCCGAGACAATGGATAGACAAAGTGACTTACACTCATCCTTAGAAGGACCACTCCCACACTCCTCATCCCATCCCCAGTTCAGATGCTGGGTTTTATATAAATCATCCTGCACACGTGAAAGGGAAGGGGTCCTGGAGCTGCCACCCAGAGGCTCCCCCAGACCCAACCAAACAATGTAAGATTCTTCTCGGCCTCTACACTTCCTCAAACATGGCTCTCCTCCTGCTTCCAAAATGCTGTGTGTCTGTGATCTCCACACAGGCTGTTTGTGTGATTTCTCTCGGCTAGGGTAACCTCTTACATAGACTTCCCAGGAGGTAGCACCTCAAACAAGGATGTGGACGCAGGCAGTTTATTTGGGAAGAGACCCCAGAAGCCAGACTGAAGGGGCCAGAAGAGTGAGCCAGGAAGAACCACGACAATGTGTGAAGAATTGGGTTGGCTTCCCCATGGACACCTGGGGCTCAGCACCCCGTTCCTTGACATGTGACCTTCCAAGGAGAGAAGTACTTAAAATTGCCCCTTCAGAGGGCTGGGGACTAAGAAGTTAGCCACAAAGCCTGCCCTCCCGGGGGTTCACCGTCAGGGGCTTGGATGAAAGCGTGAAGCAGAAAAGCAGAGAGATGCAGGTGCTCTTGAGGTGGGAAGCCATTCCCACACACAGGAATCGTCCACAATGCACTGACATCAGAGGTGGGTGAGGAACTTGGTCCTGGGCACTGGGAGGGCCTGCTAGAGTGACCATCAGGGGAAGACGTGGATGCCTCGCTCAATAAGGTGAAAGCCCCAACACGCACTGTAGTGGAAGGATCAGAGGGCAAAGGGGCAATCCTGAGTCAGCTTGGGCCACATAACTTAGCAGCAGTGTGACCTTGATCCCCTTCCTTGGTCCCCCCGCCTGTAACATGGAGATGGTGACACCCACCCAGCCAACCTCACACTTTGTCAGGGGGCAAACGCACCCATGCACCCACATACGGGGAAGCCATTCCTAACCTGCGATGTGCTCTGTGAACCATTAGGAGGCGAACAGAAAGTACAGTCATCACTTAAAACTTCCTTGCTTCCTTTTAAGAGAGCTCAAAGTCAAGAACCTCACAGAAAATTTCAAAGGCTTTGGAATTTTATAGGATATTTTTTCATTGCACTCGTTATTAACCAGCTACAACCACAACCCAGAAAATGAGGGAAACAGAGAAGAGAGGGGTGAGGGAGGCATCCTTAGGAGCGCTGGGTCACACGCCCCCAGCCCAGCCTCTTACTTGTAGGCTACGTCACACCAGCCGTTGCGCACATGATGGCCCTGCAGCTCCCGCAGCCTCTGACTGCACGAGGTCTGGTTTTGACAGTCCAGCCCAGGAACGTGGTGCGTGACAAGGAAGTCCACCGGCAGGGCCAGCTGGGCACTGCAGCCAATGGCGTCTGCCCCCCACTGCTTGCGAGACACCATGGTGGAGACACCTGCAGGGGAGCCGTGCGGGTGTCACTTGGCACACCCTGCTCCACTGTTGCCACCTTGGGCCCCTGGGCCACATGCACCAGCTGAGGCCAGTTCTGCCCCGTGGTGGCTGCAGAAGAGCTGCAGGAGGAGGCCTTCTGTGGTCAGACAGGCACAGCCTCCTCTCCTTGCCTCTGTGTTTCCATTTCACTACTCACGCCAATGCAGGGACTGCGCCTGCCCAGAGCAGCCTAGGTGCTTGGCCCCCACACCTGGATGACCTTCTCTGGTTGAGGGTCCCTCCCTGCTCTGCTCCAGGAAGACTTTCATGTCACCATTGCCCCAGGGAAAGCCCCCAGGGGCCCCTCTCAGTTCCACCCCTGCGCTACTGCCCTCCATGTGCTCCAGGCTCACTGACAGTTTCTTCTGGGACTCTGCTTCTTTCGCCCTGCTCCCAGCGCTCCCGGAGGGGGGCATTTCCTCCTCAACCTGGGGGGCCCTCCAGGCAGGGCCAGTGACTCCCCTTCAGTCTGAGGACTCCCGAGGGCAAAGTGCAAGTCTCCAACCTCAGACTAGGGGGGCCTGAATGCAAAGACTGCACCTCCCCTTCCTGGGTTTCTGGCCCCTCCCAGCAGCACTCCCACTTCCCCTTTCCCCCCTCTTCCCTCCCTGCCAAGGCCTAAGACAACCCACCCAGGTGTTCCTGTGTCTCAGCCCCAACCACCCCATCCCACCATTAAGTGCCTGGTCCCAAGAGAAACCCAGCTGGTCCTCAAACCTCCTCACCACTGAGACCCCGTTTGTCTTTTTCAATGAGCTGGGAGATGTTGCCAAGCAGGTCCTGAAGTCCCTTGGACAGGTGTTTATCTTGTATTTTATCCCAGGAGGAATCACCTGTAAAGGAACATTCCATTTCGCATCAGCCCTCGGTACCAGTCCTTTGCGTGGCAGAGGCTCAGGCTCCTCTCCACAACCTTCTGCCTCCCCAGATCTCTGAGTCCTTTCAGAAAGCCCCTCTGGGGCCAGAGGACCACCTCCAGCAGTACCATGAGGCATGGTTTTCTCCAACACCAGCTCCAGGTAACCTAGGAAGTTAGTTAAACAGACAAGGGCAGGGGGTCGGAAATACTGTCCTTTTCTCATGAGCCACATACAACTGGCAAAATCAACAACAACAAAAACCACCTGGAAATGCATCCAGGCTCTTCAACACCACAGTCTTTCCTTGTAAGCATTTTGCCTAATGGAAGCAATGGGGCAGATTGTGCACAGAAGGGACTGGAGTTCCCTGCACAAATCAAGTCAGTTCCTCTGGGATTGATTTTGGGGGCATTTGCTATGCCCATGCTCCTGTGGGAGGGACTTTGGGGATTTCAACAGATTCCCACCCCGAAGGAACTTTCTCTTACTGACAACCATAAACCCCAGTCATAGGCTGACATAATATTGCAAATAGAATCATTGCCCCATTGCTCAAGTGCTAAGTCCTTCCAGTGCATTTTCCCATTCTATTCTCACGATAAATATAGATCATAACCTTATCTCAGGCTTCAGGTGGGAAAATTAAGCTTTCCAGAGGTGACTAACTTGTTTAAAATCATTGCTGGAGGCAGGGCAAGGATTTTCACCCAGGTCTACGGACTCCAAGTTCTGTGCTCTAAATGCAAAGCTGTCCTCCTCCTGCTGCTCTGGCTTTCTATCAGCCTCCTAAGGGAGAGCAGGCATTTAAAGATTTCTTGTTACGAGACTGTAGGATGATCCTTCTTAGTTACTCTCTAAGCCAATGAAGAAAACTCACCCCAGGCCCCGAGACCCAGAGTGGAGAAGACAAGAAGCCACCATAGCATCTTCACGTGATTCCAGGACACGGACAGGAGAGGCCTCAGCTCTACGAAAGACAATGATGGTTACCCCAACTGTGCTCACCCCTCAAATGGGGCACCCACCCTACTGCATGGCCCCTTCTGCCCTCCTGAAGGTTAGCACCTGAATAGGCTTCTCTGGGTCCCCAGCACACGTCAGGCGCTCATTGGATGGGGAAACACTCCCATCCTGTTTCCCTGGGCAACCAGATCTCATTGAGTGCCTACCATGTGTGAGGCCTGAGTAGACACTCGCACATGCTTTATTTAATCCTCACACCAAGCCTGCAATCTAGGGTTGCTAACCCCCACTCTTATAGAAGAGGGCTATAAGGTCCAGGGCTGAAAGTGAAAGTGAAGGTTGCTTAGTCATGTCTGACTTTTTGCGACCCCATGGACTGTAGCCCACCAGGCTCCTCTATTCATGGAATTCTCCAGGCCAGAATATTGGAGTGAGTAGCCATTCCCTTCTCCAGGAGATCTTCCCAACCTGGGCATCTAACCAAGGTCTCCTGCATTGCAAGTGGATTCTTTACCAGTTGAGCTACCAGGGACCGGGGGTAGCAGAATGGAAAAATACAAACTCACTTCGATGGGTCTAATGCAGAGAATTTCTTCCCAGCTGGGGATAGACTGCGATTGGGAAGAGGAGTGTATATAAGAGTTGGAGTGGGGGTTGGGGGGTGGTCCTATTTCCAGAGCAGAGCAAAAATCCTGATCTTTACACTCCATTTGGTAGAGTCCAGTCCTTCTGATAAGAGAGGGCTTCTCAAGAAGAAACATAGCTACACACACACACACACACACACACAGAAATACATGTGGAAATACCTGTGGGTCCCTTGCTATCCCAGCTCCACAGGTCAAGCTGCGGCCGGCTCACCCCTCATTGGCTGGCAGGGCCTCCTTTCAGGCTTGGCCTCTGGCCCTGCCCTCCTCCTCGGCCTTCACCCTCCCGGGCACTAGAGGGCACTCTCGCCCCGGGAACGGAGGCTGGGCCCTGGTTTTTCAGAGAGAAGAGCAAAGCCAGGAGCCCTAAAAAAAGGGGGAGAGGAGGAGGGCCAGGCTCTGAGCGGCTCCCTCTAACCGAGAAGAATCAAGACCAGACAGGTGCTGACAACAGGGACCCGCCCTGTGAATAATCCCAGATACCTCCTCCCTGGGAAAGGGTGCGGCTGCCCAAGGCTCCTAGGAAGCCTGGCGAACCCAGGGGTGCCTGTGGGACCTGGGGGTCACATACTGACCTCTGGGAACTTTCTGCCTGTGGGGACAGATCTGCTCCAGGAGTCTGAAGGTTCTGGATGGAGGTTGCTCCCCAACCCCCACCTCCCACCCCTTTCCATCAGCCCCACCAGCAGCGGCAGATAAAGTCGAAAAGTGTATCCCAGAAGGTGACGTGCATATGTGCTTATCGCTAGAACTGATTCCCACTCTGTGGCCAAGGGGCCCATTCACCCACCACCCACACCTCAGCATCAGACTGTCACCCACCCAAAAAGCCTCCCACAAGCCAAGACACTCCAGCCCCTCAGCCGCTGTCAGCCCAAAGCCACAGTTATCACCTCACATGTTTCACGTTTACTTACAGTCTGAGGCTCTGGTGTTGGGAGCCCTTGAGTCTTCGTGGAGGAAACTTCACGTGACACCTTGTGTGCATGCCATAGGACATGTGTCTCCATGGGGACCTGCAGGAGCTCCCTCCGCTCCATGGGTGGAGCAGCCTCCTGAGACCACTGAATGGACCCTTTTGAGGAAACACCTCAAATCTGGACAGGTTGTCCCGAGTGAAGCTATGGAGTCACCCTGAGGCCTGGGGTCCCCAGAAAACCTCCCTCAGAGGGGCCCCTTGAATACCTTGGTTCCATCTACTGTTCTCCCTTGTGGACCCACAAAGGCCCAGGGCTGTGAAGAAGGGCTCTGGGGCAGCAGAGTGGGGCGTTTCTGGTCTCATCTTGGGCCACCGGAGCAAGTGGCAGCAGCCCCAGAGATACTCGAGGGGGAGGGAGACCTGCAGCCTGGGGACTGACACTGCAGGGCCTGGGGCTTTCCTGAACCTGTGGACTGTCTCCCAGGCCTCCACCTCCCAGGCCTGACCCACAGTGAAGCTCTCAGAGAGGAGGCCTGTGGCCCCCAGAGCATCAGGTTAGGGAGAGGAGAATGGTTCCATTCTGCAGACGGGTTTGGGAGGTGGGAACCCTGAGGAGAGACTGGGTGGGTGGTGGCTGCCTGAGAGAGGAGGGCGAGCAGGTGAGCCCAGGTCCATCCTGAGACCAGAAAATTCTTGGAGACTAACAGGCTGAGGGGCTCCCTGAGGGAAAAACCCTGTTCTGAACAGAGGGTGTCAGGAGGGGGAAGAGAGCAGAGTGGGCTGCTGCTGCTGCTGCTAAGTCGCTTTAGTCATGTCCGACTCTGTGCGACCCCAGAGACGGCAGCCCGCCCGTCCCTGGGATTCTCCAGGCAAGAACACTGGGGTCTCACAGAGTCGGACAAGACTGAAGTGACTTAGCAGCAGCAGCAGCAGCCCACTCCGCTCTCTTCCCCTCCTGACACCCGCTTAGGACCAAAATCCTACCTGGCCTGCTAAGTTGACCAGCCCCACCCTGGTCGTCTCCCCCTTTCTCACCCTCCTTGGCTACCTTGCTGAGGGTCCTTGTCTCACTCCTCACCTGGGCCAGGAGGCCCCACATCCAGCCTGGCTTCTTCCAAGAGACCTTCTGTGGAAAAGAAGGAAGGAAAAAGAAAAGCAGACAGATAACACAGGCTGCTTCAAGTAACGTATTGCCTGAGACAGTGGTTCTCGAAGAACGTTCCAAGGAACCTGGGGGTTCCCAAGACCCTGCAGGGGCTCCATGAGGTCATGACTATTTCCAGTCATGATATAACATTGCAGTCCATGATAATACACCCTGAACCACCCACCACAAGAAGCCTCCCACCAACCAAGTATCCCCAGATCCTCCCCTTCCTCGCTGCACTGATATTTACCCCAGTGACCCTAGAACAACAGTGGGTCAGACTCTTCGTACGTTAGCGGGCACCAGGGAAGCGGCAGCACACTGCACTAGCAGCCCCTGCGTTCCTCATGCTGTATTCTTTCCAAATGAAAATGTGAAGCGACGGAAGCTATTCATTTCATTCGATCTCAACCATGATCGTCTCAAGGAAAAGCACTTGCGTGATTGAAGAGTAAGTTGAACTAGCCACTTTTTTCATAGAAACACAATTTTTACTTGAAAGGACAAATAACAGCTCAATTATGGATACTCACGCTACAGTATATAATGCAGACATCTATCTTGAAAATGAATAGAGTTAAACTTTTACTTCAAGGAAAACCAGTAGGATGTGTTAGTGTAATAAAACTGGAACTTTCCCTTTTTTTAGCGCCATCTGCTCGCGGCGCCGCCTCCTGCTCCTCCCGCCGCCGCCCTGAGTCACTGCCGGCGCAGCTCGGGCCGCTCGGCTCCCCGCGCTCGCCACCGATATTTGGCATTTGTACAACATGGCAGACATCGACAACAAAGAACAGTCTGAACTTGATCAAGATTTGGATGATGTTGAAGAAGTAGAAGAAGAAGAAACTGGTGAAGAAACAAAAATCAAAGCGCGTCAGCTGACTGTTCAGATGATGCAAAATCCTCAGATTCTTGCAGCCCTTCAAGAAAGACTTGATGGTCTGGTAGAAACACCAACTGGATACATTGAAAGCTTGCCTAGGGTAGTTAAAAGACGAGTGAATGCTCTCAAAAACCTTCAAGTTAAATGTGTACAAATAGAAGCCAAATTCTATGAGGAAGTTCATGATCTTGAAAGAAAGTATGCTGTTCTTTATCAGCCTCTGTTTGATAAGCGATTTGAGATCATTAATGCCATTTATGAACCTACAGAAGAAGAGTGTGAATGGAAACCAGATGAGGAAGATGAAATTTCTGAGGAGCTAAAAGAAAAGGCCAAGGTTGAAGATGAGAAAAAGGATGAAGAAAAAGAAGATCCCAAGGGAATTCCTGAGTTTTGGTTGACCGTTTTTAAGAATGTTGACTTGCTCAGTGATATGGTTCAGGAACATGATGAGCCTATTCTGAAGCACTTGAAAGATACTAAAGTGAAGTTCTCAGATGCTGGTCAGCCTATGAGTTTTGTCTTAGAATTTCACTTTGAACCCAATGAATATTTCACAAATGAAGTGTTGACAAAGACATATAGGATGAGGTCAGAACCAGATGATTCTGATCCCTTTTCTTTTGATGGACCAGAAATTATGGGTTGTACAGGGTGCCAGATAGATTGGAAAAAAGGGAAGAATGTCACTTTGAAAACGATTAAGAAGAAGCAGAAACACAAGGGACGTGGGACAGTTCGTACTGTGACCAAAACAGTTTCTAATGACTCTTTCTTTAATTTTTTTGCCCCTCCTGAAGTTCCTGAGAGTGGAGATCTGGATGATGATTCTGAAGCTATCCTCGCTGCAGACTTTGAAATTGGTCACTTTTTACGTGAGCGTATAATCCCAAGATCAGTGTTATACTTTACTGGAGAAGCTATTGAAGACGATGACGATGATTACGATGAAGAAGGTGAAGAAGCGGATGAGGAAGGAGAAGAAGAAGGAGATGAGGAAAATGATCCTGACTATGACCCAAAGAAGGATCAAAACCCAGCAGAGTGCAAGCAGCAGTGAAGCAGGATGTATGAGGCCTGAGGATAACCTGCACTGTAATAGCCTAAACACAGCTATTATTTACTTACAGCCTTATGTTTTTGTATTTTCTTGGTAGACTCAGAAGTTTTTTTTAAAGGAAAGGAACTGATATTTTAAAGACCAAATTTGTCCTAATTAGCATTTTAACTAGTTTTTCTGCCAGCTGCATCGAGTGCACAGAATCTCTCATGCATGTTTGTCTGTTGCTATATAGTTTGGTTCTTCTTGGAGTATTTTTATCATGTAACTGTTAGATTAAAGCTATGAAAATGAACAGAACTGTGAAATGAACCAGATTTTTTTGTCTTGCTAAGTTTTTTCCTGAAGAACCAAAGTATTTTTCAGCTGGTTGAATGGGTTTAAGTTTGCTTGCAAGAGCTGTGCCTTTCATTACTTTGTTACAGAAATACAATGACTTGCATTAAGACGATTCATCGTTCAAAAAGCAAAGCTTGTCAAGACAAGTATATGGTTAAGAATTTCCAGTAGGCCTACACCTGATAACTTAGATTAACAGGTTTTTGTATGTCAGGTGACACCATTTACTATAAGAAAAGCTTATTAACTAATAGTATGGTTATTGGTTATCTTAGGGAGGTGAATAAAACCTAGTATTTTCAGAAAAAATAAATAAAATAAAATAAAACTGGAACTTTCGAGCAAAAATTAGAATTTGAAAAATTTGGCTCTGCTACCATGAGTTTGACAGTCTCTCAAAACGTAAAGATTTTCTTGATGAGATCAGTGGTTTTATCAATAAATGTGATTTTTACATATGTCTATATATTAGATAATGAAATGTGCCAGCATTTGGAAGATGTGGATAACCCAGTGAATCAATCTTTTCCAAGTGACCAGTATATTAAGTTACAGAGTCATAGGAGACCTATTTATTTTTTTTATTTTATTTTTTAACTTTACAATATTGTATTTGTTTTGCCATATATCAAAATGAATCCACCACAGGTATACACGTGTTCCCCATCCTGAACCCTCCTCCCTCCTCCCTCCCCATACCATCCCTCTGGGTCGTCCCAGTGCACCAGCCCCAAGCATCCAGTGTCTTGCATTGAACCTGGACTGGCGACTCGTTTCATATATGGTATTATACATGTTTCAATGCCATTCTCCCAAATCATCCCACCCTCTCCCTCCCCCACAGAGTCCAAAAGACTGTTCTATACATCAGTGTCTCTTTTGCTGAGGAGACCTATTTATATTTCGTGATAGACCAACGAATTCTAATGTAACAAAGAATTGATTAATATGGTCTGAGATTCTAGGACAACCCTTTCAAAACTTCCACTTGTTGAGTTTTGGTGAATTATCAAAGAAGAATATTCACAACAAATTTTATTGTAATTATTTATATAAGTGTAGGCTCAGTCATATCTGACTCTTTGCGACCCTATGGACTATAGCCTGCCAGGCTCCTCTGTCCATGGGATTTTCCAGGCAAGAATACTGGAGTGGTTTGCCATTTCAGCAACAACTTTTAAAGACTATTAATATATTCTCCTCTTTCCAACTACTTATCTGTGTGAGGCTCAATTGTCTTCAAATCTTCAAACAAAAAAACAAATACCGTATATTAACACATATATATGGAACCTAGAAAGATGATGCTGATGAACCTAATTACAGGGCAGCAATGGAGATGCAGACGCAGAGAGCAGACCTATGGACATGGGGTGGGTTGGGGTGGGGAGGAAGTAGAGGGTGTATGGATGTATGGAGATGTATGGAGAGAGAAGCATGGAAGTGTACATGACCATATGTAAAATAGATAGCCAGTGGGAATTTGCTGTATGACTCAGGGAACTCAAACCAGGGCTCTGTAACCACCTAGAGGCCTGGGATGGGGAAGGAGGTGGGAGGGAGGTTCAAGACAGAGGGGGCATATATATACCTATGGCTAATTCATGTTGATATATGGCAGAGACCAATACAATATCGTAAAGCAACTATCCCTCAATTAAAAATAAATTTTAAAAAAGAAAAAGAAAACAACACATATAACAAACTGATTACAGAAGTAGGAAAGTCCTTTTGTCTTCATATAAGCCATGCATTAAAGAGGTGTGCAAAAATGCAACAAAAGATATCATTTTTCTCACTAGCCTTTTTTTGAAAATATAATTATGTCTCACTTTAAAAATATGTTACTAGATAATGGGCTTACTGATACTATTTTAAGTGAATTAATAAGTATTTTAAATTGTATAGTATTGTATATACTAGTAGATGTAACCCATATAAACAAAAACTCTTAGATACTCAATAATCTGTCAAGTGTCAAAGGGCCTTGAAAACCGAAAGGTTAAGAATCAGGGCCCAAGAAATGCAGCAGGCTGTCCTGACACAGATAGGCCACAAGGAGGCAGCACGAACTCTGATCATCCCAGGCTACCTACCGTTCACCCGCGGAATCTCCTTCATCTCCATATCTTCTTCACCCCTCCCCACTTCCTTGTTTTCCTTCTCTGCATTTTCCCGAGCTGCACAACTTCTTAATTACAGGAAATGATCATCTTCTCAGCGTAGTTTCTATCAAAGCCATGTCAGTCACATATTACTCTGCAACCGTTTATCAGATGCCTCTCAGATGACGTTAATCTTCCAGGGATGAGTAAAAGGAGTTAATAAGCTAGTGAGGGAGAGGGACCCCAAGGCCAGCCATTAGAACGCCAACGTGGTGATAATGTGACAGCTCTTTATTTCCTGTTTCAGAGGGATTCCCGCAAGGCAGAGGAGGTCAACAGGGACACGCTGAGATATTCATCAGGAATTTCTGGAAGGCTCTGGAACTTCAGGGACGCACTGAGAACAAAAACCAGGTTCCACAAGAGATAGGAGAGAAGGACTGGAAAAACGGGAGCCAGGGAACAGAAAATGGGGAAAGAAAACTCCCCAGAAATCACAGAGATTATGAGTGAAGACAGCAAGAAGGAGTCAGGGGAAAGGATTTAGACTTGGGACCCCTCTTGGTCGTGGCCTCAGGGGTGACCAAGCTCACTGATAGGTCTCGAGCTGCTGAGCGTCTGCCTGCTCCCTTGTTTGCTTGTGTGCTTTTAACACAGCTGAGGAAGCCATGCCCCCTGTCCAGAACCAGGAAAACTGTCCCAATTCATGCCCACTCAGGCAGCTCTGAATGTCTCTCTATGAGAAGACCCCACTTCCCACCACTGTTTCCTTCCAACCTCTGGCCTTGGTTGGCAATGAGGAGGCTGGGTGGGATCTGGGCACTTATTGACCAAGCCAGAAATAGCCAACCCAGGTCACAGCCTCTACAATCAGCCTCAGCCTCACCCAGGCCTGGGTTAGCCTGGGACCATGAGGTCTGCCAACCAAGGCCTTTTTTTTTTTTTTTTGCTGCACAGGCTCTGAGTTCTGAGATCTTTGATCTTCCTTGGGGCATGTAGTGTCTTTCAGTTGTGGCATGTGAACTCTTAGCTGTGGCATGTGGGATCTAGTTCCCTGACTAGGGATCAAGCCCAGGCCCCCTGCATTGGGAGCATGGAGACTTAGCCCCTGGACCACCAGGGAAGTCCCCTGCCCCTGCCACCGCCTTCTGCCATGAGGGAACTCACTGCCAAAGCAGGACCCCCAAGTGAGGACTCCCTTCTGTTTCGAAGCCCTGTCCAGCTGCTCACTCCACCAACCACCAACCCTTCTCTCCTCCTACCCATTCACTTCCATCCTAACCAACACTGCATGGTCCCAGCCAACATCTCTGCAGAAAGTCACGGGGCAACAAACAGACCTGTGTGTATTTCACACTCACTCATTTCCCCATTCCTGCATTTATTAATTCAACAACTGTTCATTCTACATTTACCGAGCAGGCTCTTGCTCCATCCTGGAACCGCAGAGGTGATTCAGGCCACATCCCTGGTTCGGGGAACCTCAGCAGAGTGGAGGAGAGAGACCTGAAACACAAGAACTTCAGGCGTTGCCCTGCAACCATGCTTTGTTCAGCGCATACCATGTTTCATAGCTAATGTTTTTATTTTCCTTTCAAAGTAGTTGACAAATCTTATAAGCAAGAGTTTTCACAGAAAAAATCAGATTTCCTGAACCTTTGAAAGGTCCGTTAAATGATCCACTCTCTCACGTGCTGCCTTCCCTTGAGGTTGAGTAACAGCGGCCCCCTCAAGTGGGGAATGCTGTCCTTTGCCACAGTCCCCACCACTCTCTAGTCTCTCCAACCCTGAGACCCACGTCTGCTGTCACAAGTCACACTACGGATGGTGCTCTTGGTGCTCGCCAGCCCACACTGCTTCACCACTTGGCTCCAGGACTCTAGCTCCTGTGAGCTTGGGTCTCGGATCCTTGGTCCAGAGCGAAACATGCCCTGATAGAGGCAGCAGAGGGCGCTGTGGATGCACACAGAGGGGCACCCAGGCGAACTTGCCCCATAGCCTAAAACAGAGATTCCCTAACTGAGGAGGGAACCGCGCAGGATGGCTGCAGGCTGTCGTCTGCACCACCTCCATCAGCTCAAACAATGGAGGCAGACCCCTCTCCCTCTTAAAAGCCAGAGCCAGACAGGTGCAGGAAGTTCAGCCATCCTTGTTGGGCTGCCACAGCGGGAGCCAGAGTGGGTTGGCCACCTCAGGGGTCCTCAGCCCACCACCAGCCCCTGGCTATCACAGGTGGGAAGCACAACCTTGGTGGTTGTTGAGAGAGGGGTCCCAGAAGAGAGGCAGCCTGCTTCCCACCTCACTCAGGGGGACAGGGGCGTGGGGTGGAGGGGAAGTGGACCAAGCCAACCAGCTTCCTCCCAAACCAGCTCCAGGCCAGGGCTGGGAATTTCACAAAAAGTCAAAAAGAGCTCTGTGAACACTTCCTGTCCTGGCCCAGCCCCCTTCCTGGCAGTGAAACAGCCCAGCCTGGGCTTACCACATAGGCTCACCTATGAAGCAATCTTCGCACGAGAGGGCTGAGTGTCTCGATCAGTGGTGTATAAAAACTGGGCCCACATCTTGCTGTCAAACCCTTCTGCGAGGCTTCTCGGCTTGGGTAAGTGAGCTGCCAGCTACCCCGGGGCCGGAGCCTGCCCACTGACTCTTCACTCCCCTTCCCCATCTTCCTTTCAAACCTGGACGCCCTCCTTGATTGACTGCTCACTTTAAAGCTTCCTTCCCTTTTTCTTAGGTCATGCTCTGCTGCAGTCTCCTATCCTCAAAGGCTTCTTTTTGGGCATTCCCTAGACATTCTATAAGCCATTCCTCTCATGTCTGGAACTGGGTCATCTCCCAGTTCAGTTGCAGTCCCCAATTTCTTTTCATTCTGTATTTTCCTCTTCATTCCTGTGTGCGGACAGTAGGAGGGTCCAAGGAAGCTTGACAGTCTTCTAAGCACCCAACTCCGTTGCTCAAACAGAAGGCGGGAAAATGGAGGACCAAATGTCACAAATGGAAAGCAGCATAGAAACCATCATCAACATCTTCCACCAGTACTCTGTACGGCTAGGGCACCCGGACACCCTGATCCAGAAAGAATTCAAACAGCTGGTGCAAAAAGAGCTGCCAAACTTTCTCAAGGTAAGGCTGGATTCCCGGCAGACCTGACTCAGTCTGGGCTAAGGATGGAGAATGGGGATACAGTCTGCAACCAGCAAGGAAAATGTTCCTGCCCCTCGACCCAGCCTCCAAAGGCAGTGGGCTCCGTGTTTAGAGCAGGATTTGGACCCTGTCACTAGAGGCGGTCCACAGTAGCTGGTACCAACAGCCTGAGCTTGTGCAGTGTGCTGGGTTCCATCCCAGGCGGGGCACGTAGTGGCCAACAGGGACCCACTGTCTTAAGGGGAGAGACTCATGGCAAATGTGTTGACCAATCAAGAACACAGAGAGATCCACTGCCAAAAGAGTGCTGTGGGCAATGTGGACTGGGCAGGAGACAGGGAACTAGTTAAATACGTGAAGGGTCCCTGCAAGGCGGTGACCTTTGAGCTGAAACCTGAGTGTTGGGAAGGGGCTAGGGGAAGCAAGTGACAACGACCCTTGGAAGGAAGCTAATGAGCCTCCAAGCGTCAGATGAACTTAGAAGACCCAAGAGGACTTTTCTAATCCAAAGGCTCTCAGGTAGGAAACAAATAAACAGCGTGTGGGAAGGGACCCAGCCCAGCACCAGTGTGGACAAAGCGCTCCATAACATGTTAGTTTATTTCCCTGATCTGAAAATGATCCGGCAGCTCTAAGAAAAGGAAGATTCATTCCACTGGATCTTTTTGTTTTCTTTGCAAATTTGGTGACTTGGGGGACACAGATGCTGTGCTCAGAAGGCTGGGACATGTAAGTCCCAGTCTCAGTTCCATTTCTGGAGCAGGATAGCCCAGAATAGGTGGCCAGCACTGCCTGGGCCAACCCCCCCACCTTTGTAAGATGGAGAATTGCAGTAGACAGAGCCGGGGTGATGCTGACAGCTCCCCGCAGGGGCAGAACTCAGCAAGACAGACTCTGGGTCAGGGGGGACAAGAGACGATACAGCCAAGATGTTGTGTGGGCAAGATTCTCTGTGTGACCCCTGCTCCACCCCATCCACCACCCCCAACATACAGAGCAGATAGGCCAGGAGTGAAAGCCAGGTCCCTGCCCGGGGGCTGCTCAGGAGTGACGGCTCTGCCAGGACAATGGCAAAGGTACAGAAGAGGAGATCATGGTGAAGCATTGCAAGAGGAGACTCAGCAAAAGTGCCCAGCCAGTGGGTGGCAGAGCTGGAGCCCAGGGGGGCCTGGATCCTCCCCTCATGCCCTTCCTTGCACACTTATCACACCATCTCATTTCCTTCAGATGCTTTCCCACCCTACAGGTTGAAATGAGGGTCACTAGCCTGGAGAGGGAGGGGAGGGGAGGCTGTGAGAACGGGACAAGTCCAAGCTCTGGGTCAGATTGTAACGTGGGTGTCCTCCCTTCCACTCCCAAGCCTTGGCAATCTGCACGAGCTAGTTACCCTCTGCAAGACCATTTTTGCAAGTGTTCCTCAGGGAATTCCAAGTCTCTCTATAATTGTCGTAAGAACCCAGTGAGGAGACATCGCCGTACTTACTGCGTGACCTTGGGCAAGTCACTTGACCTTGGATCCTCTCCTGTATAAGGGAGAGAATCGTGGTGCCCGGGTTATGTGCGGAAGGAATTAGAAAGTATCTAATAGATGCTGAAACTGAGGCCTGGAAGCCCAGTGTCCCTATGCCTCTGCCATCGGGTCACTTGCAGTGCTCTTACCTGTCCCCAGCCCTGACCACACCCAGCCCTGACACCCTGTGTCTCCCACCTGCAGAAGCAGAAGAAGAATGAAGATGCTATCAATGAGATCATGGAGGACCTGGACACAAATGTAGACAAGCAGCTGAGCTTCGAGGAGTTCATTATGCTGGTGGCCAGGCTGACGGTAGCCTCCCACGAGGAGATGCACAACACCGCACCCCCAGGAAAAGGCCACAGGCACGGGCCAGGCTACGGGAAGGGTGGCTCAGGCTCATGCTCTGGCCAGGGCAGCCCTGACCAGGGCAGCCACGACCAGGGCAGCCATGGCCATGGCCACGGCCACAGCCATGGAGGTCACGGCCACAGCCACGGCGGTCATGGCCACAGCCACTAATCAGGAGGCCAGCCACTGCCCACCTAGGGCCTCAGGGCTGCCTTCGCTGTGGGGCAGGGTGATGGGGGTGAAATAAAGTCTTCCTCCGAGTCAGTGCTCTGCGTGCTTCTTCCCCCTCCCGCCTCCCAACCTGACCTTCCCAGAAGTCTGGGCATCAGACAGTCCTGGGCCTTAATTGGGCCTCAACTTCTTCATGCAGTAATAACAAAAAAAAGAAGCAGAGAAACTGTGAATCTCTTCTGGGTCCCTTGGGCTCATCTCCTGAACCATCTCCTCCCCAATGACTCCAGACTCCACTGCTCAGGTGCCCCTTACTCATCCCAGCTCAGGACCTCCCAGTGAAGTTGGCCATTGTCACCACAGAGAGAAATAGGTGTCATACCTTCCCCTCGACCTTCCAGCCATGTCCCAACCCAGCCCTACCCCCTCTTTGCCCAATGCTGCCCACACAGCCCTCTCCTACTAGAACCTTGAGTGTGTGAGTGCTGTGTGTTGTCATGTCTGACCTTTTGTGACCCCATGGACTGTAGCCTGCCAGGCTCCTCTGTCCATGAGCTTTTTCCAGGCAAGAATACTAGAGCCAGTTGCCATTTCCTTCTCCTGGGGATCTTCCCGACCCAGGGGTCGAACCCACATTTTCTGCATTGGCAGATGGATTCTTTAGCACTGAGCCACCTGGGAACCAGAACCTAGGCCTCTGGAAGTCCTCCAGATGTGCACACAGACACAGCGTGTCTGAGGAAGAACGCTGGAGTCAAGGACAGATGGAGTTCTAAATCCATGGGGGTGTAGGGCATCTCTAGCAGATGCAGCGTCCTTCCTGTGGACACAAGGGAAGGCGTGCACACAGGTAGGGAGCAGGGCCCTGGCCCCAGGAGGATGGGGGCGTGAGAAGGGCCCAGCCTATCCGCTAGAAGAAACCAGAGCCATCCCTGGGTCTGCAGCCATGAGGCCGAACCACTGCCATGAGGAAGGACACTGGGTCCGGGGAGCCTCCCAGGCCTGCAGGTTCTGATCTTAAGATTCCAGGTCAAGCTGAGCTCCTGGAGGGGTCGGGAGTTCCTCTGGGCCTCGTCGGTAGCTAAGAGCTCAGGTCAGCAGAAGCCCTGACTGCCCTGTGAACCTGCAGCCTGGCCTGGCTCCCAGGTTCCCTGCCTCAGCAGCCTCCAGACCCAGGCGCTCACCTCAGAGACACCCAAGTGACTCCCCTGCCCTCACTGCTTGCCCTGTGCGCAACCTCTCCCGGGTCATCACTGGCCTGGGGTGAGCCTTCCAAACACCAGAGCCCGAATCAGGGTCGTCCTCCTGCACTGTGCTTTCAGCAGAGAGAGAACTCTGGCAGGATTAGGATGGGGCACAGGGCAGGAAAAGATGAACAGCATCTGTCCCCTGGGTTACAAGTAAAGAAAGTGAGGCATAGTGTGCAGAAGGGTCAGACAGTGGTGGTTGGTGAACATGGCAGAGAGCCTTGAATCCATCTTCTCTGCAGCCTGGAGCTTGCAGCTCCTTCCCCAGTGCTGAGCACGAAGCAAGGAACCAGGCTCAGATTCCAGCTCCCTGCAGCCTGCCTGCCATGGACCTTACAAATCCTGTTTTAAGAGTCTTTGCTATGGCAACAGGGATGTCAGGGATCCTGCTTGAGAGTATGGGGGTGTTTCCAGGAAGCACTCCAGGCTGTGAGCTTGGGGAGCAGAGTTCAGAAGGTCCCAGTCCCTTCCCTGCCTAGGAGACCCCATAAATGGGGAGACATCTCCTGACAGCCATTCTAAGCCACCCTCAAGTCCCTGCTGTGCAGCTTGGTGCAGGAGAAAGAGAGCTGGCCTGGCAGCTGGGAGGTTTTTTCCGTCCCTAAGTCACGTCTGACTCTTTGCAACCTCATGGACTGTATATAGCGCGGCAGCCTTCTCTGTCCTTCACCGTCTCCCGGACTTTGTTCAAATTCATGTCCATTGAGTCAGTGATGCCAACCAACCATCTCATCCTCTGTGACCCCATTTTCCTCCTGCCCTCAATCTTTCCAATGTCAGGGTCTTTTCCAGTGAGTCAGGTCTTCACATCAGGTGGCCAAAATACTGGAGCTTGAGCTCCAGCATCAATCCTTCCAATGAATATTCAAGGTTGATTTCTTTTAGGATTGACTGGCTTGATTTCCTTGCTGTCCAAGTGACTCTCAAGAGCCTTCTCCAACACCACAGCCCAAAAGCTCAACTCTTCAGTGTTCAGTCTTCTTTATGATCCAACTCTTACACCCATACATGATTACTGGAAAAACCACAGCCTGGGTACTGGCCCGGACTAGATGCCTCGGATAGAGTAGGCTCCCCCTATCCCGTGCATCCACCATTACCTATTGCAGTGTGCCAGAAGTATGTCTTTGACTTTGCTTCCCCACTGCACTGGGAACTCCATGAGGGCAAGTCATGGCATCTGTCTTATTTTCTAGTTTATTCCCAGCCCCTGGAGTAGTGACTGATACACAGCAGGTTCTCAAACAATACTGACTGTACAGCTGTCCTAAAATACTCTACATGCTCCACAATCCCTTTCTGGGGGGTAACGTGAAGAAAGGAGGGAGAAGAAGTAGGATTAAAACCAGCAAAATGTCCCCAAAGCCTCGATCACCGGGGGAAAATATTGAAGGTTCTGTATATCATTATGGCATCTCCAACAGGAAGATAAGGGCAGTGAGGGGATGGGATTCTGGAGCACCCCCCCCAGCTTTATTCAGTTCTTACCAGTTCTGCCTTCATCTTCTGCACACTAGAAGCTTCCACCTGAATAAAGTAGTTTGTTCTGAAAAAAGTTTGAACATTACTGGTTTAACCCCACCTGTCCCACCCTCACACTTGAGTGATTCTCTCCCTGCCAAGAAGTTGGCCCCAGCCTGCCCTAACTCCTCCGGGAAAGGGAGTGTCCTCCTTTGGTGCTGACACTAAGACTTTCTTTACACCAGCCAAAATCCATCTCCTCGTGCCTGCTGAGCATTAACCATGGTTTCCTCCCACACCACTGGGGGCACAGAATAAATCTAACTCCGTCTATGCACACAGCTACCCAATCAGTTCTTCAAAACATTTTCCCTAAATCACATCCCGGCTATCCCCAGGCTCTGCACAATTGCACCAGGAATGCTCTCCTCGCCTTGAGGTCTCTAATGAGTCCCTTAATGGCCATGAGGGCCTAGAGCCTGTGTCACTGCCCACCCCCCCCCACTGCCCCCACTTTCCTGACCACCCACCTTCCTGAAACACACGGGGGCTTGTTCCTCCAGGCCCGTAGGACTCTCCAATATGTCTGCACGTGCACTAGGGAACTGTAACCCCTTATCTAGAAGCAGGGGCAATGGCGACTGCCTCCAGGTCAGCATGGAATAAACTCTCAGGAGCACTTTGAATGAGCAAGGGAAGGTATGATGGTCCTAGGGCCCCGTGGAGCTGGAGGGTGACGTTGGGGCTGTCTTGGGGAGAGGGTGAGGTGGGGACCACTTTGGGCATGAGGGTGTACCAATGGTCTGGCAACCTGAAGGCCAGAGATGATGGAGCAGCTGGGCTCAGAACAAAAGGGACAGAGCTTCTTAGACACCAAGGGTTCCACTTTTGCCTTATCTCTTTGTTAGCTCGGTCTGAGAGGGGCAGGCTGCTCTAGATCCCAGGGGGGGAGGTGGTAGCAAACCGCTCTTGCAGAGCCCTGTGAGATCTTGTTAAAAGAGCTGACCTGAAGGAAGGGTGACTTAGCTTCTCCTATTCCAAAAACGTGGTTCTATGGAGTAGAGGGGAGTCATCTTCTTCCCTCAGACAAAGAATGAGAGCATCAGGGTCAAGGTTAAGATTCCCATTCCAGGTGAGAAATGCTGACTACCTCTATGATTGAGTTCTTTCAAGAAACAAACACTTTGGGGTTTCCCCAGCATTATGCTGATTGAAGAACAGAAAGCCTGTTGTCAGATGCCTGTCCCCCGATTCCTATAAGAGGGAGTTGCCCTCCTTGGCAGAGAAACCTGAACTTCTGCATACCTTTCTGGGAGGGGTGAGGAAGTACAGGGGCACCCCCCACTGCAGGACACTGCACGGAGGCTCAACGATGCTCAGAATATGCTCTGGGACGTGGGCGGTGCCCAGAGGCTCAACGATGCTCAGAATATGCTCTGGGACCTGGGCGTTGTGAAATGCTTCCAGAACTGGGCATGGAGATTAATTCGTTTGTCACTCACTTGTCTTCTTATTCACTCGAGAGACGCTAACTACACACTTATTGTATGTCAGGCTCTGTATAAGGCTCTGAGGGGTCCCTGCAATAAATAAGGCTTCACTCTGTCATTTAAGGAACTCCCAGGACTGCAGGGCTGACAAGACAGTCTCTTAAATGAGTCTGATATAGAAAATCAAAGGTCAGAGAGGGATGAAGTTCTGTGGGGCTTTGATGGGAGGGCTGCCGTTCGCCTGGGTGGTCTCCTGGAGGGCTGAGTTAAAGCTGCTGGCTGCAGGCATCCTCAGATGAAGCTGCAAGTGCTTCAGAAAAAGAGCACATGTGCAAAGGCCTGGATGTACAAGAGAAGGAGGTGGGAGATGAAGAGGAGAGCGGGGAGATAGAGGCCAGGGAGCTACACTTTCCAGAAAACAGAGGGCAGGAGCAGCAGTGGAGATTTGGGGAGGGAAATGATATATACATACTTTGGAAAAGTCTGCTGTGTGGGGATGATTTGGGGCAGAAGTGAGACAGGTTTGGAGGCAGCATGATGGTCCAAGTGAGGCTAGGAGAGCCCGAGGTGGTGCTTCTCAGAGAAATAATGCTTTCAGCCAGGATCTCAAACTACCTGGACCATGTCAACAAGGCAAGTGTGTCTCACCACCTCTACAGGAAAAAGAAGAGGATTGTGTGATGTTTCCCAAGACCTTACTGGGAAGGAAGGCCTCAGCTTTCACCAGCCGGCTGAGGCAATCTTACACAAGCCTGACACAAGCCCTGCCATGAAGTAAACTCCAGAATCCAACCTCAATGCCCTGTCCCCTCCCACAGTTGCTGAAAACCTGTGTTTTAGAAAGCCCTGTGTCATGGATTTTGACACTTGAATTACCAAAGTGACAGCAGGTCTGAAACAATTGGTTGCTCAACTCCTGCTTCCCCTTGGGACTCGGGCTAAAACAATTCCTCTACCCCAAGACTCTGGTCAATCCCCTGGCTGAACTAGACCCCTAGCTTCTGTCCTCAGAGGTCCCGGCCTGCACACGTCAACCAGGGAAAGTGGTCACCGGGGTAGGGGGAGAGACTGGCCTCCAGTGAGCATTCCCAGGGTTTCCCTGTTCTCTGTGAGTTCCCTCACTCTTGCCCATGAACCCAGAATTGTCTCATGTACGGTGAGATTGCACAGTGAGGAGGGGGACTATTGCCAGTGTTGCAGGAAAGGGGGATCTCTTCCAGGGCCCTAAAGGGAGCCGTTGTCTAACACTCAGAAATGAATTGTCTGAGGAGTCACACGTTCCGACAAAGCAAGAGACTTTACTGGAAAGGGGCACCTGGGTGGAGAGAAGCAGGGTAAGGGGACCCAGGGGAACCACTCTGCCACATGGCTTGAAGTCTCGGGTTTTGTGGTGATGAGGTTCGTTGCTGGGTTGTCTCTGGCCAGTCTCTCTGACTCAGGGTCTTTCCTGGTGGTGCACATGTGGCTCAGCCAAAATGTATTCCAATGAGGAGGATTCTCGGAGGTCAGTAGGACGCTCATCTCCTTTTGACCTTTCCTGAAGTCTTCTGATTTGAAGTGGCTTGTTAATTTCATGTTCCTTCCCAGGACCTCCTGTCATAAAAAAGAACTCACAGGAATGGTTACCACGGTGCCTGGCCAGGGTGGGCAGTTTCAGCCTGCGTGTTTCCCCTAACACCAAGACTGAGGCAGGCAAGGGGTGAAGCAGAGAGTGGTGGGTGTTTGCACCAGGGCAGCAGGATTCCAGCATAGGGCGCAGGGCAGAGCAGCCCACTTCCATCCATCCCTCTCCTCTCTTCCTTCTCCTCTTGGTCTGCCGTCTCTTTCTCTTCCCTTCCTACAATATTCTCTCTGTGTCTCTTTCTGAATCTCCTTCACAAGGCGCTTTCTGCCTCTTGATCTCAGGCCTGAGGTGCAGTCTCAAGTAAGTAGGGTATTGTCAGGGAGGGGAATGCCTTTGAGGTATAATCAGGGTCATATCTCACCGGGGATGCTGCTACTGCTAAGTCACTTCAGTCATGTCCGACCCTGTGCGACCCCATAGACGGCAGCCCACCGGGCTCCCCCGTCCCTGGGATTCTCCAGGCAAGAACGCTGGAGTGGGTTGCCATTTCCTGACACCTCCTAAACAAGATGTTCAGCTTCTGAGATGCCCGTTAACAATGGAAGGAGATTACAATGGGAATCAGTTATAGATAGGGCTGAGGGTATTGAGCCTGGAAAAGAGAAGCTGGAGGGGGTTGTGACAACTGCCTTCGAATATTGCCGAGGTCTGGAGAGAGGGGTCCTCTCCACAGCGAGGACTCCAAAGCCCTCAGTGATGGGGTGTACTTGCCGTAGGGTCCCCCCACCCTCCCCACCGCCGCCACAAGCATCTCACTTTCATTTTATAAAAGCTGTTGTTCCCCTCAGTTAGTAAACAGTAACTTGATTCTACTAAACCAATAGGCATCACTGAATAACGGAAGGGGCAGGACACTGCCACAAGCTCACAAAACACAGCAGGTCCCAGCTCGACTGGAGTTTCTGCTTAGGGAAAGTCAGGCAAGAAACAAGTCAAGGAAGAAAGAACAGATCGTTGCAGGTGCGGACGAGTGCCGCAGTAGAAGGAAGACACGCTAGAACAACTGCTAACTGAGCTGGGGAACCAGACAGGGCTTCCCAGGAAGGTGACAATGAGAATGAGACCTGGATGACAAGAAGCACTGGAAAAAGTCTGCAGGGTCTTCACCAGGTAGTGACGCACTGTGATTTATGTTTGGGCATCACACTGGCTATTGCATGGACAAGGGATTGGGGAACCAGAGTAAAGGAGCACAGGAATCAGTCTGGAGGCTGTTATAGGGACTTACTGAGCCTGATGTTTGTGTCAAACACTTTGCAGGTCCCCTGCCTTCAAGGAACCTTTAACCTAACAGGGGCAAGAGACACCCAAATAGCTATTTTCCATATTAAGTTGTGGCTGTAAAACAAAGGCGATGAGAAGCACAGGGTGCCTGGGAGCACAGAGGAGGTGCTTTTCATTAGTCTTCTTGGGTGGAGCAGGTATGGGGAGGAGGGAGGATTAAGGAAAGATTCCTCAGATTAATGCTGAAAGGGCAAGAACTGAACTTCTGCTTACCCGGGGCTGAGTTAAGTAACAAGGGAAATCAGAGAAGCAGAGGAAGTCAGCTCTTGCCCATCAGATTTTCACAATCTGGTTTGCTTCCTTTTAACATTGAAGACTTTTACATATGGGCCAAGTTAAATGACAAGTCCTAGCCATGCTAGCCCCAGAGGCTCTTGGTGGCCATCTCACTGAATCCAGATTCTTCTCCTGACTTCCAAAGTCCCAGTGTGCAAGTAAGCTTAGCTCACGGTGTGCGGCAGTGTGCTGGCCCAAGACATCCTCCTGAAGGGCAGGGGTGCACTCAGAGCCCCTGGAAGGTGCACTTTGTGTCCCTTAGCTCACAATATGGGCTCAGTCACACAGTCGTGTCCGACTCTCTGTGACCCCATGGACTGTAGCCCACCAGGCTCCTCTGTCCATGGGATTTTCCAGGCAAGAGTACTGGAGTGGGTTGCCATTTCCTTCTCCAGGGTGTCTTCCCAACCCAGGAATTGAACCCACATCTCCTGCATTGGCAAGTGGCCTTCCCATATAAATTAGTATTTTACTACTAGTGTTAATACCTACTGAGTGCTTACTTGGCATCAGACGCTGTGCTAAGTGCTTTGCATGTTTTGTTAGGTTATCTAATCCTCACTTCAACTCTGGGAAAGATGCTGCTGTTATTTCTACTTTATTGATGGGGAAACTGGGGCTTAGAGATTTTAAGTAACGAGTTCAAGGTCTCACAATTAGTAAAAGGTAAAACTAGGATCTGAATCCAGAAATATAACTTTAATCCTCATACTTAGGCCACCATCATTTCTTTGCCCAAGAATACCCTGCTTCCCATCTTTCTAGATCTTACTTAAAGTTCTCCATCCCATCCAAGTATCTCAGAACATTAAAGTTGAACTATACCTGAGTGTCCACCTAGTCTGAACTCTTCAAATAAATTTCCAAAACTCCTTTGAATTCTTCAAATATGAAGAAGACAGAGATCCAGAGAAGCAAAGTGATTTTCCCAAGGTCAGTCAGCAAATGAGGGCTTTCCCTGAGTGGTCCTCTTTTCTCATTCAGTGATGGAAGCCTTCATCCCAAGACCACCTTCTCTGGGTCCTGAATTCCTTCATCTTCTGCCAATCCCACTCCATCCCCATCTTCATCCTCTGCCCCGGCCTCATCCCCAGGAGAGGTCTCCACAGGTTCCTACTTTCCACAATCCCTTCCAGCCTCAACTTTGCCTCAGATCCACATCACAGACAGAGTGCTTTCCTCTGATGGACAGTCCAGCGAACCTCCAACCCTGGGGCCTCTGGGGCCAGGACTTATCACTTCCTGGCCTCAGTCCTGAATCCAAGCTTTCTACACATCATCTCTGCCCGGCTTTGCACCAAAATACAAACCCACCCCTGCCCCAATGTGAAGTTTCTCTTCTCACTTTTCCTCATATCGGTCATACCTGGGCTCCAGCAAGTTATCTAATCTTTTAAAATGGTGTCATAAACTCTGCCCTCCTGGCCTGTTCCTGCTGCTGAAGAGGAGGTAGATGTGTCTGTCAGAGCCTAAGGCTGTGCCCTGGATGCTGCTTTCATGGTATCCCAGCCTGCTCAGGCTGCTATAACAAATGCCCTAGACCAGAGGTCCCCAAATGTTTTGGCACCAGGGACCAGTTTCATGGAAGACAATTTTTCCATGGACAGGGTGTGGAGATGGTTTTAGGTTGATTCAAGCACATAACATCTGTTGTGCACTTTATTTTTAATCTAATTCTGCCACTGGTCTGACAGGAGGTACCAGTTCGCAGACTGAAGGTTGGGGAGCCTTGCCATAAACTGGGTTGCTTAAACAACAGACATTTAATCTCCCAGTTCTAGAGGCTGGAAGCCTGAGATCAGGCTGCAAGTAGAGCTGGGGTGTGGTGAGGGCTCTCTTCCAGTCTTGTAGACTTGCTGTGTGCTCAGATGGCCTCCTCTCCATGTGCGCTCATAGAGAGAGAGAAATCTTTATTCTTCTTCTTATAAGGGCACTAATCCCACCATGAAGGTCCCACCCTCATGACTAATCTAATTACCTCCCAACGGGCCCATCTCCAAACACCAACACACTAGGGGTTAGAGCTTCAACAAATGAATTTGGGAGGGTACACGCACCCATAATGTGCGGGTATTCTAACCACTTAACAAAATGGACCTCTTGACATCTGGACTAAAGGGGCATGCCATCTATCCCAGATCTGACTCAGCACTCGACAGGGGATGGTAGACAGGGAGGCCCCCACTAACTTCTTCCCATTCAGATGGATGCACTTTTCACTAGGGAACCCAACACTTGGCCCCTAGGGAGATTACTCCATGCTCCTTCCTGTTTTCCCCTGGACCTTTTATAGGGGATCAAATCAGTAGCCTATTAATTTCCATGAGTTTTGAGCAAACTCCCAGAGATAGTGAAGGACAGGGAAGCCTGGTGCACTGCAGTCCATGGGGTCAGAAAGAGTTGGACATGACTGAGTGACTGAACAACAACGATCTCCATTCATTCATTCATTCATTCATTTTTTTTTTTTAACTGCACTGGGTATTTGTTTCAGGATGAGGGCTTTTTGTTGTGAGCCCTGTTGTGAGACCCAGGATGGTACCTGGGTCCCCTGCTTGCAATGGAAGGCAGATTCTTAACCACTGGACCACCAGGTAAGTGCCCATACGTTCACTTCTATAAAAGATATTTCTGAAATAACTGCTGCATGCCAAGCACAGTGCTGATGACAGAGATGCTGCACCTCCGTGCACACACCCCCATCAATGCAGGAGACAGACATTAAACAAATAAGCACCCAGTGGATACAGAATCTCAGCAGGAGAGAAGAGCCCGACAGGAGAGCAACACAGTCCTAGGGGAACATGTCACGAAGAACCTGGCCTAGATCAGCGTGGGGAGGGAGTCTGGCCTGAGAAGTCTTCCCTCCCCCGTACCTCATGCTTGCCTCCTGCTCCCGTCTCCCTTTTCCCCACACCTTTTATCATGCCCCAGGTTTCATGATCCATACAGGAAGAATAAGTGAAATCAACTCACTCGCTTGCTCAAAACCACCTGTGACTCCTTAGCACACTTGGCACCAAGTCCAAGGTCCTCCCCACAGACTGTAAGCCCCTGCTCCCTACACCTGCTTCCTGCAGGCGCTCATCTCCCACCAGCCCTGCCTCAGCTCTGCACCCGCCATCGTGCTGGCCATCGGGCAGGTCAGGCTCGAACCTGTCTCAGGGCCTCGACCTCCCTCTACAGGACTCTTGACCCCAGACATCCGCAAGCTGTGGATCTTTTGCAGCTTTTGCATCCTTTGCAGATCTCTGCCCAAATGCATCCCTCTGTCAACATATTTAAACCAGGAACCCTGTCCTTCCCTCTACCCTATATTCCTTTGCTTTAGGTTTCTACATATCTCTTTTCATTACCTACCAGTGTATCACAGGATGCACTGGCCTGCTAATACTTAGTCGTTTGTCGGTTGGTTCATCTTCAATTCCCTCCCTATTAGAATGAAAACCCCAGAAGGATGAGGACTTCATGTCTTTGATCTCTGGCTATTATAGATGCTCACTAAATATTTGTTAAATAAATGAATACATGAACAAATTAGAGAGATTTAATAAATTGTTGGTGAACAAACGAGCAGACAGAGAAGCGGGTCTCGGAGGTCTAAACGGGGCTTGTCAGAACAGCAGGGGTGAGGAAGGATCAAGTTTGGTAAAAGAAAAAAAAAGGACACAGATTCTGCTAAGAACTTTGCCAAAGTACGTTTATTAATTCTCTCTTCCCTCAGGTAAGGCAGCCTCAGGGAGGAGAAGGGTAAGTCTTCTTGGGGACATTGCTGGAAAGAGCTTCCTACTCTTTGTGGATATCTATGTGGGCTGTTTTCAGCACCCTGGACACCAGGACTACGAATTCCTCAAAGCTGACGGCTCCGTCTTTATCGGCATCCAGGTCTTGGAATATTTTGTCAATGGTAGGTTGATCTTTGGTGTTCTGGGAGAAGAGAAAGCAGGGTCAGTGAGTTCCCCTTTCTTTAGGCCTCGCATCCCTCAGAACTCAGCCCAGGGCAGCCAGGGAACAGTAACTCATGATCCAAAACTATGTGGGAGAATCCAATATGAGAAAATGAAAGGCAGACAGAAGCAGCTGTCTTAAGCCATCCTAGAACCAAGTCTTAACCTAGAAGATGTTGTATAGTTCAATAATCCAACCCCGCCCAGCCCTGCCTCTCTCCACTTTACAGAGAAAGGAAGGCATGATCTAAGGTGATGGAGAGAGCTATTCAGAGAGAGCGGTGGGCCCCTTGTACCACAGCTGGGAGGGGCTGGGGAACATCCTTGGAAGCACAAACTGGGGTGAACCCACCCCAGTCCTTGCCCCCACCATCATCCTTCAGACCACTGCCCTCAGCGCAAGGGGGTGGGAAACTGCCAAGAGAGGGGCCTCCCATACCTGGAGGGTTTGGGGAAGTTCCTTTGTGATCAGCTGCTTCAGCTCACGCTTGTTGAGGGTGTCGAAATGCCCCACCCGAACGGAGTACTGGTGGAAGATGTTGATGATTCCCTCCAGGTGATCTTCCAGCTTAGTCATTTTACCAAACTACGTTCACCTTCAGGAGACAAGGGAGGTCTAGAGCAGCGCCTCCCCAGCCCCACGCTTCCACTGTCTCCTCCTTCCTCATTAATGGTTTAGACAAGGGCTACTATCCCGGGTCTGCTGCTCTGTTTGACCCACGGTGAATGTTCTTATTTGTGGATAGAATAGGGGAGAAGGACATAGGATACCACCTAAAGTATCAAAGAATCAGCCCTAACTGCCACCTGTTCCGTGGGCCCCCGTCTCCTGGGGAGTATAATTCAGAGAGTGCTGGTCACTCAGGCTCACCTGGGAAGGGTTCTGTGGTTGCCAGGCTGTTTCCTTTCCCCAAGTGACGGTACTTTAGGGTTCTTCCACATGCCGGCCACCCCTCCCACCTTGGCCATTCCCAAGTCCTGAGACTGGGTCTTCCTATCAGAGCAAGAGCTGGTACCCTTGGTCCCAAAATGCAGTCAGCCAGAGGGGGTTCAGAGGGCAGTGAGTTGTGGCTCCCACCATCCTGCCAAGTGATCCCCGAGGGCTGAGTCGAGGAAAGGACACTTACCCCTCTGCACAGAAGTGTGGAATGCCAGGAGAGTGCACAGCAGTGGTGAGGAGCCCTGGGGTAGGGAGGTTTTTATAAATCAGGCTGCACCTTTGACCTCTGGTGAAGAAACATCTCTGATTCATCTTGGGCTGAGCCCTGGTCAATACTCTGTTGCTCAAGAGAAGCTTCAGACCTGTGGCTTTGACTGCAATGAAGGCAGCTCAGATTGCACCCATGGCACATGCCACCTGCCACCCCCCGCTCAGCCTGAAACAGAACGCCCATCCCTGCCACACCCACACTTCCCCCACCCCATCGCCCCAACACACACACACACACACACACACACACACGTGCCCACCACGTTTCTCAGCCCTGGGGCAGGACGCAGCCTGCAGGTTGAGCTCTGTTCCCTGCTTCCTGTTAAGAGGCTAAGAAAACAAGTTTCAACACCTACATAGCTCCTACCCAGAAAGGGAAGGGCTGGGGAGAGGCGTTTGCTAAGTGTCTGTACAACAAAAACGAGAATGGTAATAAAAAAACAATCAAAGTGGATGTGTAACCCTGAAACAGGAAAAGGACACTGGTTTAAAACTAAAGAAATCTATCCCAAGGGTCAGGCAGGTTGGGCTGTGGGTGCAACAGCTGCCCGAGCAGGAGGGCGCACAGCTGTGTGTGCACCGCGGGCGTGGACGCTCCGCTCTCCTCCCCTGTCGGCGGCCCCATTGTGCTGCTTTCGCAGAGCAGGAACTCTGGCCCAGGCTGGCTGCCCACGGCCCAGCGCTGGGAAGAGTACGTAGAGTTATTTCCTCTTCGTTGTGTGCTGTTTAGTTTGCTCTGCTTTTGACAGTTTTATTTTATTTTTGATGCCCGCTTTTGGCCGTGTAAACTATTTCTGGTAATTACATATTTTTATTTATGAATAAAGAATGCCATTTCTCATACCAAAAAAAAAAACCTAAAGAAATCTGAATATAAAGCTTAGAACTCAGTTGATAGTAAAGCGTCAAGAGTGATTGATTAATTGTAACTTATGTACCACGCTATGTAAGATGTTAACAATAGGGGAGGCTATGCAGGACTATGGGAACGACTAAAGCTGTTTGTTTTAAAGCCCGAAGTCTTTGTTTTTGTTTTTTGGCCATGCTGCCCAGCTTCCGGGATCTTAGTTCCCCGACTAGGGGTTGAATCCAGGCCACAGCAGTTGACAGACCAAGTCCTAACCACTGGACCACCAGGGAAATCCCCTCCTTTTAAAAGTGGGCATGTGTTGGCCGCTCACGTCATGCCAGGCACTGCCTTACACAAAACCTCACCTAATTCTCCAAACAGCCTTCACTCCAACAGTGGGGTGAGTGCTAATGGTTTGCTCATTTGAAGATGAAGAAAAGGATTTTGGAGAGGTTAAGGAACTTTTCTAAGTGCCAAATTCAAGACTGTTTGCTTTCAAAACCTTTGCCATTTTGTAACTGTTCCTTAAAATGAGAATGGTTGTTTTTTTCTTGTAAAAATAATACATGCTCATACCTTTTATAGAAAAAAAAGACTAATTTTTGGAAAATGATGCCGTCTTGTATCTGACTGATCTTTTTCTTCCTTTTTTTTTTTTTAACACAGTCAATTCTTGATTAGCCTTTTTAAAAATCCTTTCTTCTGTGCTCCTCCACAACCCCCAACTCACTGTGCCAGACCTGGCCACAGAGAGGCACCAATTCCGTGGTTGCCTTCCAGGAATTTGGAGTCTGATGGGTTCAGACACCTTCCTGATCATAACACACACAGTTCACCGCACATGGAGGTTGGAGATTTCTGAGCACTAATCAGGCCAAGACTAGTGACTTGGATTCCACACTGGAATGGGGCCTGCACCCCTCTATGAAGTTAGTTAAAATACCACGACAACAGTGGGGAACCCAGCACATTAAAGAAAATGTTAACTAACAAAAACGTGAATTCTTTCTAACTCTTCTAACCTCAATGAGAAATAAATACATGCTCTAAAGTAGAAGATAGATCTTCAAAAGAATTAAACTGAATGTGATCATGTAAATACCTTGTCGATGTATATTCACTAAATTTTCATAATGCATGGAAACAGTGAATTAAGTTGATAAATCTGAGTAAAGCATATATGGGAATTTCTTGTACTGCACCTGTAATTTCTCTGTGAGTTTCGAATTATCAAAGTAAATTACATCAAACTGAAATTATATCCAAGTTTAAAATCACCCACAAAGTACTCAGAGCAGCTGAAATGACTTTGTTAGTCACACTCAAGACATGGGGAGGGGCACACACAGAGCTGAAGGTGAGGCAGGGTGATCAGAAGGGGCAGGTTGCAGCCCACCAAGATGGGATCACCCTCCAAGTTATCCCAGAGCCAGCTCTGGGTAGAGACAATAAATATGAGTGCCTGCCCTTACACAAGCACCCTCTCTAAAAGATGCTTCTCTGGGAGGGAAACACACTCCCAGGTAAGCAAGGAGAGGGGGGAAAAGAGGATGACATCACTTTAAGGCAGTGGTCCCCAACCTTTCTGCCATCAGGAGTTGGTTTTGTAGAAGACAATTTTCCCATGGACCAGGGTAGGGGGATGGTTCCTGAATGATCCAAGCTCATTACATTTATCGTGCATTTTATTTCTATTATTATTACATCAGCTCCACCTCAGATCATCAGGCATTAGGTTCCAAAGGTTGAGGGCCCCTGCTGTAAAGGATGGGAAGTTCTGGGTCTAAAGGGATTCCATTCCTGGAGATGTGGAAGCAGGCTCAGATCAACTCTAACCTCTGAGCAGTGGTGAGCAGAAGGGCAGCGTGGGTTCCTTCACCTGGCAAACACCTCCTAGCCCTTCATATCTGCTGGTCACTGCTGGGCAGGCACTTGGGAAAGCAGCCACAAACAGAACAGACATGAACCTGCCCTCACTGAACAGCCTAGGGAGTTCTAGGATGGGAAAGGCTCTCTGATAAGGTGGTGATGGAGCTAAAAAGGGCAGGGAAGCAATTGCTTCTTGTTGTTTGAACAAAATAATCAGCCTTATCTTCAGTTTTGGCAAGTGGACAAAAATCTTTTCTGTCTGTAAGGGAAGGGAGACTTCTCCCTCAGTTTTTTCTAGAATGCAAAGCTAATCACTGGAGCATTTTTCAGAAAGGATCCAAGGGTTTTCAGGAACTGAGACACCAATCCCTCTATGCCTCCCCCCCACTTTACCATCACAATTCCCGAATTTGGCTGTTAGAGAAGCTGTCAAGTTGGGCTATGATGACCAGGATCAAAGCTCCAAGGTAGGAAGAGGTTATCAAGGATTCTGAAATAAAATCTTTTTGAAATCTAGCCTAGTGATCTCCATTCAGTACTCTAGACTCCACTACATGCTTTGTAGTAACATGGTTACCATGGCAACAGGTACTGCCTAAATGAGGACCCAGACCACCCCTGTAGCGCATCTCTGCAGTAGTGGGCTAGCAATTTGTCCCTAAAACTGCCCAGACCAGGAGGTTTCAGTGGCCACACCTTACAACCACAAGAAGCAACTGCTTTGGGGGAGGCAACTAGTGAGACCCTAGATCCCTATCTCCTTGGCTTGTGAAGGCAGAACAGATCCTACCAATGGACTAAGAAAGCCACTGGAGTGTTTGGGCATTTCAGGAATGGGGAGGCTGCAGAAGGAAGAGAAACTAGATGGGTAGGAGCCAGATGGCAAGAAAATAAGAGACTTGTAGTGCTGTGTTCATCCTGAACTGAGCAAATCATGTCACAACTCTATTTTGAAATCACATCCAGATTACTCAGTGTCATGGGCTACTTTACCCCTTCTGAATTAGACAACCGATGTTGATACAAGGCTGTGATTATGTTAGGAAATTGGGTGTGGCAGAGCCTGTCCAAGGTCACTGCTCCCTTTCTTTTTACTTTTTCCGGTGAAATTAACTCTATTTTTTAAACAGCTTTATTGAGGCATAACTGATATACAAAAATGGCACATATTTAATGTGTAAAACTTAACGAATTTAGACATTTTCAAACACCGGTGATACCATCACCACAATCGAGGTCAAAAGCACATCCATTACCCCTGACAACTTCCTTGAGTGCCTTTGGCTTTGTTTTTGGTTTTTGTGGTAAGAACACTTAGGGTGAGATTACCATCTTAACACACACTCGAGTGCACGATGTTGTTGTTGTTCAGTCACTAAGTCGTGTCCAACTCTTTGTGACCCCAAGAACTGCAGCACACTAGGCTTCCCTGTCCTTCACTATATCCTGGAGTTTGCTCAGACTCATGTCCATTGGGTCGGTGATACTATCTAAGCATCTCATCCTCTACTGCCCTTTTCTCCTTTTATCCTTCCCACCATCAGAGTCTTTTTCAGTGAGTCAGCTCTTCACATCTGGTGGCCAAAGTATTGGAGTTTCAGTATCAGTACTTCCAATGAATATTCGGGGTTGATTTCCTTTAGAATTGACTGATTTTATCTCCTTGGAGTCCAAGGGACTCTCAAGAGTCTTCTCCATCACCACAATTCAAAAGCATAAATTTTCTGGTGTTTAGCCTTCTTAATGGTCCAACTCTCACATCCATACATGACTACTGGAAAAACCCCAGCTTTGACTACATGGGCCTTTGACTATACCACCAAAGTGATGTCTCTGTGTTTTAATATGCTGTCTAGGTTTGTCATAGCTTTCTTTTCTAAGGAGCAAACATCTTTTAATTTCATGGCTACAGTCACTGTCCACAGTAATTTTGGAGCCCAAGAAAATAAAATCCACCACAACTTTTTCCTTTCTATTTGCCATGAATTAATGAGACCAAATGCCATATTCTTAGTTTGTTGAATGTTGAGTTTCAAGCCAGCTTTTCACTTTCCTCTTTCATCCTCATTAAGAGGCTCTTTAGTTCCTCTTTACTTTCTACTTTCTGCCTTTAGAGTGACATCAGTTGCATATCTGAGGTTGTTGATATTTCTCCCAGGAATCTTGCTTGATTCCAGCTTGTGATTCAGTGCATGATACCGTATCTTTAACTGTAGGCACTATGTAGGCACTGAAGCTGAAGCTCCAATCCTTTGTCCACCTGATGCGAAGAACTGACTCATTGGAAAAGACCCTGATGCTGGGAAAGATTGAAGGCAGGAGGAGAACGGGATGACAGAGAATGAGTTGGTTGGATGGTATCACTGACTCAATGGACATTAGTTTGAGTAAACTCTGGGAGTTGGTGATGGACAGGGAGGCCTGGCATGCTGCAGTCCATGGGGTCGCAAAGAGTCAGACATGACTGAGTGATGTGAACTGACTGTGTTGTACAGCAGATCCCTAGGTCTTTTTCATCTCCCAGGACTGTAACTTTATACCACTGAGCAGTAGTAGTCACTGCTGCCCAGGAGGATACAGCTCGAAGGGGTGAGACTGCTTGAAGAACTCCAGATGAGCGCTTCTTTCTTGTTTTTGTTCCCCCGCTTACTACTGCATTCCATATCATTTTGAGACATGCAAAAGACTATACATAGCATATAAGTTCATTACAAGGCAAAATAAAGCAGCAAATACCTGTGAATCTATAGGAAGCCTTTAGTACTCCGGACAGAAACCGAGTGATTAGTAAAGTATTCCAGAAAGCAGAGAAGGAAGAAACTAAATAACTTTTTTGTTTGCTGAAAAATGTAATTCTCTGAGAGTCACCAGACACGCTAGCAGAGTAGCCAAGAATGCTTTAAGAATGGTTGTTACTAGCCATGTCCATGGACAGATGAGTGGATAAAGAAGATGTGATATGTGCATACAATGGAATACTTCTCAACCATGAAAATGAATGAAATAATGTCATTTGCAGCGACATGGATGGAACTAGAGATTTTCATATTAAATGAAGTAAGTCAGAAAGAGAAAGACCAATACCATATTGTATCACTTATACGTGGAATTTAAACTGTGGCACAAATGAACCTACCTATGAAACAGAGACAGACTCAGGGACGTAGGAATAGACTTGTGGTTGCCAAGGGGGAGGGGTGGGGGAGGGGTGGGCTGAGAGTTTGGGATTAGCAGATGCAAACTTATGACATAAACAACAGGGCCCTACCGTATAGCACAGGGAACTGTATTCAGTACCCTGAGAAAAATCATAATGGGAGGGAAGAGAATATGTGTGTGTTTGTGTGTGTGTGTGACTGAATCACTTAGCTGTACAACTGAAACTGATACAGCATTGTGAATCAACCATACGTCAATTTAATAAAATAAAATGCCTTTTAAAGAAAAAAAAGTGATTTGCTCCTACAAAAAAAAAATCCGTAATTTTTAAAAATTTTTATTTATTATTTTGGCTGCCCTGGATCTTTGTTGGTATACAAGGGCTTTCTCTAGGTTGTGGCAAGCCGGGATCACTCTCCAGCTGCAGCTTCTCATGGTCATGCCTTCTCTTGCTGCAGAGTGTGGACTCGCAGAACGTGGGCTCAGTTTAGTTGTGGCACATGGGCTTAGTCGCCCAGCAGCATGTGGAATTTTCCAAGACCAGGGATCAGACCCACGTTCTCCACATTGGCAGGCAGATTCTTAACCACTGGACCACCAGGGAAATCCAAAATTATTTTAAATAAAGCAAATACTACATATTGTGCTGGGTAGGGGGTGGGGGAGAATGATTTGTTAGCTTTTCTACCTCAGACTGAATTTCTTAAGATTCTGAGCCCCTTCCTAGAAGGGGGCAGGCACACATTGCTTGGATCAGTGGGTTCTGGGAATGAGGCTACACTGAGGCTCTGACCCAACCTAGAGCGATTGGTGGAGCCAGTCCGCTGTGAAGAGGGACTGTGGTTGATGAAAGCTGACATTACAGCCTCAGGGGAGCATGCATTCCAGGCAGGACTGGGAACCTGGCTGAAAACTGTAAGAGAAAAAAAAAGAGATGAAGGAGGTCAAGAGGCTCTGCAAGAACCATATGGGCTTCATGTAGAAAAAGCGTCCGTAACTGTGGTGGAGAAGCAGAGGCCACAAAAGGTGTACTTGGAGCTGTGCAGAGTTACATGGCCCCAGTGGGATTTCCCAGAAACCTGAGAAGGTGACTGTTGTTGCTAGACCCTGTGCTCCAGAAACTGCTGGAGGAGGCATCAGGGCCCAAGGGTGCACCAGGCAGGCTTGACCTGTTCGAGTCAGGGGAAAGGGGGACACCCGTCACAAAAGTCTCTGGGCTGAGGCCCTCCAGACTGACTTGTGTCCCAGAAGTGGGGTGAGTGAGGGAGCAGGCAGTAATCTCTGGTCCACAGAAGGAGGGAAAAGAGAGACAGACACATCTCACTGGAGAAAGCAGCTAAGGGCCCCATACAGGCCAAGGCACCTGACTGGGACTTTGAATTCCACTCAGGGCATCAGCCAATGGGAAATTCCAAAGCTCTGAAGATAGGTCTGAGAAGGAGCTTTTTCTGAGACAACCTCTAAAAACCTTGAGAAAATGAAAATGGCCATCCTCTCACCTATCTGTGAATAAAATGGCTATTTTCTGGTGACCTGATCCCATATGGTGAATCTGTCTATAGTGTCCCAGAAGCTGAGGCTGACATACATGGGAGATGAGGCCTCTTGAGAAGTTTTCAGCCCCACAGGATTCAGCTCAGTAATCACCAGGGCCTTTTCCTACCCCGGTGCAGAAACACTAGAGGAAGACAATAAAAACTCAGGTCGGGGAAAGGCAGACATCCAAAAGAAATTCAGCAGAGGTCTCTGCTCCCTCCAGCTGCATCCCCCATCAGAGAACAAGCGAGGAAGCGAGAGGGAGCAAGGGCCACCCCTTCCCAGCCTGGAGAGCCCCAGAACTGGAGAAGTCCACAACCCTACAGGTGAGAACTGCGTGAGTGATGGATCAGCCACAAGTGTCCAAATACAGATGGATTAAAGCCTGAAACAGGAGCTGTTTACCTGCTTTCAGAATAGGGAAAACAGAGAGCTATCTTGAAGCAGTTCTGCTTTGCTCCGTGGAGCAATGGCACTGAGATACGTGCCCTCTGACCCTCCCCCACCCCCACCCCGGTAGGCAGTTAGTCAACATCACTGCTGGCCCAACTGGGGAAGAGAAATCTCCTAGAGATATGAGGCAAGAGAGACATTTGGCCCCAGTCGGATCCACAGCAGGAAAACTTTCCTGAAACCAAATTAATATGGTGAGCAAAAGGGGAGATCATGCCAGTGACAAAGGAAACACAAGAACAATAAAATTGATGGAAACTCTTCCAAACCCAACCTTCCCATGTGCTTTGGGTGGCAGTGTCCTCTACAGCGGCCGCAGTGCCTGGCCTTTATAGAGGGCTTCCCAGCAGCTTGCTAGAAATGCATCATCCACAGAATTGTGCAGATGGCCTTCAACATCAGCTTTTATAACGAATAGAAGCAAACACAAGAGACTACTGCTGTTCATGAGAGCAGAATGATCCTCAGACTCCCACTGGCCTGAGTGAGCCCCAGGCTCAAGAAGCAGATACCAGACACCCTCTTAGTATGATTTGTGGAAACTTGAGCAATTAACTGGGAAAATAAAAACAGGTAGTTGTAAATGATCATACTTATTGCATTTGGAAGTTCCTTGGAAGATCCTCATCTGCCTTGTGGATCAATTGATTTTCCTGGAATTTGGAGCCAGTTGCGTTTTGAAACAGTAGCTGGAATTGTGTCAGAAGTCTGGTTAATGGGGCAGATGTGATGTTGACTGTCAACTGTCTATGCTGGAACTGGCTGAGTTTGAAGGATTTGTACAGGATACCTCCAAACCCTTCAACAGCATGGAATAGTTGGCAGAATATTTCTGGAGTAAAAAGAAGGCAGATTAAAGCATTTTTTAAAAATTATTGAAAAAGTAATTCTCTGTGAGACCCAGAATAGATAACTGAAGAGGGGAATGCATCAGAAATGATTTCTGAGGTCCCTACTTCAGACTGTAAATTTCTAAATTTCTGAACCTTTTCCTAGAGGAGAGGATTCAGTATTAATATCTGATGACCTCTGGAGTCCCAGAGTATAGCACCCTCTATTCTGTGAGTTTGAGTGAACTCCAGGAGATGGTGATGGACAGGGAGGCCTGGCGTGCCGCGATTCATGGGGTGGCAAAGAGTCGGACATGACTGAGCAACTGAACTGAACTGAACTGATTCTGCTCCAAGCCTGAGTGTTCCGGATGCAGGCTGCAGAAAAAGCCCTTCAGCCTCCAAAGAAAACTAAGAAACACCAGCTAATCAGTGTGTTTTCCAGTAATGACATTAATAGCCTCAAGGGAAGAACTAAGTCCAACTTGGCTGGACACATTCCTGAAAAAATATACAAGAGTAGCAGTTATTCAGATGGAGAAACAGAGGAGGTGATGAAATTCAGAGACAAGAGTGCCCCGTGGGGTATTGGTTTGCTCCACAAGCTCAGTGTCTCCAGATCTCCCATTACTTCTCATTTAGTTTTTCTTGTCTTATAGCACTGGCTAGGGCCCCACAATACTAATATTAGATAGAAGTGGTAATGGAGGCATCCTTGTGTTTTTCCTGTTATTAAAAATTAATGTCTGTGGAAACAGCCTAAATGTCCATCAAAAGGTGAATGGATAAGGAAGGCGTGGTATATATTTATATATATTGTGAAATATTACTTGGCCATGAAAAAGAATGAAATGGTGCCATTTGCATCAACATGGAGGGATCTAGAGATTATCATACTAACTGAAATATATCAGACAGAGGAAGACAAATATATGATATTACTTATCTGTGGACTCTTTATAAAAGGATACTAACAAATTTATTTATGAAACAGAAATAGACCCACAGACATAGAAAACAAACTAATGGTTACCAAAGGGGAAGTAGAGGGGAGGGATAAATTGGAAGTTTGGGATTAACATATACACACAACTATACAGATGACCAATGAGGACTTACTGTATAGCACATAGGAACTATACTCAATATTTTGTAATACCCAATGGGGGAAAGGAATCTGAAAAATAATATATATGTATGTATAACTGAATCACTGTGCTATACACCTGAAACTAACACACCATTGTAAATTAACTATACTTCAAAAAAAAATAAATGTCTAATGTTTTTCCTTTAAGTATGACATTTATGATGGGGTCTTAATGAATTACATTATAGTGGAGAGTTCTAGGACCAAAGCAGGAAAGAAATCCAGAGCATTTTATTTGTGTTTGATATTTTGCTCTGGAAAGCGCAGAAGAGAAATATGCCATAACAAAGCAAGATGCTGAGCAAGCTGAACCGAGTGGAGCCCTTACTGGGCTAGGCTGATGAAGAATCTCTGACTCTGGATGCAGGATATAGTTCTATGCTTTCTGCTGCTAATGAGGTCCCTTTAGGAGGAAGAAGAAACTTCTGCCCACTGAAAGAGCAATGGGTACAGATCATTTGAAAGAGTTGCTAAAGGTCTATGCCCTGACCTAAGCAGCCAGTTCAGACCGTGATTTTGCAAACAAGACAATTATTCACATGGAAATTTTCACCACTCCTAAAACTAGAAGGAAGACTCCTTAACCGAAAAGGAGGGACAGTCCCTAAGAGCTTATGGAACACAAAATGTTAATCCCCAGTTCTACAGTCATTGTCTGGAGGATTGCTCATACCAGGAAAAAAAAAATAACCACAGTAATTCAGGCCCAAGTGAGGGTGAGGACCTGGAGACAGAAGAAAGAAGTCCAAGAGAGAAAGTTCGTCCCTGTAAATGCAGGGGGCAAGGACAAAGAGACCAAGAAGGGCAGAAGAGGAAGGGTGGGCCCTCTGCAAACACAGGTTGGAAATCAACTAGAAGAAAAGCACTTCCATGTCTGAACCGGGGTTTCCTGCCTGGAGACATCCGCAGATCTAATCCTAGCTTTGCCATTTGCCAGATTAATAAATTTTGCTGAGTTTCTTAACTTCTCTGAACCTCCTTATGTGTAAAATGGAAATAACAAGTATCAGTCTTATAGGGGTGTTATAAGAAACAAAAGAGATAAGCTATCACAAAGTCTAGTACTTAAAAGCAAAAGTATCAACAAATATAGTGAGCCTGTGTCAAAATTCTTGTTTTAGTTCATTAATGAGAGAATCAGCAAAGATTTTTAAAAGCTGGTTTGAAGAATATTTGAGAATATATAAAGACATTCAGGAAAGGAATGACTAAGATTTTTAAATATGACTCAAGGTTTAATAGGGAGATAAAAATCAAAGCAACAACCTCAAATGTGAATGTCTTGATTTTATTTTATGATGACTGTATCTATAACAGTTCCTGTTTCCAAAGCTAAACACTGGAATAATACTGAATTGTCACTTAATTTAAGATAAGTAATTGCTTCTAATGACTATTTTGTTTCAGTGTCATGTATATATTTGAGTTTTTCTCTTTTGCATAATATTATTTGAACAAATGTAGATAGTTTATATGGGGCTTCCCAGGTGGCACTAGTGGTAAAGAACCCGCCTGCCAATGCAGGAGACGTAAGAGACACAGATTCAATCCCTGGGTCAGGAAGATCCCCTGGAGAAGGGCATGGCAACCCACTTCAGTATTCTTGCCTGGAGAATCCCATGGACAGAGGGGCCTGGTGGGCTACAATCCATGGAGTCGCAAAGAATCGGACATGACTGAGCGACTAAGCACACACACACATACAGAGCTCACATGCTGCCTTTTTCAATTCAACTTTGCATGGCCTCAAAGTCGGCTATGGAGTATGTCTCATGTGGAAATAAATAGAGGTTTAACATCTCTGCCAAGCTATAGAATCATATTACCACACCAAGCAGATGTGAACTGCCTACTTCTTTATCCATTGTGACCTGTTAACCAAACATACTGTGCTGACCATGTTACACTTCCCAAAGTGCCAGATGATGGAAGGTTAACAAGCAGCGAAGACTTGCTTCTACTCAGACAAACTCTAGCCTGAGATCAAAGATTTAAGCAATCACCATTTTGTCTTTCTCCAGGTTCGAGATGATTTTTTTTTCCTTTCACACTGCCTTCCAGAAGGATAGCACCTTCCCTCCCCTTCTGGACTTCCCTTGTGGCTCAATGGTAAAGAATCCACCTGCCAATGCGGGAGACGAGGGTTCTGTCCCTGGGTTGGGAAGATCCCCTAGAGAAGGGAATGGCTACCCACTCCAGTATTCTTGCCTGGAGAATTCCATGAACAGAGAAGCTTGGCGGGCTACAGTCCATGGGGTCACAGAGAGGTGACACAACTGAACAAATAACACTTTTTTCCCTCTTCTCAGCCCATCTGAATTTAGGCTGAATTCCCTAGGTCAGGAGGCCAGAATCTAGGCTGATATCTGGACCCAACCAGAATCACTGTGGCTCCCAAGTAGAAGGATGTACAAGGAAGTCTTCTCCTCTGGAATAAGCTGTCTGTTCAGCTCCTAGACACCAGTTGCCCAATTCCAAATACTCCCCGTGCTCTTTAATAATTCTGTCACAACTGCAAGGCATTTGGCTGAAGTCAGGAGTCTTGGGTCTTGGGTGGGGAGCCTGGGTGGAGAAGTGGGATTTCAGACAAGTCATCCTTTAAGGCCGGATCTGCCTCAACTGGCGAGCCAAGTTCTTTGTGGGTTCAAAATGACATGAGGCTTCCTACTAAACCACCTATTTCTCAACTTTCCACCACCTTGTTCTTCTTTTGCTGCTGCAGCAACAGGAAACTGAAACACCTTGCTCTGGGCTACAAGCCCTGCCTGACTCTGCCCAGTAGGTCCTGTAATGGGCACAGCCTTGTTTGTACATGACAGTCTGCAAGCCTGCCTCCTCCACAGACCTTCCAAAGATGGCTTCACTCATCTTCACCTCATCCTTCAGGTGGCCAGTGCCAGCTGGTCTACCTCCCACATTCAACCATGAGCTTGGGTATCAACCGTTTGACATCTCAGGGTCAATACAATTCTTCACAATCACTGGCCCATCACTTATGGTGAAACTCCAGAGGGCATTCTGGGCTGCCTTCGCCATGGTCCTCTGAGAGGACTCAGAGAAAGTGGACTCATTGGACTTTCAACCAGCAGAGCACAGTTAACAATAGTAAAGCCCCCACCATCACCCCACCCAAAAGAATCCATTAGCAACAAGTCTAACGTGCATTTTCAAGGAGAGTGAAGCACTGGGATATGTTGCCCCTCACCCTCACTCAGACACATACAAATATCCACACAAATACACACACACACACACACACACACACATATACACACCACCACCACCAGTGTGGATAACTGAGGCAGAATGGGGCTGCCCTCTCCTTTTGTGCATTCACCCATTATGTTCCCTAAATATTGAGTGAGGCCTGGGATGCTTCTTGGTGAACCATGACAACCTTTCCCATCTTTTTTGCCCTGGGCCACGTTTGGACAAGCTGCTCACGTTTAAAGGTGCCTCTCAGAACTGCAGTGAGAGCCTCCTCCATGTACAGAGTGTGTTCACACTCCTGAGTTGGGTGAGAGTCAGACACAGCTGACCGACTGAGCACGCACACACTTGGCTTTGGGGAATAGATAAAGAGATCCTCCAGGAAAACTGAGAAGGAAGAGCTTTTGTCTCCAACCTTCCCACGCCTGCACAGAGGGAGCCCACCTCCATATTTAGTGACTAGATCCCCCATCCCATTCTATGCCCCAGTCTCAGTTCTCTGCTGACTGCCAACCATTTTCACTAATACATTAGCTGATAACAAAGCTAGCTGGTAATTAAAGACTTGCTCTGTGAATAAGGGTTTAAGCTGTAATCTTTCCCTGTTCATTTGCATTTCTGTATGAGTAAACCCTACCACAAAGGGAAAGCCCAGTGATCTGGGGTGAGTAATCTTCAGCATTGGGACCCAGTTCATCTGAGTGGCATTTTCTTGGGTGAGGGAGAAACTTGCTTCTCCTGAAATCCAGGGGGTGGGGGGGTGGGGGGTGGATTGGCCAACTCCTTTTCTCCTCCTGGGGTTGAAGCACTTTCGCCTTCACCAAGGGTCCCCTCCTTCCCCCACCTTCACCCTCACAGAGTTGGGTTCCTCTACAGCCCAGGCTCCTGGAGTTAGAGGCACACAATCATCCCAGGGAGGGTGGAAGGCTCCCTGCTGTTTATGCAGTGGTTCAGTGCCTGATGCACACAGAGGGACTCCAAGCCAGCATCCATCTCCTGGGACACAGTGCCCCCACCCCAGCTTCACAGAGCAGAAGAGTTGTGAAGGGGTGGGGCAGCAGCAGAGAAACTAATTTAGCCCTTAGCAGCACATGTTCCCCACCAGCTACCCACCCCACCGAGTCTAGCCACAAACAAAACAACAATAATGGAAATACACACTCTACCTTTCATTACTAAAAATCCAGAAGCCAGAACAAATGTTATTAACATTTGAGGGGTGTCTGCATCCTTTTTTAGTGATGAAAGACTCAGAGGAATGAGCATATACACATACAATCAGAATGGTGTACTCAACTTCAGTTCTGTTCCAGAGATGTACCATGCGTGCAAGCTTGCTCAGTCATTTCAGTTGTATCTGATTCTTTGTGACCCTATGGACTGTAGCCCGCCAGGCTCCTCTGTCCATGGGGACTCTCCAGGCAAGAATACTGGAGTGGGTTCCATGCTCTCCTCCAGGGGATCTTCCTGACCGAGTCTCTTACATCTTCTGGGTTAGCAGGCAGGTTCTTTACCACTAGCGCCACCTAGGAAACCCCAAGATGTACCATAGTAAAGTAAAGTCGCTCAGTCGTGTCTGACTGTTTGCAGCCCCATGGACTGTAGCCTACCAGGCTCCTCTGTCCATGGGATTTTCCAGGCAAGATAGACCAAGTCAAAATCCCTGGTGTAGAGACTCTGGTGACAGCTCCCAACCCCCTTCTCCATAACTAACATCACCACCCCTTCTGCTAAGTGAGGACAACGGTAAATGTCCCAAAGATGCAGCATGGAAACTCAGCTTGCTGGCTGGGTTCTGGTGAGAGATGCCCATTCATTTTCCGGCCCTCCTGTTTCACCAGACCCTTGGAAACCCGGAGTAATGACGGGGAGATTATTTTAGATAAGTCACTGATTATCGAAGCATTCACCCCACAGGGAAACAATTGAATACCTTATTCTTCACATTGTGTTTTATTAATGTATTAGCCTATCTGGACTTTCCTTTATTTTTTAGTATCTATTTATTTATTTCACCGTGTTGAGTCTCAGTTGGAGTCCCAGGGCTTCTCGCTAGCTGTGGCTCAGGGGCTCTAGAGAGGATGGGCTCAGTCGTTGTGGTGCGTGGGCTTAGTTGCCCTGCGGCAGGTGTTATCTGCTGGACCAGGGATCAAATCCATGTCTCCTGCATTGGAAGGCAAATTCTTAACCACTGGGCCACCAGGGAAGTCCTTTCTTTATTATTGAATAAAGTTAAGAGGTTGGAAATGGAGAGAGAAGGAAAGCTTCCTAAACCTCTTTAGAAGAAATTACAAGTGCGGAGGCCAGGGGGCTTATTAGTGTTACTTAACGTAACATCCACCTAAAGTCACACCACAGCATAGAATTACTCTCTCTCTCTCCCTGTCTCTCTCTCTCTCATACACACACACACACACACACACACACTTCTACATAGCTATCTCCCTAACTTCCTAAAAGTCACATCTAAGACATTTTGCTGGAAATTAAAATTTAGAGAGTACTCTGAGTTTTCTTTATGTCTCCCTGTTCTCAAATCAACCATGTCATATATCACGCATATCACTCATATTACAACTATAACATCTTGGACTTTCTAGAATCCTTAAATCCTGGAACTCAGGACTCAGGATTGTGGGGCTGGAAAGGCTCAGGAATCTCCTGGGAAGAACACGGGGAGGAGAGCAGACTGGTGGCAAGCACAGAGGGCTGCTGATAGATGGGTAGCGGGGGCAACACAGGTTCGTTTCTCTTCCTTTGGGTTTTCCAACCCTCCCTCCACCCCCACAGGAGCCTCATTCCACAAACAGAAAGCGCAATCAGGAGAGACCTGAGGTATCAACTATTTTATTACTCTGCAGGGATGAGTCCAGGGGCCTAGCCCCAGGCCCAATAGCTCTGCTATTCTTTGTGAATTTCTTCATGGGCTACCAGGCCCACCTTTATCACCAGCACGAGGAACTCCTCGAAGTTAATTCCACCATCCTGATTGATGTCCAACTCTTTGAACCAAGTGTCCGCATCCTTTTTCTGTGAAGATTGGAGAGAGAGAAGTCAGAGGGTAAAGATCTCAGGGAAGCTGAGGTATGGCTGTCTGTTCGGAGCCACGCAGGTGATCAGTGACCCAGGGCTTCATCAAAGCCAGGCCGAGAACCCCAACCACACCCAGTCCCTCCTCACCTTCATAAATTTAGGACACTCTGTCTCTAACAGTTTCTTCAAGTCATCCCTATAGACGGCGTGGTAATTCCCTTTTTTCAGGGAGTACTTGTGGTAGACGTCAATCAGGGAGTTAATGGCACACTCCAGATCCGTCAGCATGGTGTCCAAGGATTTGCCCCACCTGGAAGACGGAGCACCCGGGCAAGCCCGAAGTGGGCAAGGTGCCTGTGGGGACACTCAGGAAGCTCCTACCCCAGGGGATGGCTTTGCCTTGGATGACACCATCCAAGTAGCTAAAGCCAGCAGAGGGCTATGGCTACAAGGGGAAGGGGTGGGATGATGTAGATGAGGGTGTGGGAGGCGGCAGGGTACCCAAGCACACACAGTGCCTGCCAGCTCTCCCCATGGCCTCATCCTCTGCCCAGGAAGGGCCCAAACGTGCCCTCACTCAAAAGTCCTAGAGCCCTCGGCCCCTTCTTCAACCCCAGGCTCATGTTCCTCTGGACCCTGTCCAGATACCAGCGAGCTTTCTCTCCCCTCCTCTGAGAAGGCTGCTGCACTCCTCAGCCCACCCCAGGGGAAGCCCTCAGTGACGGACAGACCACAGTTCCACTTACCAGGTCTCCCCAAAACAGAGTTGCCAAAAGACATGCAGGACTCAGTGTCGGCTCCCTTTTATAGCAGCCAGGATTGGCCAGCTGCCCAGGGCCTCGGGCCACTCAGAGGCAGCTACTCCCTTCCAGTGTTGCTACAGCCTCAAGTTTCCCAACAAGGAGAATGGGGCAATCACCGTGCAGAATGAAAAGTCCTGAGGGGGAGCACAGGAAAGGTAGAAGGAGGAAGGCAAGTGCCAGGCAGTGATGCCCAGGAGGAGAAACCAGGAAGAGGGCATGGTAAAGATTCTGCCTGTGGGCTGCTAGCGTCCCCTGGCACGGCCAACCATGGAAGCTCACTCCTAAGTCCCTCCCACTGTTGCTGTGGTTATTTGCAAGGCTTCTCTGTGCATCTCGGAAATAGAACTGAAGTTGGATGCCTCATTTTAAGTGCATGCACATAAGCGCATTCCTCCACAGCATTCATCACATTGTCAAAGGGTCCAAAGGCCTTCAACAGGTTAAGAACACTTGTCCTAGTTGCTGGGTTTTTAGTAACGGAAGGTGGAGTATTTCCATTATTGTTGTTATGTGTGTGGCTGGACTCAGTGGGGATGTGGGCTGCTAAGGGTTAAGTCCGTTTCTCTGCTGCTGTCCCCACACCTTCACAACACCTCTGTTCTGTGAGGCTGGGGTGGGGCGGCACTGTGTCCCAGGAGATGGACTCTGGCTTGGGGTCCCCCTACGAGCATGAGGCACTGAGCCGCCGCATAAACAGCAGGGACCCTTCCATCCTCTCTGGAGTGATTACGTGCCTGTGACCCCAGGAGTCTGGGCTATAGAGGAAAACAACTCTGTGGGGGTGGGGAAGGAGGGCACTTTTGGAGAAGGCAGAAATGCTTCAACCCTAGGAGGTGGGCGATTCCCCCAGGATTTCAGGAGGAGTGAGTACTTCCCCCCAACCTGGGTTCCAGTGCTGAAGATTTGTGATCATTTCTCTTCTACAGAGTACTTGACATTCATGTAACCTATTCAGACCCTCAGAACATGCCTATCAGAAAGTCGGGGCACAGAGCCCCCTCAATCTATACACACGGAAGCCGAGACCTAGAAAGGTGAAGCGGTTCACACAGTTTCGCAGTGCAGATGTGTCAGAGCGCAGACAGGATCCCAGGCTCCAGGGCATGATCTGACAAGAACATGACTCTGCTGAGAAAGCCCCTCCCATCTCTCCATCCTTCATACATTGAACCAATATTTTCCTTATGCTTCTCCAAGACCTAAGCCATCATCGCCTCCTAGAGGAAGCAGATGGGATTAGCCTCTCTCTACTTCATGTTCCTGCAGCCCTTTGGGCTTTATTCTGTCATTAACTTTGTAGCTGGGTGACCTTGGGCTAATTACTTACCCTCTCTGTGCTTTAGTTAGCTCAATTATTAAATAGAGATCACAATAAAGTCTACCTCCAACCTATAGGAGAGAATATTTGCAAATCGTATATATGAGAAAGGGTTAATATCCAGAATACAGAAAGAACTCCTACAACTCAACTCCAAAAGAAAACAAATAACCCAATGAAAACTGAGGTGGGAGGGAGGTTCAGGATGGAGGGGATATATGTATATATGTATACATCTACTGCCAACAAAAACAGAAAATAACAAGTCTCGAAAGGGACGTGGGCACTGCTGGTAGGAATGTAAAGTAGTGAAGCCCCTGAGGGAAAATAATAGAGTGGTTCTTCAAAAAATTAAAAACCAAATTACCGTTTGATGCAGCAATTCCACTTCTGGGTATATACCCAAAATAATTGAAAGCAGAGTCTCAAAAAGATATTTGTACCCTCATGTTCACAGAAGCGTTATTCACAACAGCCAAAATGTGGAAGCAACCCGAGTGTCCATCCACAGATGAATGGATAAATAAATGTGGTGTGTACATACAATGGAGTATTATTCAGCCTTTAAAAAGGAAGAAAAATCTTGACACATGATACAACATGGGTGAACCATGAGGATAGACAGTGAAGTAAGACATTCAAAAAGACCAGTATCTCCATTTATATGAGGTACCTGGAGTAGCTGAACTCATAGAAACAGAAGTAGAGTGGTGGTTTCCAAGGTCTAGGAGGAGGGGGCTGTGGGGGTAATTATTGGGTACAGAGTTTCAGTTCCAAGATGATGAGCGTTTTGGAGACCAGATGCACAACAAAGGGAATACATTTAACACGACTGAACTGGACACTTAAAGACTGGTTAGGATGGTAAATTTTATGTTAGAGATACATATATATATATGACTTCCCTGGTGGTTCAGATGGTTAAGCGTCTGTCTACAATGCAGGAGACCCAGGTTCAATCCCTGGGTCAGGAAGATCCCCTAGAAAAGGAAATGGCACCCCACTCCAGTACTCTTGCCTGGAAAATCCTATGGACGGAGGAGCCTGGTAGGCTACAGTCCATGGGGTCGCAAAGAGTCAGACACAACTGAGTGACTTCACTTTCACTTTCATATTTATATAGCTCAGTCGTGTCTGACTCTTTGTGACCCCATGGATTGTAGCCCAGCAGGCTCCTCTGTCCATGGAATTTTTCAGGCAGGAATACTAGAGTGGGTTGCCATTTCCTACTCCAAGTTATATAAATATATAAATATATATAACCACAATTTAAATATTTTAAAATCCTAAATGCTTCCACTCCCCCAAAATAAAATCTGCCTGATAGTGTCGTTGTGAGCATTAAAAATAGATGCAAAATATTTATGACTTGTGGGCTTTTATTAATAGATATTATATTTTAATTAAAAGTTTCTACACAAAAAAACACGTGAGGCTTTTAAAGCAGCACATAGTAAGCCAGCACTGTGTGAGCGTACACCATGATCACTGCCCTGTCGATAAGTCCGACTCCCCAGCTGGGCTGTGAACCCTTGAGGACCCAGACTGGGTCACCTGTGTCTGCCTCCCTAGGACCCAGCTCAGTGTCAGCTATACACTGTAACAGCAACGACAATCAACAAGAACAAACAATAGCAAAATAATGATTGGTATTTATTGGGCTCTTACCATGTGCCAGGAACCACTGTCATTGTTTAAGAGCTTTATTTACATCAATCCATTTAACCCTCATATAATCCAATGAAGTATGTTCTATCATAATTTCCACTTTACAGATGAGGGAACTGAGGCCCATAGAGACACAACGTTCAGAGCCTCAAATGACCTGGGTGATATGACCTACTGTGACATCATCCATTTCCTGCACTTGACTGGAATACCTCTCTGCCAATAAAGTGCTTCTCATCCTTCCTGACCCAGTCCAGGCACCATCTGCTCTGGTCCATTGCTGACTCTCTGTCCCCCACCTCTATCAACGCTGAGTGAATCCTCACCTCCATGCTACCAAGCTCTTCTGCATCACGCATTTGCTCTGCTATATTGGAGTTCATCTGTTTATTGCCTGTCTTTTCTTTGAGACTAAGGGCCCCTTTAGAGCAGAAACCCCATCATATCCTGGGGTCTGGTACATACTAGGTACTCAATTAATACTTACTGAGGGAATAAATGAATGAAGAATTGAACACTTGATCGAGCCCTTATCCCAGGCAGAAATTCCCTTTATCATACCCAGCCACTTTAAATTATAGTGTTTTGGGAAAAAAGGAGGATATAGACCCACCCACCAAATACAGTCTGCCTTCCTTGATAGTCAACCTCCTGATAGGAAAATAGGGCTGTTTATGACGTCAAATACGACAAGTTTTCAACCAATGATCAAGCACTCGGCACCTACCTTCGGTTGTCCAGGCCCACTTCTCAATGACCTGCACAATCACATCTTAGCCCAAATAGCACATCATATTTTCAGAGTGTTTTTGCATCCACTAACTCATCTGATAGCACTGTGAAGTGGACATCACAGATATAACTCTCCCTGGGTGACAGATGAGGAAACTGAGGCCTGAGGTCCTACGGGCTTTGTTTTGGTGCTTACATGCCAAAAGCACACTTTAGAACAAGCTGGCTTCTTCTGAGATTCTTCTTCGGGTTTGTTCACTAGCCCAGGATGGCATTCACGCTGACCTCTCTCAAGGAGGGTGATGGCGAGATTGACGGAGATGATGTTTTTCCAGGCCTGGACCCCTCAGGAGATGCCTGCCTTGAAGCCACTCCTGAGAACATCCGGGTGGAAACAGCTTCCTTTATCCAGAAAGGACAGAAAACAGGCCCCAGGTCCAGTGAGGGAATCATAAACCGTGATCCCCTCCAGCATCGGGTGCTTGTCAGTGGAGCCTGCTGGTCAGCAAGGCCATGAAACATCGCCCCAGAAAAGCTCTCCCTGGACAGGCAGCCTTGGGGGCTTCTGGGAGAGCAGGAGCCAGGCTGAGCTGACCCAGAAGGAGATAGTGTCAGGAATTGGGCAAGCACAAGGGGAAAAAGGTAGCGCCTGTAATCAGACTGGCGGACATGGGGCAACCTGGGGGAATGGAACTTAGTCCTGTTTACAGGAAAGAGCTCAGTCTTGGCTGTGTGTCTCAACACCAGGCCCAAGCCCGTGGCTAAGGAAATGAGGACAGAGCATGCAGGGCCGGTGGAGAAACCCCCAGGAAGGGACAGGAGGGCTGGGCTGAGCCACCGCTTTGTAATCAAATGCCTGTGCAACCCAGTACATTTCAGGTGAGACAGGCAGGGAGGATCCCCCTGGGCCTGGGGCAAGGGTGGCCTGCGTCACCCTGCCAACTGTCTCCCAGTCTCTGGATGTGACTAAGGGCCTGCACGAGGCAACGTAGACCCCGGTCATGGGATTCCAGCCCATAGGCCCCACTCCTGCACAGCCCCAGCTCCACTCTGTGTGCTGACGCTGGGCTATGTCACAGAGATGACAGGACGGGGTCCCTGTCTTGGAGGAGGATACAGACAGCTACACATAACCTCAGTGCAGCAGGATAAGCACTTCCACAGGGGAGGTCCAGAGGGAAAGTGGGGCCAGTGGCACTGACCCCTAGATGATGATAATTGAAGATCAGCCAGTATGTGAACGTGGCGTCCACGGAGGGCCTGCTTCTGAGCGCCACTGATCAGGAACAAAGGCCTCCAGTTTGGCCTGCAGGGTGCTGCTCCCCATGTTTGGTTCACAGGTCCAGTTGGCAGAGGGAACCAAACCAAGTCCTTTAAATAACTTGATTGGGGTATCCAATCACCTGCATAGGGGTGCAGAAAATTACCCATCACTCCTTCAAATAACTCATTGTTTCTATCACAGTGCACTCAGGACATGGGTTCTCAGACCATCCTCAGAGAAGAAACCCACCAAGATGGACCCAGCAGGACCTAAAGGCAGACGAGACCCTCCCCCAAGAGACTGTGCATCAGCTTCCTGGGCTTCCAGGGAGAGACAAAAACAAACAACACAGAGAGAGGGCAGGGGCAGGTCTGAGCTGGGAGGGATGAGGGAGTCACAAATAGCCCAGAGTCAGAACAACACCCATATCCATCATCATTTATTTATTAACAAAACAAAACCAAACCCTCCTCTCCCCAGGAAGCTTTCCCTGATTGATAGTCACCCACATTCCACTCATCAGTCTTCCAACTTTAAGTTTGACCCATCTCTGACTCAATGTCTGGAAAACCCACCTCACAATCTTCCCTCACCGACTGGCCATGGACCTGCCACCCATGCCAATTACCAGCATCATCTTCCCCACCCTGTCCTGGGCCCTTCCCAGTCCCGGCCGCTCCGCCTTTGTTGGGGCTCTCTTTTGAAGCTGGGAGAACTTCTTCCCTCGTGGCTCCTGTCCAATCAGGTATGTGTAGTGAATGAGTGACCAGAACATCAGTGGTGAGGCCTGGCTTCCTTGTCAGAGAGCTGACTCCCCGAGAGAAGAGACTCCACCCTCTCGGACAAAAAGCTGGGGATAAGGGCTGTCTCCCTGCTCAGACAGGGGCTCCTGGGGCAGGGGCTATCTCCCCACTCAGACAGGGGTGCCTGGGGGCAGGGGCTATCTCCCCACTCAGACAGGGGCTCCTGGGGCAGGGGCTGTCTCCCCATTCAGACAGGGGTTCCTGGGGGCAGGGGCTGTCTCCTCACTCAGACAGGGGCTCCTGGGGCAGGGCTGACTCCTCCCTCAGACAGGGGCTCCTGGGGCACAGACTACCCAAAATGACTGATCCTCAGAGTAGGACCAAATCTTTCTTTCTGGGCCCAGAGCAGATCCACGGAACCAGGAACTGAGCAACATCCAGAAGTCTTTACAAAGTTGCTTTATTCTCTTCCCTCACAGTGTTCACTGCACACACACACACACACACAGCTCTGTCTTCAGCTGCCCACAGCTAGGTCACACCTGCTCCCTAGACAGGCCCCTGCACTCCCCCTAATAGAGGCTGTGCTGGGTGCAGTAATGGGCACACAGCTGCCGGTGGTACTGCAAGTGGTAGTCCTTCACCAGCTTGCCCAAGATGTAGAGAAACTCCTCAAAGCAGATCTGGTTGTCCTGGTTCTTGTCTGCTGCCCGGAACAACTGTGTGATGTAGTACGGCTCCTTCCGGCCCTGAGGAGTGAGCAGAGGGTCAACCATGCACCCCAGCACCACCCTGCAGTGAAGGCCAGGCGCTCCTCGGCCTGCTGGTGGGAGGACAGGGGCAGTCGGTGGGAGAGTGTGGCCTGGCCCTGTCTGGAGGGGGGTTGCAGGAGACAACTCCTCATTCAGTCAGTGCCCAGGACCCTCTGTGCTGCAGAATGTTCAGGCAGCAGTGTCGGGGGCACCTCAGCTAACTGGACCTGGGGCTGCATGGGAGACAGAGAGTACAGGCAGGGCTCCATGTGCTGGTTGACTGGGCACGCCCAACACAATTCACCTTTGCCCATCATCAGGGGCTCTGGGCTAAGTCGGTTCAGTCATATCTGACTCTGTGCAACCCCATGGACGATAACCCGCCAGGCTCCTCTGTCCATGGGGATTCTCCAGGCAAGAATACTGGAGTGGGTTGCCATGCCCTCCTCCAGGGGATCTTCCCAACCCAGGGATTGAACCCGGGTCTCTTGCATGGGCAGGCCGGGTCTTTACCACTAGCGCCACTTGCCTATCTCTCCACTAGCTAAAGTGCCAGCTCCCCTGCAGGGACAGCCCAGCCCAGGGGCGTCAGGGTAGAAGGCTATGCCTTCCTCCTCCACAGTGGGAGCCTCCAGGGCAGAGCCCCCTGCCCCTCATGTCTGCATCTCCAGAGCTACTGCTGGGCCAGCACCAGGTGGGGTCAGATATCTCCATGCAGTATCATCTGCCTGGGAACTATTTAGGACTCTGTGCCCGTGTCACCTCCAGAAAGCACAAAAGACGGGAAAGGCCAGAGCTAGGGGCCCTGGAGTTGCTGGGACGTCCCAAGTAGGCAACGCTCAGGGCTGGCATAGGGAGGAAAGGGGCATTTGAGGTGGAAGGGACAGCAGGGAGGAGTCCAGCTCAGAGGGTAGGTGCAGGCAGGAGGCTCACTGAGCAGTGGGGGTGAAGCAGGTGTCAGCAGGATTTCGCTGGTGGGCACAGGAAAGCTGGGGTGAACCTCTCAGAAAGCCTCCAGGAAGGAGGTCGCTGCAATTGTCAGCAGCCGTGGGCCTGGGAGCAGTCCTCATCCCTGTGGAAATTCTCCCCTTCCATCTCCCCCATGGCCCCACCATCTACTTATTGTCTTATCTCCTCTGCAAATTTGGTTGACCTGAGAAACGGGAGGCCTCCGGCCTGGGGCAGGCACGTCCGGCTTCCCTCCTCTCAGACCACGGCCCAGGCTGCTACGTTTGCCCAGTGAGTCCTCCAGTGCAGGTTCTGGGGTCCTTGCACAGCCGCATGACATTGGCAACTGGCCTTGGAAAGAAAAGGTTTTCCCAGAAAGAGGGACTAGCCAGTCACCCTGGTCCCACTGCCCTGTGACTCTCGAGGCTGCACTCCAATAAACAGAGGGTGAGGCTCTCTCCTCCGACGTGTCCCAGAGGCCGGCAGGGGACATGAGATGTGACCAGGGGAGGTGACTCTCCTGGAATGGAGGGCCTTGAGTTGGGCACCACCTGAAGTACTCTGGACGTGACAGTCCAGAGACCCCGGGGCTGGGCGCCAAGGGCCAGGAGACAGACACTTCCGCCAGCTTTGCAGTCCCCAAGGAGCTGGGTAGTCACAGGGCTGGGGCTGATGACAGAGGAGAGGCACAAGCCTGAGGAGGTGGCTGAGCCCAGCCTGAATTCCAGGGCTGGGCCCCCAGGCTGCTCGGAGGGACTCTGTTGGCCTCTCAGATGGGAGAGGAAATGACATTCCCAGCCCCGCAGGTTAGCGGCAGTCACCACAGCCCAAACTGTCCTCCATTGGGACCAGGAGGTGGATGAGAGAGGCTTGGATAGACCCCAGGAGAAGGGCCTAGGGTTCAAAGGTCAGGTGTGGGGCAAGGTCGCTGACCGAACTAGCTTGTGGGCAGAGGAAGGATTTAGGTCCTTTTCTTTCCAGAAGCAGGTCAGGCAGAAGAACAAACAGGTTTGGGGTTAGGACTGAGTTTCAGGGATTAGCTGTGTTTGGTCTGGAGTGGGGCCAGGCAGAGAGTTTCAGGAGAGGGAAGGACAGAAAATAAACCCAGGCTGGGCCACGCTTCTCCCACAAAACATCCTGCCCTCCGCCCTCCCGCACACCCCCTCCCCTAGCTGGAAGTGCTCCTAAGAGATGGCTTCCCGCACCTTCACCCACCCCAATCGCTTCCAGCCCCACAAGCAACCCCATACTTTATGTATCCGCACCCAGCCCCACGCACCAAGGTCTCCATGAAGCGGGGCACATTGTCCATGAGCAGAGCCTTCAGCTCCTCCAGCGACAGCGTCTCTGCATCCCCTTCCCGGGCAGCGTACTCGTGGTAGCAGTGGATGATTTGGAAGAGGGATTCCTCCACTCGTGTGTCCGTCATGGTGGCTGGGCCTGGGCCCAGGATGGGGGCAACTCAGGAGATGCAGGGGGAAGCAACTGGGGACAGTGGAGAATCTGGGGGCAGGGAGCACAGCAGAGCAGGCCAGGCAGAGGCCAGGCCACAACAGGTGGGTGCTTCCTCCAGGAATCTTCTGCCCACCTGTGTAAGGGCCCCTCTCTGCCCTCCCCACCTGACCTCTTGCAAACTTGGCTCAGCCTCCCTGCCCTGCAGGAAACTGCCACAAGCTCAGGACAGGGCTCTGTCCCTTCCCCGAGCCAGCAGCCTTCCAGGAGACAGGATCTGTGTCCTGTGTCCCACCCCCAACCATGCCCTCAGCTTAGGAGCCCTCAAAATCGAGAAATCAAGGAGCCCTCAAAATCAAGAATGAGAAGAAATTAGACTCTTGGAAGCAAGATGACATATCCCAATGGAAATATTTTTAAACCCCTTGAGAAGGCAAGATACCCACTACCATAAACTATTTTGTAACACAAACAAAATATCGAGATAACTGTCCTACCCAGAACCCCAGACGTACTCAAATATTGTTTTCCTTTTGGGGCTTAATACAGACGGCACAGGGACCCTCATCTTGCTCCCACTCCTGCCCTGACTGGCCCTCTCTGAAGGGGTCTGTGTGCCATCTGCATGCCCCCGGGGCCCCCAGAGTCTCTGTGTGTGGGGCTGTTCAGTGCCCAGTGTCAGGGGCAGGCAGGGGTGCCGCGGCCTCTCCCAGTCACCCCAATCCCCATCCAGGTGCTCTACATGGGTGAAGGCAGGTGCCCTCAACCCCCTGCTCCCCACTTCCTTTAGAGATGAGAGCCCTGTTTTCAGGAGGCAGGGCTGTCCAATAGTATCAGCTGTCCTCCCTGGATTCTGGGCAGGTAAGATTCAGGACAACTGGTTCCAACTCTTAACAGAGTCAGCCAGGCCCTGGGCAAAGCAGTTTATGCACAGTATCCCATGCAATCCTCACAATGACCTTATAAAGTAGGCATCACGCCCCCACCCTATCTTCCTGAGGAGGAAACGAAATCCAAAAGGCCTAAGTAAATTTCCCCAAATCACACAACTGACCATTTGGAGCTGGAATCAGTCAGTGTCTTTGGGGTTATAAGACATGTTTTTCATTTGGAAGTCCTTAACCCTTTTGAGGCCCCAGTATGCTACTGGGACATCCATCTACAAGGCACACATCCTCCAAAATGGGTAAGCAACTCCTTTCAGCTATCCTGGACCTGTGTAGGATATCCTGGACCCACACAACCCAGCCCACCCCCACAGCTCTCTCGGACCAGGCGCTGACCTGTTGCTGCTGGGGTGAGGCTGCTGCTGATCCACAGTCTTGATCTGTTTTATCCTAGAGACTCCTCGGTGCTCAGGCAAGAGGCAGTTTGAGAGCAGGGGCTCCTCTGCCAAGTCCCACATCCTGCCCATCCTCAATGCCTCCAATTATGGTAGCCAGTGCTGTGACTCTTAACTGGTTCCTCAGCAGCACGACTGAGCCTTAATTGCATTCCTGAGATGACATCACAGGACACTGCTTTCTATGATTAACTCAGTTTCAGGGACCCACCTGCCCTCAGAGCCTGATCTAAAGCATCTCAGAACCACAGAAGATCATGTTATCCATCTCCCCACCTCAGAGCTCATCATCACAGCTCCAGGGCTCATTCGGGGTCAGACACACAACTTAAATACAACTTTGGGGATGTCCTCCCACAGTTAGCAAACCCCCAAACTCCAGAGTCACGAAGCACATTCATTCATCCAACAAATATTTCTCAATCAGTAGGCCCTCTCTAGGCAATAAAGAGTAAGACATGAGGCCAAGTCACAGGGTGGGGACACTTGGAGGGGACAGAGTCACACACAGTCAGAGAGCACTGTGAACACTCCTAGTTTAGGGGCATAAACAGGGTACTCTGGGCACCCAAGGAGTACCTCTGCCTTCCTGGAAAGCTGAGGAAGGTTTCCTCGGGAGATGCTATTTGCTGTGGCACTTGAAAATATGGTTGCAAGGAGATGCATGGAGAACCAGGCACTCCAGACGGAGGAAAAGGCTTTGCCCAGGGGCAAAGGCTCAGGTGCATCAGAGAGAGTGGCTTGCTTGGGGGGGTGAAGTCCACAGGGTATCCGATGAGCAGTTAGAAGAAACAAGACTGGAGAGGCAGGATGGAGACCAAATGTGAAAGGCCCTGTGTGCCAGGCTAGAGCTGCAACTTTATCCTGCACAAAGAAAGTAGCTGACGGGGGATTTTTAAATGGGTTGGGTGATGGGTGAGAGGTGACAGAAGTAGTAAGGACACCTTTATGACCAACCTAGATAGCATATTAAAAAGCAGAGACATTACTTTGCCAACAAAGGTCCATCTAGTCAAGGCTATGGTTTTTCCTGTGGTCATGTATGGATGTGAGAGTTGGACTGTGAAGAAAGCTGACCTCCAAAGAATTGATGTTTTTGAACTGTGGTGTTGGAGAAGACTCTTGAGAGTCCCTTGGACTGCAAGGAGATCCAACCAGTCCATCCTAAAGGAGATCAGCCCTGGGTGTTCTTTGGAAGGAATGATGCTAAAGCTGAAACTCCAGTACTTTGGCCACCTCATGCGAAGAGTTGACTCATTGGAAAAGACTCTGATGCTGGGAGGGATTGGGGGCAGGAGGAGAAGGGGACAACAAAGGATGAGATGGCTGGATGGCATCACTGACTCGATGGAGGTGAGTTTGAGTGAACTCCAGGAGTTGGTGATGGACAGGGAGGCCTGGCCTGCTGTGATTCATGGGGTTGCAAAGAGTCAGACATGATTGAGTGACTGAACTGAACTGAACTGAACCCACTGCAAAGAGGGAGTGATCTACTCTAAAGGAGTCCTGACGTGTAAGCTTGGCCTCCATTCAGGTGCCATCTGGCTGACAGGTTCTTGAGTGATGGGTGAACTGCCTCACCTCCCCCCAACCCCGACCCTAAGCCTTCTCTCAGCCAACCCCTTCCATTTCTGTCTCACCCATGCATCTTCCATGGGAGGAGTCACACAGGCTGATGAGTAAATCTTCCAGAAGGGAGCGCCAAAGGACAGTTAATTAACCAGAGATTGTGTCTTGGCATGCCTGAAGATTTGAGAGAAAAATAGGTATATAGTTAAAGCAAAATGTTTTCCAGTTTACAGGGTGAGCCTTCATCTGACCAACTTAATGATTTCCTGAGCAAACAAGTGGTTCATCAACACACGTTTATATTTTGAAAATAAAAGCAGGGCTCAAATTTCTAAACAGTAAAACAATTTGGCAATGCCAAGCTGAAGTCACAGAGATATGTTTGATTCAGCCATCATTCTCCTGGGAATTTATTTTACAAAAGTAATCAGACAGACATTTAAAAGCAATAAATAAGAAAATATTCACAACTCTGATATCTATAGACAAGGGACAAAATAGAAGTGAAAACCTTGAAAACAACTACTTATCAAATTTCAGATGGAGATACATCCTTGGACAATCCCCACATGATAATTTGTTACTCAAAAGGAACTCCAATTTTGGCCCATGGCATGAAGTGGGTAGAAGGTCATTTGCAGCCCTCTTCACCCTGCCTTTGTTCAACTTGGGAAAAAATGGCTCTCTATACCATCGGACTACACAATGATGACCTCCTCCCACAGCTCTGGGGTAACTATTTTGTCTTATTACTATGCTGTGGGCATCCTCTCACACTACTAATCAATGCGAGCCCAATTTTTAATAACTGTGGAGTGATCATTTGTTTCATGCATCAAAATTTATTGTATTAATCTATTATTGGCAGACATTTAAAATACTCCAAGTCTGTCCACTTTAATCAACTCTTCCTTAATGTTGATATTTCTTCAGAATTTTGGCATCTGTGCTAGGTTCTGGGAAGAAGGGGAACAGAAGTGAATTGATATTCCCTTCTCCTGCCAGAGCCAACACTCTGTATCCACCCAAAGCCCACCACCAGAGCCACCACTCACATCTCATTACAACAAGCAAGTCCCTAAACACTAGCTGCACAGCCAACCCACACATACACACACCTGAACACAGACATCACTGCTGCAGAGAGAGCTCCCATGTACTAAACCCGAGAGGGCTCCCCATGACTTCCTTCTGTGAGAGAAAAGGCCCACCCCAGCAGCCTTCCTCACCCTAATATAAAAATCAGTAGACTGCTTTACAGTGCTGCATCAGACTGCATGTGTCTAGATATTTACCTTTACCTGTGAGATTGATGCTGGCCTATGTTTTCACATTGCTGTTTAGTGAGTTTTCATTTAGATTGAAGAACTTTCTTCAGCGTTTCTTGTGAGGCAGTTCTACTGACAACAAAGTCCCTTAGTTTAGTTTGTCTGGGAAAAGAAAAAAAAGAAAAGCCTACGATCTAATGACTTCATGGGTGAATTCTACCAAACATTCAGAAAAGAATACCACCAGTACTTCTTAAACTCTTTCAAAAAATAGAAGAAGGGGAAACACTTCCAAACTCAGTTCTTGAGCATCACCCCAATACCAAAATCAGGTAAAGATTTTACAAGAAAATAAAACTACAGGCCAATACCCCCTGATGAATGTAGATGCAAAAATCCTGAGTAAATACTAGCTAACTGAATTTAAAAATACATTTAAAGGATCATGTACCATAACTAAATGGGGTTTATCCCAGGAATGCAAGGATGGTTCGATGTGTGTAAGTCAATCAAGGTGGTATAATACATTAATACAATGAAAGGAAAAAAAAAACATGATTATTTCAATAAATGCAGAAAAAGTGCTTGACAAAGTTTAACTTTCATTTACAATTAAAACTCTCAACAATGTAGGTATAGAAGCATCTTATCTCAACACAATAAATGGCATATATGAGAAGCCCACAAGTAACTCCATAGTTAATGGGGGAAAAACTGAAAGCTTTCCCTCTAAGATCTGGCATAAGGCAAGGAGGCTTACTCTTGTCACTTCTTATCAACATAATAATGGAAGTTCTAGTCAGAGAAATTAGACAAGAAGAGGAAATAAAAGGCATCCAAATAGGAGAAGAAGAAATAAAAGTATCTGTTTGCAGACAGAAAGATGATATACATAGAAAACACTAAAGACTAAACAACTACAAAAATCCTGTTATAAATAATAAACTAATTCAGTAAAGTTACAGGATATGAAATAAACATATGAAATCCACTGTATTTCTATACCCAAACAATAAACTATCCAAGAGGGAAATGAAGAAAATAATCTCATTCACAACAGCAACAAAAAGAATAAAATACTTAGGAAACAACAAGAGGTGAAAAACTTGCACTCTGAAAACTTATAAAAATATTTATTAAGGAAATTTTTAAAAACACAGACAAAAGGAAAGACATCCTTTGCTCATGGATTGGAAGAATTAATATTGTTAAAATGTCCATTCTAACCAGAGTGATCTATAGATTCAATGCAATCCCTATCAAAATCCTAGTGACATTCTTTATAGAAATAGAAAAACAATTCTAAAATTTGTATGGAACTGTAAAAGACCCTGAATAACCAAACCAATCTTGAGCAATAAGAACAAAGCTAAAGACATTTGATGATTTCAAAATTCATTACAACACTACAGTAATCAAAACAGTATGATACTGGCATAAGTATCATCTATAAGACATATAGATGAATGGAACAGAATAGAGTCCAGAAATAAATCCACACCTTAAAATCAACTGATCTTCAACAAGAGTGCCAAGAGCACAAAATGAGGAAAAAATCAGTCTCTTCAATAAACGGTGTTGGGAAAATTGAATATCAACATGCAGAAAAAGGAACCATGATCTCACCATATACAAAAATCAACTAAAAGAAGGATTAAGGACTTAAATGCAAGTCCTGAAACTGTAAAAACTACTAGGAAAAGACATAGGGGGAAAGCTTCTTGATATTGGTCTGGGTAATAATTTTTTAATATGAACCTCAAAATCACAGGCAACAAAAGCTAAAATAGACAAATGTGATTGCATTAAATTAAAAAGCTCTGTACAGCAAAGGAAACAAGCACAGAGTAAAAGGAAACCAGAATAGGAGAAAATATTTTCAAACCGTATATTTGATAAAGGGTTAATATCAAAAATAAATAAGAAACTCATACAACTCAACAGCCAAAAAACTAATGTCCCTAGGGCAAAGAATCTGAATAGATATTTCTCAAAAGAATACATACAAATAGCCAGAAGGTATATGAAGAAGCGCTCAACTTCAATAGTTGAATAAGAAATGCAACTCAAAACCACAATGACATAAAACCTACCTGTCAGAGTGGTTACTATCAGAAAGACAAAGATAACAAATGCGGGTGAAGATGTGGAGAAAAGCAAATCCTCATATACTGTTCTGGGGAATGTATATTGGTACAGACTTCATGGAAAATAATGGAGGTTTCCTCAAAACTCAAAAATAAGATTACCTATGATCCAGCAATCCTACTTCTGGATATATATCCAGAGGAAATGAAACCACGATCTCAAAGAGATATCTGCATTCCTGTGTTTATTTCAGCATTATTCATGTAGCCAAAATACACTAAAACCTAAATGTCCATAGACATGGATTCCTGGGGGTACAATGGTTAAGAATCCACCTGCCAAAGCTGGGGACACGGGTTCGATCCCTGGTCTGGGAAGATTCCACATGCCAATCAGCAACTACGCCCCTGCATCACAATGACTGAAGCCTGTGTGCAGTAGAGCCCACCCACACACTACAACTACTGAAGCCCACACGCCTAATGCCTGTGCTCCCCAACAAGAGAAGCCACCGCAGAGAAGCCAGTGCACCACAGTTAAGAGCAGCCCTTTTGTACCAGAACCAGAGAAAGCCTACAGGCAGCAACCCAGCACAACCAAGAATAAATAAATAACTTAAAAAAAAAAAAAAAAACTCTATAGACAAATGAACGGACAAAGAAAGCATGATATGTGTATACAACGGAACAGTGCCTGGCCATTAAACAAGAAAGAGGTCCTGCCATTTTCAGCAACATGAGTGAGCCCCGAGAAGGTTACGCTAAATGAAACAAACCAGGCACAGAAGGACAGACACTGCATGATCGCACTATATGTGTAATCTAAAAGGGCTGGAGTGCGAAGTCAAATGGGCCTTAAGAGCATCACTGCAAAGAAAGCTAGTGGAGGTGGTGGAATTCCCGTCGAGCTATTTCAAATCCTGAAAGATGATGCTGTGAAAGTGCTGCACTCAATATGCCAGCAAATTTGGAACACTCAGCAGTGGCCACAGGACTGGAAAAGGTCAGTTTTCATTCCAATCTGAAAGAAAGGCAATTTCAAAGAATGCTCAAATTACTGCACAATTGCTTCTCACACGCTAGTAAAATAATGCTTAAAATTCTCCAAGCCAGGCTTCAGGGATACCTGAACCATGAACTTTCAGACATTCAAGCTGGTTTTAGAAAAGTCAGAGGAACCAGAGATCAAATTGCCAACATCCGCTGGATCATCGAAAAAGCAAGAGAGTTCCAGAAAAACATCTATTTCTGCTTTATTGACTATGCCAAAGCCTTTGACTGTGTGGATCACAATAAAGTGTGGAAAATTCTGAAAGAGATGGGAATACCAGACCACCTGACCTGCCTCTTGAGAAACCTGTATGTAGGTCAGGAAGCAACAGTTAGAACTCGACATGGAACAACAGACTGGTTCCAAATAGGAAAAGGAGTACATCAAGGCTGTATATTGTCACCCTGCTTATTTAACTTATATGCAGAGTACATCATGAGAAACGCTGGGCTGGAAGAAGCACAAGCTGGAATCAAGATTGCCAGGAGAAATATCAATCACCTCAGATATGCAGATGACACCACCCTTATGGCAGAAAGTGAAGAGGAACTAAAATGCCTCTTGATGAAAGTGAAAGTGGAGAGTGAAAAAGTTGGCTTAAAGCTCAACATTCAGAAAATGAAGATCATGGCATCCAGTCCCATCACTTCATGGCAAATAGATGGGGAAACAGTGTCAGACTTTATTTTTCTGGGCTCCAAAATCACTGCAGATGGTGACTGCAGCCATGAAATTAAAAGATGTTTACTCACTGGAAGGAAAGTTATGGCCAATCTAGACAGTGTATTGAAAAACAGAGCAGCACTTTGCCAACAAAGGTCCATCTAGTCAAGGCTATGGTTTTTCCAGTGGTCATATATGGATGTGAGAGTTGGACTATAAAGAAAGCTGAGTGCCGAAGAATTGATGCTTTTGAACTGTGATGTTGGAGAAGACTCTTGAGAGTCCCTTGGACTGCAAGGAGATCCAACCAGTCCATCCTAAAGAAAATCAGTCCTAAATATTCATTGGAAGGACTGATGCTGAAGCTGAAACTCCAGTACTTTGGGCACCTGATGCAAAGAGGTGACTAATTTGAAAAGACCCTGATGCTGGGAAAGATTGAGGGCAGGAGGAGAAGGGTACAACAGAGGATGAGATGGTTAAAAGGCATCACCGACTCAATGGACATGGGTTTGGGTGAACTCCGGGAGTTGGTGATGACAGGAAGGCCTGGTGTCCTGCGGTTCATGGGGCCGCAAAGAGTTGGACACAACTGAGCGACTGAACTGAACTGAAGTGAAAAGGGCTGAACTCAAAGAAAAGGAGTAGAAAGGTGGTTACCAGGGATTTAAGGGAGAGGGAAATGAGAAGACAAGGCTGTGGTCCTAGTGTGATTAGATTGACTAGTTTTCTGTGATTATGGTTTCAGTGTGTCTGCCCTTTGATGCCCTCTTGCAACACCTACCATCTTACTTGGGTTTCTCTTACCTTGGATGTAGGATGTCTCTTCACAGCTGCTCCAGCAAAGCGCTGCCGCTGCTCCTTACCTTGGACGAGGGGTATCTCCTTACCTTGGACAAGGGGTATCTCCTCACCACCGCCTCTCCTGACCTTGAACGTGGAATAGCTCCTCTAGGCCCTCCTGTGCCTGCGCAGCCACCACTCCTTGGACGTGGGGTTGCTCCTCCCAGCCGCCACTCCTGGCCTCAGGCTGGGGGTAGCTCCTCTCTGCCGTTCCTGCACCATCGCAGCCTGGCACTCTCAGCCGCTGCCCCTGACTCGGCCACACTATGTGCGCTGTCGCAGCCGCCTGCCTATCTCAATGAAACTAAGCCATGCCTGTGGGGCCACCCAAGACGGGCGGGTCATGGTGGAGAGGTCTGACAGAATGTGGTCCACTGGAGAAGGGAATGGCAAACCATTTCAGTATTCTTGCCTTGAGAACCCCATGAACAGTATGAAAAGGCAAAATGATAGGATACTGAAAGAGGAACTCCCCAGGTCAGTAGGTGCCCAATATGCTACTGGAGATCAGTGGAGAAATAACTCCAGAAAGAATGAAGGGATGGAGCTAAAGCAAAAACAATACCCACTTGTGGATGTGACTGGTGATAGAAGCAAGGTCCGATGCTGTAAAAAGCAATATTGCATAGGAACCTGGAATGTCAGGTCCATGAATCAAGGCAATATGGAAGTGGTCAAACAGGAGATGGCAAGAGTGAACATCGACATTCTAGGAATCAGTGAACTAAAATGGACTGGAATGGGTGAATTTAACTCAGATGACCATTATATCTACTACTGCAGGCAGGAATCCCTCAGAAGAAATGGAGTAGCCATCATGGTCAACAAAAGAGTCCGAAATGCAGTACTTGGATGCAATCTCAAAAATGACAGAATGATCTCTATTCGTTTCCAAGGCAAACCATTCAATAAGACAGTAATCCAAGTTTATGCCCCAAACAGTAACGCTGAAGAAGCTGAAGTTGAACAGCTCTATGAAGACCTACAAGACCTTCTAGAACTAACACCCCAAAAAGATGTCCTTTTCATTATAGGAAACTGGAATGCAAAAGTAGGAAGTCAAGAAACACCTGGAGTAACAGGCAAATTTGGCCTTGGAATACGGAATGAAGCAGGGCAAAGACTAATAGAGTTTTGCCAAGAAAATGCACTGGTCATAGCAAACACCCACTTCCAACAATACAAGAGAAGACTCTACATATAGACATCACCAGATGGTCAACACCAAAATCAGATTGATTATATTCTTTGCAGCCAAAGATGGAGAAGCTCTATACAGTCAACAAAAACAAGACCAGGAGCTGACTGTGGCTCAGATCATGAACTCCTTATTGCCAAATTCAGACTTAAATTGAAGAAAGTAGGGAAAGCCACTAGACAATCAGGTATGACTTAAATCAAATCCCAAATGATTATACAGTGGAAGTGAGAAATAGATTTAAGGGCCTAGATCTGATAGATAGAGTGCCTGATGAACTATGGATGGAGGTTTGTGACATTGTACAGGAGACAGGGATCAAGACCATCCCCATGGAAAAGAAATGCAAAAAAGCAAAATGGCTGTCTGGGGAGGCCTTACAAATAGCTGTGAAAAGAAGAGAAGTGAAAAGCAAAGGAGAAAAGGAAAGATATAAACATCTGAATGCAGAGTTCCAAAGAATAGCAAGAAGAGATAAGAAAGCCTTCTTCAGCGATCAATGCAAAGAAATAGAGGAAAACAAAGAATGGGAAAGACTAGAGATCTCTTCAAGAAAATTAGAGATACCAAAGGAACATTTCATGCAAAGATGGGCTCAGTAAAGGACAGAAATGGTATGGACCTAACAGAAGCAGAAGATATTAAGAAGAGATGGCAAGAATACACAGAAGAACTGTACAAAAAAGATCTTTATGACCAAGATAATCACAATGGTGTGATCACTCACCTAGAGCCAGATCCTGGAATGTGAAGTCAAGTGGGCCTTAGAAAGCATCACTACAAACAAAGCTAGTGGAGGTGATAGAATTCCAGTTGAGCTATTCCAAATCCTGAAAGATGATGCTGTGAAAGTGCAGCACTCAATATGTCAGCAAATTTAGAAAACTCAGCAGTGGCCACAGGACTGGAAAAGGTCAGTTTTCATTCCAATCCCAAAGAAAGGCAATGCCAAAGAATGCTCAAACTACTGCACAATTGCCCTCATCTCACATGCTAGTAAAGTAATGCTCAAAATTCTCCAAGCCAGGCTTCAGCAATATGTGAACTGTGAACTTCCTGATGTTCAAGCTGGTTTTGGAAAAGGCAAAGGACCAGAGATCAAATTGCCAACACCCGCTGGATCATCGAAAAAGCAAGAGAGTTCCAGAAAAACATCTATTTCTGCTTATTGATTATGCCAAAGCCTTTGACTGTGTGGATCACAATAAACTGTGGAAAATTCTGAAAGAGATGGGAATACCAGACCACCTGACCTGCCTCTTGAGAAACCTGTATGCAGGTCAGGAAGCAACAGTTAGAACTCGACATGGAACAACAGACTGGTTCCAAATGGGAAAAGGAGTACGTCAAGGCTGTATATTGTCACCCTGCTTATTTAACTTATATGCAGAGTACATCATGAGAAACGCTGGCCTGGAAGAAGCACAAGCTGTAATCAAGATTGCCGGGAGAAAAATCAGTCACCTCAGATATGCAGATGACACCACCCTTATGGCAGAAAGTGAAGAGGAACTAAAAAGCTCACTTGATGAAAGTGAAAGAGGAGAATGAAAAAGTTGGCTTAAAGCTCAACATTCAGAAAACTAAGATCATGGCATCTGGTCCCATCACTTCATGGCAAATAGATGGGGAAACAGTGGAAACAGTGACTGACTTTATTTTTCTGGGCTCCAAAATCACTGCAGATGGTGACTGCAGCCATGAAATAAAAAGACGCTTACTCCTTGGAAGGAAAGTTATGACCAACCTAGATAGCATATTCAAAAGCAGAGACATTACTTTGCCAACAAAGGTTCGTCTAGTCAAGGCTATGGTTTTTCCAGTGGTCATGTATGGATGTGAGAGTTGGACTGTGAAGAAAGCTGAACACCGAAGAATTGATGCTTTTGAACAGTGGTGTTGGAGAAGACTCTTGAGAGTCCCTTGGACTGCAAGGAGATCCAACCAGTCCGTCCTAAAGGAGATCAGCCCTGGGATTTCTTTGGAAGGAATGATGCTAAAGCTGAAACTCCAGTACTTTGGCCACCTCATGCGAAGAGTTGACTCATTGGAAAAGACTCTGATGCTTGGAGGGATTGGGGGCAAAAGGAGAAGGGGACGACAGAGGATGAGATGGCTGGATGGCATCACTGACTCTATGGACGTGAGTCTGAGTGAACTCTGGGAGTTGGTGATGGACAGGGAGGCCTGGCGTGCTGCGATTCATGGGGTCGCAAAGAGTCAGACACGACTGAGCAACTGAACTGAACTGAACTAACTGAAATGGGAAGAAGTTGGTCAAGGGATACAAAGTTTCACACATGCAAAATGAGTAAACTCTAATGTAAGAAAATGTGGCTACAGTTAACAGTTCTTTACTGTACACTTGAAATTTGCCTAGAAGATAGACAATAAGTGTTCTCATGCAGGAAAAATAAATAAATATATATATATTTATTAATATTATATATGTGTGTGCTCAGTTGTGTCTGACTCTTTGCGACTCTTTGGACTGTAGCCCTCCAGATTCCTGTCCATGGGATTTTCCAGGCAAGAATCCTGGGGTGGGTTGACATTTCCTCCTCCAGGGGATCTTCCCTACCCAGAGAACGAACCCACATCTCTTGTGTCTCCTGCATTGCAGGCAGATTCTTTACTGCTAAGCCATAGGCTAAGCAAATATATATAATATATATGATTAATATGTTAATTAGATTGATTATGATGGTTATTTCACAATGCATTATGTATATCAAATCATCAAAATGCACACCTTAAATATTATCATTTTTGTCAAATATTCCTCAGTAATAAATTATTTAACATTCTGTCTTCTAGAAGCTCATAGTCTGGAGGTAGAGACAGACCCCTACACAAATCTTCAAGGTAGTGTACTTAGAAAAGAACCACAAATTTGGTGCCAAACATGTATGCCTATCACCACCAGGACACAATCCCAGCCTTCACAAACATCCCAGCTTTCAACATCTTTCCGATTGTGGAGCCCAGTCATTGAAAACGACACCTCGTGGCAGCCAGCAGTCACTGCACCAAAGGACTTGGGTTGAAAAGAAGATTCACCCCCATTGGCCTTGAAGGACTCAGGGTTTTAGAAAATTCAAGGATAGGTAAAGACCCCAAGAGAATAATATTAGATTTCTGGTTGGGTGGGGAGAGGAATTCAAACAATTACTTTTAAAAGTAAATGAATATGGCCATTTTAGTACCCAAGATGATGAATCTGATTCAGTTCAGTTCATTTCAGTTCAGTTCAGTCGCTCAGTCATGTCTGACTCTTTGCAACCCCATGAATTGCAGCACGCCAGGCCTCCCTGTCCATCACCAACTCCCAGAGTTCACTCAGACTCACATCCATCGAGTCCGTGATGCCATCCAGCCATCTCATCCTCTGTCATCCCCTTCTCCTCCTGCCCCCAATCCCTCCAAGCATCAGAGTCTTTTCCAATGAGTCAACTCTTCACACAAGGTAGCCAAAGTACTGGAGTTTCAGCTTTAGCATCATTCCTTCCAAAGAACACCCAGGACTGATCTCCTTTAGGACGGACTGGTTGGATCTCCTTGCAGTCCAAGGGACTCTCAAGAGTCTTCTCCAACACCACAGTTCAAGAGCATCAATTCTTCAGTGCTCAGCTTTCTTCACAGTCCAACTCTCACATCCATACATGACCATTGGAAAAACCATAGCCTGACTAGATGGACCTTTGTTGGCAAAGTAATATCTCTGCTTTTGAATATGCTATCTAGGTTGGTCATAGCTTTCCTTCCAAGGAGCAAGCGTCTTTTAATTTCATGGCTGCAGTCACCATCTGCAGTGATTTTGGAGCCCAAAAAAATCAAGTCTGACACTGTTTCCACTGTTTCCCCATCTATTTCCCATGAAGTGATGCCCAGTCATTGAAAATGACACCTCGTGGCAGCCAGCAGTCACTGCATCAAAGGACTTGGGTTGAAAAAGAACATTCACCCTCATTGGCCTTGAAGGACTCAGGGTTTTAGATAATTCAAGAATAGGTAAAGACCCCAAGAGAATAATATTAGATTTCTGGTTGGGTGGGGAGAGGAATTCAAACAATTACTTTTAAAAGTAAATAAATATGGCCACTTTAGTACCCAAGATGATGAGTCTGATTACACTGGTTAAATATGAGGCTCCATTTGGGATTTGGCCAGTTCTCATTATAAATGAATGAATGAACAAACGTTAATCACTCAGTCGTGTCCAGCTCTTTACGACCCCATGGACTGTAGCCCACCAGTCTCCTCTGTCCTTGGGATTCACCAGGCGAGAATATTGGAGTGAGTTGCCATTCTCTTCTTCAGGGGCTCTTCCCAACCCAGGGATCAAACCAGGGTCTCCTGCATTATAGGCAGATTCTTTACTGTCTGAGCCACCAGGAAAGCCAAACTTTCTATTTTACAGGCCAATTTTATGTTTATAATTAGAGCAAACTGATATCATAGTCAGTGACTTCACTGGTACCTGAAACGTGGGATGGGCTGTGCTTGAAGGGAGCTTACAAGATGGTTTGGAATCAGGGGGGATGCTTAGGATGAAAGAGAACATAAGTGTGATAGTGATAGGCAACTCAGTTTCTTTACTATATAGAAAATAAGAATAGTATCAGAGTATGGGGAGCGCCTTCTGTAGGATTAACAGGTTTCTAGAGACTGGCAAAATAACTAAAAGTATAAAATAACTTTAAAAATGCCTCCTCTGTGCTGAGTACTGTCCCCATGGACTTTCCATCTGTCTCATCTTTATAACAGTTGCTGATCAGGAACCTAAGGAAAAACAGGGTTAAGGAATGTGCTCAAGGTGACTCGGCTAGTAAATGCAGAAGCGTGATTCAAACACAGCTCCATGTACAGCTCCATGAAGCCCATACTTAAAAAAAAAAAAAGCTTTATTGAGACATCGTTGACATATCATTGACATATAAAAGTTGTATATATTTAAAGTATACAACTTGATGTTTTGATACATGTATACTTTGCAAAATGATCACCAGAATCAAGCTAATTCACACATCCATCACTTCACATAGTTACTATTGTGTATATGTGTTAAGACTTAAGAGTTATCCTCTTGTGGTATACTTGTAGTAGACTACAAGTATACAGTACAGTATTGTTAACTTTTATCACCATGTTGTACATTAACTACTATATCACCTTGCTTCTAAATAACAAGAGATCCAGCCGGGGAAGAGTCCTGCCAGTAGAGTGTAAATCTAATACAAAAGCACACTCAGATGGGAGCCAGTCTGATGTGTTCAAGGGTCAGAAAGAAGACCTGGAATGATGTAAAAGAAAAGCAGAGAGCGAGAGAGAGATATATGAGAGATAGGCACTGGTTTTAACAGAAAGCAAGAAATGAGAAAAGATCAGAAGAAGGGGGGACTTTGAAAATTTGGAGTTTATGCTAAATAGCATGGGAAACCACAGAAAGTATATGCTGTGCTCAGGAACTAGAAGACTATGCTATGTTAAAGCTTTCAGTTCCCCCCAAAGTGATCTATAGACTCAGGGCAATCCTATCAAAATTCTAGCCAGAATTTTTATAGCCATTGACAACTTACTTTTTTAAAAAAGGATGGGACCATTATATCTACTACTGTGGGCAAGAATCCCTTAGAAGAAATGGAGTAGCCATCAGAGTAAACAAAAGAGTCTAAAATGCAATACTTAGATGAAGTCTCAAAAATGACAGAATGACCTCTGTTCATTTCCAAGGCAAACCATTCGATATCATGGTAATCCAAGTCTATGCCCTGACCAGTAATGCCAAAGAAGCTGAAGTTGAAAAGTACTATGAAGACCTACAAGACCTTCTAGAACTAACACCCAAAAAAGATGTCCTTTTCATTATAGGCGACTGGAATCCAAAAGTAGGAAGTCAAGAGATACCTGGAGTAACAGGAAAATTTGGCCTTAGACTACAGAATGAAGCAGGGCAAAGGCTAACAGAGTTCTGCCAAGAGAATGCACTGGTCATAACACCCACTTCCAACAACACAAGAGAAGACTCTACACATGGACATCACCAGATGGTCAACAATGAAATCAGACTGATTATATTCTTTGCAGCCAAAGATGGAGAAGCTCTATACAGTCAACAAAAACAAGACCAGGAGCTGACTGTGGCTCAGACCATGAACTCCTTATTGCCAAATTCAGACTAAAATTGAAGAAGGTAGGAAAAGCCACTAGACAATCAGGTATGACTTAAATCAAATCCCAAATGATTATACAGTGGAAGTGAGAAATAGATTTAAGGGACTAGATCTGATAGAGTGCCTGATGAACTATGGACTGAGGTTCGTGACATTGTACAGGAGACAGGGAGCAAGATCAACCCCAAGAAAAAGAAATGCAAAAAAGCAAAATGGCTGTCTGAGGAGGCCTTACAAATAGCTGTGAAAAGAAGAGAAGTGAAAAGCAAAGGAGAAAAGGAAAGATATACCCATTTGAATGCAGACTTCCAAAGAATAGCAAGGAGAGATAAGAAAGCCTTCCTCAGTGATCATTGCAAAGAATAGAGGGAAAAAATAGAATGGGAAAGACTAGAGATCTCTTCAAGAAAATTAGAGATACCAAGGGAACATTTCATGCAAAGATGGGCTTACTAATGGACAGAAATGGTATGGACCTAACAGAAGCAGAAGATATTAAGAAGAGGTGGCAAGAATACACAGAAGAACTGTACAAAAAAGTTAATCCTGATGGTGTGATAACTCACCTAGAGCCAGACATCCTGGAATGTGAAGTCAAGTGGGCCTTTAGGAAGCATCACTACAAACAAAGCTACTGGAATTCCAGTTGAGCTATTTCAAATCCTAAAAAATGATGCTGTGAAAGTGCTGCACTCAATGTGCCAGCAAATTTGAAAAACTCAGCAGTGGCCACAGGACTGGAAAACGTCAGTTTTCATTCCAATCCCAAAGAAAGGCAATGCCAAAGAATGCTCAAACTACCGCACAATTGCCCTCATCTCACATGCTAGTAAAGTAATGCTCAAAATTCTCCAAGCCGGGCTTCAACAATATGTGAACTGTGAACTTCCAGATGTTCAAGCTGGTTTTAGAAAAGGCAGAGGAACCAGAGATCAACTTGCCAACATCTGCTGGATCATCGAAAAAGCAAGAGAGTTCCAGAAAAAACATCTATTTCTGCTTTATTGACTAAGCCAAAACCTTTCACTGTATGGATCACAATAAACTGTGGAAAATTCTGAAAGAGATGGGAATATCAGACCACCTGTCCTGCCTCTTGAGAAATCTGTATGCAGGTCAGGAAGCAACAGTTAGAACTGGACATGGATCAACAGACTGGTTCCAAATAGGAAAAGGAGTACATCAAGGCTGTATATTGTCACCCTGCTTATTTAACTTATATGCAGAGTACATCATGAGAAACGCTGGGCTGGAGGAAGCACAGGCTGGAATCAAGATTGCCAAGACAAATATCAATCACCTCAGATATGCAGATGACACCACCCTTATGGCAGAAAGTGAAGAGGAACTAAAATGCCTCTTGATGAAAGTGAAAGTGGAGAGTGAAAAAGTTGGCTTAAAGCTCAACATTCAGAAAACTAAGATCATGGCATCCAGTCCCATCACTTCATGGCAAATAGATGGAGAAACAGTGACTGACTTTATCTGGGAGGGCTCCAAAATCACTGCAGATGGTGACTGCAGCCATGAAATAAAAAGACAATTACTCCTTGGAAGGAAAGTTATGACCAACCTAGACAGCATATTAAAAAGCAGAGACATTACTTTGCCAACAAAGGTTCATCTAGTCAAGGCTGTGGTTTTTCCAGTGGTCATGTATGGATGTGAGAGCTGGGCTGTGAAGAAGGCTGAGCATCGAAGAATTGATGCTTTTGAACTGTGGTGTTGGAGAAGACTCTTGAGAGTCCCTTGGACTGCAAGGAGATCCAACCAGTCCATCCTAAAGGAGATCAGCCCTGGGTGTTCATTGGAAGGAATGATGCTAAAGCTGAAACTCCAGTACTTTGGCCACCTCATGTGAAGAGTTGAGTCATTTGAAAAGATCCTGATGCTGGGAAAGATTGAAGGAGAGAGGAGAAGGGAATGACAGAGGATGAGATGGTTGGATGGCATCACCGAGTCAATGGACATGAGTTTGAGTAAACTCCAGGAGTTGGCTATGGACAGGGAGGCCTGGCGTGCTGCAGTCCATGGGGTCGCAAAGAGTTGGACACGACTGAGTGACTGAACTGAATTGAAAAAAGCCTAGAATAGCCAAAGTGTTAGTTGCTCAGTTGTGTCCAACTCTATGCAAAACCATGTATTGTAGCCCACCAGGCTCCTCTGACCATGGGGATTCTCCAGGCAAGAATACTGTAGTGGGTTGCCATTCCCTTCTCCAGGGGATCTTCCCAACCCAAGGATCAAACCCCGGTCTCCTGCATTGTGGGCAGATTCTTTACTGTCTGAGCCACCAAGGAAGCCCCAAGAAGGGCCAAAGCAATTATGAAAAGGAGAGTTGGAGGATTTATAACACTAGATGCTAGTTAAGGTTTATTATAAGAGCTGCCATAACTAAGACACTGTGAATCTGGTTCAAGTATAGTCAAATAGACCGACAGAATAGTAAAAAAAAAAAAAAAAAGCCAATAAACAGAAACCTCGATTAAGTAGAGTTGGGACACCAGCAGGGGGAGCCCTCAGACTGTGACAATGGCAGAGCCTGGTGGCTCAGCCGGTAAAGCGTCTGCCTACAATGCAGGAGACCGGGGTTCAATCCCTGGGTCGGGAAGATTCCCTGGAGAAGGAAATAGCAACCCACTCCAGTATTCTTGCCTGGAAAATCCCATGGACGGAGGAACTTTGTTGGCCACTGTCTATGGGGTCGCAAAGAGTCGGCCACGACTGAGCAACTTCACTATCACTATTACTAACATTAAGAAAGACTTCTTTCCTGTCGAGGACTTAACTTTGGAAGAGGCCTATTCTCTTTTATTTTGCTGCAGTTTCCCTCTTCACTTGATGTCAGGAACTTGCCCATGACTCTGTGGTTGCAGACTGAACTGCAATTTGCTGCTGATCCCAAAGAAATACAGCTTTGCTGGAGAAATATCTGGTAGTCTATTAGTTTCAGGTCAACAGAACTAAATGGAGAACGGAGAAAAAGACATACATAATATAATATACTTGTTCTATGACAAAAGAAGCACCGCTGAGCCATTGGAAAAGGAAAGGTTTTCAATACATTGGACTGGGTTAGTTGGATACTCACGTGAAAAAAAATAAAAGAAACTTGACCTCACAAGTCATCAAAAATTCCAAGTGGACAGTAGGTCTAAAGGTGAAAAGTAAAGGAATAAAATTCTTGTAACATAGGAAAATATCAAGACCTTGGGGTAGGTAGGCAAAGATTCCTTAAACAAGACAAAAGGAACACTATTCCCACAGGGGTGCTGGGATGGTAAGTTGGGCTCAGGAGCAGCCAGGCAGGTGCTCAGCGAACCCAGATTCTCTGAGGGCCACACCAATGCCTCTAGCCCACCTCACTCTCCTCTGGGGGTTTCTGAGCGACAGACCCCCCAGACCTAACTACACCCCACTCATAAAGATAACTAGATAGTCAAGAAAATGGTCTTTCTTCAGACTTTTCCTCTCTGACTGATTTGGGCTTCTTTTCCATGCATTTGTGGAAAAGCGTGACCAGGTCCCTGGTGGCTTCCTTAGATACAGTGTGACTCGCCTTTGCTGTCAACAGGCTGAAGCTGACAAAGCAGGGGCGTGGGTGTGTATACCAAACTGAGAACCTGTAGGGAAGAAGAATGAGAGGTGAGGGCTGCGGAGGGGGTAGAAATAGAGCTAAAAAGAAAAACCACAGACTTGCTTTTCCTTTGATCCAGATGATTTGTTAGGAAGCTCGGTAAACAGGAGGGATGAGGGATGAGGGCTGAAGGCCTAGGGCTGTGAGCCCAGGAGAAGACGGTGCTCGCCATGGAAGAGTTGGAGTAGGGGAGCCAGGTTGAGCTGTGGGGTTGGGAATTGTAGGTTCTGGGTGCAGGGTACACAGGGCTGAGGAGGGGCTGTAGAGATAAGAACGACACCCCTTGGAGCCAGAACCTACAAATCAGTACCCAGCTTCCTCTACTGCAACCCTAACTTGTCATCTTATCACCCACTAACCCAGGGCCCTTGAGTCTGGGGTCCTCAAGGGATGACCCAAGCTATGGTCAGGACAGAACCAGAATTCTGAGGGCACGCACCACCCTGCTTGGAGGCTTATATCATGGGAAGGGTCACATCAAGAATGAGCGGGACAGGCTCAAGGGGCATACTAGGGAACCGACCCACCCACATAACAAAGTCATAGTAGGGCGCTGGTTTTAACAGAAAGCAAGTGGAGGCAGAGGCACCTTCCTTACATTCCCACCCTTGTACACAAGGCTCAGGATGGAAGAGAGAGAGAGAAAAGGAATGATTCATTAGAGAGCAAAGTCTCCAGTTTCTGCAGAAGGGTTTGCAGCTAGCTTCTGTTGGTAGAAGGGCTAAAAAGAAAAGGATCTTGGCAAAGAATTTTTCAATCAGCATAAGGACAAGCACTTAAAGGACAAGACAGCTGGCCTTTGGGTGGAGGATTAAATCAAAAGGCAGACATAGTTATTTTAATTTATTTTTTATAGAAGTATAGTTGAATTGCAATGTTGTGTAAATTAATGCTATACAGCAAAGTGACTCAGTTATACATATATAAACATTCTTTTTCATATTCTCTTCCACTATAGTTTATCACAGGATATTAAATGTAATTCCCTTTGTTATACAGTAGGACCTTGTTGCTTATCCATTTTATATATACCAGTTTACATCTGCTAATCCCAAACTCACAAGTTATCCTTCCCCCACAGGAGCACCCTTCTCCCTTGGCAACCATAGTCTATTTTCTGTGTCTGTGAGTCTGTTTGTCTTTCATAGATAGGTTCATTTGTAGAATATTTTAGATTCCACAAAGAAGTAATATCATACGGTATTTGTTCTCTTTCTGACATGTCACTTAGTATGATAATCTCTAGTTGCATCCATGCTGCTTCAAATGGCATTATTTCACTCTTTTTCATGGCTGAGTAGTATTCCATTGTATATATGTACCACATCTTCTTTATCCATTCATCTATCAATGGATATTTAGGCTGTTTCCATGTCTTGGCTATTGTCAATAGTGCTGCTATGACCATCAGATCAGATCAGATCAGTCCCTCAGTCATGTCCGACTCTTTGCGACCCCATGAATCTCAGCACGCTGGGCCTCCCTGTCCATCACCAACTCCCAGAGTTCACCCATACTCACGTCCATCGAGTCAGTGATGCCATCCAGCCATCTCATCCTCTGTTGTCCCCTTCTCCTCTTGCCCCCAATCCCTCCCAGCATCAAAGTCTTTTCCAGTGAGTCAACTCTTCACATGAGGTGGCCAAAGTACTGGATTTTCAGCTTTAGCATCATTCCTTCCAAAGAAATCCCAGGGCTGATCTCTTTCAGAATGGACTGGTTGGATCTCCTTGCAGTCCAAGGGACGCTCAAGAGTCTTCTCCAACACCACAGTTCAAAAGCATCAATTCTTCGGCACTCAGCCTTCTTCACAGTCCAACTCTCACATCCAGACATGACCACAGGAAAAACCATAGCCTTGACTAGACGAACCTTTGTTGGCAAAGTAATGTCTCTGCTTTTGAATATGCTATCTAAGTTGGTCATAACTTTCCTTCCAAGGAGTAAGTGTCTTTTAATTTCATGGCTACAGTCACCATCTGTAGTGATTTTGGAGGCCAGAAAAATAAAGTCTGACACTGTTTCCAGTGTTTCCCCATCTATTTCCCATAAAGTGATGGGACCAGATGCCATGATCTTTGTTTTCTGAATGTTGAGCTTTAAGCCAACTTTTTCACTCTCCACTTTCACTTTCATCAAGAGGCTATGACCATAGAAACGCATGTTTTTATGTCCATATCAGCACTGTTGAATTCTGTTTTTGAATTATAGTTTTATCTGGACATATGCACAGGAGTGAATTGCTAGATCCCATGGTAATTCTATTCTTTTCTAAGGAACGTCTATACTGTTTTCCACAGTGGCTGCACCAACTTACATTCGCATTAAAGTCTAAGAGGGCTCCCTTTACTCCAGACAATCTCCAGCATTTGTTATTTGTAAACTGTTTGATGATGACCATCCTGACCAGTGCAAGGTGGTATCTCGTGGTTTTGATTTGTGTTTCTCTAATAAGTAGCAATGGAGAAGGCAATGGCACCCCACTCCAGTACTCTTGCCTGGAAAATCCTATGGATGGAGGAGCCTGGAAGGCTGCAGTCCATGGGGTCACTGAGGGTCAGACACGACTGAGCGACTTCCCTTTCACTTTTCACTTTCATGCATTGGAGAAGGAAATGGCAACCCACTCCAGTGTTCTTGCCTGCAGAATCCCAGGGATGGAGGAGCCTGGTGGGCTGCCATCTATGGGATCACACAGAGTCAGACACGACTGAAGTGACTTAGCAGCAGCAGCAATAAGTAGCAATGTTGAGCATCTTTTCATGTGCCTATTGGCCATCTGTATGTCTTCTTTGGAGAAATGTCTCTTTAGGTCTGCTGTCCATTTTTCAATTGGTTTTGTTGTTATTGTTGATGTTGTTGTCAAGTTCTGTGAGCTGTTTGTATATTTTAAAAATTAAGCCCTTGGTTGGTCCCATCCTTTACTAATATTTTCTCCCATTCTGCAGGTTGTCTTTTCATTTTGTTTATGATTTCGTTTGCTGTGAAAAAGGTTGTAAGTTTGGTTTAATTCCACTTGTTTATTTTTTCTATTTCTAGTCTTTGGGAGGTTGATCTAAGAAAATATTGGTATGATTTATGTCAGAGAATATTTTTCATATACTCTCTTCTAGGAGTTTTATGTTGTCACGTCTTATGTTTAAGTCTTTATGCCATTTTGAATTTATTGTATTTTTGTGTATGGTGTGAGGGTGTGTTCTAACTTCATTGATTTACATGTGTCTGTCCAACTTTCCCAACATGACCTGCTGAAGAGACTGTGTTTTTCTTTTCCCATTGTACATTCTTAACTCCTTTGTCAAAGACTAATTGACCATAGGTGTGTGGGTTTATTTCTAGGTTCCCCATTCTGTTCCATTGATCCATATGTCTGTTTTTGTGCCAATATCATGTTATTTTGATTACTGTAGCTTTGTAGTATTGTCTAAAGTCTGAGATGATTATACCTCCTGCTTTATTATTTTTCTTTAGGTTTGGTTTGGCAATTCCTGCTCTTTTATGGGTCCATATGAATTTTAGGATTATTTTTTCCAGTTTTGTGGAAAAAATCATGGGTAATTTGATAGGGATCACATTAAAACTGTAGATTGCTTTTTGTGCATGTGTGCATGCTAAGTCACTCAGTCGTGACTAACTCTTTGTGATTCCATGGACTGTAGCCCACGAGGCTCCCCCATCCATGGGATTCTCCAGGGAAGAGTACTGGAGTGGGTTGCCATTCCCTACTCCATTTCTTTGGGTACTATGGCATTTTTAAATTTTTATTGGCGTATAAGTACTTTACAATGTTGTCTTAATTTTTGCTGTATAACAAAGTGAATCAGGTACATGTATGTATACATGCCCTCTTTTTCAGATTTCTTTCCCATTTAGGTCACCACAGAGTACTGAGTAGAGGTCCCTGTGCTATACTGCAGGTTCTCATTGATTCTCTATTGTATACATTTGTTGTTCCTGTTGTTCAGTCACTAAGTCACACCTGATTCTTTGCCACACCATGGACTGCAGCATGCCAGACTCCTCTCACCTCCACTATCCTCCAGATTTTGTTCAAATTCATTTCCACTGAGTCAGTAATTCTATCTAACCATCTCATCCTCTGCTGCCAGCTTCTCCTTTTGTCTTCAATCTTTCCCAGCATCAGGATCTTTTCTAATGAGTCAGATCTTCACATCAGGCAGCCAAAGTATTGGAGCTTCAGCTTCAGCAACAGTCTTTTCAATGAATATTCAGGGTTGATTTCCTTTAGGATTGATTGGTTTGATCTCCTTGTAGTCCAAAGGACTCTCAAGAGCACCACAGTCCAAAAACATCAATTCTTTGGCAATCAGCCTTCTTTATGGTTCAACTCTCACATCCATACATGACTACTGGAAAAACCATAGCTTTGACTACACAGACCTTTGTCATCACAGTGATGTCTCTGCTTTTTAATATGCTGTTTGTTTTGTCACAGTTTTCCTTACAAGGACCAAGTGTCTTTTAATTTCATGGCTGCAGTCACCATCCACAGTGATTTTGTAGCCCAAGAAAATCAAATCTGTCACTGCTCCCACTATTTCCCCTTCTATTTGCCATGAAGTGATGGGACCAGATGCCATGATTTTAGTTTTTCTAAGATCACTCTCCTCTTTCACCCTCATCAAGAGGCCTTTTCATTTCTCTTCACTTTCTGCCCCTTCATGGTTCACAGCCTTTTCATAGCAAAGGGGCTTGTGTGACTCAATGAGGCTATGAGGCATACCAGGCAGGGCCACCCAAGATGGATGGGTCATAGTGAAGAGCTCTGACATAAGCTCCCGTGGTCCACTGGAGGAGGAAATGGCAACTCACTCCAGTATTCTTGCCACAAGAACCCCATGAATAGTAGGAAAAGGTAAAAAGAAATGATATTGGAAGATGAGCCCCTCAGGTCAGAAGGTGTCCAGTATGCTACTGGTGAAGAGCAAGGGGAAATTACTAATAACTCCAGAAAGAATGAGAAGGCAATGGCACCCCACTCCAGTACTCTTGCCTGGAATATCTCATGGACAGAGGAGCCTGGTAGGCTTCAGTCCATGGGGTCGCTAAGAGTCAGACATGACTGAGCGACTTCACTTTCACTTTTCACTTTTATGCATTGGAGAAGGAAATGGCAACCCACTCCAGTGTTCTTGCCTGGAGAATCCCACGGATGGGGGAGCCTGGTGGGCTGCCATCTGTGGGGTTGCACAGAGTTGGACATGACTGAAGCGACTTAGCAGCAGCAGCCAGAAAGAATGAAGGGGCTAGGTCTGAGCAGAAACACGCAGTTGTGGATGTGTCTGGTGGTGAAAGTAAAATCCAATTCTCTAAAAAACAATATTACATAGGAACTTGGAAGTTTAGGTCCATGAATCAAGGTAAATTGGGCGTGGTCAAGCAGGAGATGGCAAGATTGAACATTGACATTTTAGGAAACAGTGAACTAAAATAGATGGAAATGGGCAAATTTAATTCAGATGACTATTATATCTACTACTGTGGGCAAGAATCTCTTAGAAGAAATGGAGTAGCCCTCATAATCAACAAGAGTTCAAAAGCAGTATTGGGTGCAACCTCAAAAACGACAAAGTGATCTCAATTCATTTCCAAGGCAAACCATTCAACATCACAGTAATCCAAGTCTATGCCCCAACCACTGATGCCTAAGAAGCTGAAGTTGACCAGTTCTTTGAAGACCTACAACACATTCAAGAACTAATACTTAAAAAAAAAAAAAAAATATGTCTTTTTCATCATAGGGAATTGGAATGCAAAAGCAGGAAGTTAAGAGATACCCAGAATAACAGGCAGGTTTGACCTTGGAGTAAAAAATGAAGTAGGGCAAAGGCTAAGAAACTTTTGTCATGACAATATGCTAGTCATAGCAAACACCCTCTTCCAACAACACAAGAGACGACTGCACATGAACATCACCAGATAGTCAACACCAAAATTATACTGATTATGTTCTTTGCAGCCAAAGATGGAGAAGCTCTATACAGTCAGCAAAAACAAGACCTAGAGCTGACTATGTCTCAGATCATCAGCTTCTTATTGCAAAATTCAGGCTTAAATTGAAGAAAGTTGGAAAAATCACTAGACCATTCAGGTATGACCTAAATCAAATCCTTTATGATTATACAGTGAAGGTAACAAATAGATTCAAGGGATTAGACCTGGTAGACAGAGTGCCTGAAGAACTTTGGACAGAAGTTAGTAACATTGTACAGGAGGCAGTGACCAAAATCATCCTAAAGGAAAAGAAATGCAAGAAGGCAAAGTGGTTGTCTGAGGAGGCCTTACAAATAGCTGAGGAAAGAAGAGAAGTGAAAAGCAAAGGAAAAAAGGAAAGGTGTACCCAACTGAATGCAGAGTTCTAGAGAACAGCAAGGAGAGAAAGGAAGGTCTTCTTCAATGAACAATGCAAAGAAATAGAGGAAAACAAAAGGATGAGAAAGACTAGAGATCTCTTCTAGAAAATCAGAGGGAAAATATAAAGGGAACATTTCATGCAAGGATGGGCATGATAAAGAACAAATGGTAAGGACCTAACAGAAGCAGAGAGATTAAGGAGAGGTAGCAAAAATACACAGAATAACTATACCAAAAAAAAAAAAAAAAGGTCTTAATGACCCTGATAACCACAATAGTGTGGTCACTCACCTAGAGCCAGATATCCTGGAATGTGAAGTCAAATGAGTCTTAGGAAACATTATTACTAACAAAGCTAGTGGAAGTGATGAAATTCCATCTGAGCTGTTTCAAATCCTAAAAGATGATGCTGTGAAACTGCTGCACTCTATCTGTCAGGAAATTTAGAAAACTCAGCAGTGGCCACAGGACTGGAAAAGATTAGTTCTCATTCCAGCCCAAAGAAAGGCAATGCCAAAAAAATGGTCAAATTACTGTATAATTTCACCCATTTCCCATGATAGCAAGGTTATGCTGAAAATCCTTCAAGCTAGGTTTCAGTAGTACATAAACTGAGGACTTTCAGATGTACAAGCTGGGTTTAGATAAGGTAGAGGAAAGTGAAAGTGAAAGTAAAGTCGCTCAGTCCTGTCCGACTCTTTGCGACCCCATGGACTGTAGCCTACCAGGCTCCTCCATCCATGGGATTCTCCAGGCAAGAGTACTGGAGTGGGTTGCCATATCCTTCTTCAGGGGATCTTCCCAACCCAGGGATTGAACCCAGGTCTCCTGCATTCCAGGCAGACGCTTTAACCTCTGAGCCACCAGGGAAGCCCAAGGTAGAGGAACCAAACATCAAATGGCCAGCATTCATTGGATCATAGTGAAAGCAAGGGAATTCCATAAAAACATCTGCTTCATTGACTGTGCTGAAGTCTATGACTGTGTGGATCACAACAAACTGTGGGAAATTCTTAAAGAGATGGGAATACCAGACCACCTTACCTGTCTCCTGAGAAACCTGTATGCCGGTAAAGAAGCAACAGTTAGAATCAGACATGGAACAACTGACAGGTTCAAAACTGGCAAAGGAGTACGTCAAGGCTGTTTATTGTCACTTGGCTAATTAACTTCTATGCAGAATACATTATGGGCTTCCCTGGTAGCTCAGCTCGTAAAGAATCCACCTGCAATGCAGGAAACCCCAATTCAATTCCTGGTCCGGAAGATACCCTGGAGAAGAGATAGGCTACCCACTCCAGTATTCTTGGGTTTCCCCAGTAGCTCAGAGGGTAAAGAATATGCCTGCAATGTGGGAAACCTAGGTTCGATCTCGGGGCTGGAAGATCCTCTGAAGGAAGGCATGGCAAACTACTCCAGTATTGTAACCTGGAGAATCCCCATGGACAGAGGAACCTGGCAGGCTACAGTCCATGGGGTCACAAAGAGTCAGACATGACTGAGCGCCTAAGCATAGCACAGAGTACATTATGCAAAATGCCAAGCGGGATGAATCACAGGCTGGAATCAAGATTACCAAGAACAGTACCAACAGCCTCAGAAATGCAGGTGATACCACTCTAATGGCAGAAAGTGAAGAGGAACTAAAGAACCTCTTGATGAGGGTGAAAGAGGAGAGTGAAAAGCTGGCTTGAAACTCAATATTTTATACATAGTAGTGTATATATCAGAGAAGGCAATGGCACCCCACTCCAGTACTCTTGCCTGGACAATCCCATGGATGGAGGAGGCTGGTGGGCTACAGTCCATGGGGTCGCTAAGAGTCGGACACGACTTAGTGACTTCACTTTCATTTTTCACTCTCATGCATTGGAGAAGGAAATGGCAACCCACTCCAGTGTTGAGAATCCCAGGGACAGGGGAGCCTGGTGGGCTGCCATCTATGGGGTCTCACAGAGTTGGACACGACTGAAGCGACTTAGCAACAGCAGTGTATATATGTCAACCCCAATTTCCCAATATATTTTACCTCCCCTCCTTACCACTTCGATATCCATAAGTTTTCTCTACATCTGGCTCTCTATTTCTGCTTTGTGAATAGTTCATCTGTGCCATTTTTCTAGATTCTGTATATAAGTGATATTATTACATGATATTTGTTTTTCTGTTTCTGACTTACTTCACTCTGTATAACAGGCTCTAGGTCTATCCACGTCTCTGCAAATGGCACTGTTTCATTCCTTTAAATGGATGAGTAATATTCTATTATATACACCAAATCTTCTTTACCCACTCCTCTGTTGATGGACATTTAGGTTGCTTCCAGTCCTAGCTGTTGTAAATTGTGCTGCAATGAACATTGTGGTACATATATCCTTTTGAATTACTTTCTCCAGGTATACGCCCAGGAGTGGGATTGCTGAGTCATATGATAATTCTATTTTTAGTTTTTTGAGGCACCTCCATGCTGTTCTCCATAGTGGCTGTACCAATTTACATTCCCACCAACAGTACAGGAGGATTCCCTTTTCTCAACATCCTCTCCAGGATTTGTTGTTTGTAGATTTTTTTACAGAAGCCATTCTCACCAGTGTAAGGTGATGCCTCTTTGTAGTCTTGATTTGCCTCACTATTAGTAATGTTGCTGAGCACTGAAGAGTTGATGCTTTTGAACTGTGGTGTTGGAGAAGACTCTTTAGAGTCCCTTGGACTGCAAGGAGATCCAACCAGTCCATCCTAAAGGAGATCAGTCCTGGGTGTTCATTGGTAGGACTGATGTTGAAGCTGAAACTCCAATACTTTGGCCACCTGATGCGAAGAGCTGACTCATTGGAAAAGACCTTGATGTTGGGAAAGATTTAAAGGCAGGAGAAGGGGTTGACAGAGGATGAGATGGTTGAATGGCATCACCGACTCAATGGACATGGGTTTGGGTGAACTCCAGGAGTTGGTGATGGACAGGGAGTTCTGGCGTGCTGCGGTTTATGCTGTCGCAATAGTCAGACACGACTGAATGACTGAACTGAACTGAATTAGTAATGTTGAGCATCTTTTCATGTGTTTGTTGGCTATCTTTATGTCTTCTTCGGAGAAATGTCTATTTAGATCTTCCACCCATTTTTTTTTTCCATTGGGTTGTTTGTTTTTTTGATATTGAGATACATGAGCTGTTTGTATATTTTGGAGATTAATCCCTCATCAGTTGCTTCATTTGTAAATATTTTCCCCCATCCTGAGGGTTGCTTTCATTTGTTTATGTTTTCCCTTGCTGTGCAAAAGCTTTTAAGGCCATTTTAACAATATTAATTCTTCCAATCCAAGAGCATGCAATATAATTCCATTTCTTTGAGTCGCCTTCAGTTTCCTTTATTAATGTTTTATAGTTCTCAGCATTTAAGTCTTTCACTTCCTTGGTGAGGTTTAGCCTTAAGTATTTTATTTTGGGTGTGGCAATTTTTAAACGTATTTTTTTTTTACATTTGTTTTCTGACATTTCATTATTGGTGTTAAGAAATGCAACCAATTAGACAGAACCAATCAGCTTTTACTCTATCCCATGCCACCCCAGCCCTATCCCCCAGAGTGAATGATTCAGAGGTCTGGGTTCCTTAGAGCTGAGAGATAATAGAAAGTATACATTGGTCTCTGCCCCCTGTTTCTTGCACAGAGCTCCTGAAACCCTTGCGATGGAAACATCTTTTGTTCTAATACTTGGTCTTTGATCATGACTCCTGACACAGGGCTCTTGAAACCCTTGTACTCTCCTGGGTGATGGGAGTGTCACTTTAAAGAAGTGACTCTGGGTGGGCTGCTCATTGAGGGTTGGTCACCGAAACGACCAAGCCATGATTAGAAGCTTGAAATTTTCAGTTCTTCCCTCATTCTCTTAAGAAGAGAGAAGTACTGAAAATGGAGTTAATGATCCATCATCCCAAGTGATGAAGACTCCATAAAATCCCAAAAATAAAGGATTTGGAGGGCTTCCAGGAGGTATAGGAGGGGCACAGCCAAAGAGGGCATGGACATGCCATTCTTCTGCTTCTATCCCCAAAACATGATTTTATGCAAAGCTTGGTGGTAAGCATTGGGAAAAGATTCAGTTCAGTTTAGTCACTCAGTCGTGTCCAACTCTTTGTGACCCCAGGAACCGCAGCAGGCCAGGCCTTCTTGTCCATCACCAACTCCCAGAGTCCACCCAAATCCCAGGTCCAATGAGTCAGTGATGTCATCCAACCATCCCATCCTCTGTCATCCCCTACTCCTCCTGCCTTCAATCTTTCCCAGCATCAGGGTCTTTTCCAATGAGTCAGCTCTTCCCATCAGGTGGCCAAAATATTGGAGTTTCAGCCTCAACATCAGTCCTTCCAATGAACACCCAGGACTGATCTCCTTTAGGATGGACTGGTTGGATCTCCTTGCAGTCCAAGGGATGCTCAAGAGTCTTCTCCAACACAACAGTTCAAAAGCATCAATTCTTCAGCGCTCAGCTTTCTTTATAGTCCAACTCTCACATCCATATATGACTGCTGGAAAAACCATAGCCTTGACTAGACAGACCTTTGTTGGTAAAGTAATAATGTCTTTGCTTTTTAATATGCTGTCTAGGTTGGTCATAACTTTTCTTCCAAGGAGTAAGCATCTTTTAATTTCATGGCTGCAGTCACCATCTGCAGTGATTTTGGAGTCCAGAAAAATAAAGCCTGACACTGTTTCCACTGTTTCCCCATCTATTTGCTGTGAAGTGATGGGACCAGATGCCATGATCTTAGCTTTCTGAATGTTGAGCTTTAAGCCAACTTTTTCACTCTCCTCTTTCACTTTCATCAAGAGGCTCTTTAGTTCTTCTTCACTTTCTGCCATAAGGGTGGTGTCATCTGCATATCTGAGGTTATTGATATTTCTCCCAGCAATCTTGATTCCAGCTTGTGCTTCATCCAGCCCAACATTTCTCATGCTGTACTCTGCATATAACTTAAATAAGTAGGGTGACAATATACAGCCTTGATGTACTCCTTTTCCTATTTGGAACCAGTCTGTTGTTCCATGTCCAGTTCTAACTGTTGCCTCCTGACCTGCATACAGGTTTCTCAAGAGTCAGGTCGGGTGGTCTGGTATTCCCATCTCTTTCAGAATTTTCCACAGTTTATTGTGATCCACACAGTCAAAGGCTTTGGCATAGTCAGTAAAGCAGAAATAGATGTTTTTCTGGAACTCTCTTGTTTTTTCCATGTTCCAGCGGATGTTGCCAATTTGATCTCTGGTTCCTCTATGTTTTCTAAAACCAGGTTGAACATCTGGAAGTTCATGGTTCACGTATTGTTGAAGCCTGGCTTGGAGAATTTTGAGCATTACTTTACTAGCGTGTGAGATGAGTGCAATTGTGCAGTAGTTTGAGCACTGTTTGGCGTTGCCTTTCTTTGGGATTGGAATGAAAACTGCCCTTTTCCAGTCCTGTGGCCACTGCTGAGTTTTCCAAATGTGCTGCCATATTGAGTGCAGCACTTTCACAGCATCCTCTTTTAGGATTTTAAATAGCTCAACTGGAATTCCATCACATCCACTAGCTTTGTTCGTAGTGATGCTTCCTAAGGCCCACTTGATTTCACATTCCAGGATGTCTGGCTTTAAGTGAGTGATCACACCATCGTGCTTATCTGGGTGGTGAAGATCTTTTTTGCACAGTTCTTCTGTGTATTCTTGCCACCTTTTCTTAATATCTTCTGCTTCTGTTAGGTCCATGAAGAGATTAGAGTATAAATAAATAAGAAGGATATAAATTAGAGTATAGATAAATTCAGAAGCTTTCACTACCAGAAGACACAGCTGCAAAAATTAAAATTTGCTGATTGGTGCTCACATGGAAACCAGCAAAGACATCCCAGCAACCCTGGAGAAACCTCATGTGACAACTGTGTGTGACAAGTCCTCAGTAGCACCACCAAGCAGAAGCTAAAGAAAGAGAAAATCAAATTTCTCCGCTCAGGGCAGGAATCTCCCACTGGGTCTATGATTGGCACCACCAGAATAGGAACAGTGCTGTCTGTAGATGAGAATCTCAGGGAGCCTTCTGGGAATGGACCCCACTTCCTCCCACTCTCCAGCTTCAGCCTAGATGTGCCAGGCTTACCTTTAAGAGACTAGGAAGCAGATCAGGAATGATCTTTGCAAATTTGAGTGGATTCTCCACCATGTCCCATATTTGAGCAGAAGTAACCCTAGGGTCACCCCTCAACACTGTCTGCATAGATGACCTAAGAGAAAGCAAATTCCTTTGGTTTTCAGGGTCACAGAATTAATAACAATAAATCCTCCCTACACACCCGTTCCACTCAAGATCTGGAAAGCTTTTCAGGAGGCGAGCACAGGCTCTGGGCTGCATTAGAGTTTCCAGGGTGGCAACTGAGAAGCAGTGTTGTGTCCTGATACCCTCCAGCGAGTGCCCCACCCACACTCCCTCCTTTCTTGCCCCTCCCCTAACTCCTTCTGGAAGCCCAGGTCAATGCTCAGCACAGCCCTAATGATCATAGACAGAGCGAGTGCCTATCTCTGATCACCATCTCACTGCCACCTCCCCAAAGTGTGTCGGCTGCTGGCAATGCTCCAAGGCTATTCAAAGGATGCCCCCAGCCAAGGTGTCCCTGGTTCCTCCACCTGACAAGTGATTTCTCCCACCTCAGAATTCCAACAGTCTTCCCCTGAACCTTTCTGATGATACCTCACTTGCTGGTTCCACCAGTGTCCGTGGAGTTCTCACCTAGCTCTGGGCATCGGGGCCAGTGAGAGTGAGACATGGACCAGACCTCAGTGAGTGCGGCCAGGGGACAGTGAGAAACCAACCCACATGCACAAGGACGTGGGGACCATGACTCTGCCTGGAGGCTTCCCGTGGGAAGTATCACTGAGCTGCAGGAGGTCTGGGGTCTCTGAGGTCTGGGGCCAGGGCCTCCCACCCTCTCCCTGCTTCCACCACCATCGCACTGTATATCCCCAACACAGGGTAGACTGGGTTACTCGTGTGCCCCCAGGAGATGGAGCAACACTCAAGTACCATCCACACCTGCAATATCTTTCTCTCTCTGCTCCCCCTACACGCACATCCAGAACAGAGTCTACAATCAAAATATAAGCAATACATAAGTATAAATAAACAGACAAACAAGAAAAATAACAAGTGGTTTTTTGTTTTCTTCTGCCACCAAAGTGGGATCTTTTAGGAAGCCTGGACTGTGCTGCCTCTGTGAGAAACCCTCAAGAGATGCCAGACATTGACCACCCGTTTGGGGTCTCCATTCCCTGCTATGACCTGTCCTAGTTGGTGGAAAGCTACTTGGGTGAATGAGATTGGTCCAAAAATTAGGTCCCATCCTAGCGTGACATCAGACCAGCTCAGCAGAGGCCCAGGGAGCCTGAGGACTACCCACCAGATGAACCAGGACACTCTTGTGTCATATGAGGAAATTCAGAAAGAGGGAGCAGGAAATTGATCAGTATCAGTGATTCATCAGCCCCTTTCCTCACCAAGCCTAGAGGGGCTCTGCTGACTACCCCATCTTGTTCCCACACCTAGCATTTCAACAGCAGGTTCAACACACCAGAGCCCGGGGCTTGCCTGCCAACTCCGAAGATATTGTTTAGCATGGAGGAAGGTCAAATGTCATGGAAGACGTGTAGGAATTCAGCATCAGAGACTTTGGGAGGAAACTTTGCCCAAGTCGTAGCCCCCAGGATCATTCCACGGCTGTCACCACCACTGGACCCAGACAGTGAGGTCTGAGTGGTCCAGGCGCCCCAGGAGCTGCGAGGGGAATTCAAGAGTGAGGAGGTGAACTCAGGACTCAGGTTCTGGCCCTGAGTGTTCCCTCAGCAGCAAGTGAGCAGGCTGAGCCCACTGCCCTCTCTGTGTTCCCTCGTCCGTCACCATGGGTCCTGACACCTGTCTCCCTCCCAGGATCCACCGAGGACTAGGTGTGAAGATGGCAGTGAGGTGGTGTGACTGTGAGTACCAGAAGGCAGGGCCTGAGGTGACACAACAAGTCTACTTAAAGCATTAAGACTAAGAATTGGACCAGATTTTCTGGGATCTGATCCTGACTGCTGTCTACTAGCGGTGTAGTCTTAGTTTATTTAAAGCCCTGATGCACGTATTTTCCACTCTTACATGGAGACAACAGATCTAGAGCCTAGTTGGTGAAGGACTAAAGAGAGAGCAAGAGCGGGTAGGTATGCTGAGCCCTGGAGTACCTTCAGTTCTCAGTAAGTGGCGGTGGGGTTATTGTTCTGAGACCGAGTTTGTAGAAGGACTGAATAAATAAAAATGGAGACCATGCAGCCTTCAGAGTCCAAAATTCCATCCACTTTAGGTCCAGAAACCCAGTTTTCTCTACTCTGTTCCCAGTCCTGTTGCAATACATCCCACCGGTTGCCCAGCCCCAGATCAAACAGGGGACAGAGAAGCCTCTAGGGAAAGATCCTGGGAGGTGCAGTGTGTCCTGGGGTTCTGCCGGGAAAGGCTGAGCACACCCTCCTGGGTGTGGCCCACCCACCTGAGTGGGGCAATGCTCCAGGAAGCAGAGAGCGAACACAGCCGCAGGGCTCCCAGCCCCGGGAAGCTCCCGGCTAAGCCTTATAAAGGGACCAGTCTCTGTCCAGTGAGCATCTCACTCGTCCTTCTCCTTGGTGACATCTCCTCTGATCAGGTAAGTCTGCTCCGGCCTATCTACCTTTTCTAGGAGGAGCCAGGAAGCAGCTCTGGGAGGGGATGCAGGAGCCTGTGGTCCAGTCCTGACTCTGCTGCCAACATGCTGAGGTCCCATCTGTGTGGCAAGATGACCAATACTCCCTGCTCCTCCACTGGCTCCTTGGTGATTCTCTTGTGGACACATGCCCAGTGGGAGCTGAGAACACTCCCCCTCCTCTTGCTTTCTTCCTTCTCTGGACTCACCTGATTACCAGGTCAAAAAACCCACCGACCTCACCCTTGAGGAGAGTGGGAGTCCCAGCCAAAGCCTTAACCCCAGGCTTGGGACCCCCACTCACCATTACTCTGGTGAGACGTCCTGCCCTGACCTGGGTAAGAGACTGATCAACCAGAGCTCCCCACCTCCTCCCAGCAGGAAAATGCTCAGGGACCATCTGCACGCAGGGCTTGGCTCTGGTCTTGGCCACGCTGACAGAAGCCTTGGGTGGGTCCTCTTACTGACAGAACAGTGGGCTCTTTCTCCTACATCAGAAGGCAGGGGGGTTTGTCTTTGATGTTGACATGAGTGATGCAGGGTCATGTCCTGGCTGCTTAGGAAAGTGGCATGGGGGGCTGCTCTGTCCAGGTTCTCTGACTGGGGTCCAGGGCAGCCTAGACCTCTGACTGCTGGGGGAAGAACCTGCTTAGGAAAGTCAGATGTTCTCTTTATTTTAATGAGGTCAAACCTTGGAGATGCAGATAGTGCCCAGTAACAGAAAATCGGAAGGACCCCGATCTCCAACCTTCCACCCAACAGCCTGGAGCTGGGGCAGCTATTTCTGTTCACTCCCAACCCCAGGCTGATTCTGATCCCCAGTCCCTCTTTCTCTCTCAGGGGTGGTCCAGGAAGGCCCCCACCAGGGCTCAGGACAGGACTGCATTTCTGTCCACTTATTGTAGAGCTTACTTTATGGTCCAGGTGGGTTTCTAGGGGATCTTCCTGAAGCAGCCCAGGAGGCTCAAACCAGATCAGAGGTGACACTGTCCTGCCCCCGTGACTCTGACCCTGATGCTGAACCTAGAGAAGATGGATTTGCTGCTGTTTGGGGTGTGGGGTCATCCAAAGGCTCTGGTTGCCAGGTCCCACCTCAGGCTCAGTCTTCTCACTGGGGCTGACCCCCCGTCTCTGCTTCCACACGCTGTGGTCCTCCCCACAGTGGAGTCTGCCAATCTCCTTCACCTACTCACACCCTGAGCTGTGGGGACCCAGCCCCAAGCTTGGTCACGCCCTCCTGCTGCTCAGCTACTCCTTCCACCATGCAGAGAAGCAGTTTCTTGTGCTCCAAATGAGCCATGCTTTTGCTGGCTGCTCAGTCCCCATCCAGGTGTCCTAACTTGGGGACCCTCCCCTGGGGGAAGGACACAAAAGGTCACTGACTCCTCTCTGGCAGCTCTTTTGAAGCCAAGATGAGCGGCTTTCAGCTTGAGCAGGCCATTACAGACTTGATCAACCTGTTTCACAAATACTCGGGATCCGATGACACCATCGAGAAGGAGGACCTGCTGCGGCTGATGAAGGAGAACTTCCCCAACTTCCTCAGTGCCTGTGTGAGTGGGGTTCTGGTCCCCCATGGTGACTGGGTCCTGGCATGACTGAGGACCCTTTCCTGGGTGACTTTGGACAAGTCCCTCTATTCTCTGATCCTCACTTTCTCATCTGCAAAAGGGCATCATGGAACTTCCTGTCCTGACCTATAACAGGGTGTAAAGAGATGATGTATGTGGCAAAGTAGAACAATGTGTGCATATAAGTAGTTGATGATAAGTTGTCAAAAAGCGCTACAGCTGGAGGGCAGTGACGGGTCCCCTCTCGCCTGTCCCAGCTTCTGTATGAGACTCAAACTCTTCTGCTCAGATCTTGAGAGGCTCTAGAGGCTCCCCTCAGGGTTCCTGAGATCAGAGGGAAGGTGACAGACATCCCATCACTGACAGAACTTACGACCATTTTATACAACAAAGAACTCATCCACCGACCTGATTTAACTGGACAATTCGATGAACTGAACTGACTACAAAAAGAAGAGGTTACTGGGGAAAGCAAGAAGAGGGAACTCAGAGCAAGTAAGACCTCATAGGTCAAAAGAAGAAGGGGTTGGCACGAGGCAGACAAGGGTAGGGCTTATTTTGAGTCCCTGAGCAGAACTTAGGTAGGTGGTCACCTGCAGGGAGTTGGGGGAAGTGGGGGGTGGTCTGGGGCTGGAGACTCCCCCCACCAGCACACTGATCAGGACAGCTCTGGGCAGAGCCTGCTCACCATGTCAGGCTTTCATCCAAGTTCACGTTTGGGGAAGGACTCTCCACTGAACTGCTGGGCAACGTCAGTGTCCCCACCTCATCCCACACCTCCCCTCCTCAATGCCATACCAGACACCTCTGTGCTGCGTTGGGTCCTCATTTCTCTGTCTCTACTTCTTCCTCTTCTCCCAACTCATCGCTTTTGTGGAGCTGAATTTGCCTGTTTTGATGTCTTTTGCCCACAGGAGAAAAGGGGCAGACAATACTTGTCCGATATCTTTGAGAAAAAGGACAAGAATAAGGACAAGAAGATTGACTTTTCTGAGTTCCTGTCCTTGCTGGCGGACATAGCCACAGACTACCACAACCACAGCCACGGAGCACAGCTCTGTTCTGGGGGAAATCAGTGAGCCCAGAGGCCTCCGGACAACCCAGGAAACAATAAAGTGTTGTCCCCCCAGATTCTGGCTTATTTCCTTTCTTTATGGGGGCGCCTATGTTGTCAAAACTGCTACTCCTTGTGAATATTTTCTGGAATTTCCACCAGGTGGATGGACCAAGAAGGTGCTAGCAGTGCGCCCTCTCATGGCCTCCAGCATCAGCGAGCATTTTTCTCGGCAGGGCCTCTTGTCCACCTCTGTCCCTGCTCCCTAACAAATGTAGCCAACATTCGGGGTCCCAGAGATGGAGGCCAGGACAAAGCATTCCAGCAGGCCCCAGACATGCTTTTCCTTGTGAAGGCAGGGCTCAGCATCTGGTGACCAAGAAACTGCAGTAAGCAGAAGCCAGTGTCTCCACACTGGGCCTCATGCCCCAATATTTTCCCGAGGGGCTGTGGAGACTGGCACCGATTTAAAAGGGTTTTCTTGCTGGGCGGGTGCGCTGGGGAGTTTGAGGACACAGGGCCATTTGTCGCTGTGAACAGGAGGCTCAGCAGTACCAAACGGTTGAATCTCCTGTCCTGTGGCCTGGGGTCCCTGGGCTGTGTCCTGGTCCCCGTGCAAGCCTTGGTGTGTTTTCGCCTATGTGAGCGTCCCTGTGGAAGTGAGAGTCACCCTGTTTGCTGAGCTGATTCTCAGCAGCTGTTTGCTACAAGCCAGGAGCTGTGTGTTTGGGGATAGCACATGGTGATGGATGCTCCAGGCAGAGGAGGGCTAGCTAGTCCAGGGGTCCAGACATCCCATGGGAGTCAAGTGAGGAGACAGGACTGCAGAAGGAGCCCAGTGGAGAAGCCTCTCAGGGAGGAGAAGGGGCGCTGTGCCGAGCGTGTACATGCCCGTCTCCTCTATCTGCCATGGGTAGGGGCATGTCATTACCCACTGGCCCTTTGAAGCCAGGCAAGGTTCTAGGGGCTGAGGATTTAGAAGCAAGTACAACACCGGGGCTTCCCAAACAGATCACTGGCACTCCTCAGAGTATCTCCAGGGCGCCATGAGGCAGAGTCAGTGCTTACCCCCTCCCCAGTGCCACTTACAGATCATGTCCCCTGCAGATTCAGCCAGCGTGCCCTCCTTGAGGGCACCTCTTCTGGCCCTATCACTCCCCACCCCGCCACCTCCGCCCACTCAGCCTCCCACTAACCTCTTATTCAGGCAAACCTTCTTCCTGGATGAATCAGGCAACCGTCTCCACATCCTTCTGCTCTCCCGCCAGCAGGTGACATGTAGGACAAGTTATTGTCTGCGTGGGTGACTGCTCAGCTTCCTTGACACCATTCCTTGAGCATTTCAATTTCCAGAACATCACCTCCTCTCTGCTTGAGGAACATCCTTTGCAGACTATTTTGCCAACATTCATAACCAATGAAAAATAAGAAAATAGGCTGATTCATGTCAATATATGGCAAAAACCACTACAATATTGTAAAGTAACTAGCCTCCAATTAAAATAGATAATTTAAAAAAATAAGAAAATAACAGTAATAAAAGTGATTAAAAATAACACTAGTAATCAGAACAAGGCAGGCAACAGTTTATTGACTCCTGAGAGGTCTTCATTGAGACCTCTGGGCTGAGCTGGGCCTGGCTAATCTCTGACCCTCAATACAGGGCTTCTAGCCATGGGACTGGCTGTGTAAATCTATGGCAACTGCAGCCTCACTCTAGAGAAACTCGGCAAAGCTGATCTTCTCATCTTGGTCTTGTCTTGTTTCTTAAAGAACTCTTCTAAGAAACCTGGCTCTAACAAACTCACAGACTTAGAGAACCAACTTATGATTGCCAGTTGGGAGGGGTGGAACGAAGGGATAGTTAGAGAGCTTGAGATGAACAGATACACACTTGCATATTTAGAATGCATAACGAACAAGGACCACCTACTACATAGCAGAGGGAACACTGCCCAATGTTAAGGGGCAGCCTGGATAGGAGAGAAGTTTGGCAGAGAATGGATACATATACACGTGTGGCTAAGTCCCTTCCATCCACCTGAAACTAGACAACATTGCTATTAGGCTACGCACGCATGCTGAGTCGCTTTAGTCACGTTCGACTCTGCGAGGCTATGGACTGTAGCCCACTAGGCTCCTCTGTCCTTGGGATTCTGCAGCAAGAGTACTGGAGTGGGTTGCCATACCCTCCTCCAGGGGATCTTCCCAACCCAAGGATCCACCCATGTCTCTTATGGCTCCTGCATTGATAGGTGGGTTTTTTACCACTAGTGCCACCTGGGAAACCCTGTTAATAGGATATATCCCAATACAAAATAAAAAGTTTAATTAAAAAAAAAGAAATCTGGCTCTTTCTTTACTGTGGGGAGAAGATATCAAACAAAGGAAAACTTGATTACAGCCCTGGCCTGGAGCGAGGCGGGAGGACGGCAGAGGCAAAGGGAGAATAAGCAGGGTGAGTGTGGGCTGCAGGGATGGGGTGGGAGCCCTGGCCCTTGGCTTTCCAGGGGCGGCTCTTCGGCTGTAATGACAGCACACACTGGACACCAGGAAGTTCTAGGGAGGGCCTGCCTGTGCTCCGGGATGCTCAACAGTCATTCTCCCTAGTCTGACACCCCTGGGATCGCAGTCTCCAAACTACCCTCGCTCACCACTATTCCCCTGTGTGTGTGTGTACGTTCTCGGACACTCAGTCGCGTCCAGCTCTTTTGCAACCCTATGGACTGTGGTCCCACCAGGCTCCTCTGTCCGTGGAGTTTTCCAGGCAAGAATACTGGCCTGGGTTGCCATTTCCTCCTCCAGGGGTTCTTCCCCACCCAGGGAATGAGCCCACAGCTCTTGCATCTCCTGCCCTGGCAGGTTCTTTACCACTTGCCACCTGGGGAGCCAGGTTCTATGGCCCAACCGGAGGAGCCCCTCCGGGCTCTGCTGGAGGTGAGGCTAATTTTCACCAAGGCCATGGGATGCAAGTGGAGACCAGAGGGTAATGGGGCATTTGCTCTTGGGATTTGTAGGCTAGTCCATCCTAAGTCCAGATCAAGACAGGCTGAGGCCAGAATAATGGTGAATAGCGGTCCCAGGACTGGGACAAGGGGGATGTTGCAAACATGGAGGTATGGGCTGTGAGCCCTCCAGTTCCTCTCTGAGCACCTTAAAAACACCGGAACCCAAAAAGCTAGGGGATACCACAAACTGCAGAGTAAGCAGAAAAAAGGCAGCAGAGGGTAGAGAAGGCTCTGGAAATCCTAGATTTGGGTCTATCCTCAGTTACCTGGGCTTCCTTGGTAGTTCAGATGATAAAGAATCTGCCTGCAATGCAGGAGACCCGGGTTCGACTACTAGGTCAGGAAGATCCCTTGGAGCAGGGATAGGCTACCCACTCCAGTATTCATGGGCTTCCCTGGTGGCTCAGATGGTAAAGACTCTGCCTACAATGCTGAAGACCTGGGTTGAGAAGATCCCCTGGAGGAGGGAATGGCAACCCACTCCAGTATTTTTGCCAGGAGATCCCCATGGACAGAGGAGCCTGGGGGGCTACAGTCCATGGGGTCACAAAGAGTCAGACACGACTGAGTGACTCAGCACTAAGCACTTGATTACCTACAAAGACATTTTCCCTAGAAGTTTGTGAATCTCTCTGGATGTCACAGAGCCACCAAAAGGATGTAGGAGGTTATCTATCTAGTCCAGCCCCTCAGTGCCCAGAAGAGCACATTGAGGCCTAGAGGGAGAAGAGGAATGACTCTTTCTGACTCCCCCAAGACTCTTGGCCCAGAGGGAGTGCCCTGGGCTGAGCAGGGAGCAAAGCTGGGGCCTCGTGCCTTCAACCTGTAAGAAGCAAAGCGGCATGGAGGAGTGAGAGCTCTGCTCCGAGGTGAAGGGTGATCCCTTCACAGTCCTCAGATTTGCACTTGTTCCATCAGTTGCCCAGGTGACACTGCTCTGGGTGGGGACTCACACTGGGGACTCAGGACTCAGCCCGACCCAGACCCCGCTCAGAGCCCTGTGGGGCTGGCCTGGCAGCTGGTGACAGAGGGAAGATGAGAGGGATGCTGTGCCTCAGGAAATAGAACATTTGGGGCTTTGCAGGTGGAACCAGAGTGTCTGATTATGTATCCAGTGCGTCACTAGACCAACTTTCATTAACTGCCAATCACGTAAGAGCTGCTGCCCTCAGTGACAGTTTACTCCATGCCGGATGGCGTGCTAAGAGCTTTAAATGCATCGCCTCACTTACTCCTCAGAAAAACCCTGTGTCACGGGTCTCAGTATCCCAGTTTACAGATGTGAGGCTGAGGGCTCAGTAAACCTCCCAGGAGTGCTTCCTGGTAAATGCCAAAGCCAGGGTGAAACCCAAGACTTGCAGACTCTGAAGGCCAGCTCCTAGGACAGCAGAAATCCTGAGTCTCTGTCCGTCTCTGGGATGAGCGAGGAGGGTCTCTGCCCTGGCTCTGCTCCACCGGAGCCCACCATCCAGGGCAGGTGTGTGCACAGACAGGTGGCCGGGAGAGCGACAGCAAAACCACCAGGGCCCTGACTCATCAAGGCCCTGGGAACCAACTCCACGGCCCAGGCAGTGGGGAGGGGCTTCTGTGATCCAGAGCCCTGGTTCTCCTGCTCCTGCTGATCACTGGCCACTCCCAAAGGGTCTGCTACAAAGGATGCACTTGTGCCTTCTGAGGAAAACCACTTTTACTGGAAACGTTTTGCCTAGCCAACGGCCCAGAAAGGCAACGAGGGTATTTATCCCATTTTACAGCTGAAGGGACCATGGTCCAGGAGGCAGGTTGGCTTGGCCGAAGTCACAGAGCTGGGAAGGGGCAGACTTGGGGTCAGACCCAGTGGTCCTGACTTCTGCTGAGCATCCCTGCTGCTCGGGCTCAGAGCCCTGGGGGTCTGAATCCTGCATGGAGGATGTTGTTACCTCCAGTCACCAAAGGGACCTGTGGGGGCTAGAACAGCAGCCTGCTGACTCACTGGGTTCACTCTGCTTGCTCTGCACTATGAATCACTGTCCGTGGAGTGAGGGGAGCCTGGGATATTCAGTGAGCACCCACCCCGGCACCCTCATGCTCCTCGGGGCTGCTTCTCACACCTCTCTGCAGAAGGGCCCATCCCTGAAGCCCACCCTGTTCCCCTGAAGCTGCTCCTCCCAGCTGTCAGGGTCCACCAGGAGCACCAGCACGCATGCATGCTCAGTCACTAAGTCATGTCCTACTTTGCAACCCCATGGACTATAATCCACCAGGCTCTTCTGTCCACGGGATTTTGGAATCCCATTTCAAGAATATTGGAGTGGGTTGCCATGCTCTCTTCCAGGGGATCTTCCTGACCCAGGGATCGAACCCGCATCTCCTGAGTCTCCTGCATTGGCAGGCAGGTTCTTTACCACTGAGGCACCAGGGAAGCCCCGAAGAGCACCAGAGGCCTCCCTAAGGCAGACGTTTTGGTTCTGCTTTTCCCCCAGCTTTCCCTCAACATGCACACACACACACACACACACACACACACACACACACAGCATGGACCCATATATATGCATCCACTGACTAAATCTGCACTTTACCTCTACATGGCCTGCCTGCCAGCCTCCTCCAGGCAGGCCCTCCTGTACCAGGTTTTCAAATGATTTTACCACTAGACACCTTCTGCAAACCAAATTGCTTCCAGTAACCAGAGATAGAAAATGGTAGAACAGACTTGTGGACACAGCAGAGGAAGGAGAGGGTGGACAAATTGAGAGAGTAGCATTGAAACCTATACATTACCATACATAAGATAGATCAGTCAGTCAGTTCTGTCACTCAGGCGTGTCCGACTCTTTCAACCCTGTGGACTGCAGCACACCAGGCTTCCCTGTCCTTCACTAACTCCTGGAGTTTATTCAAACTCATGTCCATCAAGTCAGTGATGCCATCCAACCATCTCATCCTCTGTTGTCCCCTTCTCCTCCTACCTTCAATCTTTCCCAGCATCAGGATCTTTTCCAATGAGCCAGTTTTTCCCATCAGGTGACCAAAGTATTGGAGTTTCAGCTTCAGCATCAGTCCTTCCAATGAATATTCAGGACTGATTTCCTTTAGAAGGGACTGGTTATATCCCCTGCAGTCCAAGGGACTCTCAAGGGACTCTTCTCCAACACCACAGAATTGATGCTTTCAATCTTTTCAGTTCTTTTGAACTGATGCTTATAAAGCACAGCCTTCTTCATAGTTCAACTCTCACTTCCATACATGACTACTGGAAAAACCATAGCTTTGACTAGACAGACCTTTGCTGGCAAAGTAATGTCTCTGCTTTTAACATGCTGTCTAGGTTGGTCATAGCTTTTCTTCCAAGGAGCATCTTTTAATTTCATGGCTGCAGTCACCATCTGCAGTGATTTTGGAGCCCCAAAACATAAAGTCTGTCACTGTTTCCATTGTTTCCCCATCTGTTTGCCAGATGCCATGATCTTAGTTTTCTGAATACTGAGTTTTAACCCAGCTCTTTCACCCTCCTCTTTCACTTTCATTAAGTTCCTCTTCACTTTCTGCCATAACGGAGATGTCATCTGAATATCTGAGATTATTGATATGGCAGTCTGGCAGTCTCGATTCCAGCTTGTGCTTCATCCAGCCTGGCATTTCGCATGATGTACTCTGCACATAAGTTAAATAAGCAGGGTGACAATATACAGCCTTGACGCACTCCTTTCCTGATTTGGAACCAATCTGTTTTTCCATGTCCAGTTCTGAACTGTTTCTTCTTGACCTGCCCCAGATTTGTCAGGAGGCAGGTAAGGTGGTCTGGTATGTCCATCACTTGAAGAATTTTCCACAATTTGTTGTGATCCACACAGTCAAAGGCTTTCTTGTAGTCAATAAAGCAGAAGTAGATGTTTTTCTGAAATTCTTTTGCTTTTTCAATGATCCAATGGATGTTAGCAATTTGATCTCTGGTTCCTCTGCCTTTTCTAAATCCAGCGTGAATATCTGGAAGTTCACAGCTCATGTACTGTTGAAGCCTGGTTTGGAGAATTTTGAGCATTACTTTGCTATCTTGTGCTGCTGAGTCGCTTCAGTCATGTCCGACTCTGTGTGACCCCATAGACGGCAGCCCACCAGGCTCCTCCGTCCCTGGGATTCTCCAGGCAAGAACACTGGAGTGGGTTGCCATTTCCTTCTCCAGTGCATGAAAGTGAAAAGTGAAAAGTTAAAGGGAAGTCGCTCAGTCGTGTCCGACTCTTAGTGACCCCATGGACTGCAGCCCACCTGGCTCCTCCGTCCATGGGATTTTCCGGGCACCAGTACTGGAGTGGGGTTCCATTGCCTTCTCCATGCTATCTTGTGAGATGAGTGCAATTGTGGGGTAGTCTGAACATTCTTTGGCATTGCCTTTCTTTGGGATTGGAATGAAAACTCACTTTTTCCAGTCCTGTGGCCACTGCTGAGTTTTCCAAATTTGCCAGCGTACTGAGTGTAGCACTTTCACAGTATTATTTTTTAGGATTTGAAATAGCTCAATTGGAATTCCATCACCTCCACTAGCTTTGTTTGTAGTGATGCTTCCTAAGGCCCACTTGACTTTGCATTCCAAGATGTCTGGCTCTAGGTGAGTAATCACATCATTGTGATTATCTGGGTCATGAAGATCTTTTCTGTAGAGTTCTTCTGTGTATTCTTGCCACCTCTTCTTAATATCTTCTTCTGTTAGGTCCATACCATTTCTGTCCTTTATCAAGCCCATCTTTGTGTGAAATGTTCCCTTGGTATCTCTTATTTTCTTGAAGAGATCTCTAGTCTTTCCCCTTCTATTGCTTTTTTCTATGTCTTTGCATTTATCATTGAAGAAGGCTTTCTTATCTCTCCTTGCTATTCTTTGGAAGTCTGCATTCAAATGGGTATATCTTTCCTTTTCTCCTTTGCCTTTTCCTTCTCTTCTTTTCTCATCTATTTGTAAGGCCTTCTCAGACAACTGTTTTGCCTTTTTGCATTTCTTTTTCTTGGGGATGGTCTTGATCCCTGTCTCCTGTACAATGTCATGAACCTCCATCCATAGTTCAGACACTCTATCAGATCTAATCCCTTGAATCTATTTCTCACTTCCACTGTATAATTGTAAGAGATTTGATTTTCATACCTGAATGGTCTAGTGGTTTTCCTTACTTTCTTCAATTTAAGTCTGAATTTGGCAATAAGGAGTTCATGATCTGAGCCACAGTCAACTCCTGGTCTTGTTTTTGCTGACTGTATAGAGATTCTCTATCTTTGGCTGCAAAGGATTTAATCAATCTGATTGTATCTCAGGCAGGGATTGCCCTGTCTAAGATGGCAGAGTAGAAAGATGTGCACTTATCTTCTCCTGTGAGAACTCCAAAATTACAACTTGCTGATGAACAACCGTTGACAGGAGAATGTTGAATCCCACCAAAAAAAGATGTCCCACATCCAAGGGCAAAGGAGAAGCCCCAGTAAGATGGTAGGAGGTGCAAAATCACATTTAGAATCAAACCCCATACCCACCAGAGATGCTCAGAGGGCTTGAACAAATCCTTGTGCACACCAGGAGACCCACAGAGACTGGGCCAGACTTGCCTTTGAGTGTTTGAGTGCCTCCTGTGGAGGTATGGGTCAGCAGTGGCCTGATACAGAGGCAGGGGCTCTGGGTACAGCCAAGCTGGGTATGGCATAAGCCCTTTTGTAGGAGGTCGCCATTAACCCCACCATAGAGCTACCAGAACTTACACAGGACTGGGGAACAGACTCTTGGAGGCACAAACAAAACCTTTCTGTGCATCAGGATCCAGGAGAAAGGAGCAATGACCCCACAAGAAACTGATCCAGACTTGTAAAATAGATAGCCAGTAGGAATTTGCTCTATGACTCAGGGAGCTCAACCTGGTGCTCTGTGACAACCTAGAGAGATGGAATGGGTTAGGGGTGGAGAGAGGCTCAAGAGGGAGGACACATATGTGTACCTATGACTGATTCATGTTGATGTATGGCAGCAACAAAAACAACATTGTAAGGCAAATATCTTGCAATTAAAAATAAGTTAAAAAAAAAAAAAAATAAGAGGGAAATCAACACATTCTCAGTTGAAGAAAAAACTAAGAATTCCTCCCCAGCAGAACTACCTAAAAAGAGCAGCTGAAGGAAGTTCTTAAAATAAAAAAAATAAAAAATAATGAATCTTGGAACATCAGGGAGAAATAAAAACACAATAACCAGAAAAAAAGAAAATTATAAAAAAGCAGAGGTGTTTGGGGGAGGGTTGGAAATGGGGCCAGCAGCTGCCTTCAAAGCACTTCCAATGGATCCTGGTTAATAGCATAAATTCTGGCCCCAGGTTGGCAGGACTTACCTTCTCTGTGCCTCAGTGTCTCACCAGTAAAGGGGGGTGGCAGTATGTGCCTCCTCGATTGTTTTGGAGGTTAAAGGAGTTAACTTAGACAAAGTGCTTTAGAGGGAGATGGACAGGTGGTGTCTGCTGTGCGTGCATGCTCAGCTGTGTCCGACTGTTTGTGACCACACGAGCTGTACCTCACTAGGCTTCTCTGTCCGTGGGATTTCCCAAGCAAGAATACTGGAACAGGTTGGCATTTCCTTCTTCAGGGGACCTTCCTGGCTCAGGGATCAAACCCACATTTCCTGCACTGGCAGGTGGATTCTTTACCACTGCACCATCTGGGAAGCCCAAGTATCTGCTGTACATGTTTGCTATTATTATTCTGTTTGCATTCAAGAAAGTAGACTGAACGATGTGCTGCAAAGGAGCTTCCAGGCCCAAGAAAGCCAGGATTGCCTCCTCTGGGGACAGTTTGCTGTTTGTTAGGGATGACCTGACAAAGGCGAACAAAAGGTGGGCCTCGCTGCCTCAGAATCAGACAATCTCTGATTTCCTTCATCCTCTGGAGCCCCTCATAGAATCAGACTGAATCGAAACAGAAGCTGAGCTCTCATCTTTGTTTTGCCTCTTCCCCCATCCTGTGCAGTTCCCTCATTTCCTGTCATGCTTCCCCTGAGAGTACTCCCCCAATAAACCACTTACACAAGAATCCCCATCTTATCTCTCTTTCTGGGAAATCTGGCCTAAGATGGTGGACTTACTCCAGATATACTGTCCTGGTAAGACAGAAAGGGTGAATGTAAGGCCCATGTCTAACCCCTCTATGCATCAGAAATGTGTGCAAAAAGAACAAGAAAGGAGGATAAATCTCATGGCAGCCTGATGAAAGCCTCAGTGGTGGGGAAGGTTGTCAAAGTGTGCAGAACAGTGGAGAAATGCTCTGAAAAAGGTGCTGGAGATGGGCACCAATGCTAACTCTGACCCTTGGTCTGAAGGGTTTGAAGGGCTTCCAACTGGAAAGAATTAGCAACCCCAGTGGAAAGGACATAGAAAATGGGCACTTTAGAGACAGGGGGCAGCCATTACAACATTTTTATTTCTGTATCTCCATTTCTTAGCACAGTACCTGGCTCAGAAATGAACATAGGAAACTGTCTGCTCCCAGCCAACCCTTGCATCTGGTGCATGGTTAGCACTGTTCCAAAATGACCATCCAAAACATTGACTGGAGCCAGCTAGACTTCTTACCAGTTTCATTTGTATTGAAAGGACTCCTCACACTACAGCAGGGACTGACTCATTTACCTTTGTCCCCACTTGGCCCAGCGGGGTATGTGGCTTTAGAAAACCATACTTGAGAGAAAGGTGACAAGTCTGCTCATTGCCCTCATGAAAGCAGACTAGGAAGCAAATGCCCACCTGGCCCCTGCAAGGTCTCAAATGCAAGTTCTGGTCTGTCCTTGGACACGGTCACCTAGATGGGTGCCCTACTTGGTTCCAGATGCAAAAAGCATGGGTGAATCTCCAGCTCCAGCAGACCAGAAGACCCAGCGCAGTCTCAGGGCCCTTTTTGGAGCAATCTGTGTATTCCCTCTTATGCATTCAACACAGCTGTTCCCCAGGTTTGGTTCATGTATTCAGCTGAGAGGGTGCAGGGATCTATGTTCTCAGCATTTGATCTTCTAAGTGGAAAAGCCAAAATAAAAACCCAGGGGGGGGTCCAAGTGTGGATCTTCTGACCTGCCCATGACAGCCAAGGGATCCTTGTCATGGAGCAAGGGGTTCCCTGCTCCATGTCCATGCCTGGGAGTACTAACAGCACCAGAGGTCCACACCCTGTAAATATAAGATGACCTCTGTGGTAACAGAACCCAGGGCAACTATGGGCAGATTAACAGCTGACTCTGGCAGTCATTAGTGTGAAAGTCTGGGTGCAGCAGACCTAGGTATGGCATAAGCCCTCTTGGAGGGGGTCACCATTAACCCCACCACAGAACCACCAGAACTTACACAGGACTGGGGAAACAGACTCTTGGAGGGCACAAACAGAACTGTTTACACACTAGGACCCAGGAGAAAGGAGTGGTGACCCCACAAGAGATTGACCCACATTTGCCTGTGAGTGTCCAGGAGTCTCTGGCAGAGGCGTGGGTTGACGGTGGCCTGCTGCAGGGTCAGGGGCACTGAGTGTGGCAGTGTGTGCACGGGACCTTTAGAAGGAGGGTGGGCGGCTGCGACCAGCGCATTTAGCGTGGGCAGCTGTGACCGGTGCATTTAGCGTGGCCCAGAGGAGCTACCCCACTCCGATGTCAGGGGCAGAAGCCAGAAG